>NC_085928.1:56575000-57825000 GCF_028885655.2 Pongo abelii
TTGTAGTTTGGATGTGCATTTTCCTGATCATTAGTAATGTTGAGTATTTTTTCATATGTTTATTGACTATTTGTATATCTTCTTTTGAGAATTGTATATTCATGTCCTTAGCCCACTTTTTCATAGGATTGTTTGATTTTTTTCTTACTGATTTGTTTGAGTTCATTGTAGATTCTGGATATTGGTTCATTGTCAGACGTATAGATTGTGAAGATTTTCTCCCACTCTGTGTGTTGTCTGTTTACTCTCCTGCCTGTTCCTTTTGCCATGCAAAACTCTTTAGTTTAGTTAGGTCCCAGCTGTTTATCTTTTTTTAAATTTTATTTGCTTTTGGGTTCTTGGTCATGAAATCCCTGCCTAAGCCAATGTCTAGAAGGATATTTTTCCCCCTATGTTATCTTCTAAAATTTTTTGTTTTCTGATCTTAGGTTTAAGTCTTTAATCCATCTTGAGTTGATTTTTGTATAAGGTGAGAGATGAGGATCCAGTTTAATTCTCCTACATGTGGCTAGCCAATTATCCCACCACACCTTCTGTTGAAAGGGTGTCCTTTTTTTTTTTTTTTTTTTGCTTTGTCAAATATCAGTTAGCTGTAAATATTTGGGTTTATTCCCGGGTTCTCTATTCTGTTCCTTTGGTCTATATGCCTATTACTATATCAGTACCACACTGTTTTGGTGACTATGGCCTTCTGGTATACTTTGAAACCAGGTATTGTGATGCCTTCTTTTGTTCTTTTTTGCTTAGTCTTGCTTTGGCTATGTGGGGTATTTTTTGGTTCCATATGGATTTTAGAATTGTTTTTTTCTAATTCTGTGAAGAATGATGGTGGTATTTTGATGGGGATTGTGCTGAATTTGTAGATTGCTCTTAGCAGTATGGTAATTGTCACAATATTAGTTCTACCCATCCACGAGCATGGGATGTTTTTCCATTTGTTTGTGTCATCTACCATTTCTTTCAGCAGTGTTTTGCAGTTTTCCTTGCAGAGGTCTTTCAACTCCTTGGTTAAATATATTCTTAAGTATATATGTATATATGTAATATGTATATATATATATTTGCAGCTATTGTAAAATGGGTTGACTTCTTGATTTGATTCTCTGCTTGGTCATTGTTGGTGCATAGAAGAGCTACTGTTTTGTGTACATTAATCTTGTATCCAGAAATTTTGCTGAATTCTTTTATCAGTTCTAGGAGCTTTCTGGAGGAATTCTTGGGGTTTTCAACGTAAATGATCATATCATCAGCAAACAGTGATAGTTTGACTTCCCCTGTACTGATGCGGATGCCCTTTATTTCTTTCTCTTGTCTGATGGCTCTGGCTGGGATTTCCAGTACTGTGTTGAAGAGAAGTGGTGAGAGTGGGCATCCTTGTCTTGTTCCAGTTCCCAGAGGGAATGCTTTCAATTTTTCCCCATTCAGTATTATGTTGGCTGTGGGTTTGTCATAAATGGCTTTTATTACAGTAAGGTATGTCCTTTGTATGCTGATTTTGCTGAGAATTTTAATCGTAAAGCGATGCTGGATTTTGTCAAATGCTTTTTCTACATCTATTGAGATGATCATGTGATTATTGTTGTAAATTCTGTTTATGTGGTGTATCACATTTATTGACTTACATATATTAAACCATCCATCCCTGCATCCGTGGTATGAAACCCACTTGATCATGGTGGATTATCCTTTTGATATTTTGTTGGATTTTGTTACCTAGTATTTTGTTAAGGATTTTAGAATCTATGTTCATGAAGGATATCGGTCTGTAGTTTTCTTTTTTGGTTATGTCCTTTCTTGGTATTAGGGTGAGTCTGAGTTAATGAGTTAGGGAGGGTTCCTTCTTTCTGTATCTTGTGGAGTAGTGTCAAAAGGATTGGTACCAGTTCTTCTTTGAATGTCTGGTAGAATTCTGCTGTGAATCCATCTGGTCCTGGACTTCTTTTTTAGGTAATTTTTAAATTACCATTTCAATCTCGCTGCTTGTTATTGGTCTGTTCAGGGTATCAATTCTCCCTGATTTAAGCTAGAAGGATTGCATTTTTCCAGGATTGTATTCATCTCTTTTAGGTTTTCTAGTTTATGTGCATAAAAGTGTTCATAGTAGCCTTGAGTAACCTTTTGTATTTCAGTGGTGTCAATTGTAATATCTCCTGTTTCGTTTCTTAGTGAGGTTATTTGGATTTTCTCTCTTCTATTATTGGGTTAATCTTCCTAATGGTCTATTGTAGCTGGCTGCCACTATTACTACTTGAGACCATCACTACAGCAGTTACTGCTGTTACCACTTGAGACCATCATTACAAGAATGAACAAAGGGAGGAACGTAGAAATGAAAACTTAAAAGAAACTGTTCTAAGGAAAGGCAACACGGGGAGAAGAGCACTCCCTGCTTCTAGCAAGCAAAGACAACCCCCCTTGAGCTCCCACAGCCCTTCTTATTTATTGGGTAACAAGAGCAAGGAGGAGGAGGTAATGATTGGTCAGCTGCTTAATTGATCACAGGTTCATATTTTACTAACTGGCTTCAGATGTACCTAATCACAAAAAACATTTATGCGGCCTCCAACAGTCAATCAATTTTATTCATCTTTTCAAAGAACCAGCTTTTTGTTTATTTATCTTTTGTATTGTTTTATTTGTTTCAATTTCATTTAGTTCTGCTCGGATCTTGGTTATTTCCTTTCTTCTATTGGGTTTGGGTTTGTTTGTTCTTGTTTCTGTAGCTCCTTGAGGTGTGACCTTAGATTGTTTGTGCTCTTTCAGACATTAGAAGGCTATTAAGAACAACTTTAAATTATTTATGGCATTCACTGATTTTTTTAAAATTATAATTTCATAGATTGTAACAATTTATGGGCCAGAATACTTTGTGAGATATGTAAATCTAAAGATTCAATTGCTCATTCAGAGACATTTTCTTCAACAATACCTCAACAAATTAGATGGGTCACATGGATTCTCAAGATAATAATTTTTACTGTTAAATGACAAAAAGTATATAGACCTATGCACAAGGACAAATTATCAGAATTTAGAAAAAACAGTCATTTACCCACATTCTTTTATAAAAAGGAAAGATAAGAAAAGAAATCCTCTGGTCTAGTTTGTCTTAGTGTTGTATTCTGCAACTGGCTTCAGGAACATCTTTTTTTTTTTTTTCAAACAGTATCCAGTACAAGAACTTAATAATAGCCTTGCCAAAATACGTCACTGCCTTTGCTGACACTCTAAAACATTTAATTTGATATTTAACAATGCATTTCATGAAGAAATAAATATATTAGATATCAACTTTTACACAAAAAATAATATGTTAACATTAACATCACATTACACTTATTTTTAGCAGTTTTATCCAAAAATTGGCATCAAATGCTACTGAAGTTTTCTTAGTCAATGTACTCTCCTCTATACTTTTTGAAGTGGATGTTTGAAGTTGCAGTTGAGTATATGTTCCAAAACTTTTTAAGATCATAAAGGATTTATATAGAAAAGCCTTGGTTTTGCATTGAAATACTTAAATGTTCTACTTTTATGCAGATAATATAATTAAACCTTTATTTTTCCTTATTAAATTGTGTGAAATATACACCAAGAAAATGTAAAATTCATTTAAAGTAACTGCAAAGTAAACTCTGATATTATCTATCACTCCTATCCAGAAATAGCACATTCCCCACATCCCAGAGGACTCCAGATGCTCTTGCCAATGACAACCTCCTCTCGGCACCTTAAGGCTTTATAAATAGTATTATTTTGTTCTTAATTAAGAATCATGTGGCTGGGTGAGGTGGCTCATGCCTGTAATCCCAGCACTTTGGGAGGTCAAGGCGGGTGGATCACGAGGTCAGGAGATGGAGAACATCCTGGCTAACACAGTGAAAGCATGTCTCTACTAAGAATACAAAGAACAAGAAAAATTTAGCCAGGCGTGGTGGTGGGTGCCTGTAGTCCCAGCTACTCGGGAGGCTGAGGCAGGAGAATGGCGTGAACCTGTGAGGCAGAGCTTGCAATGAGCCGAGATCACGCCACTGCACTCCAGCCTGGGCGACAGAGTGAGACTGTCTCAAAAAAAAAAAATTTTTTTTGAATTAAAAAATAAGTAAAAATAAAAAGAATCATGTTTATATTCTATATAATGAAGTATAATTGTTTGTTTTTGGAACTTTTAAGTGTATAGACATGATATGTATGTTGGGGGTATTTTATTTCTTCAATATTAACTTTTTAAGATTTTACACTTTATCATATGTAAGTACAATATATTTATTTTTATTTTGAATAGCACTGAAAACTTTACTTTTACAGAAAAAATGGTAACTTGGTCACCTATGTACCTATTGTGTAAAACATAAACTTTTACATTCAATCAATGTCATTTTAGTTAATTATCTGTTTGGAATCCTATATTACCTACTAACACCTCAAAATTCAACTGAAACAATGTATATTGAAATTCTATGTGGCATGCTTTCCCTTACTATCTCTAGAGTTTGATGTATTATATTATCATCTTATTATCTCAGATATTTACATGCCTGGAATATAACATGCCAGTTCCCCTTGCATTCCTAAAACGACAATTGGTTATTCTTATAAGCTTATTAAGGGTAATATTTACAGTAATAATAAGAATAATTTTTGCTTCATCCTCATAAAATTATTGTTTTTGAAATATTCCTGAATACTTGACAAAAAATTCAATGAATCAAAATAAAAATTCTATTGTATTATCTGCACAGAAGTAGAATAAGTATTTCAAAGCTGCATTTTGTAGATTCATTCAATTAATCATTCTCAAATAAACATATCTTAATTAATTTATGAATTTGCTTATGTTAAATAATAAGAATTATTTTTATATTTTGGCAACCAAGAATACCTAAAATTAGTTTTTTCATTTATTTGCAGTAACAATTAACCTGAGTTGTCTAGTGCTTCCTTTTATTACCTTGTCATTCATTTTTTATCTTTTTTTTGTTTGAATGTTACCTTGAGGTTTTTTATCTGTGTGTACATATGTATGTAAACTATATGTGTATTTATATATATGTAACTTATATGTGTGCATATAAAATATAATATATGCACATATAACACTTTTTGTATATGAACATGTAATTTGTGCTTATATCTATTCCCCTTATAATAAGTGCCATCAAATCCTATATTTTGAATTATAGGAAGTATAAGTATAGAAAGCTAGGTGTGTTACTGAATATTTGAGCTTGATGATCTTTTGAATCCTTGTATTATCTGCTTATATGTTTAAAATACATTGCCTATAAAAGGAGCCATAATGGAAATGATAATTATGTCATTTAAAATATCTATACTGATAATGTATACCATAATCTATATTTTCCCATCTGACTTCACATTTTGGTATAAAATTGGGAGAAAAAAATTTCCATTCTTCAATTATTTTCTCATTAATTTGTAAAGATTATATTTCTATATGCCACATTAATTTTAGACTTTCTGATTTGAACATAGCAAAATCCATACAAGATGCTCCACATTATTGGAAACTGTCTCAACTTAGAGGTTATAGGACTCATAAACTTTCGGAATGATATTTTCATTAGTCTTGGCTCACTCTTCCTTATAATGGAATGTTGCACATTGTTTTACACTGTATCATCTCACACACCTCACAATTTCCTCCTCAACTGGTTTTCAGATTTTCTCCTTCATAACCTCCGACCTCTCTCAGCATTCCTTCCTTGGAAATTTTTATAATAAATTATAACACAATAAGAATTCCCATAATACATTTCTATTTTAGATATTTTGCTTTATCTTCTGCTGCTCCTTATTTATTCTCTCAATGTCCCACTGATCTCTGAATGTAATGGTATACTTGGTTCTTTGTTTTTATGCATATATCCTTTCTGTCTCTAGATGAGTTTTCTTTGTGTGATTTTTCTTTTATCAAATTATTATTTATACATTTATAGACACATTTCCTTAGTGAATTATTCTCTGACTCTCCCAGGCTAAATTAGTTGTTTTCTATGTTTTCATCAAATTTAAAAGGGAGACCACAAAATTAGGCTCCTTGTATGAAAACCAAGCTCTGCTACTCACTTACTGTGTGACTTTGAGAGAATTCGATATCTCTGTGTCTTGATATTGTAATCCACAATATGAAAATACTAAAGAGTCAAATTTTTTGTTGCCATCATTCCACAGGAAATATTAACACACATCATGGGGTTGTGGAAATTATTTCATTAAAATTTATTCATTGGTTTTAGAAATATGCTTGGCATATATTAAATTATCAATATCAGTTATTTTCACTATTAAAATATTGCCATCTTTAATCCATTCTATATTTTCTATTTTCTACATTTAGCTTTCTGACTATATTTTAAGCTTTACAGTGGCAGGAGGTGCTATTTAAATTTCTATCCTTATTGTCTCTCATAGTAAAAAAATGTGAGTTAAGCAATATGTTTATTAAATAGATAGAGCTTACTACCTCAAAATTACCAAGTAATTATTGTTGAACTTTACAATTCATACTCAATAATCTTTTCTTGTTGTAAAATAGAAAACCCTTGAGTGGAATTATTGATTTCTTTCTAATCCAACCTGTGGTTTGCATGAAGCCTAAGTATAATAAGGATAGTGCTGGGCCCCATTTGAATATTTCTGGTTAAATGAAGCCTTTTTTTTCCATAAAAATGATCAAGTGCAAATTTATTATAAAGCATGCATACACAATGACATTTGACATTATTGATTTTAAAATATAAAAAATAAAAATATACCATACTACCGTGAATTTCTGCTGGATGAGGTAATTTAATGCCCAGCTTCCTCTTCCTCTATACTTTCTTGTAAAAAAAAAATATGGCTTTTGTGGGTCCTAGAAATTCACAGTCTCAATTTATACTGATGGACATTACATACAATGCAAAGAATAAAAGTCAACAAAAGTTATAAAGTAATAAGATAAAATTGATCATTGATTTTTTAAAAAAACTAGTTTTGTAAAAGAGAATGGGAATAGCAGAGGAAAACTTCTGCAACTGAATTACTGTCTCCTAAAAATTAAGTAGCTATAGGTTCCTATTGTCTCATAAAACTTGGATTAAAGGCTTCTTCACAAAACTGTGTAACTGTTAAGTTTTTCCTTTTCCAAAAGAGAAAAACATTTCACAGCTCTGAAACAAAATAGAAAGAAGGCACCAGGAAAGCTAAGTGATCTTTCTGAACTATGTTCATTTAACATTGGTTTTTAAGGTTCCAAACCTACTAAATGAAAAGTGGAATGAATGGTACTTGTAGCTCGGATTTAACTCAATTTTGAATATTGTCAATCTAGTACAATTTCTTAAATTTAGCTTAAGATATCTGCAAAGCAAACAATGTTTCCAAGACAAGATGAGGTTATGGGTTTCAATCAATAAGAAAAATAAAAAAGCAATTAATTTATTATTTGGAACCCAGTAGGTCATTAGGCATTAATTTTTAAATACTGCAACTTCATGTTTTATGGAAGCTAGAAACATGATTCAAAATGTCACAAAGTTATATTAAATTAAAACCACTTTTGACAATTCAAGGTCTCATTGACAAAGTTCATTAAGGTGACAGTTTTGCTGTTTTGTTACTGTTCCCACATGATATCATCTCTTCTCAATTTCATTTGAAGATTATGAATTCGTATTGGATGAAAGCTGCTGTTTTTTCTGAAAAAGGTTAGTGTCAGTCAAACATTTTCTGGGGCTATTTTTTATGTTCTTTGATCCTTTAGGGTAGCTGTCTTCTTGCTGAATAACTGAAGCTTCACTCATCTTTGAGTTTTGAACTTTTTGCTGCAGTTTACGGACACTGTCTTGATGCTTCTTCAGTTTGGAGATTTGTTCTCCTTTAATTTCCATTTTCTTGAGCAAACACTCTAGTTCACATTCTATGTCGTCACAGACTGAATGGCTTTCAGTTTCCTTCATTTGTTTCAGTAGTTATTGGTGCTCTATGCTCATTTGGTCCAGCTCATCTTGCATTGCCATCAAAAGTTCAGATAAATTGTCACAAATGGAAATGGACTTTTCTGAGTCAGGAGGAATAGCCTTACACCAGGAAGTTGTTCTAGAAGGCTTGGGGAGACATCTAGTCTCAGTCACGTTAAAAGGTTTCTGAAGGATATGTGGGTCACAATGTTGCCTCATAACAAAACAGGGGAGCACCTCTGCCCAGCCGCCACCCCATCTGGGAGGAAGTGAGGAGCGCCTCTGCCCGGCTGCCCCATCTGGGAAGTGAGGAGCGCCTCTACCTGGCCGCCCCGTCTGGGAAGTGAGGAGCGCCTCTGCCTGGCCGCCCCGTCTGGCAGCTCTTATTTTAGCCTTAAAAACTCTTCAGGAAAAAATTCATCGTTTAGAGCTGGAGAGAACACAAGCTGAAGATAACCTGAACATTCTTTCCAGAGAAGCAGCACAGTATAAGAAGGCCTTAGAGAATGAAACAAATGAGAGAAATCTGGCACACCAGGAGCTGATAAAGCAGAAAAAAGATATAAGTATACAGTTAAGCACAGCCCAGCCTCGTTGTACTCTTCTAGAGAAGCAACTAGAATATACAAAGAGAATGGTTCTCAATGTAGAGCGAGAAAAGAACATGATCCTAGAACAACAGGTCCAGCTTCAGAGGGAAAAAGAACAAGATCAGATGAAGCTGTATGCAAAACTTGAAAAGCATGATGTCTTAGGAAAAGAGTGTTTTAGACTTACAACAACTCAGAAAACTGCTGAGGACAAGATTAAACATTTAGAAGGAAAACTTAAGGAAGAAGAACATCAACATAAGCTATTTCAAGACAAAGCTTCTGAGCTTCAAACTGTACTTGAAATCAGTAAAATTATAATGTCTTCAGTTTCAAATCTAAAGCACTCCAAGGAAAAGAAGGAATCTTCAAAGAAAACTAAATGTATAAAGAGAAGACCACCTTGGCAAATTTGTTCAGTTTGGAGCACTGCCTTTTGTGGCTGAAAAGGTGGGAGGGGATAAAATGAAGATAGTTGTTCAAAATGAAGCCTTTTAAATGTATTATAACAGTACTACTGGATTAAAATGCGAAAAAACAACGCTTTTTAATTGATAACATAGACTTTAAAACTATTCTATTTTGTGTCATTCCAAATAATAAAATCTTAAAATTTGTTAATTTAGAATGTGGTTAACTGACAAGTTTTAGTTTTGTAGATACAATATTGATAAATAAGCTATTGTTATTCTTGAAATAATTTATATAATACTTCCCAAGAAAAAGAGGGAAAAGTACAAATGTAGATATCCAACTTAAGCAGAATAAGTAAAAGCTGTATAAGAATCCTTTCTCTTCATGATCAATTTATTTCCATGGAAGGCTTTATAAAAGAGTCTCAGAAATAATCTATGGCTAAACATACTACATTTCTATTTCCTGCGATACAGGGTTAGGAATGTTTGGCTTTCACTGTTAGAAATGAAGGAGATTTCAGTTAAAGTTCTTTTATTAATAACCCTACAATGTCCTCTAAAGGTTCAAGTGAAAGGAAGATTCACAGATCCCTCATTTTAAATTAAAAAGCTAAAAATGATTGAGCCTAGGAAGGCACATCCAAAGCTGAGATAAGCCAACAACTAGACCTCTTATACTGTTGCAAGAATCAGGAGACCACTGGGTGAGACAGGAGGATTTTATTTAGGTGGCCACAGGCTCAGCAGATTAACATCCAAAGGCTGAGAAAGGAACAAAGACAAGGCTTGACTTTTATACATGCATTTGACAGGGGCTGGGTCAGGTTTGTGGAGTGAAACCTGAGGCGGGAAAACACGCTTGCAGAAGCAGAACATGGGTAGTTAATCACACTGTGACAGGTCTTGCAAATCAGGCATGTCTTGTGACCTTTATCATTCTGCACAGATGGGAAAACAGGAACTTACAAAATCCTTGCAAACTTTCAGAAATAGTTACAAACTAGTTATGAGAGCAGAACAAAGAATGATGGCATGGGGAGAGAATTCCAGGGGGAAACAGAACTTGTTTTTCTTGTCCCTGCACTTGGAGCCCATTTATTCAGGGCCCCTGCTAGGCCTTGCAGATAATGTTATCATAGCTCCAGCTGGACTTTGGAGTGAGTCAGCCTGGTCAGGGAAGGACTTGTTTTCCTTGTACTTGTTTTTCTTTCTTATATTTCCTGCTTCAGTACCATTGTGAATGCAAAGAAAAAAATGTCTTCAACAAAACCAAAAATGCTACTCAAGTGAACACACAAATGGTTAAGAGAGTGAAACAGCCTTATTGCTGACATGGAGAAGGTTTTTGTGGTCTGGAAAGAATATCAAACCAGCAACAACATTCCTTTAAGAAAAAGCATAACCCAGAGCAAAATCCTAACTTACTCTCTTCAATTCTATGAAGGCTGAGAAAGGGAGGAAGCTGCAGAAAAAAACGTGGTTCAGGATGTTTAAGAAGCTGTCTCTGTAACATAAAAGTGCAAGTTGAAGCAACAAGTGCTGATGTAGAAGCTGTAGCAATTTAGAGGATCTAGCTAAGACCATTGACGAATTTGTCAGAGGTGTTTGAACCAGAGCAACTCTATCTTGAATAGGGCCTGGGTAAAATAAGGCTGAGACCTACTGGGCTTTACTCCCAGTCAGTGGGTCTAAGTCACAGGATGAGACAGGAGGTTGGCAAAAGATAGAAGTAATAAAAACCTTGCTTACAAAACAGGTTGCAGTAAAGAAGTCAGCTAAAACACACCAAGACTGCTATGAGAGTGACCCTAGTCTTCCTCACTGCTATACTCCCACCAGTGCCATGATAGTTTACAAATGTCAAGGCAACATCAGGAAGTTTCCCTCTATAGTCTAAAAACGGGGAGGAATTTTCAGTTCCAGAAATTGCCCACCCCTTTCCTAGAAAACTCATGAATAACCCACCCCTTGTTTAGTACATAATCAACAAATAAGCATAAAAATGGGCAACCAGCAGCCCTCTGGCTGCACTGCCTATACAGGAGCCATACTTTTATTCCTTTACTTTCTTAATGAACTTGCTTTCACTTTATTCTATGGACTCGCCCTGAATACTTTCTTGAATGAAATCCAACAACCCTCTCTTGGGGTCTAGATTGGGACCACTTTCCAGTAACAAAAGTGGCTACATTAAACAATAGATTTTCATTATAGATGAAGTAGCCCTCTATTGGACTTCTCTAAATTCAGATCTACATTAACCCCTAACAAAAAGTCGGCCTGTCCTTTGAAGCTGTGAAGCAAGGAATTGACTTCTCCTCTCCAGCCATAAAATTCCTACATGAATTTTACCCACAGTGGAAAAGAAAGTGGTTTCCTGAGATGAAACCTACTTCTGCTGAAGATGCTGTGAGCATTGCTAAAATGACAACAAAAATTTTAGAATATTACATAAACCTACTTAATAATGCAGTAAAAGAACATGAGAGAATTGACTTCAATTTTGAAAGAAGTTCTGTGGGTAAAATGCCAAATGTAGATCTGACTTTAAGTTGAAGCTAATGCTCATTTATCACTCTGAAAATCCTAGGGTCCTAAAGAATTATGCTAAAGCTACTCTGCCTGTGTTCTATAAATGGAACAACAAATCCTGAATGAAAGCATATCTGTTCATAGCATGGTTTCCTGAATAGTTTAAGCCCACTGTTGTAACCTACTACTCAGAAAAAGTAAAATATTTCTTTCAAAATATTACTGCACATGAACAATGCACCTAATTAACCAATAACTCTGATAGAGTTGTACAAGGAGATTAATTTTGTTTTCATGTCTGCTACCAAAACATCCATTCTTCAGTCCATAAGAAAATAAGTAATTTCGACTTTCAAGTCTTATTATTTAAGAATACATTTTATAAGATTATTGCAGCCATAGATACTGATTCTTCTAATGCATTTGGGTAAAGTCAATTGAAAACCCTCTGGAAAAAAAAAATCACCATTTTATATTCTATTGAGAACACTCATGATTCATGGGAGAAAGTCAAAATACCAACATTAACAAAGGTTTGGGAGAAGTTGATTCCAACCCTCTTAAATGATTTTAAGGGGCTTAAGACTTTATGGAGAAATTAATTGCGGTTGTGGTGGAAATAGCAAGAAAACTAGAATTAGAAATGCAGCCTGAAAATGTGACTGAATTTGTTGCCATCTCGTGATAAAACTTGAATGGATAAGGACTTACTTCTTACAGATAAGTAAATAAAGTGGTATCTTGAGATGAAATCTATTTCTGTTGAAGAGGCTGCAAGCATTGTTGAAATAGCAACAAAAAAAATTTAGAATATTACATAAACTTAGTTGATAATGCAGTAACAGAATTTGAGAGGATTGACTCCAATTTTTAAGGAAGTTCTGTGGGTAAAATGCTCTCAGCACCCCACGTTACAGAAAAATATTTTGTAAAAAGGAGAGTCAATTAATGAGGCAAACTTTCTTGCCTCTTTCTTTCTTATTGTAAAAAATTGCCATAGCCACCTAAACGTTCAGCAACCACCAGTCTGATCAGTCCACAACCATTAATATAGAGGCAAGACCATTCACCAGCCAAAGGATTATGATTCCCTGAAGACTCAGATGATCATTAGCATTTCTTAGCAATATAGTATTTTTAAGGAAGGCATGTATATTGTTTTGTAAGCAATATTGTATACACTTGATAGACTGCAGTATAGTGTTAACATAACTTTATATGCCCTGGGAAACAAACAAAAAATGCGTGACTCGCTTTATTGCAATATTCATTTTATTGACATGTCTAGAACCAAACTTGCAAGATCTCCAAGATATGAATGTATTGAAGTCAGGGAGAAGGGTTATTGGTGGAGCAATAATAGCAAGGACAGAAGACAAGAGGAAGGAGCAAGTCTCCTTTCACTCTTCCAGCCTTCCAACCTCACTCCCTGCACTCTACTTGCAGATCTTAAAAGGTAGCCAGCTGACAAAGAAGAAATGACATTTGCAGACTCCAATGCTGGAATGATAATGTAAAATATATAAAGATGTATTTGGAGCTGGGAACCCAGATCTTAATAATTCATATAAAATTGTAATTATACAATTATGCCTGGAGTGCTCAACTGATGTGAGCCTGATGGTAACTGAGGTTGATAAAGGCAGTAATGACATGGAGAAATAAATTTAGACTATAAAAATATGAGTATATAATGATAGAGGATAAATTTTAAGTCACCCAGGAATAATGTAATATATCAACTTCCAATCTTATACAGTCTTTTAATTTTTGTAATGCACTAATTCCAATGAAGATTTAATCTCAGATTTTAATTATACTTGTGAATTACAAAAGTGTATCTTACTAGTGGAGACTAATGCTTACACAAATGAAAAAGTGACTGTGTAATTTATGTCCATAAATTTATAAAAATAACTCACTGCATCTTCAGATGCATACCATGCATGAGAGTGTTTGAGGTCACTGTATTAGTCTGTCCTCACACTGCTAATAAAGACATACCTGAGACAAGGTAATTTATAAGGAAAAAGAGGTTTAATAGACTCACAGTTCCATGTGGCGGGGGAGGACTCACAATAATGGTGAAAGTCAAAGGAGGAGCAAAGTTATATCTTAAATGACTGCAGGTGAGAGACAGAGCATGTGCATGGGAACTCCCCTTTATTAAACCATCATGTCTCTTGAGACTTATTCATTATCACAAGAACAGCATGGCAAAGATCCGCCCTCATGATTCAATTACTTCTTACTGGGTACTTCCTACTACACATGGTTATTATGGGAGCTACAGTTTGAGATTTGCGTGGGGACACGGCCAAACTGTATCAGTCATGTAAAAAAATGAAATAATTTCACCTTTCATATGTAGCTGGAGTCCCAGAAATAATTTTTTTCTCCAAAAAATGCCTCTAGATATTCCTTTGTTTTGGGGACAAGCTTCCTGTACATTTTTCTTTTATGGTTTGTGAAAAAAACTCCTCAATATTGCAAATTTAAACGTATTAGATGTCACAAAATGTTTATCTGAGAAAAAGCAGTAACAAAATGTCTTGTGAAGTCATCAACTACAATATGCATGCTGTTCACTGAGGTTAGCAAATTTTTGTAAAAACCAGGGTGCTGTCTCAGGAATTATGATGATCTCTTCTTTTTGGAGTAATACTATTGCTGCAAATTCTGATAAATTGAGATGGCCTCAAATGGTGAGTATCAGCAAAAACGTGAAAAAGAAAAAAACAAAACCTTCAAACAAACAAGGCATATCAAAAAAGACAATCATCTCTACTGATTTTAAACATCATTCCAAGGCTCAGAGATTTACAGAAAGGAACGAGCTTCAGCCAGCATATGGTTGCGGTAGTAATATTGTCATTAAATTTGGGTTTGGGAATCCATGTTAAGCATAAACAAACAAGAGCTAACAAGACCTGTGGGCTAAGCAAGGATGAGGAGGAGCAAGAGCAGTGGGCAAGTCTGAGATTTTGAGTGACCAGCTTCCAACAGCAATACGTAACAGCAACATGAAAAGGAAACCACCTGAAATCAGGATCAAATATACACATAAAACTACTCTCTCCATTTAGAAATTACAAATATAATTAGCACTTACAGTGTATTAGTCCGGTCTCATGCTGCTAATAAAGACATGCCCAAGACTGGGTAATTTATGAAGAAAAGACGTTTAATTGACTTACAGTTCAGGGTGTCTGGGGAGGCCTCAGAAAACCATCAGATCTTGTAAGAACTCACTATCACGAAAAAAGCATGGAGTACCCACCTTCATGATTTAATTACCTTCAACCGGGTCCCTCTCACCACACATGGGGATTATGAGAACTATAATTCAAGATGAGATTTGGGTGTGGACAAAGCCAAACCATATCATTCCACCTTTGGCCCCTCCCAGATCTCATGTCCTCAAAATTCAAAACACAATCATTCATTTCCAATAGTCCCCCAAAATCTTAGCCCTTTCCAGCACTAACCCAAAAGTCCAAGTTCAAAGTTTTGTCTGTGGCAAGGCAAATTCCTTTCACCTATGAGTCTGTAAAATTGAAAGCAAGTTAGTTACTTCCTAGATACAATTGGGGATACAGGCATTGGGTAAATACACCCATTCCAAATGGGAAATTGGCCAAAACGAAGAGGCTACAGGCCCCATGCAAGTCTGAAATCCAGTAGGGCAGTCATTAAGCCTTGAAGTTCCAAAATAATTATCTTTGACTTCATGTCTCACATGCAGGGCACGCTGATGCAAAGGGTGGGCTCACACAGCCTTGGGAAGCTCTGTCCCTGTGGCTTTGCAGGGTGCAGCACTCCTCCTAGCTGCTTTCACGGGCTGGTAGTGAGTGCCTGTGGCTTTTCCAGGTGCACGATGCAAGCTGTCAGAGGATGTATCATTCTGGGGTCTGGAAAATGGTGCCCTTCTTCTCAAAGCTCCACTAGGCAGTGCCCCAGTGGGAACTCTGTGTGGGGGCTCTGGCCTCACATTTCCCTTCCACACTGCCTTAGGAGAGGTTCTCCATGTTGGCTCTGTCCCTGAAGCAAACTTCTGCCTGTACATCAAGGCATTTCCATACATCCTATACAATTTAGGTGAGGTTTCCAAATCTCAATTCTTCACTTCTCTGCACCCACAGGCTTAACACAACATGGAAGCTGTCAAGGCTTGGGGCTTGCACCATCTTAAGTAATGGCCCAAGCTGTACCTTCGCCCTTTGTAGCCATAGCTGGAGCTGAAGCAGCTGGGACACAGGGCACCATGTCCCCAGACTGCACAGAGCAGGTGGGCCCTGGGCCCAGCCCAGGAAGTCATTTTTTTGCTCTTAAGCCTCTAGGCCTGTGATGGGAGGGGCTGCTGTGAAGGTCCCTGAGATACCCTGGAGACATTTTTCCCATTTTCTTGGTGATTAACTTTTGGCTCCTCATTACTTAAGCAAATTTCTGCAGTGGGCTTGAATTTTCCCCCCAGAAAATGCGTTTTTCTTTTCTATCCAATTTTCCGAACTTTTATGCTGTTTCCTCTTGAATGCTTTACCACTTAGAAATTTATTCCACCAGATACCCTAAATCATCTCTCTCAAGTTCAAAGTTCTACAGATCTCTAGGGCGGGGGCAAAATGCCACCCAGTCTCTTTGGTAAGGCATAACAAGAGGCACCTTTACTCCAGTTTCCAGCAAGTTCCTCATCTCCATCTGAGACCACTTCATTGTCCATCTCACTATCAGCATTTTAGTCCAAACCATTCAAGAAGTCTCTAGAAAGTTTCAAACTTTCCCACATCTTCCCGTCTTCTGAGCCCTCCAAGTCTCTAGGAAGTTCCAAACTTTCCCACATTTTCCTGTCTTTTTTTTTGAGCCTTCCAAACTGTTGCAACCTCTGCTTGTTACCCAGTTCCAAAGTTATTTCCGCATTTTTGGGTATCCTTATGGTAGCATCCCACTCTCTGAGGTACCAATTTACTGTATTAGTCATTTTCAGGCTGCTACTAAAGACATACCCAACACTAGGTAGTGTATAAAGGAAATCTTTTTTTTTTTTTTTTTTTAAAGTGACTCACAGTTCAGCATGACTGGGAGGCCTCAGGAAACTTACAGTCATGGCTGAAAGGGAAGCAGACACATCCTTTTTCACATGGTAGCAAGAGAGAGAAGTGCCAAGCAAAGGAGGGAAAGCCCCTTATAAAACCATTGGATTTTATGAGAACTCATTCACATTCTTGAGAACATCATGGGAGTAACTGCCTCCATGATTCAATTACCTCCAATCAGATCCCTCCAACCAGATGTTGAGACTATGGGAACTACAATTCAAGGTGAGATTTGTGTGGGGACACAGCTAAACCGTATCATATGGTCAAAGTAAGCTCTAGTATTTGGGAACAATTTTTGATTTTGAGGACTCCTAATAAAATTATATGGGAAGGACTAAATGGATAATTGGAAGCATAAAAGTGATACAATTATATTTCTATTTCAATCTCATAAAGTATGTGATAGCAGTTAATATATTTATATCCCTCATGGAAGTTTCAGGATTAGAAATTTTAGTGGCAGTAGTCAATAAATAAAGACTGAATAAATAAAGATTCTTTATTTTCCAAGTTTGTAAGTAGATACACAGAGGTTATAAACCTGGCCAAGACTCAAATACCTCATCAGAGGCAGAGATAGACTAATAAAAAAAGAAAAATAGTTGATGTCACCTACAATCTATTCCAAAATAGCTACCAAGAACACGATATGTCAACAGAACCACAAATCTTAAAACTGCCATCCTGAGCTGTTACTCTTTGACATCAAAAGGAAGCGAGATAAAGTAATACCAACTTAATCTTTTATGTGCATTAGGGTTACAGCATGTGTCTTATACATCTTCTGATGTTATATTAAATATTTATTATGTAGAAAGCAATCAATGAATATTTGGAGAAAAAAAGAATGAAAGGGAGAAGAAAAAAAGGGCAAATTGCAAGTTCAGCACTGTCAATTCAGGATCAATTGACAAATCAAAATAAGTTAATAATTGAGAATTGCACTGTGAGTTTACATGTAGGTAGAAGCTCTAAGTTCTGATGTTTAATACTCATGCACATCCAATTTCACTTGTGAACTACCAATATTACCTTTATTTAACATTGAATGTCTGAAGAAATAATACCTTATTTAACATTGAATGTCTGAAGAAATATACCAAAGGCATATATCAGAAAAGAGCTAGTGGATATATACAAATTTAAATTTTCTGTACAAAAAATTTAAATACCAATGAATAAAAATAAATATAAAAGTTACAAATTGATCAAAAATATTTGCAAGAGACATAACAGATAACATGATAAAAACCTTTATATAGAACTTTTGCAATGCAATTAGAGACAAAGGAAACAAAAAAGGAAAGAGTATAGATTGTAATTAAATCTTTAGAATTTCTAAAGCTGTCTATGATATGATATTAGGCACAACAAAAGGATATTATTAAGCAATATAAAAGAATATTAAGCAATATGCACAGCAACAAATGCATATACCTCCTTGCAATAATCTTTGGAAAGATTGTAATCACTAGGTAAATAAACATAAGCCTGCTTTACGGCATTATTATTATCAATTTCTCTTCTTACCTCTGTCTCTAAGCAAGTAGCTCTTTATGAAGAAAAATAAATAAATAAAATGAAACTTTAGGGAAGAAAAATAGATAATAAAATAGTTCTAGAATGTGGCCGCTTATTGGTATTGAATCAATACTTATAACTCAACTAGACAAAATAGGCAAAGAATGAGAGCTATAATTAGAGAGGCTTTGAGCTGTAATTGGAAAATACAATAGCTATGGTTGTCAATTAATGCTGAATTCACAATGTACTTTCTCTCTGGCTAATTGTATGGATACTGGAACATCATCTGCAGTCCCTGTTTAATAAGTTTCATCTAGTCTCTAAGTTTCAGCATTATGTCTGATGTCAGTGTGGGTGTAGGCAGGGGTGGCCATGTATATTCAATAATTTTTTGCTCTTATTCTTTGCACTTATTGTGTTTTCTTAAAGTTCTCTGTGTGTGTATGTATGTGTGTGTGTGAGTGAGTCTATATTTATACTGCTATAAAGAACTGCCTTAGACTGGGTAATTTATAAAATAAAGAAGTTTAATTAACTCACAGTTCAGCATAGCTCGGGAGGCTTTGGGAAACTTACAATCATAGCAGTAGGGGAAGCAATTATGTCCTTGTTTATATGGTGACATGAAGGAGAAGTGCTGAGAGATGCAGGAAGAGCCTCTTATAAAATTATTAGATCTCCTGATAACTCACTCACGATCACAAGAACAGCATGGGGAAAACTGCCCTTAGGATTCCATTACCTCCACCTGTCCCCTCCTTTGACACGTGGGAATTATGGGGATTACTATTCAAAATGAGATTTGGGTGGGGACACAAAGCCTAACCATATAAGTGTGTGTGTGTTTGTGTGTGTGTTTAAACCATGTTTCTGTTGGTCATTGTAGTCTATAAGATTTTCCTTTTCTGGCAGCAAATGCTATGTATATTTTCCCTAATAACTGAATCAATCTTAATTTTTTCTTTTAGTGTTATTATTATTACTATTGTTTTAAAAGTCCTTTCAGGATGAAAGGTAGAAAAATAGTTGCAAAGAATTGCCTATTTTATTTTTCTTTACAGTTTTCTGTTACAAATAAAAATTATTTTTATCCATGGTGTTTTTCTCTAGCATAAAATTATTTCCCAGCAGTAACATTTAAATAATCTTAGTGATATCAAATGTCACCTAAAAAAGGAAAAATAGTGCATATCTCTTTTAGTGTTATAAATTTAGATGAGATAATGTATGTAGAGTACAAATCCAAGTCCTAGTGTATAATACAGCTCAGATAATTGCGCTTGAATATGAGTAGATTTGATAATTTTATAATAATTAATTCATTGTCTTTAATAATTGAGAAAATGTGCTACATTTGATATGTATGATTTTGGGGGAACAAGGAAAACGTATTCTTTACTTAAATTCTTTAAAGATAACTATGCATCAGTTGTCTTTTACTAAAAGAACTTTAAGGTCCTCTTGAGCTTCAGAAGCTACAATTTTATTATTGGAACCACTAAGATTTTGACATATTATGAGATGCATTAGTGAGCTCATAAGAGTCAAAATATGCTGTCATTACTTTGCCAGTCGATGTGACTAATGATAAGCATTTATAAGTGGACAGGATAATATCAGAGGCACATGAATGCACTCTCTAACAAACACCATGAGATAACTCTTCCCAGTGATATTTCTGTTCACATTAAATAAAAGAAGCAAAATCTTAATAAATGGGTTTAACGTTTCTGGACAAAAAAATTATAACATACAGTATGATAATTACTTTTAACTGTATTTTATTACACACATTTCAGCTGATTTTATTTAACAGAATTTCTGCCAAACCTTATAACTTGACAAGTCTTTTGAGATTCCCTGTTGAGAGAGAGAAAAGACAGCCACAAATTCTTTGCCACTCTGTCCATGGAGGAAAGTAATCTTCTTTCACTCCTTTGAATTTGGACAACATGTAACTTCTTTGTTCAACAATGTAGTGAAACTGACACAATGTCAATTCTAGCTAGCCTTTGAAGTGACTGGCAGTTTCTTCATTGGTATCTGGGAGCCCTGATATACTATGTAAAAGACAATATGGAGAGACCTGAAATGACCATGAAAAGAGAGGGGTCCAGCTGAGTCTAGCCTTCCAGCTGTAACCACTAACACCTAGGTATGTGAGAAAGCGTTGTGGAAATGGCACTCCAGTTTATGACACATAAACTCTCTAATTTCTCTATCTCTGTCTTTTCTCTATCTCAAGCCATTCAGCCAAACCTTCTCCAAATTTTTGATGCCAAAAAAGAGAAAAAATAAAATGACTGTTTAAACCCTCAAGTTTTGGGAGTAGTTTTTACAGATCAAGAGATAACCAAAATGTTTACAATAGCATTTTCCCAAAAAGTTACCAATAAATACCATTTCTGAAACCAAATTTCTAAAAGGTGCATGATTTTAAGGTAGTTTATTCTTGTTAAAAACATATTAACAGATTAAAATTTAAGAATAAAAAATAAGTGAGAACACGGTTTTTGATATAAAAGAATTTTTTGAGTGTTTGAAACCGTTTTTAATCCAAAACCTGAAATACATAGATTACCATGAACACCCAGGATGCTTTATTCTTACAATATTGCAATGTAAATATTTAGATATCTGAAACTAAGTATAGCTAAATTATCTAGTATAATTAGTTATACCTACTGTTATGCAAGTAGTAAGCCAAATCAAACATAAAAATAATTATCAAATAAATCTATAAAATATAAACACCAATCCAAGTATTTTAATACCATAACGTCCGAACTGTGTATGGACTATAACTTGAGAGACTCTGTTTTGACTAATTTAGTCAATTTATAAAATTAAATAATTGTTGTTATGTAACATTTTTCCAGTATGCAGAATTTAAACTGTATAATGCTAATTACAGATCAACATAAACTGAAATGGTTTCAGGCAGTGAACTATGCATATTACACAAAATGTCCTGTCAAAGGACTTCTTTTGTTTCCCTCCTGTCACTGATAAGGTAACTCTAATTGCTGAAAGCAGATGCTTATAACCATTTAAAATGCTTGTAAATTGACTGTCAAAAAGAAGTGCTAAAGAATTTGGTCCATAGAGAAGTGCCTCTACTTAAGTGTAGAAGTAAGTAGAGACTGATAGATATCTGATCACTCTGACAAGAACTGGGTGGGATGGATGGCGGAGAAACAATAAAAGAAAAACAGTAGGATAATCTTAAAGGCTGTTTCTATTATGGTAAGTGAATCAATATTTCTGTGTAGTTAAATTTCACATAAGTATTAACATCAAATAAGCACTGCATTTTTAAAGCACTGAGAAATCAAAATCTACAAATTTTGTATAAAACAGAAAATTATGTTATTTAATTAAAATGAACTCTCCTAAAAAGTAAAGAGGTAGAATTGTTTTTATCTTTTTTCCCCCATTTTTAGGTCCTTTTAAGATTATAATATAATTTTAACTATATTTTCAATGTGACTAAGGGTCATAATCACCCAATTTCTCAATTTGTATAGGTACTTTATTAACTACTTTCCAATATGACATGATACAAGTAAGGTAAATAGACTAAAATTTTTAAATTACCTTATATTTCCGAATTTGTTTCCATCACGTGTGATTACAATAGAAAGTAATGTAAATTATCAGTGAGTCTCCTAAATATGAACATTATTTAAAAAAAAATTATATTCAAAGTACCGAAGAATATGTATTTCTCCCTTTGGTTTTCTTGGTAACAGCTAATAAAACACACTTAACCATAAATTATTCCTGGGAGCATTATATATCTATGCATATGATAAAGCAAGCTGCAGCAAAGAGATACATATTCTAATAAGGTGTTTAGATTATATTCCCATTGCATACATGCAAGTGTTTGCCAAAGTAAATTAAGCTGGAAAGATATCATTTTCTTGTTACTGATAGAGTTCATCTATATTCAGTTGCATTTCCTTTTTAATACACATTTTACTATCAAATTTCTTCAATCTCTTTTCCTCCTTTAGAATAATCTTCCCTTACTTTTTCTCATTATAATGGTCGCAGAGTGTAAAGCATATCTTATGAGCTCTTACAAGAGCACTGAGCAAGATAATAAATTGCTATTTTTTGCTCCCAAATGTTAATACTCATTTTAATAAACATAAGCCAAACACTGTATTTTCTTTAAATTATCTAACATGTTTTAGTCTTCTAGATGTCTAATTAACATCTAACATTAAGGGCTCCTCGTTTTTTAATTCTAATAAAGCTCTTCAAGCATTAAGGAAAAAGGAATTATGTGAAGTGCTTTTTATATAATTAAAACAATTATCACATCACTTTCAAATTATCCATTAGTGTGTTTCACATCTCTACAACCTGTGACCTCTCCAATGACAAGATCCTGTCATCCTGATTGAAATCACCAGAGCAAACCTCCATGTCTGTTACATAGGGAGTTCTCCAAAAAGTTTGACTGAATAAATGGATGGGTGAGTAGGTGGGTGGAAAGACTGAAGGATGAATAGAATAATGCATTGACTTTCTGAAGAGGAAAAATTATGATGGAAAACTAGAGAGCAGACATATAAATGCTTTATATCACTATATATTGTCAAAGAAAAATAGCGTCATGATACTTAGCATAAACTTGGCCCACTTTTGTTCAGCACAAGCAGAGCTGATTATACACAGGAAGGCATCTGAAAGAATTCTGAAAGACAATCTAAAATAAAATCTTTAAATTCATTGATGTCATTTCTCAAAAAGCAGTGCTTAGACATGCATGTATTATGCAAGTAAATCATTTACATAAGAAGCATAAAAGCATCCTACAGAGGCAGAAAATTAATAAGAATAACAATTTATCTATTCAAGCATCTGAGATACCAAGATATGAGTTATCATCCTACACAATACCATTTGTAAATTAGAGCAATGGCACCAAGGAAAAGAAATTATTATTCTCTCTATTCAAAGGTATTGAAAGCAAAAGTACAGATCAGTGAAATATAGTTTTAAAACACGTCGACACATCAGCACAGTTTGGCTGAGTGGTCAGACCTCTTTCTTTATGCCATGTTGTGTGGCTGTCTTGTTCACTTCCATCTGTATTTTCTTGCCGCTCACAGTGTAATCCTCAGCAATCACACTGTAATTAACTGCAAGTATGACTTCTCCAAATTTACCAACAAAGCAACCGTTAATGTGCCCACCTTATCAAATTGTTTAACTTAGACTCAAGAAGAATGCCTAATCCCATTTTCATGTCAAATTAAGCACAAAGTTATTATCATTTGCCTGTATATTTCACAGATATACAGATTGGCCCTCACTCCCAAAAAAAGAAAAAAAAAGAAGATTTTCTTATTTTCTCCAGGCAGCTTCCCTCTCTCTAAAGATTATATGCAAGTTCTATAAGGCTTGGCTGGAAAACTAATTATTACTGAGAAAGTCCATGGGACCCTTTATCCCCACAATCTGTTGTTGGGTACCCATGAACAAAACAACTTGCTTGTCCTCTTTGAGTTGTACAATTCTTCTTTTTCTTTAATTAAAAAAATTATTTATTTAAATTGACATATGAAATTATAGGCATTTATTGTGTACAACATGATTTTTTAAAGTATATATACATTGTGGAATGGTTAAATTTAGCTAATTAATATGTGTATTATCTCACATAGTTATTTTTGGGTGAGAACACTTAATATCCACTCTCTTAGCATTTTTCAGGAATACAATATAACATCATTAAATATAGTCACCATGCTGTGCAATAGATCCCTTGAACTTATTCCCTATTTTTTAAAAATAATTCCAACTTTCATTGTAGATTCAGGGGGTACACACGCAGCTTTGTTACATGGGTGTATTGCATGACATTGAGGTATGGGGTATGAATGGTCCTATCAGCCAGGTAATAAGCATAGTACTCAATAGGTAGCTTTTTAGTCCTTGTTCCAAGTAGTCCCCAGTGTCTATTGTTGCCATCTTTATATTCATGTGTTTCCAGTGGTTAGCTCCTGCTTATAAATGAGAACACGCAGTATTTGGTTTTCTGTTTCTGTGTTAATTCACTTAGGATAGTGGTCTCCAGCTGCATCCATGTTTGTGCAAAAGATGTGATTTCATTCTTTTTATGGCTGCCTAGTATTTAAAGGTGAATATACATTTTCTTTATCCAACTAACTGCTGATGGGCACCTACGTTAATTCCACATATTCGCTATTGAGCATAGTGCTGCAGTGAACATATAAGTGCAAGTGTCTTTTTGTTAGAACAATTTATTTTCCTTTGGGAATACAGGCAGTAATAGGATTGCTGGGTTGAATGGTAGTTTTATTTTAGGTTCCGTGAGAAATTTTCAAACTGATTTCTACAGTGGCTGAACTAATTTCAATCCCCACCAACAGTGTATAAGTGTTGCCTTTTCTCCACAGCCTTGCCAGCGTCTAGAATGTTTCGACTTTTTAATAAGAGCTGTTCTGACTAGAGTGAGACGGTATTTCACTGTAGTTTTCATTTGCATTTCTCCGATGATTAGTGATGTTGAACATTTTTTCTTCATATCTGTTGGCCTCTTGTATGTCTTCTTTTGAGAAGTGCCCGTTCATGTCTTTTGCCCACTTTTTAATGGGGTTGTGTTTTGCTTGTTGAATTATTAAAATTCCTTTTAGACTGTGGATATTAGACCTTTGTCAGGTGCATAGTTTGTGAATATTTTCTCCTATTCTGTAGGGTGTCTTTTTTAGTCTGTTGATAGTTTCTTTTGCTGTGCAGAAGCTCTTTAGTTTTTGTTGCAATTGCTTTTGAGGACTTGGTCATAAATTATTTTCCAAGGTTTACGTCCAGAATAGTATTTCCTAAGTTTTCTTGCAGGATTTTTTTTATAATTTAAGGTCTTATATTTAAATCTTTATTCCATTTTGAGTTAATTTTTGTATATGGTGAAAGGTAGCAGTCCAGGTTCATTCTTTTACATATTGACAGCCAGTTATCCCAGCATCATTCATTGAATAGGGCATCCCCTCCCCACTTCGGTTGTAAAATTCTGATACAACTGAATTTACGGGAAGCCTAGTCACCAATTACCAAACATATATATTTACTTAGCAAATATTTAATGTGCTAGGCACTATGTCAGTCACAGAGAATACTTGCTTCCTGAAGCCTACAATATTATGACAGAGTGAGAGTGAGATAGACAAATCAATATACAAAGAAGAAAATACCAGATACTGATTAGTATTTGAAAAATGGAAAACAAGAGAATGCAATATCTATGAGAGACAATATGGATACTGTAGACTAGAAAGTACACGATTTGTGTCTCCTCTCCCTAAAGGAGGCAGTATTCCTAGACATGTTCGACCTTCAGTATGATGTTTCACATGGAAAAACAGAGTACAAATCAGAGAAGAAGAGGAAGAGCTGTTTGTTGGTAGAAAAAGCCCAGCACTGGGGAGGGGTAGCATTAGGGGATATACTTAATGTAAATGACAAGTTAATGGGTGCAGCACACCAACATGGCACATGTATACAAATTTAACAAACCTTCACGTTTGTACATGTGCACATGTACCCTAGAACCTAAAGTATAATAATAATAATAATAAACTCAAACAGAAAAAAAAAAAGAAAAAGAAAAAGCCCAGCATTACTGTCAGAACCGGTGTATCCTCAACCATGGGAACAGAGAAAATGTTTGTCTAAAGAAACAGTGAGGCAGCTAATTAACGTTCTTGCTCAGGTGTCCCAAAGGCACCAGTGAGAGAGTAGCCCTCAGACGGCCAACGAACCTAAACAGAGATTATAAATACAAGTGCCAAAGAGGAGTAGATAAGCTGAGAAATCATGCCTGAAAAGAACAAGCTACATCTTCAGAAAAGGAGAAAGGACGTTTCAATAGAGAAAGAGCAATACCAAGACCCTAAGTAGGAATAAATTCAGAGTCAGAGGGCTCCAGGAACAACATAAAGAAGACCAGTGGGTTTATAGTGTGATGTTTAAGAACAAAGTGATACTAAAATAGAATAGATAATTTGGTACTTAGGAAAGGTCCAGATATACCAGGGTAAATGGCTAGGGGTTTGTTTTAGAAGGATGAGGAGCCATTAGATAATTTTAAACATAGTTGTGACACAATTTGGCATAACATTAAAAAAATAAAGATCACTCAAAATACTATAAGTGGAACAGATCAGAATGGGGCAGGGGTGGGGAAGGGACACATTTTGGAGATAACATTGTAGAACTTGCAAATTTAGTTAGATAGCGGATGGTAGGAAAAGCAGAATTGTGAATAATTCTTAAATAACTGGCTTTAGCAACTGAGAAGATAACTGTTTCATTTTCTGAGACAAGGAGTCCTCGGAGGAGAAGAGTATTATGGCCATGTGTAATCTAATATGACTATCAGAATTGACGAGGTATAAACTAGAAAGCTGGACATAAAAGCCTGGGCTGGAAGAAGTGTTCAACTTCATAGAAATGGCATTGATAGTTGAGATAGTTGACGTTATCACTAAGGGAAAGCACATAGACAGAAAAGAGAAGATAGCCCTAGAATGAGTCATGAGGTAGTATAATATTAGGCAATGAATAAGTTTTGGATTAAAGCCATAACGAGTCACCACAAACTTAATGGCTTAAAACAATGCAAATGTCTTATCTTAAAATGTTGGAGGTTTCAAATCTAAAACAGATCAGAGGAAGCTGAAGGAAATAATTCATTTACTTGCTTTTGCAGCTTCCAGAAGCTGCCCCCATCCCTTGGCTCTTGACTCTGCATTCCTCCTACCACTGATTACATCATCACATCTCCTTCCCTGACTCTGACTCTTCCACCTCCCTCTTTCTTTTATAAGGTTCTTTGTCCTTATGTTGGGCTTACCTGGATAAACCAGGATAATCTCCTTATTTCAAGATCCTTAATAACATATACGAAGTCATTTTGCCACATAACATATTCACGGGTTCCAGGAATTAAGACGTGGACATCTTTGTGGGGCCATTATTCTGCCTACCACAGGCAAGTAATAGAGTCTGGATTCAATTGCACAGACTGTGACTTCAGAGCCTGCATACCAGAGTGTTTGTGGACATCAGCTACCCTTTTAAATTTCTGTGGAGGGAGGTGCAATTTTGGAGAGAAAAAAAATTTACTAGCCTAGTGCAGTAAATTTATAGGATTTTTAAGATGAAAAATATTAAAGATCACCTAATATCCCTCAATTGTTATACCGATGAGAGAAGCAGTAGAAAGAATTCTTCAGTGGATTTTAGAGTCACTAATTGGTGATAAAGCTAGGACTTAAGTTCAGGTCATTTTACATGCAGCTCCCTACACTGTCCTCTCTACAACGTAACATGGTTTTTAATAAATTCATGTTGGATTGCAGACTACCATTTGCTGGACAGTTTGGGGTTGAATCCTGGCTCCATCACTTATAAGATACAGTACCTTGGTTATCGCTGTCCCAAGTTTCTCCATCTGCAACACTAAGAGAATAATAGCACGTACCTATGAATGTGTTTATCAGGGAGTCGGGGTTCCATCAGGAAAAAAGCATCAATAGCAGTGGTATCTAGCATGAAATTTATGACATATATTAGACCTACAAAACTGAAACTGTGGTGCTCCCTTGCCTGCATTTCCTGACATTACTTGCAATTTTGATGAGACAATGGCACCAGTTTTGGCTAAGCTATGAACAGAAATAGCATGTTCTATTTCTAAGCTGAGTAATGTAAGAGCTATTTTACTATCCACACCTTGCCTTTTCCATGGCTGTTGAGAATAATGGTCTGCTGTTGAGAATACAAAATTGCAGAGCCTGCAAGAGAAACCCCAATGTTCTTTGTCAGTCTTTGTGTAAGGAAAAAACTGTCTTATACCAGTAATATCTTATTTGTTACTACAACATAACATGTATGAAGTTGGCATATTTGTAACTCAAAATGGTCAAATTTCAGCAAATCTACATGTTGCAACTTGTTAGTTAAATCAGATGAATGTAATATGTTCAGAAATGTTTTAAGAAGTCATTCAATATAATAGAATGCTAATTATTATACTATGAATTGTGAAATTGGTTATATTTAGCTGATGATATTGTGGTTCCACAAAAATAATCTTGAAATTTTTATTTGCTTATTTGGATACTTTTGAAAAGAAATGCAAAAGAAGAGAAGGAAGAGATATCTTAATTAAGTAAAAATAAAGATGATGTTGAATGATTATTGCAAAAATCATCCAAAAGGCCCAAATTTGTAGCAGCTTTTCCAGTGTTTTTTGTTCCAAAGGACTTTTAATTTAAAGAAAGGAAACTAAATATTCCCAATTACAGCGTCAGAAATTCTATGTTGCACTTTTCTCTCTCATATTTCAATTTACCTCTCCTCATATTATAAAGCTAGAATTAGCCTGGAGAAATTTTCTATGCAGAAAAATGATAGAAACCAAAAGGTTGAAAAATATCTTTGAATTCTTCTGGCAGAATATTCCTGCTATTTGAAGCCTACATTATCAGTACACCATTGCTACCAAGTAGGTATCCAGCATCTATTTATTTCAGGGACAGGAAACTTACTAGCTATGAGAAAACAAACAAACAAAAAAACAGAACAAAACCCTCTCTTCAGCCAGCTATATCATTATAAAATTCTCCATTATTCAAAATGAGTTATTTTAGTCTGTATCCATAGGTCTTATTTTTGTCCTTTGTGGATATATAGAGCAACCTAGTTATTTCTCTTAATTGTTTATAGCAGAAATAAAATATGTGTGTCTATGTGTCTCATAACACAAACTAATACCAATATATACACATGGTTTCCTATTTAGTCTTAATAAAAAGTTCCAGGCCAAATTTCAACTAATCTTTTCATGCCCCAGCTAATTGGACGGGCAGATTTGTTACGGTAATTTTTGGCTAACAGACTGTAATAGCAATTCCCTTTTCATCAAGAAAAAAATAGAGCACTCTGCTTATTCACATGCTATATCCACCAACCTAAATGAATACAAGAAATAAATAAATAAAAATTTTGAAAGACAGAACTGAGACAGAGAACAGTAAGTAGGGAGAATTCATGAATTCATTTATGCCTTTGGCTGAAATACATCCCTCAAATCAGTTTGAAGCTGTTTGCACGGTAGGGTGTTTCACCTACTAATGATTTCACAGCTGGCACGCGCATGGCATCAATGTTTATTGGCATCCTCAATGTCAGTTATTTTTAAAAAGCTTTCTTCCAGGACTCTGAATAAATTATCTATCAAGTGCAGCAGTGCATGGCAACATCCAAGACACAATTTGCAGTCCTGCGCCGGCTCTCATTATTTGGTGGAAATGAAATCCCAAGTCATTAAACTTTTTAAAAAATGAAGGCAACTTGTATTAAAAATACAAGCAATTGAAAGATTTCCTAGGTCATTCTTTCAGTCCTTAATATGCATAGTAATGAGCCTGGAAACAGGTTCAATCCCTCAGCAATTGTTTATTTTCCTTTGAAAGACAAAAGTTGTTTTCTGTCAAACACATCACAGAAAAAGTTCAAGCAGGCTAGTTTCATTCTGTTCTTCTGGGAATACTCCTGGAAAATTGGCCAGGAAAAAAGACTGCCCAAGCAATGATGATAAGAAATAACATACTCTGAAATTTACAAAGTTATATGTTATAACTCAACAAACTATATAGGCCGTCTGCTGAATAACTCCGTGATTCATAATTCTATGTCTGAAGGTTTTTTTTTCCTTCCTCACATATTGTAAGCTTTAAAAAATATTAAGGAGATGGAAAGAGCTTTACTTTGATCTGGTTATATAGGCCTTATCAATTTCAGGCAAAATGGCAATACTTTCTTGACAATGAGTTTCTACATATCTGTAGTCTCTCCTGCTGTGTTTACTATGAATTTTGATGATGCTTTATGTAAGCCTCAGAGCTATTTGATGTTGTCATACCTTTAATCCATGACCTGAGATTCATAGTCCATCAAACAACATTTAGTCACAAACCAATATGAAGGCAATGTTATCTAGCACAGCTTGTTTTGCTGTTGGTTTATCAATGCAACAAATAATGATACAGCGTAACATCTTTATAATGTGAATGTTGAGGAAAGCCTTAAAACACTTACTTATAAGTTAACCAAGCATACCTGTGATTCCACTCTGCATTAGAGTGGAATCTGTGGAGTTAAAAAAAAAAAAAGTGTTCTATTGGCATTATCCGGCAAAGTTTAAATGCAGTTAAACATTTGATTAATGTGGTTATAACGTGGTTATTCTCCACTGTAGTTAAGTTCCATGAGTACAGACACTTTTTTCTTCTTCAGTATATTTGCATAATTTAACATGTTCCTGGCACAGTAGATACATAGCCAGCATTTGTTCAGTGAATGAATATATAACTGAAGGTGACTGGGATATTTGGATTCCTCAGTCTGCCTGCATTCAGTTGACTCTACTAGAGCAGGGGTTGCGTTTAAAATGTGCCTCACAAATAATCACCATATTTTTTGGTGTTCCAAGTATTGTGATGACAAATTTAATAGAAAAATACTACCACAGAAAGAAATTTAGAGTTAATCCAGGATAAGCTGCTAACCAATACCAGAATACTCTTGATTGTGGAAGGCAGCTTCTAAGATGATGCTAGCCTCCTGATCTTGATGCCCTTTGTAATATCATTCCCTCTAACATGCAAGGGACCTAGTACTAGCTTCTAATTTGGCAAATGTGAAAGAATGTCAGTTCTGAGATTAGGCTACAGAAAGTCTCTCTCTCTCTGTCTCTGTAATCAACTGTAGGTGTGATTTCACTGTGCATTACAAATATGTTTTAGACATAATTTAACCTGTGGTATATCTGAACCTGTGGAATAAAAAAAAAAAAAGGCAAGGACTGTTCTCACTGTCAGAGTCCCCTGTCACATTCTCTCTGTGTCCCATTTCTCAGACTGGGAAAAACAAATTGCCATGTGTGAATAGCCCTATGGAGAGCTTCACGTAGCCCTGTGAAGAGGTCCAGGAGCCCTTGAAGAACTGAAGTCTGACAACAATCACGTGAGTGAGCTTGGAAGTGGATCATTCAATGCCAACTCAGTGCTAAGACAACTAACCATCTGTCTGAAAGCTTGGTTACAAATGACAGACTGAGAGTCAGAGTGACCCAAGCTGCCTTAAGATTTCTGACCCACAGCAACCCAGACATAATAAATGTTCGTTGTTCTCAGACACTAAATTTTGAGGTGACTTGTTACATGGACTGCTAATATGCTGAAAGTGTGATTCTTGCTCTCAGTGTATATATAAATCATTGCCTGTCATTTAACATGTGTATCAGTGAGGAATTCATGGATGTAGGAGAGCCCCGATGAAATAAATATCTTCTTAATTTCTTAATTTTAAGTTGAAGTATGCCATCTTACGATATCTATCTATCAATTATCAATAAATAAGACAAATCATTCTTATTACATTACATTTTAATAAGGGAGACAGGCAGTAAGCACATTTAAAAATAAACAAAGTAATTGCCTATTTTATTATATACTGGTAGGGAACGGACAAAGTAAGAGGCTGGGTGTAGGCTAGGCCTGAGGCTCATGCCTGTAATCTCAGCACTCTGGGAGGCTGAGTGTGACTTGAGCACCCTGGGAGGTGTGAGGATGACTTGAGCTCAGGAGGTTAAGGCTGCAGTGAGCTACATACCACTGCCTTCCAGCCTGGGCAACAGGATGAGACCCTCTCTCAAAACTAATCAAATACAAATAAATAAATTTTTTTTAAGTGCAGGATGAAATTGGAGAAGGTCTCATTAGATGGTGTAGCAAGGAAGGCATCTCTTAGAAGATGATATTTGAACTGGGTTTAAAGAATAAGAATCAGCCAGTCATATGAAGAGCTGCGGGGGAAGATCAATTGAGACAAACAGAACAATAAGGATGACATCCTGGAGGTGAGAAAAAGCTTGTTAATTTTTGAGGAATACAAATAAAGACAATTAGGTTGAAGCATAATGAGAAATGGAGGAAATGGTTAGTTAGTGACAAAGTAAGAAAAGCTGGCAGGGGCCAGGTGTTGCAGGGCTTTGATAGCCAAGGAAAGGGGCTCCCTTTTTCTTCTCTTTTAACACAATTGAAGCCATTAAAGGTTCTAACCAAGAGGATATCATGACTTACTCACACTCTCAAACTTGGGCCTGCACAGGCCTTGTTAAGACTGTGCCTTAGGTATGTATTTGACTCTCTCAAGTATATCAAGGCCTAGGAGTTAAGGCTAACATGTTATTTCATAGAAATTACTAAATTATTTATTCTCTCCTCTTGCTGGTAGGGGAACTTTTGGCTCTCTTTCTTCAAATAATTTTCAAAGTATCCCTCTTATATTCAGAAAGAATGGTAATCTCTTCTCTAGAATCTCTTCAAGTTGACCCTTGAAAAATCCATGACAATTTCCTAAGTTTAGATCCTGGGCTGAGAACGTACTACTGAGGAAATCATTATAATATCAATAACATAAAATGAGGTATATGTAACAGACTGAATGCCTACAATATGTGAGAAGTTCTAATCATGGCATCAGAAAATATCAGTCAACAGCAGTGCAGTGTAGAAGGTGTCCTACATTTATACTATTTCTTGAATATCTCACACCATCTTCTTAGTCTTTGATCAAACATGAGAAAAATACATTAAGGTCACTGTCTCTGGGTATATAAGTTAACTATTGCTGTGTAACAACAACAACAAACATATATAAAATCTCAGTGGCATAAACAATTACACAGATTGGCTGGAGAAGCTCTGCTTCTGGCTGTGGTTCAATTCACCTTTGTTTCATGCTGTCAGTCAGCTTCATGTATTTTCTTCTGGGCCTAAACTTAAGGAATAAAAGCTACTTTAGGCATCTACTCATTGCAGAAGTTGGGAACAACAAGCAAGTAAGTAAAACAAATATGTAATACCTGGGCTCATAACTGGTATATGCTGTCTCTTCTGCCCACATACCATTGGCCAAACCAAAGCACAAAACAAAACTCACTATCAGTGAGGGTGAGCACTACACTTTGCCTATGAAGAACTACATAGGGAGAAGAGTGATTATTTTTTGAACACTAATATAAGCTACCACACAGTAGGTAACCTATTCCTATCCCTACAACAGAAATACATGGTCATTTTATAAGAACTCTTGGGCTGGACTGAGGTAACATTTCTGACTAAAGCTAAGTTGTAATATGAAGGGTTTCTGGGCCCCATAGGTGTTCTCTTTAGTTGGCCACCTTTCTTTAAGTCTTGGCTGTATAGTTCTCTCTGTCCAGCTAATAGGTATAGCCATCCAAATAGGCCACTTCCTATGCCTAGTATAGTCTCCATTCTGAAGCCTGTATAGTGTTGATGGCATAGTTTACACATCGATTGTTGACCTAGGTACATCACCTCTAACAATTCTAAACTTAAACAAAATGATCGGCTGGGCACGGTGACTCACACTTGTAATCCCAGCATTTGGGAGGCCGAGGCCGGTGGGTCACCTGATGTCAGGAGTTCGAGACTAGCCTGGCCAACATTGTAAACCCCACCTCTACTAAAAATAAAAAAAAATAGCTGAGTGTGGTGGCAGGTGCCTGTAATCCCAGCTACTTGGGAGGCTGAGGCAGGAGAATTGCTTAAATCCAGGAGGCAGAGGTTGCAGTGAGCCGAGATCACGTCATTGCACTCCAGCCCGGGCAACAAGAGCAAAACTCTGTGACACACATACACACACACACACACACACACACACAATTCATGTGATTTAATAATTAGACTTTTTCATAGAAACAAAAAGTGATGTCATCTGGTTTCTAGCAAAACAGGAGGCTGCGCATGTGCCATGAGGAGATTGTGAAAGTGTCTTGGGATCACAGTGTCTCAAGATAGCAGGAAAGGATCCTCTGCTCTTGGGTTAACTCACTACTACATCTCCCTCCAGAAATGTGTGTTTGAGGTTTTGGTGTTGCTCCTGTGAAAATTGTTTTTGCCAGAAGTGAGACAGTGATAATGGTGTATGTACTAATTCTTAAATAGCAAACGTCTAAAGTATAGATGTCACCCTGACATAAATTAGGCATGCCACATTCTATACATTCACGACTTCAAATTTTTCTGAGACTTTCCTCTACTTGTCAGAGAAATAACATCTGGGGAATTTTAAAATCCAGTCAGAAATGTTTGCCCTTGACATCAAACTTTAGGTCAACCATGAAACTTCTATTTTAAAATCATTATCTAGTAAAAAAGATTATGAAATCTTTTCCATAAAAATATATTTTCACATGTAGATAAACTTCTTGTTTGTAAAAAATTAAATTCCAGTTGGTACATTTATTAAAAAGCATGTATTCTATAAGGTTTTAGTAAGCCACTATCATATACTATTAAATGGTCATATATAAAACATATAAATATGAGACAATGCTTTTCAAACTTCTGTGTTAATATTATTTGTCTAAAATTTTTTATGGTATGAGATAACTAAATTACATTGAAAATTTACATATGTGTTTCTGAATATTGTTTCAAAAACAATTTTTAAAAATATTTAATATATGGAAAATAATCTACCCATAATGTTCATAGAAATGTTCATGGTAAGACTTTATAATATAGCATAATTTTATTTCTCTATCAGTTTCTTTACATAATTTACCTTCAACATGCTTACATAAAGTCAATTTTTCAAGTATTTTACAATTTCTATGGTCAATAATTTAGTTTTCGAAATTGTAAAAGTGAATTACAAGGGAAATTGGTATACAATCATGTATTTGAAATGGCATCATTGTCTGGGGTAAACACCCAGGGCATTCGTTGGCTCATGCCAAGAAGATTAAGGATAAGAAGATTAGGGAGGTTTAATAGGTAAAAGAAAGAGAAAGGAGAAGAGCTCTCTCTCTTACAGGAGAGAGGGTGTTCCCAAAAGGGAAATCTGTCCCAGAATAGGAGTGCACCAGATTTTACAGGTAGGCTTGAGGAGGCAGTGTCTGATTTACATAGGGCCCATGGATTGGTTGGAACAGGTGTAATGTTTACATAATATCCTAGAATTTCTTCTACATTCCTGTCTGTTCTCTTTAATTTATTTACTGCATTATCTTTTTCCACTGTTACATCCACTCAATAGGAGAACTCCCATAGAATGAATTCTCAGTTTTCTTTTATTTTTTGTGCATGAGAAATATAAACTAATACTCCAACCCACCTATTTCTGTGAATTACTTTCATTACTATATGCCCAGCCTTCCATTTTTCCATTACTTCTGCATTTCTCATTGAAATTTCTGTTATAAGTATACTGAAAAGTTGTTCTAGCTCTCTCACTCATTTCTCTCTCCCTCTCTCTAACACACACACACACACACAGACACACACACACACACACACACACACCATTGCCATCACCAAATTTCTGTCTAATAGCCCCACTTTGTTATTAGACTTAAAATCTTCTGATCACTTTCACTGTCTCTATTGTTCATCACATCTCTCAACTGCTCGTTTCTGAAAGTTCACAGAATATTTTTCCTTTCCATCCCTATGATTACTACGTTAATTTAGAAATCCAGTAATTTGCCATTCAGGTTATTACAATATATTGACAAATATCTGCCTTTCTGTAGCCTCTCTTGCCTCTGGGATATCTTAACATACTAGTCTTTCACAAAGCATATCTGTGAACATGTTACTTTCTTGCTTAACAGCCTTCCTTTGTTCTCTATGGACTGTGGAATAAAAGTCAAACTCCCTAGGACAGCTTTGAAAATTTCCCCCCATTTAATCCTAATTTATCTAGCCAACAACTTTCCATTTTTAATTTTCTATCTTTGCTCTATGGGCGATGTAAACTATGTCTGATTTTACCTCCACTGTATCAAAATTTACTGTTTTGCTCATTCAAGCCTATCTGCCACAATTCTTCATTAATTTCCATGTGTCCAATTCTTCATATGTTAATGCCCAGCTAACATGGCACTTCTTTTACTTATGCACTCCATGGAGCTTCTCTGCAATTTATTGTAATACATTTATTAAGTAATGCATTGCTTATTATCTCTCATTAGGTCATATACTATTTTAGGCTTTCATCTTGGTGAATATCTGATATATTAAAATATAGTTTTTCAATGAGTTAATTAACAAAATTTTTAAACTTAAAGTTCAAAATGAACTTTTCAAAATTGAAATAAAATAATATTCTGGAAGGATGTTTGCTAAAATAAAAAACTATCAATATGTTATGATATTATCCTGCTCTTATAACTTTTAAAATGTATTGTTATTCTAAGTAAGATTATAATTTTACTTCCTTGTCAATTTTTTGTCCAAATACAAACAGGGACTATGTGAAATTGTCCATCAGAGAAAATAAGCTCCTCCATGTTCTCATAATTTCAAGGAATCTGTCTTCCTGAGAAGACGTGATTGCTTCTTACAAACATTTTTGGTAACAGTATGATATAATCTAATCTTCATTTTTAAAAAGTATTCTTGGGATATAATTCATAAAACATACAATTCAATTAATTAGAATTAATGGTGTTTAGCATATTCACACGTATGGGCATCCATCACAATGGTCAATTTTAGAAAATTTTCATCATTTGAAGAATAAATGCTATACCATTTGGCTATTAGGCCACATCCCCCTGCTGTCCTGCCACAAGCAACCACTAACGTACTTCCTTCTTTATAGATTTGCATACTCAAGACGTTTTATAGAAATGCAGTACTGTGGGGGAGGAGCCAAGATGGCCGAATAGGAACAGCTCCGGTCTACAGCTCCCAGCGCCAGCGACGCAGAAGACGGGTGATTTCTGCATTTCCATCTGAGGTACCGTGTTCATCTCACTAGGGAGTGCCAGACAGTGGGCGCAGGTCAGTGGGTGAGCGCACCGTGCGCCAGCCGAAGCAGGGGCGAGGCATTGCCTCACTCGGGAAGCGCAAGGGGTCAGGGAGTTCCCCTTCCAGAGGTGACAGACAGCACCTGGAAAATCGGGCCACTCCCACCCGAATACTGTGCTTTTCCGACGGGCTTAGGAAATGGTGCCCCAGGAGAGTATAGCCCGCACCTGGCTCAGAGGGTCCTACGCCCACGGAGTCTCGCTGATTGCTAGCACAGCAGTCTGAGATCAAGCAGCAAGTCGGCAGCGAGGCTGGGGGAGGGGCGCCCGCCATTGCCCAGGCTCGCTTAGGTAAACAAAGCAGCCTGGAAGCTTGAACTGGGTGGAGCCCACCACAGCTCAAGGAGGCCTGCCTGCCTGCCTCTGTAGGCTCCACCTCTGGGGGCAGGGCACAGACAAACAAAAAGACAGCAGTAACCTCTGCAGACTTAAATGTCCCTGTCTGACAGCTGTGAGGAGAGCAGTGGTTCTCCCAGCACGCAGCTGGAGATCTGAGAACGGGCTGACTGCCTCCTCAAGTGGGTCCCTGACCCCTGACCCCCGAGCAGCCTAACTGGGAGGCACCCCCCAGCAGGGGCAGGCTGACACCTCACACGGCCGGCCAGGTACTCCAACAGACCTGCAGCTGAGGGTTCTGTCTGTTAGAAGGAAAACTAACAGAAAGGACATCCACACCAAAAACCCATCTGTACATCACCATCATCAAAGACCAAAAGTAGATAAAACCACAAAGATGGGGAAAAAACAGAGCAGAAAAACTGGAAACTCTAAAAACCAGAGTACCTCTCCTCCTCCAAAGGAACGCAGTTCCTCACCAGCAACGGAACAAAGCTGGACGGAGAATGACTTTGACGAGCTGAGAGAAGAAGGCTTCAGACGATCAAATTACTCCGAGCTACGGGAGGATATTCAATCCAAAGGCAAAGAAGTTGAAAACTTTGAAAAAAATTTAGAAGAATGTATAACTAGAATAACCAATACAGAGAAGTGCTTAAAGGAGCTGATGGAGCTGAAAACCAAGGCTCGAGAACTACGTGAAGAATGCAGAAGCCTCAGGAGCCGATGCGATCAAATGGAAGAAAGGGTATCAGCCCTGGAAGATGAAATGAATGAAATGAAGCGAGAAGGGAAGTTTAGAGAAAAAAGAATAAAAAGAAACGAGCAAAGCCTCCAAGAAATGTGGGACTATGTGAAAAGACCAAATCTACGTCTGATTGGTGTACCTGAAAGTGACGGGGAGAATGGAAACAAGTTGGAAAACACTCTGCAGGATATTATCCAGGAGAACTTCCCCAATCTAGCAAGGCAGGCCAACATTCAGATTCAGGAAATACAGAGAACGCCACAAAGATACTCTTCGAGAAGAGCAACTCCAAGACACATAATTGTCAGATTCACCAAAGTTGAAATGAAGGAAAAAATGTTAAGGGCAGCCAGAGAGAAAGGACGGGTTACCATCAAAGGGAAGCCCATCAGACTAACAGCGGATCTCTCGGCAGAAACCCTACAAGCCAGAAGAGAGTGGGGGCCAATATTCAACATTCTTAAAGAAAAGAATTTTCAACCTAGAATTTCATATCCTGCCAAACTAAGCTTCATAAGTGAAGGAGAAATAAAATACTTTACAGACAAGCAAATGCTGAGAGATTTTGTCACCACCAGGCCTGCCCTAAAAGAGCTCTTGAAGGAAGCGCTAAACATGGAAAGGCACAACCGGTACCAGCCACTGCAAAATCATACCGAAATGTAAAGACCATTGAGACTAGGAAGAGACTGCATCAACTAACGAGCAAAACATCAAGCTAACATCATAATGACAGGATCAAATTCACACATAACAATATTAACTTTAAATGTAAATGGACTAAATGGTCCAATTAAAAGACACAGACTGGCAAATTGGATAAAGACTCAAGACCCATCAGTGTGCTGTATTCAGGAAACCCATCTCACGTGCAGAGACACACATAGGCTCAAAATAAAAGGATGGCGGAAGATCTACCAAGCAAATGGAAAACAAAAAAAGGCAGGGGTTGCAATCCTAGTCTCTGATAAAACAGACTTTAAACCAACAAAGATCAAAAGAGACAAAGAAGGCCATTACATAATGGTAAAGGGATTAATTCAACAAGAAGAGCTAACTATCCTAAATATATATGCACCCAATACAGGAGCACCCAGATTCATAAAGCAAGTCCTGAGTGACCTACAAAGAGACTTAGACTCCCACACATTAATAATGGGAGACTTTAACACCCCACTGTCAACATTAGACAGATCAACGAGACAGAAAGTCAACAAGGATACCCAGGAATTAAACTCAGCTCTGCACCAAGCAGACCTAATAGACATCTACAGAACTCTCCACCCCAAATCAACAGAATATACATTTTTTTCAGCACCACACCACACCTATTCCAAAATTGACCATATCCTTGGAAGTAAAGCTCTCCTCAATAAATGTAAAAGAACAGAAATTGTAACAAACTGTCTCTCAGATCACAGTGCAATCAAGCTAGAACTCAGGATTAAGAATCTCACTCAAAACCGCTCAACTACGTGGAAACTGAACAACCTGCTCCTGAATGACTACTGGGTACATAACGAAATGAAGGCAGAAATAAAGATGTTCTTTGAAACCAACGAGAACCAAGACACAACATACCAGAATCTCTGGGATGCATTCAAAGCAGTGTGTAGAGGGAAATTTATAGCACTAAATGCCCACAAGAGAAAGCAGGAAAGATCCAAAATTGACACCCTAACATCACAATTAAAAGAACTAGAAAAGCAAGAGCAAACACATTCAAAAGCTAGCAGAAGGCAAGAAATAACTAAAATCAGAGCAGAACTGAAGGAAATAGAGACACAAAAAACCCTTCAAAAAATAAATGCATCCAGGAGCTGGTTTTTTGAAAGGATCAACAAAATTGATAGACCGCTAGCAAGATTAATAAAGAAAAAAAGAGAGAAGAATCAAATAGATGCAATAAAAAATGATAAAGGGGATATCACCACCGATCCCACAGAAATACAAACTACCATCAGAGAATATTACAAACACCTCTATGCAAATAAACTAGAAAATCTAGAAGAAATGGATAAATTCCTCAACACATACACCCTCCCAAGACTAAACCAAGAAGAAGTTCAATCTCTGAATAGACCAATAACAGGAGCTGAAATTATGGCAATAATCAATAGCTTACCAACCAAAAAAAGTCCAGGACCAGATGGGTTCACAGCCGAATTCTACCAGAGGTACAAGGAGGAGCTGGTACCATTCCTTCTGAAACTATTCCAATCAATAGAAAAAGAGGGAATCCTCCCTAACTCATTTTATGAGGCCAGCATCATCCTGATACCAAAGCCTGGCAGAGACACAACAAAAAAAGAGAATTTTAGACCAATATCCTTGATGAACATTGATGCAAAAATCCTCAATAAAATACTGGCAAACAGAATCCAGCAGCACATCAAAAAGCTTGTCCACCATGATCAAGTGGGCTTCATCCCTGGGATGCAAGGCTGGTTCAATATACGCAAATCAATAAATGTAATCCAGCATATAAACAGAACCAAAGACAAAAACCACATGATTATCTCAATAGATGCAGAAAAGGCCTTTGACAAAATTCAACAACCCTTCATGCTAAAAACTCTCAATAAATTAGGAATTGATGGGACGTATCTCAAAATAATAAGAGCTATTTATGACAAACCCACAGCCAATATCATACTGAATGGGCAAAAACTGAAAGCATTCCCTTTGAAAACTGGCACAAGACAGGGATGCCCTCTCTCGCCACTTCTATTCAACATAGTGTTGGAAGTTCTGGCCAGGGCAATTAGGCAGGAGAAGGAAATCAAGGGTATTCAATTAGGAAAAGAGGAAGTCAAATTGTCCCTGTTTGCAGATGACATGATAGTATATCTAGAAAACCCCATTGTCTCAGCCCAAAATCTCCTTAAGCTGATAAGCAACTTCAGCAAAGTCTCAGGATACAAAATCAATGTGCAAAAATCACAAGCATTCTTATACATCAATAACAGACAAACAGAGAGCCAAATCATGAGTGAACTCCCATTCACAATTGCTTCAAAGAGAATAAAATACCTAGGAATCCAACTTACAAGGGATGTGAAAGACCTCTTCAAGGAGAACTACAAACCACTGCTCAAGGAAATAAAAGAGGATACAAACAAATGGAAGAACATTCCATGCTCATGGGTAGGAAGAATCAATATCATGAAAATGGCCATCCTTCCCAAGGTAATTTACAGATTCAATGCCATCCCCATCAAGCTACCAATGACTTTCTTCACAGAATTGGAAAAAACTACTTTAAAGTTCATATGGAACCAAAAAAGAGCCCGCATCGCCAAGTCAATCCTAAGCCAAAAGAACAAAGCTGGAGGCATCACGCTACCTGACTTCAAACTATACTACAAGGCTACAGTAACCAAAACAGCATGGTACTGGTACCAAAACAGAGATATAGATCAATGGAACAGAACAGAGCCGTCAGAAATAATGCCACATATCTACAACCATCTGATCTTTGACAAACCTGAGAAAAACAAGAAATGGGGAAAGGATTCCCTATTTAATAAATGGTGCTGGGAAAACTGGCTAGCCATATGTAGAAAGCTGAAACTGGATCCTTTCCTTACACCTTATACAAAAATCAATTCAAGATGGATTAAAGACTTAAATGTTAGACCTAAAACCATAAAAACCCTAGAAGAAAACCTAGGCAATACCATTCAGGACATAGGCATGGGCAAGGACTTCATGTCTAAAACACCAAAAGCAATGGCAACAAAAGCCAAAATTGACAAATGGGATCTAATTAAACTAAAGAGCTTCTGCACAGCAAAGGAAACTACCATCAGAGTGAACAGGCAACCTACAAAATGGGAGAAAATTTTCGCAACCTACTCATCTGACAAAGGGCTAATATCCAGAATCTACAATCAACTCCAACAAATTTACAAGAAAAAAACAAACAACCCCATCAAAAAGTGGGCGAAGGACATGAACAGACACTTCTCAAAAGAAGACATTTATGCAGCCAAAAGACACATGAAAAAATGCTCACCATCCCTGGCCATCAGAGAAATGCAAATCAAAACCACAATGAGATACCATCTCACACCAGTTAGAATGGCGATCATTAAAAAGTCAGGAAACAACAGGTGCTGGAGAGGATGTGGAGAAATAGGAACACTTTTACACTGTTGGTGGGACTGTAAACTAGTTCAACCCTTGTGGAAGTCAGTGTGGCGATTCCTCAGGGATCTAGAACTAGAAATTCCATTTGACCCAGCCATCCCATTACTGGGTATATACCCAAAGGACTATAAATCATGCTGCTATAAAGACACATGCACACGTATGTTTATTGTGGCATTATTCACAATAGCAAAGACTTGGAACCAACCCAAATGTCCAACAATGATAGACTGGATTAAGAAAATGTGGCACATCTACACCATGGAATACTATGCAGCCATAAGAAATGATGAGTTCATGTCCTTTGTAGGGACATGGATGAAATTGGAAATCATCATTCTCAGTAAACTATCGCAAGAACAAAAAACCAAACACCGCATATTCTCACTCATAGGTGGGAATTGAACAATAAGAACACATGGACACAGGAAGGGGAACATCACACTTCAGGGACTGTTGTGGGTTGGGGGGAGGGGGGAGGGATAACATTGGGAGATATACCTAATGCTAGATGACGAGTTGGTGGGTGCAGTGCACCAGCATGGCACATGTATACATATGTAACTTACTGCACATTGGGCACATGTACCATAAAACCTAAAGTATAATAATACTAATAATAATAATAATTACAATAAAAGAAAAAAAAAAAAAAAGAAAAAAAAAAAAAAAAAAAAAAAGAAATGCAGTACTGTAATACTGGACTGGAATCTTTGACTCAGCATATCAATACTTCGTATCTTTTTATTACCAAATAAGGTTTCTTTGTATAGATATAGAAATATAAGATATACCAAATATAAAAATTCGGTAATTTTTTATTTATTCACTTAACTCTTGATGGACACCAACTTTTATTTCTATTAGAGGTCCAGAGAAAAAAGGGATAGTAAGAACAATGATTTGTAAATGTTTGAATGTCACTATTTTTGATTACGTTTTATTTACTTTCATGTTTTATATGCATGCTTTAAAAGTCTTTGACACCAGGAAGAGAAGAACAAACAGACATGCCAGTTTCACCTTCAATTGCTGATAGTTGTTGAAATACTTTTACACGGTTGAAGAGAGACGGGAGCTGAATATATTTGATGTTTCTGAAAAGTGGAGAAACAGCAGAGAGATTCAGAATAAAGAGGCATTAATTATTCATGTACCAATGCTTCTTCATTTTACGAAAAGTCAGGCCAGGCATGATGGCTCACGTCTGTGATCCCAACACTTTGGGAGACCAAGGTGGGAGGAGCAGCTGAGTCCAGGTGTTCAAGACCAGCTTTGGCAACACGGCAAGGCCCCCGTCTCTACAAAAATAAAAAATTACTTGGGCGTGGTGGCGCGTACCAGTAGTCCCAGTACTAGGCAGGCTGAGGTGGCAGGATTGCTTAAGCCCTCAATTTCAAGGCTACAGTGAGCCATGATTGTTCCACTGAATTCAGCCTGGGTCACTGAGTGAGACGCTGTCCAAAAAAAAAAGAAAAAAAGAAGAAAAAAGTTGTCAGTAGCTCACCACTTTTTAAAGAGTTCCTTTATAGCTTGATAAGAATAATGAGTAAATACCAATAGAGCACTCTCTCTACTAAAGGATTACATTGATTCATTGTATTAGGCTAAGTCATATAAAATTGCTCTTTTTACAGGTGAAATATATTGTCTAATACGGTTAAACCTACTAGAAATTTCTAGAATGCACTGGTAGAAACAAGATTTTCTTCATTTACTTTTTTAAATGTGGTAGTTAGTAAAGGAAAGATAAAGAAAAGGTAGACAACAAAGGAATATGTCAGTACTACTGTCATAATAAACAAATATCACATCAAACCACATTAGAAATTTTTAAAGTATCTTTTTCTTCATACTATTTTTGAAAGAACTTATAGCCATAACTTTTTAAGTGGGCATTCACCCTTCATAGAACTAAATTCTGCTCACCTCTCCAAAACCCTTGAATGCATAAACCAAAATTGGTCTCTTTATAGGCTGGCTAGTAACTTATGACTTGGTTCAAATCAGGTGACACTGAGCAAACAAATTCACAAAGGAGAACTGGAAATAAAAGAAATAAAGCAATGGGGAAGAATAGACAAAAAGAAAGTAACTCATACTTACAGATCCACTGCTGTTCCTGTTAGATAAAGCCTATTTCACCATCTTCTGGATTCCCATACAAAGTTCATGTATCCATAAATTAAATCTACATTTTCCTGATTGGTTTCTCTTTAGATATAACTGAAAGTACCCTCACCACAAGACGGCTTATAAAGTAGGAGAAAAATCTCACCCATCTTAACAGTTCGTCAAATTTAAAACTAAAGAAAAACAATCTCTGCTTTCAGTTGTGCATGTCCTAGCCAAATGAATTCAGTCTTATTTAGATGTTTATTTTAAAAACTTAGCATCGTTTTCTTTAGAAAGGTGCCTTACACAGAAAGGTTATAATTTCATCATTTCTTCTGTGTATGACATTTTTAAAGTGATAATATTAGAAAAATAGAGGGGTCATACTGGAAGGAAATTCATTAAATGTGACATTTACAAACTGTCACTTTTATTTTATCAGATGAATAAATAATGGTGTCATGTATTAAAAAAGTAATTAACTTTTTTCACATTTAACATATAGATTGACAGCTGTATATACATCTAGTATAAGATAAACATCACTAGGGCAGAATGCTGTTTGAGATATATCAGCAGGCATATACAATACTCAATATGACCAAATGAAGGAAAAAACCAGACGTATGCATATTATAGGTGTTGCCATAACATTTTTTCTGGTAAGAATGCACGGACAAAGAGTTTCCAGACTATTGATATAGAGCTCATGGTACATATTCTTTATTACAAAGTTATTTGAAAAATAAAAAACAAACAGTTCTACTAGCAAAGATAAAATCTCTTAGAAATGGTAAGCAAAAAAGATTTATTGTCATTGTGTGATAAATCTTAAGAGAAAACCTTAAATTATTTTTTTGTTCAGAGACTCTTTGTGTTCTTTCTAATAGCTGTAAAACACTAGGAAGTTTTCACTGCAATAGCAATCAATGTGGAAAAAAAAGAATGTATACTGCATTTAATTTAGAAACAGATCATTATTCTTCATGTTGCATTGTATCACACAAGCTTTCCGTATAATTCATAGCCAAAATTATTATGTTGTAGAGTTATTGGTGCTTTTCAACTTACTATGCTTTAATGCTTACTTTATAAACATGAAATTAAAAAATTATATATAAATTTTTTGCCATTTCTTTTCTGTTTGAAGTCATTCTTTTCGTCAGCACATATAGAATAGATTACTATGTTAAAGTACTAAAAGGTGGACCTACTGCTGGAAAACAAGAGCAAAGGGGATGGATATTAAATATTTTTTAAAAACAGTACTATTTTTTAAAAAAGATAAGTTTACAAAATTTAAAAAATATCAACAAAGAAACATTAAAAAAATCAACTCAGTGAGAGATATTGTCAACCTTTTGATATGGAATTTTAAAATATTTTATGTGTATGTATAATTATGTGTGAGTACATACACAAATATATACACACACAGAAACACACAGTCATACATTAAAAAGTGTGGGATTACCATGTACATTTGGCTTAATGACTAGCTTTAATAAGCATTTCTGCAGATTACCCAATATTCTAACATATAATTTGTGGAATGCTTCTGATTAATATATATTTAAAAATTAATTCTTTGTAATCAATGTTTAAAATGTTTCATATTAATCACTGTTGTAGAAATATGTAAACAAAAATATGTGGAATAATTTCTTATAAATTCTTTATTATTTTCTTACAGAAATCCTGAAGAAAATTTTATGAATTAAAAAAAGAAAACCTAGGCAATAGTTTTCAGTAGCAGTAGTAGTTTTACTGAATCACTATGATAAAGCTTCCGGATACCTCACCATTCCATCTAACATTGTACTACGTTCCAAGTGCTCTTACTCATTTACAGATTTTTTATTTGGAAGTATGAAGTTCATGCGTAGCGCAGGTCAGGTAAATTTTCATAATACCAGATTCAAATGAATCTCAGAGGCCGTTTCTTAAATAAACTAAACTAAAAACACTAGAGCCTTCGAGGAGACAGAATTTTGCTTTCCATTTACAGTTTCCAATAGTACTTGGCTAAAAATTACTACATCAGATGCTACCGAGTTTCGGACATAATTTTAAAAGCATTTAAAATTCATTAAGAGCAATAAAAGCGAATATATATTTCATATACATATATATATATCTCCATACTTCTTTTTCTACCTCAGAATTATTTCTCCCAGAGATGGAAGTATAAATAAATAAAATTATTATTATTTTAATATCAATTATTAATGTTATAATAAATTATATTACTTAATTATAAATTAATAAATTATAAATAAAATATAAAGGTTGGGGTACTGGACAAATTAGTTTGGTAAAAACATACCTAGAGTTATATACATAGAATTTGCAGTCAAATTAGCAGCCAGTACTGTTAAAAAATAACTATTTTGAGAATAAAAATAATTAAGGAATCTCTGAGTAAAATACAGAGTACAACCTACAGATATTTTGACCAAATAAATGACTAGATCCATAACTATTTATAAAATAATCTGTAAAATCAGAGTTAAAATTTTAGACTCTTACACCAGTAAATATAGTGAAAGTGCTAGCTTTGTAATCTCATACATAAACAAAAAGAAAAACCTCAGATAATTTGTATTTGGCTCTTAGTTGTGGTTTTTGTTTTGGCATATTTAAAATGAATATTTCTAGTGCTCTGAATAGGCACTTCAAATATAATAAAGAAGGACTAAAAAGAAGAGATGACTCATTAGACATTAGAAATGTACCTATTCTGTCCTTACTCCTGCTCACCATCTCAATTTGCCTAACCGCATTATGAGAAAGAATGTTTATCACCTAAATAAAGGCAAAGTTCTTAATACAGCTAAACTGCATTATCTCCAAATTTTCATTAAAATGTTTAAGAGCGGCCAACTGGGATAAAACAGTAGAGAAATTTAAAAAGGAAAAAAAGATTGGGGGAGGTAAAGAATAAAATGCGTATCAAATAAGTAATTTTGCACAGACTGTATTAGTTCATTATATGAAAATCAACAGGCCTTTTATCTGCAAGGTTTATCCTTAGAAAACTGATTCAACTTTATTTACATATCTAATTGTAGACTAAATAGGCACACCCATTTAAAACAATCAATGAAATAATAAATATTTCAGACCCAGATTTTTCAAAGCATGCAACCAGGAGAAAATAAAAAGCCAAAATGAGTAATGATCAATGTGGTATCAGAATAAAGTGTACAGGCATAACTTCTTTCCACATATGATAAAATAATTTCAAAGAATCACTTTGAAAGATGTAAGTAGCGTTTGATTATTCTGCAGGCTGCAAACACTGACTAGAATTTACCCAGATATTTATTCAACAACCTATGGTTTGTGCACTAATCTGTGAAATTTCATAATGAGTTTGCAGTTTTGTTAACTTCCTGTATCTTTTTTATTTTTATAAAGTCCATCCAGCCAAGGAAAACTACAGCTGATGAAGGGAAAGTCGGTGTGATAGTAACACCTTTGCACATATCCACATTTTAAGGGGTGAAAAAGTTCATCATGAAAATAGTAAAACTTCATTCCCATTACCTCTGAAGAAAATTATTTCAGAAGCATTAAAAAAATCATGCTGGTTTCTTTTCCTGAAGTGATCTGAAAATTTGAAAACATCAACAGAGGGCACTAACAGGCTGTTCTGAAAAGGCTTTCATTTCATTGCCTGTAACAATGAAACCTACCTGGAAAGGCAGTGTCTTTTAGCTGCGTGTAGTTGCAGACGTGACATTGGGACAAAAAAAAAAAAAAAAATTAAAATCATATGTACTGTCTTTGGGCAGAAAGATAAATTCATAAACTTAACTCATTAAAATATCACTTGCTTTCTCTATATCAAACTCTATATATTTTCTAGCACACCTAATTTTTCTGCCTGTTGTTTCAAATATAATGTATTTCAAGCTCTAGACCTCATTGCATATCACTAAACTCAACCCAAGAGAATATTTAGTCATGCAGTCAACTCTGGGTGATCTCCATTGTTGGAGGTATATAGGAATAGTCCCCCAAAAAGAACTCTCTACAAATAATAATTGCTTTTGGCATCCTTTTCCTATATTTTGCTTTTGGGGTCATTTTTCATATTCAGCCAAATAAGATCAAAGACAAAAATCCACGGTAATACTCAAACAATTAGTAAAGGCAATACAGAAGTTGTTTAAACATTTTGGAATATGAGCAAACTAATGATACATTACTCTACAGGATGTAATTTCAGGAGCTGTGAGTAAGGCTCACTTTTTCTTAACAAAAGCAACCATCAAACAGCTCAGTCATGTCCTATATTCTGTCAGCATAGTTTTCTTCTATTACCTGAACATTATATATTTAAGTAAATATTAATGGAAGAAACAATGTACTTTATCATTTACTTTTACCCATCTCTACCTCAGTTTATCTCATCCCTTCTAAAGAGCAGTGGCCTATGTTAAGGAAAGAATATTGCATAGAAAATTCTTAAGTAAGTACCTTATGCGGGAAGGGGTGGAGGTGGAAAGGAAAGATCATTTATGAAGAAAAAATTTGTTCGATAAGGGGCATGAGGCTGTATACAATCTTTTACTACTAGTTATCTTTACTTAAGGCAGGTCCTGGAGATAAGAAACAGAAATAAAATATTTCATAGCAGGTATCCTAATTAGAAAATCCTTAGCATTTATTAAACAGAAATATAGTATGTACTTTCATGCACTCACAATAAAATCCGGACTACAATAATAAAAAAAGACAGGGTTCATGTCAATAAGTAGCTCAGATTTTATTCACTGACACAGCCATTCAAACAAATAATAATAATCATATTATGTATGGTGAATGTAATGAAGCACAGAATAAGAAGTGATTAATGCTACCTGGGAGCACTAAGAATTTTTAAAGAGAAAGTTATATTTGAAATTAGAGATTGGAGGATATGTAGGAGAACAGCACATAAAACATTGAGGTTCACACTGAGAAAAGGAGAAAGAATTTGTGTTGCAAGCCATGTGTGCGCGCCTGGCGGGACACGACTGGTTTAGACAATCATAGGACTTATAATTTTTAAGAAACAGATAATTGGTTTTGGGGTGTTGTGGGAAGAAAGGTTGAAAAATAATTTAAATATTGTGATTGTTGGTTTTTATCCTATGGATGATAAACAGCAAAGAGCAGAATAGAGAGGTTAGCAACAAGAAAACTAGATACGGAGCTGGTGAAACAGTACCCGCTGAAGATAATACAGGTTTGGAAAAAAATGAGTGTCAGTCATAATAGAAACATGTGTGTGGTGTGAATCTAATGCAAATGTTTTCACTTTTCTGTACATTTCTGAATATCTGGTAGGACAGACCTAGCAACAACTTATTTACATGGGAAATTAGGTAGCTCCTGAGAAATATATAGGCCATGTTAATTACTGGGATTCAAAGTTATCTGATAATGTCTGATGAACTGGTAAGACAAGATTAAAAACAGTTTATATACAGGGAGGTATAAGTGTCTCAACAACAAATCCATTCTAGAAGAAGAAGGAAGTGACAATACCCAATCCTTAGCTATTCCCCAAACGAAACACAATTTGATTCACATTTGAATTCAACGAAGTAAAGCTACCGGTCTTGGTGGTAAAACAGGAAAAGTTCTCTTCCCCTCCTCTCAGCGCCTACGATGGGGGTGTGGCTGGCTTCTTCAGTGCCCCACTGGTCAAGACCCTCAGCCGGAGCAGGCAAAAAGGCAAGTCTTGGGGACCATCGGCGCTGACCCATGCAGCCTCTGAGGTGAATGTTTACACCTCCTGCGGCCCCAGTGGGCGTGTGTTACAGGATGCTTTTTCAGCTTAGCTGTCCGCAGGTGGCTTGTGTTAATCAGCTCAATTAGACCCTCTGCCTTATCACAAGGACAGAGGGCTTTCTGTATCCCAGGTTCTTGCTTTAGTGCACGGGAAAAATTGGATCACATGTGGGCTTGGAGATTGAGTGCAAGGTTTTTTATTGAGTTGTGGCAGCTCTCAGCGAGGTGGATGGGGACATCAGAAGGGGAATGGAGTGGGAAGGTGGTTTTCCCCTACAGTGGGGATGCCCAGCAGCGAAACTCTTCTGCGACCTCCCAGGCCAAACTCCACGTCGCTCCACTGGTCGACACCAGTGCCTGTCGCTGTGTTCTTCCGCTCCTCTCGACATCCAGCTGCCTGTGTGTTCTTCTGCTGGTGTGTTCCTCTCAATGTCCAGCAGCTTGTGTGTTCTTTCTCCCGTGCGCGCCTCTCAACGTGCGCTCCTCTCCTCAACCCGCGCTCCCCTCCTCAACGGGCGCTCCCCTCCTCAACGTGCGCTCCCCTCCTCAAGGGCGCCCCTCTCAACGTGCGCCCCTCCTCAAGTGCGCTCCCCTCCTCAAGGGCGCCCCTCTCAACGTGCGCCCCTCCTCAAGTGCGCCCCTCTCAACGTGCGCCCCTCTCAACGTGCGCCCCTCTCAACGTGCGCCCCTCTCAACGTGCGCCCCTCTCAACGTGCGCCCCTCTCAACGTGCGCCCCTCTCAACGTGCGCCCCTCTCAACGTGCGCTGTGTTCTTCCGCCAATATGTGCAGCTGTTTGTGTGTTCTTCCGCCAATGCGTTCCTCTCGACGTCCAGCCACTTGTGTGCCCGCCTGCCTCTCTTGGGGTTTTTACAGGCCCAGGTGAGGGGACGTGGCAGGCCAGGTGGTCTTGGAAAATGCAGACTTGGGCATGAAAACAGGAGCGCTTGTCCTCACCTATATCCGTGTGCACAGGACCTGAGGTGAAGCCCTAGCCAGGGACCTGCCCTTCTCTACCCAGCACTTTCCTTCCCTCATCCGGAATCGGTGCTGTGAGTATTAGAAAACAAAAATTTGTTTTGTTTAAAACTCTATAAAATAACAATAGTATGGTCTCTATTAAAGTACTGGAAAGTGTTCTCTTCTGTCATTGGACACAGTCCATTTTTAGCTGGCTGAGGATTTTAGTGCATTGATGTTTGTTCCAGCAGAAAGTAATGGCATATCGCAAGAAGCTATTACCCAGTATGAACCGCCCATACTGGAGCGGTGCTCTGGAGGCCCCAGTGGCTGCAGCCTGGGAAAGTTTCTTGTAGCCACAGGACATATTGTGTATCTCACAGCGTACAGCTCCACCCATCAGACTCCTGGTGGGGAGGGGTGTGGGTGCCCAGCATGAGGAAATGCTCACAAGTTCTTACGTTTCACTTAAAAATGATACGTACCATGGTAAGTCACATTTCACTGGCTCCAAGAAGTCACTCTGCTGCCCCTGACTTCAAGACAGTTGAGAAGTGAGATCCAATCCTGTGTCCAGAAGTGAACATTTGAAAACAGTGTTGGTGCCGATTTCAGGTATTATTAATATAGAGATCACAAATGAGTTAAGGGATCACCTTTGATGAGGCTAGAAAGCAACTGATGTTTATACTCTCCTTCATTCAATTTTTGTTTTCAATTTCAAGCAATTTGCTCCAATGTGCCTAAAGTTAAGGCTGTTTCCAGAGATTCTCTAAATATTTTTCCTAGTTTTGAGTAATTGTCTGAGATTTATTTAAAAACCTATCTAAATTCAATATCAGCTGCAGAACCACACCACACTGAGAATCACATTAGGAATTAGAGAGATTTGTGTTCACTCGCTACCTTCTACAATTTTTAAGTAGTCATGGCCTTTGGTAGTGTAGTTAATGGATCTGAGACCAGTTTTCCTGAACTCTAAAATGAGTACAATTTCAGTCATTTGTGTTGAACTGAAGTTAAAATTAAATAAGTAAAGCACTTAGTATGTTTCAGTGCCTAATAAATGCTTCTTCACATTCCTTACCTCCATTTATAAATACATATAATCCCTTTGGCTATACCAATTTTAGATTGAATAAAATATGAGTTGGCATAGATAGTAGTGTTTCTATAACTACCTTGTCACAAAGTAAACTATTTTGTTTAAGCTTTATTTTCTATCTTCTGTTGTCTCTTTGCCAAATTAGTATAAAACAACTTCTTATTTCTGTTACCTAAAGTATAATATTAAAATGGATTATACCTAGAATTTGACAAATGTTTCTTACTCAACTTGATAAGCATCATTAAGTTTTTATGAAATTATATAGATATGTCCATATATGTATGTGTAAATACAGTATACTCTCATATGTGTATAGATATGTTCCTTAATAATAGAATGAATAATTATTGAGAGGGCAACAACATGTTGCTACCAATAACTACAAATAACTTTTTGAAAATTCAGTAAGAATTAGCCATCATATTTGTCCCTGTGACCCAGTAATGATTATTAAACTGATTAAATACATTTTAAAAGCCTTTATTTTAGGCCGGGTGCGGTGGCTCACGCCTGTAATCCCAGCACTTTGGGAGGTTGAGGTGGGTGGATCATGAGGTCAGGAGTACAAGACCAGCCTGGCCAAGGTGGTGAAACCCTGTCTCTACTAAAAATACAAAAATCAGCTGGGCGTGGTGGTGGGTGCCTGTAGTCCCAGCTACTGGGGAGGCTGAGGCAGGGAATTGCTTGAACCTAGGAGGCAGAGTTTGCAGTAAGCCGAGATCACGCCACTGCACTCCAGCCTGGGCAACAGAGCGCGTCTCTGTCTCAAAAAAATAAATCCATAAATGAATTTTAAAAAGCCTTATTTTAAACGTGAAAAATTTGTATGTGCATTAGGCAAAGGGATATAATGCTTAGTATTAAACTTCATTTTGTGTTTTACTCTTACATTTCAGTTATAGCCTGATGATTATTTGCATATAGTATTTCCATTTGATTAAGCCTCCAAATTTTTCTTTCATTTTAAATCAATGTTTTATGTGTAAACACATTATCAAAGAGTTACGTTTTCCCATAAAACTTTCATCCTTGAATCCAGGATTTATTTCACATTTTTTCTATATTTCACACTTTTCAGACTCTTTCTATATTTTTGCCACTCTAAGTTTCATATACTATGAACTTTCAAATAATTTACTAAATAAATATATACATGCCTAAGCATGTACATATTTCTAACCAAAGCTCAGATTATTTCTGTCATTTGTCAATACTTGAATATTTAAAGAGCGGTTTTCTTTTATTATTATTATTATTATACTTTAAGTTTTAGGGCATATGTGCACAACGTGCAGGTTAGTTACATATGTGTTACATGTGCCATGTTGGTGTGCTGCAATCATCAACTCATCATTTAACATTAGGTATAACTCCTAATGCTATCCCTCCCCCCTCACCCCACCCCACAACAGGCCCCGGTGTGTGATGTTCCCCTTCCTGTGTCCATGTGTTCTCATTGTTCAATTCCCACCTATGAGTGAGAACATGCAGTGTTTGGTTTTTTGTCCTTGCGATAGTTTGCTGAGATTGATGGTTTCCAGCTTCATCCATGTCCCTACAAAGGACATGAATTCATCATTTTTTATGGCTGCATAGTATTACATGGTGTATATGTGCCACGTTTTCTTAATCCAGTCTATCATTGTTGGACATTTGGCTTGGTTCCAAGTCTTTGCTATTGTGAATAGTGCCACAATAAACATACGTGCGCATGTGTCTTTATAGCAGCATGATTTATAATCCTTTGGGTATATACCCAGTAATGGGATGGCTGGGTCAAATGGAATTTCTAGTTCTAGATCCCTGAGGAATCGCCACACTGACTTCCACAATGGTTGAACTAGTTTACAGTCCCACCAACAGTGTAAAAGTGTTCCTATTTCTCCACCTCCTCTCCAGCACCTGTTGTTTCCTGACTTTTTAATGATTGCCATTCTACCTGGTGTGAGATGGTATCTCACTGTGGTTTTGATTTGCATTTCTCTGCTGGCCAGTGATGATGAGCATTTTTTCATGTGTCTTTTGGCTGCATAAATGTCTTCTTTTGAGAAGTGTCTGTTCATATCCTTTGCCCACTCTTTGATGGGGCGGTTTTTTTTTTCTGGTAGATTTGTTTGAGTTCATTGTAGATTCTAGATATTAGCCCTTTGTCAGATGAGTAGGTTGCAAAAATTTTCTCCCATTCTGTAGGTTGCCTGTTCAGTAAAGAGTGGTTTTCAAGTGATAAATACCTGCATATTTGATTATATTACATTGTTCCTGTTTTTCAGTAGAACCCTGCCTATATACACCACATTATACAATTACAATAGAAATTAAGACAACATAAAATGTTATAAAATAAAAATATTTTAGTCATTGATCACCGTAACTCTTTTGTTACTTAGCCATATTGTTATTTAGGTGGAAATGAAATTCTTGAATAATATTTTAATTGCTATTAGTATTCATAGGATAACCAAATCTGGTCCAACTATATGTGTTCCCTAGCTCATTTCATTCATTTATAGATGATATGGTTCACATAGGGAAAGTTACTTCCTCAAGATTACAGATTTGAAAGCAATATCAACTTACTTTACTTAATCTCTCCATTCATATAAACCAGGGACCAAGAAAGTCAAAATTATCTTTATATAAGTTATATTCCAGGCATAATTATAAGTCATATTTTAAAAGTAGTATAAAAAAAGAAACACATATTATTCAGGCCAGGCGTGGCGGCTCACGTCTGTAATCCCAGTACTTAGGGAGGCTAAGGTGGGCGGATTACCTGAGCTCAGGAGTTCAAGACCAGCCTGGCCAACATGGTGAAACCTCGTCTATACTAAAAATACAGAAATTAGCCAGGTGTGGTGGCACAAGCCTGTAATCCCAGCTACTCGGGAGGCAGGACAATTGCTTGAGTCCCGGAGGCAGAGGTTGCAGTGAGCTGAGATCGTGCCACCGCACTCCAGCCTGGCTGACAGAGTGAGACTCTGTCTCAAAACAAACAAACAAACAAAAAACATATTCAATTGTAATCTGGAAATATAAATTTTATTTGAAGGAATTAAATTGATATTTTACAGAGAGTCTTATAAGAAATAGTCTCTGAGAGTTAGTGTTAAATGTTCTATGTTAGAAGAATACCAGTGGAATAATGAAGGGTGAATAATTGATAACTTACACAGCTTGGTATAAGTCTATGCATTTCTGTTTCAGAAAGACTCACTATTGATCTTGAGAAATAGTATTTGCTCAAAAATTAACACATAGTGTGTCACAAACTATAAGAAAAAATTATACATATTCCATAGTTCAAATATTTCCTTCAAAATGCAAAAGAAATTGTGTAATCTTCCAAAGAATTTTCAGAGAAGATATATTGTCAAAATGAAAAGGATGGGTTAAAAAATTTACTCATTCTGGCCGGGCATGATGGCTCACGCCTGTAATCCCAGCACTTTGGGAGGCCGAAGTGGGCAGATCATGAGGTCAAGAGATCGAGACTATCCTGGCCAACAGTAACCTGTCTGTACTAAAAATATAAAAATTAGCTGGTCGTGGTGGTGCGCACCTGTAGTGCCAGCCACTTGGGAGGCTGATGCGGGAGAATCACTTGAACCTGGGAGGCGGAGGTTGCAGTGAGCCAAGATCGCGCCACTGCACTCCAGCCTGGCAACAGAGCTAGACTCAGTCTCAAAAAAAAAGAAAAGAAAAAAAATTTACTCATCCTGTTTTTGTGAGTATATCCTCTTTTAAATACATCTTTATAGAGACGGAGCTATTATTATACAGACACTCAGAGGAAATAGAGCCATAAAATCTATGAATTTAGAAACCAAGGCATAAAGCCACAAGAACAATCATTGTATTTTGAATCACAGACATTTCACATCTTTGAAAAATAAATTTAAATTATGAACTTTAATGAAGAGTAACCATATATGAACTATTCATGATATAAAACATGATTCATAAAAACCAGTATAATCTTGAAATATAGACATTAAATACCATGAGTATAATACAAGATACTTTGTTTTCCAGAAAGCATAAATTAGAGGCACAATTTAACAGCTTCCTGAGGCATTAATAGGAGTACCAAGATTTTATGATCAGGAGCACATTATGAAAAATGATGTTAAAAAAGATAATATTTGAAAACTGTGAGGGAATCCACAATAAATTTGAATATTTAATATGAGAAAAATATCTGCAACATTTTAATGTAACTTCCACATTCTAGAGAAATTTCACAGTAGTGTTGTACAAAACAAACCAGAAAATTGTACTGGGTTTCTATTTTCTAGCCTCTTTCTTGAAAACCAAAAAACAGATGGCATTTAAGAAGATATATCCACCATTGTCATTAATTTTACAGTCAATCAAGTGACAGGATTACCAAGAAGCCTATTTTTATAATGACTCTTTAGTCCACAGCTACCCATAGAACTTTCAGGAATGAAATTTCCAAAGTAAAAATGCTGCTTAGATTGTCTTTGTAATACCATGACTGATTTCCTTAAACAAATGATCTACAGTCTTACTCTTCAGACTGATGACTTCTATATTTGGAATTGTTCAGCTTTAAATATGTTTAATAAATCCCACATGAATTAAAATTTGCCAGCTTCTAATAAGTTTCAATATTTTCATTCTAACGCTGTCATGAAATCAATATGTTAAATATCACTTTAATGAGTCTAGGAAGTAATGATCTTCCTATTTAGGAATAAGGAGGAGAATATTCCCTCCTATTTTTACTCTTTTCTAACTTACATTTTTAATAACTTAAATTTTTAATATTTCTTTTATGTTTTCAGGAAGAAAAAAATCACCCTAAAAATATAGAGTACAAATTTATGACTTCTATTTCAATATTCCATATCCTCTGCTTTCCTTCACTTCTCTCAGGTAAACACTGTCAAATGTTTTTAATATAACTTTCTAACTTTTCTCTAACATTTTATATTCATATAGTTCCTTCTTAACAGAAATCATAGTAGATAAGTCATAGTGGATATATTGTTATGTAATTTTTTTCCTCACAAAATAATATATATATATTTTTTGAGATACAATCTCGCTCCATCGCCCAGGCTGGAGTGCAGTAGCACAATCTCGGCTCACTGCTACCTCCACTTCCTGAGTTCAAGCAATTCTCCTGTATCAGCCTCCCGAGTAGCTAGAACTACAGTCGTATGCCACAACGCATGGCTAATTTTTGTATTTTTAGTAGAGACAGGGTTTCACCATGTTGGTCAGGCTGATCTTGAACTCCTGACCTCAGGTGGTTCACCCACCTTGGCCTCCCAAAGTGCTAGGATTACAGGCATGAGCCACTGCACCTGGAAACAACATATCTCTAATTCCACGCAATTCCTCAAAGGTCTACCTCATATCTCATTCTATGTATAAAACTTCCTTTCCTCTTTTTGCCTTAGTAAAAACAGCATTGCAAAGGATATTTTTAAATATATATTTAGATATAAATGCATATATTCCTGAGCTCTTAATTCCTAGGAGTAAATTGCTGGGTCAAATAATATGCATATTTGATACTTTGATAGCATATGTTAGTTTACATTCTCAAAAGCTCATATAATTTAACATTTCACAACACTGTTTTAGAATACCCATTTCTGCCCAATTTGCACATTTTATTTTTATAAAATTTGCCCAAGCATTAAACAAATGGGGTAACATTAACATATTCAAATATTACAGAAAAATGTAATATTTTCTTTATATTTAGCCAGGTTTTTTATAGAGTTAGTTTTTTCTGTCAGTTTGTAGGAGCTTTGTTGTATATATTATTTTAAATACTTTGTATATATGTGTTGTATATATTATTTTAAATATTTTGTACATATGTATTGTAACAGGTTTCTATTGTAATAAAAAAAAAGTAAACAAGTCCTGGATTTCTGTGGCTTACAAAAACAGCCATTACCTTTTCTTGATTATAGGTCTGCAAGTTGCCTGGGTTTGATAAATTTTTCTTGGTCATAAATGAGGGGAATCTAGTCTGGAGATCGGATTTAGGAATCATCCTCATGCCTCAGTCTAGAAACCATTAGCTACCTGGGAAAGTTTTCTCCTGCTAGTGGCAAAAGTGCAAGAGAAGAAGTGTGATCACATAAGTGCATTGAAAACCCCTACTTGAAAAGCGTATGCGTTAAATCTTTTCAAACACTACTTATCAAAGCAGGTCGCCTGGCCATGCCCCAAGTCATGACAAGAGTCATAAAAATGGGAAAACGAATATTTGTGAATAAGGCAGCCTATTCACCACTATAATGTATTTTCTCTCAATCAACTGCTCATGGTTTTATTTTTGTCCAAGTTTGAAAACTAAGAATTCTAATAATGTTTCTTTAGCAACTCTCAGTTTCGTGTCTTCCTTAAGTCACCATGTTAATAATAATATTATCCAACATTGTCTTTTAGTTCTTTTACAGCATTGACTTTTACATTCAGACCCTTTAATCACATTTTCAATTCATATATACTTTTTAAGCAAAAACTTTTTTTTGTGAATTCTAACTTATTTTTCCAATTTTCACAACATAATTTCTGTTAACTCATTTCTACACTAGTTTGAAATGCCATCTTCTTCATACTCTAAATTACTATATAAAAATTGGTTTCTTTTTTGATTCTTTTTTTTTTCTGTTTATCCACTGCTGTATTCTTCTACCAAAACCACTTGGTTCTCATAGTTTAAGCTTTATAAAATGTTTTCTATATAGTTAAGTCCTATTTCATAGTTTTTAAAATTTTTTCACCAATTTTTCTTGTTTCTTTTTCTGTATATTTTCTCTTGTGGGTCATCTGGAAAATAAGCTTTCCTTAATCAATTTAAAAATCCTAAAAGTATTTTTAAATTTCAGATGGTTCTCCCTCTCTCTATATATATATATATGTATATATGTTCAATATATATTTATTCAATCTGAATATATGTAGAATGTACATGAATATATATTTAATCAGAATTGAATAAATATATATTCATGTATATTCTATATGTCTATATATATTCTATATTTCTATATAAAACCATTTGAAATTGCTAATATTTCTCTTTTTTTAATTTTTTTTCTTTTTATTATTATTATTATTATTATTATTATTATTATTATACTTTAGGCTCTATGGTACATGTGCGCAACGTGCAGATAAGTTACATATGTATACATGTGCCATGCTGGTGCGCTGCACCCACCAACTCGTCATCTAGCATTACGTATATCTCCCAATGCTATCCCTCCCCCCTCCCCCCACCCCACAACAGTCCCCGAAGTGTGATGTTCCCCTTCCTGTGTCCGTGTGTTCTCATTGTTCAATTCCCACCTATGAGTGAGAATATGCGGTGTTTGGTTTTTTGTTCTTGCGATAGTTTACTGAGAATGATGATTTCCAATTTCATCCATGTCCCTACAAAGGACATGAACTCATCATTTTTTATGGCTGCATAGTATTCCATGGTGTATATGTGCCACATTTTCTTAATCCAGTCTATCATTGTTGGACATTTGGGTTGGTTCCAAGTCTTTGCTATTGTGAATAATGCGGCAATAAACATACATGTGCATGTGTCTTTATAGCAGCATGATTTATAGTCCTTTGGGTATATACCCAGTAATGGGATGGCTGGGTCAAATGGAATTTCTAGTTCTAGATCCCTGAGGAATCGCCACACTGACTTCCACAAGGGTTGAACTAGTTTACAGTCCCACCAACAGTGTCAAAGTGTTCCTATTTCTCCACATCCTCTCCAGCACCTGTTGTTTCCTGACTTTTGAATGATTGCCATTCTAACTGGTGTGAGATGGTATCTCATTGTGGTTTTGATTTGCATTTCTCTGATGGCCAGTGATGGTGAGCATTTTTTCATGTGTTTTTTGGCTGCATAAATGTCTTCTTTTGAGAAGTGTCTGTTCATGTCCTTCGCCCACTTTTTGATGGGGTTGTTTGTTTTTTTCTTGTAAATTTGTTGGAGTTGATTGTAGATTCTGGATATTAGCCCTTTGTCAGATGAGTAGGTTGCGAAAATTTTCTCCCATTTTGTAGGCTGCCTGTTCACTCTGATGGTAGTTTCCTTTGCTGTGCAGAAGCTCTTGAGTTTAATTAGATCCCATTTGTCAATTTTGGCTTTTGTTGCCACTGCTTTTGGTGTTTTAGACATGAAGTCCTTGCCCATGCCTATGTCCTGAATGGTATTGCCTAGGTTTTCTTCTAGGGTTTTTATGGTTTTAGGTCTAACATTTAAGTCTTTAATCCATCTTGAATTGATTTTTGTATAAGGTGTAAGGAAGGGATCCAGTTTCAGCTTTCTACATATGGCTAGCCAGTTTTCCCAGCACCATTTATTAAATAGGGAATCCTTTCCCCATTTCTTGTTTTTGTCAGGTTTGTCAAAGATCAGATAGTTGTAGATATGTGGCATTATTTCTGACGGCTCTGTTCTGTTCCATTGATCTATATCTCTGTTTTGGTACCAGTACCATGCTGTTTTGGTTACTGTAGCCTTGTAGTATAGTTTGAAGTCAGGTAGTGTGATGCCTCCAGCTTTGTTCTTTTGGCTTAGGATTGACTTGGCAATGCGGGCTCTTTTTTGGTTCCATATGAACTTTAAAGTAGTTTTTTCCAATTCTGTGAAGAAAGTCATTGGTAACTTGATGGGGATGGCATTGAATCTGTAAATTACCTTGGGAAGGATGGCCATTTTCATGATATTGATTCTTCCTACCCATGAGCATGGAATGTTCTTCCATTTGTTTGTATCCTCTTTTATTTCCTTGAGCAGTGGTTTGTAGTTCTCCTTGAAGAGGTCCTTCACATCCCTTGTAAGTTGGATTCCTAGGTATTTTCTTCTCTTTGAAGCAATTGTGAATGGGAGTTCACTCATGATTTGGCTCTCTGTTTGTCTGTTATTGATGTATAAGAATGCTTGTGATTTTTGTACATTGATTTTGTATCCTGAGACTTTGCTGAAGTTGCTTATCAGCTTAAGGAGATTTTGGGCTGAGACAATGGGGTTTTCTAGATATACTATCATGTCATCTGCAAACAGGGACAATTTGACTTCCTCTTTTCCTAATTGAATACCCTTGATTTCCTTCCCTTGCCTAATTGCCCTGGCCAGAACTTCCAACACTATGTTGAATAGAAGTGGTGAGAGAGGGCATCCCTGTCTTGTGCCAGTTTTCAAAGGGAATGCTTCCAGTTTTTGCCCATTCAGTATGATATTGGCTGTGGGTTTGTCATAAATAGCTCTTATTATTTTGAGATACGACCCATCAATACCTAATTTATTGAGAGTTTTTAGCATGAAGGGTTGTTGAATTTTGTCAAAGGCCTTTTCTGCATCTATTGAGATAATCATGTGGTTTTTGACTTTGGTTCTGTTTATATGCTGGATTACATTTATTGATTTGCGTATAATGAACCAGCCTTGCATCCCAGGGATGAAGCCCACTTGATCATGGTGGATAAGCTTTTTGATGTGCTGCTGGATTCTGTTTGCCAGTATTTTATTGAGGATTTTTGCATCAATGCTCATCAAGGATATTGGTCTAAAATTCTCTTTTTTTGTTGTGTCTCTGCCAGGCTTTGGTATCAGGATGATACTGGCCTCATAAAATGAGCTAGGAAGGATTTCCTCTTTTTCTATTGATTGGAATAGTTTCAGAAGGAATGGTACCAGCTCCTCCTTGTACCTCTGGTAGAATTCGGCTGTGAACCCATCTGGTCCTGGACTTTTTTTGGTTGGTGAGCTATTGATTATTGCCACAATTTCAGCTCCTGTTATTGGTCTATTCAGAGATTCAACTTCTTCCTGGTTTAGTCTTGGGAGGGTGCATGTGTTGAGGAATTTATCCATTTCTTCTAGATTTTCTAGTTTATTTGCGTAGAGGTGTTTGTAATATTCTCTGATGGTAGTTTGTATTTCTGTGGGATCGGTGGTGATATCCCCTTTATCATTTTTTATTGCATCTATTTGATTTTTCTCTCTTTTTTTCTTTATTAATCTTGCTAGCGGTCTATCAATTTTGTTGATCCTTTCAAAAAACCAGCTCCTGGATTCATTTATTTTTTGAAGGGTTTTTTGTGTCTCTATTTCCTTCAGTTCTGCTCTGATTTTAGTTATTTCTTGCCTTCTGCTAGCTTTTGAATGTGTTTGCTCTTGCTTTTCTAGTTCTTTTAATTGTGATGTTAGAGTGTCAATTTTGGATCTTTCCTACTTTCTCTTATGGGCATTTAGTGCTATAAATTTCCCTCTACACACTGCTTTGAATGCATCCCAGATATTCTGGTGTGCTGTGTCTTGGTTCTCGTTGGTTTCAAAGAACATCTTTATTTCTGCCTTCATTTCGTTATGTACCCAGTAGTCATTCAGGAGCAGGTTGTTCAGTTTCCACGTAGTTGAGCGGTTTTGAGTGAGATTCTTAATCCTGAGTTCTAGCTTGATTGCACTGTGATCTGAGAGATAGTTTGTTATAATTTCTGTTATTTTACATTTATTGAGGAGAGCTTTACTTCCAAGTATATGGTCAATTTTGGAATAGGTGTGGTGTGGTGCTGAAAAAAATGTATATTCTGTTGATTTGTGGTGGAGAGTTCTGTAGATGTCTATTAGGTCTGCTTGGTGCAGAGCTGAGTTCAATTCCTGGGTATCCTTGTTGATTTTCTGTGTCGTTGATCTGTCTAATGTTGACAGTGGGGTGTTAAAGTCTCCCATTATTAATGTGTGGGAGTCTAAGTCTCTTTGTAGGTCACTCAGGACTTGCTTTATGAATCTGGGTGCTCCTGTATTGGGTGCATATATATTTAGGATAGTTAGCTCTTCTTGTTGAATTAATCCCTTTACCATTATGTAATGGCCTTCTTTGTCTCTTTTGATCTTTGTTGGTTTAAAGTCTGTTTTATCAGAGACTAGGATTGCAACCCCTGCCTTTTTTTGTTTTCCATTTGCTTGGTAGATCTTCCTCCATCCTTTTATTCTGAGCCTATGTGTGTCTCTGCACGTGAGATGGGTTTCCTGAATACAGCACACTGATGGGTCTTGACTCTTTATCCAATTTGCCAGTCTGTCTTTTAATTGGAGCATTTAGTCCATTTACATTTAAAGTTAATATTGTTATGTGTGAATCTGATCCTGTCATTATGATGTTAGCTGGTTATTTTGCTCGTTAGTTGATGCAGTCTCTTCCTAGTCTCGATGGTCTTTACATTTCGGTATGATTTTGCAGTGGCTGGTACCGGTTGTGCCTTTCCATGTTTAGCGCTTCCTTCAGGAGCTCTTTTAGGGCAGGCCTGGTGGTGACAAAATCTCTCAGCATTTGCTTGTCTGTGAAGTATTTTATTTCTCCTTCACTTATGAAGCTTAGTTTGGCAGGATATGAAATTCTGGGTTGAAAATTCTTTTCTTTAAGAATGTTGAATATTGGCCCCCACTCTCTTCTGGCTTGTAGGGTTTCTGCCGAGAGATCCGCTGTTAGTCTGATGGGCTTTCCTTTGATGGTAACCCGACCTTTCTCTCTGGCTGCCCTTAACATTTTTTCCTTCATTTCAACTTTGGTGAATCTGACAATTATGTGTCTTGGAGTTGCTCTTCTCGAGGAGTATCTTTGTGGTGTTCTCTGTATTTCCTGAATCTGAATGTTGGCCTGCCTTGCTAGATTGGGGAAGTTCTCCTGGATAATATCCTGCAGAGTGTTTTCCAACTTGTTTCCATTCTCCCCGTCACTTTCAGGTACACCAATCAGACGTAGATTTGGTCTTTTCACATAGTCCCACATTTCTTGGAGGCTTTGCTCGTTTCTTTTTATTCTTTTTTCTCTAAACTTCCCTTCTCGCTTCATTTCATTCATTTCATCTTCCAGGGCTGATACCCTTTCTTCCATTTGATTGCATCGGCTCCTGAGGCTTCTGCATTCTTCACGTAGTTCTCGAGCCTTGGTTTTCAGCTCCATCAGCTCCTTTAAGCACTTCTCTGTATTGGTTATTCTAGTTATACATTCTTCTAAATTTTTTTCAAAGTTTTCAACTTCTTTGCCTTTGGTTTGAATATCCTCCCATAGCTCGGAGTAATTTGATCATCTGAAGCCTTCTTCTCTCAGCTCGTCAAAGTCATTCTCTGTCCAGCTTTGTTCCGTTGCTGGTGAGGAACTGCGTTCCTTTGGAGGAGGAGAGGTACTCTGCTTTTTAGAGTTTCCAGTTTTTCTGCTCTGTTTTTTCCCCATCTTTGTGGTTTTATCTACTTTTGGTCTTTGATGATGGTGATGTACAGATGGGTTTTTGGTGTGGATGTCCTTTCTGTTAGTTTTCCTTCTAACAGACAGGACCCTCAGCTGCAGGTCTGTTGGAGTACCTGGCCGGCCATGTGAGGTGTCAGTCTGCCCCTGCTGGGGGGTGCCTCCCAGTTAGGCTGCTCGGGGGTCAGGGGTCAGGGACCCTTTTGAGGAGGCAGTCAGCCCGTTCTCAGATCTCCAGTTGTGTGCTGGGAGAACCACTGCTCTCCTCAAAGCTGTCAGACTGGGACATTTAAGTCTGCAGAGGTTACTGCTGTCTTTTTGTTTGTCTGTGCCCTGCCCCCAGAGGTGGAGCCTACAGAGGCAGGCAGGCCTCCTTGAGGTGTGGTGGGCTCCACCCAGTTCAAGCTTCCAGGCTGCTTTGTTTACCTAAGCGAGCCTGGGCGATGGCGGGCGCCCCTCCCCCAGCCTCGCTGCTGCCTTGCTGTTTGATCTCAGACTGCTGTGCTAGCAATCAGCGAGACTCCGTGGGCGTAGGACCCTCTGAGCCAGGTGCGGGTTATACTCTCCGGGTGGGAGTGGCCCGATTTTCCAGGTGCCATCAGTCACCCCTGGAAAGGGAACTCCCTGACCCCTTGAGCTTCCCGAGTGAGGCAATGCCTCGCCCCTGCTTCGGCTGGCGCAGGGTGCACTCACCCACTGACCTGCGCCCACTGTTTGGCACTCCCTGGTGAGATGAACAGGGTACCTCAGATGGAAATGCAGAAAGCACCCGTCTTCTGCGTCGCTGGCGCTGGGAGCTGTAGACCGGAGCTGTTCCTATTCGGCCATCTTGGCTGCTCTCAATATTTCTCCTTTTATAAGACATATAAAAATAGCAATTTATTAGTTCAACATAATATATAAAATTCACTTGGAGGAAATTATACTATGTAGTATTAACTCTTTCCATCCAAGATTATGAATATCTTGAATCCTATATTTTTGTTTAGTTGGTTTAGTTTCCATCTAGGCCTTTCACTATCTTTTCTTAGATTATTTTATTCAATCTGAATATATATGAATATATATGTACATATTCATCTATATTTAATTAGAGTTGAATATACATATATTCTATATATATGAGTATATCTGTTAATATTAATTAAGTCTTGGAAGTTTAATTTGTTATTAATGAATGAGAATTGCTTTTCTTTTTATGTTCTGAAATGGAAACTTATTCATTGCTCATGTTTATAGCAAAGCTATTGCATTCTGTGAGTTCAAGTTGAAAGGAAGTTATGCATAGTGATTAATCTCAAGTGTTCTGAAACCAGAATACTTTGGTTCATATCCCAATTTCACCACTTATTTGTTGAATGACATTAAACAAGAAGTTGGTGCCCTTGGCTTCAGTTTCCTTCTCTACAAAAAAAAAAATTGACTATAACACCTTCTGCCATGAAGCATGGTTGTGAAGTTTTAGTATATTAGTACAAGTTCATTGGCTCACACCAGTTAGAATGGCATTATTAAAAAGTCAAAAAATAACAGACGCTGGCGAGGTTGTGGTGAAAAGGGAACACTTTTACACTGCTGGTGGAAGTGTAAATTACTTCAGCCATTATGAAAAGCAGTATGGTAGTTTCTCGGATAAGTTAAAAGAGAATTAACATTTGATTCAGCGATCTCATTATTGGGTATATACCCAAAGGAGTATAATTCATTTTATGATAAAGACATGCACATGTATACTGCAGCACTATGCACAATAGGAAAGACATGGGACCAAGCTAAGTGTGTGTTAATGGTAGAGTGGATAAAGAAAATGTGGTACCTACATAGCATGAAATACTACACAGCCATAAAAAGAAAAAGATTATGTTCTTTGCAGCATCATGGTTGGAGATGGAGCCCATTGTTTGAAGCAAACTAACACAGGAACAGCAAAGCAAATACCATATATTCTCACTTATAAATGGGAGCTGAACAAGGAGAACACATGGACAGAAACAGCAGAACAACAGACACCAGGACCTACTTGAGGGTGAAGGGCGGGAGGAGGGAGAAGATCAAAAAATATATACACCAATCAGGTACTATGCTTAGTACTATGCTTAGTACTATGCATACAGTACTATGCTTAGTACCTGATTGAATAAATAATGTGTACACCATCCCCACAATACACAGTTTACTTATATAACAATCCTGCACATGTACCACTAAACCTAAAATAAAATTTAAAAAAAAATTACATGTACATGTATAGCATTTAGGAATCATGTACTCCATAAATGCTCACTACAACCTTGCATTTGTCTACTACACAAAAGTTTTATATTAACCCTAATTAAAACCCTAAATTGAATTGGCAATGTAAACTGAGCAAAATGGGAGAAATTCAGAGAAAAACAGCCAGATAAATAGGTGAGGTTTAACTGACACCATTAATCAGGTAAATGGGAAAACTAATGTATTTGAGTATTTCCTTTTAAAATAACTTTTTGTTATAACCATGTGGTTTAATTTTAATTTTTATTTATTTATTTATTTTAATTTTATTATTATACTTTAAGTTTTAGGGTACATGTGCACAACGTGCAGGTTTGTTACATATGTATACATGTGCTATGTTGGTGTGCTGCACCCATTAACTCGTCATTTAGCATTAGGTATATCTCCTAATGCTATCCCTCTCCCCTCCCCTCACCCCACAACTGTCCCCTTCCTGTGTCCATATGTTCTCATTGTTCTATTCCCACCTATGAGTGAGAACATGTGGTGTTTGTTTTTTTTGTCCTTGCGATAGTTGGCTGAGAATGATGGTTTCCAGCTTCATCCATGTCCTTACAAAGGACATGAACTCATCATTTTTTATGGCTGCATAGTATTCCATGGTGTATATGTGCCACGTTTTCTTAATCCAGTCTATCATTGTTGGACATTTGGGTTGGTTCCAAGTCTTTGCTATTGTGAATAGTGTCGCAATAAACATACATGTGCATGTGTCTTTATAGCAGCATGATTTATAATCCTTTGGGTATATACCCAGTAATGGGATGGCTGGGTCAAATGGTATTTCTAGTTCTAGATCCCTGAGGAATCGCCACACTGACTTCCACAATGGTTGAACTAGTTTACAGTCCCACCAACAGTGTAAAAGTGTTCCTATTTCTCCACATCCTCTCCAGCACCTGTTGTTTCCTGACTTTTTAATGATCGCCATTCTAACTGGTGTGAGATGGTATCTCATTGTGGTTTTGATTTGCATTTCTCTGCTGGCCAGTGATGATGAGCATTTTTTCATGTGTCTTTTGGCTGCATAAATGTCTTCTTTTGAGAAGTGTCTGTTCATATCCTTCGCCCACTTTTTGATGGGGTTGTTTTTTTCTTGTAAATTTGTTTGAGTTCATTGTAGATTCTGGATATTAGCCCTTTGTCAGATATTTAAAGTAAGTGCAACTGTCGTTACAGTCTATTTTATATTATCTCAATAGAAACATTGTATGTACCCTTTAGCTATCACCCCCATACACTCCACTTCCCAAAGCCTAAGCAACCTCCACTCTACTTTCTCCCCCTATATATTTGTCTATTCTGGACATTGCTTATAAGTGAGCTAATACGTGTTTCTTTGTAATCGACTTATTTTGATTGGCATAATGTTTTCAAGTTCCATCCATGTTACAGAGTATATCAGTACTTAAATTCTTTTTTATGGTTGGATAAGTTTCCATTTTATGGATATATCCCATTACATTTCTTCATTTATCAGTTGATGGGTTTTGGGGTTGTTTATACATTTTGGTTATTATAAATAATACTGCTAGAAACATCCATGAACACACGTTTTTGTTTAGACACATGTTTTCATTTGTATTTGGTACATCCTCAGAAACATATAGTAACTCTATGTTTAATCATTTGAGGAACTGCCACACTGTTTGGCTACACTATTTTTCATTTCCCCCAACGGTGTACTTGTGTTCTGATTTCTTCATAAACTCTTCTTGTTACAGTTGTCATTTTTAATTCTAGTCATCTTAGCGGGTGTGAGGCAGTATCTCATTGTGGTTATAGTCACATTTTCCTGTGGGTTAATGATACTGAATATCTTTTCACATACTTATTGGCTATTGGTGTATCTCCCTGGAAGAAATGCCTATTTAGATCCATTGCCCATTTTTTAATTGGGTTATTTGTCTTTTATTTGTTGAGTTTCTAGATACAAGTCTTTTATCATATATACAATTTGAAAATATGTTCTTTCATTTGGTAGTTTGTCTTTTCATTTTCTTCATAGTGTCCTTTGAAACAAAGTTTTACAAAAGCAGCAATCTTTTTCCTTGGTGATTATTCTATTTATTTACAAATAACTCATTTCATGTAAAATGCTGAATAGATTGTAGGGCTGCCATAACAACGTGTTACTAACTAGGAGGTTTAAACAACAGCTATTTATTATTTCACAGTTCTAGAGTCCAGAAGTCGAAAATCAAGGTGTTGGCAGCACTGGTTTCTTTCACGGGCTGTGAGGAAGAATCTGTTCCATGCCTCTCGCCTAGTTTTTGATGGTTTTCTGGCAATATTTGGCATTGCTTGTCTTGTAGAAGCATTACCCTACTCTTTGACTTCATCTTTACATTCTCCCTGTGTCCGTGTCTGTGTCCAAGTTTCATCTTTTTATGAGAACATCAGTCATATTGAATTAAGGGCCCACCCTCTTCCAGTATGACCTCATCTAAACTTAACTAATTAAACCTTCAACAACTTGATTCCAAGGACACATTCTGGGGTACTTGGGGTTAGGACTTCAACATATGAATTTTTAAGGTAACACAATTCAACTCATAACAGATGCATTATCAAATAAATGAATATTTATTACTTAGATAATAATAAAATTCTGATATATATATGACTCAACTATTTGCAAAGTTTTGTTCCCCACAACCTGTTTTCACTTATTATTTTTTCTCATAACCATCTAGTTTGACAAGCAATACTTATGCTTTATCGGTTTGTTTGTTTTTGTTTGTTTATTTTTTGAGACGGAGTTTCACTCTTGTTGCCCAGGCTGGAGTGCAATGGCGTGATCTTTGCTCACTTCAACCTCCGCCTCCCAAGTTCAAGTGATTCTCCTGTCTCAGCCTCCTGAGTAGCTGGGATTACAGGCCCCGCCACCACGCCCAGATAATTTTTGTACTTTTAGCCGAGACGGGGTTTCACCATGTTGACCAGGCTTGTCTCGAACTCCTGACCTCAGGTGATTCACCAGGTTGACCAGCCTGGTTTCGAACCCCATTCCTCAGGTGATTCACCTGCCTCAGCCTCCCAAAGTGCTGGGATTACAAGCGTGAGCCACTGCGCCCAGCTGCTTTATATCTATTTTATAAATGAAGCAAGTGGCATCCAGGGAGATTATCAGTTTATCAAATGCCTCAGTTTATTAAGTTACTGTAAACAAAAACACAGAAGTATGATCTTCTGGTGTATGTTGTCTCTATGGCTTTTTACATCCCTTAGGGTAATGCTTATATCTACCTATTTAAAGGAAAGGTGACATCAGTAAAAGTCACAATGTTTATAGGCTTCTATGATTATGTGAGACATAAATGCTCTAGAAAAATGGCATAACATTTTATCCTCCAAGGCCAATGCCTACATTGTGGGATTTCTACTCAGCTAGATAATCTCCGAAATACCAACTAAATAAAGCAAAGTATTCCTGCTTTCAACGTGCTTATAGTCTGTTAGGGAAGACAGAAATAATATGGAGTATGGTGCATAAGAAAAGAAGACTAGAGAAACTATGATGAATTGCTCAATTGTGTGATTTAGGCAGCAAACAGGGAATTAAATTTGAATAATTGGAGTGTTCTTGGATGAGTTTATTATGAAAACTGAACTTTAATTAGGGACCGGTGTGAGAGTATGGAGGCTGAAGCCATACAAAGGAGAAATTATTCCAGCTGAGGCCAAAACATGAACCAAGGTAATAAACTGGAGTTGTAAATCCGCTCTCTGAGGGAAAGATACTGTTCAAATTATAGTGGCTGGTGAAAATACATAATTGTATACTTAATACTAATTTTAAAAATAAAGCATAATTTTTCTCATTTTATTACTTGTTATAAATTTGATTATTAAATTATTTTACTAATAGTTATAAAATTTTATGTTGATTCCAAAGCATTCATCCAGCAATAAGAAAACAACTCTTGAAAATAGTGTCAAGTGTTCAATTCACAGTCTTATGGAAAATTTGAGTGTATTAAAAGTAGTGGATTATACTCCTCAGCACGTTAAGTGCTTCATTAGTAACAAGTAAGCATGAGGTGTGGGCCAGGAAGGAGCAAAATTCCCCTCCAACGAAAGTCAGTCCTAATCTGGTGGGTCAGTAGTTTAACCTGAAAGCCTACTCAGTCCCTCTCTATTTTTCTGGAACTACCAACAAGGATGCCAAATGTGATCCATGCGCTTGTCCACTAGAAACTGAATGGGAGCCATCAACTCATTTCACACAGGTCAGCAAACAGCAATCAGAGGCTAATGGCTTTCTGTCACCACTAACCCAGGATAGGTGCAAAGGCCAACCTGGAGGTTAGAGGTTCTGCATCCAATTACCTATCCTAGGAGCTATCTGGTCCCCCTCTAAAAAGTAATTTGCTCAGTGCAAAATTGAAAGTACTACCTGATTTGCTATTTTTTCAGTGCTGCTTTTGAAATGCCTAAGTTTCTAAAGTGGCAGATCTGATGGGCTGGCCTCTTTGCTCAGTATTCAGGAGGTCTGAGGGAGCAGTGATAAGAGAACTAATAAAAAGTAAAGTCAAGCTATGTTATGCCATGAAGTGAATCAAGATTCAATACATGACAGAGACTCTTGGACTAAAACACTCATACAATTGTTGCTAAATGCAGGGTGTATTATAACCCACACTTCATACATCAACGTGTTTTTAAGGAAAGATTTTCCTTCACAAAGTAACCATTAAATGATAATAGTGATTAGAGAGATGGATTTGTTGAAAATATTTACTTTTCTGGATATATCATTAGGAAATTGAAATTGTGTGAAAAGTAATCAACTTAAAACAACATTTAATATTAGCATACTGTGACTCTAGAAATGTTTATTTCCAAAACATTTTACCCCAAAAACTGTTAAGTGAACAAGTTCCATATGTTTTGTCTTAGATTTTAGGATAGCTTTGCCTTAAGGTTAATAGAAAAGCTGTCAAAAATGCAAAATCAGGAATCATGGAAGAATATACTCTGAAATTAATTAAGATTAAACTTCAATCATCCTCAAAATCACAGGTTATATACAAAGCCCTAGTAATTTTTATTCGTTTATGTGATCATTTTTCTTCAAGAAAATCCAGGAAATTTGGATGCGTCTCTATCACCAGACTAATGATATTATTAATCTACAAAAACCTATAAACACTGTGTCTATCTGTACTCATCACTCTAACCAAAAATTACCAGAAACAATGTTCAGACAGATTCCTCTTTGTGGGCCTCTGGGGGGAGACACAGCCCAAAAAGTGGTTGCAGCATTTTCTCATGCTGATTTATAGCATAACTACACAAAGACACACGCACACACAAAAGTAAATACAAATGCAAACATAAAGGTGAAATAAAAACAGATACTAAGATCTTAAAATTGCTCAATATTTCTACTTAGGAAGAAATCTAAAATATCTCACTTACTTAGATGTCTATGCATTTAGTAAAGCTTAAAATTATATTTAGTTACACAAAACTACATGGTTTTCATTAAAAAAAAAAAAAAGTCCTGGCTTGTCACCCTACAAAGCATTTTGTAGGATGAAATAATTCCCAGAGTTCACAGATCTTATAAGACTCCAGATTATTTATTTTAGACTTGGGCTCAAATTATAACCATAATGATTCATAGTAGCCATGGAACTGCCCATGAAATGCGTGTGTACCTGTATATATACTGTGTAATTCAAAGTAGTTGTGTATTAGGAGGAGCACACCAGTTACTTTTTCAACATATTTTAGAAATGTATTATAGAATGTCTGCACAATATTGATACAGTAAACCGATCTTAGAGTGAAGTCAAGGAAATATCTCCAACCATGTTCTTTTAACAAACATAGTTTAAATTCTAAAATAACTTTCCTTTAAAGCTATGGATTTTTTAGGTTTTTTTTTTTTTTGCTAATACATTTTAAAATACTTTATTTTAAACTAGTTTTAGGCTCAGATAAAAGTTTTTAAAAGTACAGAATATTCTCATATACGTTCACCCCTCTTCCATTAATCTTAACACCTTATATAATCATAGTACATTTATCAAAACCAGGAAATTAATATGAGTCAAAACTACTAAGCTACAGAGGTTATTTGAATTTCACTCATTTTCTCCTTAGCATTCTTTTAAGGAAACAATGATCCCGCATTGTATTTCGTTTCTGTTCAAGAATTCGATGTAGAATTCCATATTGTATTATTTTAGTTTTTTCTCCTTAGGCCCCTCTAATCTGAGAGTTTTACAGTCTTTCCTAGTCTTTTATTCTGCTGTTTTTCTTTTAATAGGCATTTCATTTATTTTATGAGGCAAAAAGATGGTTGCCAATGCCATTGCTTATCTATTGTGACAATGTTTTCATTATTATGCCAACCATTAAAAGCTAAAAGCAAAATTATCAATAATTATGTGAAAATATGCAAAACCACGAAAATATTTAGGATTATATAGGGATGAAATAATTTGAGCACATATAATGTATAGGCATCATATTATGTATCTTTCCATGATCTCATTTTCATAATAACTGTTAGAAATAAGTAACCTTAAATCCTATTTTATATGTAATGAAATTGAAACTCAGAACAGTCACTTGCCTAAAATCATTTAGCTGATTAGTAGCAGATCAGAATTTTAAAACAAGGATTTTTTTAAAGAATATAATTCATGTGCTCTACACAATACATAAAGCATGAGTTTTGCTGAAAGGTATGTATAGTTAGATTTTTGTAGAATGTAAGACTTGAATCCTAAAAAATCAAGACCTTTTCCTGTTGTCTTGCACAGCTTTCAATTGCCCATTCACAATAAAATGAGACACAACTCATAGAACTGTTAGTTGCCAAGCCGTGACATAGTCAGCAGAACCTTAACTTTGTGCTTAATATTTCCATGTTAATTAGGCAGTGTCAAATATCACAGACATGTAGATAAGTCATAGTAATACCTTTCACATACATTTCAATGAATTAAATACTCTCTATCTGAATACTGGTATTACATTCCATCCTTCATATTGCCTCCCAGTTTTTAGAGGAGTCATGTTCAGAGAGGCCTATTCATTTATATCTTTCCCAAATTTTCTTGTCACCAAGTCACCACGCAACCTGAGATGCCCATCATGAAGTGGATGCTCTTTGACCCATCAAGCCGTAAATTTAGGTGTGTATAGCAACACTCCATCATTAAATGGAAGCGGTATATATGTAATTCCTGAAGGCACAAATAAGTTACATTAAAAAATGGTCCAAATGATGGTGATCCCCACTTCGGCTACACTGCCTTCTTTCGGCCAGTCTGCATATATGCTTCCACTGGGAAGCATTCCATTGAACTGGAAATACAGACTCTTGCCTGGCAATTTTCTGCTCTTCATGCTTCTGAATCAACAGAAAAAGAATGGAGTTATGGTGCTGGCTAAGATGCCTGATCTTGATTTCATGGTTCTTTTGGAGAACTGTGCTGTTCCATAGTATAGTTAAAGAAGAGTAGTTCTTGGATATAGGGGATTTTTTTAGGACGTATCTTAGTATTACCATTCCAACTGATTAAGGTCAATGGCAAATTTCAACAACTAAATTCAGGTAGGTCTACTAATGGCTGAGACCTTTTAGAAATAAAAATTTGGGTCTTCTCACCAGGTGAAAAACCACAATCAGTTGAGGTACTTGATATGGGAAAGGGAATGTAGAATGTGTACTGGAAGAAGGTAGTTGTAAATACCAGCTATAACAATGTGACCAGTTATAGAATAAAGGATTGTAGTTGTTATGTGTATTCCTTTTTCTTTTGCATACACACACACACACACACACACACATATACATACATACATAGAAATATCTTTTTTTTTTTCTTTTTATTATTATTATACTTTAGGCTTTATGGTACATGTGCGCAACATGCAGGTAAGTTACATATGTATACATGTGCCATGCTGGTGCACTGCACCCACCAACTCGTCATCTAGCATTAGGTATATCTACCAATACTATCCCTCCCCCCTCCCCCCACCCCACAACAGTCCCCGAAGTGTGATGTTCCCCTTCCTGTGTCCGTGTGTTCTCATTGTTCAATTCCCACCTATGAGTGAGAATATGCAGTGTTTGGTTTTTTGTTCTTGCGATAGTTTACTGAGAATGATGATTTCCAATTTCATCCATGTCCCTACAAAGGACGTGAACTCATCATTTTTTATGGCTGCATAGTATTCCATGGTTTATATGTGCCATATTTTCTTAATCCAGTCTATCATTGTTGGACATTTGGGTTGGTTCCAAGTCTTTGCTATTGTGAATAATGCCGCAATAAACATACGTGTGCATGTGTCTTTATAGCAGCATGATTTATAGTCCTTTGGGTATATACCCAGTAATGGGATGGCTGGGTCAAATGGAATTTCTAGTTCTAGATCCCTGAGGAATCGCCACACTGACTTCCACAAGGGTTGAACTAGTTTACAGTCCCACCAACAGTGTCAAAGTGTTCCTATTTCTCCACATCCTCTCCAGCACCTGTTGTTTCCTGACTTTTGAATGATTGCCATTCTAACTGGTGTGAGATGGTATCTCATTGTGGTTTTGATTTGCATTTCTCTGATGGCCAGTGATGGTGAGCATTTTTTCATGTGTTTTTTGGCTGCATAAATGTCTTCTTTTGAGAAGTGTCTGTTCATGTCCTTCGCCCACTTTTTGATGGGGTTGTTTGTTTTTTTCTTGTCAATTTGTTGGAGTTGATTGTAGATTCTGGATATTAGCCCTTTGTCAGATGAGTAGGTTGTGAAAATTTTCTCCCATTTTGTAGGTTGCCTGTTCACTCTGATGGTAGTTTCCTTTGCTGTGCAGAAGCTCTTGAGTTTAATTAGATCCCATTTGTCAATTTTGGCTTTTGCTGCCATTGCTTTTGGTGTTTTAGACATGAAGTCCTTGCCCATGCCTATGTCCTGAATGGTATTGCCTAGGTTTTCTTCTAGGATTTTTATGGTTTTAGGTCTAACATTTAAGTCTTTAATCCATCTTGAATTGATTTTTGTATAAGGTGTAAGGAAGGGATCCAGTTTCAGCTTTCTACATATGGCTAGCCAGTTTTCCCAGCACCATTTATTAAATAGGGAATCCTTTCCCATTTCTTGTTTTTGTCAGGTTTGTCAAAGATCAGATAGTTGTAGATATGTGGCATTATTTCTGACGGCTCTGTTCTGTTCCATTGATCTATATCTCTGTTTTGGTACCAGTACCATGCTGTTTTGGTTACTGTAGCCTTGTAGTATAGTTTGAAGTCAGGTAGCGTGATGCCTCCAGCTTTGTTCTTTTGGCTTAGGATTGACTTGGCGATGCAGGCTCTTTTTTGGTTCCATATGAACTTTAAAGTAGTTTTTTCCAATTCTGTGAAGAAAGTCATTGGTAACTTGATGGGGATGGCATTGAATCTGTAAATTACCTTGGGAAGGATGGCCATTTTCATGATATTGATTCTTCCTACCCATGAGCGTGGAATGTTCTTCCATTTGTTTGTATCCTCTTTCATTTCTTTGAGCAGTGGTTTGTAGTTCTCCTTGAAGAGGTCCTTCACATCCCTTGTAAGTTGGATTCCTAGGTATTTTCTTCTCTTTGAAGCAATTGTGAATGGGAGTTCACTCATGATTTGGCTCTCTGTTTGTCTGTTATTGATGTATAAGAATGCTTGTGATTTTTGTACATTGATTTTGTATCCTGAGACTTTGCTGAAGTTGCTTATCAGCTTAAGGAGATTTTGGGCTGAGACAATGGGGTTTTCTAGATATACTATCATGTCATCTGCAAACAGGGACAATTTGACTTCCTCTTTTCCTAATTGAATACCCTTGATTTCCTTCTCTTGCCTAATTGCCCTGGCCAGAACTTCCAACACTATGTTGAATAGAAGTGGTGAGAGAGGGCATCCCTGTCTTGTGCCAGTTTTCAAAGGGAATGCTTCCAGTTTTTGCCCATTCAGTATGATATTGGCTGTGGGTTTGTCATAAATAGCTCTTATTATTTTGAGATACGACCCATCAATACCTAATTTATTGAGAGTTTTTAGCATGAAGGGTTGTTGAATTTTGTCAAAGGCCTTTTCTGCATCTATTGAGATAATCATGTGGTTTTTGACTTTGGTTCTGTTTATGTGCTGGATTACATTTATTGATTTGCTTATATTGAACCAGCCTTGCATCCCAGGGATGAAGCCCACTTGATCATGGTGGATAAGCTTTTTGATGTGCTGCTGGATTCTGTTTGCCAGTATTTTATTGAGGATTTTTGCATCAATGTTCATCAAGGATATTGGTCTAAAATTCTCTTTTTTTGTTGTGTCTCTGCCAGGCTTTGGTATCAGGATGATGCTGGCCTCATAAAATGAGTTAGGGAGGATTCCCTCTTTTTCTATTGATTGGAATAGTTTCAGAAGGAATGGTACCAGCTCCTCCTTGTACCTCTGGTAGAATTCGGCTGTGAACCCATCTGGTCCTGGACTTTTTTCGGTTGGTAAGCTATTGATTATTGCCACAATTTCAGCTCCTGTTATTGGTCTATTCAGAGATTCAAATTCTTCCTGGTTTAGTCTTGGGAGGGTGTATGTGTTGAGGAATTTATCCATTTCTTCTAGATTTTCTAGTTTATTTGCGTAGAGGTGTTTGTAATATTCTCTGATGGTAGTTTGTATTTCTGTGGGATCGGTGGTGATATCCCCTTTATCATTTTTTATTGCATCTATTTGATTCCTCTCTCTTTTTTTCTTTATTAATCTTGCTAGCAGTCTATCAATTTTGTTGATCCTTTCAAAAAACCAGTTCCTGGATTCATTTATTTTTTGAAGGGTTTTTTGTGTCTCTATTTCCTTCAGTTCTGCTCTGATTTTAGTTATTTCTTGCCTTCTGCTAGCTTTTGAATGTGTTTGCTCTTGCTTTTCTAGTTCTTTTAATTGTGATGTTAGGGTGTCAATTTTGGATCTTTCCTGCTTTCTCTTGTGGGCATTTAGTGCTATAAATTTCCCTCTACACACTGCTTTGAATGCATCCCAGATATTCTGGTATGTTGTGTCTTGGTTCTCGTTGGTTTCAAAGAACATCTTTATTTCTACCTTCATTTCGTTATGTACCCAGTAGTCATTCAGGAGCAGGTTGTTCAGTTTCCACGTAGTTGAGCGGTTTTGAGTGAGATTCTTAATCCTGAGTTCTAGCTTGATTGCACTGTGATCTGAGAGATAGTTTGTTATAATTTCTATTCTTTCACATTTATTGAGGAGAGCTTTACTTCCAAGTATATGGTCAATTTTGGAATAGGTGTGGTGTGGTGCTGAAAAAAATGTATATTCTGTTGATTTGTGGTGGAGAGTTCTGTAGATGTCTATTAGGTCTGCTTGGTGCAGAGCTGAGTTCAATTCCTGGGTATCCTTGTTGATTTTCTGTTTCGTTGATCTGTCTAATGTTGACAGTGGGGTGTTAAAGTCTCCCATTATTAATGTGTGGGAGTCTAAGTCTCTTTGTAGGTCACTCAGGACTTGCTTTATGAATCTGGGTGCTCCTGTATTGGGTGCATATATATTTAGGATAGTTAGTTGTTCTTGTTGAATTAATCCCTTTACCATTATGTAATGGCCTTCTTTGTCTCTTTTGATCTTTGTTGGTTTAAAGTCTGTTTTATCAGAGACTAGGATTGCAACCCCTGCCTTTTTTTGTTTTCCATTTGCTTGGTAGATCTTCCTCCATCCTTTTATTCTGAGCCTATGTGTGTCTCTGCACGTGAGATGGGTTTCCTGAATACAGCACACTGATGGGTCTTGACTCTTTATCCAATTTGCCAGTCTGTGTCTTTTAATTGGAGCATTTAGTCTATTTACATTTAAAGTTAATATTGTTATGTGTGAATCTGATCCTGTCATTATAATGTTAGCTGGTTATTTTGCTCGTTAGTTGATGCAGTCTCTTCCTAGTCTCGATGGTCTTTACATTTCGGTATGATTTTGCAGTGGCTGGTACCGGTTGTGCCTTTCCATGTTTAGCGCTTCCTTCAGGAGCTCTTTTAGGGCAGGCCTGGTGGTGACAAAATCTCTCAGCATTTGCTTGTCTGTGAAGTATTTTATTTCTCCTTCACTTATGAAGCTTAGTTTGGCTGGATATGAAATTCTGGGTTGAAAATTCTTTTCTTTAAGAATGTTGAATATTGGCCCCCACTCTCTTCTGGCTTGTAGGGTTTCTGCTGAGAGATCTGCTGTTAGTCTGATGGGCTTCCCTTTGATGGTAACCCGACCTTTCTCTCTGGCTGCCCTTAACATTTTTTCCTTCATTTCAACTTTGGTGAATCTGACAATTATGTGTCTTGGAGTTGCTCTTCTCGAGGAGTATCTTTGTGGTGTTCTCTGTATTTCCTGAATCTGAATGTTGGCCTGCCTTGCTAGATTGGGGAAGTTCTCCTGGATAATATCCTGCAGAGTGTTTTCCAACTTGTTTCCATTCTCCCCGTCACTTTCAGGTACACCAATCAGACGTAGATTTGGTCTTTTCACATAGTCCCACATTTCTTGGAGGCTTTGCTCGTTTCTTTTTATTCTTTTTTCTCTAAACTTCCCTTCTCGCTTCATTTCATTCATTTCATCTTCCAGGGCTGATACCCTTTCTTCCATTTGATCGCATGGGCTCCTGAGGCTTCTGCATTCTTCATGTAGTTCTCGAGCCTTGGTTTTCAGCTCCATCAGCTCCTTTAAGCACTTCTCTGTATTGGTTATTCTAGTTATACATTCTTCTAAATTTTTTTCAAAGTTTTCAACTTCTTTGCCTTTGGTTTGAATATCCTCCCGTAGCTCGGAGTAATTTGATCGTCTGAAGCCTTCTTCTCTCAGCTCGTCAAAGTCATTCTCCATCCAGCTTTGTTCCGTTGCTGGTGAGGAACTGCGTTCCTTTGGAGGAGGAGAGGTACTCTGCTTTTTAGAGTTTCCAGTTTTTCTGCTCTGTTTTTTCCCCATCTTTGTGGTTTTATCTACTTTTGGTTTTTGATGATGGTGATGTACAGATGGGTTTTTGGTGTGGATGTCCTTTCTGTTAGTTTTCCTTCTAACAGACAGGACCCTCAGCTGCAGGTCTGTTGGAGTACCTGGCCGGCCATGTGAGGTGTCAGTCTGCCCCTGCTGGGGGGTGCCTCCCAGTTAGGCTGCTCGGGGGTCACGGGTCAGGGACCCACTTGAGGCGGCAGTCAGCCTGTTCTCAGATCTCCAGTTGCGTGCTGGGAGAACCACGGCTCTCCTCAAAGCTGTCAGACAGGGACATTTAAGTCTGCAGAGGTTACTGCTGTCTTTTTATTTGTCCCCAGAGGTGGAGCCTACAGAGGCAGGCAGGCCTCTGCAGAGGTTACTGCTGTCTTTTTGTTTGCCCCCAGAGGTGGAGCCTACAGAGGCAGGCAGGCCTCCTTGAGGTGTGGTGGGCTCCACCCAGTTCAAGCTTCCAGGCTGCTTTGTTTACCTAAGGGAGCCTGGGCAATGGCGGGCGCCCCTCCCCCAGCCTCGCTGCCGCCTTGCTGTTTGATCTCAGACTGCTGTGCTAGCCATCAGTGAGACTCCGTGGGCGTAGGACCCTCTGAGCCAGGTGCAGGCTATACTCTGCTGGGGCACCGTTTCCTAAGCCCGTCGGAAAAGCACAGTATTCGGGTGGGAGTGGCCCGACTTTCCAGGTGCAGTCTGTCACCCCTGGAAAGGGAACTCCCTGACCCCTTGCGCTTCCCGAGTGACGCAATGCCTCGCCCCTGCTTCAGCTGGCGCAGGGTGCACTCACCCACTGACCTGCGCCCACTGTCTGGCACTCCCTAGTGAGATGAACACGGTACCTCAGATGGAAATGCAGAAATCACCAGTCTTCTGCGTCACTCGCGCTGGGAGCTGTAGACCGGAGCTGTTCCTATTCGGCCATCTTATAGAAATATCTTTGATTTCCTTCCTCCCTTATTCCCTTATCATGTAACATAAAATGTATTAGCTTATGATCATAATATTTAAATGATGCTACTTTTACATCATGGTACCTAAGGAATGTAAAGGAGAAGAACAGTAAACATTATTCAAAGGCTGTATCTTCTCTTCTGGGAAAGGAGTTAGTGCATTTTAAGTTGTACACAGGATAGTTTTATCATGTTAGGCAGAATTATGACCTTGCTATTGTCTTTATTTGTAGATTAAGTAAGGCTTAAGCAGTATGCATGAGTGCCAAGGTGACAAAGTGTGAACTTGTGATGCTTAATTTTATGTGTCAACTTTACTTGGATACTGAGTACCCACATATTTGGTTACACATGATTTCTCGGTTTGTCTGTGAGAGTATTTCCGGATGATACTAGCACTTCCATCAGGGGACTGAGTAAAACATATTGTCCTCCCGGATGTAAGTGGGTATCATGCAGTCCACTGGAGGCCTAAATAGAACAAAAGGTGGGATAAGGAAGAACTCAGATTCTCTTCCTGTTTTTTTAAGCTGGCTCATTGTCCTTATCCCGCACTGAAGTTGAAACTTACACCATCTGTTCACACCATCAATTCTTCTGGTTCTCATGCTTTTGAACTTCGACTGGCACAATTCCACTGGCTCTCCTTAGTCTCCAGGTTGCAGATGGCAGATTATAAATCTCCTTAGCCTCCACCTTTATGTGAGCCAATTGATGTATATAATAGCCAATTAATACATTGTATATTAATATAGTAGTATATTATATATTAATTATATTAAACATATATATTAGCCTCCATCTTTATGTAAGCCAATTAATATATTATATATTATATGATATATTTATTAATGATTAATTGTATTAAAAATTATGTTATAATATTAATTATATTAATATTAATTAATATACATATAATATGTCCCTTCTTGTTGGTTATCTTCTTCTGTAGAATGCTATTACTGGCACCTCTTCGAGGACAAAGGAAGTAGCTTTCTGCAAGCCAAAAAGACCTCAGAAAAACAACAAATCTTCCAAACTCTTGATTTTGACTTCTTGCCTCCAGAATTGTGAAGAAATGTCTGTTATTTAAGTAGGCTAGTGTCTGGTATTATGTTATGGCAGCCCTAGTAAACTAACACAGGTGTTCATAACAATAGGAATAAACAAAGGAGCCAGACCTGGGTAGCACACGAACTACTTGAAAGAACGTGGAGTGAGTAGTAAGTGACTTTCCCAGGCCGTGGTAGGGCCCTTCTTCTCTTTCAATCATATAATTAGTTTTTCAGGCATGGTTAGCGAGCTACATGAATAAGTAGACCCAGCAGACATTCATTTTTGAGACTGTATTCCCCCAAAAGACTGAATATATGGGTAGCAAACCTCAATGAAGAGAATATGGAAATAAGGCTACTCCTATCTGTTCCACACATCGCACGTATTGTGTTGGTTTCTATTGCTAACCAATTAGTTAAAACTTCGTGGACTAAGATAATATTTATTTATGATATCAAAGTTTCTGTAGGTCAGAAACCCTGGCACTGGGCTGGGCGCGGTGGTTCACGCCTGTAATCCCAGAACTTTGGGAGGCCAAGGAAGGTGGCTCATGAGGTCAGGAGTTCGAGACCAGCCTGACCAACATGGTGAAACCCCATCTCTACTAAAAATACAAAAATTAGCTTGGCATGGTGGTGCGTGCCTGTAAACCTAGCTACTCAGGAGGCTGAGACAGGTGAATCACTTGAAACCGAGAGGCAGAGGTGGCAGTGAGCCGAGATCGCACCACTGTACTCCAGGCTGAGTGACAGAGTGAGAGTCTGTCTCAAAAAAAAAAAAAAAAAGAAAAAAGAAAAGAAACCCTGGCTCTGGTTAACAGTGTCTTCAGCTAAGTGTCTACCAGTTTTGAAAAAGGGATGCTTTCTGGGCTGCATTTTCATGTGGAGCTTGAGATCTTCTTCCAAAAGCACTGATTATTGACAGAATTCAGTTCTTTGAAGTTGTAGGGTAGAGGTCTTGTTTTTTGTTTGTTTGTTTTTGTTTTTTCTGCTGGCTGATGACAAAAGTTTGCTCTCAGACCCTAGAGACTGCCTTTTATTCTCTAACACATGGACTCCTCATCTTCAAAGCCAGCAATGGAGAATGTTCCTACTGTAGAATCTGCCTGGTTTCAGTAAGAGCTAAGTCCCATTTAAGGGCTCACCTGATTAGGTTAGTGACACCCATATAATTTCTTTTTTGATTGACTCAAAGTCAACATATTAAATAGTCTAATTACGGGAGTGATATTCCACTCTATTCACCAGGAGACAGAATTTTCCAAGGCATGTATAAGAAAGGGCAGGAATATCTAGGGCCATCTTAGAATTCTGTCTAATTCTGCCTTCCACATATTAAATATAATGTGGAGAAAGTGTATTCTATTTGTTAATAGCACAAATTTTAGAGCTATACTTCCTGAGTTCAAAATCCAATTGTGCTATATAATAATCATGCAATCTTGAGCAAGCTACTTAAATTTAATGACTTCTGTTTCATCAACAGTAACATACACATTATAATAGTACACATTATAATGGTATAATAGTACACATTATAATAGTATTATACAATTAATATAATATACATATAAACCCCTACAGCAATATGGAAGGTGTATATATATATATGTATATATATATATGGGAGGTGTGTATATATATATATATGGGAGGTGTATATATACATATATATGGGAGGTGTATATATATATATGTATATATATAGGGAGAGAGAGAGAGAGCGAGAGAGAGAGAGGAGAGAGCTTAGCGCAGTGTGTAGCACATAGCACCATATATATTTTGGCTATTTTATTTTATTACTAGTCAAAATAGAAATATGCTGAAGCAAGTGATAAATTTTTTTTATTATTATACTTTAAGTTTTAGGGTACATGTGCACAACGTGCAGGTTTGTTACATATGTATACATGTGCCGTGTTGGTGTGCTGCACCCATTAACTCTTCATTTAACATTAGGTATCTCCTAATGCTATCCCTCCCCACTCCCCACACCCCACAACAGGCCCCGGTGTGTGATGTTCCCCTTCCTGTGTTGATGTGTTCTCATTGTTCAATTCCCACCTATGAGTGAGATCATGCAGTGTTTGGTTTTTTGTCCTTAAGCGATAGTTTGCTGAGAATGATGGTTTCCAGCTTCATCCATGTCCCTACAAAACACATGAACTCACCATTTTTTATGGATGCATAGTATTCCATGGTGTATATGTGCCACATTTTCTTAATCAAGTCTATTATTTTATTAAGCTTTCCTGCCCTGCTCTTGGTCCCAGAGCTCTTCCATAAGTCCCTATTTATCCATTTCTTCTCTAGTGTTTTGACTCCCTTACCTAATTGCCAGTTGATATTTTCTAACGTGTGCTAGTTAAGTAACTGTTTCTCAACTTACATCAAGACTTACTCACATTGTACTAGGGTGGGAGCTGGCATTTAAACACCAACAGAACAGCAATGACTTAAAAGAATACATTTCCCATGCATGAATACAACACCTAATAATAGGTCTGTGCAATATTTTGAAGTAAGATTTTATTTACATACTCATATTTATTTGATTTTTATTAGTCACAAGAAAATTATAATGATAAATGATTACCTTTAGTAGACTATGGTTGCCTAAAATAATTTTATATATACTAATTTATTAAAAAAATTATTTGGCCCCATAAATGGAAAAGGGGGCATGAAAATAAGATTTACAGGACAGTCAAATTGATTTACAATTTATGTTGAACATTTATTAGTTATCTGACTGGTGAGGAATGCCTTATGAAATCTTTCATTTTAAAATTATTATTAATTGAAAAATAAAAATAAAACTGATAAAAAAGAAAATATGACATAAGTAGTGACAAACATGTAGTTGAAAAATAGAGAAACTGAAAATTACGACACCCAGAATCTAAAGATAATTCCCCAAATAATTTTCTCTGTCACCTTGTGAAAAATCTCAAAATTATCATGGGATTCTTCACACTTAATAACAACAAAGGTTGAAAACTCAGATATTAATTCTCTATGACTAAGAACTAATATCTGCATTAGCTTCATTTGGTAAATTTATAATAAATGCCAGTCTTTTTTTTTCAATTTTGATCCATAAACCAGATAAGCCTGAGTGAACTATTTTTATAATAGGTAACATTCTAATGTGAATTTATAATTTTAAAATGTTTTCATATCTGATATATTATTTAATTTTCACATACACACAATGTGATAAATAAGGCAGTAATTGTTATTCCCAAAGTATCAATGGAATAAGGGTGATTCAGGGAAGTTAAGTGACTTGCAAAGAAGCATATAGTTAATGAGTCTTAGCAACATGACTTAACTTTAGACTTCCGTGTTTGCTTTTCCAGCACATCATGCTACCATTTTTGTGTTATTTTCACTATAACATACACTAAAACTTCTATACTTTTAAACATTTAGAGGAAATAAGACAGGGATCACACACAAAAATATTGTTGTTTCCAACGTGGACTGGTTCAGCCCTCCTTAGGCAAGCTGGTGGTGTTCACTCCCAGGAAGTCACCATATTGATTCTGAACTTAGTGCAAACACCTACAGGCTTTGCACAAAATAGCCAAGAACTCCTGGGCTCAAGTGATCCTCTTGCCTCAGCCTCCTGAGTACTTGAGACAGACATTTTTCAAAATAAAACATAGAAATGGCCAAAAGGCAAATGAATAAATTCTCAACATTACTAATCATCAGAGAAATGCAAATTAAAACCACTATGAAATACCTTCTGACACCTGTCAGAAAGGCCAATGTTAAAAAACAAAACAAAACAAAAAGTTGTCGTCAAGGATGCAAAGAAAATAGAACACTTGGCCGGGAGCAGTGGCTCATGCCTGTAATCCCAACACTTTGGGAGGCCGAGGCGGACAGATTACAAGGTCAGGAGTTCAAGACCAGCCTGACCAACATGGTGAAACCCTGTCCCTATTAAAAATACAAAAAGTAGCTGGGTGTGGTGGCGTGCGCGTGTAATCCCAGGTACTCAGGAGGCTGAGGCAGGAGAATTGCTTGAACCCGGGAGGCAGAGGTTGCAGTGAGCCAAGATTGTACCTGGGCAACAGAGTGAGACTCCGTGTTAGCAACAACAACAACAAAAGAAAATAGAACACTTCTGCTCTTGCGGATGCGAATGCAAATTAGTACAACCTCTGTGGGAAACAGTATGGAAATTTCTCAGAGAGCTAACCGTAGAATTAACATTCAATCTAGGAATTTCTCTCTGTCAATACTGTGTATCCGCTCAAAGGAAAAGAAATCATTATATTAAAAAGACACCTGTACTTGTATGCTTATTGCAGCACTAATCACAATGGCAAAGATATGGACTCAATCTAAGTGTCTGTCAACAGATGACTGGATTTTAAAATGTAATATTAAACGTTTTATATATATATTTATATTTACATATATAAATTTATTCTTTTTCACAGCTGAATAGTATTCCATTGCATATATATAAAATATATATAATATTTATTCCATTGCATATCTATTTATATATTGCATATATATGCAATGGAATACTATTTAGCCATGAAAAAGAATGAAATCATATTTTTGCAGCAACATGGGTGAAACAGGTGCCATTATCTTAAATGAAACCAGTCAGACACAGAAAGACATGCTCTCACTCATAAGTGGGAGCTAAATTATGTGTATGCATAGATGTAGAGTGTGAAGTGATAGACAGAGGAGACTTAGAAGGGTGAGGGCCTAGAAGGGGAGTAGACGACGAGAAATTACTTAATGGGTACAATGTATATTATTGAGGTAATGGAAACCTTAAAAGCCCTGACTTCACCTCTATGTAATATATGCATGTAACAAAATTGTACTTGTACTCCATAAATTTATACAAATAAAAAATTGTGGTCAGACCTGAGTAACACAATATTGTACACTGTCCTTCCCATTTGAGTGGTTCTAAGAGTAATAAATGCAGTAGTCAAAATGAGTCAAGGTGAATTTTAATAATTAGTTTAATTAGATATTCATGAAAATTCAATAGTTACTTGAAAATTTTGATTTTTACAACAATTTGAAGTAATTCCAAAGATTCCAGGCCCCATATTTTAAATTATCTTCGTTTTTTCTTTGAGAAATAAAAAATATCTAGGTCTAAGAGGTGTCTCCATGTTGACCTTGCAACGAGAATAAAGGTAATAGCTTTAAAAGTATAATTAGGTGATCAATAGAGTACTTGAATAGCATATTTCTTCTTGTATCATCTTTAATTTCTCAGTATTTATATCTGGGTCATAATTTACACCACTGCAAGCTAAGGTTTAGAGGTGCTGATAGAACTTATGCCATTTTCTTATCTTACCACTATAAAAACTTTTGCTTTCAGTGGGACAAGTTGTCATGAAATCTTTTAATTCCATTGATCAGAGTTCAAAAGAGAGACAAAAGATCTGCAGCACAGTAACAATTGACAAAGTGTAACTTCAGCATTAACTGTATGCATTAAGAATAACATTCCTAAACACAAGCAAAAAATACAGCATTTATCAAGCTTTATTTCTAATTATGTGTGTGATTTAGAACAAATAATTTAACCTCTCTCTTCTTTTGTCTCTATTAATTTATATTCTATGAAGCATTTTTGTGCCTTAGCATATTTCCAAGGTAAAGTAATGTTAAAGAAAAAAAGAAAGAGTCATCTGGAAAAGGATAATGATATAGTAATTGTCAAACAGTTTGAATTTTCTGGAAGAAAAAATATGAAGCCATTTGAAGCATTATTATTTAATGAAAGCAGCTATATCTCTATCTCACATTCACATGAGCATAACTGTATAAATTATAAATGAATCTTTTTGCTTTGAATAGAAAAAGGAGGTGAAAATTGTCATTCATCAATAACTTGATATGTCAAAAATAAAGAAACTAGGGTTATCTACTAGTTTAAAAAGCAAATCAACCTAATGGTAAAATATCCTTTTTTCAATGATATGAAAAATGTTTATTTTACTGATTATTTGGCTCCCTGTCTTTTTATTGTTAATGTAAATGTTAATTTAAAACTCTTCAATATTTTTTATCTTTCCTGTCTTGAAATAATATCATTGTTTCCCCACACCCTAACTTGAATAGAGATCTTTTGTCATAGATATGATAGCATTATTTTTCATATTTCTTATTAGGTCTTTCCACTGTTTATATTCACTATCCAATAAACACTTATTAGGCATCTGTTAAATGCAGTGTACTAGAAGTTTTGAGTTTTTTAGGGATACCACAACTAGCTATGATTCATGGTAGATGTTGACATCTTGCTTTTAATGACATCGCAGCAGGTGTGAACTAGCTCAACTAGCGGACGGGAGAAGGGTAGTCTATAAGGACATTTGGTGTGTGCCTCTCAGGCCAGTCTTCGTTTACATGACAAGAACATAATCCAGGGAATCATGCCAAAGTCTTTCTATTATCTCAACTGTCATTTCTACCTTAAAGCCTTTTGTTGACATTAGACTTTCAGGACCATCCTTCTTCAAGGATTCAGAGCTTTTCTCTGTCTTAGCCTGCCATTTTAGAAAAGTGTACTTTTCCTTGTTCTACATGTTTCTATAGACATTTTTGTTGGTTAAAAAATTTAGTTTTCAATTTTTGTTTACAGAAACTTTCACTACTAAATTTTGGCTTGATATCTTGACATTTTCTGGAAAAATTTATTTAATATTTATTCACTTTCTGTTGAATAAGAATAACATGCAATGCCTCTCTTGAAGTAGCTTAACTAGTAATTTGGGAAATATGTTATTTTAACAACTATTTTTATAATGTCCCACTATATAAAGAGCACTGTGTATATTGCTGTGAATTACAATAAAAAATGATTTATAGCCTCAAAAAGCTAATAGTCAATTGAGAGAATCTGACATGCATAGTATGTTACAATAGCATAAAAATGTGTTAAATGCTTATTAGCCATGCAAAGTATAATACAAGCACTAAAAACAAAAACAGAATAATTTTACATGAGCATAAGGAAAAGATTAATGGAGGAAATTACATTCAATATGAATGAGGTTTCTAATGGAGAAAATATTGAATATGGGTAATGTTTCTGTTAGTGGAAAAATGTCAGTATATTCTTACAATGAGAATTTTGTTAGAATAATGACTTTAAGGTAAGAAAATGTAGCTTGTTAAAACAAGTCTGACATGGGTTGTATATACAATATCAGAGGTTCAAAGCAGAGACTATGACTAAAATGTAGAAAAATCAACACTGGCTTTAAATCTATTCTAAAAGATGCAGTGCTGATATAATAAAGATTATCTCAGAGACTGACTGATATTGATTTTGATAAGGCAATCCGGCAACATATGTAACAGAGATAGTATACTCTTCAAGAATTCCTGGAAAAATTGGGTACACATATGTTAAATAGGAGCTATTTGTTTTCCTAAGTGGATATTTAGGCCTGAGGTACATTCACAGAACCATAAAAATGCTAGTTGATGAGCAATATGAAGATTAGAAATATGAAGTCCCCTATGACTTAAAAACGAAGTTGGTGTCTGGAAGTTTTTTACATCATTTGAAAGAGAAACTGGGAAATTCTTATAAGACTATAATAATTAAATTAAAATATGCATTTAATTAATCCTTTTAAATATCGTATTGTTATGTGTCTGGGGAAAAAAAGACGTATTTTTGTGAAGTTGATTTGGATCTGAAGAGCTATTTATAATTGGCACATAATATTAGTCATCCCCTTGAAATTAGAAACACAAAAATACTCTGGAAAATCACATGTTTTCTTTTAAACCCATCACACTATTCTTAGAGAAAATGGTAGTTATATTATTTATAGCTTTATCATTAGAAAAACAAAATTTCCTTAAGAGTTCACATGTCCATAGTAAAACATCGTGCTAAAGTTATGAATGTTTAGAGCCTACTCTCCAATAGTATGAGAGAGTATAATGATATGCAAGAAGTTTAAATAAATCTTAATAATGTTTTTTAAAATTTATCATCTATTGTAAATTGAAATTTTGAATGTAATTTTATTTCATGTGATGGTTATAATAAGAATATTATTTTAATATTTTAAAATTAAAGTTCATATTGTTTTAACACGTAATTGAGATTTTGCTCTGAAGAATTAAAATTATATAATCTGTGCATTTGTTAATCAATTACCAACAAATGAAATGCATCATCATCAAATAGTAATGTGTCTCTATCATAGGAACTTAGAATGAGCATAACCTAAGCTTTTATTACAAAAGTAATAAAATAAATAAATATATTTATTATATTTTATTATATTACAAAAGTACAAGCTATTCCAGCTTGTAAAGGTTTTCATTAAATAGTGTGAAAAATACAAATGAAAATAATGAAATATAAACTTATAATGAAAACTGCCATAGGGATACTCTATCAGAACCCTGCTTTAAGTTTATTTTAGATTGGTAAACTTTAATCATAATGAAAAGAATTATGAAAACAAATAACATATACTGAACTATTGAATGTATGTTTATCTTTGTGAACCTGATTACTAAGTTTCCATAAAAACATGCTAATACTAACTCTATTTACTTTTACAGTTTTTATCCCTGTTAACCCTTTTGACATAATGTTTAGTATGGATAAATTGAAAATTTAAGGGCTTTAATATAACATTCTAAGAGCCTTATATTAATTATCAGTAACATTATAGATTTACTCTGATTTGAGATAATATCTATGAAGTAAATGTTAACTATAAAATGTTATAACATGCAGGGGTGGGGATCAATCCACCCTTGCCTACCACAATCAGAGCTTACAGGTAACCCTGAGGAGCCTAAGGACAGGGCTGCCATCTCTGGTTCTTCCCTCCCCCAATACCCAAGCATAGTTTCTGGGGGCATGGAAGATAAAGGAAGTCTTATTTTCCTTTATCTATGTGTCTACAATGCAGATACAATGCAAATAAAAAGTTTTATCCATAGCATTTTATAGTCAAACTATCAAAAGTCAAAGACAGAGAATTCTAAAAACAGCAAGATCAAAGTGTCTAGTCACTTATAATAGTGCACTAATCAGACTACAGCAGATTTCTCAGCAGAAACCTTACAGGCTAAAAGAGAATGGAATGATATATTCAAAGCGTTGAGATAAAACAAAACAAAAGAGCTTGCAAGAGATACTATGCCCAGCGAACTTATCCATTATAAATAAAGCAAAAATAAAGACTTTTCTAGACAAGCAACAGCTGAAGGACTTTATCATCACTAGACTGAACCTACATGAAAGGCTTAAAGGAGTCTGACTACAGCTACAAGCAAAGGGATAATGATATCCAAATTCATGAAAATGCGCAAAAGTATGAAACTACTGATAAAGCTAACACATAAATAAGGAAAAGAAAACACTTAAATGTTAATACCACAGAAAATTATCAAACCACAAAGATAATAAGGAAAAAGGGAATAAAATATATATAAAACAATCAAAAGTTAATTAGTGAAATGAAAGAAATATGCCATCACATAACAATAATGACCTTAAATGTAAACAGATTAAACTTTCCACTTCGGATACAGACTGGCTGAATGAATTTTAAAAATAACCCAACTATATGCTACCTACATGAGACTCATCTCAATTGTAAAGATACATATAGACTGAAAGTAAATGGAGGAAAAAAGACTTTCCATGAAAACGAAAATGAAATGTGAGTAGGAGCAGTTGTGCGTATATCAGAAAAAAAGATTCCAAGTCAAAAATAGTAAAAAGAGACAAAGTTATCATAATAAACAAATCATTTCAGCAACAGTTTATACTACTTCTGAACATATATGTACCCAATATTGGAGCACTCAGATACATGTCAAATACTGTTAGATCTAAAGGGAGAGAGAGACTCTAATACAAAATAGTTGGAAATTTCAATACCCACTCTCAGCATTAAACAGATTATCTAGATGGAAAATTAACAAAGAAACATTGAATTTAAACTGCATATTACACTAAATGGACCTAACAGACATTGAGATGACATTTCACCCAATAGCTACACAGTATAATTCTTCCTATCAGCACATGGAACATTCTCTAGAATAAATTGTATGTTAAGACAAAAAATAACTAGTCTCAACAAATTTTTTAAAAATTAAAATCATATCAAATACCTTCTCAGACCATAAAGGAATAAACCCAGAAATCAATAACAAGAGGAACCTGGAAAACTGTACAAATACAAACCTGGGAAACCTGAATAACCACTGGATCAAAGAAGAAATTAAAGAGAAAATAAAAATACTCCCCCCAAAAAAAGAAATTGAAACACAAAATAACAAAACCTATGGGATATAGTAGAAGCAGTGCTAACAAAAAAGTACAGAATAATGAACCCCTGAATCAAAAAAGTAGAAAGATTCCAAATTAAAAGTCTAACAGTGAACCTAAAAGAACTAGAAGATCGAGAAGCTAAACCCGAAATTATTATAAATAAATAATAAAAATCAGACCTGAAATAAATAATATAGAGACAAAAAAATACAAAGCATGTAAAAAGTTGATTTCTTGAAAATATAAGCAAAATTGATAAACCATTAGCTAGACTAAGATAAAAAGATAAAAGACCTAAATAAACAAAATTATAAATACATAAGACATTGCAAGTGATACCACAAAAATACAAAAGATAACTTAAGACATTTGTGAACAACTACAAACTAACAAACTGGAAAATCTAGAGAATATAGTGAAATTTCTGGACACTCACAAACTATTAAGATTGAATCAGAAAGAAATAGCAAACCTAAACTAATGAATATCGAATACTGAGACTTAATTATTAAAACAAAACAAAAAAGAATATAGGACCATATGGCTTTACTGCTAGATTCTATCCAGTATTCAAAGAACTAACATCATTTCTTCTCAAATTATTTCTACAAAATTGAAGAGGAGGGAATTCTTTTTAACTTATTCTGTGAGGTCAGCATTACCGATACCAAAACCAGACAAATATGTAACAAAAATATAAAACTACACAGAAAACTACTGATGAACATACATGCAAAAATGCTTAACAAAATATTAGCAGGCAAAATTCAATAGAATATAAAAAAGACAATGCAACATGATCAAGTGGGATTTATCCTTAAGATGTTAAGGATGATTCAACATACATAAATCAATAAATATGATAGATCAACAGAATTAAAGGCAAAAATTATATAGTCATCTCAGTAGGTGCAAAGATGCCATTGATAAAATTCAACATCCCTTTATGATAAAAATGAAAAAACTAGGCATTGAAAGAACATACCTGAACATAATAAAAGCCATAGATGACAAACCCACAGCTAACACCATAATGAATGCTGAAAGGCTGTAAGCCTTTCCTCTAAGAATTAGAAGTAGACAAAGATGCCCGCTTTCACTGCTATTTAATGGAGTACTGGAAGTCCTAGCCAGAGCAGTCAGGCAAATGATATCATCTTTGCAGATGATAGCTTCTATTTCTCTTTGCAGGTGATATAATCTTACATTTTGAAAATCTCAATTGCTCCACCAAAAAACTTTTAAATTTGATAAATAAATTTAATAAACTGCAGGATTTGAAATCAACATACAAAAACTGGTAGCATTTCCATACATCATTAATAAACTAGCTGACAATGAAATCAAGAAGATAATCTCATTTACAATATCTGCCTCTTAAAAATAATACCTAGAAATAAATTTAACCAAAGAGATGAAAGAGCTCTTCAAGGAAAACTACAAAACACTGATAATAAAGAGGATATGAACAAATAGAAAAACATACCATGCTCATATATAGGAAAAATCAGTTTGTTAAAATGACTATACTGACTAAGGCAATCTACACATTCAATGCAACCCTTATCGAAGTAGCAATGTTATTTTACACATAATTTTTAAAAAAATTCTAAAATTCAAATACAATAAGAGAAAAGAGCCCAAATAACTAAAGCAATCCTGAACATTAAGGACAAACTTGCAGGCGTCACACTACCTGACTTCAGAATATATTACAAGACTGTAGTAAACAAAAGAGCAAGGTACTGTTCTAAATATAGATACATAGACCAGTGGAATAGAATAGAAAACCCAGGAATAAATACACATATTTGCAGCCAACTGATTTATGACAAAGGCACCAAGAACAAGCATCAGGGAAACAACACTCTTTAAAATTGGATATCTATGTGTGGAAAAATAAAACCATATACAAAAATCAACTCAAGATGTAAAACCTGAAACTGTAAAACAACTAGAAGACAACTTAGGGGAAACACTTCAGAATCTGTCTGGGCAAAGATTTTATGGAGAAAACCTGTTGAATTGAAGACAAATATTTCTAAACTATTCATCTGACAAGAAACTAACATTGAGAATAGACAAGGCACTCAAACAACTGAATAGTAAAAATGAAAACAAAAACAAATAATTCCATTCAAAAATGGGTAAAAGACATGAATAGCCATTTCTTAAAAGAAGACATACAAATGACAAAAGGTATATGAAAAAGTGCTCGTTTTCACTAGCCATAAGAGAAACGCAAATCAAAACTATAATGAGATATCATCTGACCCCAGTTAGAATGACTGTTATGAAAAAGACAAAAAATAATAGATGCCAGTGAGGATGCAGAGAAAATGGAACTTTTCTACACTGTTAGTGGGAATGTAAATTATTACACCCATTATGAAAAGCAGTATGAAGATTTCTCAAAAGAACGAAAAATAGAATGACTGTACTATCCTGCGATTCTACTACTATTTACCTAAAGTAAAATCAATGAGTATATAAAAATAATCTGCACTCTCGTGTTTATGGCAGCACCATTCACAACAGCAAAGATATGAAATCAATATAAGTGTCTATCAATGAACAAATGGATAAAGCACGTATGGTATATTTACACAATGGAATACTGCTTGGTCATAAAACAGAATAAGATTTTCCAATCTGCAGCAACGTAGATAGAACTACAGGTCATTAAGTTAATAAGAAATGTGTTCTCACTTGAATGTGGGAGCTGAAAAATGTGATCTCATGGAGATAGAGAATGGAATGATATACACCAGAGGCTATGCAAGGTGTGTGGGGAACGGGATGTGAAGAGAGGTTGGTTAATGAGTACAAACGTGAAGTTAGAGAGAAGAAATAAGTTCTAATGTTTGATAGCAGAGTATAATGACTATAGTTAACCCTCATGTATTGTATATTTAAAAATAGCTAGAAGAAAGGAGTTGAGATGTCACCAACACATAGAAATGATAAATACTCGAGGTGATAGATACCCCACATACCCTGATTTGATCATTATAGTCTATGCATGTAATGAAATATCACTATATCCTATAAATATGTAAAAATATTTGTATAAATTAATTTTAAAATGCACTATTGTTATGCATTTTATACTATATATCAATTATTTCTGATTGTAAATAAAATCATTTAGAAAATATGGTAAAATATGAAGTAAAAATGTGTAACCTAAATGTGGAAGTGAAATTAATAAAATTAATTATCTACCCATTTGCTCTCATTCCTCCATAGAAAATAAAACATTCAGAACCCATTATCTCAAGTCCCCACAGAAATAATTATGAAATTTATATCATGCCTATTGCTAAATGACTATTATTTTATAAAATATGCTTTCATATTTAATAACTATTTTGATTTGCCTATTGTTTATCATAATACTAGTAGTATTATGGAGACTTTACATTTTTGTGAAATTCTAGCTTAGCATCAGACTTTGTGGTTGGTTCTAAGGTGGTCCCATTGATCTCCACCTCCTCATGTTCATATCCTCAATACCCTCCTTCTTGCATGAGGGCTAGACTTAATGATTTGCTTCTGACTAACAAAATATAGGACAAATTTATGCCATTCATTTTGTTGGTTAGGTTATAAAAACTGACCTCCATCAAGTTAGCAGACTTTCCCTATTGCCATTTTGGCTTCCTACTTTGATGAAGCAAGCTGCCATATTGGAGAAGTCATATAGCAAGAAACTGAGGGTAAACTCTTGCCAAAAGTCAACAAGGAAATGAAGCCCTCGGTCTAATAACTCATAAGGAACTGAAGTTTGTCAACAACGACGTGAGCTTAGAAATAAAAATTTGCTCATGTAAGCCCTTTAGAGGTACAATCCAGCTGATTCCCTGAATGTAGCCTGTAAAAGGTCTTCTAGTACCCATCTAAAGCATGTCCAGATTCTTAACTCGTAGGAAGTGTGAGATAACAAATGTGTGTCTTTTTAAGCCACTAAGTTTTGGGATAATTTTATGAAGTTATAGATAGCAAATATAGTTTGTATATGCTTTCTTATTATTATATTATTTCTACAGTGTCTCATTCATAAATGTTTCCCTAGTGTATCATTCTCCAGTGACTAGAGTTTATTAATGAATAATTTTTCAAACTGAGAACATTGGTTAGTTATTTTAAAAGCCCTTGAAAAACTTAATATATGTCTTTGGTTTGCATCTCTCTCTATATACACACATAAACGTATATACATAAACATTTTTTTACTGTCAGAGTTCTCAATTCCTAATGTGTTATCTTCAAAACATAGATTCTCCTCTATTATTGCCTGGTATTTATTGTTATGGTATGCATGGCCATTTTTAAATTATTACTATATTTAAATTTTTGTATGATCAAAAACAAATGTAGCTTTCAATAATAATATAATATTAGAAAAATAATGCAAAAAGAACCAAGGCAGGAGAAAGTGGGACAGAACTACAAAATGATCAGAAAATAAGTGAGTGCACATTTCATTAAGTCTTACATACTTATTAAGGATTAGTCACAAATTTAGCCTTGCGTTTTCATGCAGTCAGATAAAAGTGATACATAAGATAAATTTAATATGATCATGTTTACATCTTTTAAATAGCAAAATACTGGATTCAGTATGATTTTGTCCTTTAGAAACATTATATGCTAGTTCCATTCCATTCCAAACCCTTTTCTGACTAAGATATTTATAGATTTTTTATCATTAAAAATAAATGAATTCATCAGAATATTCATGTTATTCAGTGCCTGGCGTGTCTTCTGAAATTTCAGAATCACGTCTTCCTTTAGCTTAAAAAAGTTTGTTAATTTGTATTATATTTTGATCCTATGCATTGCTTTGTCCATTGAATTTTCCTCTTTTTTCTAGAAACTGTATAGAATTTATATCTTTTGATCTCTGAACACTCCCATTATTTTATTTACTTGCCCATTTTCTTAGTTGTTATGGAATGTCTCATTAGACTTTTTTATTCAAATCTTGATTCTGTAATGTCCAATATAAGACAAAGGCCACAGATGTATTTTTATTTCAGAAATTTTTTACTTTATTACATTTTCCTGATAGATTATTATTACTTGTCAGTTCTGGACTCACATATATAATATAATCTTAAAATGTTATTCTATCATATAGGAGAGATTAGTATGAATATATACAAAAGGAGGTGGTTCTTATTCAAGATTGACTTTTGTTAAAGGTTGACTCTTCCTTTTGAAGTGTTTTTGTAAAGCTGGTAATATTTCACTGATTACTTTTTTTATATGGTACTTTAGATTTGCCTTTTTATGGCTAAAATTTTAAAAGTATCTGAGATGGTGTTTATTGAGAACTGTGGGTAATATAATACACTTATCATGTCCAGATCAAAAAGGATAAAAATAATTTAGATTGGTCAAAAATTCACATAACCAATTCATTGACTCTAAATCATTGACTTAGATCTCTAGAAGCTATTTCATCTCTAGAAGATATTTCATGCATATTCTTTTGCCCTCTGAATTGGTAGAATAATACATACTGGAAATAAGTATTGGCAGTTGGCAGTTCCTCTTCTATTCTTTTTTATTGTAAATCGGTTCAAGAACAAGACTCACACAGATAGCCATATCTCTGGGAAGAAGTCTAGGACTAATGTAAATGTTAAAGGGTTAGGAGATATGTTTCTGTCTAGGAGACGATCTACTTTTTTCTAGGACATAGAAAGCTGGAAAGAGCCTTGATCTCATCCTAACAACAACAAAAAAAGAGTTGCTTGGAATCTAAGGAAAGACAGACACTTGTGAGGAGACGTAGGATACAAGAATTGGCTCACAAGTGGTAGAAAAAAGGGAGAGATTCTAGGTGATACAACAGCAGGTAAGAGAATTCAGTTAAATTGTAACAAATTACTAAAAGCTATATGTAGTCAACCTTGAGATTACATAACACCATAGGAACCACAGACAAATGGGAAGTTGGCATGATTCTAATCTTCTCTACGAACCTTGCTGGATGTTCATGATAAAGCTTGTACACAGGGTGGGGTGGAGGGAAAGCGTCTCTTGGTGGAGAAGTTCTAAGGAAGGTGAGTAGTGTCCCTTTGGGAAAGGCAAAATGCCACACTCGGCCAAGTCCCTCTCAAACAGGTGAAGAAAGGGCAGCATACCCTGAGGGACGCAGATAGGGATGCGTGGGGGAATAGGAATGAACATGAAACTACCAAGGGCTTAGACCATGAAAAGGGTCCTACTGGTGAAGTAGGAACAGAAAACTCTTCCCAAAAAGATCCACCAAAGAAACTATGCAGTTTGATCATGGGAAGCATCACAGAGAACGTGATCTCAAGATGCAGAGGCAGAGACAGTCTAAGATTCATGTTGCACCAGGGACAGAGAGAACACCCGACCCTACTCCCTGTCATGCATGCATGTGTACACACACATGCCGGCACTAATTAACAAGAGCAGCAGTCGACTACTGAAGGAGGGACAAGACTGTGGACGGAGATCACTTGTGAATCATGGGCATACAGGGAGAGTGGAAAGTTGAAGGACAAAGAGGAGCATTGAGAAAGACCATTTGGCAAGCAAAATCCCACCCAAAACATAACTGATTTTTATCAAGCTGAAAAGAAATATCAATAGATAAAAGGCAGTCTGTTAAATAAATGGAGGTAGAACCATTAGATATCTACATGTTAAATAAATTAATAAACAAACACACTTCTGATCTTTGAAAGACCCACATTAAAAAATAAAAAGACAAGCCACAAACTGGGAGAAGACATTTGCAAACACGTATTTGCTGAAGGACTTGTGTCCAACATATATGAAAAGCTGTAAAATTTAATAAGCAAATAAATAAACCAATTAAAGTAGGAAAATTATTTCACAATACTTTACCAATGATATGATGGCAAATAAGACATTGGCAAAAATGCTATACATGATTGATCATTAATAAAATAGAAATTGAAACCACAATGAAATTCCACTACACCTATTAGGATGACCAGTATATGTGTGGTTCTTCTATAATTTATTTTCCTTGAAACAAATGATTGTGATCAGGTTGTTTCCCTTCAAGAGCCTCTATCTATTGGTCCAAGATTAACAACACAGGCTGAGGTATATATTGAGGTTTTCCAGGGCAGATGTTTTAGTGTAAGCTTAGGTTTTAATTATTGATTTGAAAAGTATTAGGTTTTAGGGTTTGCTTTTTTTCTTACTGCTCTGAAGGTTTTCCTCTGAAGTTCAAGATATATGCTTTATATCTTATTGATGCAGAATATATATTTTTGTTTTGTTTCATGCACTGATCTTAAGTACACAAACATGATTTTCAAGATTTTAATATATTCACTTGTTTTCAAAATATGTTGATATGAGGTGTTTTTTTTAATTTCAAATTTTATTTTGAAATTAAAAGCTGCTACATGCATACGTGATACATGGGCAGGTTTGCTACCTACATATCATTCCTGATGCTGCTGAGTTTTGGACTATTATTGATTCCATCACCCAGGTAGTAAGCATAGTACCCAATAGTTTTTTAAACTTTTCTCTGCTCCTTCCCTCCTTCCTTCCAGTAGTTCCCATGTCTATTGTTGCCATCTTTATGTCCATGAGTATGCATATTTAGCTCACACTTGTAAGTGAGAACGTGTGGTATGAGGCTTTCTGACCAATGCAGAATATTTTCAAACAGCTTAAGTTATTTCAATTTGAGGCAACGAATCAAGGAAGTATAACTTGGCAAGGATCAGGTTATTGTATTTGCTTAATGGAAAGTGGAGAAACCAGAAATTTTTCCAAAGTAATTCCGTATTGTAAATTCTTATTCCATTATCAATGTCACTTAAACCGATTATTGAAGAATATAATTGAGTAAAAAGGAACTTGTTTGAAGAAGGCATTGGAAAAATCATCAAGGAATAAAATTGAAGCTTGAAGCTATTTTTTTCTTTCTGCCTGCCTTCATAAAAAATGTGATACTTTATTCACTTCTTCTGATAATCTAAATGCAAAGTGGGATGATCAGTGAACCTTTTAGTAACATTGGCCACTTCTTGGTATAGACTTATCAGTGTTTAGATTTTACAAGTAAAGCTTCACCAGCAATCCGTTAGGATATGGTATGCTATCATACATTTACAGAGTAGTGTGAAATTAAGTGCAAATTTGCCTTTGCTGAGAGTGTTAGCATTTTATGTCTTTTAACTTTTTGAGAAGTAAAAGAAATCGGTGCTCAATTAAAAATGTTGGACATGAACGCACAGGGTGGGAAGAATGAAGGCAGATAAAAAAACATCTTAGAGACTCCAAATTTATGTCATGGAAGCTGTTTGTGCTCTACCTGCGCCAATTGTGTTTATTTTCATTGGCACATTTATTGAATCTAGGTTAAACTATTTTCTATAACTGTTTAAAACAACATCAGTCAGAATTCCATATAAATGATTTATCACCCTTCCCCCACCCACAACTTGAGAAGAACCCCTCTGAGTTTTGTATAACATCTTTCAGTTGAAAGGACATTTACAGAAAAATACGTTCATGCCATAGATTTCAGCATACACCAAGAAACAATCTGCCTTCATAATTTAGTGTGTAATCTAAGTTAAAAACAGAACCCTCAGTGAATTATTGCTCCCTGTAGTCAAAATGTGCCTTGTTTCACTGCCCATAAAACAATATGAAAAGTGGCATTATGATGGATTCAGTAGTTATACCATATGCCAGGATATTTTTCTGAAAATATCTTCCCTTAAATATCTAACAAAACAGGTAGCTCATCATGGGTTGACACAAACCTGATGCATATGCATCTCTAAAACACTTTCTGCATACTTGAAAAGGCCCTAGAGTATAATGAAAGAATAATAAGTTGTTAGCATTATTTCAATAATTAAATAATCAGGAAGTTAGACGATGGCACTTGTAAATTCCAAGTGTCTGATTTGTAGTGACATAGTCATATCCTCTAACGGATATATACTCACAACTTTATTAGGCCTAAATTCTATCATGACATCTGTGACAATAATTCTAGAGTGTGCCAATTGCTTAACATTTAAATGATGCTACTCTGGAGCAATAGTAATATTTTCTAAACTAATACAATACTTGAGGAAGAAATTTCTGTTGATGTTAATCATGTTAATGTTATTAATAGCCAATAAGTTAAAAAAATCAAAGCAAGAGTCCATTTTGGGGGTGAACAATTCATTATTTTCTACTATTCAATAATGGCTTAAAAAGATAAATTTATTTTTGAGCTTTGATACAACTATTTTCAGACTTGCTTTAGAACAAATAAGTGAATACACAAGTAAGCTTTTGCACACATTGTAAGTATTCAGAAGACGTTCTAAATTTAGCATGAGGCTTGGCGTGGTGGCTCATGCCTGTAATCCCAGCACTTTGAGAGGGCGAGGCTGGCAGATTGCTTGAGCTCAGTAGTTTAACACCATCCTGGCCAAGATGGTGAAAACTCGTCTCTACAAAAAAATACAAAAATTTGCTGGGTGTGGTGGTGCAGGCTTGTAATCCCAGCTCCTGGAGAGGCTGAGGCAAGATAATCCTTTGAACCTGGGAGGTAGAGTTTGCAGTGAGAGCCAAGATCACCCCACTGCACTCCAGCCTGGGTGACGGAGTGAGACTCTGTCTCAAAAATAAAATAAAAATACATAAAATAAAAAAAATGTAGCATGAAAAGCTCAACTAAAATTTTCACCATCTTTTCCATCCACTCCTCTATCTCCACAGCAGAGTCAGCTGTCTAAGGAAGATATAATAAATAGACCTCAAATGAATGAATGAATAAATGAATAAAATGTTTTCTATCATTCAAGCTACTTTTTTAAAAAAGAGCAGTGTTCATTCAGTATGATATTGGCTGTGGGTTTGTCATAAATAGCTCTTATTGTTTTGAGATACGTCCCATCAATACCTAATTTATTGAGAGTTTTTAGCATGAAGGGTTGTTGAATTTTGTCAAAGGCCTTTTCTGCATCTATTGAGATAATCATGTGGTTTTTGACTTTGGTTCTGTTTATATGCTGGATTACATTTATTGATTTGCGTATATTGAACCAGCCTTGCATCCCAGGGATGAAGCCCACTTGATCATGGTGGATAAGCTTTTTGATGTGCTACTGGATTCTGTTTGCCAGTATTTTATTGAGGATTTTTGCATCAATGTTCATCAAGGATATTGGTCTAAAATTCTCTTTTTTTGTTGTGTCTCTGCCAGGCTTTGGTATCAGGATGATGCTGGCCTCATAAAATGAGTTAGGGAGGATTCCCTCTTTTTCTATTGATTGGAATAGTTTCAGAAGGAATGGTACCAGCTCCTCCTTGTACCTCTGGTAGAATTCGGCTGTGAACCCATCTGGTCCTGGACTTTTTTTGGTTGGTAAGCTATGGATTATTGCCACAATTTCAGCTCCTGTTATTGGTCTATTCAGAGATTCAACTTCTTCCTGGTTTAGTCTTGGGAGAGTGTATGTGTTGAGGAATTTATCCATTTCTTCTAGATTTTGTAGTTTATTTGCGTAGAGGTGTTTGTAATATTCTCTGATGGTAGTTTGTATTTCTATGGGATCGGTGGTGATATCCCCTTTATCATTTTTTATTGCATCTATTTGATTCTTCTCTCTTTTTTTCTTCATTAATCTTGCTAGCGGTCTATCAATTTTGTTGATCCTTTCAAAAAACCAGCTCCTGGATTCATTTATTTTTTAAGGGTTTTTTGTGTCTCTATTTCCTTCAGTTCTGCTCTGATTTTAGTTATTTCTTGCCTTCTGCTAGCTTTTGAATGTGTTTGCTCTTGCTTTTCTAGTTCTTTTAATTGTGATGTTAGGGTGTCAATTTTGGATCTTTCCTGCTTTCTCTTGTGGGCATTTAGTGCTATAAATTTCCCTCTACACACTGCTTTGAATGCATCCCAGAGATTCTGGTATGTTGTGTCTTGGTTCTCGTTGGTTTCAAAGAACATCTTTATTTCTGCCTTCATTTCGTTATGTACCCATTCCCTTTGAAAACTGGCACAAGGCAGGGATGCCCTCTCTCACCACTTCTATTCAACATAGTGTTGGAAGTTCTGGCCAGGGCAATTAGGCAGGAGAAGGAAATCAAGGGTATTCAATTAGGAAAAGAGGAAGTCAAATTGTCCCTGTTTGCAGATGACATGATAGTATATCTAGAAAACCCCATTGTCTCAGCCCAAAATCTCCTTAAGCTGATAAGCAACTTCAGCAAAGTCTCAGGATACAAAATCAATGTACAAAAATCACAAGCATTCTTATACATCAATAACAGACAAACAGAGAGCCAAATCATGAGTGAACTCCCATTCACAATTGCTTCAAAGAGAAGAAAATACCTAGGAATCCAACTTACAAGGGATGTGAAGGACCTCTTCAAGGAGAACTACAAACCACTGCTCAAGGAAATAAAAGAGGATACAAACAAATGGAAGAACATTCCATGCTCATGGGTAGGAAGAATCAATATCATGAAAATGGCCATCCTTCCCAAGGTAATTTACAGATTCAATGCCATCCCCATCAAGCTACCAATGACTTTCTTCACAGAATTGGAAAAAACTACTTTAAAGTTCATATGGAACCAAAAAAGAGCCCGCATCGCCAAGTCAATCCTAAGCCAAAAGAACAAAGCTGGAGGCATCAAGCTACCTGACTTCAAACTATACTACAAGGCTACAGTAACCAAAACAGCATGGTACTGGTACCAAAACAGAGATATAGATCAATGGAACAGAACAGAGCCGTCAGAAATAATGCCACATATCTACAACTATCTGATCTTTGACAAACCTGACAAAAACAAGAAATGGGGAAAGGATTCCCTATTTAATAAATGGTGCTGGGAAAACTGGCTAGCCATATGGAGAAAGCTGAAACTGGATCCCTTCCTTACACCTTATACAAAAATCAATTCAAGATGGATTAAAGACTTAAATGTTAGACCTAAAACCATAAAAATCCTAGAAGAAAACCTAGGCATTACCATTCAGGACATAGGCATGGGCAAGGACTTCATGTCTAAAACACCAAAAGCAATGGCAACAAAAGCCAAAATTGACAAATGGGATCTAATTAAACTCAAGAGCTTCTGCACAGCAAAGGAAACTACCATCAGAGTGAACAGGCAACCTACAAAATGGGAGAAAATTTTCGCAACCTACTCTTCTGACAAAGGGCTAATATCCAGAATCTACAATCAACTCCAACAAATTTACAAGAAAAAAACAAATAACCCCATCAAAAAGTGGGCAAAGGACATGAACAGACACTTCTCAAAAGAAGACATTTATGCAGCCAAAAAACACATGAAAAAATGCTCACCATCACTGGCCATCAGAGAAATGCAAATCAAAACCACAATGAGATACCATCTCACACCAGTTAGAATGGCAATCATTAAAAAGTCAGGAGACAACGGGTGCTGGAGAGGATGTGGAGAAATAGGAACACTTTTACACTGTTGGTGGGACTGTAAACTAGTTCAACCCTTGTGGAATTCAGTGTGGCGATTCCTCAGGGATCTAGAACTAGAAATTCCATTCGACCCAGCCATCCCATTACTGGGTATATACCCAAAGGACTATAAATCATGCTGCTATAAAGACACATGCACACGTATGTTTATTGCGGCATTATTCACAATAGCAAAGACTTGGAACCAACCCAAATGTCCAACAATGATAGACTGGATTAAGAAAATGTGGCACATATACACCATGGAATACTACGCAGCCATAAAAAATGATGAGTTCATGTCCTTTGTACGGACATGGATGAAATTGGAAATCATCATTCTCAGTAAACTATCGCAAGAACAAAAAACCAAACACCGCATATTCTCACTCATAGGTGGGAATTGAACAATGAGAACACATGGACACAGGAAGGGGAACATCACACTTCGGGGACTGTTGTAGGGTAGGGGAGGGGGGAGGGATAGCATTGGGAGATATACCTAATGCTAGATGACAAGTTAATGGGTGCAGCGCACCAGCATGGCACATGTATACATATGTAACTTACCTGCACATTGCGCACATGTAACATAAAACCTAAAGTATAATAATAATAATAATAATATTAATTTAAAAAAAGAAAAAAAAAAAGAGCAGTGTTCCAATTACTTAAAGCCCTTCATTAAACTTATATAATCTGACATTTCTCCCTTTCTATAGTTTCATCTCATCCTCTGCCTTCTTCTCTTCATTTGTACAGTATTTTTTCTATCTCCACACTCTTTCCAAGTAACTGTTGAAAAAGGGAAAATACCAAAACCAGCTTTTAAAATGTTTTATATATTAAAAGAAACTTAGTTCATAATTCTAAGAAAAAGTAGTAATTAGAAGTAAATTGTTATGTTTCATTTTTTAAAAAGCTACATGGCTAAAAAGTAATTCTAACTGGGCATAATTAGTCCCAGGTTTGATATTTGCAGAAAGAAAGAAAAAAGCCAGGTAATAAATTTGCTGTGAATATGCTACTCAGTTTCTTTTTGGAAACAATATAAAACTATGACCATAATCTCAAATGTCCTAGTTTAAAAGTTTTGTTTTGTTTGTAATGTCATAGAAATTAATATGATGGGCCGGGAGCGGTGGCTCACGCCTGTAATCCCAGCACTTTTAGAGGCTGAGGCAGGTGGATCACCTGAGGTCAGGAGTTCGAGACCAGTCTGGTCAACCCGGTGAAACCCTGTCTCTACTAAAAATACCCTAGAACTTAAAGTATAATTAAAAAAAAAAGAAAGAAAGAAAAGAAAGATTAAAAAAAGAAAACAAAAATTAGCTTGGCATGGTGGTGGGTGCCTGTAATCCCAGCTACTCAGGAGGCTGAGGCAGGAGAATCACTTGAACCCGGGAGGCAGAGGTTGTAGCAGTGAGCTGAGATCGAGCCATTGCACTCCAGCCTGGGCGACAAAGCAAGACTCCATCTCAAAAAAAAAAAAAAGGAAGAAATTAACATGATGATGATGTATGCTGTGTAATAAACAGTTGATACTTTTATTCGTAGTGTATATACATGATACTCAATGTTGTTAAAAAATAAAAGATGACTGTTACTCAATTCACAATCCATCTTCACACATTAAGTTGTACTAAAATAGTGTACAACTATTAGATTTTGTGAATAGGATATGGGGCATAGAGCCTTAAGATGAGACATTATTTAATGGGTATAATGTACGTTATTCTAGTGATGGATACATTAAAAGACCTGACTTCACCACTATACAATGTATCAATGTAACCACATTACCATTGGACCCTGCAAACTTGTACAAATACAGTAGAATTAAAAAAATAAAATTATTTGCCTATTGGTTGCATGATCTTGGGAAATTCATTTAAGACTCAGAGGTTTACTCATCTTTAGAATAGGGACATTATAAATATGTTCTACCAGAACAATTTTAATTGTTAAGAAGACAATGATAAATTACTGTGTATACTTTAAATAGTAAAATAACTATTTACTGAGAACAGATTAATTTTTCTTTGCCTAGGAAACTAGGACATTGATATCTCAAGTGTACGAGGCTCTTGACTATTTTCCATGAGATGATCTTACATAAGTTCAGCTAAGAAGAAAACATAAACTGCAACTTAAAGGATATAGTACCACAAAGCTTGGGTTAGTCCATCCCCAAGAGATAGTTAATATGACATATTAGAAAGCATAACATATCTGCAAAGTTTTTATATTCTGTTTTATGTCATGATAGATCATGCATGCTTGGTGCTTTGTAATAATTTTATTGGACATTGAAGGAGCTGTTTTTGTCTACCACCAACCCCAGAAATCAAAATGAGAAAGGAAAATATATAAGAGCATGTCATGACTGTCAATCACTTTGGGTATAAAAAAGACTGCAAGTCAGCTCACTCTTAGGAAAACAGTGACTATATCTTGTCGGGGGTCCCCAACTGCTGGTTCTGATCCGTGGCCTGTTAGGAACTGGGCAGCACAGCAGGAGGTGAGCAGGTTGGGGAGCAAACATTACCAGCTGGGATCTCCCTCCTGTCAGATCAGTGGCAGCATTTAAGAGTGTGAAACCTACGTGAACTGCACAAGTGAAGGATCTAGGTTGGGTGCTCCTTATAAGAATCTAACTAATGCCTGATGATCTGAGGTGGAAGGAACAGTTTCATCCCGAAAATTGCCTTCCACGAAACCAGTCCCTGGTGCCAAAAAAGTTGGGGACTGCTGTTGTACATGCAGTTTTTCAATAAACTTCACATTATTTGTCCCTCCTGAGAAAGCAGGAGAGGGTTCCTCATTGTTCAGAGTTTTGAAAATAGTGAAGAAATCTCCCTTCTACTAATAAACTTACAATACAAATTAATTCATTCTTCAGTAGAAAATTAATTGGCTTTGTTGAAAAATGACTATAACTACAGTTGGCCTTTACTGTGCTAAATATGTGACTGCTTAAAAAAATAATTCATTTAGGGCTTGTCATGAAGTAAATATTTTCTCATCTCTAGCCAAGAAGTCCCTTAAATAGTTTCTTAGTCATTTACAGATGATGAAGTGTCTCTTCATATTACAATATGATAGCCCTGTAGTCGTTGTTCTGGCAAAAGCACATTATTTGGATAAAACACAGATCATGATATTTTTTAATTTGATACTTTTCAAAGTTCTCAAATAAGTTCATTGTTTGAGGGGATTCTACTTGGTTTAATCCTTATATGATCATTATTTATTGATCATGGATTGGGAAATTTCTTATTATAAAATTATCCTTTTAGTTGAGGTTTCTTATGCACCTACTAGGACATTATTAAATGTTTTTATTTTTCTAATGTGACTAAGAACCTCCTGAATATCTTGTCTTAATCTAGATGAACCTGAGGATAACACAGTAATCAGGTCTGCTAAAACAGGTTATCCTATATAGGTGTGTATTTGCAAACTTAGGTACTGAGTTAGGCTTGATTTGCCCTTAGAGCTCGTTTTAATTCCAGGCACATGGGGCTTTATGTCTTAGTTGTAAAAATGGTTATTATATTAACAAGACTTCTAGATCTTATGGAAGCCACCTTCTTCTCTCAGATTATTCATCTCCATTTCTTGATCTTTTGACATTGATTCTAATAAATTTGGGGCTCAAAACAGCTGGAAACAATGTATCTGTTAATCCTTAGAACTTACTTTACTATAAGCTAATAGCTAATTATTATAATAACAAACAAATTGTAAGGTAAATTCTTTGATGCCCCCAAAGCTAAGCCATTATGAGTAAGATGAATGAGATGTATAATGACATATTTGGTTGGGAAACAAATGTAATAAATCATCACAATTTACGTGCCTGTTGCTAATTAAAAGCAATGTTTATGATGGTTATTTCTGATGTCCTTTTGCATTTGAATACTTCAGAGTATTGATTTGGTACATTGTAAAGCAAATCCTTCACTTATTTTACTTCTTTTCTTCACTCCTCCTCTTACTTTTTGATGTTAATATTAGTAATTCAGAAAGAAAAATAAAATTTTCTAATTTTTCCCCAAAATATACTGCTTCTTATGTTAACAATTTTAGTGTCATTTTTCAATGTCTTAACATCATGAGAGTTGGTAAATTTTATTTTGAAAATTAAAATATAAAAGCCTACAAGAATTTCATCCATAAATGCACTTAATTTAGACCAACTTAAATTTAAAATTATATTGTCAGAAAGTCTTGTTAGTTGAAACTCACTTGATTCTTGGAAATTTCATTAATAGTTCAAAGAATGGTGGGTTAATAGAATGAGTCCTGAATTAATATCTTGTCTCTGTCACCAATAACACTGGGAGCCTTGAGCAAGTTGCCTATAATCTCTTATGCATTTCTATTTATAGGTAGACTGGAATAAACATGACTGCCTTAAATTTTTAAAGGAAAATATATATTTTTTTATTCTTCAGTGTTTTTCTATACATTGGCAGAAACAAGATGAATATAAGAGTTTGCTAAATGCTGAGTGCAGTGGCTCACACCATTAATCCCAGCATTTTGGGAGGCCAAGAAAGGTAAATAACTTGAGGCCAGGAGTTCAAGAGGAACCTGGCCAACATGGTGAAACCCCATCTCTACTAAAAGTACAAAATATAGCCAGGTGTGGTGGCACACACCTGTAATACCAACTGCTCTGGAGGTTGAGATGTGAGACTTGTTTGAATGTGGGACGTGGAGGCTGCAGTGAGCCAAGATTGCGCCACTGCACTCCAGCCTGGGTGACAGTGAAACTCAATCTCAAAAAAAAAAAAAAAAAAGAGTTTGCTAAATTTTAAAATGGTGGAAGAGAACAGATTTGACTAGCCCCCTGAAATAATTAAAAACTAAAGAAAATAGAAGCACCAGTGCACAGACTTTGGATGTTCTTCAGTATACGAAGTGACCTGACAGAGGAGAAAAGATCAAGGTGAGCAAGCACCATTTGTGTCTGTGTTTACTGTCTGGTGAAAGTCTCCAGCTGGCACAGCGCAATAGGGGAATCTGAAGGAGCCTGACAATATCCTTGAGTTGAGGAGATGGGGAGATGGTATTGGCAGTCCCAGATGGCTATAGTTTGCAGGTGATAATAACAAAATGAGAGAGATGCAGAGAGATCTGCACAGCTTCTCATCCAGTCCTCAGTTAAATGGTCATTTGGATATGCATATGAGGAAATTATATACATTTGGGGGAAAAAAAAACATGAAAGAAGAAGCTGGTACAATCCCCAACTTTCACAAAGACTGGAAATGATTTGTAATTTTACCAGTAATTGGGGAAACAAATCCTCATAATTTACAAGACATCAGGTAAGTAAGCATTCAGAAAGTTATTGCCTTGGTATTTGAGGAAAATTAGCTTCTGATGAAAGCCTGCCTTTATCTTGCCTAACAAAATTAATATGCAAGTTTCAAAGGATTAACCTATTTCCAAGTAACTTATTATGCCCAAGTGACATCAAAATATCTTTATAAGTATACAAAACTACTCAGCACCCAACAAGGTAGAACTCATAGTATCTGCCATCCAATAAAGAAATTACTAGGCATGAAAAAAAAAAAAGAAAATATGACCCACAAAGGATATAAAAAAAAGCAGACACAGAAAAGAATTAGATGATGGAATTAGTAGGCAAGAATATCAAAATTATTATAATTTACCATATGTTCAAGAAGGTATAGGAACATGAGCGTGTTAAGTAGAAACATTGAAGATGTAAAAATGACTGAAATCAGACTTCTGGTGATGCCAATTACAATGTCTGAGATTTAAAAAAGATCTACCAGGTGAGATTTAAAACAGATTAGACACTGTCAAAGAAAATATTAATAAATTTAAAGACATAGTAATAGAAACTATTCAAAACAAAATATGTAGTAAAAAACATCTATAAGAAATGAACAAATACTCATTTTCTAGGAGAGTATTACTCTGACACCAAAGCCAGAAAAAAGAAATCTCAAGAATATTTAAATATACATCCATATATCTCATGAATGTAGATGTAAAAATCATCAACAAAATATTACTAAACCAAATTCAGCAACGTATAACTGGTATTATACATAATGATGAGTTTACTAGAACAAAGAACTTAACCAAGGTCAGAAAATAAAATGTCAACATATATATTGTATATTTATATGATAATGATAAAAAATGTGTAAATAAAATTAAAAAAATAATTCCATTAACAATAGAACATCAGAAAGAATAAAATAATGAGGAATAAACTTAACAAAATAAGTGAAATTATATATGCTAGAAACTACAAAATATTACTAAAATACTTTAAAAAAAAACCTAATGTGAAGTCACATCAGATTGTCATGTTGGAAGACTAATTATTATTGTAGTGGAAATTCTCCCCAAGTTAATCCAATGCACCATCAGAAATAGAAAAGATGATCTTAAGATTTATTTTTTTAATTTTAATTTTAATTTTTGAGACAGAGTCTCACTCTGTCACCCAGGCTGGAGTACAGTGGAGCAATCTTGGCTCACTGCAACCTCTGCCTTCTGAGTTCAAGCGATTCTTGTGCCACAGACTCCCAAGTACCTGGGATTACACCACACTCAGCTAATTTTTGTATTTTTAGTAGAGATGGGGTTTTGCCAAGTTAGCTAGGCAGTTGTCAAAATCCTGGCCTCAAGTGATCCGTCTGCCTCACCCTCCCAAAGTACTGGGATTACAGGCTTGAGCCACCACACCTGGCCAATCTTAAGATTTTTAAAGAAAAAAAAAAAGGAACCAGAAGTAGACAAATGAGAAGAACAAAGGTTTAGGTCATATACTTCCTGATTTCAAAACTTACTATGACATAAAAAACATATATGTATATACATATTAATATGGCAGTCCAGAAATTGAAATAAATTCTTGAAATTGCAATCTGATGATATTGAAGTAAAGAGGTAAACGCTTACATCTATGAGAAATTGATTTCTGACAAAAGGGCTAAGGTATTTAATAAGGGAAATAAAATATTTTAAAATAAGTGCTGGGACAATTGCATATTCACAAGTTAAAAAGTAAATTTGCACTTTTACCTTACACCATACATAGAATTTAACTATAAATGAATCATAGACAAAAATATAAGATTTAAGTTTTAAAACTCTTAGAACAAAACAAAAGAAAATATTGCTATGATCTTGGGTTATAATTTTTTGTTTAGAAATAACAAAAGCATAAGTGATTTCAATATTAATAAATAAGACTTCATCAAACGTAAAACTTTTGCACTTCAAAACATAGCATTGAGAAAGTAAAAAGGCAAACCAAGGAATAAGAGAATGTATTTGGAAATATATCAAATGAGAAATTTTATACAGCTTATATATTTTTTATAAAAAATCTCTACCACAAAAATATGAAGACAAGAAAATAAACAAAAGATGTAAATAGGCATTTCCTCAAAGAACATACAGTTGGGCCTGGGTTCCACACCCATGTATTCAATCAACCATGGATCAAAAATTTAAAAATAGTAATAATAATAATACAATGAGATTTGAGACAAGGTGTCCAAGTAGTCGCAGTTAGTTGGACATCTGCCACCATAGTACTGGGACACTAGGAAGACTAGTGCATTCCTAGCATATGTTCATAAAGAAGGCATTGAGGGTTGACAGACAAAAGGTACAGATGCTGGGCTGAACTGTGAGAAAGCTGAGAACCCTGTTCATACAGGCTACCACACACTAGGACTCATTCCTGGCCCCCAGGTACTCCTGGGAAAAAGGTGGATTGAGCAGGTGAGGAGTGACCTGCTCTCTCCATTGATCTCTGGAATCCTTGTAGCAAGAGACCCCATGAAACCCAACACTTGAGCCAGGAGTGAGAACTGCTTAGAGAGTTGGTAGGAGCAGGACTTCAGACCATGTGGAGCCCAGAGGATTTGGGGCAAAAATGTCTGCAGAGGAGCATGGACAGGGATGCCCATCCTCGAAGGCTGCTTTTCTCCCCGCTATGAGACTCTAGCCTTAAGGGAGCTTTCAGACTTTAACAGGGCAATTTTGCCAGTGAGACAGGGCCACTCTGACCTGAGGGCCCCTCTGTATGCTGTCCTCTCCCAGGGTCCTGTGCATTCGCCATGCTGGTGCTGCTGCTGAGATGAGAGAAGGAGCATGAGCAAATGAGCATAAGTCCTGCTGCCACCACCCAATGAAGCACTTTTGCTGGCAGTTCACTTTGGAGTGCTGCAGTCAGCAATCCAGGAATACCTCAACCCCTCCAACACAGCAGGCACAGTAGCTTCCCAAATTCGAGGGGATGGAGAACAAAGCTGGGGGCCTGTTACCAGTCCCCAAGAGTTAAACTCCACAGCCTAGGAGTGCAGAGCTGAGTCTTGGCGCCTCCATAATCTATAAGAAACAAAGCTAGTCTACTGAATTCACCTTACAACACAATCAAACTCCCAAAGACATCAAACAAGATAAAAGAAAAAAAATTCAAAAGACAGCACATTCAAATACTGAAAGAACATCAGCCCATAAAGATGAGAAAGAACCAGCACAGGAACTCTGGCAACTCAAAAAGCCAGAGTGTCTTCTTACCTCTAGATGACCACACTAATTCCTCAGCAATGGTTCTCAACCAGGTTGAAATGGCTAACATTCCGGAAATTGAATTCAGATTATGGATAAGAATGACATTCATTGACATTCCAGAGAAAGTTGAAACCTAATCATGATTCTAAGGAACAAACTAATATGACTCAGAAGATAAAAATGAAATGGCCATTTTAAGAAAGAACCTGACTGAGCTGATAGAGCTGACAAATTCACTTCAAGAATTTCAGAAAACCATTACAAGTAATAACAGAAGAATCAACCAAACTAAAGAAAGCACCTGAAAGCTTGAAGACCTACTTTTTGAAATAATTCAGTCAGAAGTAAAGAAAAAACAATATAGAAGAATGAAAAAAACTCTGAGAAATATGAGATTATGTAAAGAGACCAAACTTGAGTCCCTGAAAGCCAGAGAGAAAGCAAGCCACTTGGAAAACATACCCCAGAGTATTGTCCATGAAAATGTTCCCAACCTCACTAGAGAGGCCAACATTCAAATTCAGGAAATGCAGAGAACCCCAGTGAAATACTACACAAGAAGCTCATCATCAAGACACCTTGTTATGAGATTCTCTAAGGTTGAAACGAAAGAAAAAAACGTTAAGGGCAGCTACAGAGAAGAGATAGGTTTTTTACAAAGGGAAACACATCAAGCTAACAGTGGACCTTTTAGCAGAAACCCTACACCAGAAGAAAGTGTGGCCTATATTCAGCATTATTAAAGAAAACAATTTTCAACTAAGAATTTCATATACAGAGAAACTAAGCTTCACAAGAGAAGGATAAATAAGAACTTTTCAGGGGAACCAAACACTAAGGGATTTCATTATTACCAGACCTGCTTATAAGAGGTCCTGAAGGGAGTCCCCCACATGGAAAAGAAAGAAAATTACTGACTGCTATAAAAACACACTTGAGTACATAGACCAGTGAAACTATAAAGCAACTAAAGCAACCACACAAACAAGTCTGAATAATAACGAGCCAACAACATGATGACAGGAACAAATTCACACATATGAATATTAACCTTGAATGTAAACCAGCTAAATGTCCCCAATTAAAAGGCACAGAGTGGTAAGTTAGATAAAGAAGCAAAACCCAATGATATGCTGTCCTCAAGTGACCCATTTCCCATGCAATGTTACTCATAGATTCAAAGTAAAGGAATGAAGAAAAATCTACCAAGCAAACAGAAAACAAAACAAAACAAAAGCAGGGGTTGCTACTCTAATATTAGGCAGAACAGACTTTAAACCAACAAATATTTTAAAAAGACGAAGAAGAACGTTACGTAATGGTAAAGGGCTCAATTCACCAAGAAGACCTAACTATCCTAAATACATGCACACAACACAGGAGCACCCAGATTCATAAAGCAAGTTCTAGAGACCTATGAACAGACTTAGGTAACCACACATTAATAGCAAGACACTTCAATACACCACTGACGGTAATAGATCATTGAGGCAGAAAACTAACAAAGATATTCAGAACTTAAACTTGGCATTTGACCATATGGACCTAATAGACATGTACAGAACACTGTACCCCAATATAACAGAACACACATTTTTCTCATTTGCATATGGCAAATACTCTAAAATTATCCGTACAATTGGATATAAAACAACAAATTAGAAAATTCAAAAGCAAAAAAAAAATAATAACAAAATCCTACCAACCACACTCTCTGACCACAGAGTAATAAAAATAGACATCAATGCGAAGAAAATTGCTAAATACCATATAATTACATGGAAATTAAACAACCTGTTCCTGCACGACTTTTGGGTAAATAGTGACATTATGGCAGAAATCAAGATATTCTTAGAAATTAATGAGAAAAAGATTTAACATATCAGAATCTCTGGGACACAGCTAAGGTAGTGTTGTAAAGGAGGTTTATAGTACTAAAAGCCCGCATAAAAATGTTAGATCTCAAATTGACAACCTAACATCACAACTAGAGGAACTAGACAAACAAGAGCAAACCAATCCCAAAGCTAGCAAAAGACAAGAAATAACCAAAACCAAAGCTGAATTAAAGAAAATTGAGATGCGAAAAACTATACAAAAGATCAACTAATACAGGAGTTGGATTTTTGAATAAAAAATCGTAACATAGTAGACCACTAACTAATAAAGAAAAAAATAGAGAAGATGCAAATAAACAGCATCAGAAATGACAAAGGGGGTGGTACCACTGACATCACAGAAATACAAAAAACCCTCAGAGACTATTATGAACACTTCTATGCACAGAAGCTAAAAAACCTAGAAGAAATGGATAAATTCCTGGACACAAGCAACATTCAAAGACTGAACCAGGAAGAAACTGAATCCATGAACAGGCCAATAAAAGATTCCGAAGTTGAAACAGAAAAAAAGCGCCTGCCAACCAAAAAAAGCCCAAATTAACAACCAAATTCTACCAGATGTATAAAAGAGAGCTGGTACTATTCTTACTGAACCTATTCCAAAGAAATGGAGGAGGAAGAACTCCTCCCTAATTTATTCTATGAGGCTAGCATTATCCTGATACCCAAACCTATCAGACATACAACAAAAACAACAAAACTTCAGGCCAATATCCTTGATGATCATAGATGCCAAAATCCTCAACAAAATATTAGCAAATCAAATCCAGAGGTACATCAAAAATCTAATCTCCCATGATCAAGTAGGTTTTATCGCTGGGATGCAAAGTTGGTTCAATGTATGCAAAACAATAAATGTGATTCATCACATAAACAGAACTAAAAACCAAGAACACATGATTATTTCAACTGATGCAGAAAAAGCTTTTGATACTTTCAATGTCTCTTCATTTTAAGAACTCTCAATAAACTAGGCATTAAAGGAACATGCTTCAAAATAGTAAGAGCCATTTATGACAAACCCACAGCCAACATCATACTAGATGTGCAAAAGCTTGAAAACCACAAGAAGACAAGGATACCTTCTCTCAGCACTCCTATTCAACACAGTACTGGAAGTCCTGGCCAGAGCGATCAGGCAAGAGAAGAAATGAAGAGCGTCCAAGTAGGAAGAGTGGAAGTCAAACTATCATTGTTTGCATGTTGTATGATTCTACATCTCGAAACTCTATAGTCTCAGTCCCAAAGCTCCTCCAGCTGATAAACAACTTCAGCAAAGTTTCAGGATACTAAATGAATGTACAAAACTCAGTAACATTCCTATACACCAACAATATCCAAGCTGAAACCAAATCGAGAACACAATCCCATTCACAACAGCCACGCAAAGAGGAAAATATATAGGAATACAACTACCAATAGAGGTGAAAGATCTCTACAAGAAGAATTACAAAACATTCCTCAAAGAAATCAGAGATGACACAAATGATAAAGTATTCCATGCTCATGGATTAGAAGAATCAATACTGTTAAGATGGTCGTATTATACAAAGCAATTTATAGATTTAATGCTATTCCAATCAAATTACCAGTGACATTCTTCACAGAATTAGAAAATAAACTTTTAAAATTTATGTGGGACCAAAAAAGAGCCCAACTAGCCAAGGTAAACCTAATTAGAAAGAACAAAGGTAGAGGCATCATGTTACCCAATTTCAAACTATACCATAATACAAAGCCATATTAACTAAAACAGCATAGTACTGGTACCAAAACAGACATGTAGTCCACTGGAACAGAATAGGGAGCCCAGAAATAAGGCCACAAGCCTACAGCTATCTGATCTTCAACAAGCTGACAAAAGCAAGTGATGGAGAAAGAACATCCTATTCAATAAATCGGACTAGGATAATAGGCTAGTGATGTGCAAAAGATTGAAACTGGACCCCTTCCTTATACCACATACAAAATTCAACCCAAGATGGATTAATGACTTAAATGAAAAACCTAAAACTCTGAAAACCTTGGAAGATAATGTAGGAAACACCATTCTTGACAAAGGACAAAATTTCATGACAAGGCACCAAAAGCAATTGCAACAAAAACAAAAATTGACATATGTGACCTAATTAAACTAACGAGCTTCTGCACAGAAAAAGAAACTAGAAACAGAATAAAGAGACAACCTAAATAATAGGGGAAAATATTTGCAAACTTGCACTAGATGATGGTGTAATATTCAGAATCTATAAGGCACTTAAACAAATTTACAAAGAGAAAACAAACAACCCCATTAAAAAGTGGGCAAAAGACATGAACAGACACTTGTCGAAAGAAGACATACATAGGGCCAACAAGCATGTGACAAAATGCTCAACATCACTAATTGTTAGAGAAATCGATATCAAAACCACGATGAGATAGGTTTCTCACTCCAGTCAGACTGACCATTAGTAAAAAATTTTAAAATAACAGATGCTGGTGAGGTTGCAGAGAAAGGGGGAATCCTTATAAACTGGTGGTGGGAATGTAAATTAGTTTAGCTGTTGTGGAAAGCAGTTTAGCAATGTCTCAAAGAATTTAAAATAGAATTACTGTTTGACCCAGCAATTCCATTATTGCGTATATACCCAAAAGAATATGGATCATTCTATTATAAAGACACACACTTGTATGTTCATCAAAGCTGTATTCATAATAGCAAAGACATGGAATCAACATAAATGCCCAACAATGGTAGACAGGATGAAGAAAATATGGTACATATACACCATGGAATACTATGCAGCCATCAAAATAATGAGATCATGTCCTTTGCGCAACATGGATGAAGCTGGAGGTCATTATACTAAGCAAACTAACACAGCAACAGAAAACCAAATACTTCATGTTCTCACTTATAAATGGGAGCTAAACATTGAGTAAGTATGGACACGAAGAAGGAAATGACACTCACCAGGGCCTACTTGAAGTTGAGGGTGGAAGAAGAGTGAGGATCAAAAAACTACCTATCGGTACTATGCTTATTACCTGATTGATGAAATAATCTGTACACCAAAGCTCCAAGACACAAAATTTACCTATATAAGAAACCTATACATACACCCCTGAACCTAAAATAAAAATTAATATAAGTAAAAAACAATACAATAAAAAAGATTTACACACATTTACATTGTATTATGTGTCATGAATAACCTAAAGATTATTTAAGTATAGAAGATGTATATAGGTTATATGTAAATACTATGCCATTTTACACTGGGGACTTGAGTATATTTAAATTTTGTTATCTATGGGGGTCCTGACACAAATCCCCCATTGATTCTGAGAGATGACTGTGTATAATATCACAAGTACATGCAAAGATGTTCGATGACATTAGTCTTAAGGAAAACGCAAGTCAAAACTACAGGAAATACTACCTCACACCCACTAGGATACTAAAATAAGAAAGGCAATAACAAGTATCAATGAGATTTTGACAAATTAGAGCCCCATACACTGCTGTTGGGAGTATAAAATGCTGTAACCACTTAAGAAAATGATTTGACAGTTTTTAAGATGCTTAAAAATACGTTTATCATATGACAAAACAAGTCCACTCCTAAGTATCTAAATGAAAAACAAATATCCACATGTATAGTTGTGCACGAATGTCTATAGCAACTCATTTATTTATTTATTTATTTTTATTTAGGTTTTGAGATAGGGTCTCACTCTGTCACCCAGGCTGGAGTGAAGTGGCGTGATCTTGGCTCACTGCAACCTCCACCTCCCAGGTTCAAGCTATTCTCCTGCCTCAACCTCCCTAGGAACTGGGAGTACAGGCTGCCGCCACCATGCCTGGCTAATTTTTTTTTTTTTAGTAGAGACGATGTTTCACCGTGTTGGCCAGGCTGGTCTCAAACTCTTGGCCTCAACCGATAGACCCGCCTCAGCCTCCCAAAATGCTGGGATTACAGGCGTGAGCCACTGCGCCCGACCCTATAGCAACCCGTTTATAGTAGACAAAAAGTGGAGACAATCCAGAAGTCCATAAATTGATGAATGGCTACACAAAACCTGGCATATTTATACAATGGAATATTACTGAACAATCGGAGGAAAATACTAATACATGCTACAATACGTAGATACTTCAAAAATGTTATGCTAAGTGAAAAAGCCAGGCATTTTAAATATTATAGAATTTCATTTATATAAAATATCCAGAAAAGCAAAACCTATGGAGACACAAAGTAGATTGTTTGTTGTCTGGTGCTAGGGTTGATAGTGGGAAGTGACTACAAATGTGAATGAGGGATCTTTTGAATGTGAAAGAAATGGTCTAAATTTGGATTGTGATAACAGTTTCACAACTCTGTTAATTTCACCAAAATTTTAAATTGTACACATAAAAAATACACATTTTATGGTATGATAGTTATACCTTGAAAAGATTTTCTAAGGTATATGACAACAGAGCATCAATAAGTTCTGAATCAACATAAAAATGCCACAGACACATTAACTGGATGACAGAATGAAGTGAAAAAGACAGAAAAAATTCATAAAATCTGAAAATGTTTCAAATTTGATGAAAATTAATAACCTCCAACTCCAATAAGTCCAAGGAATCCCAATGATAAGAAATATGAAGATTGCTACATAATACTTATAATCAAACTGCTTAAAATGAATGAAAACCAGGAAAATGTAAGAACAACTCTAATCAAAACAAATATTACATACAGAGAATGACCAGTGGCTCACACCTGTAATTTCAGCAATTCGGGAGGCCAAGGTGGGTGGATTACTTGAGCCCAAGAGTTCAAGACCAGGCTGGGCAACATAGTGAAGCCCTAGCTCCTCAAAAAATATAAAAATTAGCCATGCGTGGTGACAGGTGCCTGTTATCCCATTTACTCAGGAGGCTGAAATGAAAGGATTGCTTGACCCTAGGAGGCTGACGCTGCAGTGAGCTGAGGTCACTCCACTGCCCTCCAGCCTGGATAAGAAAGTGAGATCCTGTCTCAAAAAATAATACCAAAGTTGAAATAATCCATCACTAGCAGTTCTACAATATAAGATATTTTAAAGAAAATATCTTTAAAATATCTTTCTTTTTTTTGATATCTCACAAAAAAAAAGATATCAAATGGAAATCTGGTTTTCCTCCAAAGGAATAAAAGGCAATAATAATGGTAGTTATATAAAATAATTAGATTTTTATTCCAATATCTTTTATATTTTGAGGTTTATAGACAAAAAATAATAATAATGTAGTTGGGATTTGTAACCTGTGTACATGGAACATGAAGATATAAAAATCTATAAACACTAAAGCAACCACTAAAATAAAACAATGAAGGGACAAATGTAATGAGTCAAAGAAAAAATGGAATAAAAATCTGTAATCACATCAAAAGAAGGCAAACAATAAAGGGAAACAATGGATGAGACAAAGGTAATACAGCTAGCAGGATGGAGAGTTTAAACCCAAGCTGATCAACAATCATATCAAATATGAATAGTCTGAACAGTCTAATTATAAGGCAGAGATTATCTTATTATCAGAAAAATTAACTAATGGGTACTAGGCTTAATTCCTGGGTGATGAAATAATCTGTACAACAAACCCCCATGAATATTCTGTACAACAAACCCCAAGTTTACCTATGTAACAAACCTGCACATGCAGCCCTGAACTTAAAAACTAAAACAAAGTAAGCTTCAGCTGTATGCTATCAATGAAAAGTCCACCTTAAATATAAAAATGCCAATAGAGTAAGAGGAAAAAGAGGGAAAAGCTCTTCTTTGCTATTCCTAAAATGTACCCTTGATTGTTTATATTGACATCACACAAAGTAAATTTTATTATTTTTTATTTTTTACATGATTTAATTATTTAATTATACATGTTAGCATTTATATATATTTATATATATAAAATTTATTTTGTTGTTGGCTCATTAGGGCACATTAAGCTGCCTGTTAATACTCCTGTAAAGAAAGAATGGACAATTGTGTTCTGAAAACGGCTCCCCACAATGTCACCGTAGTAGAGCTTCCCAGGATAATTTCAACCATATAGTCCAAGAAAGTTAGCTCTCAAAGCAGTTTTTGTAAACACCCATGAAATAATGTCCTTCATTCAGGATTTTGATCAAGTTGCTCTGGCCTTTCTCACTGAATCTAAAAATTTTAAATACGTTTTTCAGATTAAGATCAAACAGAGCATTCATGACAAACTTTCTCCATGATGGTCAGTTAGAATCGATCCCACTCCTCTTCCTGCCTGAGCCCCCTATTCAAGGTCTTTCCTCATTCTGTCTTGTATTAAATCGTATTTATGAGTACAGTTGAACTTATTCATAGAGTCTATGAAGACGACTCTGTAAAACAGGCATCTTTAATCAATCGCACTTTTTAGCACTGTGCTTTGCACAGAGTGGACATTCGGTACATTTTGTTGTCATAACATATTCACTTGCATTGAAGACCCAGTCTCTGCCAGAAGAAACTTACACTTCAGGGACTCCTCTGAGGATGACCAAAAGGGAATCTTTGCAGAGACGTCAATGCTACCAATTCCTCTGAGTTCTCATAGGGAACTCAGGGGGATTATGGTTCCCAGTGCTCTTGAGCGTTCCCAGGGACTCTCGTCAGTGAACAAACCAATAAACACTCAGGAATAAGTAACATCAATGTATCTGTTCCTTTAAAACCTCCAGAAAAATTCTGGCATCTAATCTTTCTTAAATGAGACTGTTACCTGCTGTTTCTGCTAGAGGAGGTTTGATGGGACTTCAGAATTCAGACTGTTTAGGTTCATCAGAACTCATGCAAATGTTTCTAATCCAGTACTGAGAAGTAAATTTTAGAACAACAAATATTACCTGAGATAAAGATGTCATTTAAGAATCATAACAGTGTCAATTCAATAAGACAAAGATTATGGACTGAACGGCTGTGTTCCCCCAAAATCATATGTTGAAATACTAACTCACAATATGATGGTATTAAGAGTTTAGGTCTTTGGGAGGTAGTTAGATCATGAAGCTGTCTCCACCTGAGTTTCAAAAGGTAGCACCAGTGCCACTGAGATCTGCAGGTGCAGGACACCTACCCTTTAAAGCAATGCAGGTAGGACCATTCCCCCAGTGGGTCTAGAAGGCAGAGCATCAGGAGAAATAAAACTATTCTCAGATAAGACTTCAAAGAGTTTGACTGTGTAGGTTTGGGACTTGCTTGAGACCCATCATTCCTTTCTTCTTTTTTATTTCTCCCTTTTGGAAGGGGAATATCTATCTTTTGCCTTTCACACTCCTGTATTTTGGAAGCACATAACTTGTTTGGTTTCACAGGTTCATAGCTATAAAGCAATTTAACTTTTAGAAAAAGTTTTACCTCAAATCTCACCTATAACTGATTTACATAATATTTAGATGAGACTTTGGCCTTCGTATTTTAGAGTTGTTGGTGGAAAGAGTTAGGTCTTTTAGGGCTATTGTTATCAAATGAATGTATTTTGCATTTGAGAAAAACATGTATTTGGTGAGCTAGGAGAAGAATTTTATTGACTGCATGTTTGTGTTCTCCTAAAATTAATATGTTGAAAACTGCTCTCCCTCTCTTTGTCTCTGCTGTCTGTCATTTGAGGAGGCAAAAAGAAAACAGCCAACTGCAAATCAGGAAGTGGGTTTTCACCAGGCAGCAGGTCTCTGGGCACCTTGATATTGAGCATCCCAGTCTTCACAATTATGAGAAGTAAATACTTGTTGTTTAAGCCACACAGTCTATAATGTATATTTACAGGCTATACAATATTCAGTATTTTCAGGTGCACTAATATACTAAGGTAGTTCACACTCTGGGCTGCAAACAAGTGTAAATTCGTTTTAGAGGTGTATATTACACAAAGTATGTAATTTGACAACAATGTTATTAAAATGGAAATCAAAAAATATAAAGATTTCTGGAAATACTCGAATCTCTTGACACTAAACCTTAGTATTGGGTATCCCAGTCTCCAGAATTATGAGAAATAAATACTTGCTTGTTTTGAGCCACACAGTCTATGGTATATTTGTTATAGCATCCCAAACTGACTGAAACAAGTATAAACAAAATTTCTAAATAATCAGGTACCTAATAAAAGTATTTCAGAATAAATGGAACAAAAACTGACATGTGAAAAACAAAATTAGGCACATTCTTAAAGATTGGATGTTTCAGCACTTCACTCTCAGTAATTAATAGAATGTTAGACAGAAACTCTATGTATGAAACACTTGAACTTGACCTAAATTACATTTATAAAACGTTTTACTGAGAAGTAGTACAATATTCAGTATTTTCAGGCGCACTTATCACACTCTGAGCTACGAACAAGTGTAAATTCATTTTAAGGGTTGAATATTATACAAAGTATATTCTTTGACAGCAATATTATTAAAATGGAAATCAAAAAATATAAAGATATCTTAAAATTCTATAATCCCTTGAAACTAAACTGCATACTTTCAAATAACTGATAGGCCAAAGGAAAAATCAAGAAAAAAATTAGAGAGCATTTTGAAGGTAACAAAATAAAAATACAGAATTACAGAATGTCAGAAGTTATGTTTTAAGGTATGTAAGGCAGTTCTTAAAAGAAAATTGATAGCACTAAGTGTTTATATTGAAAAAGAGAGAAGACCTTGAATCAATGTCTTCTTCCACTGTAATAATTTTTTAAAAAGAGCAAGTTACAAAAAAGCAGAAGAGAAAGAATACAGAAATTTAATTACACCATAAGCTGTTTTTTTTAAATAAAGTTAATAAAATTGATAAAACTCTAGTGGCAATGATCAGGCAAAAAAGCTACAGAAGATATAAATTACCAATGTCAGGAATGAAAGAGGGGACATCCATACTGCTCCTACAGATATTAGGGAAAAAAAAGTTAATATTATGAACAACTTTATGTTAATATATTTGATTTTAAAAGAAATGCACGTTTTTGAAAGATATAAAATTCCAACACTTACTTGTTAAGAAAAGGATGACTCAAATATCCATATACCTATTAAGTAAATTAAATTTGAGGTTAATACAAATTTAACAAATTTCCACAAATAAAAGTCAAGACTCAGATGGGTTCACTGATGATTTCTACTAAAGATTTAAAGAAGAAATAATACTTCACAGAGAATTCTATAAAGTTGAGTTATATGAAGCCAACATCACCCTGAAATATAAATGAGATATATATATTAAATTAATATTATAAACTAATATCTCACATGAACATGGATATAAATATAAAGAAGGTGTGGGTGGTTAGAGGAAAATATGTTCATTGAGATACCTAAGCATGGTTAGAGAAATTGCAGCCCTGTCAACTGCTGTGCCAGAAATTATAAGAATTTAAGAAATCTATAATTGACAATGGGATCAATAATTTTATAATTACATGGAAAACAGTTTAGAAACCATCGAAGTAAAATGCAGACATACATTTCTTGTTCTTGAGTCAGTGTTTTTTTAAAAAAGAAAGGCAATCTAGCATCCACTTAACACCTACTAGTAATAATAATTACTGTCTTAATCCAGGTCCTCTGGTTAGCAGATGACAAGACTTGATTAATATGCGTGAGTTTGTATTATGAGAGAACATGTGAAAGAAATAGGTAGGAAGGAACTTGAAGAGTAGCCATCTCTCCATGCAAGTCTGACCCTGAATAAAGAATAGAGTGAAGGAGATGGATGGGTGGAGGAGAGTTAAATATTCATACTGTCTACAGAAATTTTAACGAGGTCATCAGGGATTTCTCAACCAGAGGTCGCTTAGCAGATGAAACCTGTGCCTCCAAGGAATGGACTTGCCCTAGGACACAAGCTGTAAGCTATAACTAGCCATCCGCCAGAAGCAGTTGAAGAGGAAATGTGTTCTCAGTGAAGGAGTGAACATAGATTTCAGACTACAGAAACTGAAGCGCTTGATAAATTATGTTCCCTATAGTTGGAAATCTATGGCATACATTTTTATAACTACCATAGTTCACCATTTGTGCTGTGCAAATATAAATTTGTTATAGATTTGGGGAGCAAATTCTCCATGGTTCCTGTGGGTCTTTCCTCCCAGTGTGAAACTCAGGAGGAGTTGGTAGGATGAACTTCAAACTCTGTTGCTACACTTGATCATCAGACCATAACCAATTCTCTTCTTTCTCTATTTTAAATTTCCCTATTGATTTTACATTTTTCTCATGCTCTCTTGGGTAAGTCTTGGTGGCTTACCTGTTTTGTGATCTTTACCTTTATTCCTGAATTATCTGAATCACTGATGATATCCTTCTTTTTTCTTTTCTTTTTTTTTTTTTTTTTTTTTTTTGAGACGGCGTCTCGCTCTGTCACCCAGGCTGGAATACAGTTGTGCGATCTCGGCTCACTGCAAGCTCCACCTCCCGGGTTCACGCCATTCTCCTGCCTCAGCCTCCCGAGTAGCTGAGACTGCAGGCGCCCACCACCACGCCCAGCTAGTTTTTTGTATTTTTAGTAGAGACGGGGTTTCACCGTGTTAGCCAGGATGGTCTCGATTTCCTGACCTCGTGATCTGCCAGCCTCGGCCTCCCAAAGTGTTGGGATTACAGGCGTGAGCCACCGCGCCTGGTGATAATGATATCCTTCTTAATCTTTAGTTGCTACCTGTCCTTTTTTCACAGTTACACTGGTGGAAAAAAAACTAGTGGGTGCTTACATAAATCACCTGAGTTCCATGTGCATTCTCCCTGCCTCCTGCTGATTAGGGTCAAATACTTCACTGATATAGTATTCTTGGCTTTATATGCATAAGAAATCCTGTTAGACTATGAAAGCACCTCTCTCTTGTATTCCATGGTACCCTTAGTTTTCTCCCCTGGTAAAAGTTTATCCTCTTTGGAGATCAAAACTTCCAAACCCGTGCATTCCAGAGTTTTGTGGACAAGAAATACAATACTCTTCATTGGGTCAATGGAAGTAACATTAAGTGGAACTATTCCTGTTGAATCCTTTGGTTTCCAGATTCATAATCTTGCTATGACATAGCACAATATAGAATTGCCTTATTCAATACATACACTACACCCTAAAAGGTAACCTCATTGTTTTATCCTGTTTCTTCTGAGTTGTGCTTCCTCTACACATATAAAAGGCTGTTAGAGTTTCAAAGAGGTTCTTTGCCTCTAGATGATATACTAAGGTAATACGACCAGTAAATATTATGGCCATAGGTTTACTACCACTTTATTTGATGTAAAGTGGTTTCCTTGGTTGGGTATTTTGTAGTATGGAATTCCATACCTGGAGATCAGGCATTTGGTAAGCCCCTGGAGAACGATGGTAACTGAGGGCCTTCAGGCAGAAAGGGTAAACCAACATCCACATAAAAATAAAACCCTGGTGAGTGGAAGGAGTCAATTTCATCAGCTTGCTTGCAAGTGGCTTATTCCTCTTGAGGAACAGTACTGGATCAGGGCCTCAATGCTAATCTCTACTGATGAGGAGTTGGGCATTAAGAGGTAACAATAGCTAAATCAGCCTTCTGTTTGGTAATGGAAGTCCATTTAGTTGGGCATCTTTCTCTGCCACAATGGTCATCACATTCATGTGGTCACCCTGCCTGTTCTAAGGAAGTCAATGATGAAGGCTAATTAACCTCCACTGGCCCAATCATTTTTTCTATTTACCTATCTACTTGCCTCTTCTGTGATGAATGCTTTCTGTTGGGCACTAATACATAAAAATCTCATTTTCTTTCTACTTCCATATGTCCATTGACATGACCACTTCAGATCTTGTGATGGTTAACATTAAGTGTTAACTGGACTCCATTGAGGGATGCCTAGATGGCTGATGAAGTATTGTTTCTGGATGTGTCTCCAGAGGAGACTGATGTGTGTGAGTCAGTGGACTAGGAGAAGAGGACCCACTCTCAGTGTGTGTGTGGGCACCATCCAGTCAGCTGTCCACATGCACAACTAGAACAAAGCAAGTGAAAGATGACCATTCAGTTTGTTGTGTTACCTAGCTTTCTCTCTGCTGAATTTTCTCATTCCCCATCTTGCAGAGAGCCTATCATGAGACTTCACTTTTATAATTGTGTATATACATGCACACACTCACACACACACACACAACCCTCCTATTGGTTATGTCCCTCTGGAGATCCCTGACTAATACAGACCTCCTTATTTCCAGTATTCCAATCCCTCCCTTGCCAGACTCCTGAGTGAAGGTCCAGCCATTAGTCACTGCCAAGCAATCTATCTGTATTCTCACACTTGGACACATCCTTCTAAACCAAGAGGAAGACTAGGTAGAATGCTCACAGCTATACCCACTTGAAAGATTTTTGTTTCCCACTAACTTTCAGAGTCATCTCTAAAGGAGGCTGTAATGTTAATTGCCATCCATTTTAAGCTTGCGTGTACTTCTTGGGATTATTCATTCATAAACCAAGTTTTGGCTTTCTCCACCTGTTTTAGCTGGTTGTAGAGGATTTCCTCCTATTGCCTGAGGTACATTTGCAAGATCCTATTTCCAAATAAGGTTACATTTACAGGAACCAGAGTTTGGACTTCAATATATCTTCTTGAGGAAACAATACAATCCACAACATTTGGTGTCTCATATTCAACTGTGCTGCCTCTACAAGTTCTGCTAAGAGCTGTTTCTTACTCTTTTTCATTTCTTTCATTCTTCATGTTTTGGTAAAACTTTTATTGGGAAACAAGTCACATAATATATATTTCATTCATTTAAATAATACAATTCAGTGGTTTTTACTGCATTCATTGAGTTGTGTGACCATCACCACAATCAATCAATATTCATCACCTCCAAAAAGAAACCCAAAATGCTTAGCAGTCACTCCTCACCACTCCTCCATATACCACAAACCTATTCAATCATTGTCTCCATAGATTTCCATGTTCTAGACATTTCATATGAATTGAATCATATTATATGTGCTCATTTATAAATGGCTTCTTTTACTTATCATAGTGTTGTCAAGGTTCATCCATGTTGTAGCATGCATGTTAAAAGTCTTGTAAGTGGTAATTAGCTACTGCTGTATATCTTCTTTGGAGAAATGTCTATTCAGGTTTTTTGCCCAGTTTTAAAATTGTGTTTTTGTCTTTTTTTTTTTTTTTTTGAGACGGAGTCTTGCTCTGTCACCCAGGCTGGAGTGCAGTGGTGCGATCTCGGCTCACTTCAAACTCCGCCTCCTGGGTTCACACCATTCTCCTGCTTCAGCCTCCCGAGTAGCTGGGACTACAGGTGTGCACCACCACCCCCGGCTAATTTTTTTTGTATTTTTTAGTGGAGACAGGGTTTCACCTTGTTAGCCAGAATGGTCTCGATCTCCTGACCTCGTGATCCGCCCGCCTCAGCCTCCCAAAGTGCTGGAATTACAGGCTTGAGCCACCGTGCCAGGCCGGGTTTTTGTCTTTTTATTACTAAGTTGAGAGAATATTAATAGGTTCTAGATACAAGTTCCTCAAGCTGTATGTTAGGCAAACATCTTCTATTATGTATGTTGTCTCTTCATTTTATTTATTTTTTTTCTTTGGAAGCACAGGTTTATATTTTGATTAAGTGCAACTTATCTACTTTTTCTTTTATTGTATGTGCTTTTTAACGCCAAATCTTAAAAACTGCTGTCCAATATAAGGTGATATAGATTCACCCCTAGATTTTTCTCTAGTTTTTTTATAGTTTTGTATCCTATGCTTGGCCTTTTGTTCCATTTTTAGTAAATTTTTGCACATGGTGGGAAGTAGGGGTTCAATTGCATTATTTTACAGGTAGATATACAGTCGTCCCAGCAGCATCTGTTGGGAAACTTTTCTTTCTTCACTGAAATATTTTGATACCTTTGCTGAATATCAGTTAACCATAAATAGATGTCTTTATTTCTGGACTCCAAATTCTATTATATTCATCTACAGGTCTATCTTAATGACAGTATAACACTGTCTTGATTACTGTAGCTTTGAAATTGGGAGATGTGAGTTTTCCAAATTTATTCCTCTTTTAAAATTTTTTTTGGCAATTCTGAGTCTCTTGAATTTAATATTTCATACTAATTTTAGGATCAGCATGTCAATTTCTGCAAAAATACAACTGGGATTTTATAGAGATTGTGGTGAATCTATAGGTCAATTTAAAAAGTATTCTTGGGCCAGGTGTGGTGGCTCACACCTGTAATCCCAGAACTTTGGGAGGCCGAGGCAGGTGGATCACCTGAGATTGGGAGTTCCAGACCAGCCTAACCAACATGGAGAAACCCGGTCTCTACTAAAAGTACAAAATTAGCCGGGTGTGGTGGCACATGCCTGTAATTCCAGCTACTCGGGAGGCTGAGGCAGGAGAATCGCTTGAACCTGGGAGGTGGAGGTTGTGGTGAACTGAGATCATGCCATTGCACTCCACGCAGGGCAACAAGAGTGAAACCCCTTCTCAAAAAAAAAAAAAGTATTCTCATCATAACAATAATAAATCAACAAACATAGGCTAAACAAACATGGGATGTCTTTCCACGCATGCAGTTCTTTTTCGATGTATTAATTTCTTTGAATAAAGTTTTGTAGCACCCAGTGTATAATAATTTCACTCGTTTTATTAAATTTATTCTAAATAGTTTATGATTTTTGAAACTAATGTAAAAGGAATTATTTTCTTAATTTGACTTGGATCATTCATTGGTGTACTCATAAGAATACAATCAACATTTTGATAATTAGTCTTGTATGAGGCAAACTTGCTGAAATTATTTATATAATCTAATAATTTATTTGTTGATTCATTAGGATTTTCTCTGTATAAGATTATGCCATCTGCTAATGGAAATATGATTATTTATTAATTTCAATTGTAGATGGTTTTTATTTATTTTTCTTACCTAATTCTCCTGCTAGAACATGTAGTAGGTTGAATAGAAGTGGTGTCCTCATCTGAGAGGGAAAGCATTTATTCTTTCAACATTCAATATGATGTTACTTGTGGGTCATTTGTAGAGGCCTTTATCAGATGGAGGCAGTTCTCTTCTACTTTTAGTTCATTGAGTGGCTTTTTTTTTTTTTTTTTTTTTTTGAGACGGAGTTTTGTTCTTGTCACCCAGGCTGGAGTGCAGTGGCGCAGTCTCAGCTCACTGCAACCTCCACCACCCTGGTTCAAGTGATTCTCCTGCCTCAGCCTCTGAGTAGCTGGAATTACAGAAACCTGCCACCACATCCAGCTAATTTTTTTTGTATTTTTAGTAAAGAGGGGGTTTCACCATGTTGGTCAGGCTGGTCTCAAACTCCTGATCTCAAATGATCCACTGGGCTTGGCGTAGCCTGCTGGGATTACAGGCGTGAGTGATGGTTTACAGAAACCATCACTTAAGCGGTATAAGTCTCTGCTCTGAATGGCGGAAACTTGTTCTAGAATATCCGACACTGTGATATTTCCACTGAAACTTGCCGTAATGTCCATTCTGAGTCTTCTTTCATCACAGACACATCAAACATCACGTGGTCTGCTAGATCACATGGCTGAAGTCGCAGGGCTAACTGTAGCACAACCTTGACTTGTGTGGTGTCATTTTCTTCTCTGGATCCCAGTCAAAGCAGGCAGACTTCACCCAGTAGAGGCTGAAGCGGTATTTCTGGGATTTGAAATATGTTTGTTCTAGAACTTGAAAAGGCCTAGCCATCAGATATTAGGTGTGTGGTTAGGGGTGGCGGGGTTGGGTAAGTGTTAGTAGATGCAAGATGAAGCAAGTTGTTTTTAACTTTGCGAAGGATGTCCCAGCAACCCCTAACCGCTGGGAACCTAAAAATTCATTACAATGTTCAGTCTCTGTGAGGTAGGTTAGATAGGGTGGTCATAGCCTTCTTTGACAGGAAACAAGAAACTTATCAATTGATGAAGAGAACAAACCACCAGACAGTGCACAGACAGCATCCTGGCTCGTTGTTAGAACATCCTGCAGAAAGGAGGTAGGGAAGCAAAAGGGAAAATCCCCAAATTTGCGCAAGCACAGAAACCCGTGATTAGTGTCCTTGGGCTGACCTATGCTCATTGTAATAGTAAAAAACACAACCCGGTAGAGATTTAAAATATTTATGAGACATGTGATGTATGTACTAGCATGCACAGTCACTGCATGTGCAGGCTGAAGAAATCACCCATAACACACTTAATAGCAGCACTCCTTTCCACCTCTTTATGAATAACCGTAGAAATCTCCCATAAAGGGAGATCCGTCAGCATCAGATGGGGCTGCCTCACCTTTAAGCATCCTACTCTGATCAGCTGTGTGTTTTTGGTTTACAATAAACTCTCTTGCTTACTTTTACTTTGGACTCACTCTCAAATTCTTTTGTGTGGTGAAGTTAAGAACCTAAATCGGCCCACTGGCTACATCTTGACCTACAAAAGGTTTATCTCCCACACTTGGGAACACATATCTTAAGAATACCCCCAGTGTACTAACCACTTCTTGCTCATTGTAGCAGATACAAACCAAAGATGAAATTCTGGACCCTCAACAGACTAAATGGGCCACCATCTTGGCCAAGAGGATCCCATCAAAACCTGAAAAACTAGTTCAGGCCATGATGGGAAGGGATGGCCTCATTATATCCTCCTCTGTTTGTAGTTTAGACCAGCATTACCATTAAAACAGATCTTAAGACTCACAAAACAGACTCTTAGTAGCAATAAGATGCCAAATTCCATCCTGGCTGACACGGTGAAACCCTGTCTCTACGAAAAATACAAAAAATTGGCTGGGCGTGGTGGCTCACGCCTGTAATCCCAGCACATTGGGAGGCCAAGGCAGGCAGATCACGAGGTCAGGAGATCGAGACCATCCTGGCTAACACGGTGAAACCCCATCTCTACTAAAAATACAAAAACAAAATTAGCCAGGCGCGGTGGCGGACGCCTGCAGTCCTAGCTACTCCGGAGGCTGAGGCAGGAGAATGGCGTGAACCCACAAGGTGGAGCTTGCAGTGAGCCAAGATTGCGCCACTGCACTCCAGCCTGGGCAACAGAGCAAGACTCCGTCTCAAAAAAAAAAAAGCCAAATTCCAACTTGACTCTGGTATAGCATCACATGACATATAGCAGGCCCTAAAGGAACTCAAAATATTTTACTCCAAAATATATTTCTTTAACATATATTGAAATGGCTCTGCAAAGCTGTCTCTTTGCGGGGAGGAAGGTGAATTTTCATTCTGTCGAGAATCTCCTTCCCTTACTAGTTCTTTTCTGGAGAGTCTGACACATTTTAAGGTCGATAAGAGATATTCACCATCTAATCTCTCTGAAGCCTGCTACCTGGAGGCTTTATACACATGACAAGAACATTGGCTTCCACAACCCCCACTTATCTTAACTCAAGTTGACAAACTCTTCAGGAAGAGCTTAAATCAGCAATTTGCCACTCAGGAAATCTTTGAATTCACCTATGACCTGGAAGCACCTGCTTCAAAATGCTCCACCTTTCCGGGCAAAACCAATGTGTACCTTACACATATTGATTTATATCTTTGACTGTAACTTCTGTCTCCCTAAAATGTACAATGCCAAGATGTAACTCAACCACCTTGGACACATATTCTCAGGACCTCCTGAGGCTGTGTCATGGGTCATGATCCTTAACCTCAGCAAAATAAACCTCTAAATTACTTGAGACCTGTTTCAAATACTTTTTGGTATAAACCAAACATCAAGTCTTCATAATGTTTTTAAAATAATGAATCAGTGCAATGTTCTATAGGATATCCAGAAGTCTAGATCTCTACTGTGTATTATAATGCAGAATAGGACAGTTAATATAACCCCAATGCAAAACTTTAAATAAATATTGAATCCATTTTCAGTTAAAAAAAACTATTTTTCATCCTCTCTTTTAATGGAGTGAAAAATAATACATTTTCTAAATCAATGTCAAATGACTAATCATGGGCATTATTAATCTGCTGTGGCAAAGATATTACATCTGGCCCAGCAGTTGTGATCAAAGCTACTACTCATTTAATATTATGGTAAGCTAACATAATTCTCCAGAAGGCATCTGGTTTCTGTAGTTAGCACTAACTTCCCTTATTCCCAGTGAGTATACTATATTGTTTTTAGTTTATTGACTGGCAGTGGTGGATGATATTTTAAGAGGTTTCCTTTTGTCCTTCTTCTCTATGATAACTCCTCCAATACAGATCAGTGAGTAACTTACTCTTAATTTCAAGTACATTACTTCAAATTAAGTACTTACTCACAGGGTAAATGACCACTGAATAAGCCCACAGAATCTGTGAACATGTTGTAAGTCAAACTTTAGCAAAGATTCCATTTATTATCCAGCCTCTGTAGGCCCGTATCTTAACAAGTGGGCCAAGATTTTTTGTGTATCAGAGTAAACTTATTAGTCCTAGAAATGTTAGGCTTTTCAGATATTTCTCCCAGTGGACAGTAATCTTAGTAAACAGTTTTAGGTCCTTTTCCAGAAAGACTCTGGAACCATCCTGGTATAACTTACCATAGTTTTGTAACATTACTTGTGTTACAAAAGGGGACTTTCTCTTGGGGACTTGGCCAGCACTTCAGGCAACGGGTTCTACTTTCAGATTTAGATCTGAAATTTGGCTCATATTAGGGAACTGGAAAAGGGATTGTTGAGAAACAATTTCCTATAGGTCTCTCATGTTTTTATATATTTTGTGAAGAAAAGCACTGTCTATCCTTTGTATTAAGCTGTCTTTCAAATGATTTTCCTACAACAAACAGCATTTAAAAATAGGAATCATTTATCCTGTCATATCAAAGGATTGATATATATATTACCCATTATTTTAAAATGTAGGTTTCCTAAACAAAGATTCCTCTCCTGTAATGCGCTGTGTGTGCAGGTATCACTTAGTCTATTTGCTGACACCCTATGCAAATTGGGACTTGAGGAACTGACCAAAAAAGCTGTTACTCTGACTATTCCTATTGCTGTGACCAATAAACTATCCCTCATCTTTAACTCATAAATATTGTGCCTTCTACTGGCTTGTACATAACAGTGGCAAGATAACTTGGTATCTTGCAAGTAGGGTAAAATATCACACTCTTCACAGTTTCTAACAAGGGTTGTAACCTTAATACTGGTACAACTACTCACATTCTCTTGTTATTTTATTCTGTTTTTTTTTTTCTTTTTAAATTTGGAGGTTAAGCAGCCACTTCTATGGCTGCCTATCTAACACTTGGGATGTACACTCTGGAGTGGTTTGAAAATACCAGGTAAGATAGAAATTTGGACCTGGTCCACCAAATTTCTCACTTGAAAATTAGAGAATATATTAGTGTCTTGTTCATAATGGTTTGTATGTATTGAATAATGTATTATATGCAAACAATTGATACCAGTATATGGCATTTATGAAGGAATCAATATATTATAATCATTGTTACCTGTTTACCCATATACAAACTGAAAGTATTAAGTTACTTAAGAAAAAATTCTTTCAGGCACAATCCTAGGTGTGACCAGCTCCAAAACTGTGAGGTAACTGAAAGAAAAACATATTTTATGTCATGCAAAAATTACCCAGCACATTAAGGTTGATCAATAACTGTTGATGCTCCCTTTTTTATATAGTACATATACATGTTAAAAAAATTTTGAGAGAATGTGAGAATTTTATCTTATAGGGTAAAAGCAGAATGATCTTAATCAAAGCTCCATGACTAAATGTGCAGTAACAATTTATATTCTTTATATTTTGAATAATTATCATCAGAATAAAGATTAATGAAAATTTTTTTAAGATCCAATTGACCTATAATTTTATGAACAGAGCTCTAATTCTGAGATTAAACAGTATTTAAAACAATAAAATATCTAATTTAACTTACTAATATAAATATGACTAGATATATGGGTGACTTGATGGGAAATTGACTTAATGATGGGAAATTGATTTTCATTTTTTCATTTTATTTCTGTCATTATTCAAAGATAAACTGCATTATTCATATATAAAGACATTAGGGCTTCATTAAGGATAACACACTAGATTAAAAAAAAGAAGTAAAAGAAAAGCAGATGGATACATTAACTAGTAGACATTCAGTGCATTCTTCCATCTGAGACTTTTTTTCCTCAACATTATTGATTTTTGCCCAGAGATAAACCCAGTCACCATGAGTGATAAATGATCACCAAATCCCATTGACTTTTTTCTCTTTTTGCTGTAGTTTTTGTCAGGTCAATGAATTATCTTTGGCTTATACTTTGTTCTCTAAGGCATAAATCAAGATTTAAAAAAAAAAAAGTTGAATCCTTATAAGTTTGAAGGGATAAAGCCAAATATAGTCTAAAGAGAATATATAAGCTTTTGTTTACTTGAAATGTCTTACTTTAATTCTTATGATGTCAGTTTAATTGATACTTACTAATGATTAGAAGATGGGTTATATTTATAAAATTTCAATTTATCAATGAACTGACAGAAAAGATTTGCTTTTGTTTTCTTTATGTACTTTAACTTCAGCAGTTGTAATTTATTAATAAAAATGATTGCTTTAATAGCAATTAGTGAAGATTAAACCATAGAATAACAATAGTATTAATAACCACAAACTTTTGTTAAATGTTTAGCTTTTGCCAGGTGCATATTAAGCATTATCTGTCTGTCTATATATCTATGTATCTATCCACTTATGTATCCATCCAAAATTATTTCCTCTAACTCTAGGAAGTAGTACTATTATTATGCCTATTTCATAAAGTTGAAACCCATCATAATGAGGCCATGTAACTTGATCAACTCAACAGATCTAGTATGTGCTGAGATAAAAATCTGAATCTGGGTAGTCTTATTTGGTATTAGTAATACACTACTAAATTATATATACTTCCTTTTTAATGGAACAATAGAACTGTATATAATGGCTATTAAATATATGTATAATTTTAAAATTAATGATATCTTGGTGAAGCTTTATCAGACTAGCATACTATTAAAAACATTCAAAATAAGACAAGACACAATAAATAAGCTATTTAATCCAAAACAATGAATGTGTGATTGTGACAAATTCAAATGGACAGTTCCTAGAAACAAGTACTTCAATGGCTTGAGATTCATTAGAGAGCCAATATGGGATCTAACTTCATGTAAGGCTACAACTTTGTCCCTTCTCTCACTCAATAATTGCTCCCCCAACACACTAGTACATTAGTATTTTCTTGCACTGTCCTGGTAATGTTGTGTGTTCTCATTATAAGCAATATATTTGACACTGTATAATTTTAGCAAATAAAAAAAGTAACTCATTAAGAAAAAGAATAACATACACTAACTTATTTTTAATTTAAAAATATATTAAATTCAATATTTTGACTTTCTTGCAAACATATTTATTCTTTATCATTTCCATTAAAGGGTCCAAAAATATTCCAAACACTACCTATACTATACAAAAGTTTTGTTCAGTACCAGTATTTTATTAAGTACTATAAATTAAAGATAATCATATAATTATCTTTCAATATTCTGACAACCAGTGTAACACGCATATTTAAGTTTTAATGAAAAGCAAAATAATTATCCTGGGCGTGGTTGCTCATGACTGTAATCACAGAACTCTGGGAGGCCGAGGTGGTCTGATCACCTGAGGTCTGGAGTATGAGACTAGCCTGGCTAATATGGCAAAACCCTGTCTATACTAAAAATAAAAAAATTAGCCAGCGTGGTGGCGGGTGCCTGTGATTCCAGCTACTCAGGAGACTAAGGTAGGAGAATCGCTTGATCCTGGGCGGTGGAGGTTGCACTGAGTTGAGATTGTGCCACTGCACTCCAGCCTGGGCCACAGAGTGACACTCTGTCTCAAGAAAAAAAAAAAAAAAAGAAAAAGAAAAAAGCCAAAATAATTAAATACAATTTTAAAATAAAGTAATACATATATAGCATTTTATATATTCTCAAAACTTTATAAATACATCCTAAGTTTCTATTTATATGCTTTCAAGCCTTATATTTGAGGGATCTCAGGCAAAGAAACAGCAACACAGGTATAATAGGAGTGTGACTAAAAAGAAAAACGAAGAATAAAACATAAAACACAGGTAAAAATCTTTTAAAATGTTGTAGCAAAACTTGAAACAACATATTGAAATGTGATGAAGTAACTCCTGGATTTATAAGGAATCTGATAGATGATTTCTTCAAGGCATGTCATATGCCACTTCCTTGCCTAAACTCTTATATTTTTTACCATTGCACTTCAAACTCTTGTTCCTTACTTTAGGGTTCAAGGCCATATATGATCTGGTTTACATCTCTCCTGAACTCAGCTCTTACTTCTCTGTATTATTATCTACACTGTAGTCCCAGTGGCCTATTTCCTTGTTAAGAAAACATTAAGCTTATTTCTACCTTAGGGTCCTTATCCATGCTATTATTTTCTGAAAACATTTTTTCCATGCATTTCTTGCATGAACGATATTTGTATCATTTCAGACTTCCTATTAAATGTCAACTACCTAGAAAGACTTGTTCTGCACATACAATCTTAATACCTCCATCCATCACTATCACATTACTCTGCTTATTGTCTTTACTGACTTGTCATTTTCTGCAGTTTTAACCTTCAGTTTGTTTCCTTGTTCACTGACTGTCTTCTCACTTCTAGAATATAAATTTTATGAGAGTCAGGATGTTGCAGATTATATTCACTACTATACCCATAGCATTATAAACGCTGACATGACTAAATGCTTGACACATATTTGTAAAATTAAGAAAAATAGTTCTTTAGAAATAGACTACATTTTACTCTATTATCAATTACCTACTCTTCCACTTTCCTATGACTGATTCTTATAAGTATGATGGCTAATGAAAATTGTCACTTGGAATGACAAATCAATATCAAGGTTTGTGATGCTAGTGTGAGTTGATACAATAAGCAACATGAATTGTTTGCTCTTTTTTCACACTGATTACCTTCTTCAGTGTTGAATGACTTAAAGGAATGTTTCAACTTTAAATTAAATCTATGTTTAATCCATAAGGAAGGGAACAATATACACTGGGACCTACTTCATGGAAGAGGGTGGGAGGAGGGTGAGGATTGGGAAACTACCTATCAGGTATTGTGCTCATTACTTGGGTGACAAAATAATCTGTACACCAAATCCCCACAACATGCAATTTACCCAGTAACAAACCTGTACATGTTCCCCCTTGAACATAAAAGTTTGAAAGAAAAAAATCTTATGTGTAATCTTTATTTTTTAAAAAAGGATATTTGTTTTTATTGCTATATAACAAATCACCACACACTTAGAAACTTAAGCAACACCCATATATTAGCCCAAAGTTCTGGAGGACAGAAATCTGGACATGGAATGACTAGATTCTTTCCTTAGGGCCTCATAAGGTCAAAGTCTAGGTGTTGGCCCGGAAGTTTTCTCATCTAAAGCTCAAGATCCTCTTCCAAGATCATATGGTTGTCGAGAATTTACTTCCCTGCGCTTGTGAGACTGAGGTTCTTGCTTCCTTGCCAGCTATCTGCTAAGAGATACAAGGCTGCAGATGTGACTTTCATCATTCCCACATTATCCTCTTCATCTTCAAAGTCAGTAACAGAGATTCTACCTCATGTCAAATTCTTCTTATACTCCTAATCACTTTTAAAGTTTCATATAATTATCTATGACCGCCAATGATAATCTTTCTCACTTTCTTTCTTAATCAACTGTGCTATCTAACGTAATCAAATCCCAGGAGTGGTCCTTCATTATTTCCACAGTGTAGGCCCACTCACAAAGGGGTGAGGAGACTGTGCAGTGTTTATAATTAGCAGGCACAAATATTGGTGACAAATTTGGAATTTTGCCTACCATAAACAGATATAACCTTGATATTTAATCAATATATAAATTTTATAAAAATGATTTATATAAGTAGCTTTATTTACCTAAACACAATATGATTGTTGTACAATAGGCAGTAAAATATTCAAGCAGTAAATAACATCCTAATTTTACAGATGTATAACTTATACATAGATTGTTAAAATCTTAGAGGACAAGTTAGTCATAAATTGCATCATTCTCAGCTACTGGTAAAAGTTTCTCAAATAAGTAAAATTTGCAGTTCAAAGTATTTGTATATGCATTTCACTTCTCATTGAATGAGTACTTACAGTTATTTAATTAACATCCAGGAGATAACCAGTTTGCTTAGTAATCAAATTTAAATGATATTTAATTTTATAATTAGATTATAATTTATACATTAAATGTACAATGATAAACTGTTACCTGTTTATAAAGCATGGAAGTAGGGCAAATACTTTTAAGCTAATCAGCCATATGAAGAGTACATAATATATTTTTGCTTTATAAGGGTTTATTCTTTCATTTAATTGAAAGGGAACCAGTTCAACCTACAACTAATTGAAATTTAGTTTGTTGGGCTGTAAATAACATCCAGAGAAGGAAGACCTAGCATTTTGCCCCACTTTACCATTTACTAGCTATACGGCCCTGGCAAGCTTTTCTGCAAGATATCTTTTTGATTACTCTTTTCAAAACATCCTAGAATTGTTCCTATCAACGTATACACACTTTTCATCCCCCTCAAATTCTTTACCATCACCATCTATCTTGAGATTTATATGACTAAACTCCTGACTCCTATGTATGTTGTTCACAGCAAAAAGTCCAGGCTAGGATCACTGCTCATCTTCCACACTCTAATCTCCATGCTGTTATGGGCACTTCTCATCCTAACTTGACCTCTCACCCTTTTCTCAGCTTCAAAGCCCTATACTTGGCTCTAAAACTCAACAACTGTTGTAGGAAAGATCCTTTCTTTCATCAGACTCTGGCTAGTTTTTTTCCCTTTTTGCTCCAATTTAAAATCAACTTTCCCTGAGGACACTGCCTGATGGACCTCTCAAGTGGTGGATGATCTTTGTCCTCAGACTTCTGGTAATCCTAGGCCTTCAGGTATCGTAGGTTTCTTCCTTCTTATTGCTACTTCTGGACTTTCCTCCAATTCCTTCTCTACAACTCCCTGGATTTTAGCAACTTTTTTTTTTTAGGATTCTATTTTAATCTTCCTAGTTGTATTTTATTACTGACCGCTAAATCAGTCTTTTCTCTTGAACATTTTTTTCTGCAATATTGTCCCCCTTTTCTGCAGTAAAACTCCTATTTTAACTCTTAATTCTTACGTTTTAGTGTGTAGAAACATTCAGTGGAACTTCCAAGAAAATTTTAGAAAACACTGAAAATAAGGGATCTCTCTACAAACTATACATAGTTTGGTTTAGGTGTATGATAAATAATACATTATTATAAACCTCTTAACAACAGAGGGAAAGCATCTTACCTATAGAGGAGCAAAGACGAGAATTACATCTGGCTTCTCCTTGGAAACCATGAAAGCAAAAAGATACTGGAGGAAAATATCTAAAATGTTCAGAGAGAGAATGGGAAGAAAAGAAAAAAATATAACATGTTGTAATTTACAAAATTATCCTTCAAAGGTGAAGGTGAAATGTTTTCTCAGACAATTGAAAATTAAGGGAATTTGTTGTCAGTAGACCTGCCTTGAAAGAAATATTAAAAGACTTTCTTTAGAAGAGAAGAAAAGCCAACAAATGCAGGTAGACTCTATAATTCTTGGAAGGGTCAAAGAAAAAGATACTCTCCTACCACCACCAGAAGGAGTGCAGCCCTGACAACATCTTGGTGTTAGAACTTCTTAGCCCCAGAATTGTAAGAGAATAGATGAGCATTTGTTTAAGGGGAGAAAATATTAAGAGTTTAACATAAATGAAATCTTAATAGTAACATCTCTTCGTCACTGTAGAAGCCTAGAAAAAAAAGGACAAGCCAGTAGCAATAGCACTTCTATTATTAGTACAAAAATTCCAATTTTGAAAAATATAATTTCTTATTTTTAGTAATCAAGATTCCTTAGAGAAATAGCTGATTTTATTTATGAGAAAGGAATGGGTATGAAGAGCCTGTCATACATTGTCCTAACAGAAAGCTGTGAAATATGTATATATTTCACACACATTGTGAAATGGCTATATAAGGCTAATTACATAAAGTATGTGCTGCCTCACATATTTATTTTTGTGATGAGAACCTTTAAAATCTACTCAGTAATTTTCAAGGATACATTTTTATTAATATAGTCACCGTGTTGTACAATAGATATCCTGTACATGTATATAGATCTCTTGTACATGTGTATAATATATACGTATGTATACATATATGTACATATTTATATACGTTTATTTAAAACATATACGTGTGTGCGTGTGTGTCTGTGTGTATGTGTGTATATATATATAGCATATATATATAGCATATATATAGCATATATATAGCATATATATATAGCATATATATAGCATATATATAGCATATATAGCATATATATATAGCATATATATATAGCATATATAGCATATATATATAGCATATATATATAGCATATATAGCATATATATAGCATATATATATAGCATATATAGCATATATATAGCATATATATAGCATATATATAGCATATATATAGCATATATATATAGCATATATATAGCATATATGTATAGCATATATATAGCATATATATAGCATATATATATAGCATATATATAGCATATATATAGCATATATATATAGCATATATATAGCATATATATAGCATATATATATAGCATATATATAGCATATATATAGCATATATATATAGCATATATATAGCATATATATAGCATATATATATAGCATATATATAGCATATATATATATATATATATATATATATATATATATATATATATATGCTAAGATTTTTCTCCAGAGAACTCAGGAGCCAACAAGAAGATTTCCCACTTGTCAAAGATTTAAACACCCAAGCATCGATAAGAATAATAACCACAGTGAATTAATCATATCAAATATATTAAAATCTAGAAGACCATACATATATTTAAAAAATGAATTATTATTTGATGATATTCAGAGGATGAAAGGAATTAAAACAACTTTTGTAACTAGAACAAAAAAAGAGAAATATTCAGGCACTTTTTCTGATTTTTTTATATGAAATTTCCCTTAAGGTAACCACATAACTAATGAAGGAGATTTTTTGTCTCATAAAGCGGTCTACCTAGAAATGCAGACGAAAGGATAGAGCTAAAATATTGCCACTTTATCTTTCAACCAGTTGTAAACAGAAGAAAACTTTAATATGATAATGTATTTAAACCTGAAATGTAATGCTAACATTATATTTACTGATGAACTGTTCTTGTTCCCTAAAATCAGGAGCAAGCAAAAGTGTTTAAATTTAAAACTTCTCTTCAATGTTATAATTTAAGTTCTAGCAAATTCAGCGGGGTAAATAAAAGGCATAAATATTGGGAAAAGATGGAGATGTTCTTTTCTGTAGATCAATATACTTTTCTTAAAATTATAGGTGACCAATAATTGAAAAATTAAATTTAAAAATATCATTTATAGTAGCATCAAATACTTTTAATGCCAACAAATAAATTTCACAAAAAATGCATAAGATATTTTTACTAAGAACTACAACACATTGCTTGTAAAGACTAGTGAAGACCTAAATAATAATATATAATGTGTTTATTAATTGGAAGACTCAATAAGGTTAGGTTGTCAATCCTCTTCTAAATTAATAATTGTATTTGAATGGACAACAAATTGTATGCATTTATTATATACATCATGGTGTTTTGAAATACAGCCATGAGCTCCACAATGATCTTTTTGTCAACAACAGACATATATACAATGGGTTTTTCAGGAAGTAGTCCAGAAGAAGGCATTGTTATCATAAGACATGACAGATCCATGAGTGTTACTGCCCCTGAAGACTTTCAGTAGGCTAAGATGTGAAGGCAGAAGACAGTGATATTTATCCTGACCCTGTGGAAGCCTAGGCTGATGTGTGTGTTTTTGTCTTAGGTTTTGACGAAATGTTTAAAAAGTAAAAAATAAAATAAAAACTTTAAAAATTGAAAAAAAATGCTTATGGAATGAGTATATAAAGAAAGAAAATATTTTTATACAGCTGTACAGTATGTTTGTGTTTTAGGCTAAATGTTATTACAAGAGTCAAAAAGTTTTGAAAATTTTATATAGTAAGAATGTTGCCAAAAGCTAAGGTTATTAGCGAAGAAATCGTTTTTTTTAAATTATACTTAAAGTTCTAGGGTACATGGTGCATAATGTGCAGGTTAGTTACATATGTATACATGTGCCATGTTTGTGTGCTGCACCCATTAACTCGTCATTTACATTAGGTATATCTCCTAATACTATTCCTCCCCCCACCCCCCACCCCACAACAGGCCCCAGTATGTGATATTCCCTTCCTGTGTCCAAGTGTTCTCACTGTTCAATTCCCACCTATGAGTGAGAACATGCAGTGTTTGGTTTTTTGTCCTTGCGAGAGTTTGCTGAGAATTATGGTTTCCAGCTTCATCCATGTCCCTACAAAGGACATGAACTCATCCTTTAAATGGCTGCATAGTATTCCATGGTGTATCTGTGCCATATTTTCTTAATCCAGTCTATCATTGATGGACATTTCGGTTGATTCCAAGTCTTTGCTATTGTGAATAGCAATAAACATAGGTTGCATATGTCTTTATAGCAGCATGATTTATAATCCTTTGGGTATATACCCAGTAATGGGATGGCTGGGTCAAATGGTATTTCTAGTTCTAGATCCCTGAGGAATCACCACACTGTCTTCCACAATGGTTGAAGTAGTTTACAGTCCCACCAACAGTGTAAAAGTGTTCCTGTTTCTCCACATCCTCTCCAGCACCTGTTGTTTCCTGACTTTTTAATGATCGCCATTCTAACTGGTGTGAGATGGTATCTCATTGTGGTTTTGATTTGCATTTCTCTGATGGCCAGTGATGGTGAGCATTTTTTCATGTGTCTGTTGGCTGCATAAAAGTCTTCTTTTGAGAAATGTCTGTTGATATGCTTCACCCACTTGTTGATGGGGTTGTTTGTTTTTTCCTTGTAAGTTTGTTTGAGTTCTTCGTAGATTCTGGATATTAGCCTTTTGTCAGATGAGTAGATTGCAAAAATTTTCTCCCATTCTGTAGGTTGCCTGTTCACTCTGATGGTAGTTTCTTTTGCTGTGCAGAAGCTCTTTAGTTTAATTAGATCCCATTTGTCAATTTTGGCTTTTGTTTCCATTGCTTTTGGTGTTTTAGACATGAAGTCCTTGCCCATGCCTATATCCTGAATGGTATTGCCTAGGTTTTCTTCTAGGGTTGTTATGGTTTTAGGTCTAACATTTAAGTCTTTAATCCATCCTGAATTAATTTTTGTATAAGGTGTAAGGAAGGGATCCAGTTTCAGCTTTCTACATATGGCTAGCCAGTTTTCCCAGCACCATTTGTTAAATAGGAAATCCTTTCCCCATTTCTTGTTTTTGTTAGGTTTGTCAAAGATCAGATGGTTGTAGATGTGTGGTATTATTTCTGAAGGCTCTGTTCTATTCCATTGGTCAATATCTCTGCTTTGGTACCAGTACCATGCTGTTTTGGTTACTGTAGCCTTGTAGTATAGTTTGAAGTCAGGTAGCGTGATGCCTCCAGCTTTGTTTTTTTGTCTTAGGATTGGCTTGGCAATGCGGGCTCTTTTTGGGTTCCATATGAACTTTAAAGTAGTTTTTTCCAATTCTGTGAAGAAAGTCATTGGTAGCTTGATGAGGATGTCATTGAATTTATAAATTACCTTGGGCAGTATGGCCATTTTCATGATATTGATTCTTCCTATCCATGAGCATGGAATGTTCTTCCATTTGTTTCTGTCCTCTTTTATTTCATTGAGCAGTGGTTTGTAGTTCTCCTTGAAGAGGTCCTTCACATCCCTTGTGAGTTGGATTCCTGGGTATTTTATTCTCTTTGAAGCAATTGTGAATGGGAGTTCCCTCATGATTTGGCTCTCTGTTTTTCTGTTATTGGTGTATAAGAATGCTTGTGATTTTTGTACATTGATTTTGTATCCTGAGACTTTGCTGAAGTTGCTTATCAGCTTAAGGAGATTTTGGGCTGAGATGATGGGGTTTTCTAAGTGTAAAATCATGTCATCTGCAAACAGGAACAATTTGGCTTCCTCTTTTCCTTATTGAATACCCTTTATTTCTTTCTCCTGCCCGATTGCCCTGGCCAGAACTTCCAACACTATGTTGAATAGGAGTGGTGAAAGGGGGCATCCTTGTCTTGTGCCAGTTTTCAAAGGGAATGCTTCCAGTTTTTGCCCATTCAGTATGATATTGGCTGTGGGTTTGTTAAAAATAGCTCTTATTATTTTGAGATATGTCCCATCAATACCTAATTTATTGAGAGTTTTTACCATGAAGGGCTGTTGAATTTTGTCAAAGCCTTTTCTGCATCTATTGAGATAATCATATGGTTTTTGTCTTTGGTTCTGTTTTTATGCTGGATTACATTTATCGATTTTCGTATGTTGAACCAGCCTTGCATCCCAGGGATGAAGCCCACTTGATCATGGTGGATAAGCTTTTTGATGTGGTACTGGATTCCGTTTGCCAGTATTTTATTGAGGATTTTTGCATCAATGTTCATCAGGGATATTGGTCTAAAATTCTCTTTTTTTGTTGTGTCTCTGCCAGGCTTTGGTGTCAGGCTGATGCTGGCCACATAAAATGAGTTAGGGAGGATTCCCTCTTTTTCTATTGATTGGAATAGTTTCAGAAGGAATGGTACCAGCTCTTCCTTGTAGCTCTGGTAGAATTTGACTGTGAATTCATCTGGTCCTGGACTTTTTTTGGTTGGTAAGCTATTGATTATTGCCTCAATTTCAGAGCCTGTTATTGGTCTATTCAGGGATTCAACTTCTTTGTGGTTTTGTCTTGGGAGGGTATATGTGTCCAGGAATTTATCCATTTCTTCTAGATTTTCTAGTTTATTTGCGTAGAGGTGTTTATAGTATTCCCTGATGGTAGTTTGTATTTCTGTGGGATCAGTGGTGATATCCCCTTTATCATTTTTTACTGCATCTATTTGATTCTTCTCTTTTTTCTTCTTTATTAGTCTTTCTAGCAGTCTATCAATTTTGTTGATCTTTTCAAAAAACCAGCTCCTGGATTCATTGATTTTTTGAAGGGTTTTTTGTGTCTCTATCTCCTTCACTTCTGCTCTGATCTTAGTTATTTCTTGCCTTCTTCTAGCTTTTGAATATGTTTGTTCTTGCTTCTCTAGTTCTTTTAATTGTGATGTTAGGGTGTCAATTTTAGATCTTTCCTGCTTTCTCTTGTGGGAATTTAGTGCTATAAATTTCTCTCTACACACTGTTTTGAATGTGTCCCAGAGATTCTGGTATGTTGTGTCTTTGTTCTCGTTGGTTTCAAAGAACATCTTTATTTCTGCCTTCATTTCATTATGTACCCAGTAGTCATTCAGGAGCAGGTTGTTCAGTTTCCATGGAGTTGAGCAGTTTTGAGTGAGTTTCTTAATCCTGAGTCCTAATTTGCACTGTGGTCTGAGAGACAGTTTGATATAATTTTGGTTCTTTTACATTTGCTGAGGAGTGCTTTACTTCCAACTATGTGGTCAACTTTGAAATAAGTGTGATGTGGTGCTGAGAAGAATGTATATTCTATTGATTTGGGATGGAAAGTTCTGTAGATGTCTCTTAGGTCCACTTGGTGCAGAGCTGAGTTCAATTCCTCGATATCCTTGTTAACTTTCTGTCTTGTTGATTGGTCTAATGTTGACAGTGGAGTGTTAAAGTCTCCCATTATTATTGTGTGGGAGTCTAAGTCTCTTTCTAGGTCTCTAAGGACTTGCTTTGTGAATCTGGGTGCTCCTGTATTGGGTGCATATATATTTAGGATAGTTAGCTCTTCTTGTTGAACTGATCCCTTTACCATTATGTAATGGCTTTCTTTGTCTCTTTTGATCTTTGTTGGTTTAAAGTCTGTTTTATCAGAGACTAGGATTGCAAACCCTGCCTTTTTTTGTTTTCCATTTGCTTAGTAGATCTTCCTCCATCCCTTTATTTTGAGCCTATGTGTGTCTCTGCATGTGAGATGGGTCTCTTGAATACAGCACACTGATGGGTCTTGACTCTTTATCCAATTTGCCAGTCTGTGTCTTTTAATTGGAGCATTTAGCCCATTTACATTTAAGGTTAACATTGTTATGTGTGAATTTGATCCTGTCATTATGATGTTAGCTGGTTATTTTGCTAGTTAGTCGATGCAGTTTCTTCCTAGCATCGATGGTCTTTACAATTTGGTGTGTTTTTGCAGTGGCTGGTACTGATTGTTCCTTTCCATGTTTAGTGCTTCCTTCAGGAGCTCTTTTAGGGCAGTCCTGGTGGTGACAAAATCTCTCAGCACTGGCTTATCTGTAAAGCATTTTATTTCTCCTTCACTTATGAAGCTTAGTTTGGCTGGATATGAAATTCTGGGTTGAAAATTCTTTTCTTTAAGAATGTTGAATATTGGCTCCCGCTCTCTTCTGGCTTGTAGAGTTTCTGCAGAGAGATCCGCTGTTAGTCTGATGGGCTTGCCTTTGTGGGTAACCCGACCTTTCTCTCTGGCTGCCTTTAAAATTTTTTCCTTCATTTCAACTTTGGTGAATCTGACAATTATGTGTCTTGGAGTTGCTCTTCTCAAGGAGTATCTTTGTGGTGTTCTCTGTATTTCCTGAATTTGAATGTTGGCCTGCCTTGCTAGGTTGGGGAAGTTTTCCTAGATAATATCCTGCAGAGTGTTTTCCAACTTGGTTGATTCTCCCTGTCACTTTCAGGTACACCAATCAGACATAGATTTGGTCTTTCCACATAGTCCCATATTTCTTGGAGGCTTGCTTGTTTCTTTTTACTCTTTTTTCTCTAAACTTCTCTTCTAGCTTCATTTCATTCATTTGATCTTCAGTGATTGAAGAAATCATTTTTTAAATAAATTTAGTGGAGCTTAAGTGAATAGCCTTTGTAAGGCTACAGTATGTCCTATGCCTTCATGTTCACTTGCCACTCACTCACTGACTCACTCAGAGCAACTTTCAGTCCTGCAAGTTCCATCACGGTAAGTGTCCTATACAACTATACATTTTGTTTACCTTTTATACCATATTTTTATGGTACATTTTCTATTTTTAGCTGTGTTTAGATACACAAATACTTGCCATTGTGTTTCAGTTACCTACAGTATTAAGTAAAGTAATATGCAGTACAGATTTGTAGCCTAGGAGCAATAGACTATAGGATATAACCTACATCTGTAGTAGGCTATCATATATGTTTTGTAAGTATACTCTATGATGCTCACACAACAAAATGGCCTAATGAGACATTTCTACAAATGTATTTCTGTTGTTAAATATTGCATGTCTGTAATGTATACATTGTGAAATGGCTATATCAATCTAATTACAGTATCCACTGCCTCGCATATTTATCATGCTTGCAATGGGAACTTTTAAAATCTACTCGGTAATTTTCAAGGATACATTTTTAATAAGTATTGTCATCATGTTTTACAATAGGTCCCTTGAACCTATTCCTCCTATCTTACTGAAATTTTGAATCCTTTGATCAGTATCTCCCCAACCCTCTGCCCCACAGCTCCTGGTAACCACCATTCTACTTCCTGCTTTAGTGAGTTCAACATTGTTAGATTCGACATACATGTGAGATCATGCAGTATTTGTCTTTCTGTACCTGGCTCACATCACTTAATCCAATGTCTCTAAGTTCATCCATGTTGTCACAAATGACATAATTTATTTTTAAATGTAAAGTAGTATTTCGTTGTGTATATATAACACATTTTCTTCATTCATTCATTAATGAGCACTTAGTTTGTTTTTGTATATTGGCTATTGGGAATAATGTAATGAGCATAAGAATGCAGATATCTATTCAACATAATGAATTCATTTCCTTTGGATATAACTCAGTAGCAGAGTTGCTGAATCATATGTTAGTTCTAACTTTAATTTTTTGAGGAAATTTGAAACTGTTTACCCTGTCTGTACTAATTTTCATTCTCATCAAGGGTATTCAGGGGTTTTCTTTTCTCCATATTCTCTCTTACACTTGTTATCTGTAGTCTTTTTGATAATTGCTAGTTTAACAGGTGTGATGAAATAACTCATTATGGTTTTAGATGACTAGTAATTGTGAGCATTTTTTTCATATACTTGTTGGCAACTTGTACATCTTTTGTGAAATGCCTATTCAGATTCTTTGCCGATTTCTATTCAGGGTTTCCTTGTTTTCTTTCTATAAAGTTGCTTGAGTTCCTTATATATTTTAGATATTGATCCCTTATCAGATGAATGGTGTGCATATATTTTTCCCATTTCATTTGTAGTCTCTTTATTCTGTTGATTGTTTCTTTTGCTGTGCAGAAGGTTTTTAGTTTGATGTAATCCCATTTGTCAATTTTTCTTTTGTTGCCTATGCTTCTGGGGTCACACCTCCCAAAAAATCATCGCCCAGACCAATAGCATAGATCTTTTCCCATTTTTTTCTAGTAGTTTTAGAATGTCATGTCCTATTAAGACTTTAACCCATTTTGAGTTGACTTTTGTAAATTATGCCAGATAAGAGTACAACTTCATTCTCCTTTATGTGGCTATTCAGTTTTTATACCACCATTTATTGAGGAGACTCATTTCCCCATTTTGTGGTCTTGACAATTTTGTCAGAAACCAACTGCATGTAAATATGTGGATTTCTTGCTAACCTCTCAATTCTGTTCCATTTTCTATGGTTCTATTTATAACATTATTATGATGTTTTTATTACTAAAACTTTGCAGTTTACTATGACATCAGGTAGAGTGATTCCTCTAGCTTCATTTTCTTTTGGATCAATATTACTTTTGCTATTCCATGTAAATTTTGTAATTCCACATACATTTTAAGATAGCTTTTTGTATTTATGCGGAAAATTCCATTGCTAGAGATAGTAATTTTCTTGAATATGTAGATTGCTTTCCATAGCATGGACATTCTAACAATGTTATACTTCCTTCCACTATGTTGACATCTATTTATGTGTTCCTCAATTTCTTTCATCAAGGTTTTATAGTTTCAGTGTAAGGTTTTTCTCCTCTTTTGTTAAGTTTATTCCTAAATATTTAACATTTTTATAGCTATTATAAATGGAATTGTTTTCCTGAATCAATTTCTTTAACCAGTTTTTATTAATTTGCTGTTAGTGTGTAGAATGCTACTAATATTTGTATGGTGATTTCAATCCTGCAAATTTACTCAAATTTTTATTAGTTCTAACAGTTTTTTAATGGAGTCATTAGGTTATTTTGTAATAAGATTATGTCATCTGCAAAAAACAATTTTAATTCATTTCCTATTTGGATGTCTTTTTTTTTCTCATGTCATGCAACCTCATGCAGCCAACGTAGTACTAGAAGTCCTAGCCAGAACAATTAAGCAAAAGGTTGCCTGCAACAGTAGACAGAAGATCATCTATCTATATAATATACATATAAATTATATTTATAATAAAATAAAATGTATATTATATATAATAATATATTACTTTCAGCTAATTAAAGTATGCACTGCCTCACATATTTATCATTTTTGTGGTGAGAACCTTTCAGACTATATGTGTGTCCTTATGGGTAAGACTCTTGTAGTCAGCTTCTCATTGGATTTTTTTTTTTTTTTTGTACTGTTCAGCCACACTATGTCTTCTTTGGAAACTTAATTTATTTACATTCAAGGTAATTATTGATAGGTAAGGACTTAACTACTGCCATTTTCTTAATTGTGTTTTGATTGTTTATTAGGTTCTTTGTTCCTTTCCCTCTTTCTGTCTTTATTTGTGATTGAGTGATTTTTTCTGGTGTTACACTTTGATTAACTCTTATTTGTCTTTTGTGTAGCTATATTTTAGTTTTGTGGTTGCCATGAGACTTAGATAAAACATTTTATAGTTATAACAGGCTATTTTAAATTGATAACAGCTTAATTTTGATTGCATAGAAAACACTTTTACACCACCCCCATCTACAAACATTTTATATATCCCTCAGTAAATTATTGTAGCTATTATTATTTTAATAGTTTTGTTTTTTTATTGTAGCTATTATTATTTTAATAGTTTTGTCTTTTAATCTTAATATTAAGTTTATAAGTGATTTACACAATCCCATTGCAATATTTGAGTATTCTGATCTAACAGACTCAGTTTGCAATTACTGGTCTGGACCTGGGGCCATGGAAGCCTTCCCAGCACTGGGTTTTACTGGAGTAGGCCTGTTTTTGAGACCTGAGGCAAAGTATCATGCTCACTTCCCTCTCCTTTTTTAAAGAGGAAGGTATCTCTCTTCATGCTGTGCTGCCTGGAATTAGGGAAGGAAAGGAGTGACTGGGTAATGTAAAACTGGCCTTCCTACTTTCTTTATTTTTCTTATTTTGGTTTTACTCCGAGGTGCTGTAATCTCTCACCTGATTTTCATAACTTTTGTGAAGATACATTCCTTCATGGGTAGCTGTTCAAGTGGTTGTTTCTTCAGGGCAATGAGTGCTAAAAGTTCTATTCTGCCATCTTGACCTTTACTAAATTTAAATAATACCTTAATAAGGAGGTTGAGATTAACAAAACATTCCTCTTCACTTAGAAAAGTTAAAAGAACAAAAGATACACATAAAAAGAATATCACTATTTTTGCAAACCTCTAAAACGTGTGTCTAGCAATAATTCCAATGTTTCATAATACATTAACTAACACTATTAAGAGAAAATGAACTGTATATTAATAATCTCTTGTTAAAAAACATGATAACGTCAATGAAGGGTTTTTTGGCAAAACATGGAACTTTCATATGATTTAGCTTCTAGATCTAGCTAACAGATTACAAAAGATACATTAGGAAGTCATGTTTCACAAGAAGAATGCAATAAGCAATAATGAAAACTTAAAACTATTCTAGCGCATATACAATCTATTTCTTTCAAGGATGAATTTACAAAAATCAAAGAAGGTTGGGGTACCTATACATTAAAAGACATTCAGGAGACATTTTAATCACATGCAATATGTAAACCTTTTTATGTTATGGAAAGCTTTTGGGTACTATACAGTATATGTGTTGCACAGATAGATAGCATTGTATATATGCATACCTACGTATGTATTAATATTGATATTGTATATTAATATATCATTTACATTTTAAAATATGGTACAATGAAACAATAGGAATTGGCAACAGTTTAAAATACAAACAAGTAAAAAACAGTTTTATGGTTATAGATATATAGAATATTCCATTCTAGGTATAAATGCCTCAGATAATTAGTATAAACAGAAATCTGTTTTTGCACGTAGAATAGATACACATTGGTAAACTCAGTTTACATATGTGCAGGCTTTTTATAAACTAAATATTTTCATACAATATTAAAGGCCTAATGTTAATTATAAGAATGTTAAGCAGACTTAACTCTTTTCTTTATTAGCTAATAATAGCCTTAATAAAGAATAGAAGTATGATTGCTTAGGTATTTTCATATAGATTTCTATCCAGTTTTCTTCCAATTTAATGAAGTAAAGTGTCAGTGCTAATTGCCTATATCTTTCTTGCCCTAATCTTTAAAAATTTCTGGTAGATAAAATAAGGTCTGCAAGAGCAGTAAGTCGATAGATCTGTGTGAAAAGACAGCGAAGGGCAGACAATTGAAAATTAGTGGTGATGTTCTTTCCTAAGAAGATGATTTTTACCAATGCATACTGATATCGTTTGGCTGTGTTCCTCTCCCTAAAATCTCATCTTGAATTGCAATCCCCATAATCTGTCCATGTCAAGGAAGAGACCAGGTGGAGGTAATTGAAACATTTGGGTGGTTCCTTCATACTGTTCTCATGATAGTGAGTGAGTTCACAGGATCTGATGGTTTTATATGTATGGTAGTTCCTTTTGCATTCATTCTCCTTCCTGCTATCTTGTGAAGAAGGTGCCTTCCTTCCCCTTTCCCTTCCCCTTCCACCATGATTTTAAGTTTCCTGAGGCCTCCCCAGCCATGCTGAATTGAGTCAACTAAACCTCCCTCCTTTATAAATTACCCAGCATCGAGCAGTTATTTGTAGCAGTATGAAAACAAACTAATACACATACACTCCTCCCTTCCTTGCACACACCACTTCTATTATGCTATCTAATCATACCAATTTGGGTAGCTATAAAATTGTGAAAGAGATTAAAACGAAGATGATTAAGCAATGTATTGGAGTAGTGTTGTCTTTCACACCATACATATTCATTAAACTGTATGTTTTCAGGAAAGGTTAAGGCACTTTGGTGTTTGTCTTGTAAAATGCTTTTGGAAAGCAATGGTCGATAAAATCTCCTAATCCTCTACTGGGAAAGTGTCTTTTTCTTAACTGATATTTCTGCACGGTCCCATGAAGCAGGATCCTGATATGATTAACACTAGAAACTGTTCCTTTCTAGCTGAATGTAGAAGGTACTGAATGGAATTTAAGATCAAAATTATATGCCCTAGCTAATACCTAGAATACAGCCACTGCATATTGTTAGAGTGGTATGCTTTAAAAGTTTAAGCTTTGGGAGGCCAAGGCGGGTGGATCATGAGGTCAGGAGTTCAAGACCAATCTGGCCAACATGGTGCAACCCCGTTTCTACTAAAAATACAAAAACTAGCCAGGCGTGGTGGTGGGCACCTGTAATCCCAGCTACTAGGGAGGCTGAGGCAGAGAATTGCTTGATCCCAGGAGTTGGAGGTTGCAGTGAGCCAAGATCGCGTCACAGCACTCCAGCCTGGGCAATAGAGTGAGACTCGGTCTCAAAAAAAAAATAAATAAAAAGTCTAATCTATATATTGGAATGATAAACATCCCTTAAGAATATTCAGAAAGTGCACACACCCATGCACATACACATGTATCATCCTATTTCTAGAGAGGGGTAGTCCAAAAGTTTTTCTATAAGTAACCTTTATATAATCAAGCTTCTAAAACAAATTGCTCAATATTTCAATAGATGATAGAAAAAAATATGAAAAGTTCTGAACTTTTAATTTAAAAATTCAACCAGAAATAACACACTTAGGTAAGAACACTTTTGAAGTGCATGCTACCTAAGTGCCTTTCTTTGCCAGTAAAATCCTCAGCAACACATTTTCATATTTTCCACTTCTGAGCACTGGTAACTTTCAATGACGACAAACTCATTACTATGTGTTTGCTTTAGTAACACATAAATTAAAGGGCTTACAGTATTTCTTGATCTAAACTCTGTTTCATAGTATGAGGCCATCTTTCAAAAAATAATAACCTTACTTTTAAAAGGTTTAATGCTCAGCCAATTTTAAAGTTAAAAAGGCAGGAATTAAATAATTTTCCCTAGGGAAATATACCTCGGCGAGAACTACTATGATTCTCATGTTCCCAATCTCCCTCCCTCATGTGCAAGATATTTTAAATGTATTTAAACATCCTAGGATCTATTATGTTTGTGCATTAAAACTAATCCAAAATTGAATTTCTATCTTCCAATTTAAAGTGAAGAAGTACATGGTATAAGTCACAATTACTATTAAAACTAATATAAAGCTATCAATTGTTTTCCTGGGTAGACATACCCAAATCCACTAGGATAATGCTATATTCCTTAGATCTAATGACTTATCATTAGATTAATAAGCAGAGATTTTTATTCATCAGTCTTCTTTAAATTTCATTCACTTAATCTGTGCTTCATTTTGGCAATATCTTTGCTATTCAAAGAGTTGGCAAAATCCTGGAATACAGACTCTCAGAGTTTAACTATAACATAGATGTGGATTGGCTCAAATATCTCTACATTTAAGAATTTCTTTTACAGATTCTGCCTCTAACTTAAATTTTAAATATTTTTGTTAGGTTTAAACTAAAGTGATCAATAACATCACTTTAGTTTAAACCCACATCTGCTCATACACTGTTTGAAAAGCAGTGACATCCCTAGAACCTTATCACTATTTATGTGCCTTTATTGCATTAGTTCCAACATGCATGTAAACATCTTTCCTCTCCTCTACCTAGATGAATCTCCCAAGATCCAGTTTAAATACAGATTTATCTGTAAAATCATTCTTTATTATTCTTATCCATGACATTCTCCCATTTCTGAATTCACTGTCAGCATGAGCCCTGACATCAAATAGTTTAAAATACCTTGTTTATTCAATGAAATCAAACTTCAAAAAATAACTAATGATATGAACTAGGGCCAAATGAGTGACATAAACCACAAGTGCACGTCTGAGGCAAGGAAAATCACCAGGCGTGGGCAATATCTGCGTTTTCTTAAAGAAAAGGCAACAGGGCCACAAAGAGAAACGTTGTCCACTTCATGAATAAGAACAGAAAATGATACTTTTGTAAATGAATGTAACAGTGAAGAAAAATTTACCATTACTCATTTCTAGAAAATTTATTAGGAAATGTACATAAGGACATAATATGTTAACCAGAACTTGTGAAACTAAAATATTTACCCCAAATCACCATGTTTCCTAAGTTCTATCCTAAAATAACTTCAGAAAGATACCATTTCCTGAACCAAATAAAACTAGATATAATTTAAATCATTGTAAGTTGCAACAGTAGACTTTTTTTCTAATGGTAAGGACTTTTGTTGCCTTAAATGAGTATTATGAACAGAGCTATGTAGTGAGAAATTGCCTAGGTTTTCTTATCATCGTTCAAAAAAGAAATAATCTGATTCTCTAGAGGAGAAAAAGGCATTTTGTCTCCTTACTACAGCATTATAGAAATATTCTTAAAGAACATCAAACTCCCTTTGGTCCAATTCAATACTTTCCAGGTAACAATAAGATCTACCATTTTTTTTTCTTTGAGTAGACATAGTCTACTCACTATCCAAGAAACTGGGTTAGTTTCTTACGATCTACTCCAGTGAACAGAGCAGAATTGCCTGCTTATAGTGAATAAGCAGGCATTGTGTTTCATTAATCAATATCCTGTGAAATTGGTTCACTTGATTTGTACCTCATTTTGACAATACGTTTAAGTTAATGAAACAGAAATCTTAACGTAAAACACTTAGAATAACTATACCTTTCCTCATAGTGTTCCAAAAATAATACTTTAACTATAATAATTTTTATCTTAAATTAACTGTTTGAAGTAATCCATAACTAAAATATCAATAAATATATTATTGGTAAAATATTCATAAGTATATTCAATAAATAACTAGAATTAATTTAAATCTGATTTAAAAGGAAAATTAATTATTAATGAGTTTAGAATTAACTTTTTGATAATTAAAACTGAATAAATTATTGTTAAGAAATATGGGGTAGATAAAAATTTTAAAGTATATTGCAAGTTTAAATTTCTTAATTATAATGCTATATTGGCCTTTGTGCTCTATAACAAGTTATATGATGACATGTATCAGTGTTAAAGATGTACTGAGTTGAAAATAAAAATAGTTTTGAATGTTAGATTTTTGTATATTTATACTTAAAATAAACTAATTCCTTATAATTTATAACTTGCTTCTATGAAATAAAAAAGTAAAAAATTTTTGAATATCCTCAAGGTCTGTACTTCTCCAGTGATCTTTTAAACAAGGAACAAACCCAACTGTTGCTAATTGTTGAGTTTTCAGAATAAATATTTCCTACATTAAAGACCTCAAATCTTCTTTCATATAAAAAAAACTTGGTCTGATGAAATTATCCATTTGCCATATCATCTCAGTCTTTTCAAAAATACACATATAAGCCCTGAAATTCATATTTGGGTAATGGTAATAGCTTGTCAAGTTGATGACTGTTCGCTCATTCCTTCAAACTTTATTTTCATATTTACAGAAAGACTCAAGAGTGCAGAGAAAGTGTTATACAGATGGCAAATAAATATTGCTTATAATTTTCTTCATTTCTCTTCTTTCTTGTTCATCACTTGGTTTATTTGCATGAAAACAGGGCCTCTGATTCTTAAGAATTCATTTGCATGAATTGTCTCAGCACAAAAAGTCACAGTTCCTCATTAACAAGTAAAACTCTGTGATCATAGAACAATAGAATGTAAAGGTGAAAAGGACACCAGAAATATACAATCTACACTTTACAGAGATGAAGATAGTAAATTCCAGCAAATAAAAATTGTTTCAGCAAGATAACTCTTTAATTTTAACAAATGCTGAATTGTGCTCAATTTTACATGAATGTCAAATAATTATATGTTTCGCATTAAAAACCAGGGTCACCGAGGCATGTAAGGGACTTATTTTAGATCTCATATACAAAATCCTCTTTTGCTCAAGATGCTTATTGATGATGTTTTGAATGTTATTTATTTTCTCTTGGCATTATGATAATAAACTGCACAAAGGATAATAGGTTTAGATGAGGAATGCTTAGCCTATGCTGTTTTCTCTCTATTTTAATAATTCCACTTAATGCAAAAGGAGAAAAACTGAAAGAAATTTATGAGCAATCTTGTTTCTAGGCATAAGAGTTTTTGAAAGTTTCTTAACAAATGTGAATAACAAAATAAATACCTATGTTTAAATATTACAAATGGCCTTTTATTTTGTATTAATACACTTTATTTTTAGAGCAGTTTTTGCTTTATAAAAAATTGAAGAGAAAGTTCAAGGAGTTCCCATATATTCCCCTCCCCAACAGCAATCTTTCTCCCCACCATCCACACACAATTCCCCCTATTATTAACATTTTCCATTTGTGTGGTATATTTCTTATGGATCATGACCCAATATTGGTATATTATCATTATCTAAAGTCTGTAGTTTATATATGGTTTATAGTGTATATTAGGGTTCACAATTTGCATTGTTCAGTTTCATAGGTTTGGACCAATGCATAATATCATGTATCCACCCTAACCGTATTATATTCTTGTGGTATAGTTCCACTGCCCTAAATGTCCCCTGCTCTAACCTATCCATGCCTCCAGTCCCCTTCCTTCACTCTGAAGCCATGGAAACCACTGGCTGTGGACCATCTCTATGGCTTTGCACTTTCCAGAATGCCATGTAGTTGGAACCACATGACATGTAGTCTTTTCAGGTTGCCTTCATTTAGTTAGTAATATAAATCTAAAGTTCTTCCTCGTTTACCTGGCTTGATAGCTTTTTAAAAATATATTTTGGTAAGAATACTTAACATGAGATCTAACTTCTTAACAGATTTATAACTGTACAATACGATAGGGTTACAACAGGCACACTACTGTATAGAAAATCTAGAACTGGTTCATCTTGCATTACTGAAACTTTATATCCACTGATAAGCAGCTCCCCATTTCCCAATCCCCCTGCCCCAGCAATCATTGTCATTCTGCTCTTTTGCTTCACTGAGTATAACTGTTTTAGATACCTCATATAAGTGGAATCATGGAGTATTTGCTGTTCTGTGACTAATTTATTTCACTTAGCCTAATTTCCTTCAGATTCATCCATGTTGTTTCATATTGCATAATTTCCACCTTCTTTAAGTTGGAGTAGTAGTAAATTGTGTGTATACACATATGTACGTATATATATATATATATACATATGTATACACCCATACATACATATCATATTTTTTCTCATTTATTTATCTGCTTATGAAAATTTATTTTATAATAAACAAAACATAGTTACCAGCTTTGTAAATCTGGGCAAGTCACTTGATCTGACTGGATTCCTGATTAATAAGGTTAACAAAGACATTGCATAGCATTAAAATAAAGAGCTACTTGAAGAATATATACATGGCACTTAGAACAGTTGCAAGAATGTACTAAGTAGTAATTATAATTATTTTTGTTGTCAACAATATTTTTGTCTCTTTTATGCTGTGTGTGTGTGTGTGTGTGTGTGTCTGTGTGTGTACACACAACATAGGGAAATTATTTGTCTTTAAGCAAGATAAAAAGAATAAAACTCCACTAGTCAGGGAAAACTACTATTGACCTTACAGTTTATTTTCTCCTACACAGTTTCACAACAAAAATATTTCTATTGAGTGTGTATTAAAAAATCAGATTCTATTATATACGGTCTTTGGCAATGTGTTTTTAATTTTGCATTGTGACTTCAACTAGTAAGTATCCATATCATCACCTTAATTAATACATAATATTCTATTTTTGCGTGTATTGCAAAGTAATTATTTGTATTCAATTCCAACAGTTATTTAGACTGATTTCTGGTTTTTTTCTTAAAACTTCTTAGAATAAAATCTTCGAACATAATATTCTCAATATTACTATTTTTAAAAGTAGCCAAACCAATAGATAAGACAGGGTACCCCCTTGTTTTAAATTTGTATTTATTTAATTGTAAGTGACCTTTTTTCTTAATTCTAATTTGTGTGTATTGACAATATCTTTTATTTTATTTAAAATTTGCAGCAACTCTAAGAGTTACACCTCATATCAATAATCTATAGTTCTTCGAGGATAAATTCAAAACATTTTTAATGTAATTTACTCAAATAAGAATAACCTAAATTGTTAAATATGTATATTTCAAGGCCAATACTATGGAATTTCTAATTCTATTTGTCTCAGAGGTCTAAGAAATTCATATTTTTAATACACTCAATAATTTTTCCCTTACACACAAGCGTGCCAAGTAGTGAATAACCACTGGCCTAAACCTGGTATTTTTACTCAAGATATTTCTGCAGAGTGTTTAAAAGTTTTAATAAGAATGGTTTTGTAAAGATCTCAATAAAGTACTTAGGGATTTGCATTGCAAAATAGTTTCATAGAGGCTTTAAGTTGCTTCCAGTTACCATGTCCATACATTATTTATTTGCTTGCTATTTTTTCTCAATTTTTAAATTGTATTTAAAATATCGAAGTTAATATAATACGGGAATTTTATTAAATTTGTAAATGAAATATAAGTGAAAACATGGTAAAAACTTTTAGCTAAAGTATTTTAATTATCCCAGATATAGGACTCTCACTAAAGATTATGATAAATACCATAAATTGCAGTGAAATTGATAACGAGTAAAATGTAATTGGGTAGATTCCCATATTTACCTATACAAATTAGCTATTTTTAGGGATGATTTTTGTTGTCCAGGATATTTTTACTCTAATCCTCTCTGGCTCTTTTAAAAAAATTTCCCTCTGCATTTTATACAGTTTTTTTCATACTCTAAAGTAGATTTAAATGTACTATTAGAATTTTTCCCATTGATATCCATTCTAATATCCAGTTTCTTATTTATTTCCTCTTCTGTTTTGTTTAGTATTACTTTGTTCATGTCATGTTGCTTCTGCCTTGCAGATTTCCCTTTTCACATTTTACAGAAGCAATTTACAGTATTGATGTCAATTTGTTTTCTGAAACTGCATTTGAGTTTCTGTCACAATAATTTCCAGTTATGTTTAACTTCTGAATTGCGAACTTTTATTTCATTTTATTCTTTCAAGGTAAATTTTCTGGCAACCCATGCATCTCCCATTTTATTTAGTACCAAATGAGAAGAGGTATCCAAGCCTAATATTTTCTACTAGACATATTGAAGTGGGCTTACTTCTGTTAACGTTTCATTCGGAAGTCAACTACATGCAACTGGATGCAGTCAGCTCTCATCTGAATTCCCTGATTCCCATAGGAATTAATCCAATTTAGCTATTCTGGTCTGACCTGGTGGAAACTCATTCTATACCTACTATATTAACAAAGAACATAAAAATCCCATATTCCTAATAATTGTCACCACTACATTTTCCTTGTTTCCTCTAATTTATCTACATCTTTAAAATGATATATTCTAAGTTTGAGAGGAGGAGATGGAGCACATGGCTGAAAAAAGCTCTCCAGTGATGGTCACCCACTGGAGTCACACCAAATTGAACAACTATCCATGACGAAATGCACTTCATAAGAACCAAAAATAAGGTGAACAATCACAGTACCTGGTTTTAACATCATATTAAAAAAAGAGACACTGAAGATGTAGGAAAGACAGTCCTGAGTTGCCCACACCACTTCTCTCCCATCCCCTCTTAGTGGCCACACAGCATGGAGACATAATCTGTGCACTTGATGGAGGGAGAGCACAGTGATTGTGGGACTTAGCATTGGAACTTAGTGTTGCCCTATGACAGCGGAAAGCAACACAGGGCCGAACTCCGTCATGGGTTCATTTTGGTGGGATCCTGTTGACGATCCTGGCAAGAGGCAAATTGTCCATCCCAGCAGTCAGAACCTGAGTTCTAGCAAGCCCTGCTACCACAGACAAAAGTGCTTTGGGGTTCTAAATAAACTTGAAGGGCAATCTATGCTACAGGACTGCAATTTCTAAGCAAGTCCTGGTGCTGTGCTGGGCTTAGAGTCAAAGGACTTTGTCTTGTGGCTTGGGTTCCAGCTTAGCCACAGTAGAATAGAGCACCAGGTAGAAACCTAAGATTCACAACTCAAGGCCCTGCTCCCAGATAGCATCTCTGAATGCACCCAGGGCTAGGGGGAACTCACGCTGGAGGGAATGACACAGGCATGGCTGTATTTGCCACCTACTGATTATAGAGCCTTGGGCTTTGAGTGAACATAAGAAGTAGCCAGGTAGTGGACACCATGGGCCTTGGGTGAGATCCAGTGCTGTGCTGGCTTCAGGTATGACCCAGCACAGTACCAGTGGTGGTGGTCACAGGAGTGCTTGTGTCACCCTTCCCTCAGCTTCAGCCAGCTAAGCACAGAGAGAGACTCCTCCTACCTCAAACACATTTAATAATCAGACTCCCAAAGGTCAAGGATAAAGAAAAGATCCTAAAAGAAGCAGGAAAAAAAGAGCCAAATAACATTCAAAGGAGTTCCAATATGTCTGGCAGCAGACTTTTCACTGGAAACCTTACAGGCAAGGAGACAGTGGCATGACATATTTCAAGAGTTGAAGGAAAAAAAAAAAACTTGTATCATAGAATAGGATACCCAGCAAAAACTGTCCTTCAAACATGAAGGACAAATAAAGACTTTTCCAGACAAACAAGAGCGGAGAGATTTCATCAATACCAGAATTGTCCTACAGAAAATCTTAAAAGGAGTTCTTCAGTCTCAAAGAAAAGAGCATTAATGAGCAATAAAAAAAATCCTCTGAAAGAACAAAACACTCTGGTAATAGTAGGCACATAAAAAAACACATATTATAACACTGTAATTGTGGTGTGTAAAGTACTAATACATGAGTAGAAAGACTAAAAGATGAACCTATCAAAAATAATAACTACAATGACTTTTCAATACATAGTTAATACAGTAAGATATAAATAGAAACAACAAAAAGTAAAAAAGGAGAGACATGTAGTTAAAGTGTAGAGTTTTTATTAGTTTTCTCTTTGTTCATTTGTTTGTTGGTATATGCAAACAATGTAAACTTGTCACCAGTTTAAAATAATGAGTTATATCATCTGCAAACCTCATGGTAAACTCAACTCAAAAAATCCTCTCACAAATACCCACAAAATTAAAACACAAACACAACACTACAAAAATTGCTTTGACTAAAAGGAAAACAAGAAGGAAAGAAAGTAGAGAGAGCAGATGACAAAACAACCAGAAAACAGCTAACAAAATGGCAGGAGTAAATCAATACTTATCAATAATAATATTGAATGTCAATTGACCAAACTGTCTAATCAAAAGACATAGAGTGGCTAAATGCATTTTTAAAAAAGACCCAACAATCTGTTGCCTGTAAGTAGCATACTTCACTGCTAAAGAAACATACAGACTGAAGATGAAGGGAAGGAAAAGGATATTCCATTCAAATGCAAAGGAAAAAAGAGCAAGAGTAGCTATACTTATATCAGACAAAATAGATTTGAAGACAAAAACTATAAAAATGAACAAATGTTATATAATGATAAAAGGGTCAATTCAGCAAGATGATATAATAATTTTAAATATATATGCACCCAAAACTGGAGCTCCAGGATATACAAAGCAAATATTATTAGAGCTAAAGAGAGAGATAGACCCCAATACAATAAGAGGTAGAGACTTCAATATCACACTTTCAGCATTGGGCAGCTCTCCCAGATGGAAAATCAACAAGGAAACTTGAGTTTATCTGCACTAGAGACTAAATGGACCTAATAAATATTTACAGGACATTTCATCCAATGGCTGCAAAATGCACAATCATTTTCTCAGCACATGAATCATTCTCAAAAACAAACCATATGGTAAACCACAAAACAAGCCTTTAAAAATTTAAAAACAATGAAATTATATCAATTATCTTTTCTGACCACAATAGAATAAAACTAGAAATTAATAAGAAGAGGAATTTTGGAAATTATACAAACAAATACAAATTAAACCATATGCTCCTGAGTGACCAGTGGGTCAATGAAGAAATTAGGAAGATAATTTAAAATATTCTTGAGACACATGATAATGAAAACAAAACATATTAAAGCCTATGGGATATAGAGAATGCCATACAAAGAGTAAAACTTATAACAATAAACACCTACATGAAAAAAGTAGAAAAACTTGAAATAAACAACCTAATGTGAATCTTAAAGAATAAAAAAGCAAGAGCAGACCAAACACACAAAGATAATAAATAATAGAATCAGACAATAAGTAAATAAAATTGAAATGAAGAAAACACACAAAATGAGCAATGAAAGGAACAGCTGGTTTTTTGAAAAGACAAACAAAATCTACAAACTTTTAGCCAGACCTATTTTTTAATATAGAGAGAAGACCCAAATAAATAAAATCAGAAATGAAAAGGGAAACATTACAATCAATAGCATAGAAATCCAAAGGATCATTATTGACTACTATAAGCAATTATATATCAATAAACTGGAAAATCTGGAAGAAATGGATACGTTCCTAGACATATGAAACCCACCAAGATTGAAGCATGAAGAAATCCCAAATCAGAATAGAACAATACCAATTAAAGAAATTGAAGTTCTAATAAAAAGTCTCCCAGCAAAGAAAAGCCCAGAACCTGATGGCTTCGCTGCTCAATTCTATGCAACATTTAAACAAGAACTAATACCAGTCCTACTCAAAGTATTCCAATAAATAGAGGAGGAGGGAATACTTCCAAACTCATTCTATGAGGCCGGTATTACTCTGATACCAGACAAAGACACATCAGAAAAGTTAAACTACAGGCTAATATCCCTGATGAACATTGATGCAAAAATGCTCAACAAAATACTTACGAATCAAATTCAACAACACATTAAAGAGATCATTCATCATGACTAAGTTAGATTTATCCCATGGATGGAAGGATACGCAATATATGCAAACCATTCAACATATGCAAATCAATCAATATGATACATCATATCTACAGAATAAAGGAAAAATCATATGATCATTTCAATCGATGCTGAAAAAGCACTTGATAAAATTCAAAATCTCTTTATGATAAACTGTGGATAGAAGGAACATACCTTAATACAATAAAAGCCATATGTGACAGACCCATAGCTAGTATCATACTGAATGGGGAAAAACTAAAAGCCCTTCCTCTAAGATCTGGGACAAGACAAGGAAGCCCACTTTCACCATTGTTATTCCACCTAACAATGGTTAAGTAAGTCCTAGCTAGAGCAATCAGAGAAGAGAAAGAAATAGAGGGCCTCCAATTAGAAAAGAAGATGTCACATTATCCTTGTTTGCAGATGACATAATCTTATATTTGGGAAAACCTAAAAATTCCACCAAAAAACTATTAGAATTGATAATCACATTTAGTAAGTTGCAAGATACAAAGTCAACACACAAATATCAATAGCATTTCTATATGTCGACACTAAACAATCTGAAGAAGAAACCAAGAAAGTCATCCTGTTTATAATAGGTACAAATAAAATAAAATACCAAGGAATAAAATTAAACAAGGAAGTGAAAGATCTCTACAAAGAAAGCCATAAATATTGATGCAAGACATTGAAGAGGACCAAAAACAGGAAGGATATTTCATGTTCATGCATTAGAAAAATTAATATAGTTAAAATTTTCATACTGCCCAAAGCAATCTACTAATTCAATGCATTCCCTATCAAAATACCAAAGACATCCTTCACAGAAACAAACAAAATAATTTAAAATTTACATGGAATCACAAAAGACTCAGAGTAGCCAAAGTTAGAATGAGAAAAAAATAACAAAACTGGAGGAATCACATTACCTGACTTCAAGTTATACTACAGCGCTATAGTAATCAAAATGCTGTGGTACTGGCATAAACAAACACATAGACCAATGTAACAGAATAGAGAACCCAGAAAGCCTATAATGAACTCATTTTTGATACAGGTGCCAAGAACATACACTGGAGAAAAGACAGCCTCTTCAATAAATGGTGCTGGGAAAACTAGATATTCATATGCAAACAGATGAAACTAGACCCCCATTTTTTGCCATATACTCAAGTCAAATCAAAATGAATTGAATACTTAAATCTGAGACCTCAAACTATGAAACTACTACAGGAAAACATTGGGGAAAATCTCCGGGACATTGGACTGGGCAAAAATTTCTTGAGTAAGATCCCACAAGCTGAGGCAACCGGAACAAAAATGGACAAATGGGATCACATCAAGTTAAAAAGCTTCTGCACAGCAAAGAAAACAATCAAAAAAGTTAAAAGGAAGACACAAAATGGGAGAAAATATTTTCATATTATCCATCTGACAAGGGACTAGTAGCCTGAAATAAGGAGCTCAAACTCATTAGGAAAACATTTATAATCTGATTTTAAAATGGGCAATAAAACTGAATAGACATTTCTCAAGAGAAGGTATACAAATGATAAACGGTTATATAAAAAGTTGCTTAATATCACTGATCATTAAATAAATGCAAATCAAACTACGATGAGATATTATCTCATCCTGGTTGAAAAGAATGTTATCCAAAAGGCATATCATAACAAATGCCAGACAGGATATAGAAAAAAAAAGAGAAATCTTCATGCAGTGTTGATGGGAATGTAAATTAGTACAGCCACTATGGAGAACAGATTGGAGGTTACTCAAAAAGCTAAAAAATAGCACCACCGTAAAATCCAGCAAAACCCGTGCTAAGTGTATACTCAAAGGAAACAAGCATATCAAATAGATAATCTGCAATCTCATGTTTATCACAGCACTATTCACAATAGCCAATATTTAGAAGCAATCTGTGTCTATCAACAGATGAATGAATAAAGAAAATGTGGTACATATACACAGTAGAGTGCTATTCAACCATAAAAAGAATGAGATTCTGTTATTTGCAACATAAATGGAACTGGAGGTCATTATGTTAAGTGAAATAAGCCAGGGAGAGAAAAGCAAATTTCACATGTTCTCGCTTATTTGTGGGAGTTAAAAATGAAAGCAATTGAACTCATGTTGACAGAGTAGAAGGACGGTTACCAGAGGCTGGGAAGGGGAGTGCAGGGGTTGTGGGGAAGTAGGAATGGTTATTGGGTACAAACATATAATTAGATAGAATGAATAACATACAGTATTTGATAGCACCACAGTGTGACTTTAGTCAACAATAATTTATTGTACATTTTTAAAATACTTAAAATTGTATAATTGGATTGTAAAACAAAGAAGGGATAAATGCTTGAGGTGATGGATTTCCCCATTACCTTGATATGATTATTATGCATTATATGCCTGTTTCAAAATATCTCATTTACCTCATAAACATATACACTTATTATGTGCCCATGAAAATAAAAAATAAATAAATATTTTTAAAATTGTATATTATGTATCTTTTAAAATGGAATGTTTAACTACCTTTGCATCCTCCTCATTTTGGTTTGATTCTTACTATCATTTATTGCTCCTCAATGGATGAGAGCAGAAACTGATAGGAAAGAGAAGAGAGGGTACTAGAAATCCCATTGTATCAATGAGGCCACATCTGTAAAATAGAAAGTCATGATTAGATCTGGGAGTTTCTGATATAATTTTTAGGCCATAGACAATGGAAAAAAATTACCTACAAATTTGCACTGCTCAGGACAGCAATGAGCATGTGAACTGTCAATCATGTTTCTTTACTTAACTCTGTATAATTACCAGGTCGTTACTAGAATTTCTTCCAAAATTCTAGAAATATATTGATAGCATTTTGTTTTTTCTTCTTCGTTGTTCTTCTGGCAGTCATAGTTATGTTAGAAAGAAATTTTTTGAAGACACAGGAGCAAATTCAAGCAACAACTCTTTTTTTTAATAAAAAAGTAAAGAATCAGAATCACTTCTAATATATCTTCAACTGTGTGCCTGGTTATTCTTCCCCAATCCCAAAAGATCATGTTTTGTTTGTTTGTTTGTTTGTTTGTTTCTTAAAACATCAACATTGAGAGAACAAAATCCAAGTCCTTCAGCAGGAAATTAAATATTTAGATGGTGTAGCCCCCAAACAAATCACCAGCTTCCCTTCCTCTTCCAGCCCTAAACTAGCAACAGAGAGATTTATGTTATGTAGGAAACATGCCTACTTATCCACTTCTGCGTGTCTTTGCTAATGCTACCATTTCCCTGCATTTTCCATATTGAAACCCTTCTAGTCCTTAAGGCATCTCACAAATGATGCATAGTTAGAAGCTTTATTTGTATTTTCTCATTAAGTGAATCTATTCCTCTTTATGCCACATTCTGATTTTCAAAACACTATTTTGCACTACTCACAAATAAGTATTGAATCTCATTCATATCTTACCTAATTAGTTCTTCTCTTCATCTCTATAGTAGCTGTTTTAAAACCTCATGCTTCTCAAATACCCTGTTCTACTACTCCCCATTCAACTTTACAGAGAAAATGTCATCCATCCCATTCTGTAGGTTGCCTGTTCACTCAGATGGTAGTTTCTTTTGCTGTGCAGAAGCTCTTTAGTTTAATTAGATCCCATTTGTCAATTTTGGCTTTTGTTGCCATTGCTTTTGGTGTTTTAGACATGAAGTCCTTGCCCATGCCTATGTCCTGAATGGTCTTGCCTAGGTTTTCTTCTAGGGTTTTTATGGTTTTAGGTCTAACATTTAAGTCTTTAAACCATCGTGAATTAATTTTTGTATAAGGTGTAAGGAAGTGATCCAGTTTCAGCTTTCTGCATATGGCTAACCAGTTTTCCCAGCACCATTTATTAAATAGGGAATCCTTTCCCCATTTCTTGTTTTTGTCAGGTTTGTCAAAGATCAGATGGTTGTAGATGTGTGGTATTATTTCTGAGGGGTGTGCTCTGTTCCATTGGTCTATATCTCTGTTTTGGTAACAGTACCATACTGTTTTGTTTACTGTAGCCTTGTAGTATAGTTTGAAGTCAGGTAGTGTGATGCCTCCAGCTTTGTTCTTTTGGCTTAGGATTGACTTGGCAATGTGGGCTCTTTTTTGATTCCATATGAACTTTAAAGTAAGTTTTTCCAATTCTGTGAAGAAAGTCATTGGTAGCTTGATGGGGATGGCATTGAATCTATAAATTACCTTGGGCAATATGGCCATTTTCATGATATTGATTCTACCTATCCATGAGCATGGAATGTTCTTCCATTTGTTTGTGTCCTCTTTTATTTCGTTGAGCAGTGGTTTGTAGTTCTCCTTGAAGAGGTCCTTCACATCCCTTGTAAGTTGGATTCCTGGGTATTTTATTCTCTTTGAAGCAATTGTGAATGGGAGTTCACTCATGATTTGGCTCTCTGTTTGTCTGTTATTGGTGTATAAGAATGCTTGTGATTTTTGCACATTGATTTTGTATCCTGAGACTTTGCTGAAGTTGCTTATCAGCTTAAGGAGATTTTGGGCTGAGACAATGGGGTTTTCTAAATATACAATCATGTCATCTGCAAAAGGGACAATTTGACTTCCTCTTTTCCTAATTGAATACCGTTTATTTCTTTCTCCTGCCTGATTGTCCTGGCCAGAACTTCCAACACTATGTTGAATAGGAGTGGTGAGAGAGGCTATCCCTGTCTTGTGTCAGTTTTCAAAGGGAATGCTTCCAGTTTTTGCCTTTTCAGTATGATATTGGCTGTGGGTTTTTCATAAATAGCTCTTATTATTTTGAGATACGTCCCATCAATACCTAATTTATTGAGAGTTTTTAACATGAAGGGATGTTGAATTTTGTCAAAGGCCTTTTCTGTATCTATTGAGATAATCATGTGGTTTTTGTCTTTGGTTCTGTTTATATGCTGGATCATGCTCATTGATTTGCGTATGTTGAACCAGCTTTGCATCCCAGGGATGAAGCCCACTTGATCATGGTGGATGAGCTTTTTGATGTGCTGCTGGATTCAGTTTACCAGTATTTTATTGAGGATTTTTACATCAATGTGCATCAGGGATATTGGTCTAAAATTCTCTTTTTTTTGTTGTGTCTCTGCCAGGCTTTGGTATCAGGATGATGCTGGCCTCATAAAATGAGTTAGGGTGGATTCCCTCTTTTTCTATTAACTGGAATAATTTCAGAAGGAATGGTACCAGCTCCTCCTTGTACCTCTGGTAGAATTCAGCTGTGAATCCATCTGGAGCAGACACTTCTCAAAAGAAGATATTTATGCAGCCAAAAGACACATGAAAAAATGCTCATCATCACTGGCCATCAGAGAAATGCACATCAAAACCACAATGAGATACCATCTCACACCAGTTAGAATGGTGATCATTAAAAAGTCAGGAAACAACAGGTGCTAGAGAGGATGTGGAGAAATAGGAACACTTTTACACTGTTGGTGGGACTGTAAACTAGTTCAACCATTGTGGAAGACAGTGTGGTGATTCCTCAGGGATCTAGAACTAGAAATACCATTTGACCCAGCCATCCCATTACTGGGTGTACACCCAAAGGATTATAAATCATGCTGCTATAAAGACACATGCACACTTATGTTTATTGCAGCACTATTCACAATAGCAAAGACTTGGAACCAACCCAAATGTCCAACAATGACAGACTGGATTAAGAAAATGTGGCACATATACACCATGGAATACTATGCAGCCATAAAAATTGATGAGCTCATGTCCTTTGTAGGGATATGGATGGAGCTGGAAACCATCATTCTCAGCAAACTATCGCAAGGACAAAAAACCAAACACCACATGTTCTCACTCATAGGTGGAAATTGAACAATGAAAACACTTGGACACAAGAAGGGGAACATCACACACCGGGGCCTGTTGTGAGGTGGGAGGAGGGGGAAGGGATAGCATTAGGAGATATACCTAATGTAAATGACGAGTTAATGGGTGCAGTACACCAAGATGGCACATGTATACATATGTAACAAGCCTGCATGTTGTGCACATGTACCCTAGAACTTAAAGTATAATAAAAAAAAGAAAAAAAAAAAGAAAATGTCATCTATGAGATAGGAACTGTATTAAGTATCAAAATTAATCTTTATGCTAATATGTCTTCTCCTGTCATCACTATGGAAGACCCTCCATTTTTGCTGCCAAAGATTAATTTCTTTACTCGTACATTGGGTTCAATCTGCCCTCTTTATGCTGAGTAATTAACCTTGTCAAATAACAACTAGTTTATTTTAATAACCTCTTTTCATATTATCTCTTCTTCAGTATTTCAAAATATTCAAAATTTCTGACATTAACTTTATTTCTTTCATCTCAAAAATAACTTTTAAAAACATATTTAACATCTGCAATATTTAGGTGCTGTGAATATAATAAAAATAGATGCTCCCTTTGGCTTGCATTTATTCTTTATAATTATTGGGATCAATAAAGTAATACCTTCTAAGTGTCTTTTTCTGCCCTATGTTCCTCTGGAGCTACAAAACCACAAACCAAAATTCTTATGAGAATTTCCATGTATCCTCCAAAATAAGCAAATCCTTCCTCTTATTGTATTTCTCATGCAAAGTCCCTTACTTAGTCAATACTGACACAATTCAGCCCATTGGGAAAATTAGAAACTTGTCTGTATTATTTGACTTTTCATTGTCTCTCAATACTAACCCCCAATCACCACCAGACCCCGTTGTTGTCATAAAATTATCTTTTCAATCTTCTCACATCTTTTCTTATCCATATTCATACTTATGGTCCCAAACACCTGGTTGACAACATTCTCCTGAGTTCTCTTTATTCAAATAAAATCTATAATTTACAGAGCAGATCAGAGGAATATTTCTAAATTACACAACTGATAGTGCTGGCTAAAAAATATCAACGTGCTTCAAAGGCTCATTATCTCCAAGAAAATGCCAAATTCTTTAATGTGACACAGAAGGCTCTTCTGCCTACCTGAATGTTCCAGTAGAAGATGTATTGTTTACTCACCACCTTTTCTTCTCTCCCTGAGAGCAGCACACACTAATTTTTCCCTGAAACAGAATAAGATAAGGATGCCCTCTCTCACAACTCCTATTCAACTTAGGATTAGAAGTCCTGCCCAGAGCAATCAGGTAAGAGAGAGAATTTATTTATAAAAGGCATCCAAATAGGAAGAGAGGAAGTCAAACTATCCCTATTTGCAGATAACATTATTCTATATCTAGAAAACCTCATAGTTTCTGCCCCTAAACTCCTTAAGCTGATAAACAACTTCAGCAAAGTTTCAGGATACAAAATTGATGTACAAAAATCAGTAGCATTCATATGCACCACGACATTCAAGCTGAGAGCCAAATTAGGAACACAATCCCAGTTACAATTGCTACAAAAAAAGAATAAAGTATCTAGAAATATGTCTAACCAGGGAGGTGAAAGATCTCTACAAGGAGAATTAAAAAACACTGCTGAAATAAATCAATGATGAAGGCTGGGCATGATGGCTCATGCATGTCATTTCAGCACTTTGGGAGGCCAAGCCAGGGAGATCATCTGAGGTCAGGATTTCAAGACCAGCCTGGCCAACGTGGAGAAACTCTGTCTCTACTAACAATAGCAAAATTAGCCTGCGTGGTGGCAGGTGCCTGTAATCCCAGCTACTCAGGAGGCAGAGTCAGAAGAAGTGCTTGAACCTGAGAGGCAGAGGTTTCAGTGAGCTGAGATCATGCCACTGCACTGCAGCCTGGGCAACAGAGTGAAACTCTGTCTCAAAAAAAAAAAATTAATGATGACACAAACAAATGGAAAAATCTTCCATGCGCATAGATAGAAAGAATCAATATCCTTAAAACAGTCATAATGATGACATTGGTGGCCTGTCTGCAGTGGCTGCTGCCATGACACCGGCTGTGGTTGGGGAGGGGCAGCTGGGACCATGTGCTCCACAGAGTCTGCAGGAGCCAGAAACAGGAGGAAGCCCCGCCCCCTTCCAAGTGGGAGGGGCAGGAGCCCTGCCCTCCTGGGCACAGCTGCAGCTGCCCAGCAGCTGCTGTGGACCCGGGAATCTCTGCACTCTTGGGGGCCTGCGAAGCCCCCCTACCCCACAGGCTTGGAAGTGCCTGTTCCTGCTGCCTGGCTCCTGTCTGCTCCTGGTGCCTGCTCTGATTTTGGTGCAAAGTTGTGGCCAAGCACGGGTGCTGTCACGACCCAGCCAGGTGTGCGTGCACGCAAGGCAGTGCTGACACATCAGCCCCCTGCCGCCTTGGCCCGCTCCAGATTTTGAACACTAATGAGCATGGTAAGTAGGCTGAGGGAGGCTGAGGGAGGGCTAATGGTGGCTCAGCACTCTCCTCCAGGCACCCCTCAGTATGAACAGCCTGGACACTGTGGGCACCATTAATGGCAGATGAATGGCAGCAGCAGGGAGACAGACTCCTGAGTGGAAAGTGGTGGGTCCCCAGTGAAATCCCACCCTCAGGCCAGAGACAGCTTGAGGCCTGGGGGCCAGGCTGCCACTTCTGCAGTCATGAGTGAGAACTTATGATGCTTTTTCTGGATCCACCCATGGCTGTCCTTGGATCAATCAGCATGCACTTCCTCCCATTTGAAGCCCATAAAAACCACTGGACTCAGCCAGATTCAGGCAGATGACAGGAGGACTTCCCCACAGAGAGGAGCTACTCACACTGGATCTCCTTTCTGCTGAGAGCTGAGCAGACGATGGGACGACCTGCCTGTGGGGAGGAGCTACCCACTGTGGGTCTCCTCTCTGCTGAGATCTGCACACTCATGCACATGACGTGCCTCCAGAGTGGATCTCCTCTGAGCTGTTCTGTCACTCACTAAAGCACCTCTTTACTTTGCTTACCCTCTACTTGTCCGCATACCTCATTTTTCCTGGGCATAGGACAAGAACTTGGGACCTGCCAAATTGCACGACCGAAAGAGCTGTAACACACCCAGAGCTGAAACGCCTCTTGCTGTCCACATTGTGAGTGACAAGAAGGAGAGATGAGAGGAGAAAAGAGCTGTGGCCCAGACCTAGGAGCCACGTCTGTGACACCCTCTTTGGAGCTCTGTAATTTCTGGCATCTTCAAGCTTCCAGATGTTCCAGGCTTCCACCGCATTCCCTGGTGCCCTTTGCAGAAGCTGCTTGCAGTGCACCTGTTTCAGCTACAGCCTCAGAGGGCACCAGTGCCCATGCTGGTGCCTGGAGCTGCCTGCCCCGCTGCAGCCAGCATGCAAGGCTGTGCGCAGTGGCTGGACCCTATGCTTGCTTGCTCACACACCCCTAACTGCTCTGCTCCTGGCTTACCCTTGGCAGGCATGGAATCCAGTTCAGTAGTGTGAGCCAAGCACAACCTGCCAGGTCAAGTGTATGGAATGAGTCCAGCAGGCCTGAGCAAAACTTAGGCAAAGGCACCATGGGCCACAGAGGTTTCTAGCTGGAAAGGCAACACCCCAAGCATCCTGTGACAATACTACCCAAATCAATTTATAGATTAAATGTTATTCCTATCAAACTACCAATAACATTCTTCAAAGAACTAGAAAAAAAGTATTTTAAAATTCACATGAAACTAAAAATGAGCCCAAATAGACAAGGCAATACTAAGCAAAAAGAACAAAGCTGGAGGTACTGTATTACCTGACTTCAAACTACTGTATGGCTAGAGTAACCAAAACAGCATGTACCGATAGAAAAACAAGACACATAGACCAATGAAACAGAAAAGAGAGCCCAGTAATAATGCTGCACATCTATAGCCATCTGATCTTCAACAAAACTGACAAAAATAAGCAATGGAGAATGGGCTCACTATTCAATAAATAGTTCTGGTATAACTCACTAGCCATATGCAGAAGATTGAGACTGAACTCCTTCCTTATACCATATACAAAATCAACTCAATATGGGTTAAAGACTTAAATGTGAAACCAAAACTATTAAAACCCTGGAAGATAACCTAGGAAATACCATTTTGGACATAAAAATTGGCAAAGATTTCATGATGAAGACACCAAAAGCAATTGCAACAAAAGCAAAAATTGACATGTGAGACCTAATTAAACTAAAGAGCTTCTGCACAGCAAAAGATACTCCCAACAGAGTAAACAGGCAATCTATAGAATGGGAAAAATATTTGCAAACTATGCATTCAACAGAGGTCTAATATCCAAAATCTATCAGGAATTTAAGTAAATTTACAAGCAAAAACAAACAACCCCATTAAAAAGTGGACAAAAGAAATGAACAGACACTTTTCAGAAGAAGGCATACATGTGGCCAAGAAGCATATGAAAAAATCCTCAGTGTCAGAAACGATGCAAATCAAAACCACAGTGAGATACTATCTGGCACTAGTTAGAACAGCTATTATTATAAAATTAAAAAATAACATATTGGCGAGGTGGCAAGGAAAAAGGGAAAATTTTGTTGGTGAGAGTATATTTAATAAATTAGTTCAGCCATTGTGGAAAGCAGTGTGGCAATCCCTCAAAGAACTAAAAACAAAATTACCATTTGACCCAACAATCCCATTATTGGGTATACACCCAAAGAAATAAAAATCATTCTGTCATAAACATACATACACATGTATGTTCAATGCAGCGCTTTTCACAATAGCCAAGATATGGAACCAATCTAAATGCCCGTCAATGGTAGATTGGATAAAAAAATATGGTACATATACACCATGGAATAGTATGCAGCCATTAAAATAGTGAGATCATGTCCTCGCTAGCAACAGGGATGGACCTGGATATCATTATCCTTCGCAAACTAATGCAGGAAGAGAAAACCAAATACCACATATTCTCACTTGTAAGTAGGAGCTAAATGATAATATCACATGAATACAAAAAGCAGAACAACAGATACTAGTCACTACTAGAGGGTGGAGGATTGGAGGAGGGCAAGGATCAGAAAAATATTGGTGCCATTTGGTACTATGCTTAGTACCTGTGTGACAAAATAATCTATACAGCAAAACCCCATGACATGAGTTTACCTATATAACAAACCTGTACGTGTGCCCCTGTATCTAGAATGAAAGTTAAAAGAAATCTAAAAAAAAGACTTATCCTAATCAGAAATTTTATTTCTTCTCCCGTGCTCCTGTGACTCCAACCTGTTTTGAGGGCCTCCATACACCCCTTTCTTTGTCGTTGTCAGACACATGCAGAGGACCCATAGAAAGTATCTAGGATCTAAAGAATGACTGAGCCATGTAACGGAAAAAGCCACTGTCTTTCTGAAATGCAGAACTCTCAACTGATTTTCAATGGACAATTGTTTTGTGAGAAACCACAACTTTTTTGTGATAAATCATAAATGTATGGTACCTTTTTATTACTAATTGTAGTAACAAGCAAGTTACATTACAATAAACACTAGTTATACTACCATAATTAGTATATTTAGTGGAAGAAAGTTTAATTACAACAATAAAATCCTTCATAGATGGGTTGGTTAGCACAATAGACTAAATGAAAAGAGAGATTTTTTATTTTTATTTTTTGCCATAGAGATAAAGTCTGTGAATACTCAACAAAATTTAGCACAAAAGTAGAAATAGATAAAAATTATAAAATAAATACTAATAGTTATGAGAAATCCCAGCTACAGTTACAGAAATGTAAAATTAGTTCCAGAAAGCAAGATATGTGAGAATGAAGAGGAAAAAAATTATTGGAGAAATTCTGAGAAAAAAAAATTCAGTTCGCTAGAGTAATACATAGAATTTCAAATGTAAATTACTCATCCAATAATAAGCAGAATAAATTAACTGCATTAGACTCGTCCTTGGGAAATATAGCATTCCAAAGACAAGTGGATTCTAGATTTTTATGAAAGAGGAACAAAAATGAATCAATTCATTTCAAAGTTTCAGTCGTTGCACTTTCACCAGACTTCCTTTCAGTAATACTGAGTACAACAACAAAGGCCTTCAAAGGGATAAGAAAAAATAATTTTCACTCCAGAAGTGTATTCATTCAAATTGCAAACTGAGTGTCAGGAAACAATAAAACATTTGCAGACATACAAGGCTGAAACGTTTTTTGTTTATAATTTCTATGAAAGATATGACATCATGTACTTAAAAAAATGAAAAACAAGAAAGAAATACTTGGAGAAAACTAGGAGGTAGTGAGGGGAAGTCACTGCTTGATAGTTCTGAAATATACCAAGATTCTGTGGATGCAGATTGGTATGGAGAATGGAAGTTCTCAATATAGAAGGTAGATGACTGATGGACAAGTAAAATTGAGGAAAATATTTTTTAAATTATTAATTTAGAGATTTAAAGGAAACTAAAGTGAACTAAAACTAAAAGTAAACTAAAATATAACATGGCATTAAGTGCTTGATATAAGGATTAAGAAAATCTTTTGACCCTGATGCTATTACCTTTGCCTTTGAATAACAAAAGTCAATTTGTGATTAACTACTTGGCCGAAGAGAAACAAATGAATTTAATAATAAATATAATAAATTCGGTTTTTTTTCACCTTTGGAATCAACTGATAAACAAAGCTCAGTAACCTCAATAATGATTCCAGAACATATTGAAAATAGTAAAATCTTGAGAATGTAAACATAAAGACATCACTGACAGGCGGTTATCAGTGGGAGAGCCATAAAAGTTTAAGCAAATAAGAATACTAATACCATCACCATACACAGATAGAATCAAAATACTGAAGAACAAAATAAAGGTTTAAGTATTTATAGTAAACAAAAACATAAACATTGATATAGCAATTTAACTCTGGGAAAAAAAGAAAGAAATGAAATGAAAATCATGTAAGTGAGCTATGGTTTCTCACCGTGTTCAATAAAGTCAATCTATAACTTCAAGATGTAAACACATTGTTTACTATTATGAAGACATATAGGAGAGGGATTTTTTTTACAAAAAAGATTTTAAAGAAGTTGTATCAGGTGTATTAAGTAATTTAATTATTTTCTATTTAGTGTATTCTTTATATAAATAAAACACATTAGATATTAACATTTTTATATAAATATGACTACTATTAATAAAATGAAATATATCTGAAAGATTTGGAGAAAATTTTGTACCTAACCAACAGAAGACTGGTATCCAGAATGCATAATCCAAAAGGAAAAACAAGGCTATGATTATATATAGGCAAATTAGATGTAGATTTGTAAATTACATGGATATAATAACAAATATCTTTAATATGTAGCTATTATATTTATTAACATTATTTATATAATGTTCAAGGTTACTTGAAAAAGCAAATATGAACAATAAGAATTTTGTTTTGCTCACTCTTTTGCAAAAGTTTTAAAATACAGAGAAAGTAGGAATTTGATAAAATGCCGGTGAATCAGGAAATTTAAATTGTTTCTACAAGGAAATTCATCATTAACCAGCTGACCTTAAAACTCAAAATGTTCATGCATGGTAATTACAATACTGAGAAACCTTTCCTATAAAAGTACCTTCTTGTTAAACAAACATGCAGGTTTTTAAAAAAAATTCTTTTTTTTTGCTTCTATAAACATTTAGAAACAATATAAATATAAATCACTAGGAGAGGCTTCAAACAATATGTCATGATAGAATAGCATGGAACTGTTATAAACAGCAAAGCAGAATGTTACGCAAAATTTCAAAAAAAAAAGGTTTTAAAGCATGTGTTACAACCATGTGTATTTAATGACCTCATAAATGTAAAAATGTGTATAAGTACATGTATGTTCTGTGTGTACCTGTATAAAATGTTTATCTGTGTAAAACAAGATGTGGTGGTGTATATGTCATCTTATAAGAACAAAATTCCCTTTGGGCAGGCAAGTGGATGTAGACCACAGATTCCTTTATTGTTTGAATCTATTTCATAACAATTGTGTTGTGCATTACTATTATAATTTTAATCTTTCATAACTCTTATTCCTGTGATGTCTTCTTTCTCTGCCCAGGAGCTTACAAGCACATACAAACACATCTATCAAGAATATTAAGAATCCCTGGTTGACTACTCAGTCCTATTGAGCAGCTATTATATTAAACCTATTGTGTTTTTTAAAAATCAAATTAAGTAGCTTTAGAGAGCTTTGCTTCATGCAGTTTGAACATGACACTGAAGACAAAAGTGAGTGTCTTTGACATTGCCTGAATGCAGACCTAAGAAAAAGAAAAAAAAATCTTTCTATATTTTTCCTTCAGATTACCATCATGTTTGAAAGATACAAAGAGCAGATATCAGAAAAGAATACACGAAGGTGCCCTTTATGAAATATTCCTTTAATAAATCAATTTTAATTAAGTTTTCTGGTTTAATTTCATATTATCAATAGTACTTTAGTTTTTGCAAATCCATATTTCCAGATTTACCTTTGTGAATCTAGATTTTTTCACATTAACAATAAAAACATATGTAATTATGAAATGATAAGGACATAAGGACTTTATATTTTCAATCATTTATTTTATAGGTGAATACTTTCTGAAGCTACCAAGCTAGTTAATGATAGATCCAGAACAAATTAGAGACCAGATCTTCTAACTTCCAACAATCTACTTTCTTTTCTTTCTTTCTTTTTTTTTTTTTTTTTTTAGACGAAGTCTCGCTTTGCACTCCAGGCTGGAGTGCAGTGTGCAATCTTGGCTTACTGCAAACTCTGCCTCTCAAGTTCAAGCCTCAGCCTCCTCAGTAGCTGGGATGACAGGTGTGTGCCACCATGCCCGGCTAATTTTAGTATTTTTAGTAGAGATGGGGTTTCACCACGTTGCCCAGGCTGGTCTCGAACTCCTAAACTCAAAGCAATCTGTCTGCTTTGGTCTCCCAAAATGATGGGATTACAGGCATAAGCCACTGCACCTGACCAACTTTATTCTATCGTAAAATAAAGTTTATTATATTTATTTGATTATGATGCTTCTTTGATTTCTTCTTACTTTTATTCATTGCAAAATCATTTCCTGAGAACCAAACCCAGTCCCTTTAAGAAAACAACCTCGTAGAAACTGTTAAATATAACTGAGTTATTTTCCGTTATTTCATCTGGTGAGACAACAGAATCATTCCTAGAATAAGGGGCTTAAGGTTTTTCTACAACCAACATGTGATGGGTTTTTTTTACAACCAACATGTGATGTATCATTATTAGATGTCATCAGAGCCATAATTAATATATGTTTTCATAAATAATAAATTTTGACAACAAAACACTTCAATTCATACTTGGATGTCATTGAAATGAAAAGGGCCAGGTGTAATTTTTTTAAATTTTTCGAATTTCCAGAGTTGTTTGCTCCACAAAATTATCACGCTTTTTGGCGTCATATCGTTCACCTTCAATGAGGAAAGACTAGACTTTGAGGAACAGATATAATGTTAAATTGAATAAACTAGTCACAGAAAGACACTTATCTCACTTATATGTGGAATCTGAAAAAGGCAAGAACTCATAGAAGCAGAGAGTAGAATCGTGGTCACTAGGGCTGGAGAACGCAGGCCTGGACTGGGGAGATGTCAATGAAAGGGTATAAATTACAGTTAAGAGAAATAATTTCAAGAGATTTATTGTGACTATAGTCAACATGGTGACTATAGTTAATAACAACATATTGTATACTTGAAAATTGCTATAAGAGTAGATTTTGAGTGTTCTCAACACAAAAATAATATGTGAAGTAGTGTGTATGTTATGCAGTTGATTTAGCCATTCAGCAGTGTATACATACATCAAGACATCACGTTGTACATCATACATATGTATAATTTCTCTTCATTAATTAATTTTTTAAAAGCTATTTTGATGAAGTTTCAAATTTTCTGCAAAAAAAAAAAAAACTTAAATTTCACCTATAAATCTCCTTCACCACAATTAACATTGTTTTTTATCCAAAAGAGTTAAATGCTTATGGTAATACAATTTTAAAAATATCTTTATATAGTGACAATTCAAGTTTGTCAGGTATGGATTAAATGCAAAAACATTTTACTCTAGATAACAATGAGATCATAAGTTTTATAATTTTATGAACAACTTAGTGCTTCTTGAAGATATCCCTCTTTATTGACCAAATTTCTTTATTAAAAAATATGCATTTTTGTATTGATGTTGTATTTTTCTTTTCTTTCCTTTTCTTTTCTTTTCTTTTTTTTTTTTTTTTTTTTTCCTGAGACACAGTCTTGCTCTGTTGCCCAGGCTGGAGTGCAGTGCCGCGATCTCGGCTCACTACAACCTCCGCCTCCCAGTCTCCCAGGTTCAAGCAATTCTCATGCCTCATACTCTTGAACAGCTAGGATTACAGGTGCATGTTACCATGCCTGACTAATTTTTGTATTTTTAGTAGAGATGGGGTTTCACCATGTAGGCCAGGCTGGTCTCAAATTCCTGACCTCAAGTGATCCATCCGTCTCGGCCTCTCAAAGTTCTGGGATTATAGGCTTGAGCCACCGCACCAGGCCAATTTTCCATGTTTTTAAAATAAAGCCTCACATATTAAAAATTAAAGCTTATAAGATGAAAGATTGCATTTATAAGAGAAAATAGTGGGATTCATCTTTAAAATATCACAGTTATCACTAAAATAAAGTTTTATTTACTATATATAAGTCTAGCAGTAACTTCAGATGGATAGATTTAAATGGCATCACTTATTCTTTCTTGGAAGTAGAAGCTTTTACTTGCTTATTAGCTTTATTTGAACTAAATATTATTGTAAAGAAGACTACATTTCATGTTCATGGAGCACACAGGAGTTTACAGTAAGCCAAGATCGGACACTGCACTCCAGCCTGGCTGACAGAGCGAGACTCCATCTCAAAAAAAAAAAAAAAAAAAAAAAGTGAAACAATAAGTTTCTATTGTTTTAAGTTAACCTAGTTTGTGGCACTTTGTTATGGCAGTCTTAGAAAACTAATCCAATTGGTAATTTAAAAAATATAAATTTACTTTCTAATCCCCAAGATCTGAGATCTTTATATTTTCCCTAAATTTCATTTATCATCCTGCCCCAGTACTTTTTCCGGAAATTTTTTTTCTGTAAACATTTTTCTTATAGTTCCTTATCAGCTAAAAGCAACCCGCTCAAAATTTTAATATATTACCTCATGAATTTTTTACTATAATGGCACAATTTTATTATATTTAATTTTTGTCTTCCATGTTATTACAAGCTTCCATTTGTCAAATATTTTACCGTATATAGTATTTGGTCATCATTTTCCCAGCCTTGTCTAGTTTTTCCTACCCATTCCCACACTATTGTAGAATCTCCTTGCACGTACCTCCCCTGCCCCAAATCCACTGCACATATATATTACCCCTCTTTGCTTTTCTTTTGTCACCTAGATATTGTCATCATATTTCTGTGTAATAAGTATTCATAACTCCCCTGTTATATATCCAGGGGAGGTGAAGCCTTACTATTGTAGGCTGGGCTAAGCTTCACTTGGCTCTATAGTCCTTTTCCAGCTCGAGGTTTGGCTCCTCACTGCTAAAGGTGAGCTTCAGGTTTGTTGGACAAGCATTTATTCTTGGGTCCAGGCATTCAATTTTTGCTCCTCCCTCTGGGACCTCATCCCAACGTCAGCTAAATTTGCTCCACTCCCAATTTTCCACGTTGTGAGTATAATCTCCTAACATTACTGCTACCACGACTCTACCCTCCCTCCGTGCAATTATTTCAGCCTCATCAACCTCACGAAATTATATGTCTTCCAAGGTGTTCAACATTCGCCTGTTTTCATTTAATTCTGTTTTTAGCCTAGATTTCAAGGCTGCTTTAACCACACCGCAGAACACAGCTCCACTGACTCTTGTCCTCTTGCCACCTGCTTGCCACAGTGTCACCTCCTCTTCAGAAAGCGTTGTATTCATTCCTGTCACGGCTTTTTGTGCTGTGGAATATAAGCACAATGATGGAGACCCTAGCATTTATGATCACATAAATAACTTGTTTTGATTGCTTGAACTCAAATCACTCCAGAGTTTTAAAGAAACAAAAAATAAAACAAAATCCTGGTCTTTTTTCATATTTGAACATATAATATTTTAGTCTTATAATGAATTTACTCAAGTATTAATTGTCAGTTTTCACCAATGTTTGCCACAGTGGGAGTTTATTTTTCTGAAAGAACCATGTAGGGTCTCACATAAAAAAAAATATATAGTATTCCAAAATATTTTCAGTACAGAAGTAGATGACTGCCTGCCGGTAAACTCTAATATAAGACTTTCCCAGCATAAAATTGACAGCATTTTCATTTTGATTGTTTTACTTGATAAGTTTTGAGTGCTAGTATTTGTATTTTATATTCCAACAGGCTCACATATTATCTTCATCAGTGGATGAAAAGCAACAATCTAAGTTCTATTTTGTCTAGTTAAGTGTAGGATACAGATCTGACTCCATAATATGGTTTGAATGCTCCCTCCAAATCTCATGTTGATATGTGCTCCTCAGTGTTAAAGGTGAAACATGGTTGGATTAGTCTGTTCTTGCACTGCTATAAAGAGGCTGGACACAGTGAATCACATCTGTAATCCCAGCACTTTGGGAGGCCAAGGCAGGCAGATAACGAGGTCAAGAGATAGAGACCATCCTGGCCAATATGGTGAAACCCAGTCTCTACTAAAAATACGAAAATTAGCTGGGTGTGGTGGCGGATGCCTGTAGTCCCAGCTACTCAGGAGGCTGAGGCAGGAGAATCACTCGAACCCGGGAGGCAGAGGTTGCAGTGAGCAGAGATCATGCCACTGCACTCCAGCCTGGCAACAGAGCAAGACTCCAAAAAAAAAAAAAAAAGCAATATCTGAAACTGGGTAATTTATAAGAAAAGAGGTTTAATTGGCTTATGGTTCTCCAGGTTGTACAAAGCATGGTTGTATCTGTTTGCTTCTGGGAAGGCCTCAGGAAGCTTCCAATCATGGCATAAGGCAAAGGGGTTTCAGGCACATCACGTGGCAAAAACAAGAGCGAGCAAGACAGAGGGTGGTGGGGGCTTGGGCAGAGGTGCCACACATTTTTTTAAATGACCAGATCTTGTGAGAACTCACCATCATAAATATAGCATCAAGCCATGAGGGTTCTGCCCCAGGAGCCAAACACCTCCCACAAGGCCCCGCCTGCAGCACTGGGAATTACAATTCAACATGGTATTTGACCAGGGACAAATAAATAGCCAAACTATATCAAAGGTGTTTGGGTCATGGGGGCAGATTCCTCATGAATGTCTTGGAGCCAACATTATCATAATGAGAGGGTTCTCACTCTGTTAGTTCATGAGATATCTGATTGTTTAAAAGAGTGTAGAATGCCCCCTCTTATTCCCTTTTGCCATATGATATCTGCCATGTGATATCTTCCATGTGATTGTAAGCTCCCTGAGGCCTTCACCAGAAGCAGATACTGGCACCATATTTTCTATACAGCCTGCAGAACCGTGAGTTAATTAAACTTCTGTTCTTCATAAATTACCCAGCCTCTGGTAACAACACAAGGATGGACTATCACATTCTGGTTGGAGATACAAGATATCTATAATTTACTCTTAAATAATTTTAGCCTATGAGGTAGAATAAAAAGAGTTAGAATCCCAATATAATTTAGTACAAAATTTTGTACTCAGTACTGTGGAACTCAGCATCTAATGGACAATTGTGATGCTTACTTTTAGGTGCTAACTTGGAAAGGCTGTATGTAGTACATTTAGAACTTGACAGCCCCAACAATCCCATGAGCTGACTCCTTAAAATAAATCTCACTCCTTTGGGAGGCCAAGGCAGGTGGATCACCCAAGGTCAGGAGTTCGAGACCAGCCTGGCCAACATGGTGAAACCCCATCTCTACTAAAAGTACAAAAATATAGCTGAGTGTGGTGGCAGGCACCTGTAATCCCAGCTACTTGGGAGGCTGAGGCAGGAGAATCACTTGAATGCAGGAGGCGGAGGTTGCAGCGAGCCAAGGTCACGCCATTGCACTTCAGCCTGGGCAACAAGAGTGAAACTCCATCTCAAAAAAATAGATAAATAAATAAATAAAATCTTTCTTTCTCCAATTTTATATATTTATGTAAAATAGGATATATAGAGATATATGTATATACATCCTATTAGTTTAATATAGTCAATAACTAGCACAGACTACATATTTATTGCATAACAGGATAGTATAGCTCCAAAACATTTCACATACGTAACTAATTGCAGAATTTTTAGGTAAACTCAGAGCAGCACAACAGCTGTTTAGCGTCATGTTTTTAGTACTTTGTTTCTGAGGTACAAGAATACAAGCTCTTAACATTATATACTGATTTAGTTGGATCCCTTCACCACTTTAGCATTATTGTCCTCTGTATTTAAACTTTTGCATTAATCTATGGGATTATCAAGTGATCTTAATTGTTCTTACTAAAGCCTTCTAATGGTGCATTTACACAACCAGGAGCTATGCAACCCAGGGCAACACAGTCAGAAAGTATAGCCCAACATACAACAGGCTTGTGAGAGTGAAAAGCATCAGTACTATCACCATACACCATTTCACAGCCATGGTTTTAGAAAGTAGATATTCACAGAGAAACTCAGAGAGAATAGGTTCTTCTATCATCATGCTTACAAGAAGTTTCGAACTTCCAGCTGTCATCTCTGGCTACTCCCTTCTACATCCAAATATCAGAAGGGTACATTTGCAGCCAACCTTCAGGAAAGTCTGATAAATGTATTGCTTGCTTTTATGAAAAGTCTCAATAGTAGAAGAAAGCAAATTAGAAGTGTCTAGAATTGGTGTTGAGTAGAGTAACCATCAGAGTACACATCTTTTGCTCCTCAATTTTGAAATATGCATTCCTTCTCACATTTACACTTAAAAAGTGATAACACCCCATTTATTCTGACAGGATTATTATGTATTGTATACCTGTATCAAAATATCTCATGTACCTCATAAAAATATACACCTACTATGTACTCATAAAAATAAAACAAAAATAAAAGTGAAAATAACAGTAACATAGCTCTGCATAATATAAATCATGGATATTTTCAACCATTCCTTGATTTTATCTTGCCTATTATTTTCTCATGGTTATACTGAGATTATGCATTTTCATAAAAATACCATGTAAGTAATCTGCTCTTCTTAGTGGGTCACATAGAAAGTTACATGCCACTGATATGTCTCATTAGAAGAGATGTTAACCTTGATCATATGGATGAGGTGGTGTCTGCCAGGTTTCTTTACTGTGAAATTACCAATTTTCTTTTTGAAATTAATCAACGTTTAGAAGAAGAACTTTTAAAAGTATGCAAATATCTTGATGTTTTAAAAACATTGGCTCATTGAGTTTTAGCATGCATTGCTAGGTCTTATATGTAGCAATTATTACAATGATGTCTTCCATTAAATTTTTTACTACTCTGGTATTTTTATTAATTTCTAATAATAAGTTAGAAATTGATTATTTCTAATAATAAATCAGTCTGGTCAGTAGGAGGTAACAGAAAGGATTCAGTGTCTAAGATGTATTTTTCTTTGTGCATATTTGTGGCATCATTCTTATTTTCTCTTGCAACTAAAATTACTCTCCCTTTCTTTCTTATTGATCCAGTAATATGTGGAGTCCAAGACGCCTTCATCTCAATCTCTAGTACAATAAAACCATTACTGTGTTCCTTGGTAGAAACATGTCTCTGTTTAATACATAGATCTCAAATCATTAGATCATCTATAGTCCTGGGATGAAGACAAACATTTTGTCAGTGGCTCATCAGGTGAAATATTTCCCAGTCTGTGTATTCTGTCTGTGGGAGAAAGAACATTCTGTACATCGTCACTAATTTAGAGCATGTTCTGCATCCCCTAGGTAGACCGCACAATCTTTCAGGGCATTGCCTTTCAGATGGTATCATAACAGAGATACCATTTCCACTACACTGTAATAGAATAATAATAGAACAGGCCATTCCATCATTCTGTAATGTCAGCTGTTTCTGATGATGTGGCACATGGAAACAATAATGAAACATATAGGTATCAGACCATTGCTTTACTTCCTTTGGCTGAAAAGTAAATTATTTTATCAGAGCCAAGGTTATGTTGAATACCTTGTGATGATTACAGCATTCAGTGATCTACAAATGGTGTTGCTCTCTGAAGAATGTCAACCCTTTTGTAATCAATGTCCACTGTAATCAACATGCTAACAGATATCTGGTATATTATGGAAAGTTTGCCATATCAGGAACCTGACATATATCTTTGCTGATGGTTTGTTGGCTTTCGGTGGTGGCAGCAACTCTAACAGCCTTCACGAGGGGAAGTCCATACTGTGGATCACATCCAGAGCTAGTTTATCTAGTGCTATACCTGTAGGTTCACAAGCTCATGGAGCAAAACTAAGGTGCCTGGGAAAAAGGGCAGATCATCCTGTCACCTGACTGAAATGTGATACAGAGAGAGCATTCTCATGATATACAAAAATCTTCTAAACCTGGGTTTATTACAAAAGGTCCATCCACTTATTTCCTAATCACTTCATCACCGATCTTCCTATCTTCTTTTTTTTTCAATTCCTTGTTAATGCAGACAAACAGCTAACTCCTTCTTGTTAATTGATATAGATTCCTATTACTGTCCTTCTCCCCTTCCAGGAAAAGTGAATCCTATGTAAAATTATTGTTTTTTTCCAGAAAAGTTTTCCTTACCCATTGTATTAGTCCGTTCTCACATTACTAAGAAAGACATATCCAAGACAGGGTAATTTACAAAGAAAAGAGATTTAATTGACTCATAGTTCCATGTGCTGAGGAGGCCTCTGGAAACGTACAATCATGGCAGAAGGGAAAGCAAACATGTCCTTCTTCACATGGCAGCAGCAAGGAGAAGTGCAGAGCAAAGCGAAGAAAAAGCCTCTTAGAAAACCATCAGATCTCGTGAGAACTCCCTCACTACCAAGAGAACAGCATGGAGGTAACCACCCCCCATGATTCAACCACTTCACACTGGGTCCTTCCCACAACACATGGGGATTATGGCAACTACAGTTCAAGTTGACATTTGGGTGGGGACACAGCCAAATCATATAACCCATTGTCCCTCAGGGTCACCATGATGTAGTGGTGTTTCAGCTGTACTATTTTGAAAATCTGTACATTAGTCTTGAATTCTTTTTTCTAGTTAATTCCCTGTACATTATGAATTCCCAAGTGTCCATAGATGAGGATTTAGTTGCCAGTGCAGCAAGAATACATTCACTAAGAATTCACCTGCTGATGCAACTTACTTGTGATTTATCAACCAGCTTTAGCCAGAATATATTTTGTTACTGGCCATGGATGCATTATGGCTTCATGAGTAAGAAAACATCCATTTCACAAAGAGCAGCTGAAGTTTATGGCCATTTTGTACCACATATTTAAGCATTCAGTCTCCACTAGGACCCAATACTAAGCCTGGGCTTCTATCTCAAAATTAGAATAATCATTTACCAAACAGGTGTGGTTTTGTTCTTAACCTCTCATAGCCCAAATTGTAATTATCCTGTATGGATCTAATGCACCACAGAGCACAATGAACTGCTCATATATAGAAAATATTATTCTTAAGAAGTCGATGTCCATGGGACGATGTTAATAAAATCTTATTCAATATAATTAGAAAAAAAACTTCCATCTTACCATTCTGTACTGACATATTTGGTGTCATCTGCCAATAAATATGTATTTCCAGCTTTTCCTCCACTGTAAAGAAAGTTTCTTAGTTACACAGCAATCTTGTTCATGACAACAGAAATTATTAGGACATGCACTAATTCTGAATTACACAGGTCAACTTATCACCCTGGCCATTCTCCCTCAAAAACTTCCTATCTTCCTCTCAAGATTTATTATTTGGTGGCCAATAACAATACATATTCTTTGTCATGCCCAGCCCCAGCCCAAGTGAATGAATGGTACTCTTTAGCTGTACCTTTGCTGAAGTTGAGGGTTTTTTTAAATTTTGTAGTGTTATGGTAATCGATGATCAATAGATGTTCCATGAGTCCTGAGATAATGAGAAACAGATCACATATAATTAGGAACTGAGTAGACAGGTGAGATAATATGCTACATAAATAGTATCTCTTTCTTGATATTTTTAAGGGAAAGATAGAGCATGAGAAGCTTGGCTTTATAACCTGAATTAATCAATAATCTCCTTATTTTCTAATTCCATTGCAATTACCTCATCCTTTATTGTCCATAACACTTCAAATAAAGTTTACTAAAATCTCATTGCATAATCATAGCACCCAGAATTCATTTTTACCCTCTACCTCCTTTTTTGTTTCTTGCATTAATAAATATGTCAAATACTATATTTGTCTTCCACCCCTAAATAATTCTGTGGTGAACATTTTATTTTAACAGGAATACCCTGTTATACAAATGGATCAGAGACGATGCCTGTGTATTACTCTAAAATGAGCCCCATCTTGTTTGCCTCTTCATGGCAGCTTAGATTATATTAACCCAAAGACCACCAGCACCAAACTCAATTTCTTACACATATAATTGCTTTAAAGATAGAATAAACATATTTTTAGTCATTTATAGCCTACCGATGTTGCATACCCCATAAAACTGCACCCAGTATTTGCCAACCATAGGTTAGACAAACCCTGTAGCTATAAATATATTTTTTAAAAGCCCGAACTGCTGCCGCACTTTAGGGCTCTCTGACCCAGGTACTCCCTACCTGGATGCTGAGCTATGTCACCTAGGCACATCAACACCCCTCTACTTTCCTCTCCTCTCCTCCCCAGGCAGGTCCCTTGCACATTCCCCTTCTGGGCAGTGGCCTTTTGCTGCTGTCTCTGAAATGTCTCTTTCTGGTAGGGACTTCCCCCTTCTCATAGAGCCCTATCCAAGCTCCACCCAATTAAGTTTGTTATATGTTTTTGTTTCATGCAGTCCCGTCTCTTTCTTGATCAACCCCACAATCTCAAAATTTAGCAAACTTCTAACCACTTGGCAATTAATATGCTTAGCTTACAAGCTTTTGAGGCCATTTTATCAATTGTCAGTCTTTTTGAAACCTCAGAGAAAAGAAGACAATCCTTAGTTACAGAGATTCAGGAGGAAGGGAAATGAGAAGTTTAAGTATATGAATAGTGAAGGGCCACAGGTGGATTCTGTCTCTCAAAAATATGAAGCAAAGCCACTTAGTGTTTGAAACATCAAAATTGTTGGTGGTCTGGGAGGCCGAGGTGCGTGGATCACCTGAGGTCAGGGGTTCAAGACCAGCCTGGCCAACATGGTGAAACCCCGGCTGTACTGTAAATACAAAAAGTAACCAGGTGTGGTGGTGGGCACCTGTTATACCAGCTACTCGGGAGACGGAGCAGGAGAATCACTTGAACTTGCGAGGTAGAGGTTGCAGTGAGCCAAGATTGCACCTCTGCATTCCAACTTGTGCAGCAAGAATGAAACTCTGTCTCAAAGAAAAAAAAAATGATAGTCATATGAACACAGTGTGAAAGAAATTATGTACACAATTCAGACAATAGTAATACCAGACAGACTCTAGTGTGCAGGGAAATGGCAGCAGAGAGATAACAACCAATGGCAGTAGGAGAAAAAAAATGTGTCCCCAGATGCTCCCTGTGTTGCTAATTACAATATTTCTTAAAAACTAAATGTAATTTCTATTTGCGCCAGTCTCTCTCACTCTCTCTCTCTCTCTTTTTTTTTTTTTTTTTTTGTAGTTGTTGGCTCTGTGAGTCATGTCCTGAGTTTCTCTGCTGGAACAGTGAAAAAAGGAAATTAACACAAACACTTTTGCTTCTTTTCTCCAAAGCACTGAAATAATAGAGAAAAAAAGAAAGATGAAATGTTGATTATATGGTAGTGCGAGATAGAAACAGGAAAAGGATGATTTTTATGAGCTCGTGTTCTTGCAACCCAATTCATCAGTTTAAAATTCAAACACTTGTCAAACAGGACAAATTCTGCATGGTTATAGCTTGGAAGCATGATAGCTATTGATTTTTAAATTTATATTCTTTGTCTTTTTGATTCCTAGGAATGCACTGAGTTTAGTAAAATTTACTGCAATTTTAGTGGGAAGAAAATGACACAGTAAATATGAGAAAATAACTCTAAAAGTATTTTTCAGAGAATTGTATATACCCACAGGGCAAGCACATGTGTCAGATTTTCCAGTACAGAACTGATTATAATATTCTCCTTTTCCTTTTCTTGAGACAACACATTGAACTATATGTCCCAATTTTTGGCTCAGATAATAAAATTGTTACATGTATATTTTGCATGCGTGCTGAAATAGGAAACCAATTAAAACTTATAATATGTTTTATTTTCACTAAGTTTGTTACAACATTTATTTATCAGGCTATATAACCTCAAAAGTTACATTTATAATGGTTTTTGAAAAGGTTGAAAATAAGCAATAACAACATTTATTGCAGACACAAAGACTCAAATTGAAAACTGATTTAAAAATCAAAGGTAATAATAATTAAGTTATTAGAATTACTTCTGTTTGATAACATAATCAAGTGATAGTTTAAAAATAACTATGTAAAATAACTTAAGTCTGAATAATATTAAGTATACAAGGTTAATTAAGATATAATAATGACAAAGTTAATTCCATCATTAAAAGCTTACTAGTCTTCCCTATTCATGTTATAACCTAGCTTTGCTTACCAAGCAATTTTGAGATATGGAGACTGATCATTCAATTCTATGTAAATGTGTATATATACAGTTTATACTGATTTTTCTTTGTGCATAAGTACTACAATATTATTTCCAAATACTATCTTAACCCTATCCTAATACTGTATTTTCAAGTTATTAATATTTGATAGTTATTTTATAGGCAATCCAAGGATAGGAACCTAGTGACTTAGTTTTGATGAATAGTCTGCCAAAAATGTGACTAGATAGTACTTCCAAGATTAGTTTGTAAATATACTCTGCCTTCCATTTTACTCACTTCTCTTGATCTCTTATTTGCTGACTCTGATGGAATAATGTGAGCTACTGTGATGGGAGCTGCCTTATAGGGAGACCAACGTGACCAAAACAAACAAACTGAGACCAAAACAAACACCTGAGCGAGTCCTCTGGCTCACAGCCGGTGAAAAACTGAAGCCTGCCGTTCCACAGTTGAATCCCACTCACAGCCAGACTGGAAGTGGATCATTTCCCAATCAAGCCTTGAGATGACCACAGCTCTAAGTACCTCGACTATAGACTTATGAGGGACTTCTGAGTCTGAAGCCACAGCTAAGCTGTTTCAGATTTCCAACTAAAAGACACAGAGAGAAAAGTAAATGTTTGTTGCTATAAGTCACTAAGTTATGGGGTAATTTATTATACAGCAACAGATAATTAATACATATGGTTTCAATGAAAGCCTCAAAGCAAGAGATAGAGGGCTGTCATGGTACATTCTTTAAGTGAGATGGTGACGAGGAGCATAGACATGCTCACCACAGCTGTGCTGGGTTCGGATATGTGATGTAATGTGATATTGACAGGGAGATGTATGCTTTAGTCCATTCATTGTATCCTTAGATTCAATTGTGCCTCACATTTAATCTACACTGTCAATGACTCTTCAACTTTGTGGTTTTTGATTGATAGATGGCAGATGGATATATAGATTAAAGGATGTTAGTTAAGTAAACTATAGACCTCATAGCTGTACCTGCTCCCAAGGCAAAATAGTATGTGTCATCTGCCTTCTCTGTCATCCAACCTAGAGTTCCCTCACCCTTTTTCCAGCTCTTCAGTTAGCTCAGATTGTCTACTATTGAGAAAATTCACGTCTTCTTGTTTGGGAGGTCGAAATACCTGTTTTTATAATTCTTCCTTTAGAGTTATTACCAGAATAGAAGTCCAAGTGAGTGGCTCAATTTCCCTATTTACTCCACTTTAATCTCATTTTATTTCAGCAACACTATCTCCTAATAATAATCAGAATTAATTACATTGTCAAAGTAGTCAAAGAGTAATTCTTTTTTTTTTTTGCCTACTTATTCACTAGCATAAGAAGCCCAAAATGATATGGTGATAGACAACTGAATTGAGTGCCAATTATAAGAGAAACTGCTTCTGCATTCAGAATGAAAGGGAACAATGTGGTTGACTTGATATCAAGTGACTGGCAGGGTTTCTCAACAGATGGTGCAATATCAAGATGTTACTTTCTTCTCAGCAGCTGACTGTTGAATGCCTAGTATTGGCACTTGCCAGCAGTCTTAATCAGATGCATCCCTTGCTATTAAAACCATCAATGGCCTCCATTTCTGCCCCTTGGCTACCATATTCATACTCACTGTGCAAGCACTGGGCAGGTAGAGAACATACGCCGGATAATCCTTGTAAGACAAACCATTCTACTTCATTGATGCACCCAATTGACCAGTCCTTCCTCTGTGGTGGATGATATTTAGTGGCCATTGGCATGAAATACAAGTATCTACCAATTTTGTGCCTATTTTCTATAAATTACATCATATGCCTCTTTTCTAGACTACTTTGTTTCTGAATTTCTAAACTCTTCCTCAGACTCTGTCTAGTTAACAAAATGATTCTCATTGCCCAGTAGGGTGTATGTAGTGCTACCAGGTCACTTATTCGTCTATATTAATGGACAATCTAGCAGATCTCTCAATTCTGCCTAATAAAGGCTCTACTACATTTTAGAACCACTACTGACTGGAGCTGTAGGACTTGCACACACATATTGGGCTGACCTATCTGTGAACCAAGCCAATAATTTTCTTTTTCCATTATATTGTAGTAGGAACCACCATTAATCTGTATGTGTATGCTGAGATAAAAATTGCAAAATTTCCATGGAGATCTGGGAACCCATATGTAGACCCCCAGGATCTGTCCAGGAAAAATTTCTAGTGATTACAACTGCATTTGTCCAACATGATTTGGATGAGCCCAATAATATCTAGTTCACGAGGTGCAGCTCTGACTGAAATCACTTCATTTCCCACAGTCAGGTGCTCAGGCTCCACTAGCCACAGGAGCTGCATTTTGAACAACGAGGAATTCTTTGCTGGTGTACTGCAAAACCCAAGTATGTACACTGCAAATCTCTTAATGAGACTTGCCATAGACTCCACTCTACCTCCATATCTATGATGAACACCTCTAGTACTATTGGATCTGCTCTGTCATATGAGCCAAATGACAGAAATTTTGCACCAGATTCTGAATATTATGTGGAATTCTCTCTTGCTAGGATCGCTACCAAAATCTGGGAGCCTTCTGAGTCATCTGATACATTAATCAGAGGAGTAATCAGAGGGGAAATATACGTTGACAAACAGACCCCAATAATGACTGGGGCCCTTTCTTAGCAATGGATCATGCAGGGTACAATAAATTATTTTGAATATTAGATGATATACCATTCCCTGCCACCGGATTGTTAGTCCCATGAAAATTTTGCTGTAATTGAAAAACACTGATACCTTGTGGACATTTTTTTTTTCTATCTGTGGCATACATTTGTCCTTCTAGTGTTTCCAGAGTTTCCTCCACTTCCTGATAATAGAGCCTAATAGTATGCTGCCAACAGTATAGTGCAAATCAAAGTTCTGAGGAACATCAAGTTAATCAAGTCTTTGAAGTCTATGCAGTGACAAAAATGACTACATAAAAATCACTGTGGGATGATATTGTATTGTTGTCATGATTATGTGAAATCAAACTGATTGTGATCCTTTTGGAAAAGAAGATATGATCCAGATCAATAGCAGCACAGAAAGTATGTTGATTAGTTCTTCTTAAAGTACCATATCCATCACAGCATCCACTATTGAGGCTACAACTTGATTACATTTCTGTAGTTTTTATTATCTTACCATGGTAAGGGCAGTAAAATTTATAATGACATCCTAGTGACTCCCAGGGATGATCTGTTTACAAGCAGTGTTTACCTACCATGCCTGGTTAGACAACCTGGCTTGACTAAAAGGCCCAGGGGACATAACAAGACTCCACTAGGAACTAGGACCTTACACTCTTGTGAAATCAAGATTTATCATACAGATCATTTTGGCTAAATCTGGAAGCAAACCTCATGCATGCGCCAAAGGTGTCTGTGTCTGGATGTCTCTCACATCTGCAATGCTTGTCTGCACTCTTTCTCTTTAGGCAATTTATTATTATGCTTTAAATAAAAATATTCATGACTATGTTTGGTGGAATCATTTGAGATTTTTCAAATGTCTGACTTTGAGTAATTTTGCATAGGGGAAGGCTAAAGAAGAGAAATTTTAATTAGTTGGCTTCAGCTGTGGGCAACTGTAATTCAAACTTGCTTAAAACTCATTAAGAAAAAAGTGATTAACAATTGTAATACTAAAGGATTGGGAGGCTGACTCTTCTAATGACTTTATTCTCTGTTTATTGAGTGTTTCCTCAGATAAATTAATACTTCTATACTTGGAGGTCGTGCTTGTAGGTAGACTGAAGAGCTTTTTCATCTCTGGCAGTTTCAACCTGTAAAACAGAGAAATGTCTTTATTGAAAGTTTTATGTACTGAGTACTGGGAAAATAGTTGAAATTGTTTACCACAGTTCTTATGAAATCAAGTGGACCCATGGGAGCATCACGAGTGTCTGCTACATTGTTTGAAAAATAATGTTTATGTCCATATGAGTATGTGAAGAGAGGAGCGAACGGTTAGAGCCCGTGTAAGAGACATTAACATTTAAGATTTTTTATAAAATAAAAAGGTTTTATTCTTAAAGAATTTTTATGATTTATCTGCTCACTCTCCTTCATCACCATGGAATAATTCCAATATCAAAATTAACATTGTTCAAAACTATTTTGAAAAAATTAAAAAGAATAACTGTAGAAGAGGCTTCATAGGTGAAATATAAATTACTTGTACATTATCTATTATTTACTTCTAAGATAAAAATATCATTTATTTTACCGTTTATGTGACTGATCTTGTGTAATTGTCACCCCACACTTGGCTTTGCATACGCAGGGTTAAGAATTTCACACATGTCTAACAAATAACAAGATGTGGTTACTTTGAAGGAATGAGTGGGGACAGCATATGATCTGTCAATTAAGGACAATTAGGTTCTTTCACTAAAACTAATACCTAGATACTGGAGGAAATAAGCTATCTATTTCCTGGGTTCTCTATGCCATGAGAATATGAGTCATGGGCTGTTGACCATCTTCCTTATGATTTGGATAAAGCCTGTCAACAAAAGGAAGACAAGCAGAATAAGACATAAATAAGACATGGGTTAATGAGATAGTTCTTGAACCCCTTTGAGAACTTCCTGCTGCCATCTAAAATCAATAGTTTGAATTGTCTTAGTATCATTTCAAGATATCTAACTCAGAAATAACTTTTATTTTTATTAAGCTTATTTTAATTTTGTTTCAATTAAAAAATAAATTCCTGACTAAAATATAAAATATAGCATAAATCAAAAGTTTAGCTGCAACAAATACAACTATTATTTTCTCCATATCTAAATAATTAAATACTATTCTTCAAGAATCTTAGTATGCAAGGCGTTTAGCTTTACAAAATGTTATAGACTGTCATGGAAAATTTGATGAAAAAGAGACGTATTTAATAGTTAATGTGACTGAAATTTGGGGAGTAGGAGCTATAAAATATGTCATTGCAAACTTTAATATCACAAAGTTTTAAGGAAGCCTATGTTAAAGATTCAAATTACTTTAAAATATTCTAGTATACAATTTATGTTTTATCTCAATTCTTGAAGAATTGGGTCATGTGACAATAATAACATATTACATTCATAGACAGTAAGAAAGACAAGATAACAATTTTAAAAATGGCCAAGAAAGCTGGCAGTTGACACAGGATATAGTACTCCACTGAGCATGAACAGTTTTGTAGAGTGTCAACAATATTAGACAAGATCCTTATTGTCCACAGTGAAATTATGCAAATATAAGAATACTTTGTAATCCTATCTTAACCCAAGATGAACAAAACTAAGCTATGCAAACAGAAAATATACCCCACAAACCCCTTTTTGTACTGTCTAAAATTAGTAAGGACTGCTTCTTTACCAATTACAGTTCTAGTCATGCTCCCATGTCTTAAATAAAATGAATACCTGTATATATTCATTTTATTAAAGTTAGTGATAATTAATTGTAATAATCTGGCTATTATCCCCAAATTACCCACTTTCTGGAGACCACTCAATGCTTAAAAACCCTTACTTCTTAAATGCTTTCCTAAGACATAGCCCAAATTGACTCGTTTTCTCTAAGTCAATTTCCTAAGGTATCCATTCTTCTTGAGGCTGCAGGTCAATTTTGTACCTTTCTTGGGACTGCAGTCAATTTTAGTTTGACTTCAGGTGTGTATCTAATACTCTTTTGGCACTGGGTGTCATGGGTAGACAAAGGTGTGTGTGTGTATATTTTTGCGTGTGTGTGTCTATATATATTATACTGGAGAATAAAGAGCAAAATTCAGCAGTGACTACAAATGAGTAAAATCTAATTTTATTACAAATTGCATTTAAATTTTTAATAAACTGTATATATATGTTTTATATAAAAAATTAATAGAATGTCTATACATGTATTATACAAAATTTATTTATATATAAGATGTGTATATATAATACAAATAAACATTTCATTTAAAATTAAAAAAAATTTAAATCCTAAAAATTTTAAAATCCACATTTATATGAAAACCCAGAAACTTAGAAAAGGCAAAAAACATTAAAAAGAAAGAAATAATATTGGGGTAAATGCACTACCTGATTTTAAAACATATTTAAAGTACCATTAGTCATGATAGTATGACACTGGCATAAAGGTAGATATATAGAACAATAGAACAGAAGAGACTCCAGAAATAGACTCACATGTGTGTCAGTTGATTTTTGACAAGCTCCTGAGTTAGTTCAGTGGAGAAGTAATCATGAAAAAATTAAAAATATGCCACCCTAGGATTGACTATTTAAGTTAAATACACTTGAAAAACAGCAGGTGCAAAAAGATTACTCTGACCTTTGTGCTGTTTCCTAAAAGTAGAAGATGAATTCCTATGTGACAAGGACAAAAAACCAAACACCACATGTTCTCACTCATAGGTGGGAATTGAACAGTGAGAACACATGGACACAGGAAGGGGAACATCACACTCTGGGGACTGTTGTGGGGTGGGGAGAATGGGGAGGGATAGCATTAGGAGATATACCTAATGCTAAATGACTAGTTAATGGGTGCAGCACACCAGCATGGCACATGTATACATATGTAACTAACCTGCACATTGTGCACATGTACCCTAAAACTTAAAGTGTAATAATAATAAAATAAATTTAAAAAACAAAAAAAAAGAAAGATGCTCTTCCTATGCTAGAAGAAAAGGCAACATCTTTATCCTAAAAGATGAGAATTCAAAACCAAGAGAATTCTGTACAGACTCTGCTAAAATAACTGTTGTCTTTTACGCCTTCCCACATAATTTAGTTGCTTCTTCACAACTAACTCTTCTTTCTCCAATTCTGTATGTAGGTATCAGACTCTAATTGATTCTTCAGGTCTTCCTTTCTTTGTAAGGGCCCCTATGCCATGTAACACTTGTATTGTGTTTTGTTCCTATTAATCTATGTCAAGTAAATTTAATTCTCAAACCCATATGAGACCCTAAAAGGGGCGATGAAGGTAGAGATTTTCCTATGTAATTTTATCTACAATAAGATTTTCAAGAAATGGTGCTGAAACAATTGAACACACAAGTGCAAAAAGATGAAAATTAATTCTTATCTCACATCATATAAAAACTGGCAGTTTTTCTGTTACATGAAGTTAAATATAAATTCACTATGTATCCCAGCAATCCTACTCCTAGGTATTTACTTAAGAGAAATTAAAACATAATTATACATAAAGACTTGTACACAAATGTACCTTGTGGCCATATTTATACCAAAAGTTGTAGAGAGCCCACAAGTATATCCTGCCAGGACTGGTTTAGTACATTGTGTTACATGCATACAATGAAATAGTATTCAATAATGAAAATAATGAATTACAGATATATATAACAGTAAAGCTGAAAATCACAGCCTTGACTGCCTGATAAAGCTAAGGTTTGATAAGAATTGACTTCAAAGGGGCTCAGAGAAACTTTTGCGGATGATGGAAATAGTCTACATTTTGACTGTGATGGTGTTTACATGATTATAAATACTTGTCAAGCGTATAGAAGTGAAGACCTAGAAACAGCAGATTTTCCTGTAAGTTATACCTCAATATGACAAAAAAATAAAAATAAGCACTGTGCCAGGTGAATCTGCAGGTAGCATATAATTAGAAGCAGGAAAGTTAGTGATGATTAATTGCAATAATCCAACTATAAAGTGACTAGAATCTAGACTTGTCTTAAGGTAAAAGTGAAAAAAAGGGTCAAATCAAATAATTTTTTAAAAATAATGAATCTATAATTTTTATGAATATATGGGTTATGAAAAGGAAAAAGAGCAAACATGAGAAATATTTTTAATCTCGTGACTGCAGAACACGCACGTTAGTGATAGAAATGACGAATTTGGGAATAAAAGTCACCTTGAGCATTGGAGGCAAATGAACTCAACTTTAGGCGATATTGAGGAAATTGTGGGGCATTCAAATATTAGGAAATTCCAGGTGAGAAATAAGATAAATGGTTACAGCTGAAAATGCATATTTCAGAATCAGATAAGATATTTAAAACTAGAGAGCAATTGAAATATTTTTTCACTTGTACATCATTTGAAGTATGACAAAAAGGGTGCCCAGGAAGGTATTTGCTATGCAAAATATAATACTATCATTTGAAGATATAGAATTGGGGATCCTAATCTGATTAGTCCACAATTTGTGTTTTTTCCCATTCAGTTTCTAATTGACATCTCAGACGTGGATAAGCTCTTTGAGGGACATAATGTGGAGTGAGTAGAAACAATATATAATAGTATTCAATAATGGCGGAGTATTTATGTCAATCATGTGATGAGCACTTTATTTTCATTTCTTTATTCAGACTGAAAAATAGCACTTAAAATAGTAGAAAGTGTTATTATCTTTATTTTACATATATATATATATATATATATATATATATATATATATATATATAAAATCTGGGCTGGGAATATGGCAAAATAGGAACAGCTCCAGTGATTTCTGCATTTTTCACCTGAGGTACCCGGTTCTTCTCACTGGGACTGGTTGGACAGTGGGTGCAGCCCATGGAGGGCGAGCTAAACCACGGTGGGACATCGCCTCACCTGGGAACCACAAGGAGTCAGGGAATTTTCTCCCTTACCCAAGGGAAGCCGTGAGGGACTGAGCCTGAGGAACTCCAGCAAAGATACTGCGCTTGTCCCAAGGTCTTCACAATGCACAAACCAGAAGATTCCCTCTGGTGCCTACCCCACCAGAGTCCTGGGTTTCAAGCACAAAACTGCGTGGCCATTTGGGCAGACACCTAACTAGCTGCAGGAATTCTTTTTTTTCCAGCGAGACAGAACTGTTTGCTTCCCTGGAAAGGGGTGCTGAAGCCAGGGAGCCAAGTGGTTTGGCTTGGCAGGTCCCACCCCCAGGGAGCCCAACAAACTAAGATCCACTGTCTTGAAATTCTCACTGCCAGCACAGCAGCAGTCTGAGATCAACCTGGGATGCTCGAGGTTGGTGGGGCAAGGGGCGTCCACCATTGCTGAGGCTTGAGTAGGAGGTTTTACACTCACAGTGTAAACAAAGTCCTGGGAAGTTCGAACTGGGCGGAGCTCACTGCAGCTCAGCAAGAAATCAGACTGACAGATTCCTCTTCTCTGGGCAGGGCATCTCTGAAAAAAGGCAGCAGCCCCAGTCAGGGAATCATAGATAACACCCCCGTCTCTCTGGGACAGAGCACCTGGGGAAAGGGGTGGCTGTGGGCGCAGCTTCAGCAGACTTAAACATGCCTGCCAGATGACTCTGAAGAGAGCAGTGGACCTCCCTGCACAACTTTCAAGCTCTACTAAAGGTCAGACTGCCTCCTCAAGTTGGTTCCTCACCCCCATGTATTCTGGCTGGGAGACAACTCCCAGTAGGGGCTGACAGACACCTCATGCAGGAAAGTTCTGGCTGGCATCTGGCAGGTGTCCCTCTGGGAAGAAGCTTCCAGAGGAAAGATCAGGCAGCAATCTTTGCTGTTCTGCAGCCTCCGCTGGTGATACCTAGGCAAACGGTGGAGAATGGACAGCCAGCAAACTCCAGCAGACCAGCAGAAGAGGGGACTGACTGCACAAGACAAGGATGCCCTCTCTCACCACTGCTATTCATCATAGTATTAGAAATTCTGGCCAGGGCAATCAGGCAAGAGAAAGAAATAAAGATTATTCAAATAGGAAGAGAGGAAGTCAAATTGTCTGTTTGCAGATGACATGATTGTATATTTAGAGAACCCCATTGTCTCAGCCCAAAACTACTTCAGCTGATAAGCAACTTCAGCAAAGTCTCAGGATACAAAATCAATGTGCAAAACTCACAAGCATTCCAATACACCAATAACAGGTAAACAGAGACCCAAATCATGAGTGAACTCCCATTCACAATTGCTACTAAGAGAATAAAATACCTAGGAATACAACTTACAAGGGATGTAAAGGACCTCTTCAAGCAGAACAACAAAACGCTGCTCAAGGAAGTGAGGACACAAACAAATGGGAGAACATTCCATGCTCATGAATAGGAAGAATCAATATCATGAAAATGAACATACTGCCCAAAGAAATTTATAGATTCAATACTATCCCCATCAAGCTACCACTGGCTTTCACAGAATTGGAAAAAAAAAACTTTAAACTTCATATGGAAGCAAAAAAGACACCGCACAGCCAAGACAATCCTAGGTTAGAAGAACAAAGCTGGAGGCATCATGTTACCTAACTTCAAACTATACTACAAGACTACAGTAACCAAAACAGCATGGTACTGGTACCAAAACAGATATATACGCCATGGAACAGAACAGAGGCCTCAGAAATAATACCATATGTCTACAACCATGTGATCTTTGACAAACCTGACAACAACAAGCAAAAGAAAAAAGATTCCCTATTGATTTTTTTTTATTTTATTTTATTATTATTATACTTTAAGTTTTAGGGTACATGTGCACAATGTGCAGGTTAGTTACACATGTATACATGTGCCATGCTGGTGTGCTGCACCCATTAACTCTTCATTTAGCATTAGGTATATCTCCTAAAGCTATCCCTCCCCCCTCCCCCCACCCTACAACAGTCCCCAGAATGTGATGCTCCCCTTCCTGTGTCCATGTGTTCTCATTGTTCAATTCCCACCTATGAGTGAGAATATGCGGTGTTTGATTTTTTGTCCTTGCGAAAGTTTACTGAGAATGATGATTTCCAATTTCATCCATGTCCCTACAAAGGACATGAACTCATCATTTTTTATGGCTGCATAGTATTCCATGGTGTATATGTGCCACATTTTCTTAATCCAGTCTATCATTGTTGGACATTAGGGTTGGTTCCAAGTCTTTGCTATTGTGAATAGTGCCGCAATAAACATACGTGTGCCTGTGTCTTTATAGCAGCATGATTTATAGTCCTTTGGGTATATACCCAGTAATGGGATGGCTGGGTCAAATGGTATTTCTAGTTCTAGATCCCTGAGGACTCGCCACACTGACATCCACAATGGTTGAACTAGTTTACAGTCCCACCAACAGTGTAAAAGTGTTCCTGTTTCTCCATGTCCTCTCCAGCACCTGTTGTTTCCTGACTTTTTAATGATTGCCATTCTAACTGGTGTGAGATGGTATCTCATTGTGGTTTTGATTTGCATTTCTCTGCTGGCCAGTGATGGTGAGCATTTTTTCATGTGTTTTTTGGCTGCATAAATGTCTTCTTTTGATTCAATAAGTGGTTTTGGAAAGACTGGCTAGCCATATGAAGAAAACTGAAACTGAACCCCTGCCTTACACCTTATATAAAAATCAACTCAAGATGGATCAAAGACTTAAATGTAAGACCTAGGACCATAAAAATCCTAGAAGAAAACAATTTAGGCAACACCATTCAGGACACAGGCATGGGCAAAGACTTCATGTCTAAAACACCAAAAGCAATGGCAACAAAAGCCAAAATTGACAAATGAGATCTAATTAAACTAAAGAGCTTATGGACAGCAAAAGAAACTATAACCAGAGTGAACAGGCAACCTACAGAATGGGAGAAAATTTTTTCAATCTATCTCTCTGACAAAGAGCTAATATCCAGAATTTACAATGAACTTAAACAAATTTACAAGAAAAAAAAACCATCAGAAAGTGGGCAAAGGATATGAACAGACACTTCTCAAAAGAAGACATTTATGCAGCCAACAGACATGAAAAAATGCTCATCATCACTGGTCATTAGAGAAATGAAAATCAAAACCACAGTGAGATACCATCTCACACCAGTTAAAATGGTAATCATTAAAGTCTGGAAACAACAGATGCTGGAGAGGATGTGGAGAAAAAGCAATGCTTTTACACTGTTGGTGGGAGTGTAAATTAGTTCAACCATTGTGGAAGACAGTGTGGCAATTCCTCAAGGATCTAGAACTAGAAATACCATTTGACCCGCAATCCCACTACTGGGTATATACCTAAAGGATTATAAATCATTCTACTATAAAGACACATGCACAGGTATGTTTATTGCGGCACTATTCACAATAGCAAAGACTTGGAACCAACCCAAATGTCCATCAATGATAGATTGGATTAAGAAAATGTGGCACATATACACCATGGAATACTATGCAGCCAATAAAAAATGATGAGTTCATGTCCTTTGTAGGGACATGGATGAAGCTATAAACCAGCATTCTCAGCAAACTATCACAGGGACAAAAAACCATATACTGCATATTCTCACTCATAGGTGGGAATTGAACAATGAGAAGACTTGGACACAGAAACGGGAACATCACACACTGGGGCCTGTTGTGGGCTGGAGGGAGGAGGGAGGGATAGCATTAGGAGATATACCTAATGTAAATGACGAGTTAATGGGTGCAGCACACCAACATGGCACGTGTATACATATGGAACAAACCTGCACATTGTGCACATGTAACCTAGAACTTAAAGTATAAAAAAATAGATGTTTGTGATTAAATAAATAGATTAACAAATAAAAGAATGTAAAAAAAATCTCTCAGACTACAGTGTAATCAAATTAGAACTCAAGATTAAGAAACTCACTCAAAACCGCACAACTACATGGAAACTGAACAACCTGCTCCTGAATGACCACTGTGTAAATAATTAAGTGAAGGCTGAGATAAAGATGTTCATTGAAACCATTGAGAACAAAGACACAATGTACCAGAATCTCTGGGACACATTTAAAGAAGTGTGTAGAGGGAAATTTATAGCACTAAATGCCCACAACAGAAAGCTAGAAAGATCTAAAACTGACACCCTAACCTCAAAATTAAAAGAATTAGAGATCCAACAGCAAATAAATTCAAAATCTATCGGAAAACAAGAAAGATCAGAGCAGAACTGAAGGCGGTAGAGACACGAAAAACCCTTCAAAAAATCAATGAATCAAGGAGCTGATTTTTGAAAAGATCAACAAAATAGGTAGATGGCTAGCCAGACTAAAAAAGAAGAAAAGAGGGAAGAATCTTATATAGAGGCCATGAAAATGATACAGGTGATATCACCACTTATCCCACAGAAATACAAACTACCATCAGAGAATACTATAAACACCTCTACACAAATAAACTAGAAAATCTAGAAGAAATGGATAAATTCCTGGACATATACACCCTCCCAAGTCTAAACCAGGAGGAAGTCAAGTCCCTGAATAAAGGAATAACAAGTTCTGAAATTGATGTAGTAATTAATAGCCTACCAACCAAAAAAAGTATAAGACAGATTCACAGCCGAATTCTACCAGAAGTACAACGAGGATATAGTACCATTCCTTCTGAAACTATTCCAAACAATAAAAAAAGAGGGAATCCTCCTTAACTCATTTTATGAAGCCCGCATAATCCTGATACCAAAACCTGGCAGAGACACAACAAAAAAAGAAAATTTCAGGCCAATATCCCTGATGAACATAGATGTGAAAATCCCCAATAAAATACTGGCAAACCCAATCCAGCAGCACATCAAAAAGCTTATCCACCATGATCAAGTCAGCTTCATACTTGGGATGCAAGGCTAGTTCAAAATACGCAATTCAATAAATGTAATCCATCACATAAACAGAACCAATGACAAAAACCACAGATTATCTTAATAGATGCAGAAAAGGCCTTTGACAAAATTAAACACCGCTTCATGCTAAAATCACTCTCAAGAAACTCGGTATCAGTGGAACATATCCCAAAATTATAAGTGCTATTTATGACAAAACTACAGCCAATATCATATTGAATGGACAAAAACTGGAAGCATTCCCTTTTAAAACCAGCACAAGACAAGGATGCCCTCTCTCACCACTGCTATTCATCATAGTATTAGAAATTCTGGCCAGGGCAATCAGGCAAGAGAAAGAAATAAAGGTTATTCAAATAGGAAGAGAGGAAGTCAAATTGTCTGTTTGCAGATGACATGATTGTATATTTAGAGAACCCCATTGTCTCAGCCCAAAACTACTTCAGCTGATAAGCAACTTCAGCAAAGTCTCAGGATACAAAATCAATGTGCAAAACTCATAAGCATTCCAATACACCAATAACAGGTAAACAGAGACCCAAATCATGAGTGAACTCCCATTCACAATTGCTACTAAGAGAATAAAATACCTAGGAATACAACTTACAAGGGATGTAAAGGACCTCTTCAAGCAGAACTACAAAACACTGCTCAAGGAAGTGAGGACACAAACAAATGGAAAAACATTCCATGCTCATGGATAGGAAGAATCAATATCATGAAAATGAACATACTGCCCAAAGTAATTTATAGATCCAATGCTATCCCCATCAAGCTACCACTGGCTTTCACAGAATTGGAAAAAAAAAAACTTTAAACTTCATATGGAAGCAAAAAAGACACCGCACAGCCAAGACAATCCTAGGTTAGAAGAACAAAGCTGGAGGCATCATGTTACCTAACTTCAAACTATACTACAAGGCTACAGTAACCAAAACAGCACGGTACTGGTGCCAAAACAGATATATACACCATGGAACAGAACAGAGGCCTCAGAAATAATACCATATGTCTACAACCATGTGATCTTTGACAAACCTGACAACAACAAGCAATAGAAAAAAGATTCCCTATTTAATAAGTGGTGTTGGAAAGACTGGCTAGCCATATGCCTTACACCTTATACAAAAATCAACTCAAGATGGATCAAGGACTTAAATGTAAGACCTAGGACCATAAAAATCCTAGAAGAAAACAATCTAGGCAACACCATTCAGGACATAGGCATGGGCAAAGACTTCATGTCTAAAACACCAAAAGCAATGGCAACAAAAGCCAAAATTGACAAATGAGATCTAATTAAACTAAAGAGCTTATGGACAGCAAAAGAAACTATAATCAGAGTGAACAGGCAACCTACAGAATGGGAGAAAATTTTTTCAATCTATCTGTCTGACAAAGAGCTAATATCCAGAATCTACAACGAACTTAAACAAATTTACAAGAAAAAAAAAACATCAGAAAGTGGGCAAAGGATATGAACAGACACTTCTCAAAAGAAGACATTTATGCAGCCAACAGACATGAAAAAATGCTCATCATCACTGGTCATTAGAGAAAAGAAAATCAAAATCACAGTGAGATACCATCTCACACCAGTTAAAATGGTAATCATTAAAGTCTGGAAACAACAGATGCTGGAGAGGATGTGGAGAAAAAGCAATGCTTTTACACTGTTGGTGGGAGTGTAAATTAGTTCAACCATTGTGGAAGACAGTGTGGCAATTCCTCAAGGATTTAGAATTAGAAATACCATTTGATCCACAATCCCACTACTGGGTATATACCTAAAGGATTATAAATCATTCTACTATAAAGACACATGCACAGGTATGTTTATTGCGGCACTATTCACAATAGCAAAGACTTGGAACCAACCCAAATGTCCATCAATGATAGACTGGATTAAGAAAATGTGGCACATATACACCATGGAATACTATGCAGCCATAAAAAAGGATGAGTTCATGTCCTTTGCAGGGACATGGATGAAGCTGTAAACCATCATTCTCAGCAAACTATAACAAGAAGAGAAAACCAAACACCACATGTTCTCTCTCATAAATGGGAGTTGAACAATGAGAACACACGGGCACAGGGTGATGAACATCACACACTGGGGCCTGTCAGGAGGTGGGGGACTAGGGGAAGGATAACATTAACAGAAATACCTAATGTAGGTAATGGGTTGATGGGTGCAGCAAACCACTATGGCATGTGTATAGCTATGTAACAAAACTGCACGTTCTGCACCTGTACCGCAGAAGTTAAAGTATAATAAAAATAAATAAATAAATAAATAAAACAGAATCTGGAGAAAAAAGACAACAAAAGTCTAAGAAAGCATTAATAAATTTATCAAGCTTAACAGCATATTCAGATAGATTGTCGAAATCAGGGGCTTGGAGCTGAGTTTATCAGATCTGAGTAATGTGGGCACCAATTATGAAAAAAGAAAGGTCATTATGCAAATTATACATAACAATACAAACATTTGGTAAGCCTATATGTCAATTTTAATCTAGCATGAGTGTTGTCCTCAAACCTAACACAGATTTTAATTTCATCTTTCTTGTTTGTAACAACAGTCAACTTCCATTTCCAGTCACATATACTGATCTGATCTGATTTTAGTCAAATGTAGGATATATATGTAAAGCATTGAAAACAACTCGGTTAAATATTAAAGTGTAGAAAATTATGAAAACAATGCTTGATCAAAGAATATAAGTGCTATTTTTTAAGAAATTCTCTGAAAGTAAAAGAGATTGCTTTATGTTAAAGGGAAATAAATTTTCTGTTAATTATTACTGTACACATCCACGTGAAAAGTTTTTTTATTAAAGGTGAATTATAACTTCAAATATGCTTGTCTGAGAGTCCCTGAAAAAAAATGATTATGAAGGTGTGAGTATGTTGCTGTGTTTGGGGTAGAAACCAGCCTAAGTTATGTGTGTGTGTGTGTGTGTGTGTGTGTGTGTGTGTATGTGTTTGTGTATATATATAAAATTACATGCTGTAATTTTTTTCCATTTCAGTCCATTATTTCTCAGTCTCATAAAAACAGTAAAAATTGCAACCAGATTTAAAAAATTAAAAACAATGCATAATGAAAGTTTGCCTTTATGGTGTTTTCTGTTTGTTTCAGCACTATTTTGACATTGTATTATCATCTGTATTTTATTACATTTTTTGCCTTTTGCCATTTACTGTAGTCAACTAGATGATACTTTTTGCAGAAAAATGTTCAGCATTGTGAATTTAAAAAAAGCAATTAATAATGTATTGTCTAAGTAGAATTTAATTCCATAACATTTTTAAGAAATATTGTCTGAGGATTTATTAAGTACAGAAATTGTTTTTAAAAATCCATTTTTTTTATTTCAAGAGCTCTTGTTGGGCTTTTAGTCACACCTGCCATATTTTAAATACAATAATTACATTTTAAGTAACTTTTCTTGCAGAAAGATCTTATACATATAGAAATGAAGTTGAAATTATTAGATCAAATAAAGTGAGTGTTAATTCTGTTAAAAATTTGAGAGCTATAAAAGATAAACGAATGAATAGCTGTATTTAACACACTTATATATTTCATTTCTGCCTTACAATGGAGTCATTTAAATACATCAAGATTTTGAAATGATTTTGATTTATTTTATAATAGTAACTTGCAATAATGTAATTTGTTATCTATATGAAATTTCAGGCAGTAAACCTATGTATAAAAAGCTGATTATTTATTTAGAACAAAACTAAACAATTCACTAATTCCAAACCTTTGTTGGTTGGAGGTTGTGAAGCCAAGGAGCTCCTTAACTACACTTGTAATTTCTAACTTGGTTTCTTTCAATGCAATCGAGTTTAGTAAATGTCAAACCAAGAACATAATACAAATATACTTCCTCAGCTAAAATGAGTTCATTAGTTATTGCATATTTGTTACTTGTAGTAAAAAAAAATGAAGATGAAGTTGTCAAAGTTCACTTTTGAAAGGTTCATCAAAGTTTCAATTACTTAACATGGATATTTGCACTACAGGCCAGGCCATACAATCAATAGTACACTGTGTTTGTCCACTGGAAGAACTACAAGAGAAGTGAGAAAGACAGAAAGAGAAAGGGGAAGGTAAGAGAAATATAAATATGTCCTGGTAAATAATAAAACTGTTATGGAAATATATTTAACCTTCAACATAGAATGTTGAAAACACTTTAGGAATTATTTCCATGTTACCTAATCTTTGAAAGAAATTGTTTTTTGTCAAAATTGAGTTGCATTTTTGCTTTCTTCCTTAATAAATTTAAGGAATAGAAAATGGAAGTACTGGCATTCAAATTTTGCATCATTGATAAATCATTTTAAGATGATTTTTATATTACTGTTCTAATGTATAATTGGTACTTTAGTTAGCAGTTTCAGATTTCTTTTGTAAATAATATTTAATTTTCTAAATTATAAAAAGGGAATTTTTTATAATTGTATAGTATATCAAAGTCTTTTAAATAATAAAAGCTAGAAATCCCTAGATCTAATATATTTTCGTATACTTTTGTAATGTTCTTTCCATACTGAACTCATGAACAAACTTTGTTTTCAAAATATTGTGAATTTTACCGTATGCTCAGTTTCTAAATCTTTAAGGCAAGAGTCATATTACATGTCAAAGATAATTTTCTTAAATAATACATTTGACATAGTATCACATTATTCTAGCATTGAAAGTTATGATTTCTCATTTAAATACTTCAAATGACTAAGACTGCCTCTGAAATTTTTAGGTCTCTGTGAGCACAGTATGAATCCTTACTGTCAATTCATATATTGCATACCTTATTTAGATTCAGAAAGTCTTTAATTATCTACACTCTTTTATCTTTTATCTTAAATAATATATAATTTCATTTTATACTTTTATCTTAAATGATACATAATTTCATTTCAGAGGCGACTGAAATTCCAAATGTCCTTAATTCTAAGTAGATTATATTTTATTTCTGCAATGTTCTGTATATACTAAGGTTGCAAATTTATAATGCCTTAATATTTAAAAGATAATTGACAAAGAGCTTGTCTTTTGTTTCTTTATAGAAATACCTACTTGGTATGTATTTATAACTAATTCGGATTAAAGGTTTAAAAAACTTTCTTAAATTAGAGTGTTAATTGGGAAAAATAAGCCTCACTAATAAAGCACTCTGTTAATGATTAACTCATCCTAAGTTATCTACACTGAGAGAAAATAAATAATAGCTAAGTACTGTTTTGGAGTAAATTTACTCATTTTATATCCCAAATCTTGCAACTATTTCATATCTCCAATTTGCATTATCAGACCTCCTAAATTTGGATGGACTTCCCATGGGTTCAAGCCCTACATGGAGATTTCATTAAAAACACAACTATAATACTTAAATTCCTTTGCTAATAGATGTCAACCAAAATCCATATAGATGTTGTAAATCTACCTCTTATTGTGTATGTCACTGTAATTAAAATATCAGTTTGCCTTGTCTCACTTACATAATATATTGATTATATTATTGACTCAATTTCAGTAACTTTCTATATATGATAAAAGGTTGGAATAGCAAATATTAGGAAAAAAAGAATGAGATTTTTATTGTAATTGTGTTCTTGAGCACAAACTAAACTTTTGCATTTGTTAAGACTGATATTTCAGACATGACTCGTAGTCAATATGATGTCTGATATTGATTTCCTTTATATTTAGTTCTTAATTTCACTTTCATCCATTATTAATTGTGACTTAAATCAATCCCTAAGCTCTCACAAAATTTGGAGATACAGTTTTAACTTTTAAAAATTGTTTCATAAGAGATTAAAAACACATTCTTGCAGTAATCCAAATGTTTCACATAAATGACAATTCGTGTCTATTTGTAGCAATAGGTACCACTCTTAAATCCACCTTGTAAATTGCAGGCTCACTATTTCATTAAGTGGTGTATATCCTCAGTATCTAGCACAGAGTCTTACATGCAAAATACCTACTCAACAGGAAAAACACAGAAAAGCCACATTAAAACAGTGTTACAGGGGCAAGGGCAACTTAACACAGAAGCTATTATCACATCCTTAGGAGAAACTCCCAGATGAGTAGCAGAAAATGTTGATTCTATTAGTTTTGCCACTTTCAAGATGCATAGCCATGGTTCAGTCTCTAACTCTTCAAGGCTACAGTGTCCTTGTGTAAACAGAGAGAAGAACTCAGAGAGGTGACTCACAGAGGACTCTTTCATTCTCAAATTTTATGACTTCTGAAATTCGGAGGCATTTTACATGTGTAACGTTATTTCCAATGCATGATAAATTTAACTGAGCATATTGAGTTATACAGGTTTTAAGTAGTCAAAAATTCTATACCTAATTGCTGATGGTGGCAAAGACTTAATTCAATAATTCAGTAGTTAGCTGAATTGTATATTCAAATATAAGCCTACCTTGACTATTTTTTAATGTCAGCTTTGATTTTATTAAGTATGAGAAAGCTCTTCATGCTAATTAAATTAAATATATAAGATCATTAAAACTCACTTAATGGTGGCATAAATATAGAGAGTTTTAAAAATTATCCAAGACATGTCTCTATAACTTTGGGTACAACTAATAATGTCATAATAAAAACTGGATAAGAAGAAATCCTGCTAATTTCAGTGAGGCACAATATTAGAAAAGATTCTTAGCCAAAATAGAAGATTGACAGTAGCTAAGGTGGAAGGAAAATGGATCTGCCAAGAATATCTCAGTTAACACTGACATTCTTAGTAAAAGTATTTCAAATTGTTGTTCATATATGATAGGATGGTTAAAAGCAAAGAGATACCCAAATAAGGCTGAGAATTGTAGTTTACATATAAAAATGTAATGGGTTTAAAATTTAATACCATCCACATAATTAATTCAAAAACCAAACATAGCTGTAAAAATTAAATGGAGCTTTTGTAAGCAATAAAATTTGCTCATAATTTTAATTGCTATGTAAAAGGCTACATTTAAAAAATCCTCAGAGAAATCTTAGGATTTATTCTCAGAATAATATTAAATGTACATATTTGATTTATTTTCCTCACATTGACACTTTGAACAAAGTTTTTGTGAAGTCTGAGAAAAGGGAATTAAAATAGCTGTATTATATCAGGAAACAGGCAACAGCTATGTGAGCTACCTGGTATGGAACATGGGGTTCACGAATCATACAAGGAGAATATAAAAGAAAAAAGTATAAAAAGGTGCAGAACCCTGAGTGTAAAACCAGCTTGATTAAGATAATCTCTAAGGAATGCCATATTGAGCTGTATGTTAATGGAGGTATTGTATTCAAATTCTCTACAGTTCGAATTATCGAAAGGACCTAGAAGTCCACCAGCATTTTATAAATGGTGCAAGGCCAGATAAATTACCCAACATCACTAAATAATTAATGCAAAGTCCAAACTGTATCTCAAGGCTTCCAATCCTTAGTGTAATGTTCTGTTTTCATTTGTCATGCTTCATATTTTCAAAGATATAATAGATAAAGGATTCTTTTACAAATTGCTAAACCCTTTAAAACATGTTTGTTTTGGTAGAGCAAAGATGGTATCAGTGATTTCATCTGAAGATATTATTTCCCTTCACAAAACTACCAAAATAAACATTAACCTCATAAATTGTAAGTATAAAAAAAGAGTTAAAATGAATTGTAATTTTATCATTATATACTTGATATTTAGAGTAAATATAACACCTCAAATCTGTCTGACAATTATTTGCAGAAAACAGGAAAGGTTTGAATCATTGGTTTGGTAAAATAATATTTATATTTCTCACTATACTTTTCTAAAATATTAGGAATCAGGAACCAAAGAGTATCACTTAAACGTACTCAAACACATAGACCTGCCTTAATTAAGTAAATGGAGATAGAAATTCATCAAAATACTATCTAGCTTTTCTTATATACCAAGAATATTTGAGCTTTCACACAGCTACCCTATTTGTTCAAATTCAATCCCATCATTCCTCTCTACTTCAATTGTTTTCAAACGTTAGTTGCACTAGAGTCATCTGGTTAAAACCAAAATACATATGTAACTTACCTGCACGTTGCGCACATGTACCATAGAGCCTAAAGTATAATAATAATAATAGTAATAATAATAAAAAATAAATAAAAAATAAAAAAAAAAAAACCAAACTACCAGCCTCAGACCCAGAGTTTCAGATGTATAATAGTAAGTAGGAGATGGAGCCGGTAATGAGCATTTCTAACAAATTCCTTGGTGTTGCTAGTACTGGTGGTCTGATGAACACACCTTTGAGAACCACTGCTCCACTCTGCCTAGTTCATTTGTGTTTTAATCTACATTATTACCTAAAATTAATCATTCATATAATTCCCAATATACATTTTCCTATAGTTTTATTTCCAACTTGGGGTGGGAGAACTTCACCTGTATGGGTATCATATCCATTCCCTTCTATTATTTAAAACCATGCTATGCTTCAACCTGTTAAAACAATAATTTTTAGATCCCAATTCCATATGATTTTAATCTAGATTTCTTATTTATTTAAATTCACCTGTAGATGGAAAAATAACTGTGCTTTTACTTTATTAACAATAAATCTCAAATATGAAATAATTGATATGAAGTAGGTAATTGAGCCTTTCCTCAAAAATTCTCTCATGGACCAACACTTATTCCAGGTCTTGATGAAAGAGTTCAAAATTGGTGAGTTGTGAAGGACAGCCTGCTGGGTATAGTGGGAACTATTCAATCACCTTAGTTTTTCTTCTCCAGCCTTTAAATTATCAGAGATTTCACCTGTTAACTTGTTCTCCCTTTGACCCCATTTTGCTCTTCACATTCTAATTGAAATGTGGAACCAAAAAATGGATTCACAGAGAGTGAAATATATTTTGAGTTTGTACATTCACTAAAATATATATAGTGCAAAACATGTGTGTTCAGCTTCTGTAGAACTCTTGTGAAGGCAATGATATTCTCTCTTATATAACTCTTCCTCAAATGTAGTTTTTATATATTATTATATCAAATCATTAAGCATTTAATATTATACAATTGTCTGCCGAAATGGAATTGCCAGGGAATGAAATTAAATATTTGTAGATATGTTGAAATCTATATGAGAACGTCGGTAGCTGAAATAATAGCAGTAAATGTCATGATAAAGATAGTACCATGGGCATCTCTGAGTTCCTGGGTCTTTGAAGAACAAAGAAAAGCTCATATTCATTGATGAGTTATAAAACTCACTAGAGGATTTCTAAAGTCAATTCTGAATATTATAAATACACAAGTATATTTTGATTTAATGAGAAATATATTATTCTTAATGAACTGCTTTTAAAATTCAGGTTATCCTTGCTTTAGTACTGAAGTTCTAAGACCTTTGTTACTGAAATTTTAAAGAACTTTTTGTGTTTTACATTATAATTCTCAAATATAATGTTGTAAATTTTCCAGTATTCCATTTGGAAGTAAAAGTTAATAACTGTAACTCCATTATAAGATTAAACAAACATAATTTATCCTGATTACATTATTAATTGATTTAATAACCTATTTAAAAAGTTGTATGAATATTTGCCATATACTATATAGCTACTAAATGCTTTTTAGAAGTATATTACTTTTTAAAAATCTCATTAAAACATTTATCATAGCTTGATTTGTATTACAGTTACATATTGTCAACTTTCCCACCAAAGGGCATGTTCCTAAAGGGCAGAGCTGTATTACTTCTACATGTATAAAAAAATACTTCATGCAAAGCCTTACACATAGAATTAATGTAAGGGAAGGGTAACTAACTTTTATAGAGTGCCTACTCTAGGCTAAATACTGTATATGTTTATTGTATTGGCTACCCCTCTACATAACAAACCATCTCAAAACTTAGTGGTTTTAAACAATAATAATTTATTATTTATGTACAATTCTGTGAATTTTTCTGGACTGAGCTGCCTTCAATGAGTCTGAATAATAGTGTGAACTCACTCACGTATCTGTGCCCTTGGCTAAAATGACAAATTCTGGGCTATCCAGGCACTCTCTCCACTGGGCCTCTCTCCACGTGTACTCATCATCTAGGAGGTTAGCCCTAGCTTCTTCATGCAGACTGCTATTTACATCATACTTGCTGATTTTTTTGCCCAAATCAAGTCATAAGTTGTTATGGGTTGAATTTTGTCCCTCCAAAAATATTTGCTGAATCCTAATCTTATTGAAAGATTCTACTTGGGCTTATGAAGAAACTATAAGCAAGGGAAATAATCACTGATAAAAACACAGCCTCTCACGTGTTACCAATCACCTGCATAGCTGTTTTTACTTTATTTTTTCCTTTTTAAAAAATATAATGATGGTGACACTACCTTACACATAAGGGGTGCTTATTATGTACCAGGTATTCTTCTAAACATGTGGCACATCTTATCTGATTTAGTCCTCCCAGGCGTTATATATAGTAGGATGTGAAAACTGAGACCCAGAGATATGGAGTAATGTATTCATGGTCACTAAATTAGTAAATGGTGACATTTGACTAAATACTTTTTATTGTCATTTAATGCTGTCTCCTTTAATTAATTATAAACCTTAGAATTTGAAACTTGTAGTCTTAACATTTTTTATATGGATTGAAAATTATAAATGTCATATGAAAGTATTTCTTTTGTAACGTATTTTATATTATTCAACTAAAAAGACTTGAGGAAGAGTAAAAACAGCGACCAAAACAAATCTTCCTTCATGCTCTTGCTTAATACTAAGGCAGTACAACGAGTTACCACTGTAATATCTTAACTATTTATTAAATAGCAGAAATTGAATTTTGCTTCTTGGCCCTTGCAAATTGCATTTCACTTTGCACAGGGAACATGTCATAGTATGCATTTAAGATCAGATTCAGAGGGACATACAGTATTTATTTATGACTAATATGTTACTTTTACATTAAAAAATTCAATAATGTTTTTAAAATAAAATATTATAAATTTGTAAGAAAATACATTTCAGTTGAACTGACATGTGTTTAATGCTCCTAGTCTTGACAGTTTCAGAGATTTAAACACAAAAATTTAAAAGAATATTCCTTAGGAAGTTAGTAGATATCCTTCATGCCAAGAAAAAATATCATATGTCAATAACATGAAGCCTTACATAATTGCTTTCTCTGTACTAGTTATGAAATTTTAGAAGTTTGCTTTGTTTAATATTTTGGCCTAAATTATATTATTGATTTTTGGATAGATAATGAACACAGTGAATATTTTGAATAATAAAAACAGAGGCACAGATGTAAGTCTTTTTTCCTCCATCACCACATGCCTCTCAGATTTCCTCTTTAGAGATAACTACAGTTTCCAGTTTCTTGTGTATCCCTGGAGAGTTATTTCATGCAAATACAAGCAGTATTAGAAGATTTAAAGTGGATATTCTGTCATGTCAAGGAAAGGAAACATATTTAATAGCATATAGATTTTCATAATTACCTTCTTTCTTCCAAATATTGGTTTTAAGTGTTCCCTTTAGTAAAAATAAATTGTATGATATATTTCTTAGTCTCAGGTTTTTTGGATAATATTGAAATTATTAAGATATTTATAAGTACATATACTCTAAAATATTTCAGTGGGTTTTATATTTTCACTTATTTGTGAGTCTCCTTGATTATTTTATAAAGTAGTTCTAGCTCAAATACTTTTAAAATTTTCTATAGGCATAAAGATAATAACCCTATGTCTTATACATTTATTTCATATATGTAATAATTTTTATTTATTCATTACTGTTTGATTCTCCAAAACATGGTGATATGCTTTGGCTCTGTGTCCCCACCCAAATCTCATCCTGAATTGTAAAAATCCCCACGTGTCAAAGGCAGGACCATGTGGAGATAATTGATTCATGGGGCAGTTTCCCCCATGCTGTTCTCATGATAATAAATGAGTCTCATGAGATCATGATTGTAAATTTCTTGAGGTCTCCCCAGCCATGCAGAACTGTGAGTCAGTTAAACCTCTTTCCTTTATAAATTACCCAGTCTCAGATATTTCTTCATAGCAGCATGAGAATGAACTAATACAGTAAATTGGTACCAAGGTAGTGGGGCACTGCTGTAAAGATGCCTGAAAATGTGGGAGCGACATTCGAACTGATAACAGGCAGAGGTTGGAACAGTTTGGAGGGTTCAGAAGAAGACAGAAAGATGTGGGAAAGTTTGAAACTTCCTAGAGACTTGTTGAATGGCTTTGAGCAAAATGCTGATAGTGATATTGAGAATGAAGTCCAGGTTGAGGTGGTCTCAGATGCAGATGAGGAACTTCTTGGAAAATGGAATAAAGGTGACTCTACCTATGCTCTAGTAAAGAGTCTAGTGGCATTTTGACCTTGCCCTACAGATTTGTGGAACTTCAAACTAGAGATAAATGATTTAAGGTATCTGGTGGAAGAAATTTCTAAGCAGCAAAGCATTCAAGAGGAAGCAGAGCATAAAAGTTTGGAAAGTTTGCAGCCTGGCAATGCGATACAAAACAAAAACCTATTTTCTGGGGAGAAATTCAAACCTGCTGCAGAAATTTGCATAAGTAACAAAGAGCCAAATGTTAATCACCAAGACATTAGGGAAAATGTCTCCAGGGAATATCAGATACCTTCACAGCAGCCCCTCCCATCATAAATCCACAGGTCTAGGAGGGAGAAATGGTTTCGTGGACCAGGTTGAGGGCCCCCTGATCTGTGCAGCCTTGGGACACGGTGTTCTGCATCCCAGCTGCTTCAGCTCCAGCTGTGGCTAAAAGGGGCCAAGGTATAGGTTGGACCATTACTTCAGAGGGTGCAAGCCCCAGGACTTTGTTGCTTCCCCATGGTGCTAAGCGTGTAGGTGCACAGAAGTCAAGAACTGAGGTATAGGAACATCTACCTAGATATCACAGGATATATGAAAATGCCTGGGTGTCCAGGCAGAATTTTGCTACAGGGGCGGAACCCTCAAGGAAAACCTCTGCGAGGACAGTATGTAGTGGAAATGTGGGATTGGAGCCCCCACACTGTCTCTCTACTGAGGCACTGCTTGATGGAGCTGGGAGAAGAGGGCCACTGTCCCCCAGATTCCAGAATGGTAAATTCATGGGCGGCTTGCACCCTGCACCTGGAAAAGCCGCAGACACTCAATACCAGCCCATGAAAACAGCCAGGAGGGGAGCTTTACCCTGCAAAGCCTCAGGAGCAGATCTACCCAAGGCTATGGGAGCCCACCTCTTGCATCAGCGTGAAAATTATCTAATGAAAAATAAATACTTAAAAGCCTTTGCAAATATTTTCTAACAACATAAATTACCTTTAAAATATTATTTTAAATTATTGCAACTCTAGCTTTGAGAGTGATATTAGTACTGACATCTACACATAGTGTTGAGATATATACACTCTTTAGAAGGGCATTTCATTTCACCTCAGAAACCACTGCCTCTATTCTGAAAACTGGGTAGATCTGCAGAGCTCTCTCTAAACTTATTAACTGTTTTTGTTTTGTATTAATTTAGAAAATTTGGAAAGAATGTATTTATCTAAGTAGTAGATTTCCTTCTTATTTACTACGTAGTTTCATCTGATTCTTAATCATTTTACTATTTCAGGAAAAAATAAACAGCCTGTGGTAGAAATGTAAGTGGCTGAGCAAGAAGATAGATAAATAGATGGTTGATGAACAGATGATGACAGAGGTAGACATAGAAATATAGATGTAGGCTAGGTACTGACAGATTTCCATCTCTACCTACCCCTACACTATCTGTGTATCTATATCTATCTATCCAGCTATCTATCTATCTAACTCAAGAAATCTCAAGTGCAGGAATTTCAGATCCATAGAATTGAGTTACTCATACTCCATGCATTTGACGTTATTGTTATCATCTTGTTCATTGTTATTGTTCTAATGCTTTGGTCTTAAACCCTTGCTCAAATTTTCTTCCTCTTCCTGACATTGACACTCACTCTCCTGGATTCACTGACGTATACATACATGTCTACGTGATATATATGTATACACAAATATATATGCTACTATTCAGAGGTTAATTATATAAATGCTTCAAACATGTTGATGTTTTTTGTCATTTTTAATTCAATATTTTTCATCCAAGAGTTGTATATATAGTGTTTGTTCTCTTTACAGTTGCTGAAAATTTGATTGGATCTATATAACATGTTTTGTTTATATATTCCATTGTGGATAGGAAACTCATATCTATTCTATACATTACTATCATATGCAATGTGTTGCCAAAGCTTTTTGTTCTGTAGGGCCATCTATGATTCGAAGCTCCCATGCATACAGGAGCATCCCATTTCTAGAAAGAAAGAAAAATGTTCTTGTTTTCTGCCTCAAAAAATGCGGAAGAAGCTTGCTCAATCAAAAAATGTGGGGAGTTAACACTTAAGAATTACCCTCAAGTCTAGGACTGAATAAATGACTCAAGCCCATCCTGGAGAGAACAATTCAGGAGTACCATTTCCATGCTTCCTCAGATGGGCAGTAAGATAATTCAGCTCTAGTTGTCCACATAGATAACCATCTCCATAAAATGTACTTTACTTCTTTTTCCTTTTTCTCTGTCACATTGTTCCCACTCCTTTTCTCCAAATTTTTTTAGAACACTTTCCAGGTAAGCTAGCTTCACTCAAGTCCTTGTCACTGACTTTGAGAAGAATCAAATGATGACACAATGTTATGACAGACCATCCTACATATGTTTCCCTGTGAATTTATGTTGGCTTGAGAATGGTAGGGTATAAATACCATCAATGTGAAATGCTGGATTATAGTCTCCAACCATAACTCCTACCTGTAATAGAATTACATATTCATGCCAGGAGTCATGTGGCCTCGCAGTTCTTTCCCCTGCCACGTGTTCCTGTAGGATCACTGTCCCTGCATCAACGCTGCACAGTTTAATAACTATACCTTTGCAATATTCCTCAAACATCTGGTAGAACAGATTCCTTCCTTCACCCCCACTGCATGGAATATCTTTTACAAAATAGCTTTAGTAATTTGTCAACTTTTATTATAATGCACTAAATTAGGATCAGTTTTCCAAAATCTCTTTAAAATCCTGCTTCTCTGTGGAATGGAATTCCATTGGGTTTTGGAATAATTGATGGAAAATATGTATCCCCCCAATGTTAGTTTAGTATCTATACAAACATAATAAAATTTTCAGTATATTTAGGTCTTTTAAGAATAATATTTAATGGAGTTTTTAAATTCCAGCCAAGTACCTATAGACTCCCTACTCCATCCAGTGTAGGCAGAAGGCTTTTGCATGAGCTTTAAATGTTCTCTCCAAAAGGAAGAGACCCCAGCACTCTGAATAAAAACCCAGTGAATTTCTAATCTTCATAAAGCTCTCATTTTAAGCCTGATTTCTTTAGGGATAGCTTTCTTTATCAAGCTGACTATATACAATATCTCAATTTATATTTAATAAGCATTATAACTCCTGCTGTGTTGGCATTCCATAATATTACTTTTATAAATTGTATATAATTATTTGATTAATGCCCCCCCAAGTAGACTCAAGGGTTCATATACCCATGTTGAAAAAATAAGTAAATAGAGTTTACTTTAGACATTCCCCTATAATATTATAGTGGATCAATTAGCTTGTAGTAATAATTAATGATTATACACATAGGACAAAAGAAAACATCAGCTAGCCAATAAATATATTCATCTCAATTTAGTATATTAGTCTTAACTTTGCACTTATCACTTTCATTAAAAATGCTTATAGTATTTTTAGTGACATTTAGAAATGATTATCATGATATAGTCTGGTTAAACTCAGAGTAATAGCTTTGTTATTTACATATATGGGAAAAAAGTTCACCTATAACTAAATATGCTTGACTCTCTTTTAGGTTCCTCAAAACTTGTTTAATAAGTCATCTGTTTTTATTGCTTTCTTTGCCTTTCATCTTTCATTCATTTAATACTCCATGATATCACTAGCTTCTCTCTATTAAAAAATTTAATAAAACATGGTGGATAGTTGGGTTATTTTCACTCATTTTGTGAATAAGGCAACAGAGATCCATGAACATAAGAGACCCGGTCCAGGTAGCACGGGTAATTTTTGTTGTAGCCAGGTGGAGAACCCCTCCCCATCATTTGTTCACCACACTAAACCATGCCATTTCACCAGAATCTTAAAATTCTGGCCAAATACATAGTATTTTGCTCAGTTTTTACCTTTTGGTCATTTAAGCAGCACTTGGCTGTCATGGCCATGCAAGCTTTCTTGAATTCTGTTGTTTCAGCTTCTCCAACCTTGAATCAGCCAGAAAGCACAACACGACCTTTTTCCTGCACCCTGCCCCTTTCTGTCTATCCATCTTTCATTATGATCTGTATTTTCACAGCTTCACTCGGACTTTTTCTTCAAAATCAGCAGATCTGTAGCTGTCTTTTCACACTTAGTTCCTATAAGATCTTATCCATTCCTATGAACATAAGTTAGTGAATATCAGATCTGTATCTCAAGCTACTTTATTCACTAAATGTTTTACAGTTAGTCTGTAAGATTCTTAGAGTTGCCTAGCTGATATATTTTTGTACAGTTGAGCAGAGTGTTATGGCAAGCTAAAAAAATGTCTTCATGTTTGAAAATAAGAACACTTATCAATGGAGGTAAAACAAATGATCTTTGCACAATTTATGTATTTAAAATTTCTAATGTATTTTTTTAGTATGAATCACTTCTATATTCAGTTTTAATTTCACTCTCTCTTTCCCCTTAGGAACTCATCCAGTGTATTCTTATCCAACTTAGCAGAATGTTGTGGATTAGTCAGGGTAAACTATTTTTCAATAAGCTAAAAATGAAAAACAAATTGCTTTACTCTATATAACTTTTAAAAAATATGTATGACTATAAATATGAGCCGCATTTAATACTGAGTTTTATGTACCTAAATTTTGGGAGGATGGCTACCTGAACGGACTAAATCTACTTTCAAACCTTCACTATGAAGTCTGTACATGAGTTTCTTAGATTCTAGTACCAAATAGGAAGTTTTAAAAAGAGTGACAGAGCTGATTATATTTTCCTTCCAGAGAAATAATCTCCCCCAATAGGAAAGGGATTTTCTTAAAAGCAAGCTGATTTGGAAAGAGAAAAGGGAGAGAAAAAGTAAAACCATACCGTGCTAAAGAGATGCTTAAATAGACAATAGCTGTAAATGGGGATTCAGATATTGCTGTCAGGCCGTCTTAGTTACCTAAGGGTCAGTATTCTTTTTTTTTTATTTGAGACAGAGTCTTGCTCTGTCGTCCAGGCTGGAGTGCAGTGGTGCGATCTTGGCTCACTGCAACCTCCGCCTGCTGGGTCAAACAATTCTCCTGCCTCAGCCTCCCAAGTAGCTAGGACCACAGGTGCATGCCACCACGAATGGCTAATTTTTTTTTTTGAAACAAAGTCTCACTCTGTCACCAGGCTGGAGTGCAGTAGTATGAGCTCAGCTCACTGCAAACTCCGCCTCCTGGGTTCAAACGATTCTCCTGACTCAACCTGCTGAGTAGCTGAGATTACAGGCACATGGCACCACACCCAACTAATTTCTGTATTTTTAGTAGAGGCGGGGTTTCACCATGTTGGCCAAGGCTAGTCTCAAACTCCTGAGCTCAGGTGATCCACCAGCCTCAGACTCCCAGAGTGCTGGGATTATAGGCATGAGCCACCGCTCCCAGCCGGGTCAGTATTCTTGACAAAGTAGTGTAGAGATATTGTGTAATACATTTACAGGAGTTAATTTAACTTTTATATTTTTAGACCTCCAGATTCCCTCTTGCAAAAAAAATCATTGCTATGAAAGAGTAGATATTCTAATTAGTAAAATGTAGTCTTACTATAAGCCAGACATTGAACTATAATTTATATATTATCTTAGTCCATTCAATCCCTATAAAAATGTCTTAGACTTGGGAGGCCAAGGCTGGTGGATCATCTGAGGTCGAGAGTTCGAGACCAGCCTGACCAACATGGAGAAACCCCATGTCTACTAAAATACAAAATTAGCCAGATATGGTGGCACATGCCTGTAGTCCTAGCTATTTGGGAGGTTGAGGCAGGAGAATTGTTTGAACCCAGGAGGTAGAGGTTGTGGTGAGCAGAGATCACACCAATGCAGTCCAGCCTGGGCAACAAGACAAGAGCAAAACTCCATCTCAAAAAAAAAAAGTCTTAGACTGGGTAATTTATGAACAAAAGCAATCATAAATTTATTGCTCACAGTTCCTCAGGAAGTTGGGAAGTCCAAGATCAAGGCATCGCAGTTTGGTGTCTGGTGAGGGCCTGTAACTCATGGATGGAACCTTCTGTGTTCTCACATGGTGGATGGGCAAACAGGACTTTTCAACCTTTGTTTTTTAAAGGCACTATTTCCATTCCTGAAGGCAGTGCCCTCATGATTTAATCACTTCTCTAAATGCCCCACTTTTTAATAGTACCCCATTGGGTATTAGGTTCCAACATGTGAATTTTGGGAGTGACATCAAATTTCAGACAATAGTTTATACATATTTTGTATAACTATACAATATCTGTGTGTTTATCTATAGTGGCAAACAAAATTATGAAGTGCTCACTTCTCGGGCACTGATCCAAGTGTATTCACAAATATTAATTTAAAACTTAAAATAACTATATCAGGTAGGTGCTATTATTGTAATCCTCATTTTATAGAAACTGTGGGGAAAATAGATGAAGTGAATTCCCCACTGCTAAAAAGTGGTAGAGCTAATATTTAAACCTGGCAATCTGGCTCGAAGACAATGTTCTTAAACACTATGCAGCATGGCTTTGTTTATAAGTCCCATATGATTTAATCTTGAGAATAACTTGACACAGTAGATAATTATATTGAATTCATTATCTAAATGAAGCATCTGAAAATTACTGAAGTTTAATTCATTTTAATGAGTACATGCATATAAAGTTCTGAAGCAGGTACTTAGAGTTGCCTAACTTTATATCACATTCGTCTAACAGCTACCAGATAAATAAACTCTACATTCTATTACATTTTATATCTTGTAGGAAATGGTCTCATTCATGGTCATAAGTGCTCAAAAATTTTATTAATTTTTATATATTTTCAAAGTACAATGTGTAATATTGCTTATACTAATATATGCATTTTCCTGTTGGAAAGCAGGCTTAAAGATGATATTTTCAATATGGAGCAATACAGGTGATCATAAACAGAATGTCACTTAACAAAACAGTTGAACATTTAGAATCTCTTATTAACAAACATTATTAATTTTTACTTACTTTCACAAAGATTATAGGGTGGTAAAGGATTATGGTAGTAAAAATGAGCACTTAAGTTTCATAATTGAATATTGGATTCCCTAGATGTGGTCTAAAATTTTAATGATTATCTTTAAATGTGCTGAGCACAAAGTCTACTTTCTTAATCACTCAGAGAAAACTGTCTAAAGCCCAGTCTTTTGCTTGTCTCTTTCCTGAAGCATGAAAATTTAAGGGAAAAAATAATAGTGTTAAGGATTTCATTAAAATTTTAATAAAGTGCTAGGCTTTTTTTCAACATAGACATGCTTTGAAGTAAAGATATTTCAAATCTAGCATATTGCCACAAAATTATTATTAAACCATTCTTTGAAGTTCCAGATGTTTGTAATTCCAGAAACTTACTTTGACATGATATAGAACAACTTCAGTAATTGTTAAGATATTACTATAAATTCAAAAATTCCCCAAATCCTTAAATTTAGGTATATTTCTCACTGAGAGACAAGAAAGTACAAACATTTTACTCTATGTTTTGTGTTTAATGTAGCTCTTAATGAAGAAAAATACAAGGGATGTTAATGGTGGAAAGCTACATAATTAACAGCATGAACTTAGTTTACTAAGCGATGTCAGACAATATAGCAATAGCTAAGACAGAAATGTTACATTCACAATAAAAAGGCAAAGTTGTAGGCAACTTTTTAAAGTATTTCCTATGTATATGAGTTATGTTTAATATTAGCAGTCTTGATTAATTATTTGTATTCCCAATTGCAGTTTGTTGGGAATAGGCCCCCCAAAATCTGGCCATAAACTGGCCCCAAAACTGGCCATAAACAAAATCTCTGCAGCACTGTGACATGTTCATGTTGGCCATAACGCCCACGCTGGAATGTTGTGGGGTTACCGGAATGAGGGCAAGGAACACCTGGCCCGCTCAGGGCAGAAAATAGCTTAAAGGTGTTCTTAAACCACAAACAATAGCATGAGCGATCTGTGTCGTAAGGGCATGTTCCTGCTGCAGATAACTAACCAGACCCTCCCCTTTATTTCGGCCCATCCCTTCGTTTCCCGTAAGGGATACTTTTAGTTAATCGGATATCTATAGAAACAGTGCTAATGACTGGCTTGCTGTTAATAGACAACGTGGGTAAATCTCTGTTCAAGGCTCTCAGCTCTGAAGGCTGTGAGACCCCTGATTTCCCACTTCACACCTCTGTATTTCTGTGTGTGTGTGTCTTTAATTCCTCTAACGCCGCTGGGTTAGGGTCTCCCCAACTGAGCTGGTCTCAGCACAGTTAATTTTAGTGCTGTGTATTTTTTACATTTTATTTTCTCCCAAATATCTAACTATGAAAACTTCTAAACATAAAGATAAAAGAATCACTCAGCGAATATAGTAATACTCTATAACTACCACCTTTAACATTTACAAAAAAATTGTTAATTTTGATACATTTGTTTCATGATATATTTGACTATTCATTCTTCAATCATCTTATTTTTGATGTATTTATATACTTTATTCCCAGTATTTATAAATACATACATTAAGTTGAGTTTCATATTTTGGAGGGGTAAAATTTACATGAAGTGACATGCAAAAACAAATTAATCTAAGTATAATTTTAAGTCATCTTAGTCTTGTTTCTGCTTAAATTTTGCATCCTTCTCCTACAGCAGATGTCCCTGTTTCACTATAATTCATATGTTCTAAATGGCAAAAATCACAAAGAATTCTGTTGTTTCCTAGCCCTTAGCCAATATGCTATTTATTCTCATCGGGGTACTAATGTGTCATTTAGCTTTGTTCTAGACTGTTCTCAGCACATTCTTATAAGAATATTGCACCAAAGGAGGCAGCCATCAACATTTAGTAGTAGCAGGGGCAAACAGAAACAAACACAAAAATGCCAAAGCACAAGATAATTAATTCCTACATGAAAGGTCATTTATAATGGGGTATACAAAAGTGACATTATGAAAATTAATAATCAAGACTTCATATAGAGGATCTATTTTCCTGACAAAAGGTACCCTACATGAACCTCAGTTGTATTATTATGTGCTATTAAAGTCCATGTTGTTAGCCTAAAGGCATGGTACATTGCTAATGTGAAATGTTGCCTGAGGTTTGCAAATGATAACACTTGATTTTTAACAAGCCACCCTACAAAATCAATTACCTCTGCTATAAATAAATTCTTATTGGCTTTATAAATAATTTAAACTAAGGGTTAAATAGTACCAGAATGTTTCCATTGACCTCAAGAAGAATTTTGTCACTGTAGTCTTTTGTCATCACTAAAGAACATTTTTCATAGAGTTAAAAATTGACAAAATATAATGCTTAAAATTTTAATATCTACAAAATGTATGATTCCTTTAATTTCCTAGGAAGTTCCATATTCATAAAATTTTAATGTAATTTAGGGTCTAAACCATCCCATCTCAAATTCTATCAATGGGTTTTTTCTAAAGGAGCTCACAATAAATATGAAAAATATTTTTTTCACATTATGTATTAAAAAATATATTTCAAGGTATCAGAGTGAATCAAACTCTTAGTGAATATCAAATGTTGTTAGGGGAAGCTATAGATTGCTTATATGTACCATATTAGCTAAAAAAATGACATAAGATTATGATCCTTCTTTGTATCTTGTCATCAGTTCAATAATGACAGAAAAAGTTTAGGCAAGTGCCAATTACAAATAAAGTTCTAAACATAGTTTATTTTTATTTTTTCTTTTAATTTTTTTTATTATACTTTCAGTTTGGGGATACATGTGCAGAACGTGCAGGTTTGTTACATATGTATACACATGCCATGTTGGTTTGCTGCACCCATCAACCTGCCATCTATATTAGCTATCTCTCCTAATGCTATCCCTCTTGTAGCCCCCCACCTCCCAACAGGCCCCAGTGTGTGATGGTCCCCTCCCTGTGTCCATGTATTCTCCTAGTTCAAGTATCACTTATGAGTGAGAACATGCGGTGTTTGATTTTCTGTTCCTGTGATACTTTGCTGAGAATGATGGTTTCCAGCTCCATCCTTGTCCCTGCAAAGGACATAAACTCAGTCTTTTTTATGACTGCATAGTATTCCATGGTGTATATTTGCCACATTTTCTTTATCCAGTCTATTATTGATGGACATTTGGGTTGGTTCCAAGTCTTTGGTATTGTGAATAGTGCCGCAATAAACATGTGTGCATGTGTCTTTATAGGAGAATGATTTATAATCCTTTGGGTATATACCCAGTAATGAGATGGTGGGTCAAATGGTATTTCTAGTCTAGATCCTTGAGGAATTGCCACACTGTCTTCCACAATGGTTGAACTAATTTACACTCCCACCAACAGTGCAAAAGTGTTCCTATTTCTCCACATCTGCTCCAACATCTGTTGTTTCCTGACTTTTTAATGATAACCATTCTAACTGGTAGGAGATGGTATCTCATTATGGTTTTGATCTGCATTTCTCTAATAACCAGTGATGAACAGCTTTTTTTTCATATGTTTATTGGACGGATAAATGTCTTCTTTTGAGAAGTGTCTGTTCATATGGTTCACCCACTTTTTGATGGTATTGTTTTTTTTTATTGTAAATTTGTTTAAGTTCCTTGTAGATTCTGGATATTATTCTATTGTCAGAAGGATAGATTGCAAAAATTTTCTCTCGTTCTGTAGGTTGCCCATTCACTCTGATGATAGTTTCTTTTGCTGTGCAAAGCTTTTTAGTTTAATTAAATCCCATTTGTCAATTTTGGCTTCTGTTGCTATTGCTTTTAGTGTTTTAGTCATGAAGTCTTTACTCATGCCTATGTACTGAATGGTATTGCCTAGGGTTTTTTAGGGTTTTTATGGTTTTAGTTCTTATGTTTAAGTCTTTAATCCATCTTGAGTTAATTTTTGTATAAAGTGTAAGGAAGGGGTTCAATTACAGTTTCTGCATATGGCTAGCCAGTTTTCCCAACACCATTTATTAAATAGGGACTCCTTTCCCCATTGCTTGTTTTTGTCAGGTTTGTCAAAGATCAGATGGTTGTAGATGTGTGGCATTATTTCTGAGGACTCTGTTCTGTTCCACTGGTCTATATATCTCTTTCGGTACAAGTCCCATGCACTTTTGGTTACTGTAGACTTATAGTATAGTTTAATAGCCTACCAACCAAAAAAAGCCCAGGACCAGAGGGATTCACAGCCAAATTCTACCAGAGGTGCAAAGAGGAGCTGGTACCATTCCTTCTGAAACTATTCCAAACAATAGAGAAAGAGGGAATCCTCCCTAACTCATTTTATGAGGCCAGCATCATCCTGATACCAAAACCTGGCAGAGACACAACAAAAGAAGAAAATTTCAGGCCAATATCCCTGATGGACATCGATGTAAAAATCCTCAATAAAATACTGGCAAACTGAATCCAGCAGCACATCAAAAAGCTTATCCACCATGATCAAGTCAGCTTCATCCCTGGGATGCAAGGCTGGTTTAACATACACAAATCAGTAAACATAATCCATCACATAAACAGAACCTGTGACAAAAACCACATGATTATCTCAATAAATGCAGAAAAGGCCTTCGGTATACCTCAACACTGCTTCATGCTAAAAACTCTCAAAAAACTAGGCATTGATGGAATATATCTCAAAATCATAAGAGCTATTTATGACAACCACACAGCCAATATCATACTGAATGGGCAAAAACCAAAAACTGTAAGCATTCTTTTGAAAACAGGCATAATACAAGGATGCCCTCTCTCAACACTCCTATTCAACATAGTATTGGAAGTTCTGGCCAGGGCAATCAGGCAAGAGAAAGAAATAAAGGGTATTCAAATAGGGAGAGGGGAAGTCAAATTGTCTCTGTTTGCAGATGACATAATTGTATATTTAGAAAGCCCCATCGGCCAGGCACGGTGGCTCACACCTGTAATCCCTGCATTTTGGGAGGCCGAGGTGGATGGATCCCAGGGTTAGAAAATTGAGACCATCCTGGCTAACACAGTGAGATAGCTAGCTATCTCAGCTAAAAAAAAAAAATACAAAAAATTAGCCAGGCATGGTGGCAGGTGCCTGCAGGCCCAGCTATTTGGGAGACTGAAGCAGGAGAATGGTTTGAACCCAGGAGGCAGAGCTTGCAGTGAGCCAAGATTCTGCCACTGCACTCCAGCCTGGGTGACAGAGTGAGACTCCATCTCAAAAAAAAAAAAAAAAAAAAAAAAAAAAAGCCACATCGTCTCAGCCCCAAATCTCTTTAAGCTGATAAACAACTTCAGCAAAGTCTCAGGATACAAAATCAATGTGCAAAAATCACAAGCATTCCTATACTCCAATAATAGCCAAACAGAGAGCCAAATCATGAGTGAACTCCCATTCACAATTGCTAAAAAGAGAGTAAAATACCTAGGAATACAACTTACAAGCGATGTGAAGGACCTCTTCAAGGAGAACTACAAACCGCTGCTCCAGGAATTAAGAGAGGACACAAACAAATGGAAAAACATTCCATGCTCATGGGTAGGAAGAATCAGTATCGTGAAAATGGTCATACTGCCCAAAGTAATTTACAGATTCAATGCTATCCCCATCAAGCTACTATTAACTTTCTTCACAGAATTAGAAAAAACCTACTTTAAATTTCATATGGAACCAAAAAAGAGCCTGTATAGCCAAGACAATCCTAAGCGAAATAACAAAGCTGGAGACATCACAATTCCTGACTTCATACTATACTACAAGTTTATTTTTTTAAATCCAAACTAGAGGATCTTCGATATTTAGAAATTAAATGCTTTGTATTTTATAACTTCTAATTCTCCACAACCATTTTATTTTGCAATCTTTCAATTTTCATCATAGTACAAAAATGGCTGCAAATTCTAAAAGTAATGAAGGTAATCCAAACTCTGAGACTGAATTTCAGTGTTCATTTCAGGTCACCTTGTGATAATCAACCCAGGATATTAGGTAAGCAGCCTCTTTCTCAGTTATAATCCATAAAGTCCAATAATGTCTAAAGGTAATTATTTTACTCCTGCTATGAAACTCCCACATTTCAAAACTGTTAAATTCAAACAATTTTCATTTTAGTGAATGACACCATCATCTGTGTGACAAAATGGTACTATCTAAGGTAGCACAAAAGGAGCAAGCAAAAAGTGAAAGCCATTTAAACAAAAAAGGTAAAGTAGATTTCTTTTGTTTGTTTGTTTGTTTGAGACAGAGTCTAGCTGGATCACCCAGGCTGGAGTGCAGTCGCGTAATCTTGGCTCACTGCAACCTCCACCTCCCGGGTTCAAGCAATTCTCCTGCCTCAGCCTCCTGAGTAGCTGGGACTACAGGCGGACGAGCCACCACACCCAGCTAATTTTTTGTAATTTTAGTAGAGATGGGGTTTCACCATGTTGGCCAGGATGGTCTCGATCTCCTGACCTCATGATCCGTCCTCCTCGGCCTCCCTAAGTGCTGAGATTACAGGCTTGAGCCACTGCGCCTGGCCGGATTTCTAAAAAATAACAAATTCACCAAAATCCATAGTTTTATTCCAATGTGATATAATAGCACAGTAACTTTATTTAAAAGTAGGTAAGGATAATAAAATATCATCATGTATTACTCTTTTCTCATAAAATAATAAAATAAAATATTCACTAACAAACAGTTGAAAAAAAGTGTGTTTTTTTTTTCTTTCAGAAAATGTACCAGCAAACCCATTTAAACTAAATAGTTCCTAAAACTATGTAGTAACTTTTTTTCCTTTTAATGTAGGTTTATTCAGCAATAGTGTTATAGGAAATGTGACATCTCATTTTTAGGGAACAGCAGGAAGAATTGTAGGAGGTGAAGTTTTATATGTTAATAGAAACTTTGAAATATTCTAGAAATAAAAATGCTGCTCATTTATCTTTTGACTTCTTCACGCTAAAAATAGTCTGTTGATCTAGTTCATAAACGGATTTTATAGTAAATGCCAAAGCAAACCACCCTGCCCCAGAAGTCGATTTATTCATGAACCAAATCTAAAGATCTGGGCTGACCCAATTCAGCTTCGGAAGGAGAAAGCACATCTAGTTGGAACTGGCATTTGCCTAGGAGTTGGGCATTGAGATGGCAATCTGACCTTAAACATCATTTCTCCTCTACTCTATCCTCTATTTTCTGAAAACTTCTTATGATTTTCACTTTGTTTTAGCATCGATAGTTGATAAATAATTATGTTATAGATCGCCAGAAGGTATTTGTCAGCCAAAAGGTCCAGTATTAGGCTACTGATTTGCAAATGACTAGGCGGAAGGACATGTAATTTAATAATTAAGCAAATTACTCTGGAGCTAATGGAATAACTCAAAATCCTGGCCCCACCATTTGCTACCAAGTTACTTTAAATAGTCTCTCTGTTGTCTCATTTGTAAAATAATTATAATTATAGGACATACCTTGTAGAACAATTGTAACAGGTGTGTAAAATATACTTTACATTCTTAGAACAGAGCCAGGTTCATGTTATATACCAACTCTTTGGTTTTTCGTGGAACTAAATTCTAATAAGAGAAATGTAAAAGATATCTGAAAATAAAAAACCAAATGCATAATTTTGTAAAAGGCTGAAACTACATGTCAGTTTTGTGTTTGGATCTTAATACACTAGACGTGACCACATGTAACTTTATATATTTTCTTTTCTTTCTGCTGAAGTTGTAAGAGAATGTGTTCATGTGGAGTTTTTTTCAATGGTTATATTTTAAAACGAGACCTCAAGTTCAGAAGAATATCTATAGCTATTTTAGATCTTGGGCATCTAAAAACCTCTCTGAGGTTTCAGTAATAATCAAAAGAGGCCTAAATGGATTTCTGATTGATAAACAGCTTGATAAATATATTAACTTATCCAAAAACAAACATTGAGTTACCATCTTGTCCTCTAGGAGCTTATATTCTAATGAGAGCCAGAGACAAAGAAAATATTAGAAAACAACATGATATTGCTAAGATAGAGGACTTCATAAGATGACATGGCAATGCATCAAAAAGGCACTTGGCTGAATCAAATGCAGTCAGGAAGAAGAGAGGTGCTGAAAGGTGAACTGTTGTTAACCAAATGGAATGGGAGGAAAAGATAACCAAGGAGCCAGGGGAACAGTGTATTTAAAGGCAGACCATGTAGTCTGAGCGAGACAAGAAGTGCAAAATTAAGCTGAAATTTCCCAGAACAGGAAATTTAAAAAATAATCAAGAATAAATCTCTGGCCACACAATGATTAGGCTGAGAAGTGATGAGCATGCTAAGCAGAATGGGAGACTTTTTCAGATATTTAGTTGCAGAACTGTATATAAAAGAGGCTCTTAGCATGTGATCTGGCATGAAGGAGAGAGTCTACCATGACAGTCAAGACTATCCACATATTTTGATATGAATAGAAGAGCTTGAAATAGTGAAAGGATGCCCAAAGATTGCTTTGTTTTTAAAATTTGTACCCAAAATATTCAAATTATTTTTGACTATGGAATACTGATGGAACAGGAACTAGGAACTAACTCAGAGATTTATATGCAAGAGGACATTAAATACCTGAATGGAGAATCCATCAAACAAAATGCCTTGGCATGAATAATAAATACAAGTAAAAAAATAGAAACAGTCAACCTGTGGTATTGAATGTAGGTGGGGATATGGAAAATGAGAAGCTAAAATGATAAGCCTAAATGCAAATGTTTTATTTCTGCCAAGCCAAGTTGGAAAATATTCTTAAAGCAATAAAGAAAAGCTTCAAGTTTTTAAGCAGGGTTTATGCATGACATCATTCACCTCACAAAAAGATTTCTCGGGAAGTAGTGGAAGACTTATAACAGGCATTGAGGTCCATTTTGTAGTTATGCCATGATGCTATTGAAAATGATGAAAAACTGAGCTAAATCACACAGTATTGTTAAATTTCTAGAGATTATAAGAAATAATCCATTATATTATAGTAAAACCTTTAGGCTATTTGAACTGTTACCCTCTGCCCTAACCTCCATATATGTTCACTGCCATTGAGATTTATGTGTGCATTTTTTATTTGTAATTGAAGAAATAAGAAGAAATTCAGTTTACCCTATGGTCAGGAGGATAGATGATGACAATAAAGAGGAGGGCATGATTTGTGAATCCCCAAATATTGGACTGTATTTAAAGAACAGAATTTTAATTGCTCTTTCCTTAATTATGTCAGATACAGCTTTTTTGAGGCCCAGGTGAATAAAAATGGGCTCTACTAGATAGATGAGAAATGAGGCTAATTGTATCCACAAAATGTGTCTTTTTGTCTGTATGATTTTTCTGAGCCTACCCTAGAGTTGATGTCCTTTGGTAAGCAGTCGTACAGAACACAAATATCCACATATTTCAGCCCATTTTTTAATATCCATTCACAATCCTCTTCCCTAGATACACTTGGAATCAATTTTCCAGTCCTGTTTTTTTCCGTATTTCAACTTGTCAAACCAAGAAATTAGCAAGCCTATTAATCAGTGTAGATCTATAATTTTGACTGTTAGTACAGGATAAGTAAATATAATAGATTACATTATTTAGCCCCAATTGTTATCCCCTCTCTGAATTCTTGCCCTTTGCCATGATACATTGCAGTGCCCTTACAATGCCAGAATGATCTTCAAATCTTGACTGTACTAAGCCATATGAATTTGTTTTGGCCAATGTCATGTTATTATATTGGATGCAGCCAAAGATGAATGTAAACATTAAGGATTGATCTCTAGCTTCTTGACTTCTAACTATCAAAGTAGCTCCCTGATCTCAGGAGGAAGATGAGAGACATGTAAAACCAACAGCATATCACACCACATAAGCGTGACAGCTGAAATTAACTTGAGCCCAGCCTGTCACAGCTGAACCTGAAAATGCATGAGAAATTAATGTTGATTGCGTGATATCACTGAGGCACTATATATGATATTTGTCAATTTTTTAGGAATATCTAACAGGTACAGGAATTTTTAGCAATGGCAAACCAATATGGCACCAATTGAGTTGTTCAACATCCTCCCCAAAAAGATTTTTTTACCACTGCTCTTCAGGGACTCTCTTATTTAGGATTATCATGTTATGCTGCATCAGTCAATTTCTGATTAGTGTCAGCATATTGTTTAAAACAAAAAAAAGTATCAAAATCTTTATTAATGATTTTTGTCAATGGTTACAAAGAGCTTCCTAGAAAATCATGCTACGGATTAAGAAAGAGGCAATGAAGCCGGAGTAAGTATCATAAGTGTGTGAGCTCTCTGCTCATACAAACAATTTATATCTTCAGGACCTACTTGATCCAATCCTATATACCACTTCCACTTCATAGTGAATTTGGGACAAAGTTATGTCTTAATGTATTAGACAATATTTAGTTCATTAGTTTACTCTGCACAGCTCAAGCCAGAGAGTCACCTGATGTCCTATAATCAGGTCTTTGGTCAAATAAGAAGCCAAGAGCTGTTTCTGAAAAAGAAAGTATTTATCTACAGAAGTTGACTCAGCTTTCCTCTAGGATCTATGGGTCTGCTCTCTGGATTTCTATTCTTAGATGCTCATCACACATTCCTTTTGACAATTGTATTTTTGAAGATCATTTGGGTATCATGAGACTGTTGTATCATTGGGTCCAAATGGTATATTATATCTGACTGCAGTTCAAACAAACCACCTTTTGAGGCTTCAAAGCTGGCATAACCAGTAAATATTTGGGGGTATCAAATTAAAATGTATTTGAGTCTTGCTTCTAAATCCAAATACCAAAAATAATTTTGCCTCTTTTTTAAAGATAGGTGCAGCAAGTTATATTTAACTTTGAAGCAGATATTCCAAATTGTTCTATACTTTGGATTCCGAGAAAGAGGTGGCAGGCCATATATTTTTGTTTTATGTGCCACCTACTAAAAAAAAGGCATCTAAGGTTATTCCCAAGTTTTTCTCATTAGGTTCAATTATCATGATGCCATTATTTAGCAGATCAATAAAGTACAAGGGGATGTGTTCAAATAACTTTGAAAGAGTTGACAGTAGATACTAGTAAATTTGACATAGCTCTATGGCAAGGCATGAATGGAAGGTATACCATTGTGTATTAGATTTCTCCAGATAAACAAAAAAGAGACCCAATAGGATGCCATATCTGTTAGGATGCCATAGATATGTTTTGCACTCAGGAAATAGTCGTGCAGTCACCATGCTAATTCAAAGTATGTATTTACTGCCCTTTGAATTTGGGCCAAAATGCTATTTTTAATATGACCACTCAAAACACCCATTTTGACTGGTGGACCCCAGTGTCATTTTGGGGTCCTCAATAACTGTGTTTAACATACAGCCAGTTTCTAATAACTCTTAAAATGAATGGGTGATTTCTTTTCTCATGCAGAGATATCCTAGATAGTGGCTATATTTACTCCTGGGGAAGGATTTCAGGTGCAGTTACAATATATATTGATGTCAATATTGTATTATCCTTTCTCAAGGAAGCTCAGGCTTCCATTAATGAGCATTTAAACTGGCTTAAGTCTGAACACTCGATATTAAGATCAGTGACTTGCCACTTTAGGTACACAAATCGGGTTTTTGACAATGAGCCTAGAGGATTTCCTGTTATAAATCAAGTAATATTTTAGTTCACTATCATTTATTTTATTCCTAGATACATACTGATCAATTAGACTTTGTGGTTAGATTGTGAAACAGGGTAGATGATAACTTTGGGTTCTCAGCCAAGGGGAGAGAATCAACTGCGGGACCTGAAATTGTTCACTGGCTTCACAGTTGTATGAGAGGCTTCATTTCCTAATCTCTGTTGTTACATGTATGTATTTAAACACACACATAATTCTACATATAGAGATGTAGTTTATGGATTAACAAAGCTCTCAGAGTTTTATCCTATCCTGATTTTTGGTTTTGTTTGCCTTTGTAATCTGTCATTAAATTCTAGGGACTTAATTCATATATATATATATGAATTATATATATATTCTGGACTATATATATATATAGTCCTGGAAATGGAGGTGACTTCTCCATAATACCAGAATTATGAAAGTATGATTTATATATGTTTTGAATTTCACCATATCCTCTTGGCTGAAATGTAATTATTCCATACATATTCTCATTAATGGGAGCCCTAGCCTCCTTGAGAAAAGATAATACAATATTGGCATAAGTCTATATTGTAACTATGCCTGTGTACTCTTAAAATTTATTTCTTTACTTGAGCCTGGAGTATATTTTGTGAATAAGAATTTATTCAATTGGATTTTTACAAATATCATAAAACATTTGTAATATATACTAAAAATATATTTTTATTATAAATATATCAATTTTAATATTTCATTTGGTAGTCTTTCTCTTGCATTTTCTCTCTTGCTGACTCTTTTATTCTATCCTTCTTTCTTTTTTTCTTTGTTTTTCTTCATCTTTTAAAAATCCTTCACACTTTGTTAGCCAGGAAGCATCTCCTCACTAAAATAAACATTACTATATTTTTATTCGATACCTCATTGGGACAACACTGTATGTAAAGAAGATGCCAATCATAAAATAGTATAGAAGTATTTGCAATGTAACTTGAACTTCACGTATAATTTTTTTTGGCAAAAACTTATTGAGAAGACAAATAATGAAATAATGATATAAGATACTGTCATTGTCCCAACTTAAAGGTAAAGAACCACAAATTACACTCAAGCTTGATACTAAATTAAAATAACATTAAAGAAAAGGGAAGATCGGGGGATCAAGTCTTAGATTAGTGATGCTTTCACAGAAATTTCTTGCACGGTGCCTAAATATCAAGTTACCTTGTTGAATGTTGATCTTATGTTTTGTCACCATACAATTTTTATTAAATTGGAGAAAGTGTTAAGTCTGATATGCTTAAGGAGGTGAAGAGAGAGGGGAGATCTTTGGGAAATTAAGAAAATTGAGTGACAGTAAATGAAATTTAATATAAATCAAAATCCAAAACATTGAAAAGTAAAAGCAAAGTGTGACGACTATTTCTCTAGAAAGATAGTTCTCTTGGTTCATAGTGGCAGTTAGCTTTCTAATTACACGAGAAAAACTTAGTACTGGAGATTATGTATGATGTAGCCCCTTAGTAGATTTACTTCAGTTAATTGTTGGCAAATGTGTATAAGATGAAAAACAAAATTCTAGAAAAGGTGAAGACTGTGGCCAGGAAAAGTTATCATGTTTCTCTCAAGGTTTTCCTTTTTATACAGAAAGCAGAATGAAAAATTTCTCAAATAAAATTTTGTAGCCAAAAAAAAGTCACTCTGCTTACGAGCATCCTTCTACAATTTTTTCCTGTAATCTTGTTGGAAGCCAAAGAGCAAATGATCATATGAACGCTAGCCTTAAAGACAGCAGATTTCTTAAAATAAATTGGATTTATAATCGTTTTGCACATGTACCCTAAAACTTTAAGTATAATAATAATAAAATTAAAAAAAGAAAACATAGAAAAAATAAAATAAATAAATTGGAAGTGCTCATTTACAGTTTGTGTGTGAAACAGAATTCTCAAAAAATATAGAAATTGATAGGTTACCTTTAAAATTTTTCTGAGGTTATCATTACATATTGCTTGAGAGAAAAAGATAAATCAAAATTTTAGTTTTTAAATTAATATTAAACACACAAAAATAGAAAAGTTCATTAATGTAAAATTTTTGGTAGCTATTGATTATTTAATAAGAAAATAGAAAAGATAATAGTCAAAGCTAAGCAGAAAAGTATGCAGATAATTTTTAATACTGAAAATGAACAAAAGCAATTTACTGTTTTGTCCAAGGTAAATACTGAAGGAAGCCATCAACATCAAGCAAAGCTAGGATTCAATCTGTATTCAAAGTTGCTGACTTGATTAAGTAGGAGGCCAGATGGTTTATCCAGGAAAAAGCTCAATATTACAAAAATTAGGACAACAGAGTGTTTGGTTGTTTTAAGGAGATTAAGTGAGGGAGAAGTATTTTTCTCAGCAAATCTTGGCCTCTGGGATTTCATTTGTCATTTAGCAAGATGACTTAACAGAGTTGCATGCTGCATTCCTAGTGAATTCAGCAAATGAAGACTCCAATCTCTGTGGGAGCTTTGCCCCCAATCTTTTAAAAATCAGTTATACGAGAACTAACAAGGAACTGTGACAATATAATAGAGAGGGGCAGATTATTCATAGCTTTTCTGGTTTTTTCAGGAAACTTTTTGTACAATCATTTGAGTCTTACAGTGGGACCCTAATAGATGAAAGAAGATCCCTCATGGAGTGTTTAAGTTTGAATAAAACAGGTGAAAGAAAGTCCCATTTGGCTGGAAAAATACAAGTGTCTACCTGATTTGGTGTCTTTGACTTTCCTGTAAGCAAGGATTTAGACACGATTATTGCAACTGTCAATGAAAGCTTTGGCTATGAAAGGGATGAACACAGATTAAAAGAGATCTACTGTGTAGACACAACTGAGAAGCTATAAGAACTTTGTTTAAAGAAACATTGCCTAGTATTTGTCTCTTCCCAGTTTACAACCAGAAATCTAACTTAATGTGAGAAAAGATCATAAAAATGTGAACGTTGTGGGAGGCATTCCAAACTGTAGAGTCTGAGGTCCCAGTTGATGGCAGTGGATATTCAGGATGCTATGATGAATGCTTCTATTTACAGAGAACCCCCCAAATTGACTTTGTTTAATAATTACCCTGACTCATCTAGCCAAAAGCCAAAGTGTATTAACTCACAGCAGTTTTGAAACCCTGAGGTTCATAAAGGTCTACCCCACGAAAACATTTCATGCCCTGTACTCATGCCTCAAGCCTGGTTTACATAGATAATAAGGTACTTTACAAATTATTCATGTGTAGATTAGTTCATTACTTTTATGATGTGTTACCACGTCAGGTGTGTAGATTTTGAATACATTTGAAATGCCATGCTAATACTTTATTTGTGGATAGCTCTTTCTAAAATTTTTATTGCTCTAATGTCTGGTATTTTCACAAATTTAAGGTTAGACTAGTTGTGCAATTTGCTAGTAGCAGATACAGAAAAATCAGAGCTTTGGATGAGTAAAGGTTAGGAACAATGTCACTGGGACTAAGTATACCCAAACATGGGGAGACCACAGTCTGAAGAACTTTGACACTTAGCACCAATGAGAAGTTGATAAAAATACTCCATTTACCCTTATGTGATTATTACTCATTGTACACCTGTGTTGAAATACCTCATGTACTCCATATATATGTGTATGTGTGTGTGTGTGTGTATATATATATATATATACACACACCTACTATATACTCATAAAAATACAAAAAGTCAATTAATACAAAAGTATACAGAGCTACATTAGAAAGTGAACTTTGAAAGCAGATGAAGTATGTGCCTTGTAGGGACAATATTTTACAAAGCAGCCCCTTTTTTGATGGCCTGCCAGGAGTGACACTCAAAATATGATGAGACCAAACTCTCAGAATGAGCACAGTGTAGATGCAGTGTTGAAGCAGAGGAGTTGAAGCAGAGCCCTTGGGGAAACGACAAGGGTGATAGTAGGTGCTCACTGACTCAGGGAAGCACTCATTTGCCATTTAGCATACAGATTTTTCAACATTTTAAAAATGTATAGTGATACCATTGCATACCAGTTAAATAGCAGCAATTCCGGCAGCATCCTCAGCTGGATGTGAAGGAGAGTCAGGCAAAGGATCCAGGGGGTGGTCACTACACTAGTGCCCCCATGCTGACTCTGCTCTCCAGACCACCCAATGCTACTAGTGGAAAGATCTTCATTCCCTTTAGTTTATTGATGTGCAGATTACTTTCTTGTCATACTGTTCTGTAAATTCAGATTTTTCAGGGCATAAGTGTTCACCTCTTTCTGCCCCCTCACTCATCCAAGGCCTCAAGACCCTTTTTTCTTCTTCCTCGTGGTCAGGGCTTCCTTGAATTTCCGTGGCCTGATACCAACATCTGCTGTTTTTGTAGAAGTTGCTTCTCTGGCCACCACTCTGGCTATTTCAACACAGGAAGTTAATCTTTTTCTTTATTCTATCTCCTCTTGTTGCTCCCTGAGGAGAAAAAGCTGTTTATAAATACTATGAGTCTACCAAAACTTTTTTTCTTTTAGTAAAAACAATAAGCAACTCTTAGCAACTGGGATATATTAATTATAATTCCCTTTCTTCTTGGCAGTTCCTGTCGCAGACTTTTACTCATAGGACTTTTCTATTCTCCCACAAATGCCTTTGACTTTTATTGTTTTTCTGGGCTCAAAATCAGAAGAGATTAATGAAGGTCTTAAAAGTCAAGATGTTAGTTGACTGTGAGCCCTGAGACTCACTAGGTATGTGCCTTTGACCAAATTATTTCTCTTCCTTGATTTTATTCTTTCTATGGATGAATGGTATTCCATTGTGTAAACATACCACATATTTGTATGCATTTATCCATTTATGAACACTTAGATTGATTCCCTCTTTTTGCTCTTGTGAATAGTAATGCAGCAAACATAAGGGTGCAAGTATTCCTTTGATATATTTCCTTTCCTTTTGATAAACACTGATTAGTGGGATTCCGGATGGTATAACAATTTTATTATTAAGTTTTCGAGAAATCACCGTACTGTTTTCCATAATGGCTGTACTAATTTAAATTCCCACCAGCAGTATATGAGAGGTCCATTTTTTTGCATCTTCACCTGTTTTTGTTACTTTTGTCTTATTGATAATAGCCATTTTAACTGGAGTAAGATGACATGCCATTGTGGTTTTTATTTTTATTTCTCTGATGATTAATGATGTTGAACATTTTTGTACAAACCTGTGGTAATTCGTATGTCTTCCTTTGAAAACTGTCTACATAGATTCTTTGCTCACTTTTTAATAGCATGATTTGTGTTGTTGTTGTTGCTGCTGTTGTTGTGTGTATGTGTTTTGCTGCTGTGTTGTTTGAATTATTTGTATATTCCAGATAATGGTCTCTTGCCAGAGAAGTATTTTGCAAATATTTTCTCCCATTCAACATGTTATCTCTTCACTCTGTTGATTGTTTCCTTTGCTGTGCATGAATTTATTGGTTTAATATAGTGCCACTTTTCTATTTTTGTTGTTGCCTGTGCTTTTGGAGTCTTAGCCATAATATCTTTGCCTAGACCAATGAGCTGAAGTGTTTCCTCTTATGTTTTCTTATAGCAGTTTTATAGTTTTAGATCTAATGTTTAACTCTGTAAATCAATTTTGAGTTGATTATTCTATATGGTGAGAGATAGGGGTTCTATTTTATTGTTCTGCATATGGGTGTCCAGTTTTGCAGGGACCACTTATCAAAGAGGGTGTCCATTCCCTAATGTATGTTCTTGGCTGTAAATATGTGGATTTATTTCTGGGTTTCTGGGTTCTCTATTCTGTTCCATTGGTTCATGTATCTTTTTTTTTTTTGACGGAGTCTCACTCTGTCACCTGGGCTGGAGTGCAATGGCATGATCTTGCCTCATTGCAACTTCTGCCTCCTGGGTTCAAGCAATTATCCTGCCTCAGCCTCCTGAGTAGCTGGGATTACAGGTGCCCACCACCACATCCGTCTAATTTTTTGTATTTAGTAGAGATGGGATCTCACCATGTTGGCCAGGCTGGTCTCAAACTCCTGACCTCAGGTGGTCCACCTGCCTCAGCCTTCCAAAGTGCTGGGATTATAGACATGAGTCACTGCGACTTATCTATGTGTCTCTTTATAAAGCAATGACATGTTGTTTTAGTTACTATAGCTTTGTGCTCTATTTTAAAGTCAGGTAGTGTGACACCTCTAGCTTTGTTCTTTTTGCTCAGGTTTACTTGAGCTATTCATGCTTTTCTTTTCTGGTTCCAAAGAAATTTCAGAATTTGAAATTTGCAGAATTTTCTACATCTGTGAAAAATGTCATTGGTATTTTGATAGACATTGCATTGAAACTGTACATTGCTTTGAGAGTAGTATGGTCATTTTAACAATATTAATTTTCCCAATCCAAGAGCATGAGATGTATTTCCATTTGTTTTTCTCAGCCATTTCTTTCATAAATGATTTGGAGCTTTATTTGAAGAGGTGTTATACCTTCTAGGTTAAATTCATTTCTAGGTATTTTTTTCTTTTGTACCTATTGTAAATGAGATTGCTTACTTGATTTTTTAGCTAGTTTGTTATTAGTGTACAGGAACATTACTAATTTTTGTACGTTGATTTTGTATCCTGCAAGTTTACCGAACTTGCTTATCAGATTTAAGAGTGTTTGGGTGGTTTTAGGTTTTTTAAATAAATAAAAGATCATGTCATCTGCAAAGAGGGACCATTAGACTTTCCCTTTTCTAATTTGGATAGCTTTCATTTCTTTCTCTTGCCTGATTGCTCTGGCTAGGGCTTTCAATACATTGCTGAATAAGAGTGGTCAAAGTGAGCATCTTTGTCTAGTTTCAGTTCTTAGAAGAAAAACTTCCAACTTTTCTTCATCAGTATAATGTAAAATGTGGATTTTTCATATATGGCCTTTATTATATTGAGATATGTTTCATCTATGCCTAGTTTGTTGTGAGCTTTAACATGAAAGTATATTGTTTCTAGTTTTTGTCGAAGGATATCATGTTTTTCACTATAGGCTACATAGGTTCATAAATGTCCCTTCTAAATTCTACAAAAAGAGTGTTTCCAACCTGGTAAATCAAAACACAAGCTCCATTCTGTGAGATGAATTTATACATCACAAAGAATTTTCACAGATAGCTTGTTTCTAGTTTATGTCGTGTAATACTCAGTTTTATACTATGGGCTTCAGTGGGCTCAGAAATATCCCTTCCAAAATTCAAGAAAGAGAGTATTTCCAACCTAGTGCATCAAAACAGAGGTTCCCTTCTGTGAGATAAATCCACACATAAGAAGCCATTTTCACAGATACTTTCTTTCTAGTTTTTATCATGGAATATTCCGTTTTTCACTATAGGCTTCAATGGGCTCAGAAATGTCATTTGTAGATTCTACAAAAAGAGTGTTTCTAACCTGATGAATCAAAACACAGGATACATTCTGTGAGATGAATCCACACATCACAAAGCATATTCACTGATAGCTTGTTTCTATTTTTTATAATGGGGTATCCCATTTTTCACTACAGGATTCAATGGGCTCAGAAATATCTGTTTGTAGATTTTTCAAAAAGAGTGTTTCCAACCTCATGATTCAAAACACAGGTTCCATTTTGTGTAGGAATCCACACATCACAAAGTATTTTCACAAATAGCTTATTTCTGCTTTTTATCATGGAATATTCAGATTTTCCTTACGGGCTTCAATGGGCTCTGAAATGTCTTGTAGTAGAGTCTACAAACACAGTGTTTTTAACCTGGTGGATCAAAACACAGGTTCTATTCTGTGAGATGAATCCATACATCATAAAGCATTTTCACAGATAGCTTGTTCCTAGTTTTTATAGTGGGATATTCAATTTTTCCTTATGAACCTCATTCAGCTCATATATGTCCCTTCGTGGATTCTACTAAAAGAGTGTTTCTAATCTGGTGAATAAAAACACATGTTCCATTCTGTAGGTAAATCCACAGATCCCAAACATTTTCACAAATATCTTGTTTCTAGTTTTAATTGCGGGATACTCTATTTTTCCTTATGGCCCTCAACGGGCTTAGAATGTCTCTTCATAGATTATATCAAAATTGTGCTTCCAAACTGGTGAATCAAAACACAGGTTCCAATCTGTGAGATGAATCCACACATCACAAAGCATTTTCACAGATAGCTTGTTTTAGTTTACATTGCGATGTATTTGGTTTTTCCCTATGGGCTTCAATGGGCTCAGAAACGTCAATTCTTAGGTTTTACAAAAAGAGTGTTTCCAAGCTTGTGAATCAAAACACAGGTTCCATTCTGTGAGATGAATCCAGACATCACAAAGCATTTTCAGAGATAGCTTGTGTTTAGTTTATATCATGGATGTTTGACTTTCCCTATGGGCTTCAATGGGCTCAGAAATGTCCCTTCATAGATTCTACCAAAAGTATGTTTCCAACCTCATGAATCAAAACACTAGTTCCCTTCAGTGAAATGAATCCACACATCACAAAATATTTTCACAGATAGCTTGTTTCTAGTATTGGTTGCGGGATATTAGGTTTTTCACTACCAGCTACAATGAGCTCAGAAATGCCTCTTCCAAATTTTACAAAAAGAGTGTTTTCAACCTGGTGAATCAAAACACAGGTTCCTTTCTGTTAGATGAATCCACACATCACAAAGCATTTTCAAAGATAGCTGGTTTCTAGTTTTTATCGCAAGATATTCAGTTTTTCAATAAAGTCTTCAATAGGTTCTGGAATGTACCGTAGTAGATTCTACAAAAAGAGTATTTCCAACCTGGAAAATCAAAACACAGGTTCCATTCTCTGAGATGAATCCACATATCACAGAGCATTTTCACAAATAGCTTGTTTATAGTTCAGATCGTGTGATACTATGGGCTTCAATAGGCTCAGAAATATCCCTTCCAAGATTCTACAAAGGGAGTGTTTCTAACCTAGCAAATCAAAACACAGGTTCCCTTCTGTGAGATGAATCCACACATAAAATACCATTTCCACAGATACATTCTTTCTAGTTTTTATCATGGGATATTCTGTTTTTCACTATAGGCTTCAACGGGCTCAGAAATATCTTTTGTAGATTCTACAAAAAGAGTGTTTCTAATGAGGTGTATCAAAACACAGGTTCCATCCTGTGAGATGAATCCAGACATCAGAAAGCATATTCACTGATAGCTCGATTCTAGTTTTTATGGTGGGGTAATCTGTTTTTCACCACAGGATTCAATGGGCTCAGAAATGTCTTTTCATAGGTTTTTTAAAAATAGTGTTTCCAACTTCATGATTCAAAACACAGGTTCCATTTTGTATATAAACCTACACATCTCAAAGCACTTCCACAAATAACTTGTTTCCACTTTTTATCGTGGGATATTCGGATTTTCACTGTAGCCTTCAATGAGCTCTAAGATGTCATGTAGGAGATTCTACAAACAGAATGTTTCCAAACTGGTAAATTAAAACACAGGTTAAATTCTGTGAGATGAATTCATACATCACAAAGCATTTTCACCAATAGCTTGTTTCTAGTTTTTATCACGGCATACTCGATTTTCCTTATGGACTTCAATGGGCTCAGAAATGTCTCTTCGTAGATTCTACAAAAAAAGTATTTCCAACCTGGTGAATCAAAACACAGGTTCCATTCTGTGAGATGCATCCACACATCACATAGCATTTTCACATATAGTTTGTTTCTTGTTTTTATAGTGGGATATTCGATTTTTCCCTGTAGGCTTCAATGGACTCAGATATGTCCCTTTGTAGATTCTGCAAATAGAGTGTTTCCAAGCTTGTGAATAAAAACACAGGTTCCAATCTGTGCGATGAATCCATGCATCACAAAGCATTTTCACTAATAGTTTGTTCCCAGGTTATATCAAGGGATATTTGATTTTTTCTTACAACCCTCAATAGGCTTATGTATGTCCCTTCATGTATTTCACAAATAGAGTGTTTCCAACCTAGTGAATTGAAACACAGTTTCCATTCTGTGAGATGAATCCGCTCATCACAAAGCATTTTCAAAGATTGCTTGTTTCTAGTTTTCATCAGGGGATATTCTGTTTTTCACTGTAGGCCTAAATGAGCTCAGAAATGTCCCATCACAGATTCTAAAAAAAGTGGTTTTTCAACCTGTTAAATCAAAATGCAGGTTCCATTCTGTGAGATATATCGACATATCAGAAAGCATTTTCATAGATGGCTTGATTCCAGTTTCTGTCGCTGGATATTCTATCTCCTTATGGGCGTCAATAGGCTCAGAAATGTCCCTTCGTATATTCAACAAAAAGAGTGTTTCCATCCTGGTGAATCAAAATACAGGTTCCATTCTGTGAGATGAATCTGCACATCACAAGGCATTTTCAGAGATAATTTGTGTATAGTTTTTATTGCAGGATATTCAATTTTCCTTATGATCTTCAATGGACTCAGAAATGTCCCTTTGGAGATTATACCAAATAGCGTTTCCCACCTGGTATGAATCAAAACACAGGTTTCATTCTGTGAGATGAATCGACACATAATAGAGCGTCTTCACAGATAGCTTGTTTCTAGTTTTTATCGCGGGATATTCGGTTTTGTCTTATGGGCTTCAAAACGATCAAATGTGTCTCTCTGCAGATTCTACAAAAAGAGTGTTTCTAACCTGGTGAATCCAAACACAGCTTCCACTCTGTGGGATGAAACCACACATCAAAAATCATTTTCACAGATAGCTTCTCATTTTTTATCGCGGGATATTCAGTTTTTCACTAAAGGTTTCAATGGGTTCTAATATGTCCCTTTGTAGATTCTACAAAGATAGTGTTTCCATCCTGGTGAATCAAAACAGAGGTTCAATTCTGTGAAATGAATCCACATGTCAGAAAGCATTTTCACAGATAATTTTTTCTAGTTTTTATCACAGGATATGCATTTTTACGCTGCAGGCTTCAATGGGCTCAAAAATGTCCCCTCATAGATTGTACAAAAAGAGTGTTTCAAAACACAGTTTTCATTCTGAGAGACGAATCCACACATACCAAAGCATTTTCACAGTTAGCTTTTCTTTCCTAGTTTTTATCCCAGGATATTCTGTATTTCAATATAGGCTTCAATGGGCTAAGGAAGGTCGCATCATAGATTCTACAAACAGAGGTTTTCCAAGCTGGTAAATAAAATACAGGTTCTATTCTATGAGATGAATCCACACCTAATAAAGCATTTTCATAGGTAGTGTGTTTATAGTATTTATCACAGATATTTGATTTTTCAGTAAGGGCCTCAATAAGCTCAGAAATTTCCCAACATAGATTCTACAAAAAGAGTGTTTCCAACCTGGTGAAACAAAGCATGGGTTCCATTCTGTTAGATGAATCCACACATTACAAAGCATTTCCAGAGTTTGTCTGTTTCTAGTTTTTATCACGGGATATTCGTTTTTTCACTGTTGGCCTCAATGGGCTCAGAAATGTCTCTTCATAGATACTACAAAAACAGTGTTTCCAAATCAAATCAAAATACAGGTTCTATTTTGTGAGCTAAGTCCACACATCACAAAGCATTTTCACAGATATCTTGTTTCCAGTTTTTATCTTGGGATATTCAATTTTTCCTTGTGAGCCTCAAAGAACTCAGAAATGTCCCTTCGTAGATTCTACCAAAAGAGTATTTCCAAACTGCTGAATCAAAACACAGTTTGCATTCTGTGAGATGAACTCAAACATCAAAAAGCATGTTCACAGATAGTTTGTTTCTAATTTTTATCGTGGGATATTCTGTTTTTCACTATCAGCTTCAATGGTCTCTGAAATGTCCCTTCATAGACACTACAAAAAGAGTGTTTCCAACCTGGCGAATCAAAATGCAGATCCCATTTTGTAAGATAAATCCACACATCACAAAGCATTTTCATAGACAGCTTGTTTGTAGATTTTATATTTGGATGTTCTGTTTTTCACTATTGGCTTCAAAGGGCTCAGAAGTTTCCCTTCATGGGCTCTACAGAGAGTGTTTCCAAACTCTTGAAAGAAAATAGAAGTTCCATTCTATGAGGTGAATCCAGGCATAACGAAGCCTTTTCACAGATAGCCTGTTTCTAGTTTTTATCACAGGATATTTGGTTTTCATTATAGGCTACAATGGGCTCAGAAATATTCCTTTGTAGATTCTACAAAAAGAGTGTCTCCAGGCTTGTGAATAAAACCACAGGTTCTAATCTGTGAAATGTATCCACACATCACAAAGCATTTTCACAGACAGCTTTTTTCCAGTTTTTATCGTGGGATATTCAATTTTGTTATGGTTCTCAAAGGGCTCAGAAATGTCCCTCCATAGATTCTACAAAGGAGTGTTTCCAAGCCCGTGAACCAAAATACAGGTAGCATTTTTTTAGATGACTCTACAAATCACAAAACTTTTGCACCGATAGCTTGTTTCTAGTTTTCAGTCACTGGATATTCTGTTTTTCACTATCGGCTTCAGTGGGCTCTATAATATCTCTTCGTGGATCCTACAAAGAGTGTTTTGTTTCCATCCTGGTGAATCAAAACGCTGGTTCCATTCTGTGGGATAAATCAACACATCACAAAGCAGTTTCACAGATAGCTTTTTGGTAGTTTTTATCATGGGATATTCGTTTTTTCTCTATGGTCTACAATGGGCTCAGAAATGTTCCTTTGTAGATTCTACAGAGTGTTTCCAACCCGGTGAATCAAAACGGAGGTTCCATTATGTGAGATGAATCCACACATTAGAAAGCATTTTCAGCAATTGCTTGTTTTCTAGTTTCTAGCACGGGATATTCTGTTTTTCACTATTGGCTTCGATGGGCTCTGAAATGTCCCTTCATAGATTCTATTAAACGAGTGTTTCCAACCTGGTGAATCTAAACACATGTTCAATTCTGTGAAATGAATCCACACACCACAAAGCATTTTCACAGATTGCTTCTTTGTAGTTTTTATATCAAGATATTCTGTTTTTCTCTATTGGCTTCAACAGGCTCGGAAATGTCCCTTTATGGATTCTACAAAAAGAGGGTTTCCAAACTCTTGAAACAAAACACAAGTTCCATTCTCTGAGATGAATCCAGACATGGCTAAACATTTTCTGTGATAGCTTGTTTCTAATTTTTATCGTGGGATATTCAGTTTTTCGCTATAGGCTAAGATAAGCTCAGAAATGTCCTTTCGTAGATTCTGGAAACAGACTCTTTCTAACCTGATGACAGAAAGCAGAAGTTCCATTTTGTGAGATGAATCCACACATCACAAAACATTTTCAAAGAAACTTATTAATAGTTTATATCTCGGGATATTCTTTTTTTCACTATGAGCTTGAAAGGGCTCAGAAATGTCAATATGTAGGTCCTACAAAAAGAATGTTTCCAAGCTGGAGAATCAAAACATGGGTTCCATTCTGTGAGATTAATCCACACATCACAGAGTATTTTCATAGATAACTTGTTTCTAGTGTTTGTTTGTTTGTCTGTCTGTTTGTTTGTTTGTTTTGAGACGGATCTCGCTCTGTCGCCCAGGCTGGAGTGCACTGGCTCCATCTCAGCTCACCACAAGCTCCACCTCCTGGGTTCATGCCATTCTCCAGCCTCAGCCTCCCAAGTAGTTGGGACTACAGGCACCCACCACCACACGTGGCTTATTTTGTGTGTGTGTGTATTTTTAGTAGAGATGGGGTTTCACTGTGTTAGCCAGAATGGTCTCGATCTCCTGACCTCATGATCCACCTGCCTCGGCCTTCCAAAGTGCTGAGATTACAGGCTTGAGCCACAGGCACCTGGCCTTGTTTCTAGTTTTACCGTGGGATATTCAATTTTCTTTATGGGCCTCAATGGCCTCAGAAATTTCCTTCATAGATTCTACCAAAAGCCCGATTCCAACCTGGAGAATCAAAACACAGGTTCCATTCTCTGAGATGAATTCACACATCACAGAGCATTTTGACAGGTAGCTTATTTCTGGTTTTTATTGCCGGGTATTTGGTTTTTCTTATGGGCCTCAGTAGGCTCAGTAAAGTCCCTTCATAGATTATATCAAAAGAGTGTTTCCAACCTGGTGAATCAAAACACAGGTTTCATTCTGTCTGATGAATAGACACATCTGGAAGCATTTTCACAGATAGCTTGTTTCTAGTTTGTATTGAGGGATATTCAATTTTTCACTATAAGCTTCAATGGCCTCATAAATGTCCCTCTTTGTAGATTCTACAAAAAGAGTGTTTCCATGCTGGTGAATCAAAATACAGCTTCCATTCTGTGGGGTGAATCTACATATCACAAAGTATTTTCACTAATAGCTTGTTTCCAGATTATATTGTGAGATATTCAATTATTCCTTATGGGCCTTATATCCTCACATATCTCCCTTCATGTATGCATCACAAGGAGTGTTTCCAACCTGTTGATTCAAAACACAGATTTCATTATGTGAGATGAACCCACACATCACAAAGCATTTTCACTAATAGCTTGTTCTTAGATTATATAATGGAATAGTTAATTTTTCCTTATGAACCACAAAAGGCTAATACATGTCCCTATGTAGGTTCTATAAAAAGAGTGCTTCTAACTAGGTGAATGAAATCACAGGTTCCATTTTGTGAGTTGAATCCATACATCACAAAGCATTTTGACAGATAGCTTGTTTCCAGTTTTTATCATAGGGTATTACATTTTTCTTATGTGCCTACGTGGTTCAGAAAAGTCCCCTTGTAGTATCTACCTGAAGAGTGTTTCCAACCTGGTGAATCAAAATTCAGGTTCCATTCTGTGAGATGAATCCATGCTACATAAAGCATTTTAACAGAAAGATTGTTTGTAGTTTTTATGTTGGGATATTCAGTTTTTCACTGTAGGTTTCATAGAGGTCAGAAATATCCATTCCTATATTCTACAAAGAAAGTGTTTCCAACCTGGTAAATCAAAACACAGGTTCCATTTTGGAGATGAATCCACACATCACAAAGCCTTTTCAGAAATGACTTGTTGCTAGATTATATCACATGATATTTGACTTATTTTTATGGGCCTTAACAATCTCACATATGTCCCTTCATAGATTCTACAAAAAGGGTTTTTCCAACCTGGTGAATTAAAACACAGGTTCCAGTCTGTGAGATAATCCAAACATCACAAAGCATTTTTACAGGTAGGTCATTTCTGTTTTTTATTGCAGGATATTTGGTTTTTCACTATAGGCTTTAATGGGTTGTGATATGTCCCTTCATAGACTCTACAAAGAGAATGTTTAAATTCTGGTCAATCAAAACACAAGATACATTCTGTGAGGTGAATCCACACATCACAAAGCATTTTCATTAATAGCTTGTTTCTAGATTATATCACAGGATATTTGATTTTTCCTTATGGGCCTCTAAAGCTCACATATGTCCCTTCGTATATTCTACAAATAGAGTGTTCTGAACCTGGTGAATCAAAACACAAGATCCATTCTGTAAGATGAATCCACACATCACAAAGCATTTTCACAGATAGCTTGTATCTAGTTTTTATTGTGGGATATTCAATTTTCCTTATGGGCATCAATGGATACAGAAATCTCCTTTCAAAAATTCTACCAAAAGAGGGTTTCCAACCTGGTGAATTAAATCACAGCTTCCATTCCATGAGATGAATCCACACATCCAAAGTGTTTTCACAGATAGCTTCTTTCAAGTTTTTATTGAGGAATATTCTGTTTCTCAATATAGGATTCAATTGGCTCAGAAATGTTCCTTCATAGATACTACAAAAAGGGTGTTTCCAAGCTGGTGAATCAAAACACAGGCTCTGTTCTGTGAGATGAATCCACACATCACAAAGTATTTCCACAGATAGCTCGTACATAGTTTTTGTCATGGGATATTTGGTTTTTCACTGTAGGCTTCAATGGGCACAGATATGTTGCATCGCCAATTCTGCAAAGCCAGTATTTCCAACCTGGTAAATCCAAACACAGATTCTGTTCTGTGAGATGAATCCACATATCACAAAGTGTTTTCACTAATAGCTTGTTCTAGATTATATAACGGGATATTCGATTTTCCTTATACACCTGAAGTTGCTCCCATTTATTCTTAGAATCTGTCTTCATAGATTCTAAGAAAGATTGTTCATAATCTGGTAAATCAAAACACAGGTTCTATTCTGTGAGATGAATCCAGACATCATACAGCATTTTGACAGATACCTTGTTTCCAGCTTTCAACACAGGGTATTCGATTTTTCTTATGGACCTCCATGGGCTTACAAAAGTTTCTTCCTAGATTCTACATATAGAATGTTTCCAAGCTGGTGGATCAAAACACAGGTTGCATTGTGTGAGAAGAATTCACACATCACAACACATTTTCACCGATAGCTTGATTCTATATTTATCACAAGATATTCAAATTTTTTTCCTTATGCGACTCAAAGGGCTCAGAAATGTCCCTTCGTAGATTCTACCAAAAGTGTGTTTCAAAACTGGTAAATCAAGACACAGGTTCCATTCTGTAAGATGAATCCACATATCACAAAGCATTTGCACAGATAGGTTTTTTCTAGTTTTCATCGTGGGGTATTTAGTTTTTCACTATCGGCTTCAATGGGCATTGAAATGCCCCTTCATAGATTCTACAAAAGGAGTGTTTCTGACCTGGTGAATGAAAACCCTGGTTCCATTCTGTGAGATGAGTCCAAATATCCCAGAGCATTTTCACAGATAACTGTTTGTAATTTTTATATAAGGACATTCTGTTTTTCACTAACAGCTTCATGGGCTTGGAAGTGTCCCTTCATGGATTCTTCAAAAAGAGTGTTTCCAAACTCTAGAAACAAAACAGAGGTTCCATTCTGTGAAATGAATCCACATATTACAAAGAATTTTCACAGATTGCTTGTATCTAGTTTTTATCACAGGATATTTGGTTTTTCACTGTTCTCCTCAATGGGGTCAGGAAGGTCGCTTAGTAAATTCTACAAAAATAGTGTTTCCAACCTGGTAAATCAAAACAGAGGTTCTATTCTGTGAGATGAATTCACACATCACAAAACATTTTCACTAATAGCTTGTTTCTAGATTATATAATATGATATTTGACTTTTCCTTCTAGGCCTCAGAAAGCTCACAAATGTCCCTTTGTACATTCTACAAAAAGAGTGTTTCTAACCTGGTGAATCAAAATACAGGTTTCATTGTGTGAGATGAATCCATATATCATGAAGCATTTTGACAGATAGCTTGTTTCTAGTTTTCATCACAGGGTATTCAATTTTTCTTAATGGCCTCAGTAGCCTCAGAAATGTCCCCTCATAGATTCTACCAAAAGAGGGTTTCCAAACCAGTGAATGAAAATGCAGGTTCCATTATGTGAGATGAATCCATGTGTCACAAAGCATTTTCACAGATAGCTTCTTTCTAGATTTATCACAAGATATTCGCTTATTCCTTAAGGGCCTCAAATGGCTCAGAAACGTCTCTTCATCGATTCTACCAAAAGAGTGTTTCCAAGCCGGCGAATCAAAACACAGCTTGCATTCTGAAAGATGAATCCACGCAACTGAAAGCATTTTCAAAAATAGCTTGTTTCTCTTTTGTATCACCGGAAGTTCCGTTTTACACCATCGGCTTCAAAGGACTCTGATATGTCCCTTAGTAAATTCTACCAAAAGTGCATTTTTAACCTGGTGAATCAAAACACGGGTTTTAGTCTGTGAGATGAATCCCCACATAACAAAGCATTTTCACAGACAGCTTGTTTGTAGTTTTGTATTGGAATATTTGATTTTTCACTAGTTTCTTCAGCAGGCTCAGAAATGTCCCTTAGTAGAATCTACAAAAAGAGTGTCTCCAAACTCTTGAAACAAAACACAGGTTCCATTCTGTAATATGAATCCAGACAGGACAAAGTCTTTTCGCCAATAGCATTTTTTTAATCTTATAACACGAAATATTCTATTTTTCCTTATGGGCCTCAATAGGCTCACATATGTCTCTTCACAGATCCTTAAAAAAAGGATGTTTCCCACCTGGCAAATCAAAATACAGGTTTCATTCTGTAAGATAAATCCACCCACCACAAAGCATTTTCACAGATTGCTTGTTTCTAGTTTTTATAGCTTTTTACTGTCAGCCTCAATGGGCTCAGAAATGTCACTTCGTAGATTCTACAAAAAGGTGTTTTAACCTAGTGAATCAAAACACAGTTTCAATTCTGTGTAACGAATCCCCCCATCACAAAGCATTTTCACAAATTGCTTGTTTCTAGTTTTTATAGCAGGATATTTGCTTTTTACTGTCAGCCTCAATGGGCTCAGAAATGTCACTTCATAGATTCTACAAAAAGAGTGTTTCAACCTAGTGAATACAAACCCAGGTTTCATTCTGTGGTATGAATCCACACACCACAAAGCATTTTCACCAACAGCTTGTTTATAAATTATATCAAGAGATATTCGATTTTTCCTTATGGGCCTCATTAGGCTAACATATGTCCCTTCATAGATTCTAAAAAAAGGGTATTTCCCACCTGGTGAATCAAAACACAGGTTCCATTCTGTGAGATGAATCCACACATTTCAAAGCATTTTGACAGATAGCTTGTTACTAGTTTTTATTGCGGGATATTCCGTTTTTCCATAAAGGCCTCAATAAGCTCAGAAATGTCCCTTCGTAGATTCCACACAAAGAGTGATTCCATGCTCATGATGAGAATCAAAATGCAGGTTGCATTCTGAGGGATGAATCGACACATCTCAATGCATTTTCACAGATAGCTTGTTTCTCATTTTTATTGCCAGATATTCCGTTTTATGGATATTCCATTTTATACCATCAGCTTCAAAGGGCTTTGAAATGTCCCTTCATAAATTCTACAAAAAGAATGTTTCCAACCTGGTGAATCAAAATGCAGGTTCCATTCTTTGAGATGAATCCCACATCCCAAAGCATTTTCACAGAGAGCTTATTTGTAGTTTATGTATCGGGGCATTCGATTTTTCAGTATTGGCTTCAGTGGGCTCAGAAATGTCCCCTAGTGGATTCCACAAAATGAGTGTTGCCAAATTCTTGAAAAGCAAACAAACAAACAAACAAAACAGAGGTTCCATTCTGTGAGATGAATCCAGACAAGACAAAGCCTTTACACAGATAGCTTGTTTCTAGTTTTTGTCATGGGATAATAGTTTTTTCACTATACGGTACAACTGGCTCCTAAATGTCCCTATGTAGATTCCAAAAACAGAATGTTTCTACCCAGGTGAAGCAAACTGCAAGTTCCATTTTGGAAGATGAATCCACATGTCACAAAACATTTTCACAGATAGCTTGTTTCTAGTTTATATTGCGGTATATTCAGTTTTACACTATGGGCTGCAATGGGCTCAAAAATGCCAATTCCTAGGTTATACAAAAAGAGTGTTTTCAAGCTGGTGAATGAAAACACAATTTCCATTCTGTGAGATGAATCCACATATCACAAAGCATTTTCACAGATAACTTGTTTGTAGTTTTCATAACGGGATATTCGGTTTGTCACTATCAGCTTCAACAGACTCAGAAACATCTCTTAGTAAATTCTACCAAAAGAGTGTTTCCAAACTCTGAAACAAAACACAAGCTCCATTCTGTAAGATGAATCCGCACATCACAGAGCATTTTCACAGATAGCTTTTTCTAGTTTTTATCGTGGGATATGCAGTTTTTCACTATAGGTTTCAATGATCTCAGAAATGTCCCTTCAGAGATTCTACAAAAGAGTGTTTCCTCACTAGTGAATCAAAACACAGGTTCCATTCTGTGAGACAAATCCACACATCACAAGTCTTCACAGATCACTTGTTTCTAGTTGCTATCGCAGGATATTCGGTATTTCAGTGTATGCTTCAATTTGCTCAGGAATGTCCCATGGTAGACTCTACAAACAGAGGTTTTCCAACCTGGTAATTCAAACACAGATTCCATTCTGTGAAATGGATCCACAAATCACAAAGCCTTTTCACAGATAATTTGTTTCTTTTTATTGCAGCGTATTCGGTTTTTCACTGTAGGCCTCACTGGGCTCAGAAATGTCGCTTCGTAGATTCTACAAAAAGAGTGTTTCCAACCTGGTGAATGAAAAAGCAGGTTCCATTCTGTCAGGTGAATCCACATATTACAAAGCATTTTCATAATAGCTTGTTCTTAGATTATATCATGAGATATTAGATTTTTGTTATGGGCCTCAATAGGCTCACATGTCTCTTTCTAAGATAGCTTGTATCTAGTTTTTATCATGAGATATTAAAATTTATTTATGGGCCTCAATGGGATCAGAAATGTTCTTTCAGAGATACTACCAAAAGAGTGTTTCCAACCTGGTGAATCAAAACACAGGTTCCATTCTGTGAGATGAATCCACACATTTCAAAGCATTTTCACAGATAGCTTGTTTCTAGTTTTTATTGTGGGATATTTGGTTTTTCAGTGTAGCTTCAATGGGCTCAGAAATCTCCCTTCGCATATTCTACAAAAAAAAAGTCTCCAAGCTGGTGAATTAAAACACAGGTTCCATTCTGTGAGATGAATCCACACATCACAAAGCGTTTTCAAACATAGCATGTTTCTAGTTTTTATTGAGGGATATGAAGTTTTTCACTATAGGCTTCAATTGACTCAGAAATGTCCTTTCATAGATGCTACAAAGAGTATGTTCCCAACCTGGTGAATCCAAACATAGTTTTCATTCTGTGAGATGAATTCACACATCACAAAGCATTTTCACAGAGAGCTTTTATCTAGATTTTATCACGAGATATTAGAATTTCCTTATGGGTCTCAATGGGCTCAAAAATGTTTGTTTATAGATACTACAAAGAAAGCGTTTACAATCTGGTGAATCAAAACCTAGGTTCCATTCTGTGAGATGAATCCACATATTTCAAAGCATTTTCACAGATAGCTTGTTTCTAGTTTTTATCGCGGGATATTCCACTTTTACTTAAGGGGCTCAGTAAGTTCAGAAATGTTTCTTTGTTGATTCTACAAAAAGAGTGTTTCCAATCTGGTGAATCAAAACAAAGGTTCCATTCTGTGAGATGAACTCACACATCAAAAAGCACTTTCACAGGTACCTTTTTTGTGTTTTTTATCATGGGACATTCAGTTTTTCACCACAGGCTTCAATGACTTCAGACATGTCCCTTTGTAGATTCTACAGAGAGTGTTTCTCTCCGGGTGAATCATATCACAAGTTCCATTCTCTGAGAAGAATCCAGATATCGCAAAGCATTTTCACTAATACCTTGTTTCTAGACTATATCACGGCTTATTAGATTTTCCCTTATGGGCCTCAAGGGTCTCAAAAACATCCCTTCGTATACCCTACCAAAAGAGAGTTTCAAAGCTGGTGAATCAAAACACAGATGGCATTCTGTGAGATGAATTTACACTCACAAAGCATTTGCATGATAGCTTGTTTCTAGTTTTTCATGGGATATTCTGTTTTTCACTCTCAACTTCAAAAGGCTCTAAAATGTCCCTTCATAGATTCTACAGAGTGTTTCCAATCTGGTAAATCTAAACCCAGCTTCCAGTCTGTGAGATAAATCCACACATCACAAAGCATTTTCACAGATAGATTGTTTGTAGATTTTATATTGGGATATTCTATTTTTCACTATCAGCTTCAACAGGCTCAGAAATGTCCCTTCGTAAATTCTCCAAAAACAGTTTTTCAAACTCTTGAAACAAAACAGTGGTTCCATTCTGTGACAGGAATCCACACATAACAAAAGCATTTTCACCAATAACTTTTTTCTAGATTACATCACGAGATATTTGATTTTTCCTTATGGGCCTCAATAGGCTCACATATGACTTTTCATAGATTCTATAAAAAGGGTGTTTCTCACCTAATAAATCAAAACACAGGTTCCATTCTGTGAGATGAATTCACATGTCGGAAAGCATTTTCACAGATATCTTGCTTCTAGTTTTTGTTGAGGGATATTCGGTTTTTCATTTTAGGATACAACCAGCTCAGAAATGTCCCTTTGTAGATTTTTCAAAGAGAATGTTTCCAACCTGGTGAATCAAGACACAATTTCCATTTTTTGAAATGAATCCACACATCACAAAGCACTTTTACAGATAGCTTGTTTCTAATTTATATTGATGGATAGTTGGCTTCTCACTGTGGGTGGCAATGGGTTCAGAAATGTCAATTCATAGATTCTACAAAGAGTGTTTCCAAGCTGGTGAATAAAAACACAGGTCCCATTTTGTGAGATGAATTCACACATCACAAAACATTTTTTTTTTTGAGACGGAGTCTCGCACTGTTGCCCACACTGGAGGGCAGTGGCGCAATCTCTGCTCACTGCAAGCTCCACCTCCCAGGTTCACGCCATTCTCCTGCCTCAGCCTCCCAAGTAGCTGGGACGATGGGCGCCTGCCACCACGCCTGGCTAATTTTTGTTGTATTTTTAGTAGAGATGGGGTTTCACCGTGTGAGCTAGGATGGTCTCGATCTCCTCACTTTGTGATCCACCCGCCTCAGCCTCCCAAAGTGCTGGGATTACAGGCATGAGCCACCGCAACTGGCCTACTCCAAGCATTTTCACAGATAGCTTCCTTCTAGTTTTAATGGAGAGATGTTCGATTTTCCTTATGGGCTTCAATGGCCTCAAAAATGTAACTTCATAGATTCTACCAAAAGCCTGATTCCATCCTGGTGAATAAAAACACAGGTTCCATTTTGTGAGATAATCACAAAATCACACATCACAAAACATTTTCACAGATAGTTTGTATCTAGTTTTTATCGCAGGATATTCACTTTTTCACTGTAAGCATAAATGGGCTCAGAAATGTCACGTTGTAGATTCTACAAAACAAGTGTTTCCAACCTGGTGAATCAAAACACAGGTTCCATTCTATGAGATGAATCCACACATCACAAAACATTTGCACTAATAGCTTTTTTCTAGATTATATATCGGGACATTCAATTTTTCATTTTGGACCTAAAATCACTCACATATGTCCTCCCATAGGTTCTACAAAAAGAGTGTTTATAACCTGGTGAATCAAAACACAGATTCCATACTGTAAGATGAATCCACACATCACAAAGCATTTTGACAGAGAGACTGTTTCTGGTTTTCATCACCAGGTATTCAATTTTTCTTATGGGCCTCAATGGGCTCTGAAAAGTCTCTTCGTAGATTCTACAAAAAGAGTGTTTCCAAAGTGGTAAATCAAAACACAGGTTGCATTTGGTGAGATTAATTCACACATCACAAAGCATTTGCACAGATAGTTTGTTTTTAGTTTGTATTATGGAATATTTCATTTTTCATGATCGACTTCAATGGGATCAGGAATGTCCATTAGTAGATTCTACAAAAGGAGTGTTTCCAACCAGGTGAATCTAAATGCTGGTTCCATTCTGTGAGATTAATCCACACATCAGGAAGCATTTTCACAAATAGCTGGTTTGTAGATTTTATATTGGGATATTCTGTTTTTCACTATCGGCTTCAATGAGCTCAGAAATATCCCTTCACAGATTCTACAAAAAGAGTATTTCCAAACTCTTGACAACAAAACAGAGGTTCCCTTCTGTGAGATCAATCCAGACATGAGAAAACCTTTTCACAGACAGCATGTTTCTACTTTTTATCACGGGATATTTGGTTTTAAACTATAGGCTAAAATTGGCTCAGAAATATCCCTTTGTTGATTCTGGAAACAGGGTGTTTCCAACCTGGTGAATCAAAACACAAGTTTCATTTTGTGAGATGAATGCACACATCACAATGCATTTTCACAGATGGTTTGTTTCTAGTTTATATAGCGGGATATTCGGTTTTTCACTACGGGCTTCAATGGCGTTAGAAATGTCAATTTGTAGATTTTACAAAAAGAGTGTTTCCAAGCTGGTGAATAAAATCACAAGTTCCATTCTGTGAGATGAATCCACACATCACCAAGAATTTCACAGATAAATTTTTTCTAGTTTTTATTGCAGGATATTCTGTTTTTCACTATGGGCTTCAATGGGCATTGAAATGTCCCTTCATAGATTCTACAAAAAAAGTGTTTCCAACCTGATGAATCAAACACAGGTTCCATTCTATGAGGTGAATCCACACATCACAAAGCAGTTTCACAGATAGCTTGTTTGTATTTTTTATATCAATGTATTCTGTTTTTCACTAATGGCATCAATGGGCTTAGAAATGTCTCTTTAAAGATTCTACAAAAAGATTGTTCCTAATCCTAAACAAAACAGACTTTCCATTTTGTGAGATGAATCCATACATGAGAAAGCTTTTTCACAGATAGCTTGTTTCTAGTTTTTATCCTGGGATATTTGATTCTTAACTATAGGTTACAGTGGACTCAAAAATATCCTTTCATAGATTCTACAAACTCAGTGTTTGCAACCTGGTGGAGCAAAACACAAGTACCATTTTGTGAGATGAATTCACACATAAGAAACCATTTTGAAAGATAGCTTATTTCTAGTTTTGTATTGCAGGGTAATCAATTTTTTTTTTATGGGCCTCAGTTGGCTCAGAAAAGTCTTTTTGTAGATTCTACCAAAAGAGTGTTTCCAATCTGGTGAATTGAAAAACAGGTTCCATTTGGTGGGATGACCACACATCACAAGCATTTTCACAGATAGGTTGTTTCTAGTTTTAATCTTGGTATATTCAGATTTTCACCATAGGTTTCAGTGGGCTCAGAAATGTCTCTTCGTGGATTCTACAAAGGAGTGTTTACAACTTGGTGAATCAAAACACATGTTCCATTCTGTGAAATGAATCCACACATCACAAAGCATGTTCACTAATAACTTGTTTCTATATTATATAATAAGGTATTCAGTGTCTTCTTATGGACCTCAATAGGCTCACGTATGTGTCCTCATAGATTCCACAAAAAGAGTGTTTGAAACCTGGTGAATCAAACCACAGGTTCCATTCTGTGAGATGAATCCACACATCACAAAGCATTTTCACAGATAGCTTGTATCTAGTTTTTATAGTGGGATATTCGGTTTTTCACCAAACTCCTCAATGGTCTCAGAAATGTTGCTTCATAGATTCTACAAAAACAGTGTTTTCAATGTTGTGATTCAAAATGCAGGTTTCATTCTGTGAGATGAATCCACACATCACAAAGCATTTTTACTAATACCTGTTTCTAGTTTATATAACAGATTATTTGATTTTTCCTTAAGGATCACAAAAGGCTAACATTTGTCCCTTCATAGTCTACAAAAAGAGAGTTTCTGACTCAGTGAATCAAAACACAGCTGCCATTTTGTGAGATGAATCCACACATCACAAAGCGTTTTTACAGATATCTTGTTTCTATTTTTCTTGTGGTGTATCCGATTGTTCTTATGGGTTTCAATGGGCTCAGAAATGTCCCTTTGTAGATTCTACCAAAAGAGTGTTTCTAATCTGGTGAATCAAACCAGGGTTCCATTTTGTGAGATGAATCCACACATCACAAAGCATTTTCATAGATAGCTTGTTTCCAGTTTTTATTGCGGGATATTCAGATTTTCACTATAGGTTTCAATGGGGTCAGAAATATCTTTTTGTATATTCTACAAACATTGTGTTTACAACCTGGTGAATCAAACACAGGTTTCGCTCTGTGAGATGAATCCACAAATCACAAAGCATTTTCACAGACTGCTTATTTTTGGTTTTTATCATGGAATATTCGGTTTTTCAATGTTGGCCTCAACAGGTTCAGAGATGTTGCTTTGTAGATTCTACAAAAAGAGTGTTTCCAACCTGGTAAATCAAAACACAGGTTCCAGTCTGTGACATGAATCCACACATCACAGAGCATTTTCACCAATAACTTGTTTCTAGATTTTACCACGAGGTATTTGGTGTTATCTTATGGGCCTCAGTAGGCTCACATATGTGTCTTCGTAGATTCTACAAAAAGAGTGTTTCCAACCTGGTGAATCAAAACACAGGTTTCATTCTGTGAGATGAGTCCACACATCACAAAGCATTTTCATAGATAGCTTGTTTCCAGTTCTTACCTTGTGATATTCGATTTTCACAGACAAATTTTTTCTAGTTTTTATTGTGGGATATTCCATTTTTCACTATCGGCTTCAATGGGCATTGAAATGTCCCTTCATAGATTCTACAAAAAAAAAAGTGTTTCCAAACTGGTGAATCAAAATGCAGGTTCCATTCTGTGAGATGAATTCACACATCACAAAGCAGTTTCACTGATAGCTTGTTTGTAGTTTTTATATTAAGATATTCTGTTTTTCACTAACGGTATCAACAGGCTTAGAGATTTCCCTTCATGGATTCTACAAAAAGATTGTTTCCAAACTCTTGAAACAAAACAGAGTTGCCATTTTGTGAGATGAATGCATACATGACAAAGCCTTTTCACAGAGAGCTTGTTTCGAGTTTTTATCCTGGGATATTCGGTTCTTAACTGTAGGTGACACTGGTCTCACAAATGTCCCTTCATAGATTCTCCTGTGTGAGAAGAAACATCACAACACATTTTCACCGATAGCTTGATTCTATATTTATCCCAAGATATTCGACACTGTATTGATTTTAGTGCTGGGGACCCTTCCACTCTGCTGGAGCCAAACAGAAAATGCAGATCTCTGGATGGATGCCAGGGGATGTTAGTGGGGCTCCAGGGATGTAGAGTTGCAGAGGCTGCTGGGCCCTGGGGCAAGACGCAGTCTCATGGGGGCTGAGTTCTCAATATGGCTCCATGCTGCAGCTGCGTAGGACTTGGGGAATGCATGAGACCAAGCCTGACCTCTCGCTCTGGAGCAATGCCATGGAGTGGACTCCAGTGAGCTCCCTATGCCAACCAGTCTCAGGCCCCTTTGAAGTCAAGGGACTCTTTCATGGCTAGGTTTATAGGAATCTGCAGTGGAAGTATGGACCACTTGGGATCTCTCACTTACTTTCCCAATACCAGAGAGCCTTTCAAATTCCTGTCCAATCCCAGCTGGGCTGTCCACCTTGCCTCCCTCTGCTTTGGTGCCTCGTGTGTTTCCTGCCACTTTTACGCTGAATTCCAGCATTCCCTCTCAGATGTTCTATTTTAAGTGTGCTATTTTGTTTGTACTTTGTGGAAGAGTTCAATGTCCTATATCTCTATTCAGCCATCTTGAAAGATTCCCCAAATGTTCCTTTTTGTAAGGTGCCGTCAAAACATATTTGACCATTTCCTTTCAGAATTTTAAGGTCTCTGTCTTTCTCTCCTTGTTCTTTCAATAAAATTGTGATGAACATCCGCATATTGTGGCCTTTTCCTGGCTCTGATTATTTTCTTTGAATAATTTCTAGAAGGGAAATTACTAGTATCATATTTACAAAGTTAATCTTTAAAGCAGGTGACACTGTAAAGTATCTCTTTCACTATATGTGCATGCAAATTAAAGTCTCTGATGCATCAAATGTATCACCATGTAAGCATAGTAATGGTCATTGAAGTATGTTTATATATGCAGATATTTTCACTACGTTTTCCAAAAGTGATCATGAAGATCTCATCAGTGATAAAGTTTCCAAAGCTACAGATACACAAGGTTAAATAAAGATTGTATTATTTATTATTTTTTTATTTATTACATTAATAAATATACTTATATATTTATTAATATATCAATAAAGAAATGTTTATTTTTCTTATGTAAATGTACTGCAGCAGGAAAATCAAAAAAGTAATACAATGAAACAAAATTAAACAATAATCATAATACTTACAATAAATTCATTCTTGATTTAGTATATATCAAATAATATCCCATATGCCTTAACATGTTAGACACTGTCCAAAGGAATTTTAAATACAGGTAAAAATTATAATTTACATAATAAATATAGCATAAAAGATCTTTATGCTACTATGTTCTAGTAGTTCTGTATATGATTTAAAATAAATCTATTCTGTCTAATTTGACTTTGATACAGTAGACAAAACTGCTATTACACTTGATATTATTATATTTTCTAAATCCTTTCATAAACAGACATACACTGGAGCATAAATTAGAGATATAAGTCATGTCCCTGGAGCTGACCTGGTTGTTGACTCCATTCCAATTCCCATTTCTTTTAGTTTTATATAAATATTCCTAACTTTGAATTAGTAATAAGTAAAATAAGTATTGATTCAATTATCTTCTAGGTGGTCTCCTGGGATATCATTAAGAAAGAGGCAAAAGTTATTTTAACTTTAAAACAAATATCTCATCTCAATCAAGTACTTTTTCTTAAACTATTTAGGTTAATTTTATGGTAGAGCACATGAGAAAGAGATTTTATAACCATAACTAACTTTTATAATTCTTACAAAAAAATTCATAATGTTATTTTGATTTAATTTCTCAAAACTGGTAACCATTTTCTTGTGTAAATAGGTATATCTTCCTGTCTTCAGATAACCAGAATTAAGTATTTGTAAATGTTTATGAAAAAAAAAGTAACTAATGAATTGACTATGAGTTTGGCTCTATAACAAGCTTCTAGACTAATAGGTTTATATCTTTAAGTCTCATCAGTTCTTCATTCCTTAAGGCTTTTACAAAATGTACTCCGTGAGGGCTAAAGGAAAGGGTTGTTGAAAAGTAGGAGAAGGAGAATAGGTTATGTGGTCAAGAACACAGGACTCGCTGTCCACCAAGCTCCAAGTCTGGAGCTATGGTTTTATCCCACGAGTGGCAGGATGAAGGCATTTCTTATCTTGCTCAGACTCACGTGACAGAAGCTCTGTTCTCAGCAGATGCAGTCAAGAAAGGTCAAGAGCTCTTTTCTTTCACCTCACCCCTACTTGTAGAGTGGAAGCTCCACCACAGGTGCAGCAGACAGAGAATATTCAGTGCTAATTGATCCCATCTCAACTTGTTTACGGGACCAAGGCTTTATGTAGGTGAGAAAAGTAAGGCAAGAAGACCAGGGGCCACCATGCACCCCAGCACCCTTTGTAAACCAGCAGTGTCGTTCCAAAAGCAGAAATGTTAAATAAAATGGTTAACATAACAAACAATATAAATATAAACTTGCTCTTTTCTCCTCTAAATTGCTTTAAAATGTGTATGTTTATACAAAGTAATAATGATATTAATGTTTTATTGTGCCTGTAACATATATAATTTGAGCAACAACAATAATAGTACAAAAAGTGGTTAGAGCTGTATAGACATAAACTTTATTTGATGGGTATTAAAATAGTTTAAATATAAAACAGATTTTCATAAATTAGATACACATAAGCCCTACATCAAAAATTAAGGAAATAACCCAAAAAATATCATTGTAAAATTATTAAAAGTATTAAAATGTTACATTATAAAATATTCACTTAATTCCAAGGAAAGCCATGAAAGAGAAATAAAGGGACAAAAAGACCTGATCAATCTAGGGAAAAAAGAGTAAAATGTCAGGTTAAATTCAACTATATCAATATTAATCCTAAGTATAAGTGGATTAAACAATTTACTCAAAAGGCTACATTTTAAATAATGGATAGAACCAACAGGCAGAAGATCATCAAGGAAATAGAACACTTAATGGCAGTAAACATCAAGGAGACCCAACAAATAAACATACAGCACTCCTTCTCAAATGCCATGAAACGTTCACCAGAATAGACAACATACTAGTATATAAAACAGGCCTCACTATATTGACAGTGATTGAAATATTGCAAATTATGTTTTTTAACTACAATGGAATTGAATTAGAAATCAACAACAGAAGATCAATTAAAATGTTCTCAAATACATGCAAATTAAACCACACACTTAAAAAAGAAAAAAAAAATGTCTCTAAAAGAGAATGAGATTATGTCCTTTGCAGAGATATGGATGGAGCTGGAGGCCATTATCCTTAGCAAACTAATCCAGGAACAGAAAACCAAATACCACATGCTTTCACTTCTAAGTGGGAGCTAAATGATGAGAACACACAGACACATAGAGGGGAACAACACATACTGGGGCCTGTCAGAGGTTGGAGGGTGGGAGGAAGGAGAGGATAAGGAAAAATAACTAATGGGTACTAGGCTTAATACCTGAGTGATGAAATAATCTACATAACAAATCCCCATGAAACTTGTTTAGCTATGTAACAAAACTGGATAGTACCCCTGAACTTAAAATAAAAATTTAAAAATATAATAATAAATAATGAAATATACAATTAAGTTAAAATAAATAAATATGTAAATAAACCAATGGCTCAAGATAAATTATAAAGTATCTAGAGAAGAATAAAATTAAAACACAAAATCCCCGAATCTATGTAAAGCAGCTAGGGCAGTTCTCAGAGGAAAATTTATGATTGTAAGTATCTACATTAACAAAGAGTAATGATCTTAAATCAGTAGTCTAAACTTCACCTAAGACACTGGAAAAATAGGAGCAAAATAAATCCAAGGAAAAAATAAAATTTAAAGTGAAAGTAAATAAAATAGAAAGTGGAAAAACAACAGCAAAAATTAAAATCAAAAGTTAGCTCTTCAAAAATATTAGCATATTAATAATTGACAAAACTTTAGTTAGTCAAAGAAAAAAAAGAGAAAACTCAAATTATCAAACTCAGAAATGAAAAAAAGCATACCACTACTGAACTTATGTATTAAAAAGAACACTAAATAAATAATATGAACAATTATATACTAACAAATTGGATAACTTAGATAAGTGTTTAATTTCCTAGGAAAACACAAACTACCAAAACTGACTCAAGAATAAATAGACAATTTAAATAGGCATATAACAAGCAGATTTATTTCATAATCAAAAAATGTATCCACAACGAAAAGCACAAGCCCAGATAGCTTCATTGACAAATTCTACGAAACACGTAAAGAATTAATACCAATCCCTCACAAAGTTTACCAAGAAATAGAATAGGAGGAAACACTTAACTAATTTCATGAGGCTGGAATTGCACTGATACAAAACCAGGCAAAGACATCACAAGAAAACTATATATTCATTATTTCTCTCATATATATGCAAAATTCCTTACCAAAATGCTAGCAAATCAAATTTAGCAACACATACAAAAGATTATACAGCATCATATGTGGTATTTATATAAGTAACACAAGTGGGTTTAACACATGAAAACAAGTCAATGTTATCAATTATTCTATTAATTATCAATTATACTATTATATTAATAAGTGAATAAAACACAGTTGTCTCAATAGAAACAGAAAGTGCATTTGCTGTAATCCCTTACTGTTCTATAAGACAAAACAAAACACAAAAACAAACTGGAAATAAAATGAATTTCCTTCTCAACCAACTAAAACATATTTAGAAAAAACTCTCAAATAACAATACACTTCATAATGAAAGAGTGCTCTCGCCTATGATCAGAAACAAGATGCCCTTTCTAACCACTTCTGTTTAACAGTATACTGGTAGTTCTAGCCAGAGAATTAGGCAAGGAAAAAAAATAAATAAAGCCATCTAGATGGAAGTAAAGAAGTAACATTATCTCTATCCTAGATGATGCGATAATTTACATAAACAGTTCTAAGCACCAATTAAAATGATTAAACTTACAAATGAGTTGCCCCATACAAAATAAATGCACAAAAAAGCCATTGTATTTGTGTACTTGAAATAATCTAAAAATAAAATTATGAAAACATTCCATATCTGTTCATCTTTTAGAAGAACCAACTTTGAGTTTCATTCATTCCCTCTGTTGTTTTTTCACTCTCCTGTTATTCCTATTTTAATCTTCATTATTTAGTTTTTTTCCCTTGCTTTAGGTTTAACTTACTCATATTTTTCTTAGGGTTAAAGATAGTTTACTGATTTGAAATCTTTCATCTTTCTTAATATAGGCATTTACAATAATAAATTTTACCTTGAGCACTGTTTCAGCTGCTTCATTAGTTTGGAGATTTTGTATTTTCATTTAGCTCCAAATTAGATACCCAAGAGAAATAAAACACTTCATATCCACAAAAATTTGCATACAAATATTCATATGAGTATCATAAGGGCCAAAATATGGAAATAGACCAAATCTTCAGCTGATAATTCAATTAAAAATGGTACATTCATGCAAAAGGAAAATTTGTAGTTGTAAGTACCTACATGAACAGAGAGGAAAGATCTTAAATCAGTAATCTAAACTACACCTAAGAGACTGGAAAAACAGAAGCAAATTCAGCAATATTGTTCAATAATATTGTTTGATATTGTTCAACAGTAAAAAGGAATGAAGTACTGATACTTCATGTTTAATATTGTTCAACCACAAAAAGGAATGAAGTACTGATAAAAAGGAATGAAGTACTGGATTAACTTTGTAATCATTGTATTAACTGAAAATAGCCATTCCCCCAAATCACATAATGTATGATTACACTCATATGGAAAGTCCAGAAAAGAAAAATCCATAGAGATGGGAAGCAGAGTAGTGTTTATGTAGGGTTAGTCCAGTGATGGGAGAAGGCAAGGGGAGCAGAGTGACTGCTCAGAGGCAGGAGATTTCTTCAAGGAGTGATGGAAATGCTCTAAATTAGAGTCTGGTGACAGTTGTGCAGCACAGTGAATGTACTAGTGCCATTGAATTGCATATTTTAAATGGGTAAATTTTATGGTGTGTAAATTATATCTCAAAAAAAGATGTCACCACCACAAAAAAGCATAAATTCTGGTGCTATACCGAACTTTGTATCCCAATTTTGCTATTTATTAGTTGTGTGAACATGTTAGGCGTCATCTTTTGTTAAGTTGAAGAATATACAAATTAAACTTGACTGGTTTTGGCAAAAATCAGGGACTTATAAAACTGAAAACTCTAGACATACACTAGTTTTAGGTATGACTGCATCCTGGTGGTCTAGATCAATTCATCAGAATCATTATTCTAGTCCTCAGTTGTGCTTTCTCCTTTAATAATTTCATAATACTGCAGGATATTTCCTTATTGTGGTAAGGTGGCTGCCAATGGCCAAATGGATTTATCATATCCCCTTAGCAACTATAAAGAAAAAGGTTTACTTTTCCAATAATTCTAATAAATATCTCATCGGGGTTTCATTGTCATTAATTGTTTCATAAATCTGTTCTTAAACCATTCACTGTAATTAAAGGGAAGGAATCTTTTGAGTATCTACTTCTGAGTTACATGTTCTATCTACATTGCATGTAGCAGTAGAGGCTATTTTCTTAAGAATAATGATTTATAATCAGATGAAAGTAGAATAGATATAGATAGATAGATAGATAGATAGATAGATAGATGATAGACAGATAGGCAAAAAACTTAGATGTATGGTACTCTTTAACAAGTGACTTCCTCCTCTACTCCTTAGTTTTGTCACTTGTAAAATGGATTATAACCACACTTCAATAATCTTGACCTCAAAGAGTTGTAAGGAAGGAGTAAGATGATTGACTTAAGTGTTTAATATAGGACCTGCTTTATAGTATTGACTCAAAAATATTAACTAGGGCCTGGCACAGTGGCTCATGCCTGTAATTCCAGCACTTTGGGAGGTTGAAGCAGGAGGATCGCTGGAGCCCAGAAGTTCGAGACCAGCCTGGGCAACAAAATGAGATCCCATTTCTACAAAAATATTTAAAAATTAGCTGGGTGTGGTGAAACATGCCTGTGATCTCACATCCTCAGGTGGCGGAAGTGGGAGGATGGATTGAGCCTGGGAGGTCGAGGTGATGGTAAGCCAGATACTGCCACAAAAAACAAATTGGTTAACCAGCATTTCTTTGTAATGTGTTAAAATAAAAATACAGGCAAGATGTTTAACCATTATAAACTATATTTATATAATTGTAAAATATATTTTTATTTTATAATATAAAATACAATATGATATATTGTATTTTAAATATAATATAATTTAAAATATTTAATTTATTTTAAATAAATATTTTAAATAAAATATTAAATTTATTTTAAATTAATATTTTAAATAAAATATTAATTTAAAATATTGTATTTTAAATATATTGTATTTTAAATATAATATAAAATACATTATAAAATATATTTTGAAATGAATATGATCTTTTGTCTTTATTAGGGTTTTTTCTTTTTTCTTTTTGAGATGGAGTCTCGCTCTGTCGCCCAGGCTGGAGTGCAGTGGCGCAATCTCAGCTCACTGCAAGCTCTGCCTCCCGGGTTCACGCCATTCTCCTGCCTCAGGCTCCCGTTTATTAGGGTTTTTTTTATGACAAGTTACCTGATGTAGTTACATTCCTCTAGGCAAGGACTTCATGTCTAAAACACCAAAAGCAATGGCAACAAAAGCCAAAATTGACAAATGGGATCTAATTAAACTCAAGAGCTTCTGCACAGCAAAAGAAACTACCATCAGAGTGAACAGGCAACCTACAAAATGGGAGAAAATTTTTGCAACCTACTCATCTGACAAAGGGCTAATATCCAGAATCTACAATGAACTCCAACAAATTTACAAGAAAAAAACAAACAACCCCATCAAAAAGTGGGCGAAGGACATGAACAGATACTTCTCAAAAGAAGACATTTATGCAGCCAAAAATCACATGAAAAAATGCTCACCATCACTGGCCATCAGAGAAATGCAAATCAAAACCACAATGAGATACCATCTCACACCAGTTAGAATGGCAATCATTAAAAAGTCAGGAAACAACAGGTGCTGGAGAGGATGTGGAGAAATAGGAACACTTTGACACTGTTGGTGGGACTGTAAACTAGTTCAACCCTTGTGGAAGTCAGTGTGGCGATTCCTCAGGGATCTAGAACTACAAATTCCATTCGACCCAGCCATCCCATTACTGGGTATATACCCAAAGGACTATAAATCATGCTGCTATAAAGACACATGCACACGTATGTTTATTGCGGCATTATTCACAATAGCAAAGACTTGGAACCAACCCAAATGTCCAACAATGATAGACTGGATTAAGAAAATGTGGCACATATACACCATGGAATACTATGCAGCCATAAAAAATGATGAGTTCACGTCCTTTGTAGGGACATGGATGAAATTGGAAATCATCATTCTCAGTAAACTATCGCAAGAACAAAAAACCAAACACCGCATATTCTCACTCATAGGTGGGAATTGAACAATGAGAACACATGGACACAGGAAGGGGAACATCACACTCTGGGGACTGTTGTGGGGTGGGGGGAGGGGGGAGGGATAGCATTGGGAGATATACCTAATGTGAGATGACGAGTTGGTGGGTGCAGCGCACCAGCATGGCACATGTATACATATGTAACTTACCTGCACATTGCGCACATGTACCATAAAACCTAAAGTATAATAATAATAATAATAATAATAAAAGAAAAAAAAAAAAAAAAAAAAAAAAAAAAGAAAATGCTTTACTCTTGGTCATGTAGTATGGGGCTCATAATTCTGAATAACTTCATAAAGTTTTGTTGTTCGTTTACTTGGTCATATGGTTTACATTAGCAACGCTAAAAAATATATAAACCAAAAATAGAGACATTTCCTTTATATATAAAAAGAAACAAAAATGTATGATGTATCAGTATCAATTCAGTTCACTCAGATCCTCTCTCACGCTTTGGCATCAAGAGCTAGGATTCTTTTCTCTGATGACGGCCTTGAGGACCCAGGTTGGCTGTATTAATCAAAACCTATTTTGGAACATTCTCCAGTTGTGATAGGTAGCTCGTTCCTCCCTCAGTGCTCCTTCCTGGATTTTAGGAGCCTGCCATACTCCCATCTTATCAGTAGAGAAAGAAGAATACCCTCTCTGATGAAGTCACCCCTCCGTGTATGCTAGCTTTTCTTACTTCCTTCTCTTCTTCAGCATAGCATACTTTCCTTCTCATTAGCTACATTTCACAACAAATTTAAACTGTATTGTGATTCTATAGGTTTAGGAAAGTTCTGATAAAGCAGCATGCATCCTGTTTCCAAAACCCACCTGGTCACAGCTTAGTGCCCGAATTTATGGTTTACTCTAAATTCTGTATGCTTGTGAACTCTGACTGAAGAGGTGCTTTCAGAATTACTCAGTCCTAACTCATTTCATCCTACTCCTTAGAGTAGCCTTACTCTGGGCTTTGTACTTTATTTTAAATTCATGTTATACTTATGCTGATTTGATATGTCCAAATTTATTTCATCTAACTTTCCATGGCATACTTCAACAACTTCCTGTACTCTTTGAAGTCAATATGTATTATTTTTAATCTTAAAATTTTCATGTAAAATGCTTATCTAGCTTCTAGGAAGCTCATCAACAGTACTCAAGAAGAAAAGCACATGAATACAATCTTCAGATTTTCAGTGTTTAAATCATCAAATTATTAGATTTAAAAAAATTCTCCTTAGGGCATAAGCTAGCTGAATTGATTTCTGTGGTTTGCAACCAAAAGATACCCACTCATTTTTCTGTAATAGATCCAATTTTCGCAAAGTGCCAATATGACTATTTTAAAATTTTCAATCATTTTCTTATTCTTGAGAGTTAAAGGAGCCACCAAGTAATACAGATTTGATACTGAGAAACATGTAATTGTCTCTAAATAGTAGCCAATTGTAACATCTTCCCAAAACATACTGAATGATCCTCATTTGCTTAAACCTTAAAACAGCAAAATTTACACACCAATTTCTTCCTGAGGTTATTATATAGATTTTTTTTTGGTCCTTAATGTTGCTATTGGAACTCACAAATTGCTTGCAAAGTAATCTCAGCCCAGATGCTCTGTGCCTGACGTGCAAAATAGGACCCTTAAAAGCTTTCCCTCACTACCCTTCTCTTTATTTTCCCTGCACTTGTAGTAATAAGGAAAGCAGCAGCTGCTTCCATTGACTGCCTCACGGTTCCAGAATTATTCTGGACATAGATGATAATGCCCTTCCTATTACCTCTTTGTGGAACATGCAACTAAGTCTGAATGAGAGCAAAGAAAATATCTGTGAAAGTATCTTGCTGATAATTGGATAATTCAAAAGAACTAGTTGTGTCCACACTGGTTACAGCTCATGGTAACAAAGAGTGTTTTTCCCTCCCTGATGCAGAAAGAAAAAGAGTGAGAGATGTGGATGCACTAATTAAAAAAATAAAATGTGTAGGCCTGCTGCCAGGCCAGAAGGAATTTTAATATACAAACAGCTACTGCATGTGTTTGACATACATGGTGACAGTTTGAAAGGCTTTTTACATTCACCACATTTTCATTAAAATTGAGCATGTAAACCAGACATTCTATTACCAGATCATAAAACCAATATATCCTTGGATGTTTCTTGAAACGAGATTTTCACAAATTTGCAACTCTAAGAATGTAACCTTGGGAAAGGTTCTGAGGGGCCAATCAAAAGTTAATACAAAAATGTGCTCAAAGAAAAGATTTTTAAGTTAAAAATAAAAAGTTGTTCTATTCCCCCAGACAACATTACTCAATAGAAATAGAATTCCTAATTTAGCATGAGGCTAAGAAGTAATCATACTATTCTAAATATCTACCGTATTTTAACAATAATACATTAAGCTTTTAGTTTATAGTAATGTTGGTATATAGAAGGGCACTAATTGTTTTTAATCTGCTTTTAGGAGACTGATGATTCAACCCAATAGTAACACAAATACATTTCAGAACAAATGTAAAGTAAGTTAGATTCTGAGTCTGTCTGTGATTTTGATCTCATCTTTCTATACATTCTTCTTTCATTTAGAATTACTTCTCTTACATCTGCATTTAATCTGTCGTGCCTCATTGCCTCTTCTCTTTCATTCAGTCAACAACATGGTGGTCTCTTACTTGGCTGTGATATTTTTGTAGATTTCGTTAACAAAGGATGATATTTTAAAAGATATTTTTAGATTAACCGATTATCTTCCCAATAAGTACTTTCTTCCAGTCAATTCACTTAGTTTGAAGTTTTACCTTAAAATGAAATGAAGCCCATGTGAAGGATAAAAGCTAACATAATGGCACCATGCGCTCATTATGTAAGATTGTGCTTTTGACATTTGCTTTGATGCCAAAGGAAGTTAGTTCCATAGTAACCATAGAAACAGATTGTACGACAGATTAGAGCCGTTTCTATCTATTAGTGATTGCTAAGGAATATATTTGATGCATTGCAATGAACACTAATTATACCAACTATTTAGCAACAGACGTCAAATGTTGTGATTCTGTTTGGGCACTCGGATTTGCATAGTAATTTGAACTCCCCTACACTCTTCAAAGTATTAGCTCTCATTGCTTTAATAACAAATACTGACTATGCATCCATATGGGTCCAGGGACTAAACTAATTACTATATGACGTTAATAGAAAAAATTGTTAATAGAGTTGTGAAGGCTGGAAAAGAAATATAGGAGCTAGAATCTAGTAAAATAATATTTCAGGAATTGCAAGTAACCTAGCCAGAAATCATACAACTCTGACTTTTAAAATAAGTCCAAGGAGACAGAGGTAGCCTTTTGAGAAAAGTAGTAGGCACTATCTATTGATTGCAGAGCATATGAGAAGGTCACTACACCAAAAAACAATGGAGATATTTTTAAATCCCATTTTTCAGACAGCATATAAAGTTACTTCTAAAATTATAGGACTTGATTACAAGGACAAAACACTCTCTGGGTGGTGGTATCTTGGAGTTCTAAAATCTTGAGATTTTTATAATTATTTGACACTCAACTCACAGCAACATTGGATGTAGAATTGGAATGGAAACCTGATGTGGGGAGAAGGGACTAGAGGCAATTAAACAGGATAACAAAGTGAAATGATGATTTCCTTCTAAATATTTTATGCTAAATATTGAACACAAATTGAACTCAAATAACACTGCAACCCCAGCCTTCCACTGTGGCAGGTGCCCCTAGTTGATTAAAGCCTTCTTTCCCATCAAGCTAAGATGCTCCTCAATGCAAAATTATTGAGCCACTTTTGATGAAAGGAGTTTAAAATTAGTTGAAACTTATTGAATTGCCCTAGCCTTATCCAGATAACAAGAAAAAAAAAAAGAGGCTTAAATTAATAGTACAGCATTACCACATATTATCAGACCAGAAATAAGATGGAATAGGACAGAGCTATCAGAATAATAGAGACTTTTATAAATGCCGAGCATTGTGTGTGGCAGCAGAGTGCATAGGTATGCTCAGATATCCTGAGGTTTAACCAGAAGTTATTATTTTTACTTTTATATGTAACACATGCTAGAAGTTTCCCCTTAGCCTGGACCCTATGATTTTAAAAATATTTTATGTCCTTTCACTCACAGATCTCCAAATTAATATTGGGCAAATATTTAAAAGATCTATTATCAACAACTGAATAAAAATCAACTTGTTCTTTCAAATAGAAAGAAAACTATATGTATGAGAACTTAAGGATTTGTTATTATCACTAGTAGAATCGAAGTCTTGTATTTAACAAGTCATAAATGCCCCTACATATTTGCAGATGCTGCTTGTTCTTCCCATAAATGTTTTACCCAGTAATATGGCTTGGCTTTGTGTCCCCACCCAAATCTCATGGTGAATTGTCATCACCAGTGTTGGGGGAGGGACCCAGTAGGAGGTGATTGGATCATAGAGTGGATTTGCCCCTTGCTGTTCTTATGATAGTGAACGAATTCTCACAAGCTCTGGTTGTTTGGAAATAAGTGGCACTTTCCCTTTCTCTCTCTATCTCTCTCTCTCTCTCTCCTGCCACTGTGTGAAGAAGGTCCTTGCTGGCCCTTCACCTTGTGCCATGATTGGAAGTTTCCTGAGGCCTCTCAGTCATGCTTCCTGTTAAGCCTGTGGAACTGTGAGTCAATCAAACCTCTTTTCTTCATAAATTACTCAGTCTCAGGTAGTTCTTTATAGCAGTGTGAAAGCAAACTAACACATAAAATTGGTACTGGGAGTGGGGCATTGCTATAAAGATACCTGAAAATGTGAAAGCAACTTTAGAACTGGGTAACGGCAGCAGTTTAAACAGTTTGGAGGGCTCAGAAGTCAGGAAGATGTGGAGAAGTTTGGAACTTCATAGAGACTTGTTGAATGATTTTGACCAAAATGCTGATAGTAATATGGACAGTGATAAGTTCTAGGCTGAGGTGGTAACAGAGGGAGATAAAGAATTTACTGGGAACTGAAACAAAGATTACTCTTGCTATGCTTTAGCAAAGAGACTGACAGTATTGTGCCTCTACTCTAGGGATCTCTGGAACTTTGAACTTGAGAGAGATGATTTAGGTATCTGGTGGATGAAACTTCTAAGTAGCTAAGTGTTCAAGATTTGGCCTGGCTGCTTTTAACAGCATATGGTAATATGTGTTCACAAAGAGATTGTCTGAAATTGGAACTTATGTATAAAAGGAAAGCAGAACACAAAAGTTTGGAAAATTTGCAGCATGGCCATGCCCATTTTCTGGGGAAAAATTCAAGCCAGCTACAGAAATTTGCATGAGCGAAGATAAACTGAAAATTAATAGCCAAGACAATGGAGAAAATGTCTCCAGGGCATGTCAGAGACCTTCACAGCAGCCCCTCACATCAAAGGCCTGGAGGCCTAGGGGCAAGAAAAGTGGTTTTGAGGGCCAGGCCCAGGGCCCCACTGCTCTGTGGAGCCTTGAACTCCAGCCATGGCCAAAAGGGGCCAAGGTACAGTTCATGCCATGGCTTCAGAAGGTGTAAGCCCCAAGCCTTGGCAGCTTCCAAGCTTGGGAAGCTGTTGGGCCTGCAGGTGTACAGAAGACAAGAGTTGAGGTTTGGAGCTTCCACCTAGATTTCAGATGATGTACAGAAACACCTGGATGTCCAGGCAGAAATATGTTGCAGGGACAGACCCTCATGAAGAACCTCTACTAGGATAGTGCAAAGGGGAAATGTGGGGCTGGAGGCCCCACACAAAGTCCCCACTGGGGCACTGCCTGTTGGGGCTGTGAGAAGAGGACCACTGTCCTCCAGACCCCAGAGTGCTATATCCACTGACAGCTTGTACTGTATACCCGGAAAAGCCACAGGCATCCACAGGTATTCAACATTAGCCTTGAGAGCAGCCAGGGAAGCTGTACTCTCCAGAGCCACAGGGGCAAAGCTGCCCAAGGCCTTGGTGCCCACTCCTTGCATCAGTGTGCCCTAGACGTGAGACATGGAGTCAAAGGAAATTATTTTGGAGCTTTGGAACTTACTGCCTGCCCTGCTGTGTTTCAGACTTGCATGGGGGTACGTAGCCCCTTTGTTTTCCCAGTTTCTCCCTTTGGGAATGGGAGCATTTACCTAATGCCTATACCCACATTGTATCTTGGAAGTAACTAACTTGTTTTTTACTTTATAGGCTCATAGGCCTTGTCTCAGATGAGACTTTGGACTTGGACTTTTGAGTCAATGCTGGAATGTGTTAAGACTTTAGGGGATTTTTGGAAAGGCGTGATTGGTTTTGAAATGTGAGAAGGGCATGAAATTTGGGAGCAGTCAGGGGTGGAATAACATGGTTTGGCTGTTTTCCCATCCAAATCTCATGTTGAATTATAACACTCAGTGTTGGAAGAGGGAGATGGTAGAAGGTGATTAGATCATGGAAGCAGATTTGCCCCTTGCTGTCTTCATAAATGTGTGTGAGTTTTCATGAGATCTGGTTGTTTGAAAATGAGTGGCACTTCCCTCTTTGCTCTCTCTCTTTCCTTCCACCATGTGAAGAAGGTCCTTGCTTCCCTTTCACCTTCTGCCATGATTGTAAGTTTCCTGAGGTCTCCTCATCATGCTTTCTGTTAGGCTTATGGAACTGTGAATCAATTAAACCTCTTCTGTTCATAAGTTACCCAGGCTCAGGTAGTTCTTTGTAGCAGTGTGAAAACAGCCTAATACAGCCAGCCTCTATCTTCTCCAGGTTTCTGACTCCTTCAGGATTCAGCTAAATGTAACTTCCCCCATGAAACATCTCTATTTATCCAAGTAGTATCAGATGCCAGTTTTCTGGGATCCTTTGGTATACAAGTGGTATTTCAATAGCATTTTTCACATATGTTGTGATTGTTAAGTTACTTGGTTCCCATAATGAACCGTGAGGTCATTAATTATATAACATATTCTACAGGACACCTTTAATTATAATTAATACTGCCTTTAATTATGACAAAGAGAAGGAAAAAGAGGCAAGAAATGAGAAAGAGTAGCTAATAAAACTAATAGACATCTCAATTATAACAAGAACACAGGAGAATGCTGTACTCCACAGCCCTGACCAGTACTGCTCCTCCCTCTAATTTGCTTCCTCTTATACGGCACAGTTATTTACTAAGTTGTTCAGATCTAGAACTTTGTAATAAAGAGTCTGACTCTACTTCTGATGATTGATTGATAACAGTTTTATGACACTACTCTTTGTTTTTCCCTTGCGCCCAAAACCCCTGGTGCTGCCTCCTTTGATGCAGGTGGGAGATTTATACCATGAATGGGAACTTTTACCTCAGTCCCACACTCAGCCTCAAAAAAACCCTGAGCCAGTCTCTTTTCCTGTTTTCGCAAGTCATTTTTGACTTGTTTGAGAGGGTTGCCTTATTTTCTCCAAAGGCCTCCATTTATATATAAAAGGAAATTTTCATAATTTCTTAGTGTGTGTGGCATCATCTGTCTGGACATTCAAACTAAATTTCAGGGGAAATCTCTTTTGTTTGGAGGGTTTACTACAATAATCTTGCAAGTTACTCTTAATTTCTTTTTTCCACACACACCTCATAAAGCCTTCATCTGCACCTATCATTTATACTTTCAAATTTATATACCCAGTCTTTCCCCTTTTCATGGTCTCACTAGTCTAAGCCATTATTTTAACTTGGAAGCCATTTATCACAACCCTTCTATTTTTACCTCTCAAGAATTAATTTCCACACAACCACTACAGAAATATTTTTAAAAGATAAGTGATATCCTAGTATTTTATGGCTAAATACCATCTGTTGGCCTTTCAACGCATTTAGAATAAAATCTAATGATTGACACCTACATGAGCTAAGCCATATCCTAATCTGATCTCATCTTCTCCAACTTTTTACCTTTCTACCTTCCCCTTAACCTACTTAAACTACTTCAGCCACACTGGTCTTACTGCTCCTCAGTGCATTAAATATATTCTCTTTCTAGAACTTTACATAGGCTTGATCAGAAAGGCTTCCCCAATTACCTGTATTAATCAGAGTTCTTCAAAGAAACAGAACAAATAGAAGAAAGGTGTGTAAGTATGCGTGTGTGTGTGTGTGTGTAATATATATGTATATATCTATATATGCATATGTAGATATATACTTATATGTATATATCTCTCTATATAGACATATACATATATAGAGGGTGGGGAGAGAGAGAGAGATTTTAAGGAATTAGTTTGCACAATTATAGAGGCCTAGATGTACCATGGTTTGCTGTCTGCAAACTGAACACCCAGGGGAGATTTTAATGTAGTTCCAGACTGAGTCTTTACTCCTGAGAACCATGAATGATGACAGTATAAGTCTCAGTCCAAGGGTGGGAGGAGACAAACATCCCAGCTTAAGCAGTCAGAGAGAGAAAATTCTTTCATCCTCAACCTTTTAGCTTGATTCTAAGTGCTCGGTGGGTTGGATGACACCCACTTGCATTGGCAAGGACAATCTGCTTTACCCACTCTACTGGTTCAAATGCTGTTCTCATCCACAAACATCTCACATTCATACTGAGAAATACTATTTAACAAAATACTGGAACACTCCATGATCAGTCAAGTTGATTCATAAATTTAGCCATCATATAATTCCTGCCTCAACTATTCACCATCAACTTCTATCACAATGCATCCCTTTATCCTGATTTATTATTTTTTTACATTTAATTGCATTTGGTTGCATTATAGGCAGCATTCAAACTTTGTTTCTCTCATTTATTATGAAATATGGAGAAACTATTTAATTTTTTATCCTCAGTTTCTACATGTGCATAGTATTGCACAACTTGCCTCATTAGGTCATTGTAGAATAAATAAAATAATGAATTCAGAGTGCTCAGCACATATTTGCAAAACAAAGGAAAGAAAACTGGATCATCATGAAAATAACCATTAACAGGTCCTTCTAATTATTTTCATTATTCTCCCATAAGTATTTGATTTTGTAAGATAATATATATTTATGTGTATCTCTGGGTACATTCCTTAGGTAAATTATTATGATTTTATTAAAATATAGTTTATTGAGATGTATATGTAGGTACACATATATGTCATATATATAGTGAAATATATATATTTACCATATGTAGCATAGTACACTATGCTACATATATATCAATAAATTTATTTTAATTTAGTGATTTTTTACTAAATTAAATTTAGCAATTAAATTATTAATTTTTTTACTAAATAAAATTATTTCTTGTATTCCCCATGGGTAACCATTTTTCATTGTAATATACAGTATTTTAAAATTTAATTTAATAGTTTTTTCTTTTTTCTTTTTTGAGCCAGAGTCTTCCTTTGTCACCCAGGCTGGAGTGTAGTGGAAGCATTACAGCTCATTGCAACCTCAACCTCTGGGCTCAAGGAATCCTACCACCTCAGCCTTCCGAGTAGCTGGGATTATAGACAAGCACTACCACCCCTGGCTAATTTTTGTATTTTTTTTAGAGACAGGGTTTTACTATGCTGTCTAGGCTGGTCTCAAACTCCTGGGCTTAAGTGATCTGCCCACCTCACCCTCCCAAAGTGCTGGGACTATAGTTGTGAGCCACTGCACCCAGCCTAGGATATAGGTTTTTTTTTTTATTTTTATTTTAGGTTTGGGGGTGCATGTGAAAGTTTGTTACGTAGATAAGCACATATAACAGGGGTTTGTTGTACATATTATTTCATCACCCCAATATTAAACCTAGTACCCAATAGTTACCATTCTTGCTCCTCTCTACCCTCCCACCTTCCCCTCTCATGTAGACCCTAGTGTCTGTTTTTTCCTTCTTTGTGTTCATAAGTTCTTATTGTCTAACTCACACTTCTAAGTGAGAACATGTGGTATTTGGTTTTCGGTTCCTGCATTAGTTTGCTAAGGATAACAGCTTCCAGCTCCATCCACGTTCCCACAAAAGACATGATCTTGTTCTTCTTATGGCTGCATAGTATTCCGTGGTGTATATGCACCACATTGTTTTATCAAATCTGTCATTGATGGTCACTTAAGTTTATTCCTTGTCTTTGCTATTGTGAATAATGCTGCAATGAACATTCACATGCATGTGTCTTTATGGTAGAATAATTTATATTCCTCTGGATATACACCAAGGAATGGAATTGCCGAGTTGAATGGTAGGAAATCAAGACATGAAAATCCACTTAAAAGATCAAAGAATCCAGGAGATAGTTTTTTGAAAAAAAAATTATAAAATGGATAGGCCACTAGCTAGACTAATGAAAAAGAAAACAGAGGAGGTCCAAATACACACAATGAAAAATGATTGCAGGGAATGTTACTACTGATCACACTGAAATAAAAACAACCATCAGAAACTACTACAAACACCTTGACACACAAACTGGAAAACCTAGAAGAGATGGATAAATTCCCGGACACATACACACTTCCAAGACTGAGCCAGGAAGAAATTGATTCCCTGAACAGACAACTAATGAGCTTCAAAACTGAATCAGTAATAAATAGTCTACCAACCAGAAAAAGCCTGGGACCTGACGGACTCACAGCAAAACTCTACCAGGTGCACGAAAAAGAGATGGTACCATTCCTACAGAAACTATTCCAAAAATGTGAGGAGGAAGCCCACATTTTAAGTTCTCTCCAACTTATTCAATTAGGCCAGCATCATTGTGATAGCAAAACCTGGCAAAGACACACAAAAAAGAAAACTTCATGTCAATATCTTTGATGAACACCAATGCAAAAATCCTCAACAAAATACTTGCAAACTGAATTCAGCCACACATCAGAAAGCTAATCCACCATGATCAAGTAGACTTCAACCCCAGGGTGCCACATTGGTTTAACATATGAATATCAATAAATGTAATTCATCACATAAACAGAAATAAAGACAAATCCTCATGATTATTTCCATAGATACAGAAAAGTCTTTTGATAAAAGTAAACTTTGGTTCATGTTAAAAACTCTCAACAGACTAGGTTTTGAAAGAACATACCTCAAAATAATAAGAGTTATCTATGACACATCCACAACATTATACTGAATGGGCAAAAGTTGGGAGCTTTCCCCTTGAAAACTTGCACCAGACAAGGATGCCCCCTCTCACCACTTCTGTTCAATATAGTATTGGAAGTCCTAGTCAGGGTGATCAGGCAAGACAAAGAAATAAAGTCCATCCAAATAGGAACAGAGGAAGTCAAACTATCTCTGTTTGCAGATGACATGATTCCATATCTAGGAAACTCCATAGTCTCAGCCCAAATGCTCCTCCAGCTGATAAACAACTTCAGCAAAGTTGCAGGATACAAAATTAATGTAAAAAAATCACAAGCACCTCTATACACCAACAGCCAAATCACAAATGAACTGCATTACAATTGCCATGGTAAGAATAAAATAACTAGGAATACAGCTAACCAGGGAGGTGAAAGATCTTTACCATGAGAATTACAAAACACTGCTCAAAGAAATCAAAGAAGACACAAACAAATGGAAAAACATTCCATGCTCATGGATAGAAATAATCAATATTATTAAAATGACTATTCTACCCAAAGCAGTATACAGATTCAGTGCTATTCCTATTAAACTACCAACAACTTTCTTCAAAGAACTAGGAAAAAAAACTATTTTAAAATGCATATGGAACCAAAAAAAGAGCTGGAATAGCCAAGACAATCCAAAGAAAAAGAACAGGGATGAAAGCACCATGCTACACAACTTCGAACTATACTTCAAGGCTACAGTAACCAAAACAGTATTGCACTGTTATAAAAACAGGCATATGGATGAATGGAAAAGAATAGAGAGTCCAGAAATAAGGCCACACATTTATGACTATCTGATCTTCAACAAAGCTGACAAAAATAAGCAATGGAGATAAGACTTCCTATTCCATAAATGGTACTGGGATAACTGGCCAGCTGTAGGCAGAGGATTAAAGCTAGATCCCTTCCCTATACCATACACCAAAAAAAAAAAAAATCAGCTCAAGATGCATTAAAATCTTAAATGTCAAATCCAAAACTCTAAAAACCCTGGAAGACAACCTTAGCAATACTACCATCCTGGAGATAGTAATGGGCAAATATTCCATGACAAAACACCAAAAGCAATCACAACAAAAGCAGAAATTGACAACTAGGAACTAATTAAACTTAATAATTTCTGTACAGCAAAAGAAACTATTAACATAGTAAACAGACTGCCTACAGAATGTGAGAACATATTTGCAAACTATGCAACTGACAAAGTTCTAATATCCAACATCTATAAGGAATTTAAACAAGCTGATAGGTGAAAAACAACCCCATAAAAAAGTGGGCAAAGGACATGAGCAGACACTTCTCCAGAGAACACATCCACGTGGCCAACAAGCATATGACAAAAAAGCTCATCATCACTGATCACTAGAGAAATGCAAATCAAAACCACAATGAGATACCACCTCACACCAGTTAGAATAGCTATTATTAAAAAGTCAGAAAATGACAGTTGCTGGCGAGGTTGTGGAGAAAATGGAACACTTACGCACTGTTGGTTGGAGTATAAATTAGTTCAATCATTGCGGAAAGCAGTATGGCAATTCCTCAAAGAGCTAATAAATTATTAGTAAACGTACTTGTTTTTCAGAAAACATATTACATACTCCTTTGCACTTCTAAAATCTTTAAAGAGATGGAGGGAGATGTTTAGTGGAATATAAACAATAATATTTGGAATGACTTTCTTTAATATAACTCTTACCATGTGGCAAGGACTGTACTATTTGGCAAGGTTTTTTTTTTTCATAATTTCACAAAAAGAAAAAATTACACATGTTTTCATTCAAAATCTGGATCAATAACTTTAAAGCTCTTATTACTTTATCTTTTTTTATATCTTAGCAAGAGAGAAGGAGAGATCTGTATATTAAAATCTTAATAAAGTTAAAATGATTATATAGACCATATTGCTTCAGCAACTTCATTTTCAAACACAGGGATTTTATTTTAGGGTTTTTAGAGTTTGGGATTTGACATTTAAGATATCACCCAGAAAACTTTAGAGTTCCATAACCATGAAAGGTATTGGAAAAAGAGCAAAAGTGAAAGAAGAGAGTTTTTGTTGTGATGGTGGTTTCCTATGGACACTATACAATAAAACAAAGAAATTAGGCCAGGCTTCAATTGCCACTTAAGCATTCAGTTAAAATTGTTAACAAAGATGTAATGCATCAGCAAAGCCACTAATGAGGATACACACCTAGCTGAAACCATCTGCTCCCTAATGGAAGAATGGTAACATTTACAATCAATAAATTGTTTGCTTTGGTCCATGGCCATTTTTCCTGAGTTATTGCAGAAATCAAGCAACCCTTTACCAGAATTTGACTACCTGTTTAAGTATTTAATACTTGAATACATTTTATTTCAGCCTATGCCTAGTAATTTGGAAGATACTCCCATCAGTATTACTAAAATATTTACTATTACTATTCTAATAAATGCAAATGCAAAAATCAACAATCCTCTTCTAACTTTAATTATACTGAACATTTTTATTCTCTTACTACCTTTATAGAATGATCTAGCCTTAACACTTTTAAATATTAAAATATACAATTTTAGCATAATTTTGGATAGTTTCAAGGCTTATACACAGGGATGGTTAATATTAGGTGTCAACTTGACTGGATTGAGGGGTGCCTGAATGGATGGTAAAATATTGTTTCTGGGTGTGTTTGCGAGGCTGTTGCCAGAAAAGATTGACATTTGAGTTGGTGGACTGGGAGAGGAACACCCACCCTCAAAGTGGGTGGGAACCATCCAATAGGCTGCCAGCATGGCTAGAAAAAAGCAGGCAGAAGAAGGTGGGAAAAGCTTTGCTTGCTGACTCTTCTGGATATCTTTCTTTTTCTCTGTGGCCAGTGCTTGCTTCTGCTCCTCCCACTCTTGGACATCAGACACAGGTTTTTGTTAGTCCATTTTCACACTGCTATAAAGAACTACCAGAGACTGGGTAATTTATAGAGAAAAGAGTTTTAACTGAGTCACAGTTCCACATGGCTGGGGCAGCCTCAGAAAACTTACAATCATGGTGGAAGGCAAAGGGGAAGCAACACATGTCTTACATGGTGGCAGGAGAGAAAGAGAGTGAGGGGGGGAATTGCTGTACACTTCTAAACCATCAGATCTCATGAGAAATCACCCACTATTAAAAGAATGGCATGGGGGAAACCATTCCCATGATCCAATCACCTCCCACGAGGACCCTCCTCTGATACATGGGGATTACAATTTGAGATGAGATTTGGGTGGGAACAAGAAGCCAAACCATATCAAGGTTCTTCAGCCTTTGGACCCTAGAACTGGCAGCAGCAGCTTCCTGGAGCCTCTTGGGCCTTCAGACAGTAGAATGTAGGTTACACTGCCTGTTTACTGGCTTCTTTCCTTCCCCAACTTGTAGATGGCCTATCATGGTATTTTGCCTTGTAATCACATAAGCCAATTCTCTGTAATAAACTCCCCTTTATATATACATATATCCTATTGGTTCTTTCCCTTTGCAGAATGCTGACTAATAAGTATCCCAATGTATTATATGAGAAATACATTTTATTAAAAATATTTGTTAAACCTCGAAGATAAAGATTTATTTCACTTCATTTCTGGAAAGTATTTGCTATATAGCTGAGTTGGAAATACCTATCCATATCATGAAACTCATCAGACAAATTAGAAATAATTCCTTTGAGAACAACCTAACTTTATTTTTAAATTTAAATAAACTGGTTAATAAGAATCCATATGAAAATGTTCTTACTTCCGTATTTTAATTTTAAAACAGAAAAATAGATAAATCAATAATAAAGTGATATTTCCTTTCAAATATCTTGTTAAATCTCTCATGTTTTACTTCAGTGGTTCTTAGCTTTAGGGGCAGTGCATTCCCTAACTGTGCTTTTGTTTTGTTCCTTAGAGAGTCTCATACCTGAAACAACACACCTTTTGTCTGAAAAATGGGAGAAATACAACTGTGAAAGGAGAGATGGAAATCAAGGGCTAATATATTGATATTCAGTCTTGTCAATTTCAGAAAATTCTACTGCCTTAGTCCATTTAGTGCTGCTATAACAAAATACCTGAGACTGGGTAATTTATAATGAACATAATTTATTGGCTTCTGGTACTGGAGGCTGGGAAGTCCAAGATGAAGGATTAGACATCTGGTGAATGTCTTTGCTGTGTCATCTCATGATAGAAAGCAAGGAAAGAGCAAGAGATTGAACTGGGGTTCAAGCCCTTTCTTTTTTTTTTTTTTTTTTTAAGACAGAGGTTTTGCTCCTCAACCTCCCTCTCTTGAGTTCAAGTGATTCTCTTGCCTCAGCCTCCTGAGTACCTGGGATTACGGGCATGCACCACATCTGGCTAATTTTGTATTTTTTTAGTAGAGACAGAGTTTCTCCATGTTGGTCAGGCTGGTCTCGAACTCCCCACCTCAGGTGATCCACCTGCCTCGGCCTTCCAAAGTGCTGGGATTACAGGTGTAAACCACTACGCCTGGCCTCAAGCCCTTTTGTAACCAGCATTAATCCATTCAGGAGGGTGAAACCCTCATGACATAAAGACCTCTTGTCAAGCCCCACCTCCCAATACTGTTGCATTGAGGATTAAATTTCCAAAGCATGCTTTTGGGTGGACATATTCCAGCCATAGCATCTATCTATGGAATTTAGTATCTGGAAATTGCTATTCATGTTCAAGCTAACACCTGAAAGTCTTCCTTTTCTTTAATTTGAAGATTTTTTGTTTAAATCTTCTCCTTTGTATTGTCTATTATCTCCATTAAAATCTTATTGCAATTATATAAAATGAATTATAAAACATATAGAGACAGGATGTGCTTTCTGGAAATGTTTTCTTAAAGAAGGGGTGTAATTAAATTCTGATGACTATACCTATATGCCTAATTTTAACACCTAACAAAATTTTTGACCAAATTGCTTAACAGTTGATTTGTAAACCCCAGGGTAACAGAAATATCAGAGGCCTAATTCACATCAACTTAGTCTTATTTATTACTCCATTCAAACCTTAAGTGGGTGGTACCATACAGAGTTCTCAGGCCAGAATTTACTTCAAGGTGACAGGGAATTGCTTCATGTGTATATCGTCACTTCATTTTTAGCCCTGGGACTCTTCCTATACAGTGGCCATTTGAAATGGCAAGAGTGCCTCAAAAAGATAGGGAAGTGATCATTCAGCGGCATTCCTCAGTAATGAAGCAAATAAGAGCTGATTGGAAAGCAAATAGCTGTTGGAGGTATTCTGTGGGCTTCGCCGAAGATCCCTGCTGAAACAACCCTCTCATAGTGAGAATCACAATAATTATCCCTTGTACAGGCTTTTTCTTCTTCCTCATCTCATGTTCTCTCTTCCCCAACTCCTATTTTTTGGTATAATCTAATAAACTAATTTAACATAAGACCTTGTTTCAAACTGTGCATTCAGAGAAGATAAGCTAAGGGACTATTGTGGAGGCTAAAGCAACTCTATCTTGGATGCCAACCTGCTATGTTGACTTATGATTAACTCCAGTTCAGGAAATGTTTCTAAGATTTTCACTTTCACTAACTTACTGCGGATGCTGCCTTAGGTCAAAACAATCTTGATATTATTATAAATACTCACTTGCCATGAGCACTACCCTAGGCAATTTCTCTATAGTATGTAAATCCTGGGTCCAGGGGATAATGGCTGGGGATCTATCATCTCATCTCACCGCAAGACATGACTTCTGTTGCTAAGTCTCTTGAATGTTTCTTTCTGAGAAACTGGATTTTTGACCCTCTTTCTTTGCCTCAGATTTTTTGGCCTTTGGGGGTAAGTTTGCATAGACCTGCTTACCACAGAATAATCATTAACAGGAGTAACTCTAGAAAGCTGACCCTGAAGATTCTAGAACTGTTCACTCACCGATTAGAGAGTAATAAAGATTCCCCTACCAGTACAGAGGGAAATTGTGATAACTCCTGGCACAACCATTAAGACCCTCATCTATAGTGGATTGGAACAAAGCACAGGTAAAAAGATATCTTTGGATTGTGGTTTTGAACAATTTTGTGTTTGCCTTACTTGACCATTTTGATAACTTTGTTAACTATTGCTAATTTGTTAACTTCTCTTATTTTAGAAGTTATAAAAAAGAAAAAAATGCACATTCAGTTTAATGAGGTGTTAATTCAAGGAATGCTGTGAGAGTCAGAAATTCTATATGACAGTGTTTAAAAAGATCCATGTCACAGTGATCTTGGGTAGGCTGGGACACACCAGCTCACTGATGGACCTGAAAATGGATTGCTGTGGGACTACAACCCTACTCAGGATATTCTGAGTTATAAGTGGTATACTTGGTTGTTTTGTCTCACGTACAGGGAGGAGTCACCAGAGGTAAAAAAAAATATGTAAATGCCTTGGAAGGGACAAATGACTCAATGTTTGGTCAGGGTTCTTGGAAGGTTTGACAAAATGAGATCAGAGAATAGGAATATGGATGGATTTACAGGAGCGAGCAAAATATGTGTATTTTTTGTGTTTTATATTAATGCCCAGCAAACATTACTCACTACACAGGAAGCACTTAACAATAAGCCAGGTAGACTACTGTAGCTTTACTTGAAGGGATCATTACTTCTCATACTTCCTGTTACTTGTATGATGATTCCTTAAAAAGAATTTAAATTGTAAAAGGGATAAAATCTGTACATTGGTTCAAGAGCTTGAGCTCCCCTTAACCAAAGCTAACCTCACTACTGATAACGCTGAATGTACCAACAGTCATCAGCACAGAACAATGGATATGGTACTTGCTTTTGATATAAATAAATAAATACAAAGTATATAATGATATGGTAGGTGGAGTCCAATATTACAAAGTAAAATAAATCAATGTGACAGAGAGGTGGATGTCTTTTTAAACAGGACGAACAGACTTTTTGAATAAGAGGAGATTGGAGCAGAGACCTAAAAGAAAAGAAGGAACAAGGGATAGGGATATTTGGAGAAAGAATATTTCAGGAAGGTTGAAATTGAATTTCAAAGTCTCTGGGGCGGAAGTAGGCCTTGTGTGATGAAATAACAGCCAGTATGCCAGTGTAGCTCGTGTATCTGAAAAAGAGAATATAACTATATGAAGTTCACAGTACATTTGGAGGGATGATTATAAGACTGCAAAATTCTAAGTTCATGGGTATTATTATGAGTGAAGTGAGAAGCCATTGGAGAATTTGAGAAGAGGAGCCATATGACCTAAATGATAACTTAAGAGAATCTCTCTGTGAGGTGCATTTTGTCCATGGAATAATATTAATACCAGATGCAGGAAGTTACTGTAATACTCTTTTTGTTTTGTTTTGTTTTGTTTTTTGAGATGGAAGCTCACTCTGTCACCCAGGCTGGAGTGCAGTGGTGCGATCTCTGCTCACTGCAAGCTCCAGCTCCCAGGTTCACGCCATTCTCATGCCTCAGCCTCTCGAGTAGCTGGGACTACAGGCGCCCGCCACCATGCCCAGCTAATTTTTTGTATTTTTATTAGAGACAGGGTTTCACCGTGTTCACCCGGATGGTCTCGATCTCCTGACCTCGTGATCCGCGCACCTCAGCCTCCAAAAGTGCTGGGATTACAGACTTGAGCCACCGCGCCCAGCCTGTAATAGTCTTAGAGAGAGATGATCATTGTTTAGACTAGGTCAGTACAAAGAAAGATGGTGAGGAGAAGTGGCCTAATTCTGGATATACATTTGCGTGTACACACACACACACACTCTTATGTACACATTTTTAAAGACATCGACCTAATTAGAAGGGAGATTAGGAAGGATAGGCTCAAAAGTCTATTTTAACTCTCAATTTTTTTGGCCATGGGTCAAAGGGATTAATCAGATAAATATATTTTGTTTCTCTATATAATTAGTAACTCTAGAACTTGGATTATGTATATAAATGTACATAAGCATAGTAATAGGTAAAAAAATACATATTTTCAGATTAGACTCAACATTCATTTTCATTCAATCTTTTAATTATTTGTAAATATTTGGGTAAGCATGATGTGTGACTTGCATTTTCTTTCACACAGCCCAGAGATTCCTTAAAATTTCACTCATAGCTTTAAGGTTAAGAATATGTGTTCTCTGTAGATATTTAATGCTTATGCATTTTTATTAACTTTTTTCTTTAGATTGCCAATCTTTTTATATTACTTCACAAAGAATTATGGGAAAGGACAAACTGTTCAAACTTTACAAGTTACTATTTTAGAAATAGAGACAGACTTACTGTGACTTTTGTTAGAGATTGCTTTTATGTCATGATTTCAACTGATGCACTTTCAGAAAACCTGCAACCTGGATATATCACCGTGATGTGCGAGATGCCACATCATGAGTCACAGCTGAGATGTAATTCATTTCCACGGAGACACATGTCTTCAACTTTTACAATAAAGTTTATTGAAAAATGTATTTGTTAAAAAGATCAACTTTCCTCAATAATATTTTTCTCTTGATTTTAACATTTATATTCCTTGTCACTGGCTTTCCATTAGTATTTTAAATTGACATTTGAAATGACTTCTGTAAAGATAAGAGTCCAAACAGCAGAGATACTAACCTCCATTCACTTTAGGGAATTCAGGGTGAACTCTTTCATCCCAGGTCTTCTTTTCTTCTCCAGAAATCCACAAATTCCTTACTTCTAAAGACTTCTGCCATCCTAAGCTCTTCCCTGTGTCGTATGCTAGCCTTCCTCTGCAGCTGCCATAAAAATTTTCTGTCATTTCATGGTTTAGCAGATCTAGAATAAAAAAAAATGAATTCGTAGAGTTGAACTCATCACCATTTTAAAGTTTCACATAAATGCTTCTCCCACCAAAATATAATATGCTCAGTTGACAGAATGGTTGTGTGGTTAAAACGCAGAAGAGGAAGCCAATCTTTGACTATATGTGTATTATCTTTATGGATCCAACTAGCATTTTGCAAGTCACCCACTATCTTTTTTCTCCTTACTAGTTTGAATTGGCTTATATATGTATTCATAATTATTTGGGTTATGCCTTAGATCAATGCTCATATTCATACAGACACAGAGGTTATATGTGTAGGATTGCATGTAACATTGAGGATGAAGATTTAACTTCTGTTAATAAATTAGTTGCTCTGGATACCTATTCGTCAAAGAGTTTTAGATCAGAAAAAAAAAAAATAGCATCCAAACTTAATGTTCAGTTTACAGATGAGAAAAACAAAGCCCAAGGAGAAGAAGTGACCTATTCCATGGTAGATGGCTAATTATTGAGGGAGCAGTGTCTAGAAGTCATGTCTCTTGTCATTCAATTACACATTTATTTTATCTATAATACCATAGTTACCAATTGATTAGGGTGTTTGCAAAACTAGCAAACTAATGATGTATTTCCTAAAAATGTTAAATTTACAGGAATAATTCATAGTTGAAAACATCTACAATTTCCTATTAGGAAAAATATCCAGCACGCAGCCTACAGCATGCTTGTACGTTTTGAACTGCAAACAAAACTAATCCTCTCGATATTAACCTCAAGTTTAAATTAGTAAATCATATGTAATTACAGTTCAGTGTTTAACTAGGATTTCCTTGAGGAGGGATTGCTTCAGTTTTACACAGAAGCTGACAGAATGCCTAAAGTCAATATACTCCTCCAGGCTAACATTGCATCTGCTGGGCAAACTTCGTCTTTCCTCAAACTTCAGAGGTGAGGAATGTGAATTGTTGCCTAAGTGGATAATGATTATTCACTACAACACTATCCTTTTTTAAAAAAAGATGTTTCTCTGCATAAGACATAAATATTAATAAAGGCTTTTGTTCAGGAATCAGTGCTATGATCAGAGAAGTATGAAGAATCCATACTTCTACAGTTGAGTTAGCCTAAGGGGAGACAGAAATACCTGACCTATATTAGATCACTCTAGCAAATCACTGAGGGAGATAACAAATCTCAGGAATCAAATAAGCACCATTTCCTAAGGACAGAAATACTTCTGAGGACAATGGTAAAGCCGAAACATTTGCTTTGGAACTGCCCTAGAAATGACGCATAAAATTAAAGGGGTACTCCAAACAGACATTTTGTGTAAGACAAAAAGAAAGGTGAAAGAGTGAGATACAGGTATGTTGAAAAGTATTCAGAACTCACACACAGCAAAGCCTCTCTTGTAGCCATATGAATTTCACACATCCAGCTCTCTTTATTTTTAGTTTAAAGGAGGCACTTACTTCAAAACTTTATGATTGAAAGATAATACAAGTCCAGAAACAAGGACCTTTAGATTTTATGTGAACACATCTTTTTCTTCCATAACTGCTGAGGCATTGTCCGTATGTCGCTTTGTGAAACATGTTAGTCTAGTACCTCACTCCTGTATTCTTAGAAGAGCCTAATGTTTGAAATGAATATGCTACTTAATTTCTGCATAACTCATATAAGGTGACTTTAAAATATCAGAAACAATTTTATTCTAAGCTACTCTATTATACTCCTTTTAAATTGGGGTGTGGAGGGGACATTAACATATGTCATAAAATAATTGAATAATCCACTCTGTTGAGCATATTTCAAGTATATTTGCATTCACTCTATTTCCTTGACAAATTGCCAGTCTGAAAACTTTAATATACAAAATTATTAAAATTATTAAAATATATTTTAAATGTCCTCAAACTATGTAGCAAACATATCCAACATGTGTATGATGACCTAAATGGAAAATATGGACCATAATTATAATGTAGCAATTTATGAGTAAGGATGATGCACTGGCTTAGGACCTGCATTAGATCGCTCTACCTCTAAATCCTCACCCTGTTTTTCCTCATGTGTTAGATATAAGTCTTCAGTGTGAGGTCACTCAGACTCGAATTTTACATGAATGAGGTTTTTAGCTGTGATGAAACTATTGAAAACATTCTAAGTTTTTTTATTCAAATACTTTAGATTGTCTCTAGTAAAGTTTTATTTTTATTGGAAAAAAACTTTAAAAAATAACATACGAGTTGTTAGAATTGTTTATGTTAGCAATGCTAGACCTACAGTAAGGTGCATTAAATGCTAATTAAAATGAATAACACTCTAGGGTAACACTTATTTCTTAGAAAAGTATCTCCAGTGCCCTGAAAACATTAATTAGTAAGGAGCTAGATTATTGATGGGGAGAGTTCTTTAAAGATAACTGGGCAGTTACGTCCTTGGGACTAGAAAAGAGAAGATTCCGTGGCTGTGGTCATTGGCTAGTCACTAAGAGAGCAAAAACACAAACATTAAGAAAGTAAAAACAAAGATTCAATAGTATTAATAAGAAACATTCATCTGGCTCAAGCTGTTCTGTTAAGTAGTAATTTTAGCTTAGTCTCAAATGTCTCCCAAAGAAGTCTGAGATTTTTCAAAACACATTTTACCTATGCCCATTGGGTGACTTCTACTGACATCCAGGTGGCATGCTTACCCCTTAAACCCCTTCCCCATATATCTCTTGTAGGTTCAGTTAATTTCTTCTTCTGGGCAATTTGTGAGCACCTGCCAAACTCTGAGATTGACAATGCTTAATGTGGAGGGTGAAGATGTCTGCCTTGAGGCACTGTTTCACCTTGCTCCCAAAGCAGCTGGCAATGCCTTCCATCGCAGCAGAGGCTGCTGGCACCAGTACCATGGCTGCTTTGTGCTCCCCAAGTCCTATGGAGATATTTGAGCTTTTACTCACTTGTTAATTACAAGTCTTAAAGACTCAGGCATAAACCAATGGGATATCACGGGAAGGGAGCTCTGAATGACTAACTGAATTCCAATTGAGAATAATTCCTGCAATCTTATGCTGGTCTTTGAACCACATTTTTGCAACCAGTTTTTCTTAATAAAAATCATACTTTCCCCAGAAATTCTGTATTTCTGGTTTTGGACTGTTCACAAACAATTGTTGGCAACTCAAAACCTCCCAAGGCTTAACTATATTATACCAGAGCTCTGTTTTCAATCAAAAAGTTTTCTGTATAGAAAAGTCAATATTCCTGTTGTACATGACATTCATTCTAAATAATGCTATTACTTGAAACTCTTTCATAGGGCTGATATTTGCAGGACTCATGGGTTACACTGTAAAGTAATCATCTTTTGTCTTCCTCATTGCCTCATTCAATCCACTCATACAGTAGTTAATCTTTATTCATGGTGATAGCTGGGAAAAATTCCATATTTTCTTTAGTAATTTTGGGGCAATTCAAAGTTCTAGCGTCAAATTTAAATCATGAACACAGACTTAGCAGTTAAAATACTGGTCCAAGACATTAATTAAATCATGAACTTAAAGTGAAGTCTTCTCCATTCATTGATCTGGGATCTCCAATAGGTAGGCAGCCTGTCCTACACAAAGAGGTCATGGTGAGCTCCTTCTAATATCCAATAAATGAGCTCTAGCCTTTCTCTCTTTTCAATAAGGCTTGCTAGAGGTATATTAATTTTATTAATTTTCAAAGGACTTAGTTTTAGCTTTATGATTTTTGTATATTATTTGTACAAATTATTGATTTCCCTTCATATTTTGTTATTTTCTCCCTTATACTTTTTTAGTTTAATTTGCTCTTCCTTTCCCAGTATTTTAAGGTAAAATCCTAGGTGTTTATTTTCCATTATGAGCATTTTAACTTATAACACTTAAAGTTGAAATGTACATTTTTTGATAAATACTATGTGTGTATACATCTCACAAGTTTTGCTACACTGTGTTTTCATTACCGTTCAATTCTACTTATTTTCTAATGTGCCTTGTTCTTTTTTATTGTTCTAAAATTTATTTAGAATTGTTTAGCTTTATGCTCACATATTTGGGGCACTTTAGATACCTTTTCACACTGACTTCTAATTTGTTTATTATTTTTTAATTTTGTTATTGTTTTTAAAAATTTGTGTGGGTACACAGTAGGTGCATATGTTTATGAGGTGCGTGAGATATTTTGACAGGCATGCAATGTGAAGCACATCATGAAATTTAATTCAGTTGTGCTCAGAGAACATATTTCATATTATTCAAATCTTTGGAGATGTATTCCATTTTCAGTTCTTACATATTGTCATCTTATTAACCTTTCATGTATATTAGAAAAATAAGGAATATTCTGCATTGGTTGGGTACAGTATTGTATAAGTGCCAATTAAGTCAGGTTGGTGGATAATGTCAGAATTTCTATGTTCTTATCACATTTTGTTTTCTTATCCTAATTATTAGGAGATGCATTTAAATCCTAAATTTTACTTGTATTTCTCCCTTTAGTTTTGTCCATTTTCTATGGACCTGAAGCTCTGTTACAAATGGGTATTAAGGGTGACTATATTTGTTGATTAATTGACTCTTTTATTATTGTGAAATGATTTTCTTTTTCTCTAATAATACTCTTTGTCTTGTAATCTACTTTATCTGACATCTACAAAGAAACATTCTTGTGAATACTGTTTGCATGGATTATTTTTCATATTTTTCATTTTATTCTACCTGCAGCTTTATATTTAAAGTCTTTCCCTTGTAATAATCACTTAGATTGGCCTTGCTTTTTATCTAGCCATACCATCTCTGCTTTTATTTAAAATGTTTAATGTATTTATATTTTTATTACTATTAAGATGGGTTTAAATCAACCATCTTACCATTTGTCATTTGTTTTCTGTGTTCTTGTTCTATCTTTCCAGCATTATTCCACATTAATCAAACATTTTTAATATTTCATTTTTTATAATATTTTTGCATAAATACTTGCTTGATTTAATGCTTACTCTAGGGATTGTTGTATGTATTTTTATATTTGATGTATTTTGAAATAATATTATACAACTTCAGTTTTAAAGAACCCTACAAAAGTATGTACCTACTTAAATCCTTCCATTCCTAAGAGCTATTATTGTCACATATTTTACTTTTACATATATTATGAATCACAAATTATATGTTATTATTACTATCAAATAGGCCACTTTTTTAAATAGAGAAAAGCTCATATGTTTGCATGTTTTTATCAGGATAAATATGCTGGTGTTTTAAAAGCAAAACAGTAAGAAACAGGCAAATGTGGCAATTACAGGTATTAATTTAACACATAAATTTTGAATACTCTTAGAAATATTAATTATATACTAAACAAGCTATGGTTTATTTGTATTTCTGTCTACTACACTTTATCTGCATAACAAATGTCTTCTGTTTTAAATAACAAATTAAATGTAAAAGTAACGTTTACTTTTCCAGGGGATTTGGAAATTTTTTAAATTTTAAATAAGAGAGTGATCCTGGATAACTTAAAAGAATATAAAGCAACATACTTTATATGCATTTGGATTTAATTCTAATTCTAATATTTTGGAGACATAGTTTTATTTCATTAAAGCTTAAATGGAAAAAATCAAGTTACATTATTTCCTCCAGGGAATTAAAATTAGTTTAAAAATAACTGCCTAAATAATTTTATACTTGATATAATGTCTAATCTTATCAGAAGCCCTATTGCTGCTTTTGTCATTAAATACAGTAAATACATTCTAGCACTCTTCTTATGTCCCTTTTTTGTTTTTTAACAGACTTCATCGAAAGCAGAGTCTGGCTTCAAGTTGAACAAGTTAATGAATTTAGTCAATCTATATTAAAGGAAAAATTAGTTAACATCTTTCTTACCACACCCATGACAGTTTGATTTCCATTTGTCTATATTATTTGGAGAATTCAACTCTTTATTATCAATAGGATGATTGACTATCAGGCAGTTAAATTTTGAGAGTTGAGAGCAGAGGGAGAGTAAAGGAGAAGCTGAGTAGAGAATAACTGAGCATTTTATGTTTGTTTATTAAGGAAACAAAAGAATGCTGTACTGGATTTGCTCATTTTCCAATCATTTGTGTTGAGTTCAGTAGCTCCTTAAGTATTTGTTTTCTTTAAATTTTTGTATTTTCCAAATGTCACATTTTCGATGAATGTGAATTGGTGTATAAATAAGTAAAATGCATTGCATGAACTCGCAGTATAAAATAGGAGTAAATACAATGAAATCTTGTCATTGCTCATACAGCCTTCAAATCCAAGGTTTCATTTGCCAGGAAAAGAGAAACTGAATGTAATTGCTTTTCAACACTGAAGTAAAATGCTTGTGTTCTAGGACATTTCAGTTTTGTGTATTGATGGGCAGTGGGGAGGGCTGATATACTATTGCTAAATTGCTAAATGTTATTAGGAAGGTTTCCTAAGTTTAAGGGTATAAAAATGTCAGTCAAAAAACCATACTTGTGGTGAATCATTCAACACTATTAAACCTGATGTGCCTCCTAGGTTTAATGTTGCATTAACTTCATCTTGCATTGACTTCAAATCCATTACTGAGTTTTGGGTCCAAAAATACCCTCTTTTTGCCAGCATTTATTTGTAAGATTCTTCTGATTGCACTGAGTTTCCTGTGCTGTCTTCCAATAATGACATTGTTTCAGCTGTGAGAACATATTAGGAAATATATGATGCTTGCAGTTTTGCAGAAGTTGATTTCCCCCTGTGGAATTATCTTCATTCTAATTTGACTGTAAAATCCCCCATAAATTATTTCAATCTCATTTTAGACTGGGACATATTTCATTGATTGATAATAGCCTTAAATTACTTTTTATTGTGATTGTAATGTTTTCTTGTCAAATAGCAGGAAACAGTAAATTATGGAGTAATTTAACAGGTGGAAATATACACAAGCAAAAATTGTTAACAACAAAGATAAACCATTAGAACAAATTCCAGTCTGCACATACCTAATCAGTTCTTCTATGTCTACAGCTTAAGAAAGCAGTTCTCTCTGCCACAAAGTTTAGTTAATCTAGAATCCTGAAATCATTTTTAAAATGTAATCTGTATATTTGAAAATCATGGAACCATAAAATTAGAATGCAACAAAATATATTTAATGGTATTTATTTGGGGTAAGTTTGCTTTAATACCGGAGACTCCATATTGAAAGCCCAGTATTAAACTCTTATGCTAGCCATAAACCAGTAAAGACACCTTGACCTTAAATGAGCTTTTCTAGTACACACTCAGTCAAAATGATGTCATCACTTTTAGTGAAAGAGAAGTGGGTTACAGACAAGAAATATAATTGCACTGAGAATACTGTAACCATAGAGTTTTCATGGAATTTGTTTGCACATTTCTGATGGAAGTCCTCAGGGATTTCTAGTCGGCTCTAATCAGAAATAAAAAGTTATGAAAATCAGTTTTCTTTCATAAGAAGGCTGAATCCGCAAAACCTTCTAGTTATCTGAGTGGCACTGTTGTCTAATCAAACGTGAGTACTCCATTTCTAAACCCAAATCAGATCCACTTTAGTGTCCTTAGAAAATAGCTCAACATTTCCAGAATCCAGTGACATAATTAAAGAAAAACATCACTTTGGAGAATTTCAACAACCCTTAATCATGGACCTGTCTTTTTGGAAATTTTGAAATTATTAAATTTACCACATTGATTAATCAAATTAGCAATAGTTAGTTATTATAAAACCAGATCAGTGAAGAAATGAGAAAATCCAAATGCAATAACACGACAAATAATAAACTATATTTTATTTTGGGAAATATTAAATAATATTAAATAATTGTGTGTGTATGATAGTGTGTAAATTGTATGCTTGACTGCATTTGTGTATCTGTATATCTTTAAAGGTATCTTCAATTAAATATTACATTACATTTTTAATCACTAGAATAGCATACACTAGCATTAAATAAAGCTAAAGAAATGTACTATATAATTTTTTTCAATGAAGTAATGGGATGTGGTGGAAATTATGTGGATTTCTGAGCCAAGAGGCTTGGATTCAATTGCTGGTTACAATATATACTTTTTATATAATTTTGTTCATGGAATCGTTTTCTGCATAACTATAAAAAGGGTAAGACTTGTTTTAAGCTATGGCACTAAATTAAATATCATGTTTACACCTGCCTTAAATCCATTCTGAAACAATAAATAATGACATAAATTGTTTAGCATAGAGTGGACGCTCCGTAAGTTTTAACCATATTATTTTACCAAATCTAAACTGTTACTCACATATGAGTGGGTTCCATTGCTTGGCAGGTGACAGCCCAATGACTACAACCAAAGAGGTTTAAAGAAGAGGATTTTATTATTTATCAAAAGTAAGAAAATCAGGGACAGTTCCCAAAGCAATGCCTCTTCAAACAAAGATGAAAGTGAAGCATTTATTGTGTTGTTCAGCTGAGTCATTGTACATAAAGGACAGGTAAAGGCAGCACAGGCACCGTCATGGATCATGCTTCTTCATACATCACATATATAGAAAATGGTGAATAAGCTCCTCCCTGGGGATGGATGTTAGTGTGTGATATGGTTTGGCTCTGTGCCCCACCCAAATCTCGTGTCGAATTGTAACTCTGTGTTGGAGGAGGGGTGTAGTGGGAGGTGATTGGATCATCAGGGTGGATTTTCCCCTTAGTTATGATTGTGGGTGAGTTCTCATGAGATCTGGTTGTTTGAAAGTGTGTAGCACTTCTCCTTTGGTTCTCTCTCTCTCTCTCTCTCTCTCTCTCCTGCTGCCATGTGAAGAAGTGCTTGCTTCCCCTCTGCCTTCCACCATGATTGTAAGTTTCCTCAGGACTCCCCAGCCATGCCTCCTATATAGCCTGTGGAACTGTGAGTCAATTAAACCTCGTTTCTTTATAAACTACCGAGTCTCAGGTAGTTCTTTATAGGAATGTGAGAACAGACTAATACAGAAAATGGTAATACCGAGAATTCACCAAAGTTTGCCTCCAATTTAGGCATCTCTGGATCCAACATGTTTTTGTTTGCCAGGGCTGGGCTTCTTCCTGTAACTTTTGGATGCAACAAAACCTCAAGGTCCAACAGTTACTAATGGGTACTTTTTCACACTGTGCATCTGAAAATATGGGGACCCTGGATTGCAAATCTCCCCGAAACATTCCACTCCTGATTCTTGAGAGGTTAGAGATGGAGCTCATTCTTCTGTATCTACTTCATGTTGTGTATTCTAAAGTTAAAGGAGTGAAACTCTCCAGCTGCTGAGTTCACATAAGTTTTTGGGTCACCTAAAATTGCTTGAAGGGGCAAGTATTATATAAATAATACAAGCTCAAGATGGAACTGCTAGAGTTTGGAGGACACAAAGTTTACTATCAATTTAAATGTACAGGGACCGAAAAGTAACCTGAGAACAATGGCCACTAGGGGCCCCAGCAGAGAAGGAAACCAGGTGACGTGAGAGTGCATTCTAAACTTGGTTGGTTGAGCTACACTTTTTGTTGAAGTAACACAGCTATTCTGCTTGTTTAAACATTTCCTTTATATTAACCTCTGTTTACCCAAAGGCATTTACCCAGGTGCAAAAGAAGATATTGGTGTCTGCATGTATCCCTCCTTGTTCTGTTAGTAAATAGTCTAAGTCCAATCAGTTATTCAATACTACATTAGCTAGTGAATTTAAAGAAAGGTGCATATTTTGAAGATTCTTCATCATTTTAGCTTCCAGATTCTCAAGTGTTCAATTTAAATTTCTTAGGGTGACCTCAGGCAAAATTCCAACAAGAGGCAGCCAGAATTAGTCCAATAACCCTTTGTGGTCTATTATAGTGGGTGTTCATATTATGAAACGTTATCTAATGGGCCCCAGAAGGCCCACAGTACATTGTCCTAGCTGTATCACATTGTCAACACAGGGGTGACCCACTGCAAGTAGCAGATAGGAAAGAACCATAGAGAATTTATAGGTAGGGAGCTTGTAGTGGGGTGAGCCACAGATGAAAACATATCCTCGAGGTGCACACACTCTCGTGGGAGTGATGAAGTTTAACAGCCAAGCAATTGAAGGCCCCAAGGGGCACAGGTGGTCCCATCGCATTAGGGGAATAAGGATCCTCCATAAGTCAGGCTAAGATCTACTTGTCCAGTTGAAGCTCTTCCATCAGCTTTGAGGGTGAGAAATAATGGTTTCCAATACCAAGGAATTTATTTATCCCTTGCCAAAGTTTACATTGATTATGATAACCAGTGTTATGATCTATTATGTCCCCACAGATCTCTGTGGGAAAACACTAATGGTTGGTGTTTAGAGTGCAATGGCTAGTGAGGTTAAAGTTGAAAAGGTACATAACAGATTCCTCTCCATAACATATTTGATACTTTCCCTCTTTTCCTGAACTATTTAAATGAACAAGGCCTGTTCTCCTGGTGACATGGCCCTTAGGGGTGAATTCCACAATCTATAGGCCATGAAGGACCCATTCAGATCACAATGGGCACAGGTGGGACTTGGGATTTCCACTTTGCCACCCTGAGGTTAATGTCTCCCCTCAAAGATAAGTAACAAGCCACCTCGTAGGACTCTGGGGATGCCTATGGCATATTCAACATTGGACAGGTTATTCCCACTGGGTATAACATGGGAGAAGTTTACTATGCATTGGCTTCCCAGAGACCACTGGCTGAGAAGCCAATGGTCTAAAATGGCCAACCAGTATAAGGGAAAGAGAGGGTTCATTCTAAAATATTATATGGAGAGATTCATCACCAACTAAGAATCTCAACAGAATATAAAAGGACAATAAGCATGAAGATTCCTACAAGGATAAGAAAGATGTCTACTATGTCAAAAGAATGACAAGGAAACATTTTACTTATCTGAGCTTTTTATTCTGAAAACCAATTTGAGGTCTATGACAAGTTCACAAGTGTGTGCTGCAGAGGCCTTCTCTGGGAGCTCCTGGGCTTTGTTCACTCCGGAGTGATGGATCCAGGGAGTTATTCCCTGGAGTTTAAGGGAATAATATGTAGTTAGAAGAGTTAGGTAGGGCCCTATCCTTATGGGGCTGAGTTGGTCCTGGGGGAACATTGTCTTCCAGGTCTTGAGCTGTGCCCAGTCCCCTGGGTTGTATGAGTGAAGTTTTCCCTTGGAGGGGACTGTGAGGCTTAGGTTGCCAAAAGGGTTAAGAGCAGCTACCATGAAACCCAAATGAATGATGTGCTTTTGTGTCTCTTCCTATATCCTCGTCTGGGCAAGAAAGGCAGCTGGTCAGGCCCAGATAAGGCCTTTCATATAAGATTTCAAAGCGCTAAGTCCCACTTTGCCTCTAGGTGCTGCTTGTATGTGGGCCAAAGCTATGTATAATAGCTTCAACCAATTCTCTTTGGCTTCCTGACATAACCTGGCTAAAGTACCCTTGAGAATTCTATTAGCCCTTTAAGTCTTCCCTGAGAATTGTGGTCTCCAGGCAGCATACAACTTCCATTGTATGCCCAAGACATGGGAAGTTTTGCCACTAAGTTAGAAGTAAATAAGGAGCCATTATCCTTCTGGATGGACCTAGGAAGACTGAATGGAGGGATAGTGTTTTAAGTAAAGTCTTTATGACTTTATGACTTTTCCTGCCTTTTTGGTCCAGCATAGAAAAGCCTCTATCCAACCGGTAAGGATATTAACAAGTACCAAGGACTATTTAAATCCTCCAGGAACCATAGGCCTAAGAGTGAAGTCAACATGCCAGTCTTCCTTGGGCAGTTCCTCTGAATTGTATCACTTTAGCAAAAGGAGGTATGGGAGGTCTGATTTGGGCATTGTTTTTCTGACTATATAAATGTTAGTCCATCACTTTGTGGTTATTTCCTTGGGGTTCTCATTATGAGAAACCATGCATAGCCTGAGGAGTCAGGTGAATGTTTTACAATAGCCCATCTCAGATTTTTGGGCACTCATATCCCGCCTCTCTTGCTTAGGGCCTATCCCAGTGAGAGGGAACTGATGATATCCTCTTGTGTGACCTCATACAATTCCCCAGGGGACACTTCAGCTTATATTTGATTTGTAAAGATGTACTGAAGAAAGCAAGGACATTTGGAGGACCTCCCCTCTTCTTACAACTCTTTTAGTCACAGAATCTGCCAGGTTGTTCCCCATTAGTATTTCAGAGTCCTCATCTCATGACCCCAGCAATGGACTACAGTAATCTGTCTAGGCATTCCCATCACCTGCAGCGTTGCCAATATTTCTATTGCATATTTGATTTCTAGATTAGTGGCATTGAGAAGTCCGCTTGTCTTCCAGAATGCGCCATAGGCAAAATACACAAAGAATGCGTATTTTGTGTCTATGTAAACAAGTCATGGCCTTGTTCTTTCCTAGTGCTAGGGCTGTGGTTAAGACTATTATCTCCAGCCTATTGGGCTGAAGTCCCTTCAGGGAGGCCCTTAGGCTTGATAGTCTCTTGTAGGGACACAACTGTGCATTCTGCCCTTCTTTGTCATCCTTCCTTGAACTGACTGCCATCTACAAGCCATATGTCTTCCAAACTAGGAAGAGGGTTGCTCTGCAAATCTTTTCTACTGATATATATTTCCTCTATGTTGGGGAGCAGTCTTGGATTAGGGTATCCTTGGTAATGGGCATTAGGTTAACAGGGTTTAGGATTTGGCATATATGCAGCAGATGTTGAGGGTGTACACCAGCACGGCCCAATACTGCAGAATTCTGTTGCTTGTTAACCAGTGATCCCCCCTTGGCTTCCAACATACTTACTTGTCACTTGGTGGGAGACCTGAATTGTCAAATCTTGGCCCATTGTGAACGTCTCAGCTTCCTGGGTAAGTGTACAAGTGTAAGCCACTGCCATAGTGCAGGTGGATCACCCTCTTGCAATACCATCAAGTTGTTTAGAGAAGTAGGTCACCACCGTTTTCATGAGTCTTAGCATCTAGGTCACTACTGTTAAGAGCTACTCCCTGCCTTTCATGGATGTAGAGATCAAAAGGCTTAGTGAGGCAGAGTTAGAGCTGGAGTTTCCAATAGCAGCTTTTAAAGCTTTCCAGAAGGCCTGATTACAGCCTCTTCCATTTGAAAGCTTTGGTGTTGGACCCTCAGAGCTTGTCACAAGGTGGCTTTGCTATGAGGCCAAAATTTGGGATCCAGATGCAGCAAAATCCTGCCCTGCCCCCAAATCCATGCAACTTCTTATGGTTTCTAGGAGGGCCCAGACAGAAACAGCCAATTTCTGGTCCTGGAGAAGCCTGAGCTGCCCCTGAGAAATAACATATCCTAAATATTGAACCATTGGACCATTCCCTTCGAAATTTGGGCCTCCTTTTTTTTTTTTTTTTTTTGACACTTTATAGCCCTTCTCTGTTAGAAAGTTCAGGACTAGAATGGTGTTTTTATCAGAGTCCTCCTTAGACGGGCATGAGGATACCATCTGCATACTGGATACTGCATACTGGATACTGCATACTGCATACTGGAGGAAAGTGCTCTGCCCTTCTGCAAGTCCTGCAAATCTTTACTTAGTATGCCCCCACAAAATTGTTGGGGAGTTCTTTGAGGCCCTGGGAGAGGACCATCCAGCAATACTGCTGTCTCTGATGGATCTTAAGTTCTTCCCATTCAAAGGCAAATAATTCCTGAGAGTCAGGGCTTAGAGGAACACAGAAGAAGGCATCTTTGAGATCCAGCACAGTGAAATATTTGTTGTGCACTGGGAGTCTGGCTAGCAGTCTCTGGGGATTAGACACTATGGAGTGAATGTTTTTAGCAGCTCTGGTGATCACTCAGAGATCCTGCACAAACCTATACTTTCCCGATCTTGGTTTCTTAATAGCAGGATGTGAGTATTTTATGGGGACTGACAAGTCCTGATCAGCTCTTGGCATAAGAGGCTTTCTAACACAGGCCGTATTCTCTGTAGTGCTTCAGATTTGGGGGATACTGTCTTAACCTTAATGTTGGGCTGTTTGGTTTTAACAATACCTGTACAGTTTCTTCAGTGACAGCCCTCCTATTTTTTCCTGTGACCATATTTCAGGGTTATTTGTGTTAAAATATCATCTGAGGCTTTCATGAAGAAGAGCCAGGAAGTCAGCTCCATGAGATCTTGGAACCCCTACTTCTAACTGGTCTTGGTTGAGGCAGGCCAAGTGGCCAGTGGCTCTGTGTTTTGCCAATAAATTTCTCCCTAGCAAAGGGATGGGAAACTCAGGGCCATACAGTAACTAGTGGATCCTGGCCTGTGAACCAACTTCACAGGTAAAAGGCTCCTGGAACTGAGTATTGTCTTCCATCCATGACATCTCTTTAATATTGCACTCTTTTTTTTGAGAGCCCACCCTTCCTGGTGGCCAGTACAGAGAATGTGACTACTTTCAAGAAGAAATGTGATTGGCTGCCTACCTACTTGTAAGATAAAACAAGGCTCCTATGGAGAAATAGGGAGGAACGATTTGGGAACCCATGGAACCCCATTAGTCCTCTTCTCCTGTCAAAGGGAGCTGTTGAACCTCCCTTTGTTTACTCCAATTAACAGAATGTTTGATGGTTTCTTTCATTCTTCTCAACCACACAATCTGGTAATGTTCAATTTTTTTTTTTACTCTATTCTGGTACTGGGGTCCCAGCTGGGTTCTGCACTTGGGGCCAATGGCTCTGCCAGCCATTAAATGCTATTATCAGGCTGGTTAGCATGCTGCTTGTCAGCCTTATACCTATCCTTAGCCAAAACTATGGATTTCTCCTTAGCAGTTAAGAGAGTAGCCATCAGGGTCTGAATATCATAGGGTTGTATTCAGAAAAAATTCTCCTTGTAAGAGAAACAGATTCTTCCATGTTAGCTTAGGCCTTTGGTAAGTGCTTTCCGATTACAGAGGTCAGAGATGGTAAAAGGCACATGCACTCAGATCAAACTCCTATTATCCAGTCTTACAAGCCTCCTGGCTTGTAAGAGCTCTCCTTCCAGGTTGTACTATCTGGGAGAGCAGGATAGATGTTGGAAGAGGGAGGAGGCCCGTGACACATCAATTGGAGTTTACTTTCCAAGTCAGGTGAATATGGGGGAGGAGACTTCCCTTGTAAGGGTGGAGAACCAGGGTGTTTGGGACGGCAGCCTCATTCTCTCCATCCTCCTCAGTGTTGGATTTCATGGGGTGAAGAAGGTCTTTCTCATCTGAAGGCTTTCTAGGACTGGGAGGACTTTCTCTAGTGGCACTGCCAGAGGTCCAGGTGGTTCCACCTTAAGAGCACAAAGTCTTAACTTTATCCACAGGGCCTTGTTCTGGTAAAGAACCAGAAAATATTGGATAGGACATCTCATCCTATTTCTCTTTTCAGTTACAGGAATAAATCTAACTGCAGAATACTAAGGCAATTAAGCAACTTGCTCTCTGGCCATTGTTCTGGTCTACCTAAGGGATATTGTGGCCAGCTGCTATAATAACCACAGACTCAGTACTTAAACGTACTTAAGCGGAACCACTGAGTCTGTGGTTCTTTGTTACAGCAGCCGAAGCTAACTAATACAGTTTCAGGCCAGGTTGTATTGCAGAAGCGAATCTTCTGCTCCTTCGTCATGGGGGTGGTCTAGAGATTTTCCAGTGCTGGAGGACACACCCTAATAGGTTTTCCTCTAGCATTGATGTTCCATTCCCCATATTCTATGATCTGTTTCCCAATTTCAGGGTCTGCTCTCAACTCCCAACGGGTTTAAACAAATGGGGAGCAGTTACCCAAAAGTGTCATGATTGACTTTTTCTACTTTTTTTTTTTCTCAAAAAGTAGAAAACGTATCTGATGTTTAGAACAAACCATAAACAAAAGTACAAAAGTGCAAGGTTAACCTGGTGGGTCCCTCGCACAGCCTCACAGACTTCTCTGTTCATGCTGCCCAATAACTTCTTGGCATTAGACGAGGCAGCTGCCCCTTCCTTTTAAAAACTAGTACATAAGAAGAATGCACCCAGGTGGTTCAGGTATATTATAGCTATATGCTTTTCCTCCTAATAATTTCCAAGCCTAGCTGCGTGGCTAGTCTGTCAAGGTCAAGGGCTTCCAGTCTTCCCTAGGTCACTTACAGCTTTGGGATATGCACCCCAATCTAAGGGCCATAAACCTACCTTCTTGGAAAAATTAATAGCTTATCTCCCTGTTGGCTAGCTGGATCCTGATTGCCAACCACCTCAATGGACACATATTTCAATAATTCAGACCAGGGGGGTGGCCATTGCCATTTGCTTATCTGAATTATTGAAATACATGTAATGGCGATGTCTCTCAATACTCCAAGGCACAAACCATCCAAAACCAGAGACTGACATGTGCTGCAGTTAATCCAGGGATCCTGTTGCTAGATCCAGAGAATTCACTCTGTTAGTCACTCTGTTAGTGAACTCTATCTAATTCACTCTATTAGTCCACCCATGGGGCTAAGACCACTTACCATCTTGAAGGAACACTGAATGAAAGGTCTGGACAGCCACTTCGACTCTTTCAGGATAGGTCCCAGTGATGGCCCAGCAGTCCCAGGGTTGATTTGTGCTAAAATATCATCTGAGGCTTTCATGAAGAAGGGCCAGGAAGTCAGCTCCATGAAGTCTTGGAATCCCTACTTCTAATTGGTCTTGGTTGAGGCAGTCCAAGTGGCTAGTGGCTATGGGTTTTGCCAATAAGTTTCTCCCTAGCAAGGGGATGGGAAACTCAGGGCCATACAGGAACTAGTGGATCAGGGTCTGTGAACCTCCACAGGTAAAAGGATCGAGAATTGTGCTCAACCTTCTCAGGCAGTGTGAGCAAGTTAGCCGGGGTGAGCTGCTATTGCCCACTGCTTTGCCCATTGGGAGCCTTCGAGGAGTTAGGGCTAGGACGTGGGTCCTAGTCCCGTCTGTATTTCCAGAATTTGTTACCTACACAACAGGTAGTTTCAGTTGCTTGGCAGGTGACAGTCCAATGACCACATCCAAGGATAATTTAACAAAGGATTGTATTACTTGCAGCAGGTAAGGAGACCACCAGGGATAGTTCTCAAAGCAGTGACTTTGAACAAAGATAAAAGTGTGGCTTTTATTCTGTGGCTTAGCTGAGTGATTATATGAAAAGAAGCAAAGGCAGTGCAGGCAGAGTCATCAGTCATGCTCTTCATATATCACGTGCATAGAAAATGGCCTATGGTAATGCGGAGAGTTCAACAAAGTTCATCTCCAACTCAGGCATCTCTGGATCCAACTGGTTTTTGTTTTGCCAGGGATGGGCTGCTTTCCAGAACTTTTTGAAACAATAAAAACTCAGGTGCAACAATTACAAGTGGATACTTTTTTACAGTGTGCTCCAAAAAACCTGGGGACCCTAGGTAACAAAACTCTCCGTTTGTTAGACAAGATTATGTTCTACTATGAAAGAACAAATAAGCAATGATGCTAACATTTTAAAATACTTCAATACAATAGGTGTTTTTATCTCCTTAGCCTTCAAATGTCATTCTTCTCTTCTGAAAGATTCGAAATTGCCTATGCTTCAATTTCATCTTAATAAAAAATATACAAGGCTTCAACCACTTGTATGTTTCTTTTTTAGGAGTTACAAACCACTTTGTAGTTGACTTGTTTCACTCATAAAATGGGCACCCTACTATTATGTTCCGTGACTTTTCATTCTCACTTTTTTTATTCAATGCCAAATCGATGAATATTTTTTCATTTTTAAAAGTTTTTAAAAATTGTTTTAAATGAAAATTATATTCAACATGTAAAACACCAACATACATATGAATCTTACCAACAGGCTCTAACAGTACATTTTAAAGAAAAATAACCTCATGCTTTCAGCAGGGGGAGTGGGAAAAGAACCATTTTAAAATACACTAGTGCATTCTGTTCTTATTTTCCAGAACCTAAACTACTGGGGTATTATCAGAGCCTAAATAACCTGAAGGAAGGAAAATACTCAACTGCAGTAAGCTAACCATCCTCCTCCACCCAAGGGAGGTGAGGGTGACCAAGAAACATTTGTGAAGTTTGCAGTCTAGAGGCATAGGCTCACTAAATGCTAGAGACCTCATCATAGGACAAAAGAATGCTTTCCCTTCCCATAAACCTCACTACCACCTTACCAAAGGCTTATTTACAATAGTTTATTACCCAAATGCATCATGTTCAACTATCAAGAAAAAAGTCATGAAGCACACAGCAAAAGGCAAAACAGACAAACAAACAAAACACACGATTTGAAGAAACAGAGTAAGCAGCAGAACCAGACATGGCAAAGATATTGGAATTATCAGAATTTAAAACAACTACAATTAATATGCTGAAAGCATGCAAGAACAGATGGGTAATGTAAGCAAATAAATGGAAATCTTAAGAACAACAGTAACAACAAAACCTAGAGGTTAAACACACTGTAAAATTAAAAAAAAGTAATGTCTTTAATGGGTTTGTTTGTAGACTGGACACAGCTGAGGAAGAAATCTCTGAGCATGAGGACATCGCAATAAAAACCTCCAGTACTGAAAAAGCAAAGGAAACAAAGACTGACAAAAACAAGACAGAATGACCAAGAACTGTGGGACAACTACAAAAGACTTGAGAATAGCAGAAAATAAAGAGGGAAAGGAACAGAATATATATTTAAAAATAATAATGACTGAGAATTTCCTTCAAAAATTAGTGTAGACACCACCCCACAGATGCAACAAGCTCAGAGAATGTCAAGCAGCATAAATGCCAACAAACTACCACTTAAGCATATGATTTTTAAACTAAAAATGTTTAATGAACAAATAAAAATTGTATATATATAATGTATACAATGTGATAATTTGATGTATAGCTTGTGTAATGATTACCACAATCAAATTAATGCAATCATCACCATGTGTATTGTGTGTGTGTGTGTGTGTGTGTGTGGTGAGGACACTTAAAATCTGTTCTCTTATCAGATTTCAAAGAAAGTTTGTGTATTTCAAAAAATTCATTCCGCCAGGCATGATGGCTCACGCCTGTAATCCCAGCACTTTGGGAGGCCGAGGCTGGCGGATTGCCTGAGGTCAGGAATAGCTTGGCTAACATGGTGAAACCCCATCTCTACTAAAATACAAAAAAAATTAGCCAGGCGTGGTGGCACGTGCCTGTAGTCCCAGCTACTTGGGAGACTAAGGCAGGACAATCGCTTGAACCTGGGAGGTGGAGGTTGCAGTGAGCCGAGATTGCACCACTGCACTCCAGCCTGGGCAACAGAGATTCTGTCTCAAAAAAAAAAAAAAAAAAAAATTCATCCATGTCATCTAGGTTGTTAAATTTGTGAGTATAGAGTTGTTCATTTTATATATATATGTGTGTGTGTGTATATATATATATATTTTTTTTTTTTTGAGATGGAGTCTTGCTCTTGTTGCACAGGCTGGAGTGCAGTGGCGTGATCTCGGCTCACTGCAACCTCCACCTCTCACCTCTCTGGGTCAAGCGACTCTCCTGCCTCAGCCTCATGAGTAGCTGGGACTACAGGCGCCAGCCACCATGCCCGGCTAATTTTTTTTTTTTTTTTTTTGTATTTTTAGTAGAGACAGGGTTTCACTATGTTGGCCAGGATGGTCTTGATCTCCCGTGATCCACCCATTTCGGTCTCCCAAAGTGCTGGGATTACAGGCGTGAGCCACCGTGCCCGGCCCATAATATTTTTTATTATCCTTTCAGTGACTAGGACATCTGTCGTGATGTCCTCTGTTTTATTTCTGATAATAGTAATTTGAATCCTCTCTTTTTTTCTTAGCCTGAAAACTGATAATGGTTTATTAATTTTATCTATCCTTTCAAAGAACGAGCTTTGTCTTTCATTGGTTTTTCTCTTTTGATTTCCTGATTTTAATGTCATTGACTCAGGCCCTCCTTTTTATTTTTCTAGTTGTCTGCTTACTTTGGATTTAACTTGCTCTTCTTTTTTCTACTTTCCTAAATGGAAACTTAGGTTACTGATTTTAGATCTCTCTTCTTTCTCTATAAAAGCATTCAATACTATAAATATACTTTTAGTTTCTCTTGAAATTTTCTTTTTTCTTTCTTTTTTTTTTTTTTTGATGGAGTCTCACTCTGTTGCCCAGGCTGGAGTGCAGTGGTGTGATCTCGGCTCACTCCAACCTCCACCTCCCGGCTTCAAACGATTCCCCTGCCTCAGCCTCCCGAGTAGCTGGGACTACAGACGCGTGCTACCACACACGGCTAATATTTTGTATTTTAGTAGAGATAGGATTTCACCATGTTGGCCAGGATAGTCTCCGTCTCCTGACCTCGTGATCCACCCGCCTCAGCCTCCCAAAGTGCTGGGATTATAGGCCTGAGCCACCGCGCCGGGCAGAGATTTTCTTTTTTACTTTATCTTTTAGTTTCTTTGACTCATGTGTTATATAGAAGCTCATTGTTTTATCTTCATGCACTTTAAGATTTTCCAGTTATCTTTCTGTTATCGATTTTTAGTTTAATTCCACTGTGGTCTGAGAATAGACATTGTAAGATTTCTGTTTTTTAAAATTTATTAAGGTGTGCTTTATGGCCCAGAATGTGGTATTCTTGATTGTTGTTTGACATTAACAGGCAATGTGTCAGAAGAGACACAATATGTATTTGTGAGATACTAATCAGGAAACTGAAATTATTATGAAGGATCAAAGCACAGGAAAGATGGTTTCTTCTCTACAGCGGTGCAGCAATTTGCTATTTGCATGCCATGCATACTTCTTACCTATCTTACTATCTCACATTAAAGGAAAAGGTTCCCTAATATTTATCCATTTTGGGAGGCATCAAGAAAAGACGAGGTCAAACTTGTGACAGAGCATGTTTATAATTGCTGAAAACAAGATCAGGTCTATACGGATATTTCAGGAATTTACATTGGTACATCTTATATCTAGTATCTAAGAAGATCATAAAATTAACAATTTTCTAGAAACATCTTTAAAAATAAATAAACTTCTTATAAACTGATATTTCCCCTTTTTCAAAGGCAAGTTTCAACATTGAGTTAGAAGTTTTGATCTGCATCTATGTCATCTGCTAATATCAGACAAATATCATCATTCTTATAGGTGTGGCCACATATTTTTTGGATTCAAAAGGTGTGCATATCAATTATTAAAATGTTTTAAATTTTTAAGTTGTAAAGAGAAGTTTCCAGTATTGTTTCTGGGTATGGTAATGAGATTACATTGTTTATGACATGAAACAAATTATTAAGCAGCTTCACAAAAGACATAAGTCTTAGACCTTCCTTTAAAGTTTGAACTTTTCTCATTTACAAAATTACACTAATCTGGGGGACTAAAGTTTCCTAGGATATGCAAATTTCTGAATTCACTACACCACTATGTCATTTATTTCTATGTTTCTATGTGTGCAATAGGCTTTCCTATAATAGTCTAGGCCACAACACCCACAGAACACAGATGTGTGCCTTTCTCAAAGTGAATGAGCTTAACCTGAAATGGCTTATGATTCATTCTGTTAATATCTGTGCAATTAGAGGAAGCAAAGCTGCTTTTGGTTTTCCAGACTTAGCAGTAAAACTTATACTTTCAAAACCCTTTCAATTTGGGAGCATATTAACCACTACGTTTCTTTCAAGCCTTGACTTAATCTCATCATCTACTTAATCCATAAGTTGTATTTCTTCATTGAGAGCCTCTTCTTTCTGCTCTAGCACTTCTACTGCCCTGCAAATATTGATTATCTCTCAGACTCCCATGATGACATGACATTAATATGTTTGTTGTTTTCAAAATATCTCAAGTCACAGAAGAATTTTATGTTCTGAAGTGTGTAGCAAAATTCAAAATGTCTTTTATAACGTATTTTCTCATTGTTGCTTTCATTTTTTGCTTTCAACACTATTTGGCGCACTTTAATGATTTAATTCTGGTTGAGACTAGATTTGATTCTCTGATTTGATGCCGAATAAAATTCCTAACCCTAGGGACTATGAAGGCTGTATGTTCTAGGGCATTGATAGACTATATCAATGCTCTAGATACTGATGGGGAGGCTTCATAATCATGGCAGAATAGACTGATAGAATATATCAGTGCTGTAGATACTGATGGGGAGGCTTCATAATCATGGCAGAATAGACTGTTAGAATACATCAATGCTCTAGACAATAGTAAATACCTATAGCAGTTTCAACAAATAAAAGCAGAGAGAAATTCAATCTGTAGCCCCAGATACAAGTTTTAACATTAACTTTTAAATTTGACTTTTTTTGTCATGGAAAATTAATGTGCAAAAATAAAGAAGCCAGAGCTATCAAGAGAACTATCAAAGGTAAATCTCTTGAGAGGAAAAATACTGGATTAAAATATATTTGCCCAGATATATGCCTTTGAATAATGGCAACAAATATAAAAATGTTGCATGGCTCAAGAATAATCTATAAACTTACCTTCCTTTTCCAAAAATATACACCCAGAAGAAGCTATAAAAATAGTTACATATAGGGTATTGAATAAATAACACTAATAATCTGAATATTTAAAATCCATCGTTTATTCAAACATTTGTGAATTACAGAAATTCTTTTTTTATATCATTTACAAATAAACTTTGAGTAAATGCCTCATATGGCAAAGATTTCACTTAATATCTCCGGAAGCAGCCCCTACCTTTGTTGAACAGTGTAAATATTATAATTTTACCAAATATTATGAGATAATAACCCTTTTCCTATAATTTTCAATCATTGATTCTATTCCTACATCTCTGAAAAACACAAAAGGAGTTGGCTCCGATTTTACATGGTTATTTTAAAAATGTTTTGATAACTTTGATGTCTTTACATTTTCTTTTTCCCTCTAAATAAATTAGATTTCTTTAACCATCCATATATGTAGCATAGACTGTAGCTAACCAAATGAGTCTCTCTGGCTCTTAAGTACTCTTTTTTGTCAAATTTCATCTTAAAATGTGGTCCCAAAAATTGAATCAATATTTTATAAATTGCCTGATTAATTTGATATTCATGGTAAGCAAAAGTAATTGGATTAACAATTAAGACCTTATGTGGATTTGCAATATCATTCTACTGCAAAATTGACTTCGAGACAGTATATGATAATTGTTCAAGAATCTTACACTTAGGCCTGGTGTGGTGGCTCAAGTTTGCAATCCCAACACTTTGGGAGGCGAAGGCAGGGGGATCTCTTGACCTCAGGAGTTTGAGACCAGCCTGAGTAACATTGAGACACCATATATACAAAAAAATTGAAAAATTATTAGCTATGTGGTGCATGCCTGTGGTCCCAGCTACTCTGGAGGCTGAGGTGGGAGGATCGCTTGAGCTTGGGAGGTTGAGGCTGCAGTGAGCCATGATCGCACCACTGCACTCCAGCCTGGGCACTAGAGTGAGACCGTCTCAATAAAAGAAAATAATATTAAACATATTCTTAAATTCTCCTTATAAGCTTATAAGGAAGAGATTTCTGATTATACAAATACTTTTAAAAATATTTTGTTTTGGTTGTGTAGGTGGAACCAGTACATTTGGTCTAACTCATTATCATTCTTCCTTTCACCTTTTTGCTCAAATAGAAATTTGCTCCTCCCCAGACACTGCTTTTTCTGCTTTTCTCTTGAGCCACGGAGGCTTTTGTTTTTCCTTCTACATCCTCCATACAACTTGTTCTTTATTCAGTTTCCTTTCTATCTTCCTAAAAACTCTCAGCTCCAAATCTTATGTTCCAACTTTCCAACATAGTGGCCAAGATCTGTGAACCTACTGTCATTTCTCAATTACTTAAGCTCCTGACACTCTATCTTATTTCTTTGTGATTAAAATAAACCCACAGATCACCCCTTCCACACCTTACCTCCTCAATTCCTTTTCTTATCTTATCTTACCCTGCACCCTTTCTCAGCTATTCCTCCCTATGTTCATACTATAGAACTTCTCATTACCTATAACTACAGTTCTTCAAAATTTTAATTCCATGCATCTCAACAACCACAAACTTTTATCTTTCAAACCAACTCTTTAGCACCTTATATTAGTCTGTTTTCATGCTGCTGATAAAGACATACTGGGGACTGGGCAATTTACAAAAGAAAGAGGATTAAGGGACTTACATTTCCAAATGGCTGGGGAGGCCTTATAATCATGGCAGAAGGCAAGGAGGAGCAAGTCACATTGTACGTGGATGGCAGCAGCCAAAGAGAGAGCTTGTGCAGGGAAACTCCCATTTTTAAAACCATCAGATCCTGTGAGACTCATTCACTATCATGAGAACAGCACAGGAAAGACCTTTCCCATAATTCAATCACCTCCCAGGGTTCCTCCAATGACACATGGGAATTGTGGGAGTTATAATTTGTGATGAGATTTGGGTGGGGACACAGCCAAACCATATCACACCTGGTTCCAACAATCTTTACACTCAACTGAGATCTCTGATTTTGAATTTGTCACTCTTCTCTTCAATACCTCTCTCCTCTCCTCTCCTTTTCCTGCTTAAATTTCATAGTCATTGTAACCATTTTTTTTGGATATACCATAGACTCTTGTCCCTGTATTACTTGGCTTTTCTCCATTGGCTTCAGATAAGTTAGAAGCCAATTATCTTCATAGTATATTCTTCCCCAATTACGCACTCATCTACAGTCATAGCAACCTCCTTGCTATGTTCTTTGACAAGAAAGACATGCTCCACCTCTAGGAGCAGGTCAGAGAAGCCTATTTGAGTTTGGCTGTCTCTTCTGCTTTCAATGTGCTTCCAAAAGATATTTTTGTGGGCTTTTACCTCCTCCAAGTCTTCTTGTCTTCTTGTCACGTCTTCTTGTCACTGAAGTCTACACTGACCATTTACTTAAAATTTGCATCTACCTTTTACCACCTCTATCTTGTTTTTTGTTAAACTGTTCCCTTTTTTATTCGTTTATTATAGAATATACATTTTTTGGCTTTTCTTCACTGGAATGTAAACACCATTAAGGCCATAAATATTATCAGCATATTTTTCTTTTTAAATATGTACCATGCACATAAGATATTACCCAATAATTAGGTGTTTAATAATTATCCATTTACTGAATTAATGGGTATTTAAATAAGCATTATAAGGTTATGTCCCACTCATTTATTATTTTATGTTTTTTACATCTTCTAAACCAAATTCATCCTTAAGTAAATCTACAATGAACATGTTCTTTAAGAATGGAAATTAACATTCTCACATGTGTAAATACCTATTCTGGCTCTAGATAAGAACTTTTTAATTTAAAACAAAAACACCGCAAATGAGTCTTTTCCTTTGATATGACTGCCTTGGGTGACCAAGTTTTTTACCTAGTTATGCTGCCATATTTGGAATTAAACAAAAATCTGCTTTCAGAATCAATTTAAAAAGGTAATGAAGAAAAAAAGTCTCATAACTATATATTCACATTTTATTTCTTGACCATAAATTGTGCTATCCAATTTGATAACCCATCTTATTCTTTATGTTTAAAACAACATCTGGTTTTTACCTAATTGAAAATCTACTCTTAAGACATAATTATTTGCCACCATGTAAAATGTTCAAAAGAATGAGTAAGAGATTTGGAAGGCAATTCAAAATATACATCTCTGGAAATAGCAACATCATTTGAATGCATTTGTAGAAGAAACACTCATTCGAATATTTGAAATTTGGAATGTTTGCTAAAAGATAAGTGCATAGATATACTCTGAATCCTCCACTGACCTCTAGATATAAGGCTCTTTCAATTTTTCAGCAAGACAATAATGAGAAAATCAAGCAGGATCTCTCCTAATATTGTTCTCAGACAATAATATTGATAACAATGATTATAAAAGATGAACTTGATCTTTCTTTTGTAAAACCTCAATTTTAATTGTATATCCACAGTTTCTTCTTTTCTTAAGTCTTCTCAACTACTAACATCCTGGAAATACTGGTTTCTCAAATTTTAAATATCTTACTCATTTATTTTAAGTATGTGCTCTACAGTCAATACTTAATGTTGGTCCTCATCTAATTCATCATAAATCTATTAATTATGTATATTTTGAGAATGCACATATAAGACAAATTTGTGACACACTCTGACCCACAGATAGATCAGCACTTACTTTAGAAAGTATAAAATGAGCAAATATCACACAATACATAAATTCATACTTTTATTATTTATTCCTTAATGATTTACCTTTATAATTTATTCATTGTATATATGAATCTCCTTGGTACATACATCTCTGAAAGTCAAATCTTTCAGATTATTTGGAAAAAATAAAGATTAGATTAAAAAATGTGAATCAATGTGCATTTTATATTGTCGGTGTTATATGTCTTATGTTTTCTTTTGTCTTTGGGCTTTCTCAACATTAACTTCCCAAGTCATGGGTGTGTGGAACCAAACATATGTGACAGGATAAATTCAGTAGTGTTTTTCAGGTGTATTTTAGTTATCTCTGTAGAATAAAAGTACACTATGATGCTTTACCTAAGCAACTGTGGTATTTACTTCATAAACACATAATTCCATTCATGTGCCATGTATTTGTTCGGTGGATTCGTTTTCTATTGCTCAAATACAAATTTCCACAAAACTAGAACTAATTCTTTGTATTAGAAGCTCACTGAAAATAATTGAGAGTAACTATCTAGGTTTATTTAATCAATAGTCCCATTTCCTATAAAATTCTAAGACTCTAAAGAATGTCACCTGTTTATGACAAGCTGATTTCCTATGAGGTTAACAAGTGATTTTTATTCCCACAGAAATATGCCTGAGTTGGAAATTCAGAGAATGTCAATTTGACTTGGTAATAGTTTGGTTTGTTTAATGGTGTTTTGCTTGTATATACCCTTTGTGATTTTTATTTTCAAAGATGAGTGACAGATAAGACAGTACAGGGTTTGAGCGTGGTGGAAGTTTTATTTGAAGTGTGGCCTTTGTCACCTCACTTTTTACAGGAACTATTTAGGACAGCAGGTGACTTATGGAAGAATGAGGGGATGTCTGTTGAAGCCATTGTGAATGGATTTCCATGTTTTTATTTATTTTCCAGAAAGTTTTTTTCCATATGGCATAACTGGAAGGCTTCTTGTTTCAAATTCCACTAAGAGTTCTCTGTAGTTGCCTCCCATATCCTACCTTAGTTATTACCTCTTTCTTCTCAAGGAGGTTTTAAAATGTCTTTGAGTAAATGATCAGGAAGTCTGGTAGCCTTGGGTACTTGTAAATTTTAATAGATTTTATTATTTTCACATAACATAATATTTTATCATTATTTTAAAGCAGTTACAGTTTTGCAGAAAAATTGCACTGATAGTACAAATAGTTCCCATATACCCCATCTCTTACCACACAGTTTCTCCCATTAACATTTTGCATTAGTGTGATATGTTTGTTACAGTTGTTGAAACAATATTGATAAAGTTATTATTAATATAAATCCATAGTTTACATTAGGGTTCATGCTTTGTTGTACAGTTCTGTGGGTTTTGGCAAATGCATGTCATGTACCCACCATTAAAGTATTAGGCAGAATACTTTTCATGTTTTTCATGTTTTCTGTTGGTGTGATAGTTCTTTATATATATATATATATATATATATAACAAAACAATATCTGGTTTCTTGGATGCACCACAGTTTACCCACTCACCTACTGAAAAACTGCTCACTTCCAATTTTAGCAATTAAAAAGAAAGCTCCTATAAGCATTCCTGTGCAGGTTTTTGTGTGAGTCTAAGCTTTGGATTCATTGGGGAAATACCCAGGAGTACCGTTGGTGAATCATATGGTAAAAGTCTCCCTTTACCTTTTACCTTTATAAAGGTAAAAGCCTCCCTTTACCTTTATAAGAAACTGCAAACTGCCTTGCAAAGTGGCCCCTCCCAACTAGCAATCATTGAGAGTTCCTGTTGCTCCATATCCTCACCAACATTGTCAACACTGTGTACTTTAGCTTTTCTAATATGTGTGTAGTGATGTTTTCCTGTTGTTTTTTGACTTGTAATTCCCTAATGACAAATGAGGTTGACCATATGTTTTCATATGCTTATTTGCCATCTGTATGTATTCTTTGATGAGTTGCCTTGGTTATACCTTTTTAAAAAAGCTTTATAATGTGAACATTATATAAAATTATCCTAGCTCTCCTCCTACCACAAATAATAGTGAGCTTTTGGAGCACTGAAGATTCTGTTTTAGGGAAAGCGCATATGTTTCCATTTGAAAGAAGCGAAGCAGTGGTTTGGAGATCACAAGGCAGACTACAGCTGACAAGGGCTATCTTGATACTATATTTTCTTTTTCTTCTTAACACAGACTAGGCTAAATTTGTTTCCCTTCTCACAGTTAGATGTAGACTTCGACCGTGTTCTAATCAATAAAAATGAGTGAAGGCAATGTAATACTTTTTCAGGCCTAACCTACAAGAAACTTACACAGATGATTTTCTTTTTTCTACTTGTGTCGGATGGTTATTGATCACCTTTGGAATTAAATATTGAGGATACTAGATCCTTCATCAGCCTGGGGTTCTGGCTGACTATATGAAACAATACAGCGTCAGGACCACCACCACCACACCAATCACACTCAGTGATTGCACCGATGTGAGCAAGAAGTAAACTTCCATTGCTTAAATGACTGAGATTTCAAGATTTATTTGTTATAGTCTCTAGAGATACCTTAATTGATATAATAATGAAATCCATACTCTCACATCTACAAAAGCCTAGATGCCACTTCAAAGTATATTCAGAGGAAATTGGTCTAATAAACAAATTTAATTGCATATATGAAAAGTCTCATTTGTTTGCATGTTTAAATTTGCTTTGATAATTTTAAGGGAATTAGCATCCATAAAGCATGAATGGATATGAAAAAAGCAAGTAAATTGGTGAAGGATTTAGTCAAACACTCGTGTATCAACTAAGGTCATTATTTTCATTAAAGTAATAAAACTGGCGGAAGCCTCTTACACACATCCACATGCATACATACACATTGTCACTCAAGGTTTCTCTCAATATGGCTGACTTCACAGAAGGTTTAGTAAAATAATGACATCATACAAAAACTAGCAACTCAAATTTAAATAATAAACATATCTGTCTCTTAAGCAAACTCTGCCATCCTGACACCGTAAATTTTTACTACCTTGTTCTTATGCCAAAGATAGCTTTATCCTCTCTTCATCTCGAGTCTTCTTTTATTCTTCTCTTTTTCTCTGTATTCCTTTAGATTCTAAAGAAATTTAGACTTTCCTTTGTTGTTTCCTCTTTTTTAAATATATATACTCAGAGTATTCAACTCTCTTCATAAGCAAGACACTTTTTTCTTGCAGAAAAAATTATTTGTAATGCTAAAAGTAATTAATTTATATTATTAAATGTTACAGTTACAAAAAGTTATCTGCCTTTCCAGTTGCACACACTGAAATAGCACACTATTTTAAAATTTTCTGTTTACTCTTTCTGTTGAATACTAATGAAACACACAATTGCATACTAAATGCACTATTTATTTTAAGTTTGTATTCTTCACTTCTTGAGATTAGACTTAAAAAACCGTAACAAATTTTTTTTGAAGACAGGGAGATTTACCTGTAAGTGGCAACAGTTTAAATAATTTATTTAAAATGTCAGTCTTTTGGCCAGGTGTGGTGGCTCACGCCTGTAATCCCAGCACTTTGGGAGGCCGAGGCAGGCGGATCACGAGGTCTGGAGATCGAGACCACCCCAGCTAACACAGTGAAACCCCGACTCTACTAAAATACAAAAAAGAAAAAAAAAAATTATCCGGGCGTGGTGGCGGTGCCTGTGGTCCCAGCTACTTGGGAGGCTGAGGCAGGAGAATGGCGGGAACCCGGGAGGTGGAGCTCGCAGTGAGCTGAGATCGCGCCACCACACTCCAGCCTGGGGACAGAGTGAGACTCCATCTCAAAAAATAAAAATAAAAAAAAAAGACAGTCTTTAATTTTACTGTAAAAGTACATCTAAGGAACAGTGAAACTTAGTAAACTGTTTACATCTTATACGTTTCCTTATTGGGAAATGTCAAGGTAGAGTTAAGACATTTAAGATCGAGTGAGAAAGTACAAAGATGAATGAGGATATCGTATAATGTAATGACAGCCGACTTCAGCCTCACCAGTATTCACTTTTGTGTTAACATTCTTAGGATTTCAACAGAGCCTCTTATTGTCACGTGGTGCATGATGCTCATTCATAGGTACCAACTAAAAATAGTTATTTTTCAAATCCTACCTGTGTAAGCTTGTGAGGTTTCAGGGTTTTTTTTCGTGTTGTTCTAAAATCTTGGCATCAGTGAAAAATGTTCAAAACTCTCCAATAAACTGACTGATAGCAACTTCTATGCCAAATTTTAGTCAGAAAAATGTTCTATTGGATATAACATACACACTGTTAGACAAGAACCTACAGGTTTAATATTATCCAGCTGGGAGCAAAGGAATAACAATGGATGGTTAAGGAGATGTACAAAAAAAAAAAAAAAGAGTCGACTCTGCCTAATTTTTTCCTCCATATCCTGCACAGGAAACAGAAATTTCCACCATTTGTATTATTCCCTAGGATTAAGATGGTGACTTTACAGGAAATTTCTAAAAGGGTAATCCATGAATCTACCTGAATTCTTTTTCTCAGATAATACACCCCTGAAAGCTATATTTTAATGCTGACTTTAAAGTGGGGCACAGAAAGCCTAAGACATGAAAGGAATGTTAGATGTCTGAGAGAAGAGGGCAGGTGGGGTTGTTTATAGACAGTCTGGCCACCTAAGAGGGAGTGAAAAATAAAGAGCAAATAGAGGATGAAAGCAGGGGCGCTTATTTATAAAGTCATAGCAATTTGGGATAGCATTTTCCTATCACAGTTATCTGAAATTTTTTTTCCTATCACAGATTTGTTACAGAATGCAGATAAGTTATTTATAAATCCAAAATCATGCATAGGTAATCTATTTGAATAAAACATTTATCCGATTTGGTAGAAAGAAGGCAAATATACAAATGTAAATTAGCTATGCATATTTTAGGAAAAAATAGTAAAGTTTTAAAATTATATATTATACGAAATCCCCCAGAAAATGTCAAATACAAAATAACAATTCTAATTCCCCCAAAATACATAAACTCTACACAAATAAAAACATTATTAAAGAAATTTGAACATACCTAAATAAATTGAAGAAAAGTCATTTTTGTCAGCTTCACTCCCTATGCAACTGCTTTTCTTTATCTTTTTAATGCTCATCAATTCTTAAAATGATGTCACTTCCTGCAACTTCTTCTTAGAGGAGGGCCCTCAGGCTGCCACAGCTCAATATAAATGGGTATAAGGAGAATCACAGTGTGTGAAATTAAGTCCATTAGGGGCAGCTCCTCCCAAAGGCTGATTGGATTGGGCATAAAAATACTCCAGTTATCTTTGACTCATTATCTCTGACGTGTCTTCCATACTCTCTAGAGCTTTCCTATGAGATTGAGCCAAATAAGTTTCATGGGAATTCCAAGGAAATTTACTTGATACAGACTTTTTGTTTGAATTCCTTCTAATAAATGAGGACTTAGTAACAAAAGCTTAAATAGATTAATGGAATTACATCAAACTAAAAGCTTCTGCCCAACCAAAGAAACAATCAACAACAAAATAAAGAAATAATCTATGGAATGGGAGAAAATATTAGCAAAAAATTTATCTTCTAAGGAGATATATATATATCTATATATATATAAATATAAGATATAAATATAGATATAAATATAGATATAAATATATCTATATATATCTATATAGATATAAATATAGATATAAATATATCTATATATATATAAATATATATAAGGAGATATATATATAAATATAAGAGGTACTCCAACAACTCAATAGAAAAAAAAACAGAGAACTTGAAAATAGTCAAAGAATATGAACAGATATTTCTCAACAAAAGACATTCAAATGGCCAAAAAGTATATGAAAAAATGCTCAATAGCGCTAATTTTAAGGTAAATGCAAATTAAAACCACAGTTTATCACCTCACCACCTGTTAGAATAGCTATTATCAAATATACAAAAGATAAATGTTGGTGAGAAAAAGGAAACCCTTGCACATTGTTGGTGAAAATGTAAATTAGTACAGTCATTATGAAAAACAGTATGTAGGTTCTTCCATGAAATTAAAAATAGAATAATCTTATGATCTAGCAATTCCATTACTTAGTACATATCCAAAGGAAATGAAGTCAGTATGAAAAACATATTTACATACCATATTTATTGCAGCATTATTCACAATAGCCAATATATAGATGCAACCTACATGTCCATGCATGGATGAACGGATAAAGCAAACGTGGTATATATACATAATGGAATACTATTTAGCCTTTAAAAATAAGGAAATCTTATCATTTTTGATGATAAGGATGAACCTGGAGTACATTACGTTAAGTGAAGTAAGCCAGGCACAGAAAGACAACTACTGCATTACCTTTGTATGTGGAATCTAAGAGTTGAACTCAACTAATTGTATGTGGAATCTAAGAGTTGAACTCATAGAAGCAGAGTAGAATGGTAGTTTCCAGGGCCTGGAAAGACAGGAGGTGTTGGGGAGATGTTGGCCCAAGGATACACAATTTCAGTTAGATAAGGAGGAGTAAGTTCAAGAGATGTATTGTATGATATGGTGACTGTGTCAATAACAATGTATTCTTGAAAATTGCTAAGAAAGTAGATTTTAAGGCTGGGCACAGTGGCTCACGCCTGTAATCCCAGCACTTTGGGAGGCCAAGGCAGGCAGATCACGAGGTCAGGAGATCGAGACCATCTTGGCTAATACAGTGAAACACCGTCTCTACTAAAAAATATACAAAAAATAAAATTAGCCGGGCATGGTGGCGGGCGCTTGTACTCCCAACTACTCGGGAGGCTGAGGCAGGAGAATGGTGTGAACCCTGGAGAGGGAGCTTGCGGTGAGCCGAGATTGTGCCACTGTACTCCAGCCTGGGCGACAGAGTGAGACTCCATCTCAAAAAAAAAAAAAAAAGAAAGTAGATTTTAAGCATTTTCACTACAAAAAATGATAAATATGTGAGATAATACATATGTTAATTCACCCAATTAGCCATTTAATAATGTATACGTATTTTAAAACAACCTGTTGTGCAGGAAATATATATATATATAACTTTTGTTAATTAAAAAATAAAATACTAAAATTGATACTTAATAATTACCTTCTGATTATGACAATTATATTCCTTCATTTTTAAGCCTTCTATATTTTACTTTTCCTGATTTAGTTCATTAGCCAGAACTTCCAGTACCATGTTGAACAGAAACGGTGACAGTGGACATCCTTATATAATTCCGAAACCAGGGAGATAGCTCTCAATAACCTAAGGTATGCTTTAAAAAATGTTTATTGTATTTACATCTGTGGCAATGCTTCTTGCCTTAAACTATTCCTATCTAACATCTGGATAGCGACATCAAATTTTGTTTAATTTGTATTTTCATGTTATTACTATTTCTACCCATGGCTGTCATTACTTCTGTGTCATTTTTAAACTGTGTCTTCTTAAAGCAGCATATGCATGATTTGTGTGTGTGTGTGCACGCGTGTGTGTGTAATCTGAAAGTTCTCTTTTTAGGTAGCAGTGTATTTGTATTAATTACATTAAAACTTACATTCCCTTTTACTATATGTTTTATATATTTAAGTTTTCATTTTTATGTTTCTTTTTCCCTATCTTATTTTGTCTTCTGGCACATTAATCAAATAACTTTTTAAAAATTCTGTCTCTTGACATGCCTACAAGCTGTAAATCAGATGGCATATGTTGTATTCAAAACATTTATAGGTGGTATTATGTTTTCCCAGGAGCTTTCACCTTTTTACCAGTTAAAGAGAGGTCTGATCACTTAGTTTGCAGTTTTGGTAATGTGGTTACTTTATTCCTCCCACAAAGTGCATTACTGCAGTGTTTCCAGGTGACTACCTAGCACACTCTCTTGGGTCTGTTGCACTGATAGGACCTGAACTCTAATTTTTTTCCGCTCACCAGGAAGAAAGCAAAAATCTCACTCTAATTTTCAGAGCACTTTTTGTTTAGCTTTATTATTATTATACTTTAAGTTCTGAGGTACATGTGCAGAACGTGCAGGTTTGTCACATAGGTATACATGTTCCATGGTGGTTTGCTGCACCCATCAACCCGTCATCTACATTAGATATTTCTCCTAATGCTATCCCTCCTCCAGCCTCCCCACCCCCACACAGGCCCCGGTGTGTGCTGTTTTCCCATTTAACACTGCATTTTTTTTTTTCTTTTTTTTGAGACGGAGTCTGGCTCTGTCTCCCAGGCTGGAGTGCAGTGGCACGATCTTGGCTCACTGCAAGCTCTGCCTCCCAGGTTCATGCCATTCTCCTGCCTCAGCCTCCCGAGTAGCTGGGTCTACAGGCACCCGCCACCACACCCGGAGAATTACGTTTCTTGAGGGGAATACTAGCGTCCATGAAATTCAATTTTCATACCATTGCTCCTCACATTCTCCCAAAGGTTTTGGCCACTTGAGGCTCTGACTTTGTCTCACCATCTCAATGAGACCACAATTTCAGAAACATTAATCTTCTCAAGTTTCTCTCTCTGTCTTTTTAACTTATCAAGATGTGGGGTACCGAATTTCCCTGGTTCCTGGAGACTTTCGTGGTACTACCACTGAAAGTCTTATGTCCTCAGAAACTACATAGTTTTGGACAAACTAGGATGGGTGTTCTCCCTTCTAGCAAGTAACTATTTGGCCAATAATAATGAATAATTTTTATTTGACTTTAAATTCTGTCATGTAAATAGATACAAATGGCTCTGAAGGCACAATGAAATTTCCACAAAATAATTTACATAAAAATCCGAGTTATTAAGAATCTGTTTCCAACACTAAGAAATTAGGCTGAAGAGGATTAGAGAAAAGGCAAATGGATTAGCACAGTAAGTAGAAATAGAGGATAGAGTTGAAATTGATTAGGTTCCATTGAGGAAAATGCATATACTAAATGGCGGAAACAATTTAAATAGCAAATTGAGCTTGCCTGATCTGAAAGTTACATAAACACAGGTGGTATATTAGTTTGCTAGGGCTCCAGTAATAAAATACCACAGATTGGGTAGCTTAAAAGACAGAAATTCATTGTCTCATACTTGTGGAGGTGTCAGCAGGATTGGTTTCTTTTAAGGGTGTAAGGGAAGGAACTTTTCCAGGTCTTTCTCCTCGGTTTGTAGATGGCCATTTTCTTCCTTTATCTCTTCATATCATCTTCCTTGTATACATGACTATCTCTGTGTCCCAATTTCCCCTTTTACGAGGATATCAGTCACGCTGAATTAGGGTCCAACCTTAGTGATCTCATCTTAACTTAGCTAATTGCATCTGCATGTATTTCTAGGTACGTTCACATCCTGATGTGCTGGGGAGTAGAACTTAAATACATGAATTTTGAGATAAAAGAATTCAACCTCTAATAGGTGGCAATTCAGTAAGTGAACTGTAAGAAAGGAGGGGAGCAGCAATGTGCTAGGAAAAAGGTAGAATTTGGGGGCTCTATTACAACAAATCTTCTTGTCAGACACAGACGTGAATTACCTGTGTACTCATTTCTACAAAGTTGAAAGTATATAAAGTGTTGTTTAACCAGTTCATCTATTTAAACATATTTGTCTCAAATGTTTATATCAGCACAGACCACAGAAGGATATGACCCATAAAGACTGATAGAAAAGTTTGCTTTTTCTAGATCGTGAGAAATTGTGTCTACATAACTGCCTACCTCTTAATACTATAGTTGCTATTTTAAATTAATAAACTTTGAAACCATTAAAATATTTATTTAGCTTTTAAATTTTAAAATTATATTTTATAGGATAATGTTAAATTTCTAGACAGAGTTTTAAAATAGTTTAAAGGGCTATGAAGTACTATCTTATATGAAATGAAAAAGATTATACCAAATTGTCATTTACAAAATATTCAGTTTGACTCTCACTAATTTTTCAGCTCAAAAAACACAATATTATTTAGTACATAAAAGGGAATCTTTGGTCATTATTTACCTTAAAGCTAATTTACTCAAAATTAGTACAAATATCTACCTACCCTTCACTTTGTTAACATAAGAAATATATATCTTGAACAAAAATTTATAAAACTTCTTTCAGTTTGCTAAATGCAGTTTTAAATTTAAGAATGGCAGTAAAAATGTATAACTATTTACATATTTAAATATGAGGAAACGATTTCCAATTTTATGAAGAGAGAAGACAACGTTTATATAACCTTTAGGTTTTTTCTCCTCTAGAAGCATCTCTGATTAGATTTTATTAATCAGAACTATCCACTCGTCTTGAGAAACCGTATATATCATTTGACCTTCTCCATAAATTTCAGGCACTTAAATTGAAATCCATAACACTCCTTTTGTGTACTGACCGCCAAATTTGCTATCATACCATATGTCCAGCATACAATTTGCATTTCAATTGGGAAATGTAAATGATGCTTTAATGATTTCATGTGCTAAAGTGTAAGGTAAGTGGCAGAAAGGAAAATCAATACACATGCTATAAAACTTTTATTTGTAATATTATTTCAGTCATGACATTTGCTAAAGAAAGGCTATGTTCTCTAGAGCTGTTAGTGAATAATTTTTGAAAATGAATATTAGATTTAGAAACAATTAGAAGTATGCTATATACTTTTATGAGAGATCAGTTGTTAAGCCATGTTAAATTGAGCATTGACTACACATTTTCTCTAAGATGAATATTATGATTAGATGATAACTGAAATTTCATGATTTGATGCCTCACATTAAAAAAGTTGACAACACATACTTAAGGTGTGTTTGAGAAATGAAATATATTTTATTAATGCTCGTATATATAAATACTATATATTTATGAAAAATCTAACACATTCCACAAAAGTACTAAACAACCCAGAATTGTGAGTTATATTTCTGTTAAAATGACAAATATTCCTTGAGAAAATCAAATGCTGATAATTCAGTTTGTTTTATTAATATTTTAGAGAAAAAATATAATATTTACAATATTACACATTATTGTAAAATATAATGAAATATTTATATATAAATATAATAAATATATAAATAAATATAAATAGATGTATATATTTATATATAAATATGCATTTATAAATTAATAGACTTGCTTATGGTGATTGTTTATATGTTAAACTCTCATCTGAAATTAAAAAGCATTGAAAACTAAAACATATACCATAACTCATTAATATATTTCAACTATTTGAACAGAAATATTTGCAGGTCAGCATAAGTCTTACCTAGTAGGGCAACAAGGGAAATACAAAGGAAGATAACTATAAGAAATAATATCTGAAGTACTCATATTTATGATTTCTACTTTAATATGGTAAACGGTCTATAGAGTACGAGGACAAAAAAAGCATGAAATAATAATGACAATGATAATGCTACCCTGAAACAACATGCTTTTTCTTTCTTGGGCCTAATAGTTTCATCTACATTTTCAATGAAATTACTAGTAGAAAAGTTTTAAAATTTAGTCGATATGAATATAGTCTGTCACAGATTACTTTGGCATTTGTTTTTACTAGACAAAATAGAAAAAATAATAGTTATATGTATCTGTAATATATGTCAATAAATAACTAGATATCCTGAAATATCCAAAGCTTTAGCTGAATTTTAAATTAATGTCAAACTATCTACAACTGTATGTTTGCAAAGAGACAAGGTTTAAAATTATATAACTTTAAGCCTAAAATGTGTTATTGCAGTAATCGGATCCAGCCTCTTTTTATTAAGGTGGAAACTGAAGTACACCAAGATTAAGTGACATGCCTGTTGCTTCACAGAGGCCAAAAAGGAATCAAAACCTAGGTCATCTGATTGGCAAGTGAGGTAGTACTAGTAACATGCCTTTCTCTAAAGGCATGTAAAGCTCACTAGGTGTCAACATGTGTGTATCACCAAGAACAGGGTATGTTTTAGATCTTAATTAAAAGCAAATGCAATTTAATCTCATTACAAGTAAGTAAATCTAAATATTTATGACAAAGAAATGTTATCTCTAGCTACCTATCTTCCTCTTTAAAATTGTTTTCTTTCTTTTCTTAAAAAATAATAGATTCTACTTATCATTTCAACCCAGGTTAAGTCTGGGATGTAGTTACCAATATGGCAACTGCATTCCCAGACTCTGTAACCGTGAAATGCAGTTTTATAACTCTGTTGCATCTCAAGAAGAATGAGTGACAGAGTTGTGTGCAACTTCCTCACCAACTCCTCATTGACAAAGCCCCTTGCCCCCTAGCCCTGGGCTTGCTTTTTCTCCCCTTTCTTTTTTAGCTGAAAATGGTAGTGGTCTGAAAGCAAGTTATGGATGGCAATCAAGTATTCCTTCTGTGATTGTAATTTTTTATAGTGTGGCAGGTAAAGGCTAGTTTTCAAACCTGTAATAAATATTCACACTTATTAGTAATGGAATCCAATCAAATCATTTAAAGAACATGGAATTTAAACTGGGTAAAGGAGAGCTTGTATAGAAATACCTTATTTGGTTTCTTCTCTGCCAATTGCTAAGAAAAAAACACATGGTGAAACACATGCTATTAAAATTCCCAGCCAGGCGTGGTGGCTCACGCCTGTAATCCCAGCACTTTGGGAGGCCGAGGCGGGCAAATCATGAGGTTAAGAGATCGAGACCATCCTGGCTAACACGATGAAAACCTGTCTCTACTAAAAATACAAAAAATTAGCTGAGCGTGGTGGCGGGCGCCTGTAGTCCCAGCTACTTGGGAGGCTGAGGCAGGAGAATGGTGTGAACCCAGGAGGCGGAGCTTGCAGTGAGCCGAGATCACACCACTGCACTCCAGCCTGGGCAACAGAGCGACTCCATCTCAAAAAAAAAGAAAAAAGTTCCCACATGATCTAAAGTCAATTTTACGTTGACTTGTCTTTTTGTGTAAATTCTCATAATAGATTTATTCACAAAAGGCCTATTTAAACACATGTATATTAACTGAACTTATTTTTTTGGAGTGGAGGAAACATTAGCAGTTTTTTTTGCCAAGAAAAGAGTAGAATAAGTATATTTGATAAGAAGAATGAAAGGATCAGAAAAGTTTGGACCCAGTCTCTGGCCAGAAAGAGATTAATGCAATCATATAACCCTATATAACATTAGGAAGTATTCAAAAAATTACCCTTTTAGGGTTTAATATATGTCAAGCACAATTCTAACTAAGTTATAAATTAACTCATTTAATTTGTATGATATGCCTATCATTTAATAATCATAATAATATTTGTTTATGGACAAGGAGATTATTGTCCAAGGTCTGAACCTAATCCATATTGGTACAGGGATTCATACTCAGTCTAACTTCAGATCGCCTATTTTTAATCACTTTCAGATCGCCTATTTTAAGCCACCTTCAGCTTGCCTGTTTTTAATTATTAATACTGTCCTAACCTGCCTTCCATAATTTATGAGGTATCTGAGAAATTGGTAATTATGTGTCTTTGGTTGGGAAATCAAAGGGAAACAGTATTTTGGAGAACAAGTTTACCGAAGAAAATATGTCTGCATTCATCCCATTTAGAACAATGCTTTACATATGAAATGCTGATGATTTAATTAGAGTAATTTTGTCTAGGGCTCCTCTTGCTTGATGAGTCACAGGAATAATTCTGGAAATCAAATATTTGAAATAAAAAGAAAAAATATATGCTGTTCATCCAGAGGATAACCAGTAAATATTTGTATTTTGAAAATGTAACACAATGGAGACAATAACTTTTTTAACACCTACTATAAGTCGTTTTACTCATGCTTTTACATTCACCCAACAACCCCAAAAATGAGCCTCTACCTTCAAGGAAAAGTATAATCTAGTGGAAGAGGCACAAAAGTACAAAATAATAAAGGACCGTTAACATAGGGTGTTTGGGGATGAGCAGGTAAATACTGAATGTGAAAGGAGTGAGGCAGCAGCCAGTACTATTTCCAAATTGCACAATGGGAACTTCAGTTTGGACAGGTCACTTTGTGAGCCCTGTTCCTATCCCTTCCAACATTAGAAACTCTTATCCTGACCAAAGGCAGCTAAACAGTCTCCATTGAAGAACACGTGTCTAATTGTCTCTTAGTAGCAAGAGCAATGGCAGAGAAGAATATCTCAGTATGATAAATTAAATTCAATTAATATATTTTGCTAAAATATCTTAACAAATGAAGGTAGTTTCAGGGAAGTAGCCCAGTGCTGCATGGAACCAGTTAGATGGTGAACCAACATCACACAGAAAGACGCCCTGAGCCTGGCCCATTCTCTATGTGTAGCCAGAATCACTAAGTTTATACCCCATCCATGAGCAAGACCTTTCTGCTGAGATTTAAAATAGAAAGAAAAGCACTCAGTAAATATCTCAGTTTAATCAGTCATACTTTAGAAAGCCAGCCAACAAGCATACCCATCATCCATCTGGGTAAAAGGCTTTATCAGCTTTTAGACATTAAATGACTCACTCGCAAAGCTTTTTCCAGACTAATGGTGGCTCTAATTTCTCTATTAGATGGACCAGAATATTAGGGAGGCAAATCTTTGCTATTATGCTCCCAGAGAATGAACCCCCCCAAAGCACAGATGAGTATAATAGCTGATAAAACCTTGAAAAATGCAAGGTTAAAATTGTGTTTATCTGCACCACGCCATCTGTATCCACTAACAGCTTGAACAGGAAGGATTTGTTCCTTAAGCATTATTAGTTTTGCTAAAAATTGTCCTTGTTTTTTTGCTACCCTGAGGAAATAAATGGCATTGTGAAAATGAAACTACACTTATTATAACCTAACCTATGGACCACTTTTTCAAAAGCAATTTGGTCATTTGACATTATATTCCTCCCGGTGAGAATAAATAGAAATATGCATTTTTTTCCCCTTTTCAAGTTCAACTTGCCCTTTATGTGAGTTTTCCTTTCACATTCTTTTTTGTCAAATTATTGAACACCTAACTGGCTTATGTTATTATCTCCCTAAACATCTCATGAACTTACCTCTCAAAGTTAATATTGTACTATTTTGTTCATCTATTGTGTTAGAAGTCAGGAAGGTGTTTTCCCTTGGGAGATACTGAATAGAAGACGGTTGAGGGGACTTCTAGGTGTTGGTAATATTCTACTTTTTGGTGATGAGAGAGACACACCTGGTCCCAGGAATTGCTGTGGCCCCAGGTGACAGGTAATCAACTGCAAGATATTAGAGTGGGGCCATCCAGGACCAATTGGCCCAAGCTGACTTGGAAACTGCTTACAGATATGTGAGCAAATCATCTGGACCAGTTTATACTAGAAAATCTACTCTTTAGAATCATGAGGTATGAACAAGCCAGTTCAACCATGAGCTCCTGAGCAGACTGCCCACTGATAAAGTCCAGTGGTAGACAGAAATAATTAGGCTTCTTACCCTAGTCTTAGTCATTGGTTCGGGCTGCTCCAAAAAGAATGTGACCTCAACTAAAAAGCGTGGGAACTGAAGGAATTAATCACTAGGTATAAAAAATTAATCAGACTCCTCCCAGCTGAACAAGAAACATTTTCCTGAGAGGAAATCTAAGCTGTGCCTCTCTAAGTCAGATTAAAAGTACATAATTGGAGTCAGAGGGTAGAGAGAAACCAATTGTTGTAGTTATGGCTCCTGATTTGTCCCCACCTATCTGCATCCACCTTTTGGGTAGTATCCTCCCCACTGACTCTGGGCTTTGACCTGTGCCATTTGATCTATGAGAAAATAGTAAATTCATAACAAGATAAGGCTTGAAAAAGGCATGCTCATGGGAACTTGCTTTCTTGCTACTCCAAAACCCTGATAATGTGGATAATCCCAAGGTAGTCTGCTAAAGCTCGCTACCCAACAGCCGAGTACACTGTGGACTAACTACCCAGCAGCCTAGTACCACTGCTGCCCTAGCCCAAAGCTAGCTAAATGCCAGACATTGGATTAAGATCACCTGGATATGGTCAACACCTCCTCACCCCTCATCCATCCCTTCCCCTTCACCCCTGCTGATCTGCCAACTGAGTACAGACACAGGAGCAAGCAATCAGGGTGATTTGCTATGTAGTCATAGTTAACTGACTTGGTAAGGAAAACTCTCAATATACGCTGTGGGGATATAACAAATAAGATTTAAATAAATATGAGGTTAGAGATTATAATAATATAATTATATATAATTACATATAATATAATACCATATGATATGCTATATCATTATAATTAAGAAATAATATCTATAAAGTAGAATATGTAATAATACAATATATTAAAAGTTTTGAAGGTAATCCATGCTAATAGAAATCCTACAAAGTATTTACTTGTGAGCAGTGGGTATGAAAAGGGACTACGATATAAGACATTTATTCTTTATTTTATCCACTTTTGTGCAATTGAATATTTGCTTTCTTGAACATGAACCATATTTATAATAGATTTACAGGCAAAAAGAGAATACAATTATCTTCATTTATTTAAATGCAAGGAATATATTAAACATTTGGTTGGAGGATAAGTTAAATAATTTTTAGGTGGGTAAGTTAAATAATTTTACGATGTAATTTCAAATATTATTTTATTTTGGAATGAACAGATATGTATCTATGGGATAGAACATAAAATCTGCATTAGATTACGTTTTTATTGACATAAACAAACTGCAAATATTTAAAATGCATTTCATGTGTTAAGACACATGGATATACCCATGAAACTCTGATCAAAATCACGAGAATCAACATTTCTATCAACCTAAAAAGTTTCTTTTTGTCCGCTTGCAATCAATTTCATTCTCTCCACACCACCTTAGGCAATAACTGACCTGCTTTCTGTAACTATCGTTCTCATTTCTACAATTTCATATAAATGGAATCATAGAGATTGTACACTTTTTATGTGGCGTTTTCATTCATTGTTATTATTTTGAAATTTAGCCATGTTGTATAAATCAATATCTTTATTAAGTAGTATTTCATTATATGTGTACCTAAGAATTTTCTTATTCATTCATCTATTTATGAACACTTGAGGCTTTCCAGCATCTGGTCATTACTAGTAAGGCTATTATAAACATTTGTTTACAAGTCTTTATGTGAACATATTATTTGGTATCGATAAAGAAGTACTCATTAATGATCAAAGAACAAAGATTACAAACTGATAGAATGGATCTTAGTTTTTTAGGTATACAGAAAGTAAGCGATTTTTGTTTGAGCATATGAAATCAGGAGAGGTGGGCTGAGGTTAGCTTTAATACTAATTTTTGCTGCAATGAAATTAGGTCTTAAACAACTCAGTATCTTAGTGAAATATAACTAGTTGGATTTTACTCATAAAAAAATGATGCGACTAGCAGATTCATGGCAGTTGTTCAATTGCTATCTCCTGTACTCACTACACTTATCTCCAGATTGCAGGTCACGTTCAGTTTGGCTTTATATTCATACTTAAAGCAGCAGCTTTCTAGAGCAACTTTTCTCGTAATGGAGGCCAAAATTCCAAGAGGTCAAGCAAATCCATGCAAGCACATGATTTGCAGGTATTGGGTTGCACTAGGTGTATGTTATATTCATTCACTGTCCATTATCCTAAGGAACACAAAGAGGCAAATCCAACTTGCGTGGGTCACATGGCAAGAGTGCCATGGATTAATGCTATTAGGTGAAGTGGTAAAGATAATCTATTACAGGAGTTTCCGGGTCGTGGTTGCAGAAGGTCAGGATTGCTATGACAACTTTTAAAATAAGACAACAATGAAATTTACTGCATCAATTTAATCTTCCTTTCATGAAAGTTTTCTTTGTAGTGTGCAATGCTGTTTGACAGCATTATACCCACAGTGGAAGTTTTTTTCCAAAATTGAAACCAATCCTCTCAAACCTTTCCCTTGCTTAATAAACTAAGGTTATATAATATTCTAAATCCTTTATCATTTCAACGATGTTCACAGTATCTTCACCAGGAGTAGATCCTATCTCAAAAAAACCATGTTCTTTCCTCCTCCATAAGTAGCTAGTCCTCATTCATCAAAGTTTTATCATGAGGTTACAGCAATTCAGTCACATCTTTAGGCTTCATTTCTAATTACAGTTCTCTTGCTATTTCCACTACATCTGCAGTTACTTCCCCCAATAAAGTCTTGAACCCCCCAAAGTCATCCATGAGAGTTGAAATAAACTTCTTCCAAACTCCTGTTGTGTTGATGTTTTGTTTTTTTCTCCCGTGAATCACAAATGTTCTTAATGACATCTGGGATGGTAAATCCTTTCCAGAAGGTTTTTAATTTATTTTGCACAGAGACATCCAAGGATTTCTATCTATGGCAGCTATGATCTTATGAAATGTACTTCTTAATAAGACTTGAAAATAAAAATTACTCCTTGATCCATGGGCTGCAGAATGGATGTTGTGATAGCAAGCATAAATATAACATTAATCCCTTTGCACGTCTTCATCAGACTCTTGGGTGAACAGATGCATTGTCAATGCTTAGTAGTATTTTGAAAGGAATATTTTTTTTTCTGAGCATTAAGTCTCAAAATATGGCTAAAATATTCAGTAAACCATGCTGTAAATGTATGTGCTGACATCTAGGTTTTGTTTTTTTCATTGATAGAGCACAAGCAGAGTGGATTTATGGCATAATTGTCAGGGGCCCCAAGATTTTCAGATTGGTAATGAGCATTGGCTTTAACTTAAAGTCACCAGCTGTATTAGCCCCTGACAAGAGAATCATACAGATTATCTTTTGAAGCTGTGAAGCCAGGCACTGACTTCTCCTCTCCAGCTATGAAAGTCCTAGATGGCATCTTTTCCCCACATGATCATATATAATATTTATCAGTTATTTAGTGTAGTCATGTTCAATTATCTTAGCTCTATCTTTTAGCTAACTTGCTACAGCTTCTACAGAATCACTTGCTGCTTTACTTTGCACCTTAATGTTGTGAAGATAACTTCTTTCCTTAAATCTCATGAACTAACATCTGCTAGTTTCCAACCTTTATTCTTCAGCTTCTTTATCTCTCAGTCTTCATAGAATTGAAGAGAGTTAGGGCCTTGCTCTGGGTTAGGCTTGGCTTAAGGGAATGTTGTGGCTGGTTTGATCTTCCATCCAGATTACTGAAAACTTATCCATATCAGCAATAAGTCTGTTTAGCATTCTTATTATTTGTGTTCACAGGAGTAACAATTTTAAATATTTTTAAGAATTTTTTCTTTGCATTTACAACCTGGTTAACTGCTTGGCACAAGGGGCCTAGCTTTTAGCCTATCTTGGCTTTCAACATCTCAACATGCCATCCTCACTAAGCTTAATCTTTTCTAGTTTTTAATTTAAGGTGAGAGCCATGCTAAACATCCTTTCATTTGAATACTTAGAGGCCGTTGTAGGCTTATTAATTGGCCTAATTTCAATATTCTTATGTCTCAGAGAATAGGTAGGCCTGAAGAGAAAATGGGAGATGAGGAAAAGCCAATTGGTGAAACAGTCAGAACACATACAACCTTTATTGACAAAGATTGCAGTCTAAGTGGTTTGTGGGTGTGGTTTGTGGTGTGGTTTGTGGTGTCCAACCCAATTACAATATTAACAACAGAGATCACTGAACATGGGTTACCATAACAGATATGATAATAATGAAAAAGTTTGATATAATAATTATCAAAATGAGACAAAATGATAAGAAGTGAGAACAAGCTGTTAGAAAAATGGCATCCAGAGACTTGTTCAATGCAGAGTTGCCACACACCTTCAATTTGTATAAAACGCTATATCTGTGAAGCCCAATAAAGCAAATTGCAAGAAAATGAGGTATACTTATGTAGGAAAAAAGCCTGTTGCATGGCAAGAGTGACACCATTTTGAAGCAAAACCACCATGTTGACCAATGTTTGGCCCTGCAAGCCAAGGTGTTTTGCAGCTAGGTCTTAAAGCAATGGAAACACAATTAACCCCTTGAGAAGGTGCTCATCTAACCTCCCAGTGGTCACGAGTTTCAGAAAGAAAGTCTGAGACATGACCAGCTGCACATGTTTTAATCTAAAACTGTGTTGTATACAGGATACTTTCTGGAGGGCAAGTGTGAGGAGCTACTGTCTTGCAGCTGCCACAGCTATTGCTTCTGTTTATAAAGTCCCTATTAAATATTTTCTTTCTAAAAAACAGGATTGTGCAGCCTCTTCTGTGGGGTTCTCAGCTCTCCTGGCTTTTGGTGTTAGGTCTGTGTGTACCCGCTCACTGTGAAACAACTTGCCATTGTTTTTTCCTTTTTCTTCTTCTGTTGAATTTTCTGTATGCTTTTGCTTCTTCCAGAAGATCAGTGAAGTGGCTGTGTGTATATATCTAGTAAACACATACTATTTTCACTTGCTTCCTCAAGCTGTAGCTCTTGGTAGATCACTAGAGATGGTGACATAGTAGAAAGACACTCCAGCTGGAGTCACCTCACAATGACTTGATTGGGTTCCCCACTCCCCATGGGCAGGTAAGGCCTCAGAGAGCAATGAGGAGAGTATTAAAGACCAATGAGACTATAAAGACCTGCAAAACAAGAAATTGGTCCAAATCCTTCATTTTCTTCCTATTCAGCACAGTTCTCTATTTTCAACTTTGCTGAAGGCCTCATCAGTTTGAGTAATGAGCCTAAAAACCAACACAAGATTAATTACTGTAACCCAAGTGTGTTTTAGGCTAGAAGCAGATTTAGATGGATTAAGCACCAATTTTATCACAGGTGACATAGAGGAGGACAAAATGAGTAGAAAGCAATGTACATAAAGGAAAACTAACATGGGTAACATTTCTTGGTAATTTTTAAAAGTTTTTAATTATTAACACTTATAATATATATTATTATTTAACAATAAAAAGACTAGGCTTGAAAAAGTCATGTGACCACAAAGTTTATTAAATGGAAATTTCAGGACTCAAATCTAATTTTACCACTTCACCACCAGAGAATGAAGTGTCTTGCGATTCACCCATTTACCTATGTTGATCAAATTCTAAGTGAGCAATAAGAAAATATTTGAAATGAATTAGAGAGAAACTTTTTTCTGTATACAAGCTTTGCATAAGAAGATTTAATAAATATAAATATTTTATAGAATTCACAGAGCAAGTGTTTATGAAATTTTAAAAATTATGTAAATTGCTGAAAATCATTTGGGAGAGATCATATTATTCTTAATACAATTTTATAGACAAATGTTCTTTTATAAATCATGTGCCTTCTTGTGATTACAGTTGTATGTTCTGATTTGTATTGTTACTTATTCTTCTCTATATCTGTTTAGCTCTGTGCATCTTTCCCTCCTTTCCCCTACCCAAATTGAAAGAAAATTTTTCAAAGTTCAAAGTTTTGTCTCATTGACTGTTGCACACCACAGCATGATGCCTAATATGAACTGTTAAATTCTGAATTAATGCTCTAACAAGTTAAATAAACCAGAGCCGTGAAATACAGTACTTGGGAAGCTCTCAGGTTAGACTGTTTCGTTTGCTCTACAGGTTGCTTTTCTCAACACTAGGCAAAGGGTTTTGTACAAAGTTAAAGTAGCCATAATATAATTGCTTGTTAGAATAAATACATTTACCACTTACTCTTTATGCCAAGAACTTAGAAACTCAATTGTCAAAATAATATGTAGTAAAATGGCCAGTAATGACATTTTGTCATGTTCAAGAACAGTTTTTATTTCTCTGTTGAGTTTGTCTATTGCAAATATATATAATATAATTTTTCATGCTATAATTCAAAACCTTTCCTTATTTTTTAATAAGAAACAGTTATAGAGTGCTTACTGTGTGCAGGCAATATTCTGAATATACTTGTGAATGTTAAATTATTTTCATACCTGTGTAGGATAAAGGTGAAGAAGCAGAACTATGCAAGGAGAGCCTTGAGACTCCAAAGTAAATATGACATCTGTGAAAGGAGAGAGGAGAGGAAGAATCGTTGGACAGGAAGAGTTGCAGATTGAAGCACAGTTCTAAGAAAGATTCAGTGAGGCAAATAGGGAGTCCATGAGCCAAAGTTGTCAGTAAGTGAAGTCCTGAATATTGCAGGGATGGCAGGACACTAGACCTTCCATCATGGTAAGTCACTGGCTGGAAGCATTCCAGTACAAGCACAGTTCATTACAAATGCAGTGATACGTTCAGAAGGTGACGGCTGAGATATCATCATGTCTGCTGTTCCTTACAGCAAGTTTTAATAAAGGAAATCTGAGGCCTGGAATTGCATGTCTGCCATTCCTCACAGCAAACCTGTAAGTTATTTTTTTACTATAATTCCATTTTACATATGAGAAAATGGAGAATTAGAGATTAAATTGCCCAAGACCACATCTTATTGTTCAATCAAGCTAAATAAATTTTCTTTGTTTGTGGAGTGATAGTTTTTTATGTTTTTGGACAAAATCTCACATATCTACATGTGATTGGTTAATTAAGTAACTAATGATAAAATTTTCCGATAATCCTATCGTTCTAGGTGTAAATGTTTAGAGAATATTCAGCTTCCATGTGATCTGTTTTTAAACTTCCTCTCAGTAGAAACTGCACTAAGCAACAAGGAATTGGGGAAGTATAAAGTTAGTGATATCATTAGAAGCTCTATGAAATAGTAAATAAAAATCCTAAAGAAACTCAGAGAAATTAAAATTTACTTACTGTTTTACTGATTTTCATCTTCCCTTTTATATCAAGGTAATATTGGCAATTCATTAGGTAAAGGAAGAGCTCATATGCTTGAGAACTTCCTTTATATTAAGGGTGAAAGTTTCCCATTGTTCCTAAAATAAATATATTGAGTTTTCTCTCCAGGTCAATATTCTGTGATGTATATGTTCATTTTTATTGTTTTCAAATTATACTTCCTCAAAATGAGTGACTGCTCTTCACCACCGGAAAACACAGTGACCAAGATGCTATGTACATGGCAAACTATCAAACAGGGCTCTAATCTCCCATCAAACATTTGTCTTAATTCTCTAGGTCTTCTGTTTCTCATCTATACATAAGGAAAGCTAACCTCTACCCAAAATGAAAAAAAAATCATCATTAAAGTCACCCTAGAAGCTATTTTTAAAAAATCAGGTTTCTCAGCCCAAATGTAAAGAATCAGAATATATAGGCTAGTATGAGCCTGGGGAATTTTCTAAAATTGTACAATGATGAACCAGGCTTAGGTATCACTGAACTATATAACCTGTAGTTATTACATTCTTTTAAAAAATCTCTCTACTTACCTAATGTGAATATTTTAAAATTCCTTTGCATGTAAAATTAATTGAATTTTTACATCCAATTAAATTTTTTATGAGTTTTTTGCCTTATACTATGTAAGAAGAGCGCTAAAATATACTATAGCTATCATATTTGTTTTTTTAGCCAAATATTATATAAAATATAATATTCTAAGGCACCATGTAAATTAGAAACATAAACCATCTTTTTTACAGGCTAATAAAGCTTTTGTATTAAAATTTAAAATGTTATCTTTAATGATATGTTAATCTATTACCAGTAGAAATACTTAACATTTATTAAAGATAAAATTTCGTAAAATGACTTGAGCGCAATTATTTTTCAAGTGGGAATTCTTTGTGCATTTGGAAATACAGCCCTCTACCACTATACAGTTTAAAAATTTCAATTGAATGATGTTTTTAATTTGTTTCTCTATTCTCATATATCATCAGTAGATTACCACTTCACGTTACAATTACTCACAGCGCTTATCTGTAAATGAAATTTGAAAACATGATGGGAACATGATGCAGTGCCAGCATAAGCAGAAACACTGCTCCAATCACACCTTACGTCAACATGTTCATCCTTAATAATAGAAAAATGCACGTTCAAGGAAATAATTTGATTAAACCTTATCAGAACAACTAACATTTCCTATTTTAATGTAACATTTCAAACACTCCAAATCTTACAAACTGATCTACATGGCAGTGAAGCGCATCACGGCAACATTTTTCAACACACATAAACAAGACACTGGCTTCTGTGCTGTCTTTGTTTCTGTCTCCATGAAACGTTGCAGGTATGATGAAATGAACATTCCTGAAGTGTTTTGTTGTTGTTTTGAAACTCATACAATCATGAAAGTCTCTCAAGCAGTTGCATTAGATAGGTTAATTTAAGTATATTGAATAACTTGCATCTGCTTCCTGCTGCTGCCATCACCAGCTCCCCAAATATATATCCCCGGACGTTATTCTTATTCAGAGTTTATCACTCTCTTAGAGAAAGGTCATCAGAAACACCTCTGTGTGCTAATTATTTGATCGCATGCTCTATTTAATTCTGAAATCAGGGAGAAGTCTGGAATTAATTAAAGACTTTTAAAAAGACATGAAGTAACAAAAGTTATGTCATCATTCCAGGGATCATAAAGAAAAATATTTTTAGAAACACAACTGAATTATGCATTTATATAATTAAAAGAGTGACTCATGACATTTGGAAAAAATTAAGCAGTAGACATATGCATCCAAACACAAAAATTGTTAACTTATCTTTACCACAGTCCAGCTCCATCTCTCGGGAGCGATCAATATTAACTGTTGATTGTGCAATCTGCTACACTTTTCCTATGTCCTTTATGTATACATGCACAGATTTTGAGGCTAATATGTTTATTTTCTCGTAAATTACACACTGCCTCATAACCTGTTTTTTTTTTTTTTTCAGTGAGCTGGACATTTCAAAGGTAAAGAATCTTTTCAAAATGTATTTATAATTTTATTATAAACATATACATATATAATTTTAAATTTCAGATATATTACTTGCCTTACAATTAAAAGAAGCAGTATCCTGCCTAAGCCACATTTTGACTCACATTCCCCATAGGCAACCTGACTTTTAACTTTTCCAGCATTCATTTATTCACCAAATACTTATGGAATGCCAGGTGCGATTCTTAGTACCTGGCTATGAAACACGGCAAAGAATAAAACAGCTAGCTCTTCTGCTTTCAGAAACAAAGCATTCAACGGAGGGAACTCTACCAAAAAAGAAACATAAACGCTTCAACTAATTAATAAATTATATGTGAATGGTGATTAGGTGATGGAAAATGACAAGGAAGTATTTAGAGTTGTTATTTATTTTAGATATTTCTTCAAATATTTACTTCTGCATTAAAATGTTTTTACTACTGTTTCTTGGTTTTCCAATACTGAACACTGTTTATTGTCTTCCGATTTTGCAAGATGACAAATGATCTAATTTACATTCCCTTCCCCTTTCTTACACACACACACACACACACACACATATATATACACACACATGCACGCATACAATTTTAGGTTAAAACAGTATCTATGGTTCATCCTTGTGACTACATAATATTATTCACAGAAAATTTTAAATATTCTTATGATTGCGTTTCCTTTATTGAGCCACCTCTCTACTTTTGATATTTAAAATTACCTTATTTTTGCGGGGTGTGGTGGCTCCCGCCTGTAATCCTAGCATTTTGGAAGGCCAAGACGGGCAGATTGCGTGAGCTCAGGAGTTCGAGACTAGCCTGGGCAACACGGTGAAACTCTGTCTCTACTAAAAATACAAAAAATTAGCCAGGCATGCACTGTGTGCCTGTAATCCCAGCTACTCAGGATGTTGAGGCAGGAGAATTGCTTGAACCCTGGAGGTGGAGGTTGCAGTAAGCCGAGATCGTGCCACTGCATTCCAACCTGGGTGACAGAGAGAGACTTGGTCTCCAATAAATAAATAAATAAAATAATAAAATTACTTATTTTTTCCCTCCCTCCCTCCCTTTCTTTCTTCCTTCCTTCCTTCCTTCCTTCTTTCCTTCCTTCCTTCCTTCTTTCCTTCCTTCCTCCTTCTCTTCCTCTCTTCTTCATTTAATCTTCCTAGGAATGTTTTCATGGGCTATGTGTTACATAGGGCATCACCAGGAAAACTGAAAGCAATCTAGATTCCAAGCATGCCAAAGCTGGAAGAGCAAAGTTCAAGGGAAAATCAGTTTGTGGCTTCCAGGAGAACTGAGGTGTAAGGAGTTTGTTGCTTGAATAACCAAAATGAGTGATTTGGAGCAATTAGCACAGAATCCACTGCAAACTTGGTTCTCTCTGTCCCCGTATCTGCGCACTGCTCCAGTAATAGCACATCAATGGCAGCATCTAACTCAAATTTTACTGGCAAGAGGGTCTAGAAAATCTCATTCACAGTTTTATCCCACAAGATATATAGGAGAATGTGAAGTGAAAGGGATAATGTTAAATAACAGACAATGCAACAAATAAATATAAAAATCTGAGACTTTTTGTAACTGTAAATTTATTTATCTAACATGATAAAAATTAACAGGGTAAGATTTATGTTGGAAAGATTTCTCTTTCTCACTTTTGCTGTTTTTTAGGATATTCTTTCAATCTCCTAGTTGTTGAAATTTAATATGGGTAAACTTTAAGGTTGATGTTTTTATTTGTTTTGTTTATTTTAATTTACTGAGTTAGAAACAAATGAGTTTTGCAATCTGGAAATTCGTGCTTTTCAGTTTTAATACATTTTCTTATGCAGTAGTCCCCTTTTGATGGTTTCAGTTTCCTGAGGTCAACCGAAGTCTGAAAATACTAACTGAAAAATTCCAAAAATAAATGATTTGTAAGTTTCAAATTTCCAATTCAGGATGTCAGTCATCCCTGGCCCAGTGTAGCCACGCTGTACACATACCAAACTGTTAGTCACTTGCTTAGCTTTCTAGATTATCAGATCAACCACCACAGTATCTCAATGTTTATGTTCAAGAAGCCTTTATTTTACTTAATCATGACCCCAGAACACCAGAGTAATGATGCTGACCATTCACATATGCCAAAGAGAAGCCTTAAAGTGCTTTCTTTAAGTGAAAAGATAAAGTTCTTGACTACAGGAAAAAAAATCGTAGATTGTTAAGTGATTATCTCTTAGATAATAGTACCTGGCTTATATGTGAATAATCATAGGTTGCTAAGTGAAAAGAACAAATCTATTTGTGAAATTATGAAGAAGGAAAAAAGAATTCATCCTAGTGTTACTGTCACACCTCAAACTGCAAAAGTTATGGCCACAGTGCATGGCTAAGTGTTTAGTTATGATGAAAAAGACATTACATTTTTAGGTGAAAGACATAAATAGAAATGAGTTCTGTTTGACAGCAATCGTGTTCTGTAATGTTCATGGTTTTAGGCAACTATAGGGAATCTTAGAATGTATTTCTCGTGGTTGAGGGAGGAACTTTTATATATTTTTCTTTGAAAATCTCCCAACAGCCTTTTTCTGTAGCATTCTCAGAAGTTCCTATTAATTGAATATTTGATTTATTGTAGTAGGGTCTATTTTTTCTCTTGTTTTCCATTTGTCTACATTTTAGTTCTATATTCTAAACTATTACTTTCGTTTTTTATCTTCTAGCCCTTCAGCGTTTTTAGTCAGGTTTTTAATTTACAAAATTGTGCATTTTTTAAAAAAGTTTTTGTTTTACAGCATTTTTTATAGATGCAATATCTTCTCTTAGATTTTGCAGACATTGAATCTAATAGTTCTGTTACAATTCTGCACTAATCCTGAATTTTCTTAAATTGTCTCTTTTGTTATCTATCATTTATGTAGAACAATTTATTGGAATGTCTGTCGAATTGACCACCATTTTTTCTTTAGTATTGAGGCACTAATAAGCTATGTAAAGCCCTGGGAACCGTATGGGAAGTATAGATAGATCAGCCTCATCTTGGTGTGATGGTGCAGGCACCAACCTATTTCACTGGACCATGGTAAATTGAAATCCGTCTCTTAGGCAAGCACTTTCCCAGAGAAGGATGCCCAGTCTCCCACATAGGGGCTACTTGCCTATTCTATTTGAATTACTTGCCTATTAGGAGTAATAATCTCTAATACATATCTTGTAAACAATTTCTCAGTCAATTTTTTCCTTAGACTGTGCTTATGGTGAAAATATAAAAGGGTGCAGAATAAGATATCTGAAAATCTAGGTTCAAGTGTCTATATCTACATTTATTTCATATTTGGCTTTGGACAAGCCACAGACATTCCTTAAGTTAATTTTGTCTTCTTGAAAATGCTATTAACCTCAGCAAGGAACAAATGAGATAATATGAATAAAATAGTTTCATGGATTATAAAATAGTCCATTATATGAAGTATTATTGTTATGACAGCAATCACTGAAGAGCACCTACTATAATAGAAAATTTTCTTTATGCAAAATATGTCATAAAGGAAAAAAATTATATAATGTGCTGAGCATGCTATCAAGTATTGTTTATTGCTCAAGGGGCATTTCTATAAGAACTTGGCATTGCTATTCTCTCAGTGTCAAATACATCATTGTGGCTGCATTCTATAACACCATAATTTGGAGCATCTTTCACCAATTTCTCATATAATGAATACAGACAATTTTCCATACTGAAGCAAAATAGAGAGTGCTGGTTTCTTATGATTGAAAAATATTATAGTTTATTGTAGAAATAGATTCTTATCAAGGGCTCTGTGCCCTTTGTTTCAACAAGCTTTAAAAGCCTAGCTCAAATATGTTCCTTAATGGCTGATGAAATATACAAAACATACTGAAATACTGGGAAAAATCTGGGGCGATTCAGCATGTGCAAATACAGATATCTCAGTCTGTATTTCCTGTTGTGCAGATGGAATTTCCCCAGTGCGCCTGCAATGAGTCCATAATATCCTGCCATATACACACATCCAGGGCTCAAGCCCATGGCAATCTTTTCATTATCAAACCCACTGTCAAAACATTGGCATCATATCAAGAGCATAGAGACAACAAAGCTAAATTATCAGTTACTATGACAGAGAATGCTAGATTGGCTACATAGATATTACCTTTGTGTTAGAGATAATCATTCCAACAAAGAGTGAATGAATCATTTTCATACGACCAGGCAAAATTTCAAATCTTATCTTTCAGGGGTTTCTGCATTTAAACATCATATATATGTGGGGTTTTGTGGTGTGTACATGTGTGTGTGTCATATCTCTCTATATATGCACATATAACATGTACATGTATATATTACATATTACATATATTTATATTAAATTATCATTATACTTAGTGAAAAATCTGTCCTGCTCCCCACCTCTACTTAACATCCACATCTACCTAAACATACGAAAAGAAAATTATTTTTCTGTCTTTATTTTTTTGATTTTGTCTATATTTACATGTGACAAAGGATGTAAAATCTAGTCCCCCTTATTACATATAAAGTAGCATACAACCACACACTTCTGTACATCACTTTCTTCATTTAATAGTAGTTAGTGTACAAATACTAATATATACATTTCTCATTATTTTGTACAGAAACATATTTTCCACTTTATGAGAATCCATAATTATTTAACCAGTGCCTTCTTAGTAGCATATTACAAATAATTTAATATTTAAAGACTACTTTAATGGAAACCTACACAAGTCATTTCCCAGGAGAGCAAGCACAAGTAGACACGCAGATTAAAAGGTTATGCACATTTATAATTGTGAAAGATATTGTCATGTTTTCTACATAGAGATTGTAGAAATTTAATATGCAAATGGAAATATATAAAACTGCCTGTTTCCTCACAGCCTCACCAATGTATTATGTAATCTCACTATGGGCTTTGAGTCAATATATTATGTATTTGGGAAGAGAGTGGCTTGGTGGAATTTTAAATGTAATTTTATCTTATTAGAAGTGAGGTTGAGCATTTATTCATCTGTTTAAAAAACAGCTATACTTATTCTGTGACTGAATATTCGATAGTTTTGTTCATTGGTAGTAACGGTTTTGAAACTTTTCTCATTGACTCCTAGAAACTCTTCATGTAATTAGGATATTATCCATTTAACAACGTATGAGATACAAACACCTTTTTATTTCAAGTTTCATGTTTGCTCATCTGAACAGGTGCATGGTGTGAAGTAACGTAGAAGTTTTTGACTTTTATGAAGTCATGATTATCAATATTTTCATATATATCTTCAGAATTTTAATAATATTAGAAAAGTCTTTCTATTTCAATACTATGAAGACATTCTCCCTTCGTTTTTATTTTTATTTTCTTTTCTTTTTTCTTCATTTAAAAAGTGCCCTTTCGACTTAAAAATCTAATTTTTTTTTCAAGATTATTATTCAGTTTTCCCTCAATTTTTGGCATTCTCTTTCATTCATTTGGCTTTATAATATTAATTTCTACGATTTTTTATTAAAATGTGTATATATTTAAGGTGTACAGAATTGGTGACATGTTTTATTATATATAGTGATAGTATTACTATAGCCAAGCTAATTAACATATCCGTCCTCTTACATATTGACTCTTGTGCTTGTGGTGAAAACATTTAAGATCTACTGTTTTACTAAATTTCAAGTACATAATATAACATTATTAACTATAGTCATTATGCTGTACATTAAATCTCTAGAACTTACTCATTCTACCTAACTGAAACTTTTTACACTTTGACTAACATCTCTCCATCCCCACACCATTGTTAACTACCATTCTACTTTCTGCTTCTATAAATTTGGCTTTTTTAGATTCCAGATATAAGTGAGATCAGACAGTATTTTTCTTTCTCTGTCTGGCTTATTTCACTTGGCATCATGTCCTCCAGTTTCACTCATGTTTCAGATGGCAGAGTTACCTTCTTTATAAAGGCTGAGTAATATTTCATTATTTCTTTATCCATCAATTTACCAGGTACTTAGATTGTTGCCGTACATTGGCTATTGTAAATATGCAGCCGTGAACATGGGAGTGCATCTATCTCCTTGGCACACTGAATTCAAATTCTCTGGATATAAAGCCAGAAGTGAGATTCCTGGATCGTAGACTAGTTCTATTTTTAACAGTGAGGAAACTCCACACTGTCTTCCATAATGGCTATATTAATTTGCATTCCCCAAATCGGTATACTAGAGTTCCCTTTTCTCCACATTCTTACCAAAACTCATTATCTTTTGTATTTTTATAATGGCCATCCTAACAGGTGTAAAGTGATACCTCATTGTAGTTTTTATTTAATGAAAACTACTGACAATTAGTAATGTTGAGCATTTTTCATATACCTCTTGGCCATTTGTATTTCTTCTTTGAGAAAATGTCTATTCATGTCTATTTTAAACCCAGGTTATTTGTTTTGTTTTTGCCTCTGAGTGTGTACGTGTTACTTATATATTTTTAATATTAACCTCTTATCAGATATCTGGCTCGCAAATATTTTCTGTCAATCTGTAGGTTGCCATTTCATCATGTTTTTTTCTTTTTCTGTGCAGAAGCCTTTTACTTTGGTATACTCCCAGTTAATTGATTTTTGCATTTTTTTGCCTGTGCTTTTGAAGTCATAGCCAAAAGGCAATTGCCAAAACCAATGTCAAAACTTTTTCCTATATTTCCTTCTAGGACTTTTAAGGCTTACATTTAAGGCTATAATTCATTTTGATTTTATTTTTGAGTATGATATATGGTGAAGGTCTAGTTTTATTTTTTTGCATGTCAATACTCAGTTCTTCTAACACCATTTATTGAAGAGACTATTCTTTCCCTATTATATATTCTTTGTGCTCTTGGCAAAGACTAGTTGATTAGTTGATAAGCATGGTTTATGTCTGGGCTCTCTATTCTCTTCTGTTGCTCTATGTGAGTGTATGGCAGTACTAAACTCTTTTGATTACTATGTATTTTTGATTAGCTTTGTAATACAATTTAGGAAACGTGATGCCCTCCGCTATGTTCTTGCTCAGAATTGCTTTGGTTAGTTAGAGTCTTTTTGTTCAATAAATATTTTAGAATTCTTATTTTTATTTCTGTAAAAGAAGCTTAACATTTTGATAGGATTACATTGAATCTACATATTATTTTGGAAGTATGAACATTTAAAAAATAATAATTTTTCCAATCCATGAACATGGGATATCTATCCACTCATTTGTGTCTTTTTCAATTTCTTTCATCAATATTATAGTTTCATATCATATATCAATATGTGTAGTTTTCAGAATACAAATCTTTCACTATATTACTTAAATTTATTCCTAATTTTTGTTGCTATTTAAAATGGGATTATTTTCTTGATTTTTTGGTACAGTTTGTCTTCATTTCTTCCCTTTCAGAGTCTTCCTGATTAGTCCTTATCTGTTCATATAAATCTAAGATTAACAAGTTTAGCTCCAAACACTACAAAAACCAAAGAAAATTAAAAACAAGGAAACAAAACAAATATTCTCTCTGTTATTACTAATGAAACCATGTTGAATTTATAAACTCATGTTGGAGTTAATTCAAATTTTAAGCCTAGCATTTTAAATTGAATTATCTCAAAAAGACACTTTTGTCTTGTGTTATAGAAGAGGAATAAGAAAAGAACAAAAAAGAGTTTGAAATGGGATGCATTGTTATTTAAATATTATTTTATAGTTCTGTCCAATTATATCTTAAGCATCTTTGAGGTTGATAACAACATATTACAATCTTACTTTTTCCTTCCTAAAAAATAACAATTTTTAATACACAAAACAAAGCCTTAGTAAATATTTATTGGAATAAGTCTTAAATATGATTACAATAACTGTGTTTAAGGATATATTAGGCAACTCCTCCCACTTTACATAAAATGCTTACAGTTAGCCACAGCACACAGTTTATAGATATAATTTGTATAGTATTATATATAGTTTATTTTATTTCGCTATTATATGTATATATGTATATATAATACTTATCCAATGTTAGATCTAATTTTTTTTTTCATGACAGCGTCTTGCTCTGTCACCCGGGCTGGAGTGCAGTGGTGCTATCTCAGCTCATTGCAACTACCTCCCAGTTCAAGTGATTATTGTGCTTCAGCCTCCTGAGTAGCTGGGCATGCACAACCACACAAGCTAATTTTGTTGCTGTTTTTGTACTTTTAGTAGAGAAGGGTTTTGCCGTGTTGCCCAGGCCTGTCTTAAACTCCTGGCCCAAGTGATCCACCAGCCTCGGCCTCCCAAAATGCTGGGATTACAGATATAAGCCACCATGCCTGGCCGGATTTTACATATTATTTAAATTTTATAATACAAAGATACAAAATGTAATGTATACAAAAGTTGAATGATTTCCAACTCACCAGTTAGCAGATATTTTAACATAAAAAACCGTATTTTTTTCAAGTTTTAAACATTAATAATTCTGGATCATTCACAGAGTTGTAGCACTGAGTATTTAGCGTCATAGACTTGTCCATGGTTCTAACTGGAATTTCAAAATTTCACATCACTTAAATTTTGCCAAATGACTTGATATTATGATAGTGAACCTATTTCTTCTGATGTCTTAATTGAATTCTGTTCATAATCATATCATGTATTAATTTAGATTTTAAAAATACTGGTAGATTTACCAATAATTTTACTTTTACTAATCTGAATCTACTGGTTTGCATCAAATATAATAGAGCCCCAGATATAGAAATTTACATACGCAGAGATTGGCATAAATGTCTATGTTCCTTTTGTTATAAATCTCCACCTTAACATTTTAAAACATAGAGTTAATATTATTATAATTAAAATATTCTTCCTAGTTCCCAATGTAAAAAGATACCACAGAAATATTTTAAATGCTACAAATTGTTTTTATATTTTCCATACCACCAGAAAGTTTCATGAAAATTCATGAGTTTTTAATATTAAAAGGAATGTGTGACTGTAAAATCATTCACACATACTGACATGCAGTATGAAAATATCCAAAAATATATGTAACCTACAATTAAAATACCACTAAACTATCTACTTTCAGGACTTAAAGTATATTTTTCAAATATTTTTATCTACTAAAAAATTGTTGATAAGACATAAAAATAGATTCATGCTTACTTATACATAGATATAGAAATAGATGTAAATAAACGGGAATGTAAAAAGATTATTTTCAGAGTCACTGAATAGTTCGTATAATTTTAACAAAATTGAATATAACCAGACCTTGAAAATTGGAAGTATCAAGAATGTTCTCAATAATTTTCTCTTTTATACTTTATAAGTGCCCATTTTAAAATTCTTTAAATTTGATTATCATTCTAATCACTTTTTCTAAAAAAAAAAAAGTCAGATTGATGTAGATTGTATTACGGTTATTGACATGACAATTCTCACCCACATGTCCCCAATGCCAGCAGAAATGCAAGAACCAGACAGAAATATAACTACCCCCCCAAAAATGTGCTGCTACCAAAATAAAATTATTGCTAATAATTGTTAAAGGCCTATTTTCAGAAAGCCTTTTAAAATAGAAAACATTTTATTCATAATTTTATTTCTATATGTCTATATATATATTCATATGTAGACTTATATTTAAGACATCTATGATCATCATTTTGTTTCTTTTCTCAAAATACCAGTTGTTGCACAACTTTACTGAAAGTAAGGAATAATAAAGATACATTTCAAACTTTGCCTTGGAGGAAATCTCTTTCACATTTTTCAGGTGTGTGAAAGACAATCATAAGATGAATTTCCCCAAATTTTCTCTGTATTCAGGAAAATGTTTGTCCTTTATATATAAAAATTACAATAATATACTACCTTTTATTATGTTTTTAATGTAATATCCACGTAAAAGTCATTTTTACCAATATGCAAAGCATCAATGGCCAATAAGATGCAATAACATTTGTTTTTAGAAAGGAAAAGGTGATATGAAAGTGTAAATTTATTGGCATAATATATGCATTCCAACTATCATTATAGACATATATTAAAGAATGTTGGTTACAAGATTATTGAACAGAAACCATCAGAGTGCCTTCTTATAAAATAAGTGACCACTCAGATGCATAGTTCTGTTTAGAAATCATTGTTGAATACTATGTAGCCATAAAAATTGTTGAGTTCATGTCCTTTGTAGGGACATGGATGAAATTGGAAATCATCATTCTCAGTAAACTATCGCAAGAACAAAAAACCAGACACCGCATATTCTCGCTTATAGGTGGGAATTGAACAATGAGAACACATGGACACAGGAAGGGGAACATCACACTCTGGGGACTGTTGTGGGGTGGGGGGAGGAGAGAGGGATAGCATTAGGAGATATACCTAATGCTAAATGACGAGTTAATGGGTGCAGCACACCAGCATGGCACATGTATCCATATGTAACTAACCTGCACATTGTGCACATGTACCCTAAAACTTAAAGTATAATAATAATAAAATAAAATAAAATAAATAAAATTTAAAAAAATCATTGTTGAAAGGTTAATGGTTATAGACACAAAGCAAAAGATTTCATTGCCATTTAATTCACTATTCTGAGTATGGTATGAGATGCTGAGAGTAAAATGGAGCAGAGATTAGATTGAAAGCTTACATTTTTAATAAGCTTTATATAAAACAACTAATTAAGTATGTTAACTGCAGAGTTAATGTTGAGGCCCCAGTGTAAAACACTGGAAATACAGCATTAAATGTTCTAATTAAAAACACTTTCAGTTGCAATTATATCTTTAATAGAAAATTTAATTTTATAGAGTAGTATAGGGAACTAAAATTAGCATTCTTATTTTATACATACAAACACACACACACACTCGCACAGAGTTAAGCATGTACATTGTATTAGTAATGGGTTTCCAATATTTCTATGCCATTACTACTAAGGTAACTTTATTAAAGGAAATTAAATACTAATGTTAACACAAAAATCATTTTTACTTAAAAAATTTAGAGTAGCATGAATATCAAGCTTTATACTACAAAGTAACAATTTTCTTGATAGAACTAAATTATATCTGAAAGTTGTCAGAATCAAGATGAAGCCCATATTTAAAAAAATATATATCTTGATAAATAGAGCCAACAAAAGCCTTGAAGAAAGGGTTTATATGCTTACAGGCCTGATGACAAAAACTATCACAAAAGACTGCAAAAACCACAACCTTCCACAAAGGCTATTTGCAACCTTACACAAAAAATATCTCTGCAAAAACATCTGCCCGAGAACTGCCAGACCAATGTCAAACTGGAGTTATCCTTGTTATTGATCTTTTTAGCCAAGGATAATTATTTCAAAACAATAATATAGTCTTGTTCATTTTTTCCTTTAAATATCTTTATCTTCCTTTACCTCTCTGAGAACACACATAGTTTACTATGGCACAGTTTTTCCCACTGCATTTCTCTATTCCCAAATAAATGCCATTTTCTGTTATAGAACCTCTGTTTGTTATTTACATTATTTACATAGAAATTGTGGCTCTTATACACAATGACTTAATCTTTAAATATATTTTACTACATTGCTGTATCTTAATCTTTATTTATTAGAATTCTTGGCAGAAAATGACTCTTTGGACCGTGTTGTAGTAGTGAAAAACCCATTTAAACTGGCTGAACTCATGTTGGTTGTGAACCAATGACTGGAATGTAGTTCAGTCTCAAAAAATATAGAATCAGGTTATCGAAAGCCATGAGGATCTTCCTTTCTCATCTGAATCTCTCTGTGTCTCTAGCTCCAGACAAAATTCCTCTATCTAGCCAAAAAACAAAACAAAACATGGCTTTTACCAGTTCCTGAGGTTTAGATTTTGTAGTCTGAATCACCTGTAAGAATAATAACATGCTCTAGCTTCTAGTTTAAAAACCTTAGGCAAAGGATTCATTGCCCAGTCTAGGACTAAGCCTAGCCATTTTGTGGCCACCCTACTAATTGTACCTTTGATGAGGCAAGGAGAAGCTATGATACTCACTTGTAATCCCCATGATAATTATGTGATTGTGAAGGAGGTAGTTGCTAGAAAAGGAGTACAGTTTCAGAAAATTCCAACAATTAAAACACATTGGAGTATTAAAATTATTTTGTTTTTCAGTTGCCCATTTAAGAAACTTTTCTCTGGAACGTTCTTGATGAATGATCCCCTCTTTGTGTTTAAATAATTCTCATTGTTAAGAATGTATTATTTTGATCACGATTTCTTGCAAAATGCAGGCAGGCAGCTATGACTTCCAATCTTTAGCCTACTTCGTGTTCCATATGTGACTTTTTGCAGAAGCCTAACCTGCATAATCTCAGTTAACTGTCTCTTCTGCCCAGCAGTGCGAAAGGGACTAAGTAGAAGAATGTGGCAGAGCAGCAAGCTTCTCTATGGACGAAGCTTCTGAAAATGTTAGTTCCTGTGCTGTTAGAAAGTCTTCTCAGATTCTGCTACAAACTGCCTTGATTTTTGTTCATTCTGCTAGTTCTGTCATGGAGATTCATGCAAACAATGTCAAAATGCTCTTCTACAAAAACACTTCAAATACTTGAGGATAGTTGATATGTTTTCTTTACATGCACCTGCTATATTTGAACCTAAGCAGAATTTTATCTGCATACACATTTTATCTTGCTATATTTGACCTCTTATTCCAGTCTGTCAGGATTTTAAACTATGGATTCTGGTGCATGGAATTCTAGCTGTCAATCTCAGCTTGGTGTATTTGATAACCATAACCCCTATATCTTATCACATCATGGATAATAAATATTTGAAAGTGTAGATCCAGAGAAGATCCTGATCTTCTCTTTAAAGAATTCTATCAAGGTTGACATCTATCAACATACTTTGAATAAATATATTTAATAATCTACAGATCCAACTATTGGCTTTATATTCCAGCCCATATCTTTTTACCTTGCCCAAAAATTTGTAAGGGAAGACTTTATCAGTCATTTTCTGCAACCAAGATTTGTAGATTTAATATAATGTCAATACACATAACTAAGTAAAAGCAAATAAGTCTTTACAATCTCAGAAATTCAATTTTAATAAGATTAATAACTATTGATGCTTATTATTCAGAATTGTGGATGCACCATATAATAATGTACATGAAATAGTATTTTTATCAAGAGCTAAGAGAAAGATAAAGTGGTATTATTATGATGCAGATTTCGTTTATCCTAAGTGAAACAACTACCATAAAAAAAAAAAAGCCTAATTTGCCCCAAGTAGTAGTCACTGAATTCACGTTGTATCCCAGCAATTACTCCTTTCTAGCTCCTCCTATGCCATCTGTCTAGTTCCTCCTGTGTTCTGTAGAGATTTGATTATACCACATACTGGATGATAATATTATTTCCTTAGAAATATGTTATAAATAATGCTTAGGTTCACAGGTAAGTCTTCATGTGCCTAATTATCCATAATGTAGATATTTTTACCTTGACTACATATTACAAATCCCCAAGGAGCTTAAAATGTTCTAGTGATCAAGCAATTAAATACAAATTAATTGAATCATAGTCTCCACATAAATCATTTTTAAAGAACACAAGATTGGTTCTAATGAATAGTCAGACTGGAGAACTGTGGACACCACCATTTCTAAGATTCTAAAAGCAGCATTGCTAAGACAGTGTGAGAAGAACACTCTTCTATGCCTAAGGCAAATTTATTAAATAAGAACAGTCTATCTCACATCCAAACGTAGTCTTTTTTTTTTTTTCTCTATGCCCTGAGAGTGTCTTTACACCTTAGTGAGCTCTGCACTGTGGGGCTTTTCCATTTCCACAGGGAACACATTTTTTTCAGCAAAACTTGTTTTATTCTTCCTCTTCCACATTCGAAGTTCTCATCCCATCTCAACACACAATGTATGTGCTTCTCAAGTAGCTTGTCAGGGAATTTGTTGTTACCCATCTAATGTCTCATATGAGAAAAAAAGCTTGTGTCAGAATGCAAATCTAAAGAATACCTTTTGGTTCACCTGTCATTCTTTTCTTAACCACTTTTTCCATGAAGGAAGACAGGTGTTGATTTACATTCTTACACAAGTTTCTTATCTCATTGCAGAAGAGTAATAGTTTCCAGGTTGCTATGGGTCCACAGGGCCACAGTGTTATATAGCACTACTAATATTTAGCTTTTTAAAGCATAATCTGTAGACCAACAGTAGCAGGATTACTTGCAAGTGTGTTACAATTGCAGAATTTTAGGCCCCACCTGAGTCAAAATCTGAATTTTTAACAAGGTCACCCAAGAAACTCACTTCCACAGTAAAGTTTGAAAATCAGTGATTACCATGCACCTTAAAAAGAAAACAAGCTGAAAAAATTTACACATGCACTGCTGGCTGACATGCTGATAGAGGAATTATCTTTTTCAAATAAAGTAGTGATGGCATAATATTAGGAAGTATGAAGAGAATAGCATTTTTATCTATAAATCCCACTGTTCCCGCTATTGACTATGTGATATTAGGCTAGTAATTTAATCTCTACGAGCCTCATTTTTTTGTCTTATAAAATGAAGTTAAGAATACTTACATTTCAGAGATTTCATGAGACTTAGTTCCAGTGTACATAAAACACCTGGTACAAGTCTGCGATATCATAGATGCTAGGTTAAGTCTATGGTTTCTCATAATATTGTAAAGCAGAAAAATTTGGAAGGAAAACCCTGGACAAAGGTGGTCAGGGTTTATGATGTCAATCATAGTGAGCTAATGGTCAGGAGATGTGGATTCTAGTTGTGATTTGGACTCATTCAGCATGTTGGTCTATGTCCAAGGACCTAATCTGCCAATGCCTCAGTTCTCTCATATATAAAAAGAGAATTTTAGAAAAGTAAATTTTGACCTTTAAACTTTATGAATCTGACAGTTAATCAATATTTGACTGCTTTAATAAAATCAGCATTTTCAATTTCTATAAGTTGTATTTTTGACTATGAAGAGCTGAAATTATTTAAAATGGCTAGAAACCACTAATGATTGTCTTATATTACCCTTTAATTTTGGTCTATTCTTTGCATCTGAATTATTCTACATGACAAGAGTGACACAACAAAACACTGGATGTGCTGTTTTCATTTCCCTATCATTCTTTAATATTATACAATTTATCTAAATTAATGGGCCATCTCTCCATTTTCTTTTCTATTTTGACCTTTAAAGTCCATGTTCAGTGATTTTATAAACCTTTTCTCAATACACACATTTTTAGCTGTGTCTTTTCTGAAACTTTGCTTGTCTCTTTAGCACCTCTTTTTATATTTACGGAAAATAAAATGCCATCTTTTCCTAAATTCCACATTCATTTTTTGTGAGAAGACAGTGCTACCTGCTGTATTACCTTGTTGTATTTTTCTATTTGACCCATATCCACTGTCTGCAGACTCTCCTCTCTCTTCTCAAAATTGGTGCCTCTCCTACATTGAAAGCAATACATGAGCTACATTTTTTAGACTTCCAGAATACTGAGAGGGGTTTGTAAATGACAAGCCAACATTAAAAACTAAGGTATGCCATAGACATTTGTTTTACCACATATTTTAATATCTCCTCCCTCAAATACAAGTGAATGTATAACAGGTTGAAGAAAACATCAAACTCCACATTTGAAGCCTTTTATGAATATGAGGGAACTTGTCCAACCTGGCCATCTTTCACCTACCTGAGAATTACTAGTCAAATATTACCTTTTTTTTCTCTTTTTGAGTCATAACTGACGAGCAGGAGCATCGCCATCTTGGACAAGCACCACCATTTTAAATTACCCCTTGATCCAAAACCACCTAAATCCAAAGGGCATCAGCATAATGGCTAAGGACAATATGACCATAAACCACAAATGACACCTCCAACCAGAAACATTCCAACCCTAAGATAAACCCCTCCCCAACCAGAAACATGCCAGCCCCAAGATAACCTCCCCTCCAGCAGGAGAGATGTCAGCCTCAAGATAACCTCTCCTCCAACCAAAGACATTCCAGTCCCACAATCAACTTCTCCTCCACACAGAAACATTCCAAGTACTCCTTTGTTAAGTTCTCTCACCCTGAACCCTTAAATACTCTTAGTCTGTAAGAGAGAGTGCTCCTGACCAAAATAGGTCAGAAGCCCCTCTCAGGTTTATTCTCCAAAATAAATCTGTCTTTGACTGTTGAACCACTTTCTGTGTTTCTTTCCTGTTTCTTTAACTCTTATATTTGGTGCCAAGACCCGGGATGGGTTTCAGGGGTAGAAGCTCTCTTGCAACCCAGGAAGCAGTGGGCAGTGACAGCTCATCCCACTGGATCCTGAGAGTCTCTGGCCATCCACCCATCTTGTCTCTCACTTCACTTTTTGAGTGATTTGCGTGAGGAAGACAACTAACTTGAAGGGGACTGCAAGGCTCAGGCTAGGGCACTCCCCAGTGGACTACAAAACCCTTAGCTATCAGGAATCCACCTCTGACCACCCCCAATGGGTATTTTGCTCTGTAACCCTTGTCCTCTCCTCCTCCCTCATCCTCCTCCTACTCTCTCTCTCTCTCTCTCTCTCCCTTGTGTGGCTCCAGTCCAAGGGGCCGTTTGCCAATTCCAACAGGAACATCCAACATCGGACACTAATCTCACTGACTGGTAAGATCTGCCCTCCCCTAGCTTTCTCCTGCTACCCAGGAAAGTCAGGTCTACCATCCCAGTCTTCAGAGCACCAGTGGGACTAAGCTAGAAGAAATTCTGGAGACAGCCAGTTTCTTCTCAGCTTAAACGTCCTCTTTAGAAACAGGATTCCAAGTCTCTGTCATTTGTCTGGGGATGCCGAGAACAAATACAGACACACTCAGCCTTTTCTCATCAGTCCCCATGTGTGCCAAACAATTTCACATTCCTAGTCCTTGCCACTTTTCACAACCTCGCCTAACTTGGCTTACAAGGAGCATAAAGCCAAAGTGTTTGGTTTTTTATTGCAACATGGCCTGGCTCTGATATAAATTAGATAATGACAGCCAATGGCCTGAATATGGCATCTTTGACTTTCAAATTCTCAGGGACCTTGAGAACTTTATAACCAGAAATATCAAATGGCAAGAGGTTCTCTATATTCAGGCTTTCTTCTACCTTTGATCCCCACCCTCCCTGTGTCAAGCTTGCACCCCTCATGAAATCCTTCTTCTTAATGAAAACCCTCCCCTCGTCTCTCCTTCCTCCAAAACTCCTTCCTTCAAAATGTCTTCCTCCAAAACCCCTTTGACCCTGCATTCGAACCCCCTCCATATTCTAATATGCTTGCATCCACTCCTTGCCTGCCAGAACCCTCCGCCACAGTGGTCCTTCCTGCCTGCCAGCCTTCAGCCCCAAATCCCACTCCTCCTCTTTCTTCACCTGTTATCTGTTCAAAAACTACTCCAACCAACCTCAGGAGATCTGACTGCCTTGGCCTCCCAAAGTGTTGGGATTACAGGCATGAGCCACACTGAGATTGTGCCATTGCACTCCAGCCTGGGCAATAAGAGTGAAAATCCGTCTCAAAAACAAAAATTACTCCAGCTAGTCAAAACATCTCTGCCATTCTCCTTCTCTGGATAGTGGCTGGGGTTGAAGGCATTGCTTGCGTTCATGCCCTTTCTGCATGTCCTGATTTGTTGCAGATCAAACAGCGCCTGGGATCTTTCTCTGAAAATCTCTCTCATTATCGCTGGGAATTCCTGCACATAACCTAATCCTTTCATTTAACTTGGCATGATATTTATATAATTCTAACCTCCACCCTCACCCCTGATGAAAAAGAGCGCTCAGTTTAATTAAAATAAATATTCCAAGCTTTGAGTATATTCAAAAGGCCTTTATTTTTTTGTTTTCATAAATCTTGTTTTCCTGGAAAAGGTTTTTTCCCAGTCGACTGAATTACTTTTATACATTCTGTCTTGCCACTCCTGGTGTATGAAAAACCCTAAAATGACTTGTAGTGGCCTCAGACTCCTTGGGAAAACAGAAAAGGCACCACAAATCCCGTCTTGGGAAAAATGTCTGTTTTCCTTATGGAACCCATGGAATTAGAGGTGAATAAGCACCTCTCAAAATCTGTCTTTATCTTCCAGCTCTACTTGTTTATTAGGCCCTGGAATCTGTTTTCCTAGCCCTGTTCTTAAAGAGCCTTACCCAAAGGCCAATAATCCAACTGGGAAATTAGCAAAAAAGAAAAAAATATCTTAACTACTGGATCTTCTGGTTTTCTGTGTGACTACATATGTGTTGTGCATGCAATGTCTATTAAAAAGCTCTAATTGGCCTAAGAAAAATAAGTGCTTAAATCACACATTTTTAAGGGAAAAGTAAAAGCTGTGTGACCTTCCAGCTCACATGACTTTAATCTCTAAAACTTACTAGTACAGTAAGATTACAAATGTCTTAAGAGTTTCCAGCATACATTTTTGTTTGCACTTATTGATCAAGCAATTTCATGCTTATCTCTGCCAAATAGTATAAGGTGTCAAAATTTGGCATAGAAACTACAAAACTATAATTCAGCCCAAACAGAATAATTTTTGCTTGTGCAATTTTTTAATAAATGAAATATTAATATTGGTGTAATAAAGATAGTTATATTTTGAACTATTTGGTGAAGTACCCTAACTTCTAATCCTGTGGCCTTAGGCAGTCTAGCCCACAGACATGAAGGAAGATTGTTTTTGGAAAGGACTGTAATCATCTTTGATATTAAAGTAAAGATAATTTATATAAAAATGAATCTTATATGGTAAATTCTTGTACTAAAGTAAATTAACTGATTACTTAAAGAGAGGTATGTTTACAACAAGTTAGAAAGTCAAGGCATGTCAGAGATAGTCTGTGTAAGTCATGAAAAATTTTATAAAAGGCAATTTATGCAAGAAATGTTGCACAATTTAAAAGGGACTAGGCCTCCTGAATGCTTTATAAAATGCCACTATAACTCTTAGCTGTACAACTTGCCTGCTTTGCAGCTAGGTAAGACCTAAGATGCATGGAGTTGAATGCTGGAGTAAGTCAGAACTTATTTGCATTTCTTTCTAGGTCCTAGGCTCTACACCTAGTACATAATCAAAATCCCAAACTTACCAACAAAAGTAAAGGTTGCTAAAAGTTAACATAATATGTATTTAAGACTATTAAAAAAACAGTTTACATATACTTTTAGTAAAAAGATTATAAGGAGGCATGAGAATATGGATTTTTACCTAGATTAAAAGGTTAAAGAAATCTTTTAAGTTGAATAAAATAAAAATTAAGGTTTAAGCAAGTTTTGGAAGGTTAATTGTAAAGGAAATTCTGTGTGTAAACATATTGGCTAAAGTTGAAGTGTATCATACAGTTTTTCTGTAAATTTTCCAAATTCTGGAAACTATCTGTGAGTATTCTTAAGTTATGGCAATATAGTTATTTGCATAAGTGCAATAGGAATGTTTTATTTTGTAACAGGGCACAATTGGAAAATCTGATTATTTTTACCAAGGCTTTAACTGGAATTGTGTGCTTTCCTTTAAGGAATGAAATTTAACTTATGAAGCCAAGAAAACCCTTAGGGAACTGGCCTCATATTTTTTGTACACAGTCTCTGTACAGGGTTTCTGACCTGTGGTAAGTAAAGAATGTCACTTTCTGACAGGCCGGGAACCCCAAGTTGTTTTGGAATACCAAAACCATAGCATGGGTCATCCCATTCCTCAGTCCGCTCCTAACAATATGCCTAGGACTAACGTTCTCACCCTGCCTAATTAACACTTTTCAAATATTTTTAACTGACAAGATCATGGCCATTTCACAGATAACTACCCAAAATCATATATAGATGGTGTTACTCCTACAGTCAATCTGAAACCAGAAAACTCTCTGTCCCTTCGTCATCAGGAAGTAGCCAGAAAGAACACGCCATCCTTCATCTGTTTTTATAACAATAGGGTCTAGATTGACAGAGCAGGAGCATTGCCATCTTGGACAACACTGCTATTTTAAAGTTATCCTTGATCAAAAACCACCTAAATGCAAAGGGCATCCGCATAATGGCTAAGGACAGCATGACCATAAACCACAAATGACATCTCCAACCAGAAACATTCCAACCCTAAGATAAACCACTCCCCAGTCAAAAACATGCCAGCCCCCAGATAACCTTCCCTCTGGCAGAAGAGATGTCAGCCCCAAGATAACCTCCCCTCCAACCAGAGGCATTCCAGCCCCACAATCAACTTCTCCTCCACACAGAAATATTCCAAGCCTGTGTTAAGTTCTCTCACCCTGAACCCTTAAATACTCTTAGTCTTTAAGAGAAAGCTCTCCTGACCGAAATAGGCCAGAAATCCCTCTCAGTTTTATTCTCTAAAATGAACCTGCGTTTGACTGTTGACCCACTTTTCGTGTTTCTTTCCTCTTGCTTTAACTCTTACAATAACTTCCATGTTAGTCTACACATTCATCATTCCTAGTAATTAATTAAAGTAGAACAAGGTCTCACATATTTTTTTTTACATTCTTTTGTAGCAGGAAGTCTACCTTACATATAGCTCAGCAACCTGGTAACCACCATCTCATCAAGCAAATGGTTTTCTGGCAAACTGGTAGGAAAAACAATGCTGTTTACAGCTGTCAGATACCGCAATTCTTTTCAAATTTTCCATAGCCCCTAAATCTCAAATTAATCTAATATTTGTTGTGAATTCCTTTTAAAACCTGTTTTAAGTTTATTACTCAAATCACTCTTTTTAAAAAGTATCAAGAATACTACTTAAACTTGCTCCCCTAACTTGTGTGTGTGTGTGTGTGTGTGTGTGTTTGTGTATGTATCTGAATAGCCATGAATCTCTCACCTACTTTTATTTAGGCTTTCGTTTTTCAAATTTTAACCAGAAATCTAAACATAATTTAAAACTGGGAAGTATTAGTTTACATTAAAGAAGTAGAATCATTCAGGTTTACTGCAGTAAAAGTATGCATCCGTTAAAGCAAAGCTTTAATTTAAAGAGGTAGGGAAAGGGAGAAAAGTATATGGTGGTCTCTCCTTATGTTCATTGTACAAAATGAGTTCTGCCTTTAGAAGGTGACATTCACTTTTTTTAAAATTTACAAATAGCTAGATATTATCAAGTTAGCAAACTTTCATAAAGACACCTGGGCCCAAACATCATGCAAATACTTACTATATACATTTCACTGGCATTTTTACCTCTTTGATTTATAAATGCCAGAGGTTTCGGATTGCTATGAGGGAAAAGAATGACACATTTCCTTGATAAAGATGGGAGAGGTTCAGAATAAAACGTAGCAATCTTTGTCAGGCTATATAGCCTCTAAGATATGTTTTATTATAGTTTACAAACAGAAGCATTTGTCCTGAACTGCCATTTTTTTCAAGCTGAGACATGTTAATGGAATCACATTACTACTCAATAAAACCACCTAACGCATTATAATAGTTTAAGTAGCCCAGTCTAGGAGTTGGCTATGAAAACCATTTGCCACAACAGGAACAAGAGAAAATAACAGAAAAGTCAAAAGGAAATACAGCATGCCGCTCATTATTCACTACAGTGAATTTTGTATGTGTTTACACCAAAATGAAATGCAAATCTCCAAAATTTCATATAAGATTCTTGCTCTGATTTCATTGTAACAGCTCTCAGAACAATTTAAAATAAAGTCTTAACTAATTTAAAGGCATTTACATATTTTAAATAACATGTCTAAGTAATGCGGATATTATTGTTCTTCTCAAAAACAATTCTGAGAAATATATGTGACTTTGAATATACTAAAATGTCATACACACAGTACACACATACACCCACAAGCTGACTGAAGCTGGCTGTGAATACCTCACTCTGTCATTTTGTTCCACAGAAACAGGCATTAGCTTGCCCTGTTCTTTTTGGTATTAACGGGTGATCACCTGCCATGTGGAAAATCTACATATTACTGTGATAAGTTCAATTCATTCCAATTTTAAATTTGAAGTAGCTTTACTATATTGTATGTGCCATTTCTGAAAGCAGAATCTAAGTTCAGCTAAATATTTCTGAATATCAAAAAAAATTTCAAAGTAATGCTTTTCTTTTTCTGGTGGAGATACGTATTTTCAAAAATTTTTGAAGAGTGCTGCAACTTTTAGACTCAAATAAATTCAAAGCCTGATGTATATTTAGTGGGACTCAGTTCTGTAGCACCCATTTTCCACAGTTTCTTCAAATTCTCTAAAGTATGTGTCAAAATTCCTATTCCCCTTAAACTGATCCAGGATTAGTTTATATGATTAATTGTATATTAAATTTCAAAGTAATATCTAACTTATTCATGGAATTTTAAAAGCCTTGTTATATATGATATAATGTAGAAAGCTAGATGTACTTAAGTTCAAATTCTTCTAATTATTTCTCCCCTCCTAACCTACAAAGAGGAGAGATAAGGGCGAGCTTTATTATACATAGCTGGTGCCTCAGCATAGAATCAATAGTTACTAATACAACATATCCTAATCTTCACATTTTTGCCTTGCACCAGGTCAAGAGTGTCATCCCTTCGTGCTTTGCCAGAGTTCCATTAGTGACTAAATATAATGAGTTGAACAGTTTCCCCACCAAATTCAGGTCTATTCAGAACCTCAGGATGTGACCTTATTTGGAAATACGGCCTATATTAGTCAGATCTCATATCGCTAATAAAGACATATCCAAGACTGGGTAATTTATAAAGAAAAAGAGGTTTAATGGTCTCATGATTCCACATGGCTGGGAAGGCCTCACAATCACAGTGGAAGACAAAGGAGGAGAAAGCTCACCTTACATGGCGGCAGGCAAGAGAGTGTGTGCAGGGGAACTCCCCTTTATAAAAACCATCAGATCTTGTGAGACGTTTTCACTATCACAAGAACAGCACGGGATAGACCTGCCCCCATGATTCAATTATCTCCCACAGGGTTCCTCCCATGACACGTGGGAATTATGAAAGCTACAACTGAAGATGTCATTTAGGTGGAGATACAGCCGAACCATATCAGAGTCTTTGCAGATGTAATTAGTTAATGTGAGATGACACTTGATTAGGGTGGGTCCCAAATCCTATGACTTGTGTCCTTATAAGAAAAGGAAAAGACACATAGAGGTATGTGTCACATGAAGGCCATGTGACAATGAAGGCAGAGATTGGAGTGATGCTTCTACAAGCTGAGGAATGCCAAGGATTGCAGGCAATTATCAGTCACAAGTGAGGAATGGAAGAGGGTCTCTCAGAGCCTCCAGAAGGAACCAGCCCTGCCTGTACCTGAATTACAGACTCTGGCTTCCTGATCCATGACAGAATAAATTTCTTTTGTTGTAAGTCACTCAGTTTGTGGTAATTTAATAGGGTAGCCCCAGGAAAATAATACACTAGGCTTATTTCATTGTAGTTTAACATATTTTCTTGTACTTAACACTATTAATCTCCAAACTTGTGTAAACTTTATGATCCCTTTTGCTGATCTTACTAAAGGCACAGGATAAAACCTAACGGAGTTTAAATTTCAGTCTCTGCAATGCAAGAGGCTCTTCCAAGGCTCTGTACCAGATACACCTTTTAAAAAATTATTTATTTATTTACTTAATCAAAGAGAATCCCATAAAACCTTCATTTACTTTTGGCAAAAGAAGTTTCTGGACACCTACTAGAAGCCCAGTAACAGATTGCTAATAAAGCAATGAATGAATGAATATATTTATATGCTACCCTTCAACTCTAACCAGCTGAAAAGTAATATTTAAAACTAAAGTTAATATCTTCAAATATTCAGGATTTCCATGAGCATCATCCTTCATTCCTAGAAACAAGCAGGATTTGGGACAATGATTATATCATTGTTAAGCAACTATAATAGGGTTGGCATGACCAACAGTGGCAACATTTAAGTTCAAGGTAAATGTGCATGTTAAAATGTATTCCCTATGACTTTATCATGAAAAATATTTAAGAAATGTTATAATATAATTTATTAGTATTTAAAAGAATTCATCAATCAATTTTAATGATTTAATGATTTAATGATCATGAAAGTGTCACAACTATTAATTCTGGGATTACAGATAAATTTTAGGGAACATGTGAATTTGCAAATGTGGAATACATGAATGAGAATCTACTGTATTACGACTTTTTAATGAATCATTTTCCTTTTAGTTTTCATAGTCTGTGATGGTTTCTTTTATCACTCTTCTACTTTCTCCCTCTAAGTTTTGTCAGCTGTCTTGCCTGCACGCTACCACATGACCACATTTTTCATCTATGTTCCATTTCACCATTTTAAATCCCTGAGTCAATGCTACGTTTCTTACCGTGTACCATGGAATTTTACACGGATTTCCTGTTAACATGGCGGCCCACCATTTTCTTTGGGAGAGTTGCAATTTCTCCGAAATATACTATTTTGGTTAACGGCACCGTGATGGTTAATTTTATGTGTCTACATGCGTGGGTCACAAAGTGTCCAGATATTTGCTCAAGCATTATTCCATGTGTGTGCATGAAGGTGTTTCTGCATGAGCTTAACATTTAAATTAGAATGAGTAAAGCAGATTATCCTCCCTAATGTGCATGAGACTCATCCAGTCAATTGAAAAACTTAATAGAGTAGGAAAGAATGTCACCTGGCTTATTGCCTGAGCTGGGACTTCAGACTCCTGCCCTCAGACTGCAACTTACACCATCATCCCTCCTTGTTATCAGGAATTCAGACTCAGACTGGAACTACACCACTACTATTACTCTTGGGTCTCCAGCTTTCTTACTGCGTATCTACTTGGGATTTCTCAACTTCCTTAATAATATGAGCTTATTTATTTATTTATTTTCTTTCTTTCTTTCAAGACAGGGTCTTGCTATGTCACCCAGGCTGGAGTGCAGTGATGCAATCATGGCTCACTGTAGCCTCGACCTCCCAGGCTCAAACAATCCTCCCACCTCAGCCTCCAGAGTAGCTGGGGCCACAGGCATACACCACTACAAATGGTTAATAATTTTTTTCAATTTTTTTTTAGTTAAGGGGTCTCAATATATTGCCTAGGCTGTTCTTAAAATGGGTCCAGCTGATTCTCTTGCCTTGACTTCCCAAAGTTCTAGGATTACCAGTGTGAGCCACCACACTTGGTCCCAATTTCTTATATTAAATCTCTCTCTCTCTCTCTCTCCATATATATGTATACACATACACATACACACACACACACAAGCCATATCATATATATAATATATATTTAATATATGTGTATAAATTATATATGTATATATATTTTATATATATACATATATATAATGTGTATATATATATAATCTCCTATTGGTTTTCTTTCTCTGGAGAACCCTGACTGACAGAGGCACCACTATCCTCAGAGTCACCCACATTTTGGATTTATCTTCCATTATATTCTTACTCCTCTTTCTCACAAACGAATTTGTCAAGCCCTCTCATTTGTATCTTCCATTACATATTCCACGATTATGGTAATAGTGCTCCAATTAGATATTCTAAACAGAATAGTGGCTGTACAAATACAAATTTATTTAAAATAGAAAGCCTCTGTGACAATGATCTATTGAAATATGTGCCCTGATGGTATTATATGTAAGAAAGCTGAATATTATGTAGTAATACAATAATTTTATCAAAGTTCAAATACCAGGAGACCAGAGAGAGCAAGAAAAATTAGAGAAGTTACCATTGTAAACATGGAGGTTAAGTTAGATATTTAAGGATGCATAATATTTAAATACCAGGGAAGGATCAGAAAAGGGCACCCTTGGCACTGAGAATATAAGCATAGACACAAAGTAGGATATGAGCAGAGACACAGAGTAGGATGGGTATATTCAGACAGTGAATAACCTGCCAGAGTAAAGTAGAAGTTTGTGTAGAAAAATAATTGATTTCAATTTGTGAAGAATAGAAATGGCAGTTCATAATTGTGCATGACATCCAAACAGAAGTGTTGAGATGATGAAATTGGCAATAGTGTGTTAAACCCAGAAAAGCCAGTTAATTAGTTCTAGTTCAAGACCTAAGCCCTAAACACAAGGAGATCTGATGCTATAAATTTTCATCCAAGCTCAGGAGAAGACCTGTGTCTCAGCTCAACCAGTGGTTTTACAGCACTAAGCAAGTGCAGAGTACTGAAAATATCTGGGGAAGATTTTTAGATGGCCCAATGACTAGAGAATGCTGCTGATATTTAACAAATGGAAGCCAAATATTCTAATCCCACCGCATTGCAAAAAGTAGTCACATACAATAGAGAAATGCTACACGTCAAATGTTGATAGTGCCCCTGTTGAAAACAACTGAGAGAAAGTGTTTTTAATTAGAAATACATAGGCAGGCTTTGAGAGATGAGGGATCACCTGGAAATTAGTGTACGCTGTTATTCCCTCATCTTTCTTATAGAAGCCAGCCGCATTTCTCTGAAGAAGTTAGCAATTACTACCTTAAAGCACAATGGCTTTTGGATGATAGTATACATAACTCAGTAGTTCTCAAACTGTAGCCTGCTTCTTAATCACCAGATGGTCTTGTAAAAGTATGTATGGCTGGACTCCATTCTAGAGTTTCTGATTCAGTAGCCTGTAGAATGGAGAACTTGCATGTCTAACAAGTTTATATATAATGCTGAATACCATTGCTATAGTCGGTGGAGGGAGGGAGCAAAAACAAATACAAAATCGAAGAATGACATCTAGATATTTTCTCCTTGACTTTTTGTTTCATGGTTAGATGGAAGACAGGTGGAGGGGATGACACTAGAAGAAGTCTGGCAAGATATAGCAATATTTTGGCTTATAAAATCTTTCTGAAAATTTCTTTCTCTTGAATGGGACATAGAATATAATATTACCTGATTTATGAATACTGTGTGTCCAGTGAAATCATCTAAAATTCTTATGGTCAAATGTTCCCTGCTCTCCTTTAGGTAATCTCTTTTGTAGTCAGCTGTTACTATAACAGTCAGCATTCCCTAATATATACTGAAAGGAACAATCTCAAAAACTTACCGGTGTATGTTTATTTCTCGTTTATGTGGATATAAACAAAGACAAACAAACAATAAGATGAGAACAAACAAATGTTACTTATTCAGAGATTGCTATAGCAAGAGAGTCAGCCACTATCATCTGCATTTACAGAGATTTACAGGCAAAGGAGTAGGAAAGCTTTACAGTATAAAAAAGGGAAAGCTTGGGCCGGGTGCAGTGGCTCAGGTCTGTAATCCCAGCACTTTGGGAGGCCGAGGTGGGAGGATCATGAGGTCAGGAGATGGAGACCATCCCGGCTAACACAGTGAAACCCCATCTCTACTAAAAACACAAAAAATTAGCCGGGCCTGGTGGCGGCGCCTGTAGTCCCAGCTAGTTGGGAGGCTGAGGCAGGAGAATGGCAGGAACCCGGGAGGTGGAGCTTGCAGTGAGCAGAGATGGCGCCACCGCACTCCAGCCTGGGAAACAGAGCGAGACTCCGCCTCAAAAATAAAAAGTGGGGCGGGGGTGGGGGGAAGCTCAGGTATGCCTTGATTGGAGGCTGTTGGCAAGGGAAGTTGGAGGCAGGCTAACTAGAAATGGAGCATCATATTTGGTTGGTTATGGGAGCATATTTGCTTTCTTCTTGGTCATAAGCTGGAAATGGGGGCAAAAATTAGAGAAAGTGTTAGTTATTGATGAAGCCCTGCTGTTTGGGGCTGATTGCTACAAAGGTTGTAGCTTGGCTTCTTTGGCTGGTTGCTACATCCGGGTTGTGGGGAGAGTTCTATTTTTATATGGGATCTGGCTGTTGTCCATTTGTATGTTCAGTCTCTCACTTCCAGTACCTGTCAGCATCTGCGGGTCCAGATGTGCTGCTGTAGCTCTACTCTGAGCTATAGATAGGGTGTAAGTCTCCTCCTTCTAATTTTTGAACCGAACTGAGGCACTTTTTTTCTGATGACAGAGTGCACAAGAGCAAGAGAACTGTTGAAAACTCACAATATCTCTACAATCTTCTAATCAGGATGCATTGGTTATGGCTGCTCACCATTCTATTGACCAAAGCAAGTCATATGATCAAGATTAAAGAAAATAGAAAAATGCACAAAATAATTTCAAACACTATTATAATCTCTCAGAGCCACAAAATGCCATGACTACACAAATAAGGGGGAAATGGAGCAGGAAGTTGGGTTATTAGTATATGCACACAGAGATGTGTTAATAAAGTCTGATTCTGAAGGATGTATTATTTTTACTAAAATTCTAGACCATAGATTATTCATGGGAGTTAATACTTGGTTATTATATCCCTGATTACATATGTTTATGTATTTTACATTATGTATAACTTTAGAAATCTGATGACTAATAGAAAATGTGAAACTATTCTAATCTGCCACAATGTTAGTTATGCATTCAATTTATTTTGTTTTTTACAATATTACAACTATTTGTTATTCCTCTTGTACTGAATTTCTCTGTGAAAAAATAGGATTAAAAATATATTAACTATATAATAATTGTATATATTGCTAGTAAAGTGATTCTAAGGCTTATATTTAACTAATGATTATAAACTCCTTATATACAAGTATAGATGAATTTTTTCTTTTTCATTTATAATATTACTTTAGTGTTAAAACCATGAATTTAGTATTCATACTAAATGAGAAAGTCTTTCCAGTAAAATTTTTAGCACTTTATAGTTTTATCTTCTCTATTCTCTAAGCTCCGTGAAGTAAGCTTGATATCATCCATCTAAAATGAATGCCATTATAAAGAATAATGAGTAGGGAGGTAAACATACATAGCTATAGGAGAGTCTACAAAATACAGAATTAATAGAAGATCTAGTGTCATCTCTAGTTTATCTTATATATAATAAGCTGGAAAAGTTTATCTCCTGTATGGACTGAAATTTCTCTTTTATCTGCAAACTGTGATCGATATTCAACCAGCTGGCGAGTAAACTAGTCATTAAGGTGTTTCTCAGCTTCAAACCCACACTTCCATACTCTGGGGTACTACAGCTGGAACTCTGCAAACACACATTGCTTTGCTAGGGGATTCTTTGTTATGTTTTGCAAATATTAGAAACTAAAGGAAACCAGACAGCCCATGAAGGGCAAAGTTACTTGTTTCTTCAAGTTTTGTTTCCCATTCCTGTTAGCATCACCTCAGCAAAATCACTCACCCTGATAACAGAAGTGGATTCCACTAATATCAGTTGGCCACAGTTTCTCATTTGCGTCCCAAACTCTTAGAACCAGCCTCATGAAACAACCTCAGAGATACACGCCCAGCATGTTTTTTGAAAGTCGGAGCTGCAGCTGCAGAGAGCGGCATCTCCATATTTCTAGATTCTGATTATCTTAACCTATTCCTGTTGGTCTGCAAGTGTTTACAATGGTGGCTACTTTGTGTAGTTAATACCTCTGTGTTATTTCTATTTTTATAATAATTTCACAGTAGAATTACTAAACAATTCTACTTAATAATTTTTATATACAGTTTCTAACTTAGCATTTCACTCTGCCAATAGCTATTTATACAGAATTGTTTATTAAATGTTCTCTGTTAAAATAACTGGAGTGGTTCAGATTTCTTTACTTGAGTCTAGCCGATAAAAAGATAGTTGAATGCCGGGCGCAGTGGCTCACGCCTGTAATCCCAGCACTTTGGGCGGCCAAGGCGGGCGAATCACGAGGTCAGGAGATCAAGACCATCCTGGCTAACACGGTGAAACCCCGTCTCTACTAAAAAATACAAAAAAAAAAATTAGCCGGGCGTGGTGGCGGCGCCTGTAGTCCCAGCTACTTGGGAGACTGAGGCAGGAGAATGGCGTGAACCCGGGAGGCGGAGCTTGTAGTGAGCTGAGATCACACCACTGCACCCCAGCCTGGGCGACAGAGCCAGACTCCGTCTCAGAAAAAAAAAAAAAATAGTTGAATTAAAATTTTTCATTAATTAAAAACAAAAAACAAATGAAACTTTAGATTTTATTACTTCGATTATTTTCCTTTACACCTAACAAAGGCCAGTTTCTAGCAGAAAGTAGCAGTTTATTAGCAGTTGGGATGAGAAAGAAAAACAAATAATCTCAAAATGTGAAAAACGCACAGAAAAAGCAACTCTTGGCATTCTGTTCTTGAGGTATTTATGGAAATTAAAACACTGTTTATTCACAAAAAAGCCATAAAGCCCAAAATGTTTACACAGTTCCCCCGAACACTAACAAGCATTAATTACCTCCTGCCTTCTTGTGCGCATGCCCTTATCATTGCCACATTGCTCTACCGTCTGGCCAAAAGTTTTGGCATTTCTCAAGCCTTTCACACTGTGCTTCATGTTACTTCCTTTATGTGCAGCCTCTTACATTTGTCCCTCACAATAACTCCTCCACACCTGATAAGGCCAGTTTGGAGACGTGTCCCAAACCCTCCAGTCAGTCCTGCCAGCTTCCTTTGCTAGGCTCCCTGAAAGCCTTATTAACATTTTTAAAATAAATCAGTGTACACACACACACACACACATATACACACTCACACGTGTGTGTATATATATATTTTATTCTAATTACATATTTGGTTATTGGTTTTCATTATAATTGAATTTTGCCAGGTTAGAAATCATGCTTTATCTATTCCTGTGACACTGTCTGACATGTAGCTGGTATTCAAAAAATGTTTTTTATATGAGAAAATAACTGAATATTAATTTACTTTATGACCATCGGCTAAATATGTTGACAAACTATCCACATTACAAACCCCACAAAGCAAATGTACATAAAGATTTCATACTTGGTTAATAGTTCAGGATTCCATTAAATTGTTTTCTGTTTATACAAAGATGCTGCCACCATTTCATAGCTAGGATTTGGGTCCAGTAATATGTTTAGGGGTAAAAAGACTGACTGAAATAAACAAGAGAGGCAGTGATTTGTGTAGATAAGCCGACTGAAATGCACTTTAGATTACTAATTGTATATGTACTAGATACTTGTTATTCAGAACTATTTCTCACTTCATGTGATTTTTCTGTTCAATTCTTTTAATCATCAGGTGCCACAATAGCGTGGATTTGTTGTAGGCTCCTTCTGTGAACAACAGAGAGATTTATCCTGAAATACATTCAAAAGTAAATATAATAAAAGTTTGGCTGGGCGCAGTGGCTCACGCCTGTAATCCCAGCACTTTGGGATGCCGAGGCAGGCGGATCACCTGAGGTCAGGAGTTCGAGACCAGTCTGACCAACATGGAGAAACCTCATCTCTACTAAAAATACAAAATTAGCTGGGCATGGTGGCTCATGCCTGTAATCCCAGCTACTCTGGAGGCTGAGGCAGGAGAATCGCTTGAACCCAGGAAGTGGCAGTTGCGGTGAGCCGAGATCGTGCCATTGCATACCAGCCTGGGCAACAAGAACGAATCTCTGTCTCAATAATAATAATAATAATTAATTAATAATAAATAAATAAAAGGGTCAATCAAAATACTTATTTTAGAATCCCCCTAAATGCAAGAGAAAGTAGATCTTTATACTTTCCAAGATCAGGAAGTTTAACAATTAGGTGTGCCCAGATACGCTTGTGGCCATATTTCTCAGCACAGACGTGAACTTTCAGAAAATGAAGCACAACAGATGAAATAACCGCTGTGAGAGATGGAGAAAGAGAGAGAGGTGACGGATGTACGAAAAATGAAGGTTTCTAAAAATACAGTTTGATCACTTGAGCGTAGTGATGCCTGAGTCTACCTAGCTCAATTCTAAGACTTTGCTGGTAAGTGATTTTATAAATTTTGAGGGGATTAAGCTAGATGGAACTTTGTCTGGCTTTGACAGTAAGGGTATTGATCGTACTTCCTTTTAATTATTTCCATTAGCACGATTCTTTGAGAACTTATGAAATAGTTTATATGACTTCACATCCTACAATAGAGTAGTTAATTATGAAAATCCGTAACTCAGGATTCACTTCAGATACATTAAGTAGTACTTATTCACATAACCAACAAATTCTCATAAAATCTAGAACCAAATGAATCTTTGAACAAGTGTAATAATTTCATACATTATGTTTTGGAGAGACGGACTATTAACTTAAACTTCACGTATCCAGTAAGTTTGAGCTTCCAGCTTCACAGTGTAGACTACAACAATGATGAAGAGAACATATAAACTTCTTGCCTATGTTGATTTAAAATCTGCATTGGTTTTATTCTGGTTTTGCTAAGTTATTCATTTTTAATCGACAGGTAAAAACTGTATATATTTATGTAATATACAACATGATGTTTTGAAATATGTATACATTGTTATTTAGATACACACTAAGAATGGCTAACACAGGCATTACCTTACATACTTATTTTTTGTGGTTATTACACTTAAAATCTACTTTCTTAGCAATTTTCATGAATAAAGTACACTGTTATTAACTACAGTCACCATGTTGTACAATAGATCTTTTGAACAAAATCAACATTCATGTAATGTCTAATTTTAACACAGTACTGAGCAAGCAGTCTTTCTTACATTTGACAGTTCATCGTATGTTTGAGTACAGCTATTTTTTCTTCTGTGTCTTCCTAATTCTAAGTTAAACAGCTCATATTCCTCAACTATTCCTTTTGAAATAAAATCCAGAGTATCTGCCATTTTCCTTACTTCTCCTGGGTGCTCTCTGTTTTCATTATGTCATTTTTCTCCTAAAAAGTTTTGAATGTGCTTCTTCTAAATTGAAAGCAATTTGCAAAATGTTTTCTACCCAGATTAGCATATAATGAACACATTACTAATCATAACTAGGATACAATACAGTTATTGGTGCAGTCAAAGTCTGTGCTATATTTTAAGTGTAATTGAACAATGTTGAACTGCGGTCAACTAAAACCCACAGATCATTTACACACAAATTGCACCAAACATGGAGCTTTACTAATTCCCATGAAGATGTGGAAAACTAAGCAATTCATCTACTTTCCTCCATTTGCTTTTGTGCATATTTGGTTATTAAGAAGTATGGATCAAGTAATAAACTATTTAGAGCTATAATTTTGAAGGTCCTTAGCAGATTATTTTATAAAGACAATTTAATGTAAGTTGGATGAAATAATTAGTTAGCATGAATATGTAATGACCAAACAGCTAGAGGACTGCCTTTTCATTCTTAACTGAATTGTGTAGTTGCGTTTAATTCATTACATTAATTAAATAGGTCAATACTATTGTAGACTTTAAATTTAATATGTATTCTGAGAGCTAAATTTTCATTACCACATATTTTATGTTATGTGATTATAAAATCTAAAAATGCTTAGTTTATAAATTGTGTAAAATAAGCAAAGGCATGAATTATTACAAGAAATGCCTCAATGGTAAAGACAACAATTAGTAAAATGTTTAGACACACATGAAGAAAAAATACAAAATACATACAACTGTAGGATTACATATTTTTTCAAACAACTTTATAACATGAAAATATTTATATTATTAAATAGTCTTCAAAATTACAATTTTTAATGAATAGACCAGGATTTCCTGTGCCTTAGTAATCAGTCTTACAAGTTTGTGGCCTATTTTTTTTTTAATTATTGTTTCTAGTTGAACCAAAGGGAGTTACAGAACAGGACTTATGGCTGCTCTGAGAGCCTTTTAGTATGATGATTCCAAAATGTCTGGATAACAGAGCTTTTGTCTAGTGCCTTATGCTAATTTAGGAAAATCTTTGGATTCCTTGTTAGCCAATAGACTCTGAAAGTGATAAATACTGACTGACTTCATGCCTGTTTGCACTGTACTCCATTGTACTCTGTAATCTTAATGTATAGCCCATCCCTGAAGATGGGTGAAGCATAGCTGGACGAGCTGAGGTGGTCTCTGTCACAACACCCAGATCCATTTCTGTGCTGTATTTTGTCAGCTTAGTTTATGCCAGCTTGGATCTGGATGGTAGCAGTGGAGCATCCCTACAGCATCAAATGTTCTTAATATCTCAGACCTATTATCCACAAGAGTGTATCTCATAGTCATGTTTGTTTGAGACCAGGAAATTGGCACTTTCTTTGTGGCATGTTTCTGATTAGGCGGCCATGTCTCCTGATTATGTTGATTTCCTTCAAAATCTTTTGGCATTTAAACTGTGTTTGATTTATTGCCAGGAGATCTACATTTATTACTTGTATCAATATGAGCTCATCATGGAAATTTTTCCATTTAGTAGTCATGTATTCGTACATTAAAAGGTGCAGTGTCCAAGAGAAGGGAGAAGGGAGATTTTCATTTCTCATAAAAATCTCAATTAATAACCCCATCATGCAGATATGACAAATTATGAAATAATTTATTTTCTTGTCATTGTTTTAGATTTTACTTTCTATTTAGTTTTTGTGTTTGAAAAAAAATGGGAATTTCTGCTGTTATCTGCCAGGTGATAGGAGAAATTTTTTTAAGTGTGTTATAAAAGGATCCAAAATACATCATACTTGATGAACCGAGACCCTTTTAATCCCAGAATATTCTGTGCTATTTGAAGTGCACTGTTATAAGTTCTAGTCTAGTAAATAAGTTATATCCTTTCTAAATATGTATCCTATTAATAATTCTAAATAAATATTTCCCAAGGAAAACTAAATCCTTACATCAAGTGGGCAACCATTGGAGTTAAGAGGTGTGGCTTCCTAAACATGCCATCCTGCTGAGACTCTGACTGATGTAGAATATGTTTTTGGATACCTAGTCTTGCCTTTTTTCATCATAAGCAATGGACCAGATGAATATAATACTTGGGAATACATTGTTATACTATTCAAACCTCTGACATTTCTGCTGTTTTTTGGCTTCTAATAATGTGTTTAGGTCTGAAGACAGCCTCATCATTTTTTATCTTATTTCCTTCTTTTTAATATATTGATTTTAATATATTTATATTTTATTTATGCTCAAAATTCATATGTTCATTAGATAGTTTTTATATGTGAATCCCTTATTTCTATGTTGTATTGGCAATCCCTTTCTATCTTCATAATTTGTCATTTCTTCACAACAGTAATAAAACAATTAAAAACTCTCTTTTTATTATATATTTGATTATTGAGTTTGTTCAAGTTTCTTCTTCAGGAAAACCAATATTTTGAACTTTGTATCTGTTCTCTTTCCTATATCTCTATCACCTTTTTAGCATTTTTACTTCTTATTTTTCTACATTTTTGACTTTCAATGACATTTCTATGTTTTAATTTTTCTAGGGTAAATAGTAATTATGCTATTCATTTGTAGTTTTCTTATTCTTCCCTATTTCATCTATCTTCATTTTTTTTCCACCTTTTTTTTACCAACACTCTCTCCAATTCAATTGTCCTCCTTCTCTTCTATTGTCTCCCTTATGTGAATCCAAGCCTTAATACTATCTGACAACACAAAGTAAATGCTTTCCAAATTTTTCTAGTAGTCAGTCCTTTCAAGAGATTATTCTTCTCCAACTTGAATCATTATTTTCTCCTTTTCCAATAAATAATCTTGTAAGAGTTCTCACTTTTATTTATTTTCAGTATACTAATACTTCAACCAGAAATATCAGTTCTAGTCATATTTTTGTCTATAAACAAGGTGGAATTTCTTGTTTCTCCTCTTTGTGTATTTTGATGTCAGAAAGTACTCCTTAAGTGATTACCCTGGAAGACTTGCAGACATGTATAACTCATCACCAAATTCCAAAATAGCAGCAATCATTCAATATTGTGTGGCTGGATGATTAAGGAATGTGTTGTTTCCACTTTCTGGTTATCTTAAACACTCTGAATTTATCCTATTAAAGAGAGAGGGAAGGAGATTGAATATGAATAATAAGCAAGAATACCCAGGGAACAGCTTCCCCACGATTTTCCCCACATATATTCTCTGTACTTCTCAATCCACATGTCCTATGTGAACTTCCGAGACCTATCCATTTCTGCCTCAGATCTGTATAGTATTTCTGGGAACTACTATCTAAAAGTGATGGGGAAAAATGTTATGGTTGTATAAAAAGGTGAAAGAACAAATAGTGGGTCATAGATGGTGGTTCTCAGCAGTTAAGTGGCACATTTCTTGGTGGTGTAGACCAGGACTTTCTTACCTTCACAGATATGTTTGGTCGGGTTTACATAGTCCTTTAAGCTAATTTTTTGTTTTTGTTTTTGTTTGTTTTCACATTTTGAGATACTTTAGACAAGCCATGTACTCACTTGCTATATAATCCCAACTTTATGAATGAGAATAAAGTCTGATTTGCATGTTTCTGTTGTCTGCGGCTTCTGGTGGGTATTTGGATTTACAATCTCAGGAAAGACCTCAAATTTACAGGAGAGGGCCAGCAAACTTAATTATGCCATATCTGGAGCGTCAGCATGGTGCATTCATTTGAATACATTTTGGCCTAAGAAGTTTTGCTTGGCCTAACAAACTTTCACTAACAAGTGAAAGTTTCTCCCAGATTTTAGTGATAGTGCAGTTTTTTAGTGTTAGTGTTCAATATAATGATAAAATTTTGTCTCCTGTTGAGCTATCCTTAGATATTTTAGTTGGAAAATAAAATAGTTAAATCATAAACTAGAAAACAATTCAATTTCTAGAAATTTCCTTCAAGGTAAATTTAATCAATTCTCCTCACTTTATAGATTTATTTTAAGAGTTTCAAATTGCTTTCCCGAGGTTATATTGATATTTATGGTAGGCCTCAATCTAGGGACAACATTCTTTCCACACTCTGCACACGTCAAATATTTCATATGGAGCTTGTTATTTTGCCCATCTTGTCCAACTTTTAAGGTACTTTTTATATTTATTATTTCCCCCTTAAGGGCATCCATGGAAGTCATTATGTGAAAATTCATGTAATTCTAATAAAATAAAAACCAGGTTGGATAATTTTTTTAAATTTTATTTCTAAAGCACTGTTGCTAATCAATTATTTTTTTTTTAAAGCTAAAGTGCCTCAGGTTGCTCAATAGTAGGTGATTTCTTAAATTTTCCAGTGAAAACATCCAAAATATTTTTTGTCAACCTATGTAGGTAAACATGAGAGGTGCTAATATTTTTTATGATATTTATTAATTTGGTTATATATTTGATATGTAAAATTATAATTAACAAAATTTTTAAAAGAAAATTATGACTGATGAAAATACAAATAAACACGTGTCGAAGAAGTAGTAAAATGTTACAACCAGTTCAAAGATCATCCCAGAAGCTAGGATATTTACAGTCAAAGTTAGGATAAGATTGCCATATTAGATAAAAACTGGTTGATATCCAAAAATGTCATAATTCTCTGGTTTATTTGTTACAGTGGATGGAAATTATTTTGCAATTCTACCATACAAAAGTCTACGAGTTCACAATTAACCTCATTATTTCTATAGCACTTAATCAATATTAAATAGTGAGTTTAAATACATTTCTTAGACAATTTTTTGTGGCTTTTCAATTCATATAACATTGAAGAATGTACTGACTACCTTTCTTGTCTTATTTACAAATTTTGGACAATGTTTTCTGACATATCAATTTCAAATCGTAATTTTCCACTAATATTTCATAAAGCAGTTTATCTCATATGAACAATTTTATTTAAATCAATGTCTTTATGATTATTTGGACAGGTTGTGGGGTGTAAAACACATTTCTTTAAATCACATCATCTTTATTTCTCATTTGTTTTCAACGCAAAGCATTTTGAATCTATTATTGCTGTTGTTCCTTAGCAGAAAAACCGTCTTCTTATTTGTGATCTCCAAAACATAACCACTTACTTTATTACCTTAAGTAATCTACAAAAATTTTCTTTGCAGCAGCAACATTTGAATTTGTGAAGTCAGAGTCAGAAATAAATCAATCTACATTAATTCAATTTCTTTGCTCTTCACAATTTTTCTAACCACTGTCTTGAGTTTTCTTTATAAGGATTCAAAATTAGCATAGATCAAAGATATTTTATGCTAATGTGTATTCCCAATACATCTTTATTAACAACAATAATGTAATTGAGATATTGTCCCCATAAAATAAAAATACAGAAATTAAAACTAAAAGTCTTTCTCAAGATGTATGAGAGTTAATTTTGGGGCCAAATAATAATTTCCATTAATTTTGACATTAACAAAATTTTTTTCAACTAATCTTTTTGACAGAGCAATTTATGGGTGATGCCTGTTACTCCCCCTCTTCCCAGAAATAACAGGGACATTTTTGATGCTCTCAAGATTAATTGTTATGTTCATTTATGAGCTTTACTAATTTGTGAATTATACTTTATCATTAAAACCAGTGTCATTTGTTTAACCCTTTGTTTACTGTTTAATCACTCCTTTTAGAATAGTTGCAAACTATCTATTTACAAGATCACAAAATTTTTGTCTTATATCTTTGAGGGTTATGTCTTATGTTCAACATTTTAACACAGTAGTAAAAAAATCAGTGATACATGTTCAGATAACATACCTATTTATTATGATCAGTGTTTACAAAAGAGATCCTGGAATTAAACAGAAGATACCCTAGTGTCACTAATAAATACCTGGTAAAATTATCACAATTTTAAAGAAGAGGTTGATGTTTTATATCATATGAAAATATCCATTGATTATTAATTATGGTGCTAATAAGTACTACATCTAAGTCTACACATACCCTAAGATAATGAAAATTTTACATAAATAGCATTTTGACTGACCATAATAAGAAGATTTGGAGAGTATCTCTGGACTATCTATTATACCATCCTTTCTTCTTTTTGCTTCTTATCACTCATTACTCCCTTTCAGTTACTGGAGTGTGAAAGATGATTAGACCAAAATTTTAAATACATACAGCAATTGGTAGATCCAACAAATAAGACAGCTAGCTACTAATACTCAGTTTACACCAGGGGGTCAGAATCTGCAATAAGGGGCCCCTAATACTCCATCGTAATTAACTTACAATTAGACGTATGCTTTATTTTTGCTATTTGCTAAGGCTTACAATTATAAACTTTATAATAAAGTCAGAAAAGGAACTGGACTTCTCTGTAGCTCATTAAATCCATTCCATTTTACTCACATGCAGGATTTAAGTACACTTTATTGTCAGTAGTATCCACACTAGTTTTATGTGACAACTGAAAGCCTAACAGCCCATGGTTTATCTCATAACAATTTCCGTTTCTGTCCCAGATTGATATATCTTTGCAAATGAGTCTAGCTGTATCTCCAAGGCTGTTTTACAAAGCCCTATTATTACTCTGATTATGTTGTTTCATCAATTTCCAGACAACCAGTAATATGGCAAACACATTCACATGCTAATATGGCCTCAAGGACATACCTGAATTTAAAGTCAAGTAATCACACTACAAAACAAAACTTTCTTTTCTCCTAAAAGGTGGTGCCTTTCTTATACCAGGCTTAATAATCAAATGACTATTGTATTAATCACGGATAGTCTCTAAGATATGAAAAATTAGATTTTAAAAAAATTTCTTACTCTCATCCATTAAAACCTAGACACCAAATAAATGTTTAGATTCCATAGTGTAAATTGTACATTAATGTGTCTTCAATTAAGACTTTGATAACTACCTATAATATAACTGATTCTCAAAGTGAGGGCACAAATCCTTTGAGAATTCAGAGATTTAAATTATTTCTGTTCCCCTACACCATGACTTCATCTCTGTGTTTGCAACTATGACTCTCTCTCTCTCTCTAGAGTTTGAGAATGAAACAATGCCATTCTTTTCAAATTTGTTCTTCTTCATGGAAGGCTCAATGTATGGTAAATTTCTGAGATTGAGTGATTTTCATTTGTTTTTTTTAAAAAAAAAATTCCCATTTTCTTAAGGGAATATGTGCATGTCTAAGACATTGCAATACTCTGGCATGGAATAACAAGAAAAGGAAGCTATAAGGATAAAATATGCTTGGAGAAAGAAAAAGAATATGAGACAATTTCAAATTTGTATATAAATGTGAATACAACACTGTGATGAATTTAATATGTAAAAACAATTGAGGAAATTTTTTGAATATAAAAATAATCAGGAAAAGCAGAAAATCTTGGACATGGGCAAAAGAGATTTCTGGGTTTTCTTTCAGTGGCATGCCAGTTGTTGCCTAAGACACTCTGGGGATCATCTGATGCTATTGGGGTGTGTACCACTTAATGTCCTTGACTAAGCTATTAATAGAATTTAACTTGCAGAAAACTGAGAGTAATGCACATTCTTCATGGTCATAGCGATGAAATGGCTCTAATTCAATGCTGATGGAAATCAATTTTAACTGGTAGAGCAGCGGTCCCCAGTGTTTTTGGCACCAGTCACCAGTTTTGTAGAAGACAATGTTTCCAGAGACAGGGGGCAGGGGTGGTGGTTTCAGGATGATTCAAGCACATTACATTTATTGTGTACTTTATTTCTATTATTATTACATTGTAATATATCATGAAATAATTATACAACTCACCATAATGTAGAATTAGCAGGAGCCCTGAGCTTGTTTTCCTATAACCAGAAGGTCCCATCTGGGGGTGATGGGAGACAGAGACAGATCATCAGGCATTAGATTTTCAAAAGCTGTGTGCAACCTAGCTCCCTTCCATGTGCAGTTCACAACGGGGTATGAGAATCTAATGCCACTGCTGATCTGACAGGAAGCAGAGCTCAGGTGGTAATACGAGTGATGGGGAGTGGCTGTAAATACAGATGAAGCTTTGCTCACTCACCCACATTGTTCACCTCCTGGTGTGCAGTCCATGGCCCAGGGGTTAGGGACCCCTGTGGTAGAGGATGTAAATCTCTGTGATTCAAGTCTTTATTTTACTGACTTTAAACTCTTTCTGGTTCCCTCAGTAATCAGAGTTCAAAATTGACATATGCATATTTTATATTTGTATGAGAACAATGGTTTTAACATTTTATAAACTCAACTTTTACTAAATAATGAATACAATTATGTGTGTCAAGAATAAAATAAAAATTAAGAAAGATTATGTTTAGCCCCTAATATGAAAAAGTTACTATTTGCCAGATCATGTGACTATAGGCAGTCTAAGTTATTCTTACAAACCAGTTACATTTAAGAAGTTGTGGCTTGAATGAATCAGTGTATTTTAACATAACTGATTGTCTATATTGGAAACAGACTTCATTTTTCTTTATTTTGCCTTTAGAGTATCCTTTCATCCAGTTTCATTTTATCCTAGTTTGTGCTCTCACAGTCTTCATTGCTTTGGTAGAACTGTGTCTGCTTTTGTTGGGAGGACTTGTCCAAGAAGGATGAACAGTCAGTGTCAGTGTCAGAAGACACCAGGAACGTTGTGCAGTGTGGATTGATCTAAAGTCAAATTGGCCTAGCAGATTCTAATATAAACTGCATATTGTACTGTTCTTATAGTTTTCGTTAAGGCTGAGTAAATACAACTTTAAATAATGATAATAATAAAAGTAGCCATCTTTTCTGTAAATTGGAAGGGGACTATACAAAAGGGTAAAATGCTGACAGGTGGTCAGCAGTAACTCCTGGACAAAGTAAATATGGGTGGCTGAAGCTGCATGAGACACTCCTCTGACTGATGAAGAATAGAAGCCTGGTCAGAACACTGTTGATGCCTATGCAGATATAACAGAGAAGGAGGAAATTTCAAAGGGTAGCCTCAGATTTTCTTGAGCCAAGCATATTTGGACTTTATTTTTGTGACCTCTTCTGTTTCCATTAACTGCTCAGGACTAAAGGACAATCCTTGAGATTATAACAAAGACCTGAGATGTCTCCCGTGATATGTGCACAGACCCACAGTGGGAGGAGTTTGCTAGACCTGTGATTTAAATCAAATAGTTTTTATTAAAAACTTTCTCCAATAACTAATAACTTTCACTAAAGTTCTTTTTATTATCCATTATCAAAGTTCCTAATTGCAGCAGCAGCTGAAGTTAAAACTAATATAAAAATTGCTTTGTTGAGTTTTTTCCTTTCTATTTCTCTCTTATATTTGAGCAGCATGAACAAATTTTTACAGTTTTGAAAATATGTATTGATGGATCCCGGCAGCATTCAACTGAGGGATAAGAATAAGAACACTCATGGAATAAAATAATTTAAGAAATTCAAGGTTGTATGCAAATTTATGAAGCTATGTAATATTTTGCTTCATGAATCTAGTTCTTTAAATATTTTCTGTGAAAATATAAAATAAGAGAAAGCTTTTATACCTATAGTGTCTTCCTTAAATAAATTATCATTTTGGAAGAATTTTTATATTTAAGTGTAGATGCCCTAAGGAAGGATTTATCTTAGTTCCAATAATTAAACATATTAAATTGCATATAATGGGTAAGATATTGTGAACTAAATTCTTAGGTGAGCTGCCTCATGTTTTATGTGGAATACCTTTCATAGTAGTTTTCATGTTAATGCCTGGCAAAATGATTTTGTGATTTGAAAGCAATAAACATTATTTGCAATTTATGATCAGGTTATTCATCTACCCACTCAACATATTTTTAGTGAGCTCTAGTTTGGTCCAAGCATTTTTGTTCTGCCTATGGGACAGGGCAAAGATAAAAATGGGATTAGAAAAGCATTTAGTCTAGGCCGAGCAAGGTGGCTCACACATGTAATCCCAGCACTTTGGCAGGCCAAGGCAGGCGGATTGCTTGAGCCTAGGAGTTCGAGACCAGCCAGGGCAATATGGTGAAACCCCACCTCTGCAAAAAATACAAAAAATTAGCCAGGATTGGTGGCACGTGCCTGTAGTCCCAGCTACTCAGGAGGCTGAGAGATGGGAGGATCCCTTGAGCCCAGGAGGTCAAGGCTGCAGTGAGGGGAGATTACGCCACCGCACTTCAGCCTGATTGACAGAGTGAGACTGTCTCAAAAAAAAAGAAAAAGGAAAAGGAAAACATGTGCTCCTGACATCATTCATGGTAGAGACAGACATATATGCCCCAACTATTTTTCAAATTCTACTGTGGTTTGTACATTAGAATAATGGAAAACAGTGTACTATGAGGCTACAAAGAAGGAAGAAATTAATACCAACAAGGATAACCTATAAAGACTTCAGGAAGTCAGGGGAAAATTATCTGAACTGTAAAGATAGGTATAAGTTTATTGAGCAGAGATGTAGGGAGAGAGGGTGAATAGGCACCAACTAGGAAGAGTACACCACAGAGACAGAGCCATAACCATACACAAGGAGTAGAGAGTAGTAAGAAGTTCAGGATGACTGGAGGGTATCATATGTATATTGTACATATGAAATGTACCTGTGGGATAGGCGGCTGAATGCTTAGATTGCTGAGAACATTGCATGCCAAAATACGGTATACTGATCAAATTAGTCCACAGTGGGAGCCACTAAAATTGTTGGTCCATTGTGAAGTGATGTAACAGAGCCTCACATCTGCATAAATAAGAGGATTATGAATGTGGTATTATTGTCACAAAAATGAATGACTAGTCCAATAACTCAAAAACAGTAAATTACAAAGCTGGTAGTAGAACCTAAATCTTGCCAGTACAACAGTTCAAGTCTATCCCAGTTATACATAAATTGGAAAAGTTTCCTTAAATATCAGGCATATTATTTTCGTTGGTATTTTTAATCTTCCAAAGAAGATTAAAAAAATTATCTGGAATAAATGCCAAAAAATTATTTTTAAATGTATTGCTCCAGAGACATTCAATGAAGTATTAATTTCAAGTTTTTGCACATAATACTATAATAGAAATATTGAATAATACTGACAAGTATGTTAAGACAAATAATAAAATCTATTTTAACTATTTTAAAAAGATTCTCTATTATATAGAAAGAAAGGTCATAGAACTCAGTATCCAAAATAAATTATTGAAATTTTCTTTAAACTAACAATGTGTATTTAGAATACGTTTTCTGTATTTTAAACATTGTACTGTAGATCATTATCTTTCCATACTAAAAAGCTAACTCCTGTCATAAATATTATACATTTTATGCCTAAAAATATCTAAATATATGTTTTAGTTTTACATTTTATGTGGGAGTCAAAAATATCCTAAAGAAAGGCATCTTTTAAAATTTCTTAAGCATTTCCATTTTTCTACAAAGTCTATGTTACACTTAGGTTAAAAAGAAGAATGAAAACCCCTCAAGCCAGATTTTATGACTTTTTATATCACACTGAAAAGTCAAATGAACTACAGATTTGAACCATGGAGATTTGTGCCCTACTATGAAATGGTCAGTATTATGAAAACTGCCATTATATTTTATGATGCTATTTGACCTCTACATAGGTACTTTCATTATCTGACAATAATATTCAATTTGCAAAACTAGCCCCAGTCATTTTAAGCGCCCAGCATGCAGGAAAGCATTAAACATTTTGTATTGGTTTTTATAGAGGGTCTTGTAGTGACCAGACTGGTACCTTCCATTTTTCTCTTTTAACAGTTGGGTTGCTGATCTCACAAATCATATTTCGGTTGGAAATGAAAGGTGCACCCCTGCCAGCATTTTGTTAGAAATAATGACACACTTTACTACCTGTAAGTGCTGACTGAGTGCTTCTGCCTTTTCTTCCCAAGGTGACTGTAACACAGATTGATGAAAGATTCTGCAGGACGACAAAGGTTAAAGATGCAGACCCGGAGCTAGAAGCCAGCACTGACAATGATGGAGTGGACTGCGATGAGAATGCCCACATTATTGTCCTATCCTCTGATAACCAATGTAATATGAAAACCAACTACAGAAGAAAGGAACAAATTAAATCCATTAATCAAGCATATCTCTGCTAAACAGTTGTTCGAAACTGATGAACAAATGAAAAATTTACTGTTTGTTTTCACGCTTGCAAGGATTGGGGAAGAAAATTAATTATAAGGTACTGGCGACACTATTAGTTAAGTTTTTCTTGAGGAAACTATTGCTTTGTCAAAGGACAAATGAACCTCATTAGGGAGATTAGTTTCAGCTGGTAGTTTTGCATTAGTACAAACTAATAATACACACTTCAAAAGATACCCTGAGTAAGATTATGGAAATTGAAATCCATTTGTTACTTCTTAATTTACTAACTGTTAGAAAATGACCACTCTATTACTTATCATGAAACCAGAAGGAAATCAAACATTGCTCACCTTTCAACTAAGTGCCTGAAAGAGAACTGTTCCAGCGTGGGCTTTGTGAGTGCTGTGATGATGAACTTACGCATACAGGAGTTATAACTTGGCCACAGCATTTTACTCTTATGTTGAAGCATGTCACGCAGAGCTCCATGCCAAACGCAATTTTTGATAAGCTCCTTTGAAATCCTTTCCTTTTCAAAATGTTTTAAATGAATTGGACAAATAGCAAACTGACATCTGATATTCTGAAATTCCCCTTAAATCTATACAGAGCAAGAACAGAAAAGAGAAAACGCTACTTTGCTATCAATCCTGTATGGCCATTGCACTGAGGCTCCTAAGCTGGCCACAGTGAGTGCAGTCCAGTTTCAATGTTCATTGAATCCCTGGCTTTTCTGTCAAGGCAGCTAAGAACAGAGCGAAATCACTGCTCTGGGTGAGGGGGAGTGCTTGGCTGCAGACACACGTCTTCCAAAACCTGTAGTGAGACCAGGCTCATTCCAAAGAGTGTATAAATCAGCTGTGAAATAATAATGACTTTTTTGGGTTCTACTGACCCGGCCTGGATTCAGACTGCTGACCCAGAAAAGAAAGGCTTCACACATCCCATTAGCAGTCCTTTCAGCCGTTGAAGACATCCCCATCCAATTCTGACTTGCTTTCCTTTACAGCAGTCTTGCCCTTTTTTACGGGCATGTAAACCAAATTGACGTTTACTTACTGCTTTTGTTTGGTTCCTTGATCTAACTTCTCTAATTTAACAGCAGCTTTCCAGGCATAGCGTTTGAATGAATCAGGCCAAATAACATTGAAGTTCACTTTCTCAAAGCTTAGGCTCTGTTACTGACAAAAGATGGGGGTAGAGTTTTAAAGTATTCTTCTTAATATAAAACTAAACGTGTTTCTCTAGACATATTGTCTCGTGATATTTTTAAAAGCCAGCATTATTTTTTTCAGGAAAATTAAGTCAGTCTATGACAGTGATTCCACAGTTTACCCTGTTGTCCTGGAGCGGGTAGGAGCTTTCAGGAGTAGCTAAGGGTTTTCTTTTTCCAAAGAAAGTGTGTCATGTTGAAAGAAAATTACAGGTTGTGTGGGACTGAGAAGTTAGATAATATAAGGGCTCTTCTAATGAAAAAAAAATCCAAATCTGCAAATATTAAACAAATGTCTTAGTTTGAGTTTTCCAAAAGCAAATTCCAGGAGGAGAATATGGGCACAATTTGCTTATAGGAGAAGTGATTCCAGAAGCACAACAAAATCATGAAGTGGTGACACGGAGAAGGAAGAAAGCCAATAAAAGGGTCATAAACAATAAGGAATACCACTCTGAGCAACTGGGGCCCACTCTTGCTGTGGGGCCCTCTGAAAGACATTTCGGATCATGCCTCAGGATGCCAAACCAGGAGGCAAACGCTGGAGTGTATACTACTCCTATTCCTAACAGACTGAGGATTGTTCCTGGAGCTAGTAACTTCCCAGCATTCCAGCCTTCTCTGTCTTTGCATATGTTCATGGGCAGTGCATATTCCTTAGAAAACCCTAAGAAAGGGTAAGGCTTAGGTGGAAGCCGTAGACACGTACAGGAACCATCCAGCAAAGCCCCCGTTGAGCTCCAGTGTAAGCTTAGGGTGGAGAAGGATACTAGAAAGGTGTGACAGCTTCTCCACTAGATATCAAATTAAATATTTAATTAAATAAATCACAACAAATCCCAAGTATTAAAAGATGACAAATATGGTCATTTCATACTCACCAACATGAAGGTCGGTATGACAGAGGAGAAGTCAGGAGAGGTGTGATAACAGGCCTAAATGACTGCTGCCAAGAATCTTATTGTTGTGATAGTAAAATAATAATTATAACGATAATAATACCTTATGAACACACTGCTAAAGTCTTTCTCAGTGTCTCAAAAGATCTGTGTGAGAGCCCCTCAAACATGGGCTTAAAAAACTTCTTGGCAAATTTCCCATGGCTGCTATTACTGAGTTTCTCTAATATCCTATGTATGTGTAGCTCTGAAATTAAGTTGAACATCATTTTTCAAAGCATTTCTGAACAACAAGAATAACAACAATGAAAAATGGAAAAATTACTCAAAACATTTATTTTAATATATGCACATACTTATGATAATTGATAAGCCATAATTTTTTACAGCCTGGTTTATTATCCCAGGCACTACTGACATTTTGAACTAAAAAGGCCTTTGGTTGGAAACAGGGGAGCTGTCCTGTGCATTTTAGGATGTTTACAAATATTAAACAGATAACTCCAGGAGGAGAATATGGGCACAATATTTGCTTATATGAGAAGTGATTCCAGAAGCACAACAAAACCATGAAGTGGTGACACGGAGAAGGAAAACAGCCAATAAAAGGGTCATAAACAATAGGGAATACTATTCTGAGCAAAGTATCCCTGGCCTCTACCCACTAGATACTGATGCATGTACCACTACTACCAGATACACATCTTCCCCAGTTTAAAGAAATAAAAGAAAGTCTCCAAACATTGACAAATGTAAAAAACAACAACAACAAAATACCTCCTGTTAGAACCACCGATTTAGAACACAGAAAAAGTTGCAAACTAGGGATCTGGCAAACAAAAAAAATTCTGAGATCTTTTTACCTTCAATTCATTTGCTTATACACCTTATATCTCCCTCTATGCTACTTATAGATTTAGAAAAATTCTCTAATTCAGTCTCTTTTAATATTCAAACAAGAATAGTATTGTGTAAATGAGAAAATGTTCTTAATGACTAAACCATAAAATATTGTCAAGGATATCAAGAAATGAAGATACTTTAAGGAGCTACCTATCATCCCACATTAATCAACATACCAGAAAACAAATAATATCTCCTATATTTAAACAATTCTAAAAAAGAACCCATGTATCTTACTAATTATTTAACATTTTAAGTAACAATGGTAAGCTAAGTGCAATGTTTAATAGCTCCCTGGTACAATATAAGATTGTTATGATATGTGATATGTATATAAAAAGTATTTAATATAAGATATTGACTAATAAAAATAGTCTTTTGATCTTCTGCAAAACCATAAGTGTATGGAAAAAATTACATTAAGCTTAACTAACATTTAAAAAAAACAACTACAGTGGAAGGATCACCTGAGCCCGAGAGGCGGAGCTTGCAGTGAGCCAAGATCACACCACTGCACTCCAGCCTGGGCGACAAAGTGAGACCCTGTCCCCTCTCAAAAACAACAACAAAAAACAAAACTACCAAATTCTATAAAACTTTTCCAAGCTCTTGAAAGTAAGTAAGCACTTCTACACAAGATAAACTTTCTGCCCTCAAGAATAAACAATCAAGTGAAGGAAGAAATACAGGTTTGTGTATTATAGCAATATAATTAAACTTTATAGTGCCAAATAATGCTATTTCTCCCTAATAGTATTCGGTGATAAGAGATCCTTGGAAATTTTAAAAGGTGACAAGAAAAAGTTAAATAATTTTAGACAATGGAAAGCATATTCTCTTCTCAGTGACATTCACATTGTTATATAAAAGGCTCTGGAAGGTTTGTCAGAAGAAACGTATATTAAAGTTTTTCTAACCCAACATTTTATAAGTAATTTGAGCAGAGAATGATTCTCTCACAACAAAATCAAGATTTGGTGGGTCATCAAATCAGAAATAAATGTATTAAAGAATTTAATTTCCACTGAAAGATGAGAATAAGCGTAAAGACAGAAATTTAAATTTTAAGTGGACATTATAAAATGGGGAATGTTTTTCCATAGAGGAATGTGGATGGAAACCACCAAAGGTATAAGAAATACCAAGATTAGAAAATGCTGGTCAGGCTGGACACTGTGGTTCATTCCTGTAATCCCAACCTGGGAGGCCAAGGAGGGAAGATCTCTTGGGCCCAGAAGTTCAGGATCATCTTGGAAAACATATCAAGACTTCACCTCTACCAGAAATTTACAAATTAGCTGGGCACGGTAGCATGTACCTGTAGATCTAGCTACTTAGGATACTGAGGTGGAAGAATCACTTGAGCCCAGCAGTTCAAGGTGACAGTGAACTTTGATCAGGCCACTTCATTCCAGCCTGGGCAACAGGGTAAGATCTCGTCTTTAAAAAAATAAAAAATAAAAAATAAAGTGCTAGTTATATTAGGAAATAGCCTGACTGAGGTCCAAATGCATGTGGAAGGCTGTTTCAGCAAAGGTAATATCCCAGCAATGCAAAGCAAGTGCTCCTCTATGCCACAGCTTGCTTGAATTTCAAATAAGGATGATGATAAAATGTATATTTATTAAGGAGATAATTGACGTAATGTGCTCAGTACAAGTTTTGGCTTATTACAAAGCATTCAATAAACCCTACATCTTATTATCATTAAAACATTAATACATACTGTCTGAGCATCACTACTTTTTTCTGGAAAATAGGGCTATAAATACACTGAAATCCTCACAAAGGTATTACAAATCTCGGGTGATCTACTCTGTAAAAGTGCTGGTAAGTGGAAAGTGCTACCCAAGTGCAAAATCTTATATTTTATTTAAAGTGCTACTTAAGTGAAAAATACCATGTTTTATTAGAGTAGTTTGTATTTCTGTCTAGAGTCGCTCAATGAGTCAAACTGTTTTCCTCTTTTACCCTGTATTGTTTGGCATGGAAATTCGATTTTCAGCTGTAGGTTTTACTGAAACATCATTTATTGGAAGGGTGTCAAGGTAACTCAGATTTGAAGGAAATCCTGAAGGAACCAGCGATCCTCTGGGAGCCTCATTGAGTATAAACCAGTGCTTTAACCTGGCAAAGAATCTCACCATCTTTTTCCATCTCATCTCTGCTTCTTAGAGTGGGTCACCTTCATTCATTCAGATTTTTCCTTAGAGGCGTGGAAACTGGTGTCTCTGAGACTACATTGTTCTAACTCCAGGACCTGAGAGAGGGGATTTCCCTGTGAACTGTGCTTGTAAAACTCCAGGTGAAAGAATTTGACTGTCTTTATCACATTTCTATTCTTGTACTGATTCATTCATTCAGTAATATTGTATAAAAACCTAATAATTTCCAGGTCATTTTTTCAGCCTAGCTATATAGAAGTGAGCAAGGAAAAGTCTCTTTCTTTGCCTATTTTAAATTACAACGTGTGAAGTAGAGAACCAGCAAAGAGAAAAGAAAATTTAAGTGGAAGTACAGTGAGGAATTTAATGCGAAATAGTGTGACATGAAGAGATGGAGTTGAAAGCAGGATGCTTTTAGATAGCCAGAAGAATAGAAGCACTACGATGGGCCACGCCAGTCCAGTCAGGGTTTTCTGAAAGAGGATGGATCTGAAATATAAAGTTGTAGTGAAGAAGAAGCAGTTCCCTCAAAGGAAAGCGTGTGGCTATCTCCCAATCTGTAATCCCTAAAGACATGATATTGAGATTTATGGTGTGTCTCTGTGTTCCCACTCAAATCTCATGTCAAATTGTAATCCTTAGGTATCAGGGGAGGGTACTGGTGGGGGTGACTGGATCATGTTGGTGGATTTCCCCCTTGCTGTTCTTGTGATAGTGAGTGAGTTCTCACAAGATTTGATGGTTTAAAACTGTGTGGCACTTCGCCCTTCTTTCTCTCTCTCCTTCTCTGCCATGGTAAGATGTGCTTGTTTCCCCTACACCTTCTGCCATTATTGTAAGTTTCCTGAGGCCTCTCAGTCATGCTTCCTGTTAAGCCTGCAGAACTGTGACTCAGTTAAGCTTCTTTTCTTCATAAATTACCCAGTTTCAGGTAGTTCTTCATAGCAACGTGAGAATGGAATAATACATTGAGTAAAGACAACATAGATGTCTACTACATCCTCTCCTTCTGTTTATTTATTTATTTATTTTTTAACTACCTTATCTGTAAAATTACATGAAATCAGGTTGGGCGTGGTGGCTTACGCCTGTAATCCCAGCACTTTGGGAGGCCAAGGCGGGTGGATCACTTCAGGTTAGGAGTTCAAGACCAGGCTGGTCAACATGGTGAAACCTCATCTCTACTAAACAATAAAAAATCAGCTGGGTGTGGTGGTGCACACCTGTAGTCCCAGCTACTGGGAGGCTGAGGCAGCAGAATCACCTGAATCCAGGAGGCAGAGGTTGCAGTGAGCTGAGATTGCGCTACTGCACTCCAGCCTGGGCGACAGAGTGTAACTCCGTCTCAAAAAATAAAATAATAAAATAAAATAAAATTATATGAATTCAAGTTTTGGACAAGAAGTGATTTAAAAAGTCACTTTATAGATAGCCATCATAACTAGAGATTGCATCTACAGAAAATGTTGCTTAAGCATTTGGTAATTTAGTAGTTTATAGGACAATTCTAACACTTCAAACCTTTTATTCAGGAAGTAATAAAATTGTTAAACAATAATCCTGAGAAGTCGCTGGAAGTTGTGGAAAAAAGTACATTCTCTAAAAATGTATGACAAAATAATATATAATGTATTTGTTGGAACATATTTATTGCATAACTAAAAATGTGAAACTAAGCCTTGTGATAATGACTGAAATAGTAAAAAAATTAATGATCAACTCATATTCAAATTTAGCCAATAATATTACCAGTTATTTTGTACAAAACTTTTGAGGTTGCCAATAAACTAATTTTATATTTAACGTTTATTTTTGGAAATGTTTTATCTTTCTATCAATGGAGTCGCAAAAGTTTGAAAACGGCAGAAAAAGTAAAAACAGAAATAATCATTTCCTCCTCTGTGCTGCCTCTGCTCTCATACACATTATTTTAATGTGTTTTTATTTGTTTACAGTTCTGTCTCTCCTACTGGCCTGGATGTTCATTAGAGCTGGTACTATTTATGTTCAATTTTTTATCTCTAATGATGAGTTTAGTAATGCTTGACACATCATCACTTGTTAATTAATATTTATTAAATAAATAAATGAGCCCATAACACTGAAGGACTTTGGTAAAGTTATCTTTTTCTCCTTACCAGTTGGGGACTATTGGAATAAAATTGAATGATGTGAACAGGAATGAGGTAATTGATTTACATTGTTCAAAATCTATTGCAGAAAAGTGATAACCAAAAAGAAAATTGAATTCTTTTTCCAACTTTAAGTAGGAAATCAAGAGAGCAAAGGGATGTCCTCAATTCCTTCTGTTATGTGGGAGTCTTTGAAAAGGGTTTTTTTCCCTTTTGTGGCTTCAGCTAAAATGTTTTGCCTTAGAGAAACAGACTAGATGGTGCAAACTGGTGATTACTTTTTTCAGTTTTGAGCATGATGTTCAAAGAGCCATAAAATTGTTTCCCTTCATCAGGGGTACAATGTGGCAAGTACAGGGGTAGCCATGCAAACTCAGTCCAAACTTTCTAGCCATTTAATTGGATGCTATTGGGTGCCATCTCTGTGGACCATTTCCCATAAGGAAAGGAACCTTTTCTGTGACCTCCAATGCAATCAAAACTATTTGGCTTAATTTTATCTTTTCCAGAAGAACAAGTCCAAAGAAAAATTACAAAAGAAATGTAATAGCACTGTTACTCTTTTCTGCTGGAGGGATTTGCAATGTGACTATTTTAAAACTTACTATTTTGCAAAAGCCAATTTTCTTCAAGAGGCCGTTAGCACTCAAATCAGCAGCACAATAAACTTACCAGAATCAGACTATGTTGAATGACGAAAAAAATAGTTGCAATTTTATAAAGCAGAATGACTTGCTTTGTGATATTATTTATTTATTTTACTATACAATACATGTTAGAATTGAGATGAAATGGGTGTTTCTGGTTTAAGGTCAATGCATACTACATAATTTGGTGAACCTCGAAGCAGGCACTTCATTATATTTCTTAGAAAAGGCAGTGTCATAAGAGGTAACCACTCGACACCTAAGCCTCACAGCTTAATTCAAACCTCAGCTCTGTCACTTATTTTTGTAACTTATCTTTGCCTTACTACTTTTCTTGGTAAAATTAGATTAATGTGTGTGTTTATATATAAATATATTATGACACAGGCCATTATATATGTATGTGTGTATATGTGTGTGTGTCTGTGTACATGCACCAATATGTCAACCCCAATTATGTTTTCAGGAACTGGTAAATATACACCAAATTGGCCCAGAGAACCACTGGACCCACTGGACTTTGGCAAATATTGGGTATTCATCAACTCAATTGGCCCATTTGTCTTCCATTCTCCGTATAGCATCATTCTTTTATTATTATTATACTTTGAGTTCTGGGATACATGTGCAGAACGTGCAGGTTTGTTACGTAGGTATACACGTGCCATGATGGTTTGCTGCACCCATCAAACCGTCATCTACGTTAGATATTTTTCCTAATGCTATCCCTCCCCTAGCCTCCCAACCCCCAACAGGTCCCCGTATGTGATGTTCCCCTCCCTGTGTCCCTGTGTTCCCATTGTTCAACTCCCACTTATGAGTGAGAACATGCAGTGTTTGGTTTTCTGTCCCTGTGTTTGTTTGCTGACCCTAGAAGAATACCATTCAGGACATAGGCATGGGCAAAGACTTCATGACTAAAACACCAAAAGCAATGGAAACAAAAGCCAAAATTGACAAATGGGATCTAATTAAACTAAAGAGCTTCTGCACAGCAAAAGAAACTATCATCAGAGTGAACAGGCAACCTACAGAATGGGAGAAAACTTTTTCAATCTATCCACCTGACAAAGGGCTAATATCCAGAATCTACAAAGAACTTAAACAAATTTACAAGAAAAAACAAACAACATCATCAAAAATGAGTGAAGGATACGAACAGACATTTCTCAAAAGAAGACATTTATGCAGCCAATAAACATATGAAATAAAGCTCATCATCACTAATCATTAGAGAAATGCAAATGAAAACCACAATGAGATATCATCTTATGCCAGTTAGAATGGCAATCATATAGCTCCATTCTAAGTGGGGGGGGGTGCATAAAAACTCTTCAGGCGTTCAGGTATCCATGTCAACTCACATTTTCTGTGCAATAATTCTTTGAATATATGAGCATGCTGATTTTCTCAATGAACAGTCACCTTAGAAAACTTTCACCATGGCTTTGTCAATTACCAATCTCCTTGTTCATGAGCTTATAGTTCCTTACCCTTGCCTCAAATAACTGCTTATTAAGGCGTAACAAAAATGTGCTTCATTCTTTGTTTCCCCTCGACTCCAGAATCATGGCTACCTCTTCTTGCTTTTCACTCTATTTCCTTTCTTGATTTCAGGCTTGTATGTATTTCCAGCATCTACCCAACCCTTCCCCCATATTTTGCTCCCAAACATTATTTTAGCTTCCCAATTCTGGCTTTCTCACTGACACTATGATGCTCCTTTGTTCACGCTTTCAGTTCCAACTAGCATTCCCAGCAAGAACATCCCACAGTTCCACAGCTGAAATTCCCACTCGTTTTACACTTTCAAACTCTCTAATCTTCCCTTCCCACGGTTGAACTTATTATTTCTCTGAAGTATCAATAAACATTTACTTCTTAATTAACCAAACTAATTTTGTAATTGTGTTTACATTTGATTTTATAAAAGACATGGTCATCTATATTATTGTTTTCTCACTATCATCTTCTAAATTGATTGTTTAAGATTATCTTCACCACCTACTTTTTTGTTGTTGTTCTGGCTGCTAAAACAAAAACTGACTCAAAATTTGAAACACTGTAAAACATTAGCACATCCCCTTAGAAATACAGGACATTTCTATCTAACTACTCATTCTACCTAAATATTTTAAGCCCTAGGATACTCCACTGGGGACTATCTCATATCTTTATGGTTTTCTGACACTTTATAGATAACATAATATTCACATAACAAGTTTAGCATTCTGATATCTTCCTTTTGAATTAAACTCTTTATCATTATGAAATTCCTCTCTTTAAATCTAATTATAAGTCATGACTTGGTTCTTTTTGGTAAGACTGGAAACTTCTGGCTTACTGCTGTTCCTAAGGTGTTGCCTTCTTTCTGGGGCTTTTAAATAAGGATCTTTGTCACCTCATCACTGCAAGATTACAGGATATATTGAATTCTGCCTGTTAGAAGATTTTAGCTCACTTTTTAATATTTAACCACACACAGCTTCAAATTTTGGCAAATGCCTTGAGGTAAAGAATAGACATGTTTATAAAGACTCCAATATGTCACCTTTGCCCCGTATGAAAAGCAAAATGCCTCATGGTTTCCTGTCCCTCATTAGCGTAGGTTTTTATTTTTTTTATTTATTTATTTTTTCAGGCACAATTCCTGAGTTCTCAAGCTCTTGACAGGTGACAGCATGCTGGCAGCTCTCACAGCCCTTGCTAGCTCTTGGTGCCTCCTCGGCCTGGGCGTCCACTCTGGCCATGCTTGGGGAGCCCTTCAGCCCGCCACCGCGCTGTGGGGGCCCTTCTCTGGGCTTGTTGAGGCCGGAGCCGGCTCCCTCAGCTTGCCGGGAGGTGTGGAGGGAGAAGCGCCAGCAGGAACCGGGGCTGCGAGCGCACACTTGCAGGCCAGCTAGAGTTCCAGATGGGTGTGGGCTTGGCGGGCCCCGCACTCGGAGCGGCAGGCCGGCCCCACGGGCCCCGGGCAGTGAGGGGCTTAGCACCCAGGCCAGCAGCTGCGGAGGGTGCGCCAAGTCCCCCAGCAGTGCTGGCCCAGTGGCGCTGCGTCGGATTTCTCGCTGGGCCTTAGCTGCCTCCATGAGGGGCAGGACTCAGGACCTGCAGCCCACCATGCCTGAGCTTCCCCCCTACCCCCTCCCCCTCCCCCCTCCCACCCTCCCCTCCCCCTCCCCTCTGACCCTCCCATTCCTGCCTCCGCCTATCCCCTCCCCCTTCTCCCACCCGCCACCATGGGCTCCTGCTTGGCCCCAGCCTCCCCGACGAGCACCTTCCCCTGCTCCACAGCGCCCAGTTCCATCCACCACCCAAGGGCTGAGGAGTGTGGGCAAACGGAGCAGGATTGGCAGGCAGCTCCACCTGTGGCCCCAATGCAGGATCCACTGGGTGAAGCCAGCTGGGTTCCTGAGTCTAGTGGGGACTTGGAGAACCTTTATGTCTAGCTAAGGGATTGTAAACACACCAATCAGCACCCTGTGTCTAGCTCGGGGTTTGTGGATGCACCAATGGGCACTCTGTGTCTAGCTGATCTGGTGGGGACTTGGAGAACCTGTATGTCTAGCTAAGGGATTGTGAATGCACCAATCAGCACTCTGTGTCTAGCTCAGGGTTTGCAAATACACCAATCAGCACCCTGTGTCTAGCTCAATGTTTGTAAATGCACCAATCAGTGCTCTGTGTCTAGCTAATCTAGTGGGGACTTGGAGAACTTTTGTGTCTAGCTCAAGGTTTGTAAATGCACCAATCAGCACCCTGTCAAAACGGACCAATCAGCTCTCTGTGGAACAGACCAATCAGCTCTCTGTAAAATGGACCAATCAGCAGGATGTGGGTGGGGTCAGATAAGAGAATAGAAGCAGGCTGCCTGAGCCAGCAGTGGCAACCCGCTTGGGTCCCATTCCATGCTATGGAGGTTTTGTTCTTTTGCTGTTTGCAATAAATCTTGCTGCTGCTCACTCTTTGAGTCCACGCTGCATTTATGAGCTGTAACACTCACTGCGAATGTCTACAGCTTCACTCCTGAAGCCAGCGAGACCACGAACCCACCAGAAGGAAGAAACTCCAAACACATCCGAACATCAGAAGGAACAAACTCTGGACACTCTGCCTTTAAGAACTGTTACACTCATCACGAGCGTCCGTGGCTTCATTCTTGAAGTCAGTGAGACCAAGAATCCACCAATTCTGGACACACTCTGACTAACTCTAGTCACTTGTAAATGATAAGTGTTCACATGTAAAAAATAGCTGTAAATCCCCAGTGTCAATTCATCACTTCCTTCAATGCCATCTTATACAGCCTCTTTTGTTGTTTCCTTACCGTAGGTGGACGGGCCTCCGTTTCTAAGTACTGTGAGCTGTGGGCCACTTAACTTATTCAGAATTCAGAAAACAAGCCATATATTCAAGGCCCCTAAGTCTCCAATTTTGTTACTTTAGCAACCTTTGCCACCACTAAAAGTTCTGTGATTTAGCTTTTGGTCCAGCAGGAGCTCATGGCCTGGTGTATGCCCACATCCGCAGCCACACCCAGGACCAGCAAATGCATACAGGGAAAAATAACAGCTGCCAATTGTCATATTGCCTCTGAACAGTTCTCTGTTCTCCAGAGGTTCTGTTAGTCCTCATTACTTCCACTGCTCTTGTATACTTTTTAAAATGCAATTTTCGCAACTCATCCTGTTTCTCTAGCGGTTGTCAGAGGAAGCATTGTCCTGACATTACCAACTACACCTAACTCAAAAGCAAGATTTTTGTTTTGTTTTGATCTTCGATTTCTCCCTCTTGGCCACTAGTTTTCTTCTCTGTAAGTTGAAAGTTCTATCCGATCCTACTTAAGACAACTTTCAACACTTATGAAAAAAATACTCTCTTTCTGGCAAGGCTCACCTTGAGTTTGTTTGTCCTAAACATGGAATCAGTTGTTCCACTGAGAATCCTGATTCCTGTTGTGAAGAATAGCGTTAGATAATTAGAGGCTGAAATCTTGGCATTAAGATTGTATTTCAGATTGTTTCTTGTGACAGCTAAGTAAATGCAACCTGAAATGAGTTATAAAAGGTTATCCGTGAAAAATAATGATGAGTTCATGCTGACATTTCTAACATGATACAAATATTGCTGCAATAATAGCATATTAACTTATTAACCATTTTTAATAAAATGTGATACATTATTTTATGATATCATTATATTCTTTACCACATTGTTAACTTCCACTTCTATTTTTCTTTTAACTCTTATAAGAAGTGTCCAGTCATGGGTTATAAAGTAAGAAAGTCCAGTAAGTAACCATTTTCAAAATCATTTTAACGCCAATTTTCCAGAAAATATAAAAACCTCTTAGCTTTTCTCTGAAAACTGACAAATTCAGTAGCCTAGATATGGCTACACTGATATGGCTTGTCTGTGTCCCCATCCAAATCTCATCTTGACTTTGCACGTGTTGTGGGAGGGACCCAGTAGGAGGTAATTGAGTCATGGGAGCAGGTCTTTCCTGTGCTGTTCTCATGATAGTGAACAAGCTTCGAGAGATCTGATGCTTCTATAAAGGGGAGTTCCCCTGCAGAAGTTCTCTTTTTGCCTGTGGTCATCCATGTAAGATGTGACTTGCTCTTAGGACAAAAACCTAACGCATGCAGGGCTGAAAACCTAGATGAAGGGTTGACAGGTGCCACAAACCATCATGGCATATGTATACCTATGTAACAAATCTGCATGTTCTGCACATGTATCCTGGAACTTACAGTAAAAGTAAAATAAAATAAAGATGTGACTTGTTCCTCTTTGCCTTCCGCCATGAATGTGAGGCCTCCCCAGCCATATGGAACTGTAAGTCCATTAAACCTCTTTTTCTTTTTTTGCAGCCTTGGGTATGTCTTTATCAACTGTGCGAAAACAGACTAATACAGAGACATATATTTCAGATAAAGGCACAAGAAATTAGGAGCAAAGAAAAGTATAACACAGATTGTATTCGTTCTCACACGGCTATAAAGATACTACCCAAGACTGGGTAATTTCCAAAGGAAAGAGATTTAATTGACTCACGGTTCCTCATGGCTGGGGAGGCCTCAGGAAACTTACAATCATGGTGGAAGGACAAAGAGGCACCTTCTTCACAAGGTGGCAGGAGAGCAAAGAGAAAGTGAAGTGCAAAGAATTCCTTATAAAACCATCAGATTTCATGAGAGCTCACTCACGATTACAAGAACAGCATGGGGGAAACTGCCCCCATGATCCAGTCACCTCCCATTGGGTCCCTCCCGTGACACATGGGGATTACAATTCAAGATGAGATGTAGGCGGGGACAAAGAGCCAAACCATATCACAGACCAATATAATATTTTGCTTTGTTTTAATCCAAAACTCACCTGTTTGTGGCATTAATGTCATGTAGTTAATTGCTCTGATATAAAAAGATATTGAGCATTTTTTAAAATTTTTTGAGATGGAGTCTTGCTCTGTTGCCCAGGCTGGGGTGCAGTGGAAGGATCTTGGCTCACTGCAGCCTCCACCTCCCAGGTTCAAGCAATTCTCCTGCCTCAGCCTCCTGGGTAGCTGGGACTACAGGCATGCACCAACAGGCCCAGCTAATCTTTGTATTTTTAGTAGAGATGGGATTTCACCGTGTTGACCAGTCTGGTCTCGAACTCCTGACCTCATTTAGCTATTTCCTCAGGTAAGCCAAATGGTTATAACCCATACTTAGTTCCCTAGATAAAACTCCCCAAGTGCCATAGACTGCAAAGCAATCTCCCTAAGTATTTACCTTTCAAAAGAAGACATGGGAAATATCTCTAGGTCATAAAAGCCAGGGACACCAGGCATTTATTTGTCCCTAGGAAAGGCATATTTATGTTTCAAAAATTTAGTGTGAGAACTCAGTCCCTTCCCCATTCAATTTTTAAGAACCAAAACTGTTTTCCATACTTTTGGGAGGTGTGAGGTTGAGATGGTCTATCTACTGTACATAAACAGAAAAATTCATGTTTTGTCGCTCATCAGTGAAATATCTGGCCAGTCTTGTAAGAAAATTTTCTACCTGGCTTTCATCATGTTACTACAGGGGTTAGTTATTTCATCAGTGTTTGATAGTTTTCAGTATACAGATTTTTCACTTTCTTGGTTAAATTTATTCTTAACTATTTTGTTATTTGTAACGCTATTATAAGTGGAATTGTTTTCTTAATTTTTTCTGATAATTTATTGTTAGTGTGTACAAATGCAATTCATATTTGTATATTAATTTTGTCTTCTGAGCCTTTACTAAATTTCTTTATTAGTTCTAACAGATTTTTGGAGGAGTCTGTAGGGTTTTCTATATACAAAATCATATTGTCTGCAGACAGAGACAATTTTACTTCTTATCTGATTTGGATAACTTTTATGTCTTTTTATTAACTAATTGCTCTTGCTAGGACTTTCACCACTTTGCGGAACAAAAGTGTTGAGACTGAGCACTCTTGTCCTGTTCCTAATTTTAGAAGAAAGCTTTCAGCATTTCACCATGGAGAATGACATTGGCTGTGGGCTTGTCATATGTGGCTTTTATCGTGTTGATGTACATTAATTCTACATCTAATTTGTTAGGAGTTTTTAATCATGAAACATTGTTGAATTATGGCAAATCCTTTCTCTGCATCTATTGAGATAATCACATGATTTCTATCCTATATTCCTTCAGTGTAGTAGACCACATTTTATTGATCTGTACATGTTAAACCTGTCTTGCATACCAGGAATAACTCTCACTTGATTGTAGCGTCTGATCTTCACAGAATGCTGTTGAACTAGGTTTGATAGTATTTTATTTAGGATTTTTGCCTCTGTGTTCATGAGGGATATTGCCCTGTGTTATCTTTTCTTGTAGTCTTCTTATCTGAGTTTGGTTTAAGAGTAATGTTTGACAGTGCCCCCCCCGTTTTCAATTATTTGGAAGATATTGAGACAGATTGGCTTCAATTCTTCTTTTAATGCTTGATACAGTTCACCCATGAACTGATGTGGGCCTTTGCTTCTCATTTTTGGGGAGTTTTAGATTACTTCTAAATATTCTTACTCATTATTGGTCTGACAGGTTTTTCTATGACTTCATGATTCATTCTTGGTAGGTTATATGTTTCTAGACATTTATTCTTGTCTTCTAAATTATCCAATTTCTTGGTATATAATTGTTTATAGTCATCTCTCATGATTTTAAAAAATTTCTGTGGTATTAATAATAATGTCTCTCTTTCGTTTATAATTTTATTCATTTGAGTCCTCTTTCCATTTTTCTTGGTAATTCTAAAAAGCAGATTTATAAATTTTATTATGTTTCTGACACTCAGTCACATTGATGTTTATATTATTTTTCTAGTCTCTATTTTATTTATTTCCATTTTAATATTTATTAGATAAGTCTCACCTCATCTTTAAACTAATACTGGCATATTCTCCTAAAGAAAATTATGTTGGGGTGAGAAAAATTAATCAATATATTAGTTGTAATGCCTGAGACCATTCTAAATTATCATATATAGTAATACCATAAATGAAGATCATTTTAGTTATCAACTTCTCAAACATGGATAAGAAAAATAATTACATATTCTACCTGATTTAGCATCACATAGATATTTAAAATCTATTTAACAGAACCAGAGTTTTCTTTGTCTGCACCTTATTAATTTTTTATTGTAAATTAAGTATGACTATTGTTACTTTCATCCATAAGTATAAAATTCACTGGTAAAAATAAGTATGAAGCCAAATTTAGAATAATTTAATATTGTCATGATGATGTTAAATTACTTATATCTTTAGTGAGAAGGTAAAAAGACAAAACTATTAAAAATAATAGTAGATACAATAATTTGTTAAGAGATACAAAATATAAAAAGATGAAAACTATGACATCAAAAACATAAAATGTTGGAGGAAAGGATGGAGTAAAAGTGTTGATTATTTTATGCAATCAAAGTTAAGTTGTTATTGGTGTAAAGCCTCCTGTTTTAAGTATAGCATGTTTTATGTAAGCCTCATGGTAACCACAAAGCAAAAACCTGTAGTATATGTGCAAAAGATGCAAAGTAAAAATCATAGAATTCTACTACACAAAAATTAATCTCAAAGGAAGACAGCAAGAGAGAAAAAAAGGACATACAAAATAACCAGGAAGAAAATAACAAATGCAGTCATAAGTTCTTATCTATCAATAATTATCTTGACTACAAATGGATAAATTCTCCAATCAAAGACAGAGTAGATAAGTGGATTTTTAAAAAGATCCAAGTATATGCTAACTGCTAGAGACTCATTACCTATAAGGATACATGGAGATTGAAAAAAAAAGGATACGAATGCTATTCCATGAAAATGTAAACCAGAAAGAGCAGGGACAAATATATGTATAATATGGAAAGTAAACTTTAAGTCAAAAGCTATAAATTAAATTATATAATTCTATATTGATAAAGGAGTCAGTTGATCAAGAGAATATGACAATCGCCAATATATGTCCAAAGCATCAGAGCACTTAAATATGTATAGCAAATATTAATAGAACTGAAGGGAAAATAGACTGTAACACAATCATAGAATGGGACTTCACTACTACCCTTTTAGCAATGTATAAACTTTCCACACAGATAATTGATAAGGAAACGTTACACATAAATTACACTTTAAATAGACTTAACATACATACAGAACTTTTCATCCAACAGTAGCAGAATGAACATTCTTCTTAAGCACACATGGAACATTTTTCAGAAAAGATCCTATGTTAGGCCACAAAGCAATTCTTTTAATACAAAACAGGTTTTTAATAAAAAAGTTAACAACATGCTGTGAAATGACCAATAGGTCCAAGAAGAAATTGAAAGAAAATTTTAACAATATTTTGAGATAAATTAAAATGGACATACAACATACCAAAACTTACGGGATGCAGTATAATCTGTTCTAAGAGAGAGGTTTATACTAATAAATGCTTACATCAAATAAGAAGAAAGATCTCAAATAAAAAACCTACATTACATTTCAAGAAATTTAAAAAATGAATAACCTAAACCTACAGTTAGTAGAAGAAAGAAATAATAAGGATCAGAGAAGACATAGATGAAATAGAGACTAGAAAACAATAGAAAGATCAGTAAAAACTAAAGTTGTGTTTCTTGAAAGATAAGCAACAAAGAAATTTAGCTACACCCAAAAAAGAGAAAAGACTCAACCACAAATAAAAGTAAAAACATTAAAACTCCTGCATGGAAACAAAGAAATCGTAGGAGACTACTATGAACAATTATATGACAATATATTGGATAACCCAGAATAAATTGATAAATTTCTAGAAATTTACAACCTACCCAGACTGAATCATAAAGGAGAAAGTCTGAAAAGACTAATAATGAATAAGGAGATAGTATCAGTAATAAAAACTCTCCCGTCTAAGATAAGAGTGATTCCCAAGACCTGATGGCATCTCTGATTTCTATCAAAAATATAAAGAACTAGCACCACCAAACCTCAAACTCTTCCAAAACTGAAGAAAAGAAAATAATTCCAAACTCATTTTACAAAGCCAGAACTACCTACTGATACCAAAGTCAACTTAGGGGCACTCTGAGAAAAGAAAGTAAAAGGCCAATGCCTGTGATCAACATAGATGCAAAAATTCCCAACAGAATACTAGCAAACCAAATTTAATGACATTTTAAAAGAATCATGCACCATAACCAAGTGTGATTTACCCCATGGATTCAAGGTCGACATAACACAGGCAAATCTAAAAATGCAAGACACCACATTAACAGAATGAAGGACAAAAACCATATGATCATCTTAATAGATGCAGCAAAATAATTTGACAAAATTCATTATCTTTTTGTGATAAAACTCTCGACAAATTAAGTATGAGAGGAACGTACCTAAACACAATAATTCCATAAGTGACAAGCCCACAGCTAACATCACACTCAAATGACTCAAATGTGCAATGCTGAAAGCTTTACTGTGAAGATTGGGGCAGCAGGGGAATGAGGATGCCTACTCTCACCATTTCCATTCAACATAGTAATGGATATCCTAGGCAGAGCAATTCATTAATAAAAACGAATAAAAGGCAACCAAATTGAAAATGGAAAGGTTGTTTTTCTTCAGATGACATTCCCTTACATGTAGAAAATCCTAAAAACTCCACCAAAGAACATTTAGGACTGATAAAAGAGGTCAGTAAACTTGTAGGGTCCAAAATCAACATACAAAAATTAGTAGCATTGTTATATGCCAGCAAAGAACTATGTGAATTAGAAATAAAGAAATAATCTTACTTAAAATAGCTACAGAGATAAAATAAAGGCCAGGCACAGTGGCATACAACTGTAATCCTAGCACTTTGGGAGGCTGAGGCTGGTGGATCACGAGGTCAGGAGTTCAAGACCAGCCTGGCCACGATGGTGAAGCCCCATCTCTACTAAAAACGCAAAGAAATTAGCTGGGTGTGGTGGTGAACGCCTGTAATCCCAGCTATTTGGGAGGCTGAGGCAGAGAATTGCTTGAACCCAGGAGGCAGAGATTGCGGTGAGCTGAGATCCTGCCACTGCAGTTCAGCCAACCTGGGGGGTGGAGGTTGCAGTGAGCTGAAATCGTGCCACTGCACTCCAGCCTGGGTGACAAAGCGAGACTCTGTCTAAAAATAAATAAATAAATAAATAAATAAATAAATAAATAAATAAAATAAAATAAAATAAAATACTTAGGTATCAATTTAACCGAGGAGTTGAAAGATCTGTACACTGAAAACTATAAAACACTGATGAAAAAATTTGAAGAAGACATAAATATTTGGGAATATATTCAGTGCTCATGGATTAGAAGACGAGATATTGTTAAAATGTCCTACTAAAAAAATGCAGACACAGATACAATGCAATCCTTGTCACAATTCCAATGACATTTTTTATAAAAATAGAAAAAAATCCTAAAATTTGTGTGGCACCACAGAGAACACCAAATAGCCAAATAAATCTACAGCAAAAAGAACAAAGCTAGAGGCATCATACTACCTAACTTTAAAATATATTACAAAGCTATAGTAATCAAAACCACATGTTACTGGCATAAAAGCAGATATAGAGAACAAATGAAACAAAATAGAAAGCCCAGAAATATGCCTGTATAATTATGGATATCTTAGTGTGTTTTAGGCTGCTATAATAGAATACCACGTATTGGGTAATTTATAATGAGCAGAAATTTAAGGACTGGAAAATTTATAATCAAAGGGCCACATCTGGTGAGAGTCTTGTTGCTTCATCATACCATGGTGGAAGGCATAACATGTTGAGAGAGGGCACTCAAAAGAACAAGACAGGGCCAAACTCACCTTTATAGCAAACCCACTATCGCAATAGTAAATCCACTCCTACAGTAATGATAATAATCACCTCTCAAAAGTTGCCTCATCTAAACAATGTCATATTAGAGACTAAGTTTCTGACACATGAATTTTGTGGACACATTCAAACCATAACAACAGTCAACTATTTTTCAACAAAGGTGCCAAGAATGTAATGGAGAAAAGACAGCATTTAACAAATGATGTTAAGAAAACTGGATATCCACATGCACCTGAATAAAATTATACCCTTATCTCACAACACATACAAAAAATCAACTTAGAGTGAATTATGTACTTAGAAGTAACACGTAAAAGTGTAAAATTACTAGAAGAAAACATGGGGGGAACTCTATGACATTACTCTGGTCAATGAAATTTCGATATGATCCCAAAAGCACAGACAACATAAGCAAAAAAAAAAAGACAAATAATATTACATCGAACTACAAAGCTTCATCACAGCAAAAGACACAATCAACAGAACAAAGAGACAACCTATGGAAAATGAGAAAATATTTGCAAACCATACATCTGATAAGAGGTTAATATCCAAAATATGTAAAAAATACTTGAACAACTCAAAATCAAGTAAACAGATAACCTGATTTAAAAACTGACAAAAAAATAGACATTTTTCAAAAAAAGACATATCAATGATCAACACATATACAAAAAAATGCTCAATATTACTAGTCATCAGAGAAATGCAAACTATAACCACAGTGAGATAAGTATCTTACACTTGTTAGAATAGCTATTATCAAAAAGACAAAAGATAAATAAGTGTTGGCAATGATTTAGCAAAAAGAGAAGCCTCATACGGTGTTGGCGAGAATGCAAATTATACAGCCATTATGAAAACAGTATGGAGATTCCTCAAAGGATAGAAACTAGAACTATCATACTATCCAGCAATCCCACTTCTTCTGGGTATATGTTCCAGTTTGAATGTTTGCCCCCTCCCAAACTCATGTTGAAATTTAATTGCCATTGTATTAGAATAATGAAGTAGTAGAAACTTTAAGAGTTGATTAGGCCACATGGAAGCTCCACTCTCATCAGTGGGATGGGTGTCATTATAAAAGGGTGAGTTCAGCCCCCTCTTGCTCTCCCTTGCGCTTTTGTATTTTGTCATGGGATGACGCAGCAAGTAGGTCCTTACTAGAGGCTGGCAACCAGATATTGGACTTGCCTGCCTCCAAAACTGAGCCAATACATTTTGTCCATTATGAGTTATTCAGTCTCAGGTATTCTGTTACAGCAGCACAGATGGACTAGGACAGCAAAATGGTAACAAAAATTTCAGTGTTGCTATAATGAATACCTAAAACGGTGGAAGCGGCTTTGGAACAAAGTAAGGGATAGAGATTGGAGCAGTTTTGAAGTTAATGCTAGAAAAATTATGTATTGTCATGAACAGAGCATTACAGATATTCTAATGAGAAAGAAGAAGAAGAGAAGAGTCGTGGGAAAACTCGGAAACTTCTTAGAGATTAGCGGTTTGTGATCCAAATGTTGGTACAAATATGGACAGTAAAGGCAATCCTGATGAGGTCTCCGATAGAAATAAGGAGGAGCATATTGGAAACTAAGTAAAGTCTATTCTTGTTGTAAAGCGGCCAATAATGTGAATTAATTGTGTCAATACCTAAGGCCTTCATGGAAGAGAAAATTCAAGAGTGACGAACTAGGATATCTAACTAAAGAAATTTTTAAGCTGCAAAGCATTGAAGAAACTGTGTGGCTAATTAATTGCATATAGTAAAATTTGAGAAGGGAAAAGTGATTTAAAGATTGTATTAGTTCATTCTCACACTGCTATAAAGAACTACCTGAGACTGTGAAATTTATGAAGAAAAGATGTTTAACTGACCCACAGTTCTGCAGCCTTAACAGGAAGCACGACTAGGGGGTCTCAGGAAACTTACAATCATGATGGAAGGCAAACGGGAAAAAAAGCATGTCTTCACATAGTTCCAGGAGGTGTGGGGGGTGGGGGCGGGCAAGAATGCTACACACTTTTGAACAATGAGATCTTGTGAGAAGTCACTCACTATTACGAGAACAGGAAGGGGAAAATCCACCCTCCCATAATCCAGTGACCTCCCATTAGGCCCCTTCTTCGACACTGGGAATTAGTTTGACATGAGATTTGAGTGCGGACACAGAGCCAAACCATATCAAAGATGGAGTATAAAATTAAAAGAGAAGTAGAACGTAAAAATTTGAAACATTGCCAGCCATGTCAAGAATAAAAAATGCTGTGTGGGAGAGAATACCAAGAGTTGGTGAGCAAGATAAACTTTGATAAGGAAGCTCATATGTCTAGAAGGAAACCAGCTGCCACTCATCAGCACAATAAGAAAAGACCCGGAAGGCATTTTAGAGATCTTCAGGGTTGTCCCTCCCGTTACAAGCTCAGAGCCCTATGCCTTAAATGCTGAATTGTTATTGGTGAAAGGCACAGTGTGCACATGGTACCTGAGGGAAACCTGTGGCCTCTGCTTTCCAAATTTTGGCACTGCACTTCTTGGCACTCCAGCTGTAGCTCAAATGGGCAGAGCATGGCTCAACCTGCTGCTCTGGCATGCAGGATGTAAGAGCTGTGGAAGCAGGACTGCCTCCACCTAGATTTGTGAGAATGTGTCAGACAGCCTGGGTATCCAGAGAGACTTGCCACATGGGTGAATCCACCACAAAACCTCTATTAGAGATTTCTCTGTGCCATTTGGGCTATGGGAGTAAAGCTGCCTCCAATAACCCAGAAAGTAGAGTTTACCAGCTTAATTGCAGCCTGGGAAAGCTTCTGGCAGGAGGTTTCAACTAGTGAGAGCTGCTGTGTGGGCTGAGCTCAACAAACTCATAGAGGCAGGAATGCCTGAGGCCTTAGGGGCCCATGACCTTCTTCACTGTGTCTAGGAGATAGGACATGTAGTCAGGGAAAATTATTTTGGAGCCTTCAGATTTAATGTTGTTCTCCCTGTTGAGGTTTTTACTTACTTGGGACAAATTACTTCTTTTTTTCTTGTCTATTTTTTCTTTTTCAAATGGCAATGATGATTCTATGCTTGCTCCATCATTGTAATTTGGAAGAACGTTATGCATTTTGATTTCACAGGCTCACAGAGGAAAATTTACCACAGGATGAATTGTGCTTTAGATTTAGATATGACTTTGGAGTTTGGACTTTTGAGTTGATGCTAAAAAATAAGTTAAGACTTTTGGGACTATTGAGATGGAATTAATGTATTTTGTATGTCAGCCAGGACAGAACGCTATAGTTTGAATATTTCTCTCCTCCATATATTAAATATATATATATTAACAATTGTTTTGTGTTTTTAACATAAAAGTTGGTAGTAGATGTCTGTGAAATAAATTACAATCTACCAAAGTACATTTTAAGAACAGTAAAGTGGTGATTAGGTTTCTATATTCTTGCATTATTGTTATGACTGAATTTTTTTGAGGAAAACAAATAGAACAATTTGTAAAAAAATAAAATTCTCTTGAGGACTGGAACAAGACAAGGATGTCCACTTCCACTACTTCTATTCAACATGGTACTGGGAGTCCTATCCAGAGCAATCAGGCAAGAGAAAGAAATAAAGGGGATCCAAATTGAAAAAGAGGAAATCAAATTATCACTGTGTGCCAATGATATGAGTGTATATCTAGAAAACCCTGAAGACTCATCTGAAAGACCCCTAGATGTGATAAAAGAATTCAATGAAGCCTCAGGTTACAAAACCAATGTACACAAATTAGTAGCACTGTTACTAATCAATAACTCATTCAAGAACTCAATCCCTTTTACAACAGTTGTAAAAAGAAAAAAAGTCACCTAGGAATTCACTTAACCAAGGAGGTGAATGATCTCTACAAGGAAAACTACAAAACACTGATGAAGTAAATGACAGATGACAAACAAATGGAAACATATGTCATACTTATGTATAGGAAGAATCAGTATGGTGAAAATGACCATATCACCCAAAGCAAACTACAGATTCAACGCAATTCCCATGGAAATACTATCCTTAATTTTTACAGAACTAGAAAAACCTAATGTAAATGACGAGTTAATGGGTGCAGCACACAAACATGGCACATGTATACATATGTAACAAACCTGCAAGTTGTGCACATGTACCCTAGAACTTAAAGTATAATTTAAAAAAGGAAAAAAAAAATTTGAAATTTCATATGGAACTGAAAAAGAGCCCAAATAGCCAAAGAAATACTAAGAAAAAAAAAAACAAAACAAAACCAAAAAAAACACACATCTGGAGCCATCATATTACTGGACTTCAAATTATACTATAAGGCTATAGTTACCAAAAAAGCATGGTGCTGGTATAAAAATAGGCATTTATACTAATGGAATAGGACAGAGAACCCAGAAATAAAGTCAAATAATTACAACCAATTGATCTTTGACTAAGCATGCAGAAGCATAAATTGGGAAAGGACATCCTATTCAAGAAATGGTGCTGGGAAAACTGCCAAACCATATGTAGAAGAATGAAACTAGATTCTCATCTCTCACCTTATACACAAATCAACTCAAGATGGATCAAAGACTTAAATCTAAGACCTGAAACCATGAAAATTCTGGAAGATAACATTGGAAAATCTCTTCTGGACATTGGCATAGGCAAATAATTCACGTCTATAGCCCCAAAAACAAATGCAACAAGAACAAAAATAAATAAATGGGACCCAATTAAACCAAAAGGCTTCTGCACAGCCGAAGAAATAATAAGCAAAATAAACAGACAACCAACAGAATGTGAGAAAATATTTGCACACTGTGCATCTAACAAAAAACTTGTATTAATCCATTCTCATGCTGCCCTAAAGAACTGCCTGAGACTTAGTAATTTATAAAGGAAAGAGGTTTAATTGACTCTCAGTTACACCTGGCTGGAGAGGACTCGGGAAACTTACAATCATGGTGGAAGGGGAAGCGAACACATCTTTTTCTTCACGTGATGGCAGGAAGGAAAAGAGCCTAGCAAAAAGGAAAAACCCCTTATAAAACCATCAGATCTCATGAGAACTCACTCACTATTATGAGTACAGCATCATGAGGGTAACTGCCCCTATGATTCAATTACCTCCTACTGTGTCCCTGCCACCACAAGTTTGGATTACAGGAACTACAATCCAAGGTAAGATTTGGGTGAAGACACAGCCAAACCATACCAAGACTAGTTTTCAGAATCTACAAGGAACTCAAACAAATCAGCAAGAAAAAAACAAATAATCCCATCAAAAGTGGGCAAAGGACATGAATAAACATTTCTCAAAAGAAGATGTACAACCGGCCACCAAACATGAAAAAAAAAATGCTAAGCATCACTAATTATCAGGGAAATGCAAATTAAAACCACAATGAGATACCACTTTACTCCCGCACAAATGGCCATAATTAAAAAGTCAAAAAGCAATAGATATTGGCATGGATGTGATGAATAGGGAGCACTTTCACACTGCTGGTAGGAATGTCAATCAGTACAACCTCTATGGAAAACAGTATGGAGGCTCCTTAAAAGATCGATCTACCATTTGATCCAGTAATCCAAAGGAAAATAAATCATTATATAAAAAGACACATGCACACACATGTTTATAGCAACACATTTCACAATTGCAAAGATATGGAATCAACCTAAGTGCCCATTGACCAACAAGTGGATAAAAATATGTGGTATATACACATCATGGAATACTACTCAGCCATTGAGGTATAAAATGTGATATATATAATGAAATACTACTCAGCGATAGAAAGAAATGAAGTAATGTCTTTTGTAACAACTTGGATGAAGCTGGAGGCCATTATTCTAAGTGAAGTAATCCAGGAATGGAAAACCAAATACTGTATGTTCCCACTTATAAGTGGGAGCTAAGCTATGGGGACACAAAGACATACAGAATGATATAATCGACTGTGGGGACTTGGTGAGGGAGGTTGGGAGGGAGGTGAGTGGTAATATTACATAGTGGGTACAGCATACACTGCTCAGGTGATGGGTGTACTAAAATCTCAGAATTCTTCACTACGGAATTCATCTATATAACCAAAAACCACTTGTACCCCAAAAGCTATTGAAATAAAAATAAACATATAAATGGTAAAAAAAAACCCTCAAATAATAAACGTATCTCTAAAAATTCCCCAAACCAAACAAACAAAAAAACATTAACCAAGATATGAAAACAACTGAAGTGTTTACTGACAGAAGAATGAATAAAGAAATTGTCAGTGGTGAGTACCAGGAACAGAGAAGGGCAAAAAATGGGGAGAAGTACAACAGTACAAAGTTTTAGTTACATAGAATGAATGTGTAGATATCTAACAAACAGCATGAGGACTATAGTTATATTATATACTGAAATTTTGCTAATACGGTAGATTTTAGAAGCTCTTACTACAAACATATATGAAAAGAAAAAGATAACTATGAAAGGTGATGAAAAGCATAATTTACTTGACTGAAGTAATTATTTTACTGTGTATATATGTATATCAAAACACATGTTGTACACCTCAATATATACAATTTTAAAAAGGGTTCTTCATAATTACAATAAATGTCATAATTATACATATAAAACCTAGTTAATTTTAAATAAAATTATTATACATTTTATGTTAATTTTTTCTGTGCAAATTATTTTATTTTTTCTCAAAAATGTAGTCATAACAATTATGCAAAGACATAGAAACTTAATCACCATTTCACTGCTAACTGTTTTTAAATGAATTTTGGCAGATTGTAATTTATTTCGCAGACATCTACCATCAGTTTTACATTAAAAACAAAAAGCAATTGTTAATTGATTATATATAATTTTTAATATATAGAATATTTGCTATATTTGGTTTTCAGTTCTGCAGCCTATGTTAGATTTACTGCAAACATACACGATTCCTAAGCTCAATATTAGTAGCGACTTTGCCACAGTTATGATTATTTGAGAGATCACCTAATCAAAGCATTTTCCCAGGATCTGCCAAAGAATCATTAAAGCATTAGGAAGAGTTCATTTTCGTCTGTATAACACACATAAAGACAAAAGATGAATTATCCAATTATACTATGATTCATAAAAAATTCATCATTCTAATACCTATGAGCTGAAGTAGATGTATAGATCCTATTAGCGATAAGATTCCATGTAACTTACAGGTGCCATGGTAAATATTTTATTTTATAAAAATAAGACTTTTTCCTTCCTACATTAATTTATTTCTCTGTACCTGAGGCAATATTTTCATTTCATCCTACAAAGGAGATGTGAGAAAAATACAATATAACCAGCAACAAGTTCAGACAGGGCTAAACTTTACTAATGATGGGTTTTGAAAAAGATGTATTTTCTTTAGTTGCTCCATTATGCACACTAAAATATTACTTCAATTGTGAATTAGGGGCAGTGAGGGTGAATCACCTCTCTACAACCACATCATAAATATTTTTTAGTACATACAGAGACAGCCAAAACACTAACATGATGATTAAACCTGCATTAATTCATGAAAATATGTAAAGTTTACTCCACAGATAAAGCATAAATGTATATAAAAATTAAGCTAAAACAATCATGGGTAGTTTGTCTTTAAATCTCATTAATTACACAAGTATATTCTCATCACAGTGTTTCTAGAACATAGTGGGTGTTTTAAGACCTTTGTGTCACCTGCATGGACATGGCGACAAGCAAAACTTATAGAAGTATGCAGATATACATTTTGCCTATTCTGCCAAGACATATAAACCCCTTTGACTCTGACCGGGTGTTTAGTGTCCTTTGTCGACATTGATGAAATTGGAAGAGGCTGACTTGCCAGCCTTTAAATAGACTAAAGTCTCAAATCTATCACAGATGTTGGAAATTCTAGCAAGAAGGATAGAATGCTAAGAGACATGAATGTCTGTTATTAGTGATGAAAGACACAGGCCCTCCTGGGTGATTCAGGTTTATAAGATTCCCCTATGATTTTGCTGCCAGTGCTCTTGTCCAAGTTGTATGTGAGGAAATAGATAAATAAGCAACCCTCACTGCCCTACCTTCTAATGAAAGGTCTGAGGCTAAGTGGGGAGAGGTGGAATTAAAACAGCTGCCCAAAGACTAATTTGTTTCCTATTTTATTCTGGTGGAGAAGGAAATGTTCTTATGATATAGCACAGCATGTCTCATCGCTCCAGCTAAAATACAATGTGATTGTGGATGTTGAGTTCCCAAAGCTAAAATAAGTGCTCTCAGTGATGAAGACCTTAATATTCAATATAGTGATTTTTGGTGAACCAAATGTTACATATTCACTTGATGGAGCAATGAGTAAGCAGCAAATAAAAACCATAAAAACAAAGCTGATGCAGAGCCTTGCTTATGAGGGCAGAGCCTCTCCCTCCCTCCTTCCACTTTTACTTGGATTTAGCTGTTTTAAAGAGAATGATAACTTGGCTTGGATTTGAGGTCTTCCTGTCCCCAAGGAGGACTAAAGGCCACACACGTTGATCCATACATGCTGGGGAACTTTGAGGAGTAACTCAACTTTTATGGCTCCATAAACGTCTCTGTCCTACCTGTTTCTGTGTGGGATAAGAGGTACTAACTTGGGTAGGTTCAAAATGGGAAAGAGATGAGAGTGTGACTTTGTGGGCTGAAACATTTTGACCAATTCAATTTACCATCGTTGTTGCTACACTTAAAAATCCAATGATTTTTTAAATGACATTAATGTTAGCTAATATAAATATTTAATATATAGTACAAAGATATTTGCTGTATTAATGACCGCAGTTAAATTGACTCATTTAGTGAATGTTTTTTTTTAAATTCCTATAATGGCACATTGTTGTGGTTATAAAGGCATGCTGTATGTCTTAATACCTGGTACCTAGTAGATGCTTAATGATTTGTTAAACTAATTTAAAGTGAAGCAAATTTTATTAAAAGCTCCTATAAAATGGAGCTTACAATGTACTGGGTAAGAAGTTAAATATAACTCCATCATTCTGAATATATTTGTCGAACTTCTATGGATGAAGAACAAAAAAATCAATAAATATTTAATTGCAAAGGCAAATAATTATCAAGGAGATAACAGAGATATAGTTCTAGAAGGACTTTTATCACTCTGGGGAAAGTGAGAGTTGGAGGAGGGAAAGAAATTTAAATAATACCACTTCTACTCGTAAGTGTCTAATACTACATCTTCTGTCTTCAGTCTTCAGCCTGAAATGCATTTTGTGATCTAAAAACCACTTGATTTGCACTATGTAATAATATATATTTGAATGGTAAAGGTAGCAGAGTTCAGAGTACCTCACAGGTTTTTCACAGTACTCATAAGCATTTTGTATAAAGCAGCCCGAAGAAAGCAGACTCGAAGAGGAAACATACACAAATACCTACTTTTCCCTAAAATATTTTATTCATAGAAGCTAGAACTTTCAGAAAGCTCATATATAGAAAAGAGTGGAAAATTAAATAAACTAATGATATATAAGACAAACAATGTTTAAAACTCAAATCAGTTGTTGTATAGATGTTAAATCAGGATCTTTTGTCCCTAATAAACTGAACTGTCTCAGTGACAGATATTTTGAATTAGTCAAGATAATAGAAGACAAATCTTGGTCTACATGTTGTTTGAGTAATTTAATTGCAGAAAATAAATTTTGTCCAAATTCCCTAAGTAGCTAGGAAAAAAAACTGAAGAATTTATTTTATTTGTCTCCTATAATTATTACTATATTAATTATTGCTATGATTCAGGCAAAAGAAAAATTTGTTGCTCAATTATTCACTTTGAATTATTCAAGTTTTCTCAGTTTTTTTCTTATGATAGGAAATACCAGCCCTTATGATTCTAAAACTTTTATAGTTCAGCTAGTCTGCCTCTGAAAGAAAAATAGCTCTTATAGAGGCTCTTACCACTGGCATAGGCTAGAATGAGGAGATAATTAGATCTGCAAATGTTACACAGTGAAATCACTCTTCCCAAATGGTTAGCCTCAACCTTGGGAAAATGTTTAGGTCAGCTTTTAATTTATCCACAGTGGGCATCTCGTCCCTAATGTGTTATAATAGGACACTATTATGCTCCGAAAGTTAAACATTCAATTTATTTACTGGGAACAACTTAAAAAAAAAAACAACGCTGCAGAATGCAATGTGAACTTTTCAGGTTTCTGCTTACCTAAAATCCACTAAGATATTCTTGGAGTATAAAGGCATTTTCTTGTTATGCTACATTAGCTAAACACAATAAAAACTAAATATTTACTTAAGTCAATTTTATCATAAGATATGTCACATTAAATTAGTCACCAGAAACAATATGTTTATCTTTGTATGTTTTTTGTTTGGGGAAAGAATTCTCAGCTTGCATTAACTTTTCTTACATATGAAAAGTTAGCAGACTTATGGAACTTAAGATAATTTATTTCATTATAACGTCAAATAATTGATACAAAGATATAAAACTATTTTGAAGATTTAAATAAAATTTTATCACACTTTCAAAATATTTGAATATATACATTTGGGACCTGATTATTATTTCTCAATAGCACATTTAATAAATGGCACCCTGTCTTCATAACAAATCAGACTCTTCAACGTAAAGAATTAGTGCTGGCCAGGCATGGTGGCTCACGCCTGTAATCCCAGCACTTTGGGAGGCCGAGGCAGGTGGATCACGAGGTCAGGAGATCGAGACCATCCTGGCTAACACGGTGAAACCCCGTCTCTACTAAAAATACAAAAAAATTGGCCAAACGTGGTGGCTCACGCCTGTAGTCCCAGCTACTCGAGAGGCTGAGGCAGGAGTATCACTTGAATCCAGGAGGCGGAGATTGCAGCAAGCTGAGATTGTGCCACTGCACTCCAACCTGCAGTGACAGACCAAGACTCCGTCTCAAGAAAAAAAATTATTACTGTAAACTTAATAAGGAAATTACAATGCACTTTTAAATAATTTACATAAGAAATAAACTTTCATTGGATCCTGGTTCAAGATGACTGACTAGAGACATCAGACATCCACCCTCTTCAGAAAGAATAACAAAAATAATAAACATGTAATCATACCTCAAATGGATTATCTGGGAAATGACATCAGAGTCCAATGGAGAACTCACGGGGACCACCTGAGGCACAGAAGGAGAAGGAAGCTAGCAGCCAACTTGGCTGAGATTGGCTGAGAGCCTGAAGGGGCTCAGTATAGCAGGAAAAGGGTAAGCAAGAGGGCTTCCATGATTTATAGATAAGCTGCATACTACTGCAATCTGAACCATGAGGAAGCTCTTCTACACTCACAAACCCTGACACTGGTGTTGGTGGTGATCTGGAGACCCTGCAAGGTCACCGCCCCAGACAGATAACTCACACTGGATCACTTACCCATGCATTGAGACCTGAGAGGCTGCAGCAGGGCAGTATTTTGGGAGCATAGCCATCAGAGGACCATAGCTACTCCTGGGAACCAGAGCCCCCATATTTTTATATCCTGGGAGCTCCCCTAACATTCCCCAGTGTCCGCCTGGAGAGCTGCAGTGGGTGGCACAATGCTAACTAGACCCGAAGATGCCACAGCGTCCCCAGGACTCTAGCCCACAGGGAGTACGACTCCCTGGGGAAAGGATGGTGCTGCGCAACAAAAAGGTAGCCCCGGGGATGAAGGAAACCAAAGAACTTGTTTTACAGAGAGTGAAATCCCCTCCCACAGGCAGAGCAGCCTCTGTGCTCAGGCTTTTGTGTAGAGAACAGGACCCCTCCGCTCCCTTTGAATATGTATTTCTGCAGCTGCCAGAGGCTGGAGGCAGGTGAACTAGAGGTCTACCTGTCTGGGCTATAAGTGTCAACTGCAACCCCACACATGGTTGGCCTCCATGCCTGAGCTTCTGTGGAACCCTGTGGTGCAGCAGCACTGCTGCCAAAGACAGCAGGAGTGCCTGAGAGTTGCTTGTCTGGGGATGTGGGTGTCAACCCTGTATTGCACCCACCACCAACACCAGCCAGTACCACTGGGAGCCAGAGACATCCCATCACTGCTAATGCCATAGCCCACACCACACTATCTACCCAGGGACCCGAGAATCTGCTCACGTGCTGGGCCCACTGCTACCACTACCAGCATTTAAGTAAGCCATTGTGAGACTCAAGAACTGACCCTTCTGGACCCAATAAGAACAAAGCCAACATACACCACTCTGGGGCTCGAGGACAGGCATGCTCAGCCCGCCACTGCTACTCCTGAGGCCAGAAGACTGGCCCACCTGCCATTCTTGTCCCAGGCAAAACTTTACCACAATCTCCACTAATAACTGTACCCTAAGACACTGAGGATTTTACAGATATTAATGACACTGTTTATAAACAAATACATCGTACAGAGACGACAAAACCACATATACACAGAATTGAAGCCAAGTGCCCTATACAACCAACACCACAGACGTATCTTCAGGAAAAATTCCTCTTGTACAAATGTAAATTCAAAAACAAAAAGAAGCAAATGCACGCACATTAAAATAAGGACACAGGAAACATGAAAAAGCAAGGCAATATGACATCTCACAAGGAATACAATAATTGTCCATTAATAGATCTTAATCAAAAAGAAATTTCTCAAATCCCAGATAAAGAGCTCAAAATTTGAATTTAAAGAAGCTCAATAAGATACAAAAGAATTCTTAAAAACAATTTAGGATATGACTGAAAAATTTATCAAAGAGTTTTCTTAAAAAAGGAACCAGACAGAAATTCTGAAAATGAAGAATTCATTGAAAGAAATACAGAATATATTTGAAACCATCAACAATAGACTAGATCTGACAGAAGAAAAAATCTGAGAACTTCAAGACAGGTCTTTTGAAATAATCCAGGCAGAATAGAATAAAGGGTAAAAGAACAGAAAAGAGTGAGCAAAGTCTTAATGACATTTGTGAGAAAACAAAAAGATGGAATATTTAAAATTGTCAGCATCCCGGAGCACAAAGAGGAAAGGAAAGGAAAAGATTAGAAATTCTATTTCATGAAATAGATGAAAAGTTTAGCAAAAAAGTAAAAAAAAAAATGTCCAAGTCTAGCAAAAAAAGAGAAATTAACATTCAAACACAGGAAGCTCAGCGATCTCTAGGAGGATGTAATGCAAAAATGTCTCCCCCAAAGCACATTATGCTTAAACTGTCTAAAATTAAAGATACGATGAATTCTAATAACAACAAGAGAAAAGCATCCAGACACCTGGAAAGGAAACCCCATTAGGCTAACAGCAAACTTCTCAACAGAAATTTTACAGCCAAGAAGAGAATGGAATAATATATTTAAAGTACTGAAAAAAAACTAGCAGCTGAGAATACTATTTTATAAAATTATCCTTCATAAAAGAAGAAATAAAGTATTTTCCAGCCAAGCAAATGCTGAGAAAATTCATTAGCACTATACCACAGCTACGAGAACTCCTCAAGGGAGTCCTAAACCTGGGAATGAAAAGACAGTATTTATTATTATAAAAACATACAAAAATATAAAACTCACTGGCAAAGCAATCACACAATAAAGGAAGGGAAAGAACTCAATTGATACCACTTCAGAAACCCAACAAACTATGACAAAAACCAATAGGAGAAAAGGGAAGGAATAAAGAACATAAAAACAGCAAAAAAACAATTAACAATATGATAGGAGAACAAAGCATCACATATCAATAATAGCCTTGAATATAAATATATTAAGTTATCTGCTTAAAAGATCCAGAATGGCTGAATTAATTAAACAGCATGATAAAACTATATGCTGCTTACAAGAAACTCACCTTTGTAGTAAATACACATAGACTAAAAGCAAAAAGATGGAAAAAGATGTTTCATACAAACAGGAACCAAAAATGAGCCACAATAGCTATATTTAGATGAAAACAGACTTTACCTCAAGAATAATGAAAAACAAAAACTTCATTATATAATGACAAATGGGTCAATCCAGCAAGAGGATATAGTAATTCTAAATATATACATACCTAATAATAGAGCACCCAGATTTATAAAGTAAATATTCCCATATCTAATGAGTGAAATAGACTGCAATGCCATAATAGTAGGGAACTTCAATATTCCATTCTCAGCAGTAGACAGATCATCTAGACAGAAAATCAACAAACAAATATTAGATTTCAACTAGACTTTAGAGTAAATGAACTTAACAGTTACAGAACATTCTACCAAACAAATAAAGCTATATATTATTTTCCTCAGCACATGAAACATTCTACAAGATAGACCATTTGTTAGGTACAAAAAAAAAACTCAACAAACTTTCAAAAAATGAAATTATATCAAGTAGCTTTTTAAACCACAATGGAATAAAACTAGAAATCAATACCAAGAGGAATGTTGGAAACTGAACAAATAAATGGAAAATAAACATGATCCTAAATGACCATTAGGTTAGTGATGAACATTTTAAAAATGTTTTGATACTAATAAAAATTGAAACACCACATACCAAAACCTGAGGAATAGAGCAGAAGCAATGCTAAGATGGAAATTTATAATAGTAAATGCCTACATCAAAAAAGTAAAAGGATTACAAAATAGCAATCTAACAATGCACCCCAAGGAGCCAGAAAGGCAAAAACAAACTAAACCTAAAATTAGTGGAAGAAAAGAAATAATAAAGATTAGACTAGAACTAAATAAAACAGGGTTAAAAAATTAACGGAAAATATCAACGAAACAAAAAGTTGGTTCTTCAAAACTATAAACTAAATGGATAAACCAGTAGCTAGACTAACCAAAAAAAAGAGCAATGACTCAGTAAACAACATCAGAAGTGAAAAAAATAAGACATTATAACTGATCCCACAGAAATAAAAAATATTATCAGGTACAATTATAAACAATTATGTGCTCATACCCTAAAAACCCTAGAGAAAATAGATACAATCCTGGAAACATTCAATCTCCTAAGATTAAATTATGAAGAAATCGAAAACTCGAACAGATTATAATGAGTAGTGAGATTGAATCCGCGATAAAAAGTATCCCAACAAAGAAAAGTCCAGGACCAGATGGATTCACAGTCAAATTCTACCAAATATTCAAAGGAGAACTAATATCAATCTTCCTGAAACTATTCCAAGAACAATTGAAGAGGAGAGAACTCTCCTTACTCATTCTGTGAGGCGTGCATTACTCTGATACCAAAACCAGGCAAGAATGCTCACACACACACACACACAGTACAGGCGAATATCCTTAATGAACATGTATTAGTGCATTCTTGCACAGCTATAAGGAACTATCTAAGACTGGGTAATTTCTAAAGAAAAGAGGTTTAGTTGGCTCACAGCCTTGCAGACTGTACAGGAAGCACAGCTGCGGAGGCCTCAGGAAATTTCCAGTCATAACAGAAGGGGAAGGGGGCATCATCTTCACATGGCAGAGCAGGAGGGAGAGAGTGAAGGGGAGACGCTATACACTTTTAAACAAGATCACATGAGAACGCTCTCACTGTCATGAGAACAGCAAGAGGGAAGTCCACCCCCATGATCCAATCACCTTCTACCAGGCCCCTCCTCCAACATTGGGGATTACAATATGACATGAGATTTGGATGGGGACACAATTTCAAACCATATCAGGACATATACACACAAAAAATATTGACAGAATACCAGTAAGCTGAATCTAACAGCACATCAAAAATAATATTGTACAATCAAGTGGATTTATACCAGACATACAAGAATAGTTCAACATATAAAAGTCAATAAATATGGTACAGGAAGAAAAAACATATGATCACCTCAATAGATACAGAAAAAGCAACTGATAAAATTTGACACCCTTTCATGATAATAACTCTTAACAAACTAGGCATGGAAGAAACATACCTCTAAATAATAAAGACTTATAAGACAAGCCAAGAGCTAATTTTATACTGAATCCAGAAAAGTTGGAAGTCTTCTCTTTTAAGAACTGGACCAAGAAGTTATGCTCACTCTCACTACTGCTATTCAACAAAGTGTGCACTGAGAGTCCTAGCCAGAGCAATCAGGTAAGATAAAGAAATAGAAGATATTCAGATTGCAAAAGAGAAAGTCAAATTGTCCCTCTTTGTAATGATATGATCTTACTTTCAGAAAGCCTAAAGACTCCACCAAAATATTCTCAGAATTAATCAACAAATGTATTACAGTTGCAGGATGTAAAATAAAGATAGAAAATCAGTAATGTTTCTATATACCAATAAGGATCTAGCTGAGAAAGAAATCAAGAAGTCAATACCAGTTACAATAACAATAAATAAATAAACAAACCTAAATAAATACATAAATAAATAAATGTGAAAGATCTCTATAAGGAAAACCACAAAACACTGATGAGATAAATTGAAAATAACACAAAAAAATGAAAAAACATGCCATGCTCAAAGATCAGAATAATTATTGTCTTTATTGTCTTTAAAATGGCCATATTGCTGAAAGAAATCAATAGATTCAATGCAATCCTTATCAAAATACCAATGTCGTTCTTGACAGAATTATTAAAACTTATTCCTATAATTTGTATGGAACTGAAAAGAAAAGCCAAAATAGCCAAAGCAATTCTAAGCAAAAACACAAAGCTGGAGGCATGACATTACCTAACTTCAAAATACATTACAAGGCTGGGCTGTAGTAACCAAAACAGCATGGCACTAGTATAAAAACAGACACATGAGCTGAAACGGTTTGATTTTGTGTCCACACTCAAACCTCATGTCAAATTGTAATGCTCAGTGTTGAAGGAGAGGCTTGGTGGGAGGTGACTGGATCATGGCGGTGGATTTTTCCCTTGCTGTTCTCATGATAGTGAGTTCTCAAGAGATATGGTTATTTAAAAGGGTGTGGCACTTCCCCCTTCACTTTCTTCCTCCTGCTCCAGCCGTGTAAGACGTAACTCCTGCCTCTTTGCCTTTTGCCATGATTGTAAATTCCCTGAGGCCTCCCAACCATGATTCCTATACAGCCTGCAGCACTATGAGCCAACTAAACCTCTTTTCTTCATAAAATTCAGTCTCAGGTAGTTCTTCATAATAATATGAGAACAGACTAATACAGAAAATTGGTACTGAGAGTGAGGCATTGCCTATCTGTATATCTTTATAAGATATCTGAAAGTTTGGAAGCAACTATGGAACTGGGTAACAGACAGAGGTTGGTACAGTTTAGAGGGCTCAGAAGAAGACAGGAAGGTGAGGAAAAGTTTGAAACTTCCTAGAGATGTTTTAAATTGTTGTGACCAAAATACTGATAATGATGTGGTCAATGAAATCCAGGCTGAAGGTGGTCTCAGATGAAGATGAGAAACTTATTGGGAACTGGATTATAGGTCACTCTTGCTATGCTTTAGCAAAAAGACTAGCAGCATTGTAGCCCTGCTCTAGATATCCGTGGAACTTTGAAATCTAGAATGATGATTTAGGGTATCTGGTAGAAGAAATTTCCAAGTAGCAACACGTTCAAGAAGTAGCCCGGCTGTTTCTAATAGCATATGGCCATATGCATGAGCAAAGAGATTATCTGAAACTGGAACTTATATTTAACAAGGAAGCAGAGCATAAAAGTTTAGAAATTTGTAGCCTGACCATGTGGTAGAAAAGAAAAATCAACTTTTCTGGGGAGGAAGTCAAGCGGGCTGCAGGAATTTTCACAATAAAGAGGAGCTGAATGTTAATAACCAAGACAATGGGGAAAATGCCTTGAAGGCATTTCAGAAAGCTTCACTTGTACCCCATAAATGTGTGCAAATAGAAAAATGAAATAAACTATTATTTTAGACTTAACATCACATCACTTGTTTTATCCACCTTATACAGTTTAGTAGTACAATGGTCATAAGAATAAGTTGAATTATCTGTCTTCCTCTATAAACTTTAAGCTTCTTAAGGACAAGGACCATATAATTCAACTTGTACAATGTTGGGTCCCCAAAACACAACACAGCACCTAGAACCAAGTAGGTTTTCAGTAACTATTTGATAAATTGAGTTAAAAAGAGAAATGAGAGCAGACGTTACAGAAGTCTCACAGACAGTTTACACTTCTAGTGAAGCTCTTATAAGTCTATACCATTAATGTTGATAGATATCAATTCCTGGCTTCTAAACTTTAGGCTATTGTTCACTCTGATTTTAAATAAAAGCTAGGCATTTCCTTAAATCTTATTTGTGGAACCCTCATTTTTAAATCCTGCAACATTTGAATTTGGTCTAGTTATTATTCAGAATTTTTTTAATTAACCTATCACCTGCTAATATTATGCATTTTTATGTGATATGTAAATAAAGGATCTTATTTAAACTTTTTCTTAAATATTAGGTTAGTGCAAAAGTAATAGTTGTTTTTGCAATATTTTTAATGGCAAAAAAGCAGTAATTTTTTAACAAACCTAATATAAAGATACTTTAATTAATTAATGGAGATCACAATGTTTCTAAATAATTTTTCTTTGGGCACATAATAAAAAAAGTCTAATCACATTCTCAAACAATAATTGGAAGCTATTGGTTTTCATTGAATAACTGAAATTGTATTATTTTGTCATTTTATAAATGTTACCTTCTTGATTTGAAACTCATTTAAATTTTTATTCTATGTCATTAAATTTTAAACATATCTTAGCCTTTTGATTATTGTTTACAAATTTGTTCTGCTTTCTCCATTTTATTCCAATTACTTTACTATATGTATGGTTGTTACTATTATTATTTGCAACTGGCATTCAAGTTTAAGGAATAAAAGAAAAACAAATATTTTGGTTGTAAAACTCTGTGTGTGTGTGTGTGTGTGACAGAGAGAGAGAGAAATATATCAGTCTAGAACATCATTTCTTGAACAGCCTCTCTTTTTCTGGTCAATTTTATTCTTCTCTCTTTCTAATAATTGTTTTAATCTTGATCAATTAAATTATTTTTATTGTCTTTTAGAAACAATTTAATGTTTCTCAAGAATGTTTCTAAAGTATGATCATTGTTCTTTGATATAGTTGGATAAAATCTCAGCTCAACTTTTTTTCATAGCCAATGTTTTGTGATCTTTCATTCTTGTGTGTCTGTCATAATTGGTAAAATAATGCATACCATCTTTTCCTGGAATCATTCATTTTATCAAACCTAATTAGTGCATTCTCTGTGGTACTTTAGATACAGAAGAGAGCTCAATGTGTAAGTACCCCATTGCACATTCTTATCTCTGTGATAAAGTGCTCTTTATGTGACTTCATGCATTCCTGAAGTTTGTGTCTCTAGGTGCAATCCCAAAACAAATTCAAGCACAGGGGAAAGGGAATAGTCATTTATTCAATGAACCAGTAGTTCTTCAGCACGTACCCTTTGCCTAGCAATATTCTAAACTCTAGCGATATATCAGTGAAAGAAACAGACAAAAACCAAGCCTTCATGGAGCTTTTTCTGTATGCCGTGATATCCAGTAGAACTTTCTGTGATGATGAAAATACCCTACATATGCACATACTGTAGTTAGCCGCTATGTGGTTATTGAACACTTAAGATATACTTAGTCTGACTAAAAAACAAACTTCTAATTTTATTTAATTTTACAAAATTTACCTTTGAATCACCACATGTGGCTAGTAGTTTCCGTGTGGCACAGCATGGTCCTGTACTTTATGTATAGGTATTTTTAGGAGTGGAGTAGGGGAGAGGAAGTTGTATGAACATGATATAAGAGATTAAAATTGACAAGGGAGGAAGAGGTCAAAAGAGTCCTCTTCCTTCAGACTTTATAGTCCATTGAAAGACTTAGAGGCTAGTTGAAGTGATTTTGTGAGCTGTGAGATATATGAGTCCCTGAAATACATAATTAAGCACAAAATGGTCTTTTTACTGACAGGCTATCATGTTGATGTCACAGTTAATGCCTGAACACCAGTAAATGTCCACATACAGAAGAATAATTACAAAAAGTCATTAATTAGGGCCTATTTACTGTTCCATTGTAAAAACTAGTTGCCCAGAGTAAGACGTTCCCTCTTGATTCATAGGTTTATACAGGCAAAGCCAAATCTATAAAGGCTAATCTCTGTTTCCCAGGCAAAGTGCTTCAATTTTTGGTTAACAGTCATATTTTATGTTCTGGCCACCTGGGTCAGTCCTTACTGCTACAGTAAGAACAGTACATTGAATTTTGGGCACTAAACAGATGATCCACCGAAATACCACTTCTTTTATGAAGGTAAAATTCTTTTTTTAAAAAAAGAACCTTCTATTTCTTATCTAATTGCTGCTTTTATTTTGGAAACTTCAGCCAATAAGTAACATGGAATTATTGTGAAAAACATAACACCCTCTTTTGTTTAGTTTGCTATGTGTGTTCACTACACGATTCAACAATTTTATCCACCTTAATTCAATTTTAAATTTTCATTTGGGTAGTTTGGTTTCCATAGAATCCAGGCTGCAGTGACTTACTGGGGCCTTCAGTGTTAGGGACACATTAAAGCAGCTACATAGTTCACCAGCAAAGCTGGATGCTTTCCCTGACCTAGTTATAACTAATATACCCTTCCTCCAAGCTGCTAAAGCTTATTCTTTATTCCTCTTTTTAGCACTTAAAACAGTTTTCCTCTTAAATAAGGGCATTTTTTTTTTTTTGAGATGGAATCTCACTGTGTCACCCAGACTGGAGTGCAGTGGCGTGATCTTGGCTCACTGCAACCTCTGCCTCCTGAGTTCAAGCAGTTCTCCTGCCTCAGCCTCCCGAGTAGCTGAGATTACAGGCATCTGCCACCACGACTGGCTAATTTTTGTATTTTTAGTAGAGACGGGGTTTCACCATGTTGGTCAGGCTGGTCCCGAACTCTTGACTTCAGGGGATCCACCTGCCTTGGCCTCCCACAGTGCTGGGATTACAGCTGTGAGTCACCGCACCCAGCCAAATAATGGCATTTTTAATGCTTATTTGTTCCATTGAACAACTTTAGAATTGAGACAGATATTATTCAACTTCAAATCTGTCCCAATCCAGGAATTCAATACAAGCTTATTGAATAAATACAGGAATAAAAGAACATTTGAATCTCCTAAATTTTGTATTTTTGTAACAAAAATGGAAGCTTAAATAACAATTTTACATACTTTCACTCTCAAGAACATATTATAATGACTGTCAGTAGATTATAAAGATCCCTAATTTCACAATTAAAAATGTCTTTCCCCTGAGAGCAGCAAGGAATATTATTCAATATTTTAGTCCTAAATGTTTAATGTTTGTCAGCAATTTGTAATAGTGGGAGTGGAGATGGACATAAAATCCTTTGTTGGAGGGGAGACTTTAATCCACATTTGAGAATAATTAACAAAGCCATTATCTATCACTCCAATGTGTTGTAATAAAAATGGAAGACATTATCTATCTATCTATCTATCTATATTTATATATATATATATATATATACACACACACACACACACACATTTTTCTGATTGTTCTTGCTATACTGTACGGAGGGTTTTTGCTTTATTTTGTTTTTTGTTTTGTTTTTGTTTTTTTACAGAGTCTCACTCTGTTGCCCAGGCTGAAGTGCAGTGATGCAATCTCAGCTCCCTGCAACCTCTGCCTCCTGTGTTCAAGCAATTCTTATGCCTCAGCCTGCTGACTAGCTGAGTTACAGGCCCACATCACCACACCCAGCTATTTTTGTAATTTTAGTAGACACAGGGTTTTTCCACGTTGGCCAGGGTGGTCTCGAACTCCTGACCTCAAGTGATCCACCCGCCTCGACCTCCCAAAGAGCTGGGATTACAGGCATGAGCCACTATGCCCAGCCTGCTATGCTATACTTCTAAGAAAAAGGGAAATCTGAATGAATGTGAAGAGTTTTCTACATTTCGTAGACCACTTTTTAAAAAAATTCTTTTGAGTCCTCCAAGCAGTTGCCAAGAGTTGGATATATGAGAGACTGGCTCAGAGTTGCCTGAGGAGAGTAAGGCCTTTAGTGAAAGCTAAAGTAAATCCTGAATGTACGGCAGCTAGAGATTGTTGGCTAAGTACATCTTCACAGCAGGTCCTTTGTGTAAAGGAGGTCTGAATGACACTTTTCACAGCTACTACAAACTTCAACCACCCTAACAAGAGGAAGGGTAGATCTGCCATCCCAAAATATTCCTACTTACAAAATCTTAGTAACTACCATTAAACAATTCCATGTTAAAACCATTCTGGATTAAAGGAAACTTAAGGGACGTAACTTAAGCATGTTTAGATGCTGGTCTTAACAAAGTTTAAAATAAAAACAGCTAAAAGATATTTGCTAGACAATTGGTAACATCTGAATATAGAGTATATATTCAATAAATGTAGGAAAATATTTTTAACTTTTAGATGAGTTAATGTTATAGTTAAACAGGGAATATTTATGTTTATTGTAAATTGTACTGTGATTTTTGAGGCCAAAATGCCATGATAACAGTAGTCTCCAATATATCAGCCAAAAATTTAACAAATTAAGTCCAAATGTTAACAGTTGTTAAATAAAAGTTATCAGTACAGATTTGGTTATTAAATATTGTGCCTAATGCAGTGTATGTTTGGATACTTCAAAATAAGGATTTTAAAGAAAAATGAAAGCAAAAATATTTCAACCCAAAGAAGAGGCATAACAAGTAATAAAGATAATTTTTTCTTCAACATTTAAGTTCTGCGGTAGATGTGCAGGATGTGCAGGTTTGTTACATAGGTAAACATGTGCCATGGTGTTTTGCTGCACAGATCCACCCATCACTGAGGTATTAGGCCCAGCACCCATTAGCTATTCTTTCTGGTGCTCTCCCACCCCCTCAACCCCACCACAGGCCCCAGAAGGTGTTGTTCCCCCTAATGTGTCCATGTGTTTTCATCCTTCAGTTCCCACTTATAAGTGACAACATGAGGTGTTTGGTTTTCTGTTTCTGTGTTAGTGTGAATAAAGCTAAATTTTACTGCTCTTGATTCTCAGCAAACTTCAAATAAAGACATTTGGAATGTGTGAATGAAACCATTTTGAGTGTTAATTTTTATTTCAACGACAGAATCTTTGAGAAATAGGCATTAATTACTGCTATGGAGTGGTCGACAGAATAACAGTTCCTATGTTTACAGGTTTGTGTATTGCAGAAGTTATAATCTGTGCTTAGCCTTTTAATATTAACATTTTCCTGCTTAGCATAAACACTCAAAACATATGACTAAGGTAAACTATTTAGAAAGTTTTACAATAGATTAAATAGTAAGAGAATTATTTGGACTGGTACATCTAACAAGAAAATAGCACTAACTAAAAAGGATGCTGTTTTAATCAAAAGTTAGTATTGTGGTTACAAAGAGTGGCTTTATACAAATAGGTTTACATATGTATCATACTAAAAACATCATCTTTTTCACCCAAATTAATGCTTTCAGTAAAAGGTCTGAATTTACAAGCACAGTTTGAGATCGCTGAAAAATGATGATCATATATAGAAAAATATACAAAGTTGTCTGAGATTCTACAGGGAAATTAATATGGCCAAAAACAAAACAGGTTTATTCCTCATGTGGTTTTTTTGCAGAAGTAGTTTGTGTACCACCAGGAAAGGGATTTTGTTCAGGCACCCTGCTCAGAATGATGAAACTAAATGATCAGTCCCACATCTAATAACTAACTTGAATTTTCTCTTCCAGGTAACAGAATAGATTTTTCAGTAGTAGCCATGTTTCAAGCTTTGCAGAAATCCTAAATACCATTTGAATTGATAAAGGTGTAACTATCTATTGATAATATAAAATATCTATTTTATGTTATCTTGGTTATTATTGTTTGCTATGCTCAACTCAACTCTGCTTTTATGAATTAGATCCATATCCCTTATGTAGTGTAATCCAGTAATCAAATACTCACTATTACTTCAGTGCCTACCAAACACTATTTTTCCCCTCTGCTGGCAGAAACAAGTACGAGTGCAATATATTTATTCATGTATTCATTCTCTCAGTCATTCATACATTCTTTCAACATTTCAATATTATGCTATATTCTAATAATCTAAAAATAATCAAGGTACCCTTTCTTATGGAGTTACATAAGGAGAAGACAAACTATTGATTTTTAATACAAGACAATAAGCAATATTATATAGGTAAGCTGAGGCCCTCACCTGTTGCATTTCCCCAATTATAGGACCACTTCTCCCTGCCAAGAAATTCCATACTTTTAGATCCAAGTTTCCCAGTGTCTATGCCATTTGTTATTATTTTTTCCAGGTCATTGCATCGAAACGATGTTCAAGGTTGGTAGGTCCGTGCTACAAAAATAAAAATCAAAATATCCATGTCGATTTTTATTCCTTTTAATTCTGGCTTCCCTGATTTTGTACAAGGTCTTTCCTGCTCACTTCCTATTCCTCCTGAAGGGATAGCAATAATAGCAAATTTTCATGTACCTTAACTTGCTGTATAATGTTCTGTGCATGGAGGATATGTTCTAGCCCATCTTCTCATCATTTCCTCTCTTCCCTCACACTTGTTTCTAACCAAGGCAATCTTCTCTTTTCAGAGAATATTTGTTTCCTATGTGTCCGTATTGAAGGAAACTAGAAGCTTTGTACAATACACTAATGTCTACTGTAACTTTGAACAAAGAAGTCATGAAAGGCAAGGAGACTAAAGCTCCTTCATAATAATATAAGAGTGGAGTGACAGATGTTTGGATCATTAACCATTCCCCAGCACTGTACATAGAATTATGGTAAGAGAAAGGACAGACAACTTTTAACACTTTTTGATAAATTCAGGTAAGGCTCTTCCTAGAATCTAAGGAGGCGTGCATCTAGTTGTACAGCAAAGGATACTTCTAGAAAATAAAATGACTTTTCTTGTAAAGAAAGACAAAAAGTGTTCTGTATCGAGAATGGCACATGATTTATTATTGTTGAAATATAACTTTTGTTGGAGAGTTTTAGGAAATTAATCCAGACAAGTGGCAAGTACCAGCTAATGAAGGACATTGTATCAAGCAAATAAATTTAGATTTTTAGTTATGTATGAGGATATGCCATAAATAATTTTAAGCAGAAAACTAACATGACTTAAATTGGAATTTAGAAAGATCATCCTTACTCAGTAGTAAAGGGTGACTAGATAGTTCAGAATCTATGAAGATAAAAGTACCTAGCATTGAGATTAATCAAATCTGGAAACATATGACTTATTTTATGTTTACTCTCACAGTGTGTCTATTAGACAGAAATATACAGACATGAGTTATGCATATCCCAATAGAAAAGAACAGCCACAACAAAACCAGTGAAATGGTGGTAGATGATTTTTTAAATGTGTTTGTTTCATAGTAATTTTCCAGCAAATCTAACATGATGAATTTAGGCTTTATCCATAGCACATATCCAGGAAAATATCTGTGTCCCATTCCTGTCAGATATCTCACCAGCAATCTGACAGCAGCAACCCAACTGAGGATCGAAGATATTCACTCAATCTTTTATCCTAAAAGATTTCAATTCTTAATACATCCTTGAGGTTTTCTTTAATAAATATAATAAAGTATAATTTGTAGGTAAAACACATTTTATCTTTATTTTTGCTTTTCAATATCTACCTTACTTACCTATTTAGCTGTTTTCATGGCTGGTCTAGTTCCACAACGTATGGGAAAAACTCAACACCAAGAAATGTATAAAATTAACTGTAAATTTAAAGTCAAAATGGGCATTGAGATATGTCAGTGCTGTAAGATGAGAGGAATCACAGTATGCAAATGCATAAGACCAAAAAGCCAACACACCTGCTAGAATTGATCCACACTTTGGATCTTAGCTCCCTGTTGACCAAACAGAAAGAAAAATACTGTCAGTTACAAAAGTGTTCATTGTCAATGGATCATACTCCAGCTTCTCAGGAAAGCAAAGCTTTTCTCACCACATGGCTCTAAAGTTAACTTCTCTTATACAGCTACAATTAGACATTGCTTAAGACATTTGTGGGCTTTTGATAAATCGCTATGACTTTATTTTCAGTTTATAACATTAAATAATGTTATTCCTGGCAAATTCTTCTGAGAGAAGCAAAATTACATGTTAAAGGGAAAATGTTTAGTCTACAGTAGTTAAATAACTCTTTATTTAGTCTGTAGTAGTTAAATAACTCTTTATTTAGTCTGTAGTAGTTAAATAACTATTTAGTCTATAGTAGTTAAATAACTCTTTATTTAGTCTATAGTAGTTAAATAACTCTTTATTTAGTCTATAGTAGTTAAATAACTCTTTATTTAGTCTGTAGTAGTTAAATAACTCTTTATTTAGTCTGTAGTAGTTAAATAACTCTTTATTTAGTCTGTAGTAGTTAAATAACTCTTCATTTAATCTATAGTAGTTAAATAACTCTTTATTTTGCAAGGCAAGCTAGAGATTATGAAATTAGTATCACTTGGATCACCAGTCTATATATATTATATTCTACCCCAGTAACATACAATCAGTGAAGATTTATTGATCAATAACAATTTTTAAAATGTTATACTATAAAAATACTACTTTTCAGATATTTTAATAAATTATTATACAAATAAAACTGAGCGTGATAACTTTATTAAGGCTTTTGTTACTATCAATAAGAGACATCACACATGACCACAAAAACATCATAAAAAGAAAAATTGGTTCAAACAGGTGCAAATGAGAGTATAAGTTTTATACATTTTCTCCATGCAAACAATCCCTTTTTAATCTTGCATTATAGTAATATTGCTAAGATAAAAATAACCAATGCTCTTTAGGAATTGTAAACAAAACAATAAGCAATGTAAAAAAAAAGGAAGCAATAAATACTAGAGACCTCTAGATAAAGAAAAATCAGTGAGAAGCCACTTGTCATCTGAAGATACAGAAAGTGGGTATTGATTTATCAAAGGGTTAAATAAATTTAAAAGAGGTTTAAAGACAATAACAAGTAAACATATAGATGATAGATAGTTCTATAGCCATCACTAAATGAAAGGAAGAAAGAAGGAAGGAAGGAAAGAATGAGAGAGTGAGAGAGAGAGACGAAGGAAGGAAGGGAGGAAGGAAGGAAGGAAGAGAGAAAGGAAGGAAGGAAAGAAGAAAGGAAGGAAGGAAGGAAAAAGGAAGAGAGGAAGAAAGAAAAAGAAAGGGAGGAGGGAAAAAGGAAGGAAAGAAAGAGTAAGGGAGGGAATAAGTGAGGAAAAAAGGAAAAAGAAAGGAAGAGAAAGAAAGAATATAGGGCATTTATAGAAACATGCTGCAACAGATTATCTGAGCAAAACACCTGTAATCAAAAAAGTGAAGATTAAAAAAAACTCTTAAAACTGTGTATTTCCTAATTGTATAGAATTTTGCAGCATCTTTGATGAACATCCAGCAAAAGGGCAAGTTAGGCAGTTTTGCTGAAAATATAGAAAAACTGATTCTGGTTATCTCTTTAAGAATATTTAATTGTACAGACAACATAATGTAACATTTTCTCAACATTCATTCACAGATTGACTGTAAATTACCTTAATCTTTATGCAGACTAAAGGAACACTGTCATACACTCATAAGTGCATTTGCCTAGAACTTTTCAGCTTCTCTCATGAGTAGTTTAACAGGCATGAAAATTTGTAACTGAAATATTAAAAAGGAAAGAAAGAAAAAGAGAAGAAAGAAAAAGAAAGAAAGAAAGAAAGAGAAAGAAAGAAAGAAGGAAAGAAGAGAGAGGGAGGGAGGAGGGAGGTAAGGAAGGAAAGGGAAATAAGAATACAGAGCACAGAAATAAAATGTAAGGATCTATTAACATGCATTATTCTTGTGAGTATGTTGACTGGAGAGAAGAAAAAGGGCAAGCATTTAAGAAAAACTAAAATTGTTCATAATCCTTTAGTGTGTGATATGATCTCATTTATATAAAATTATAAGCATGTGGGTATGCATAGAGAAAATAGTAAAGCGTATGCGTTAAATACTGATGTTTTAAATCAGCACTGAGAAAGCAGAAGCACATGCAAGACTAGCATCATGGCATTGGGGTTGGCGAAGACAGGGCAATAAGATTGGCCTTTTCCTTATAAAGTTTAAATCGTTTTATGTCTTTCCTGTGTGTTACTATGCAACATAAAAGCTTTAAATAAAAAATAATTTAATAAGCCATACCATTGAGATATCTTGATCATAAATGTCACTTCTTATAAAACACTTTGACAGAACCACACAAATTTAAATAGTAAAGAATAGTCCATGACTAAAAAATTAATAATAGTTTCAGGAAGAAAATTGGTAATTATTTATATGAACTTAATACTACATAAAAATTATCATATTAATTTCTACACCAGAACAACTATCTGACTGAATTAATGATATGACTTAATCACACAAAGAAGAGGGTCTTTTTAATATTGCCTTGTAGTTAGAAAATCATCACTTAACCAGAAGCATGATTTCAAAATATGCAAAAAATAAATGAATCGAGAATCATTGGTCAAAAGGTATGTATGTATATATATATATATACACACATATACAGCTTTTGTCATACACACACAAAATATATAATCTTGTTGATACAATAAAATAATAATCAAATTTCCCATCTCTAAATGAACAATATAAAATATCAGCAAAACACTCAAGCTGGTGGCTCTAACTCTGGTATATGCCATTGTAGAAAAATGTAGATACTCCGAACTTGTGTATGGTCTGTAACAATAAATAATCAGTATTTCAGAGTAAAAGAATGTGTGTGAAATTTTCTGTAGATTCTTCTTAATGGTCTTGTGTCAGTTGTTGAGAAACTCATATGTTCCACCTTTTTGCAGGTTTGTGTGTATGTGTGTGCATATACATAGAAAGAGTATAGGGAGACGTGTTTTGAATTTGCCATAGAAGCTAAATTTTTCTCTGTACATAACCTTGCAAAAGATAATTACTAGAGATGCATCTGAGCGAACACCCAAGGCAGCTGACAAGCACATCTGCTCTTCTGTCCAAAAACTCTTTGAGGGGTTGACTCATATTGATGCTTCTTCCTGCCTGGTAGCATGGTATTTAAGGTTAGTGGCAATAGTGCTGGTCATCTGAATTGACAAAAAAAAAAAAAAAAAAAAAAAAAAGGAATGTAGTGAAAATACTAGGGATCTAAAACCAAAAAACACGGTACTGTCAGTAATTCCCTCTTTGTCTTTGGCTCAGCCGATTAACCTCCCTGGACCTCACTTCCTTTGCTGTACAGCAAAAGCTTTGTGATTTAGCAATATTTTACTGACTGAGTTATAATTTAAAGAAAAGCTGGGTCTCTCAAGATGTTACTGGCAGTACCACGGCAAATAAACTTAGAAATTGTTGCTAATCTGATGAGCATGATGATAGTAAATCTGTGGAGTCATGCCTTAGATAAATCAGTTTAAACGGTTCAATTCCAAATATCTAAAACATTCAGACAATTTTTAAAAACTTTTTCCCATAGTTTTGAGATTTTACAGAATTCAGTTTGGGAAATAAGGTGCTAAATTATATCTAATGTTCCCTCCAAGCATAAAATCACAGTCATTTCTCAAAACAGACACACCAATGCTCAACAAGTACATGAAAAAGTACTTAACATCACTAATCATCAGGAAAGTATAAATTAAAGCCACAAAAAGATCTAACTCCACACTTCTTACAATAGCCATTATCAAAAAGACAAAAGATAGCAGTTGGTGAATACATGGAGAGAAGAGAACACTTGTACACTGATGATTGGAATGTAAATTTGTACAACCAATTCGGGAAACAGTGTGGAAGTTCATCAAAACATTAAAATAGAATCATTATAGGACCCAGGAATCTCACTTCTGGGTCTATATCCAAAGAGAATGTAATCATTATGTCAAAGAGATTGCACTCCCATGTTCATTGCAGCATTATTCACAGTAGCCAAGATATGGAATCAAACTAAGTGCCTATCAGCAAAAGGATGGTTAAAGAAAATATTGCATATGTGCAATAGAATAGCATTTAGCTTTAACAATGAAGGGAATTCTACAATTTATGACATCATGGATGAATCTAAAAAACACTGGTAAGTGAAGTAAGCCAGATACAGAAAGACAAATAAATGCATGATCTCACTTCTATGTGGAATCTAAAATGTCAAGCTCATAGAAGCAGAGAGTAGAATAGTGGTTGCCAGGGTCTAGGAAAGATTGGGAGATTGAGGGAAGTTGGTCAAAGTGTACAAAGTTTTAGTTAAGATGAATAAATTCTGCATATCTATTGTACAGCATAGTAACTATAGATAATAATTATATACTTTATACTTGGAAATTGCTAAAAGAATAGATGTTAAACATTTTGACCCCAAAAACAAAAAAATGTTAAGTATGTGAGAGGACGCATATGTTGACTAGCTTGATTTAAACATTTCACAATGTATATTTATATCAAAACATCATGTTGTATAAGTTATACAATCTTTATCAATTATGCCCTTATAAAATAAAAAATTAAAATAATATTTGCCTGGAATATTTAATAATGATCACAAAAATATAACAAAATATATAAAAATGTTGGAAAGCTGAGCAAAATAAAAACAAAATTATAGTTTAAACATTTTAAATATTTTGAATTAAATAATTTTGACTGGTTTACCTAAATAGATTATGCAAACTAAGTAGAATAGTTATCACTATTATTTTTCATCCCAAACTTGACACAGTATTTCATATCTAGCCGTACTCTGGCATGACACAGACTAAGCAAGATGACACCTTGTCATTCATACAACAAAAAAGAAAGAGTTTTCTCCCTGAAACTGTTTTTCAAAATGCATATTTATTATCTGTTTGACTCTATTGCTGACAATTATTAGAACTATAGTTGATATTTCTCACCCATCCAACTGAAAATCATAAAAAGATTGTTTTCTATAAATTGTTCCAACACAGTGTTCACAGGTACTGGATATTTAAGAGTCCAAAATTATTTTCCTGCCCTCTTGAAATATGCCTGAGCCGAGAAGATACTGCCATAAAAAGAACTTACTTAATTTATACCAACTTTAAAATAACCTGGCTGTGGCAAAGCATGACCAGACTGCTGCCCGCAGTCACAGTCTTACATTCAGCTTATGTTTAATGAACTATTTTGCTTATATAATGAGTATCTCTCAGCTTCCCTGGACCTGTCCTTTCTTGAACAGTTTCCAAAGCTTTGAGAGTTTAAGCAAAGAAATAGTATGAGGTAGAAAAAAATAAATGGTTCCTGATAATTGCTACCTTCGGCACCAAACAGAGGGAATGGTAGATATCAGTGAGCTGACTCTACCTCTGCAGAACATATGCTTACCCAGAGTCAAAGGCAGCACGCAACACCTCTTCAGTGTACATGTTTCTCTTCTGTTTTCTGCTCTGTTAATTTTTTATTTAAATGCAGAGATCTGACTGGAACATCAAAGAATTGCTTTCCATGGAGTGGATATCCAATTATTATAACAATAGTCAGCAAAGAAAAATTAATTTCATGTGAAAAGTGACAAAGCTCAAACAAAATATGACCTTGAATACAGATGCATTCATACCGGGAAAAGAAACTGCCCTTTCTTCTCAGTCACTCACAAGTTAGCTGAGTTACATAGGGAATGCGATTGCTAGTACATTTATTTTCAATTTTCAACATTTTAAAAACATATGAGTACATTATTTTCCACACCAAACCTGAACTTTTTCATCAAAATGTAGTAATATAAGATGGTATTAGACTCCTTGGCCACACTGGATATTCCTCATGTCATTTCAAGGCTTTTTAGTTAGGGAACAGAAAACACTTCATTGTGAGGAAAATGCAAACATAACTTCTAGAAAAAGAAAGAAAGCTGATGCAAATGTAGACAGGCAGTGTTGGGGGTGGAAGGGAACTGATCATATAAAGAACCATTGGCAATGTCCAGAGGTTTGTTTTTTATTCTAATGCCATTAAGCCCACTGTAGGTTTTATAAACAAAGGATATCAGGGGGAGAAACAACTTAATCTGCTGTCTGAAAAACAGACATCAGGGCAGAGTGAGGTGATGGTGTCTTGCACTGGTACAGAAGTACCAGAAATGAGAGAAGTAAAGACATTTAGAATACATGTTTAGTGGTGCTGAAAGATTTGCTCTTGGATTGGATGTTGAGGAGTGCAGTCAGTTCTGTTAATCAATTATGATTCCTTAGACCATTTCCTGTTAGATTCCAAGACAGTATGGTGATCAGGGGAAATTAAGCTAATAGATTAGAGATAATTATAATCTTAGTTCTTCTACTGGTGAGTTGTGAAGGCTCCCTACACCTGTTTACTCCTTTGTAAAATGGCCTCCACTTTCCCCTTCCTACTTGAGAATGTGATGAATGTTACACACCTCAGTCTCTTACTGCTCATTGTTTTCATGCAACCCCTTTATCTGTCTTAATTGCATTATACCATACTTGCTCCTATTGAATGTCAGTTCCATTTGTTTTTCATAACTTCTTCAATTTATCAAAGTCAACAGAATCCAATCCTATCCTCCCGAGGTGTTGACCTTCTCTTTCTTTCCCTTTTTGTTTTCCTCCTGTGTACTTCTAATGAGGCACATTTTCTACTCTATCATTTAGATTTGGGATTCTTCTTTCAGCATCTGCCTCCGTTATTTACTGGCTTTTTCCATGGCCCTTTGACAACAATGCTTGTAAAATGCCTCCCTTCCTCTTGGTGCTGTCTTTGAATGGTTGGTTTTAACTTTTAAGACAAAAGAAAGAGTTTTGTTTCTAATGCTACATTATAGTCAATCTTCTCCACAATATACTATATCTAAAACACTGGATTCAAGACAAGATTGATCGAACATCATTGGAGAAACTTGAGACTTCGTACTGTATGTTCTGACCATTTGAACACAAATTTCACATTGTGATAAATCTTTCAGATGTTGAAAGTAAACTTGCAAGTATGTAATTCCAGGTTCTACAGGTAACAAGCGTAGATGGGATAGCTCAAAAATCACGTATATAATATACATCAAAATCATATATATGTATATGTTATATATATATTTAAGACATCTCATATATATCACTTTTTATCACTTTTGACACTGGTTTGACCATTATCTCTCTGTGCTTGCTTTTACTTAATGCCCGTTTAAAATAGAGGTAGAAGTGAAAGGAAAAAACTCAGTATTAAAATGTCTATTTTTTTACAATGCTTTAAGTAAATTTATTCTCTTTTTTTCACCTTATAGATACACATATATACGTATATCCTATATTAGTAATATAAGTTAATATATAATGCCCTTCACTTGGGTTTAATACATGACCTTTAAATACTAAGTATTTTAATCTTGCAAACTCCCATCTGCAGAGAAATAAATGTCTAATTAAGTGGGGAAAATAATTAAAATAAGACTGACCTTTGCCTATGATTGCATATTGTATGTTTTTAATTAGAAAAAATTAATAGAAACTTGTGAATACAGATAATTATTTAAAAATATCAGTGTGTTCAACTTAATATGATTTACTTTTCTGAATCAGTGACTACTTTTTCTTTAATGCTAATACATCTAACTATAAAAGTATGATATTTTACAGCAGTGAGCAATTTTTTATTTCTTGTTGTAGAATTAAATATGAAAGATTTAGCCCGAATGCTAAAAGAAATCTATTAAACTATCTAAAATTACACTCACAGCATGGGGCAACAGTACAAAATCCAGTTTTTCTAATGCCTCTTATGCACATTATATGCAAGTTTATTTCTAACATTTAAAAATATTTTTTGGCTAATCCATGTCCTAAATAATACATATATAAAGTAGTTTACATACTTGTGTGCTGGTCCTTAAAGTACATTCTTTAAAATAGGAAATATAAATTCTTCCAATGTTAGACTTAACTTTATTTCTTTAGGCAAATAAGATCATCAAAGTATATTTACCATGACTAAAATTAGCAATTCTTTATCTGATAAGTATCTTTAATATGACTAAAAACAATGATTCTTTATATTTTTCAACTTTGTGTCAATCAGTTTATTTTCTTTTTCTTGTATTTCTATCTTACAGAAATAGAAACTTTAAAATTTATCACTGGAATAAAATAGTGTAGCAATAGTACACACAACATGACTACAATAAGCCATAAAAGATAATACAGTTTTAAAACTCTGAAAATGACAATTTAAATTCTTTTATTAAATCTAAGATAACAATCAATCACTAATTTGGGGAATATGTTCAAAATAACAGCATGCCAATTACTCCGCCCACAGTTCACAGGCACTTTGGGACAATTTCGTGACTGGAATTTCCTTACATACACAATAATGAATGTCTCAATTTTGTGACAGGTTTTATAAATTATTTTAGCTGTAAAAAATCATGCCTGTCATTCTCAAAATACCAACAAATGAAACATGTATTTTAATCAAGTGAAGACTTCATCATTAAAAGCCTTGAATTAAATACTTGAAAAATGTATTTTTAAAAGCAGTCATTCTGCAAGAAGTCAATTCGTCCTAGAAAGTGTAATGGATGTCTTTGTGAAAAATCATTTATTTATAAAGGGAATGTCATTAAAAATTGAAAGTAGTGATCATATAAAAGAAACAATTATGGGAGAAAATTATTTTGGGTTACATAATTATATGTGTCCTTGTAGGCTCTCATCATTTGAGTCACTTACTTGAAAATAGAACTTTGATATTAAAGAAAAAGTACTTTACAAGTTTTCATACTATATAGTTCAAACTCTGACCATTTTTTAAAATAATAGTGCTGACTGTTGTATTCCCTTCAATATTGTTTTATATGCTAATAAAACTATCTGCATAGTTTTAGGAAAATATCAGGAAAAACAGGAATGTCAAATAGTTGATGTAAGGTTTTGTATCTGCACTATCCTATATGGTAGTCACCATTTTAATAATCAAAACTATTAAAATTTAAAATAGTAAAAAATTAAATTAAAAATTCAGCTTCTCAATTGCAAAAAAAAATTCAAGTAATCAAGTAATGTTGCAGTAAGCTACAATATGGGACAGTGAAGATGTAAACAATCCCAGCACTGCAGGATGTTTTCTTGGACAATATCAAGTTGGACTTTCTACATATCTTGAATTTTTTTTTTTTTTTTTTTTTTTTTGAGACAGAGTTTCACTCTGTTGCCTAGGCTGGAGTGCAGTGGCGCCATCTCGGCTCACTGCAAGCTCTACCTTCCGGGTTCACGTCATTGTCCTGCCTCAGCCTCCCCAGTACCTGGGACTACAGGTGTCCGCCACCACGTCTGGCTAATTTTTTGTATTTTTTAGTAGAGACGGGGTTTCAACGTGTTAGCCAGGAAGGTCTCGATCTCCTGACCTCGTGATCTGCCCACCTCAGCCTCCCAAAGTGCTGAGATTACAGGCGTGAGCCACCACGCCCTGCCATATCTCGAATTTTTTAATAAAGTGAAGAGTTTTTTATTGATGCCTGGAAATAAATACTTGAAAAATTTATTTTTAAAATAGACATTCAGCAGGAAGTTAATTGCTCCTAAAAAGTATAAGGGTGTCTTTTTGAAAAGTCATTTATATAAGGAATGTCATTAAAAGTTGAAAATAGTCATCATATAAAAGAAGCAATATTAGAAGAAAATTATTTTGGAAAACACAATTATATGTTCCTGTAGGTTCATCGCCTATGTGAGTCACCTATTGGAAGATGGATTAATAAGCTATTTTTTTCATGTTTTTCCTAGAACTTCTAGACACAAAATAGAATGAGATGAAATAATGTCTTCTTAAGGGTGATAACAATTGAAACCCAGTCAGTTTGGATCTAAAGTCTTTTCAGAAGGCCAGAAAATAGAAGGCCAATGCTAATATGAAATATCAATGCTTTAAAAATGATTCACAGAAAAGAAGTATTCATTTATATTAAAGAAGCATAGCACATTTTCAAAAATTTTTATAGTTTAGTGTCTACATTTATGTGACTTTAGAATGTTTGATATTTTTACTTTAATAGAATATACCTTCCATATTATATATTACTTTTACCACTGTTAATTTTAAAATAGATAATAAGAACAAGAAAGAAAATCCTAGGGTAATGAACAAGAAGAGCATAATTAGCCTAGAATCTGAATATCTTTTAAAAAGTGCAATTTATTGGAAATAATACTCATGTTAATAATTGATACTTAAACACTGAACTTTTGGCTGTTTTTGTTTTTCAAATATACTTAGAAACAGCAATATTATATACAAGTCTACTTTTGGAGAATGAAGAAATTGATTCTTTACAGTTCTTTACAATTAATATTACATGTAATTAAAATTCACAGTTTTTCCAGGTTTTTCTCCTTTTTAAAAATAACAAAATAAATTAACGTTGAAACAAAGATTTTTCTGAACATGTGTATTTACAAAGAAAATAATAGACTTCATACTGTCAGTTAGGAATTTTTTTTGTCATCATAGGAGAGAAATTAAAAACTTAATCATATTTTTCACATTTTTGTGATGAGCTAGGCTTTAAGTGATATTTAGAACAACTAAGATGCACTGAAGAATACTGAGAACCACACTACCAACTGATAATGCTAATCCAAGTTTCTCATTAGGTTTGAAGTATAGAATACATTTGCAAAGAATTATTAACAAAAGTCCTTTAGGAGCCTGGCACCATGGCACATGCCGGTAGTACCAGCTACTCAAGAGGCTGAGGTGGAAGGATCATTTGAGTCTAGAACTTTGAGTTCAGCCTAGAACCTGTCTCTAAAAAAGTAATTAATTAAATGAAAAACTCTTTTTGAAAGTTCTCTAACCAAAGTTTTGTTAGAAGGGATATAAAACAGAAATCATAAACTTTTAATGATAAGTGAACATTTTTATGGACAAACACAATCACAATCTAATTCTATATTTCTTCTCCCTAAATCAAAACTTTTGATTAAACAGGTGGCAGCATTTGATATTCTACAGACAAGCATGCCAAGCATCCCTGTGGTACAGAAAGCAGGGAGTACCACTTTCATCAAGAAATAACATGAAATAGACGATCATATAGCAAATATATGAGCTTTGACCTTTTGCGGTGGGAGAAAAATAATTTGCTTAAAGATGACCTTTTAAAAACATAAACATAAAACATAGCTTCTAGTTATTTTTCACGTAAGAATATTTAATGCAAACATTAAATAATTATTTTATTTTATTTTATTTTATTTTATTTAGAGACAGGTTCTTGCTTTGTCTTCCAGGTTGGAGTGCAGTGGCACTATCCTGGGTCACTGTAACCTCAGACTCCTGGGCTCAAGCAGTCCTCTGGCTCCAGCCTCCCTTGTAGCTAGGACTACAAGTGCAAACCACCACACCTGGCAATTTTTTTTCTTTCTTTTTTTCTTTTTCTTTCTTTCTTTTTCTTTTTCTTTTTTTTTTTTTTTTTTTTTTTGCAAAGATGGGGTCTCACTATGTTTCCCAGGCTGGTCTCAAACTCCTGGCCTCAAGCCATCCTCCTGCCTTGGCCTCCCAAAGTTCTGGCATAACAGGCATGAGCCATCACACTGCACTTAGTAGACAGCTGCACACATGGGATGCAGAAATAGGATGATCCACTTTGTATGTGCAGAAACTAGATAATCTACTTTCTGTTATATCTGATGGTAATTCCTAGAAAAAAAATGGTGGGGGGCATTTTATTACAGAATATAATAAAAGCTATTTATTTGTATAATTAGCCATCCTGACTTTGATAACGACTCTCAGTTAATATTGGATTTCTCTCCAGAAATGTGCCTTAATCTCCAGAAAAAAAAAAACAAATCCAAGTGTGCCCCCAACTTGAGGTAGACAGTAGAACTAGTAGTAAGCACATGTTTCCGTTATGTAGGAGAGAAGAAAAACTTGTTTGACTACTCTCCAAAATCAGTATTTCCATCCTTGACACACTAATGAAAATATTCTCTGCTATATGCCGTCTCCAAATAACTCCTTTTAAGAAGTATCAGTTAAAAGTAACATGTAAAAACAAAAGAAAAGCCAAGCTATGACGTCGTTTCCTACATCTTAGGTAAATTAAAAATCTCTATCTCTATTAATATTTCTAGCTAATATATTTTAACTTGAATATTTGTTTTGAAATCTGATCAAAATATGAATTTGGTCTAAGAGAGCTAGTCAGATAGTGGTTGGATATCAATGTAACTATGTGCATTTAATGATGTTTTAAAAATAGTTTTTCCTTAGAGATTTTCCCTACTAAAACTATAAAATTTTCTTAAAATTTTGTGTCAATTTACAAACATATCCAAAGAAATCAGTAAGAGGAATTAGAGATTTGAATGGAAAATAAAGTTAACTTGATTTCATTAAAGAAAAAAAAACAGGATCATTGGTTTACCTTCTCCTCATAGAAGAATTTTAGCAAATTCTTGTGTGGTGACTTAGCAAGGGCAAGATAACAAATCACTTTAGAAAACCTCAGAAAGAGGATGTGCTAGTAATTCCCTTATATACATGATAATTTAGCAGCATGCAAAGATCATAGGACAACGCTGACTAACAATTTTTTTTGTTTGATTGTTTACTTCCAAGTAATTTTCTGGTTAAGAGAAGGTTGAAAATAGAACTCACTGGTTCTATTTTTAAAATCTAACTTTGAAAAATATTTTAAAATATGTATTAGTTTGTTTTTTTTTTTCCTTGAGTGCCAAAGTACTACTGTTGAGTCGTGACTTTTACCCTTGAACAAATATGGGTTCAAATTGGGGCTTCACTCTTCACTTCATGTCTAAGCTTATACACTATACTTATATTTCTTACTCAGTAAAAGTCTAAAACAAATGTTCCTAGTCATCCAGGAATGGATGGTAGGGAGAAGTGTGAAACATGAGTTGGTAGAGGAACTATCTTCAATTTCTAACTACCAATATTGTGTGAATGCTGCTCTTCAGTTATTTGAGAGAAGAAAAGAGCATGCAGGATCAAGCATGAAAGTTGTTTCTCTCAATCACATGCCACTTCTGTTCATTATTCCATTGGCTACAATTTCATTACCTGATCACACCTAACTGTAAGTAGGTTAAGACCTTGTTTGGTTAAGTGGCTAGAAAGAACAAAAATTTATTTATTGAATAGCTAGAAATTTTTGCCATAAATGATGCACTGTTACTTACCACATAGAGCTATGTTATAGATAAAACGGCATAAGGTAAAATTCAGTATTCTCCATGTAGGGGTTAAAAATATTTGCTATTATTATGAATGTCAGTGTTACCATTCTGAACTTCATTTCTCATTATAGAGCTTTCAAGTTGTGAAAGGAACTGTAAATTGGTTAAATATTTACTCTTTCCCAGAGAGTGCCTGAAAATTTCTTTCTAACACTCTGATACAATTTTTTATTTTGATTTAATACAAAGAAAATGAACTTTGGAATTACACTAACTAAAAACTAAACCTCTGCTTTCCCATTTAATACCTAAGTCACTACAACCAAATAAATGATTATTGAATATCCACAAAGAGTAGTTGACCTTGTGCTGTGTTTTAAGAATATAAAGTAAATTGAAGTCTGGTGGAATAAACATTAAGATATGACAATATTTTAAAATAAGTACAATTATAGTGCTAAATTCAGAGTGAATACGGTCAATGTGAAATTTAGACTCTATCATGGGATATCATGTTAAAAGCTTATTGTGCTAATACAGGCAAGAAATGATGGGACTTGAACTTTAGCAGTTGGGGGGGTGGGGGAGAGAAGAGGAAGAAGAGAAAGAAAAAGAAACCCATTTGAAAAACATTTTAGATGGGTGTTAACAGTACTTAGTTAATCATTGCAAGCTGCACAAATAAAACAGAATAAGCCAAAGCTGTTTTCAAGATTTACCATCTGATAGGTATATATCACCCGAAGAGAGAATACATGAAAAATCTGGTTTAATAGAGAAGATAGTAATTTCAGCCTCAGGTACATAAGTTTGTTTCTAGTAGGAATTACACTGAAAATGTCTTGTTATTAATTAAAAATTATCTGGAAAACAGAAGCAATTCATGTTTAGAGATATACATTTCAAAATAATGAACATGAATGTGAAATATTGGGTGACAGCTAATAAGAAAAAGCAAGGAAAGGGACTTTGGAGAGTGACTAAGCAGCGCTCATAAGAAGTAAGAAGAAAACTAAAAAAAAAGCAGTGAGGATACAGAATCAAATAATGAGACCAACAAAAAGGAGGAAACGATTAACATAAATGCCAGCTGCTATTTTTATTTTTACGTTTATTTTGGCCAGGTATTTTGGAAATGTCATTTTGCACAAGAACCAAATCAACCAGAGGTCTAGATTGTAGTTGGTTGAGAAATGGAAGCAATCAGAGAAAATTGAGGCTGTAAGTACAGACAAATCATTCAATAACTTTCCTGGAAAAAAGAAGAAAAAAAAATATGGCAGTAATTTAACAAGAAACAGGTCAGAAATGTTAACTTTTTTGGATAGAGGATACCTTAATAAGTTTGAAAATTGAGATGAAAGTCAGTGGGAAAGCAAGATTTACATTACAACAGGGGGAAAAGGCAATGTAAAAATTACAAATTTGAAAAGGAATTGAGGTGTTGAAGAGAGTGTTGTCAGCAAGATGACTGAATAAAAGCCTCTGGCACTTGTCCCCTCCAACAAATATAATCAAAACAATAAATGAACAACGACATTTTGGTGAAAATAACAAAAGGAGAGAGTCAGAGTACACCAAAGGATTTACAGAAACCCTACGGTGCACAAAAATTCAAGATGGCCACATGGAGACTAGGAGGAAACCCTTTACCTGTGCCATCCTGTTCCACAGTTGGAATCAGTTCAGAGCCAGGAGCAACTTCTCCCTCTGGGGAAAAGGTAAGCAAGAGCTCAACAGGACACTTACAGTTTTCACCACTGGGGACTCCTGCAGTTCTCACAGGTACTACGCCCAGCTGAGAGAGCTGCTTGAAGTCAACACAGCTGTGCTACCTCCCTACCCCCGAACCCTGGATGGAGCTGATGCTGTTCCCTGACCCCTATGAGCCACGGAACTACTGTGCTATGCCATGTTGGCAACGGGACCACACTGAAGTGTGTTCTGCACTGTCGAGTGAGTAACCACATTATCCTCCCACCCCTGAGGGTTTGCTGATGCTGAAACACACCTGCCTGGGAGCCCACCATTCCTAAGCAGAGCTGCTCTACACCCTTCTTCATGGGTCCAAGCTGCTACGTAGCTGCTCCGTCTACACCACCCAGTAACTGCTACACCATGACACTCAGGACCTGAGATAAAGGGAAGTGGTGCCTTGGCCGCCTGGAGCAGTCACACTCCCCAGTGCCTACACTGAAGCAGCATCCTGTCTCTCAGAGAAATGGTACTTTGGCTTCCCAGAACAGTCATGTCCCTCAAAACCTGAGCTAAAGCAGCTCCCTGCATTTTGGGAAATTAGTGCCTTGCCCTCTCAGAGCAGTAATTCCCCCCAGGTCTGAGCTGAAACTAAGCATAACCTATCAGGGAATTGGTGCCCATCCCAGAGATGAGCTGATGTGGTACCTTGTGTCTCAGGGAAACAGAGCATCAACTGAGCTGAGACACACAGCCCCATAGGCCAAAAACTGTAGTACCCCCACTTCCCTGGAAGCTAGCCCCTTAAAATCTGAGCTGATGAGATACCCATCTCCCTGGGGAAATAGAATTATGGCTGTGCTGCTCCGTGCCCACTAGGGACCAAGCAATAGCTATAGTCTAACATCCTGGGATTTTTGCCACCACTATACCTCGCGTCACAGTGTCCAGGACACTGCTGTTTCCCACCATCCCAGGGTCCAGAGTCACCACAAGGTGTTTCCTCATTCGCCAGACCTGAGTTGCCACTGTGCTTTATTGGCTCTGGTTCCCAAGTTGCAGCCACATCCTGCTCCCCATGCATAAGCGTCCAAAGCATCCCTTCTTTCCCAAAGCTAAGCCAGTGCTCTGCCCTGCCTCCCAGGTTTCAAGTCACAGCAACCCAGCTACCAGGGGATGCCTCAGCATCACAGATGTTGGCTTTGTGAGCAATCTCCATCCAACTCTGCCTTGAAGAGTAAACCTTTTTGTGCAATCTCCTTCCAACCCTGCCTTAAAGAGTAAACTTTCACACCAAGACTCAGATGGCAAAATAGTTTCATAAGACCAACAACCCAAGACCCTGTCTTCAGAGCTGCTCTGAGCACTTGTGCCCTGGAACTCATCATTGCTGCAACTGCTTGTAAACTGTGTCAGACTCAACACCAAGAAGAGTCCTTTCAACTAATACTTCACATTGTGAGGAAAATGAAAACAGGAGGACTCCAAAAGCCCATTTCACCAAGGACCATAACAACCTATGCTGCCACCACTGTGGCCACAAACTCCTACAGTCTAGGCCACTAAGACACCCATAGTCATCACTGATGTGAATTGCAGCTGAAGAAGCTGTATTGAAAATATACAACTGCATCCACTCAGAATCAGAGCCACCACACCTTTTTCAACTGGCAAACTAAGATCCACCTACAGGTGCAAGATTTTCCCTGATAAACATACTCTGTAAAGTTTGAAAGGGATTATTGTTTCATCAGATATGCAGACACCAATGCAGGGACACAAGAAACAAGAAAGAGCAAGAAAACATGGCACCACCAAAGGAACACAATAATTCTCTGGTAACTGACATCCCTAGCCTGAGAAGAAATTTTAAAAATGATCTTACAGAAACTCACCAAGATATAAGATAATACAGATAGACAATCAAACAAAATCAGGAAAACAATTCATGATCTCAATGAGAAATTCAATAAAGAAATAATTATCATAAGAAATAACCAAACTGAAATCTTGGAGCTGAAGAATTCAATGAGAAAAATAAAAATACATAATAGAGAGCTTCAACAAGAGACTAAATCAAACATGAGAATCTCTGAACTTGGAGATACATTTCTAAAAATTACCCAGTCAGAGTGAAAAAAAAAGAAAAAAAGAAAGAAGAGTGAGGACAGCCTGTGGGACTTACAGAACCCACTAAGCAAACAAACATTCACAATATTAGAGTTAAAGAAGAAAAAGAGACAAAGATAGGGGCAGAAAGCTTATTGGTCAAACTATTGTTAAAAATTTCCCAAGTCGGCTGGGCCCGGTGGATCACACCTGTAATCCCAGCAATTTGGGAGGCCGAGGCGGGCAGATCACGAGGTCAAGAGATAGAGACTATCCTGGCTAACATGGTGAAATCTTGTCTCTACTAAAAACACAAAAATTAGCAGGGCGTGGTGGCATGTGCCTGTAGTCCCAGCTACTCGGGAGGCTGAGGCAGGAGAATCGCTTGAACCTGGGAAGCAGAGGTTGCAGTGTGCTGAAATTGTGCCACTGAACTCCAGCTGGGTGACAGAGTGAGACTCCGTCTCAAACAAAAAAAAAACTTCACAAGTCTTGAAAGAGACATGGACATCCAGATCCACAAAGGTCAGTGATCCCCAAAAAGATTTAACTGGAATACGTCCTTCCTAAGGCACTTTATAATTAAACTGTCAAAATCAAAGACCAAGAGAAAATTTTAAAAGCAGCAAGAGAAAAGTCAAGTCATATACACGGGAATTCATTAGAATTTCAGTGTATTTCTCAGCAGAAATCTTACAAACCAGAAGAGAATGGGATAATATATTTCAAGTGCTAAAAGAAAAAAAATAATCTGCCAGTCCAGAATATTATACATAGGAATGCTATCCTTCAAATATGAAGGAGAAATATACTCTTTCCCAGATAAGCAAAAATTGAGGAAGTTCAACACCACTACACCTGTCTTACAACAAATGTCTATGAGAATCCTTCAAGTAAAAACAAAATAATGCTAATTACTAACATGAAAACATATAAAAGAAAAGGTAAATATTTTGTCATATCCAGACTACTCTAATACTCTAATACTCAATATGGTGATCTGTAAATCATAAATATAAGGATACATAGATGATAGAAGACAGACAGATAGAATGAAGGTTAAAAGTCAAAATAGTCAAAATAATGACAGCTATAATAAGTTGTTGAAAAATACGTAATATAAAAAGATGTAAATGTTTAAATCAAAAAAGAAAAAATTGTGGGTGGGTGGGGGGAGGATAAATGTCCAGGTTTTGTATGCAACTAAAGTTAAGTTGTTATCAGGGTAAAATAGCCTGTTATAATTACAAGATTTTTTTTTTATTATACTTTAAGTTTTAGGGTACATGTGCACAATGTGCAGAGTTAGTTACATACGTATACATGTGCCATGCTGGTGTGCTGCACCCATTAACTCGTCATTTAGCATTAGGTATATCTCCTAATGCTATCCCTCCCCCCTCCCCCCACCCCACAACAGTCCCCAGAGTGTGATGTTCCCCTTCCTGTGTCCATGTGTTCTCATTGTTCAATTCCCATCTATGAGTGAGAACATGCGGTGTTTGGTTTTTTTGTCCTTGCAATAGTTTACTGAGAATGATGATTTCCAACTTCATCCATGTCCCTACAAAGGACATGAACTCATCATTTTTTATGGCTGCATAGTATTCCATGGTGTATATGTGGCACATTTTCTTAATCCAGTCTATCATTGTTGGACATTTGGGTTGGTTCCAAGTCTTTGCTATTGTGAATAGTGCCACAATAAACATACGTGTGCATGTGTCTTTATAGCAGCATGATTTATAGTCCTTTGGGTATATACCCAGTAATGGGATGGCTGGGTCAAATGGTATTTCTAGTTCTAGGTCCCTGAGGAATCGCCACACTGACTTCCACAATGATTGAACTAGTTTACAGTCCCACCAACAGTGTAAAAGTGTTCCTATTTCTCCGCATCCTCTCCAGCACCTGTTGTTTCCTGACTTTTTAATGATTGCCATTCTAACTGGTGTGAGATGGTATCTCATTGTGGTTTTGATTTGCATTTCTCTGATGGCCAGTGATGATGAGCATTTTTTCATGTGTCTTTCGGCTGCATAAATGTCTTCTTTTTAGAAGTGTCTGTTCATATCCTTTGCCCACTTTTTGATGGGATTGTTTGTTTTTTTCTTGTAAATTTGTTGGAGTTCATTGTAGATTCTGGATATTAGCCCTTTGTCAGATGAGTAGTTCGCGAAAATTTTCTCCCATTCTGTAGGTTTCCCATTCACTTTGATGGTAGTTTCTTTTGCTGTGCAGAAGCTCTTTAGTTTAATTAGATCCCATTTGTCAATTTTGGCTTTTGTTGCCATTGCTTTTGGTGTTTTAGACATGAAGTCCTTCCCCATGCCTATGTCCTGAATGGTAATGCCTAGGTTTTCTTCTAGGGTTTTTATGGTTTTAGGTCTAACGTTTAAGTCTTTAATCCATCTTGAATTAATTTTTGTATAAGGTGTAAGGAAGGGATCCAGTTTCAGCTTTCTACATATGGCTAGCCAGTTTTCCCAGCACCATTTATTAAATAGGGAATCCTTTCCCCATTGCTTGTTTTTCTCAGGTTTGTCAAAGATCAGATAGTTGTAGATATGTGGCACTATTTCTGAGGGCTCTGTTCTGTTCCATTGATCTATATCTCTGTTTTGGTACCAGTACCATGCTGTTTTGGTTACTGTAGCCTTGTAGTATAGTTTGAAGTCAGGTAGCGTGATGTCTCCAGCTTTGTTCTTTTGGCTTAGGATTGACATGGCGATGTGGGCTCTTTTTTGGTTCCATATGAACTTTAAAGTAGTTTTTTCCAATTCTGTGAAGAAAGTCATTGGTAGCTTGATGGGGATGGCATTGAATGTATAAATTACCTTGGGTAGTATGGCCATTTTCATGATATTGATTCTTCCTACCCATGAGCATAGAATGTTCTTCCATTTGTTTGTATCCTCTTTTATTTCCTTGAGCAGGTTTTGTAGTTCTCCTTGAAGAGGTCCTTCACATCCCTTGTAAGTTGGATTCGTAAGTATTTTATTCTCTTTGAAGCGATTGTGAATGGGATTTCACTCATGATTTGGCTCTCTGTTTGTCCTCCCTAACTCATTTTATGAGGCCAGCATCATCCTGATACCAAAGCCAGGCAGAGACACAACCAAAAAAGAGAATTTTAGACCAGTACCCTTGATGAACATTGATGCAAAAATCCTCAATAAAATACTGGCAAACTGAATCCAGCAGCACATCAAAAAGCTTATCCACTATGATCAAGTGGGCTTAATCCCTGGGATGCAAGGCTGGTTCAATACACGCAAATCAATAAATGTAATCCAGCATATAAACAGAACCAAAGACAAAAAACACATGATTATCTCAATAGATGCAGAAAAGGCCTTTGACAAAATTCAACAACGCTTCATGCTAAAAACTCTCAATAAATTAGGTATTGATGGGACGTATCTCAAAATAATAAGAGCTATCTATGACAAACCCACAGCCAAAATCATACTGAATGGGCAAAAACTGGAAGCATTCCCTTTGAAAACTGGCACAAGACAGGGATGCCCTCTATCACCACTCCTATTCAACAGAGTGTTGGAAGTTCTGGCCAGGGCAATTAGGCAGGAGAAGGAAATAAAGGGTATTCAATAAGGAAAAAAGGAAGTCAAATTGTCCCTGTTTGCAGACAACATGATTGTATATCTAGAAAACCCCATTGTCTCAGCCCAAAATCTCCTTAAGCTGATAAGCAACTTCAGCAAAGTCTCAGGATACAAAATCAATGTACAAAAATCACAATCATTCTTATACACCAATATAAGATGTTTTATGTAACCCTCATGGCAACCATGATGGACTATAGTAGAGACACAAATGATAAAGAGAAAAGTATTAAAACAGTATTACAGAGAATCACCAAATTACAAAGATGAAAACAAGGGAGAAAGAAACCAAAGATCTATAAAATAACCAGAAAACAATTAACAAAATGGCAGTGCAGTAGTAAATCCTTAATTATCACTAATTACTTGGAATGTAAATAGATTAAATTCTCCAATCAAAAGACATCAAGTGGCTTAATGGATTAAGAAACACGATCCAAATATATGCTGCTTATAGGAAACACATTTTAGCCTTAAGGGCACATGTAGGCTAAATGTGAAGGGATGAAATAATATATCTCATGCAAATTGTAACCAAAAGAGAGCAGAAGTGGCTATTTTTACATCAAATACGATATTCTTTATGTCAAAAACCATAAAAAAGCAAAGAATGCAATTATTTAATGATAAAGGGCTCAACTTATCAAGAGGACATAACAATTTTAAATATATATGCACCCGAAATTGGGCATCTAAATGTATTATGCAAATATTGGTGGTCATAAAGGAAAAAATAGATAGCAATGCAATAATAGTAGAGAACTTCAATACCCTGCTTGCGACAATGGGAAGATCAACCAGAGAGAAAATTAATAACAAAATACTGGAATTGAACTGTACTTTAGACTAAATAGACCTAACAGGTATAAAGAAAAGTTTTCATCAATAATGGTAGAATACACATTCTCCTCAAGTGCACATGGAACATTCTCCAGCATAGACCATATGATAGGCCAAAAAACAAGTGTGAACAAGTTTAAGATTAAAATTATATTAACTGTTGTTTCTGAGCACAACGGTATGAAAGTAGAAATCAATAACTGGATAAATTTTGGAAAATTCAATAATATATAAATATCCAGACAGACACAGAGAGAGATTTATTATAATAAATTGGCTTACGTGATTTTAAGGATTGGAGCTAACAAAGCAAGTTCAAAATCTGTGGAAATTCCCCATTCTCTTTCTCACAAGTTCATGCGTTTAATCCATCTAGATGATTAAATCAGGTTCATGCAGTTTATCCAGTCTCTTTTACTTAAATTTGACTGATTGGGGACTTTAATTATATCTGCCAAATCCTTTCACAGTAGCACGTAGTATAAGTTTGATTGAATAACCTGAAACTGAAGCCTAGTCAAGTTGTTGTATCATAAAAGCTATTACAGTTGATAGATCAGAAGGAAGAAGTAGGCTAAAGACTTACTTTGGACTTATCAGGTTGCAGGTAGTACTTTAAATCATAAGATTACATGATTTCTCCTAGATAAAAAACATGGAGTGAAATATTTTTAAAACGTCTCAATACATTCTGTTATTGAAAACTAATTACCAGATCATGCATTACACACACACACACACACACACACACACACACGGTCATTTCTGCAAACACATATGAAAGGGTAGAGGTAGGATTTTAGGTGTGCCTCTTCTATTTAACTTATCACTGCAAACTCAAAAGGTATGAATACAGTGATTGACGTATGAATACAGTGATTGACGTATGAATACAGTGATTGACGGTCTCAGGGTCACAAAAGAATGCCACCTTCTGAGGTGACTAGGGGAAAATATACTCAGGTTTAAACCCTCTTTTTCCACTTGCTGTCTCCAAATCAAGAGTCCTTTTATGCTCCCTATCTCTCTCACAGTACCTTCTTTTGTAACTTAATTTCACTGTATTCCAAGACAGATATGTGATACAGACAGAGGAGGATAAAAGCAAGAAAGAAATCCTACAAGAGAGGCAGAGATGAAGAGGAATGAAGAGATGATGCTAGTGGAGCAGTTTCAGTGTGTGGTGAAAAGGAATTGAGAAGTGAATTAGAGGTAAGTAGAGTAGGCATCTCATGTGGAAGATTCTTCTGAGAAATAACAAAATCTACTCAAAGGAAAAATAATTCAAATCTGAGAAAAAATGACGTCAAAAGTCTGAATGATCCGAGCTTATTTGAATGCTGAGGGAATTTTTTGCGTTAGAAAGAGTAAGGGTAGAAAAGTGAAGTAGGATGAAGAAAAACAATGAACTCAGTAAGGGAGTGGAGAACCAGAAGAATTTGGACACCTTCAACTGGCCCCTTGATAGTGGGATTATACAATGCCTCAAATGGAAAGATTTACATAGGTACTAGTGTCAAGGACAAAACATTTACCAGCGCACATGTGAAAATAAAAGTAAAATAAAAGGGCTTAAGATGTTTTCTTGGCCTTAGGTATTATGGTGATAACTTAGATTGAATGACAATATTAGATCACTTGCAGTTGGAAGATAAACAGAAAGGATACAGGAAACAATTGGACCATGTTTTTTTATCTAGCATCTGGCTGTGAAGTTGTGATGTTGTAATTCCACACTCTGCACCATGTTTTTAGCCTATCGTCTTGGTTCTGAGCTACCAAATGAAATGAAATGGGCCATGGCAAGAATTGGGTACCATATTGCCATTGCTATAGCAGCAGAGTGATGAGGAAAGGGGAAATGTCAAGATTCCCCAATCTAGTAATAATTACCTTAAAAGGGCTCTGATTATCAGCCCAGGGAGGTATAACCCAACAGCGGTTTACTGTATTGTGCATAGGTTTACAGAAACTTTTGGTCACTCTATCAGGGAGACACTGAAAAACTAAGGACCTAAATCAGTAAGTAGATTTCATATATATTCAGATTTCATGGGGGAGAATGTTCTGATTCTAAAATCAAAAAAAAGGGAGGAAGAAAGACAGGAAGGAAAACACTAAGGAGGAGTAAAGGAAGGAAGATGGATATAACATGTAATTCCTTATCTTGGTGTACACATAATTAACTTTTTTAAAACGCTACATAACAATAAGATTGTATTAATTTCCCAGTGCTGCCATAACAAATTGTTATAAATCAGGTCTATCAAAACAACAGAAATTTATCTTCTCAAATTGCTTGAGGTTAGAAATCTGAGATCCAGTTGTCAACAGGGCCATAATCTTTCTGAAAACCCCAGGGAAGAATCCTTCCTTGTCTCTTTCTAGCGTCCTGCATTCCTTAGCTGAATCGTTTCAATTTATGCCTCTATCTTAGCACAGTCATCTTCCCTCTGTGTGTGTCTGTGTTTCTGTCTCCAAATTCTCCCTTTTTATCTTGTAAAACCAGTCATTGGATGTACGGCACACCCTAATCCAATATGACCTCATTTTAGCTTGATTGCATATGCAAATATTCTATTTTAAAACAAGAACACATTCCTGGGTACTAGGATTTAAGACTTGAACGTATCTTTTTGGGAGACACAATTCAATCCACTACAATTATAAATACTTAGCAAATGATTTTTTCTCTATCTGAAATCAGCTATTTCAAGTTCCAAAATAACTGAACTATCATTTTTCTCATCTTACTTCAACATGTTTACTTATAAAATGGGGGCACTACTAATTTCTACCTTATCATATTGTTATGAAGATTATGGTTGATAATAGATTAATAGATTACGATTGTTTAGACTAGCTCCTGCTACAAACACTTTGTAGGTGTGTGATGGGCAGCCTTGAGACACCTGCTAGCCCTTCTCACAATAATGATTCTGACAAGACTTTACCCTGAAGAAATGAAAAGATTAGCTAAATCTTATTGTCCAGACACTGTGGGAAGGAGTTAGCCTATTAGTGAGACAGCGCTAATTAAAGTATTTTTATCATGTTTTCCCTATTGTTTCTGCAACTTACTCTGTAATTGGACAAGTTACTCTATTAGACAATGACCTTGGGCATTGTGGTTGGTTTTAGCTGCCCATTCTAAGTCAATTTTCTAACACAGGCAGATGAACTATCTTAATTGGCATGCCTGGGGAGAAATATAAACATGTCAAATAAATAACCATCAGGTAACACACAGTGTTGGATGACATTCACTTTTTCTTTTGCCAACTGCCTTTAAGGTAAACTTGGTAACAAAGCAGGACAAGTTTTGCTTGTCTATACAGAGGTAAGAATAGCTTATTTAAGAGGTGTAATAGAGAAAGAAGCCAGCCTAAAGTGAACATCATAGCCCAGCAAGCACCAATTCTCACCATATAAGCATTATTAAAAAACAAACCCTGGCTGTAAAAAACAATTGATGTGCTACTGAAGTTTATTTTTTTCTTTTATATGTCAGTCAAAAGTCTCTTTCCTCATTTTTAACTATCACAGAAATAAGCGTACTGAATCTCTCCCCAGTAATCTGCCCAATTAAATGATGGTGCTATTATGCAAGAACTTTAGTTGGGAAATTCTATTACAGCATCACCTCAACCTGCATTATGTGTGCTGGTTTTTTTTTGTTTTGTTTTTGCACCCAAAAGTACAAATAAATGAAAAATAAAAATAAAACAATAATTCTCAACTAATTTGTTATCCCATAAATCGACATGAACAACACATCTCAATATTGTGAGCAATTTCTTTTCTACAAGAGCTTCACCAAGCAGAAAGACTTAACAAAGGGGCTGTAATAGACACATTGAATCCTAGTCCTTTGTAATTTGGGGTTAGCTTGACACGTTGCTCTATAATTCGTTGACCATTGACAGCAGTCAGATATTTGAATCCTTCATGAGAAAAAATGAGGAGTCCAGAATCAGTCTGAATATTTCAACTATGAAAAAAGAAAACTGATACTCACTCTGTCTGATCCACATACATACCTACATGCATAAATACATACATATATAGAGATAGCAAAATTGTTTTCTGATTTTTTGTCCTAGTTTCCGTAATTGCATTTTCGTCAAACAGATTTACTTCGGTGCTTCTTTAACCTGGTAGGTCATTAGCATCACCTGAAGGGATTTTAAGGCCTAGGGATGCCTTAACTGAACCTAGAACAATTAAATCAGAACGGAGTAGAGTTGGGAAGGTGTTGCTCTATAGGTATTTTTAAAAAGACTTCCTGAATGATTTTAACATGAAGGATTGTGAACCACTGACTTACTTTGCTAGAATTTGACATTTTAGGTGCTTCGGTTTGTTCATCTCCACATCTGTTCCTTGTTATTTCCCCAACATGTAGAAATCACTACTCAATGTTAATGAGGTTCTCATATTGAGAAAGCACATTTGCTTCTTCATTTTTTTCCTTCCCCATGGGATTTTCAGCATTTGGTTTTGTAAACATTAACTTCTTGACCTTTCTAAGACATAACCATGTTAGGTTAGTTTTATGATAACATTAATAACAAAATCACCTATTAAAAATTCTATTTCTGTTTATTTTTCTAGGAAACAACACAAAGTCAATGCCCTTTATAATCCTGCATTGATAACAATGTAAACTTAATCGAAAAATATGTTAGCTTTAAGAAAGTTTCAATTCAATGTCAGAACATCAGAAGAAATTTTGAGATATTTAGCCATAGCTATGCCAGTTTTTCCTAAAGCATGCCCCTTCTTATTGATAAATAGGCCTTTAGGTGTTATCTGTCAGATTACCTCTTATCTTTTAAGAATTGTAAATAGTTTAGTAGTGTCGGGAGGCCTTGAACAGCCTCAAACACAAGAGAACTGTATATTATTCTGTTTCTTAAAGGACAGTGGCCTGAGGAGGAGTATGCAATATAAATAAAATGCACTTCTGGAGCAATGTAATTTCAATATTTATTCATTTATTTCCACACCAGAATGGAACAAAGCTTATGTGTATAGCCAATGGCAGTATACATATTTCTCGCATTATAGCTTCCAAGATGTCCCAAACACTGCTATTTTTAAGAAAGCATTCATTTGCAAAGCTTTGTTATCCATTCCTAAAATATTCTTTGCAACCTCTAAAACTGGGAGGCAGATGTATTTATTATGACAATACTATCTGCCTGGCCAATATTGTAAAAATAAAATAAAATGTTAGCATTTGACATGAAGTAATACAAGCATTAAAGGGACTGACTAATAGTTTAACCAACAATACTACAAAATTAACCATGGGGTAAAGCCACATAAAAGCAAACCTGCAGATAACTTCACTTTGTGCCACTTCACTAGATTTGAGCTTTGATTTGATTTCTTTCATGTATTCACAGTATAGATATTAGAGTTACAGAATCAATTGTATAGGTTGCCCCAAAGACCACTTTGTTAAATTTATGAGTAGCTGCTTAGGATCAACAGTCAGAAAATCAATTTCCTTCTATTCTGTTTCTCATTAATGTATAAGTTTTATTTGTTTTTGTACAATTTCCTACCCATTTGAGAAAGCAATTTAAATGGTCTGTCCTTGCACATACTTTTCACTTCCAATTAAGCCCCTCTATGGCAAACAGGACTTTGCATACAGATAAAATAACAAGAAATAACAACAGCAAGTGGTTTTATAATTGTTCTTTCCATTGAATTAACTCAATGAGGTCATTCGCACATGGCAAAAATAGGAGGGTGATTTTCATCTTGCCTCTCTTTGGAAGAGAGAGTATTAGAAGACAGAAATAGAATGTTAGCAAAAACTAAAAATTTCTGGATATTTAACTCAACTGTTATGGGTTCCTTATTGTGGAGCCTGTCCTGCCTGTTAGCCAATAAATATGTATTAGATACCCACAACATCCCAAAAGTAATTAAAAATTAAATAGCTTCTTCATCTCTTGGGTCTACAGTTCACCATAAAATCATAATCATCAAAATTCATTCGTATTCACTTGGTTCTCTGATATTTTCAATTCAATTCCATAAATATTTATAGAATGCTGCTTTCAACCATTGAAAAGTTTACAGTCTTGTATGAAGGATAACGCAAGCACATATAATAGCTACTCAAATGAGCTAAGTGTCATGAGACAAGCATGAGTGAAGAACTGGGTCAAAGTACAAGCAGCAAGTCTATTTACCAAATGCCCATGTGCCAAAGTAAGTACTAACATAGGTCAGCAAACATTAAAAGAAGATAATTGAGTGTATGTAATATATAGAGACTATATGTGGCCTACAAAATGGTGAGGTATCAACTTATGTCAAGAATGACATGAAATGTCTTCCACTTCATAATAAACTGTCTGACACCAGAGAGCCCTCTCACTGTAGATAATAAAAATTTGGACAGAATATATCTAATATTGTTTTCAGGTACTGGATAACACAGATCTGTGACTTCGAAAAAATAACGAGCAAGGTAAGCTCCACTGTTACTCCATCTTTCTGCATGGATGCATCTTGTATGCCAAGGCACAAAGAAGAGAGAAGTTCAAACAGAGAAAAGTAGGCTTGCTGAATTGAGAAGACAGATTAGAGGTAGCTGTACACAGAAGAGGTGTTCCCAAAATCTGCCTATAGGTCCCCTTGCGTTTATATCGGAATACTAAGCTGCATACAAAAAAGGGTACAAATGACAGAAATATTGTATTTTTTCATTGGATATGAATTATACAACTGTGTGTATTTGTGAAAACTCACCCACTCTACACTTACCATCTATGCATTCTACTTTCTATAAAATATACTTTACTTTGGTAGAAAATAGTGACATAACTTGGCTAGTTTTTTAATGGGATCAGTCTGGCTGCTTTGTTCAAAATTAAGCTATGTGTGGGGACACATAGAGGCATTAAGAAAAAGTAAGAACTTTTTGCTGTAAGTTGAATAAGAGATAGCTCAACTTGGATTAGGGTTGTATTTGCGGATGGGCTATAAATTGTTACAGTTCTCTTTATATTTTGAAGCTAGATCCATGGGATTTACTGATGGATTGAAAGAGGGCTGGAGGCAAAGAAAGAAGTCAAGAAAGCAAGTGTTCAGCCTGAACAGATATAAGGGTGAAATAATAATGTACTGATACAGGGAAGAATGTGGGTGGAGCATGTGTGAAAAATATTAAGAATTCAGTTATAGATGTGTTAGAAAAGTTGTATGAGATCTTTAAGGGGTCACATGTAGACAGAGAACTGTGCATGGCTTAACCTCTGGGACGCTCTAACTTTAAAAAGCCAGGAAGTTGAGAAAAAGCCAGAAAAAAATTTAGATGGAATGGTGAATGACGCAAAATAAAATTCAGGAGAATGCAACATCCTATCAGCTGTGTTAACTATGTACATTGATGTGCCAGAGGTTAACCTCTGCCTATCAACTGCATTCTTATTCTTTTATACACACTTTTATCTCTACTATTAAAGCAAAACAAAACAAATAACTCCTCATCCACTCCAGTTATAAACCTCCTTTTCTTGTTGTCCAAGTCAAAGTTTTGCAAAGAGTTGTCTCTTCTCTTCCTCCACACTTTCCGTTGACTTCTAAATTCCCTCCAAACTGTCCTCAGACCCCAGTATTTAAGGAAAAGCCTCATTAAAGTCATCAATAAACTACAGGTCTCTAAATCCAAAGTTTGGGTTTTCCCTTAGATATTATCTTACTTGCTCTTTAAGGAGTACTTGACAATCTCTACTTCTTATAACACTCTGCCTTAATTTTCAAGACATCACATCCAGTTTTCTTCCTACCTTTCTGGATTCTCCTTTTTAGTTGTATTTCTGAGTGCACCTTCTTGCCTTTAAATGCTAGGGTTTCTAAAAGTTTTATCAAAGGTTCCTAATTCGGTCTACATTTTGTTTGTAAGAAACCTCATTTATGAGAAGTGGCATAACATGGTGCTTAAGAATATTAATCCTTTTTCCAATCTGCCTTGGTTCAAAATTTAGCTCTGAAATCAGTTTTGCCATCATGGCAAAAACTCAGCCTATTTTTGTCTCAGTTTTAATTTAAAAATTTTAATTTAAAATTATAATAGTTCTCATAGGATTGTCACAAGGATTAAATGAGTCCATATCAATAAATCACTAATACAAATGAGAGCAGCTTTAGTTACCACATGTAAGTGGCCAGCTCACACTTGATTTTCTCTGGCCTAGACCTCCTTTCTAAACTCGCAACCTACATAGCCAACATTTTCCTTTTTATCTTAACTTAAATTTTTCAGTGGTATCTCCAACTCAACATGTCCAAAACAGAATTCATGATCTAAAAGCCTTGAACATTCCAAGGCTCCCCATCCCAGAAAATGACATTATAACCCAGAAAACTAGGTGATATCCTCAACACAGATTTCCCCCCACCACGCCCTTCACATCCCTAACCAATCTATCCACAGTGTATTGATATAGCTTTTTACATGTTTCTTGAATCTGTTTTTTTTCTCGCTAATACATTATATGCCCGCTAACCTATTCTAATCTACTTTTATCTCTAATCTTCATGACTGCAATAGCGTGCTATCTGGGCACACTGAATTTTTCTTTTCCCTATTCTCCATGCTATAGCCAGAATCATCTTCTGATTACGTTCTCAAAATTCAGCATAAAATGCTTCATTGATTTGGCCAGGCGTGGTGACTCACGCCTGTAATCCCAGCACTTTGAGAGGCCGAGGTAGGCGGATCACGAGGTCAGGAGATCGAGACCATCCTGGCTAACACGGTGGAAGCCCGTCTCTACTAAAAATACAAAAAAACTGTAGTCCCGGGTACTCGGGAGGCTGAGGCAAGGAGAATGGCGCGAACCCGGCAGGCGGAGCTTGCATGAGCCGAGATCGTGCCACTGCACTCCAGCCTGGGCAACAGAGCGAGACTCTATCCGTCACAAAAATAAATAAATAAATAAATAAATAAATAAATAAATATAAAAATAAAAATAAATAAATAGATAATAAAACTATAAAAAGCTTCATTGATTTACTATGATTCAGGGCAAAGCCCTAAATTCCTAACGTGGCTTATTAATCTTCCCATGACTGATTTCTTCACGGCCTTATTTCTATCAATTTCTTCATCTTTTGCTCCGTCCTTGCTTTTGATAAATTTTAAAATAACTCATGCTTCCTTCTGCAAAAGAGCATTTGTGCAGTCTTTTCTCCTCCACTTATTTAATTCTTACTATCCATTCAGAGTTCAGCTCAATTATCATTTTCTTCTTGAAGCCTTTCCTAGTCTCCAGGTGCCATACATAACATCTGCTAATTCACGCATACTTGTCAATATGTACCTTTCCTTATTCCACATATTATTTTGTAAAATTTACATGTCAAACCATAAAATTTGATTATTGAAAACTTAAAGGGGGCAGAGCCTTCATATGCTTGCTATTTTAAGCCCAGGATATATATAGCGTGGTTCTTGGGAGAAAGCAGTCAATAAATATTTGCTGAATGGATAATTAGGTAGCAGCACTTATAGTAGTGAGAAACAACTAAAAATATTCCATAAGTTATGTGACAAAGTAAACCAACTAAGTTTAAGTAACCATCCATATAAGCACAGAGTTAAAATGTGTCCAGCCATTAGCCAGAAGGAATATTGAAGAACAATAATTTCAGAGTGCTAAGATTGTCAAGCAAACATCAGTCCTTCTGGACCTGTTAGAAAAGGTAAAGTAGAAATCTAACGTATTTAGTGATCTTTAGACTTGAAAAGTGGTGGCTGCAATCTTTGTTTTTGTATGTCCCATGTAAGGGAGAGGAGTTTTTTTGTTTTGTCTTGTTTTGTTTTGTTTTTTTCTCTTCCAACATTAGGTTCATGTTTGAGACACTTATTACAAAAGACAGATTAATAAAAGAAAAGCACACACATTTATTTAATGTAAGTTTTATGTAACGTGGGAGCCTTTGTAACTGCCCAACGGGTTCTTCTTGCCTACTGACCAGGTAGAGCTGATTTATCAAGACAGGGGAACTGCAATAGAGAAAGGGTTTAATGCCTGCAGAGCTGGCTAAATGGGAGGATGAAGTTTTATCATTCATATCGATCTCCCTGAAACTTTTAAGACTGAGGTTTTTTTAAGGATAATTTGGCAGGTTGAGGACTCGGGAGTGGTAATGCCGATTGTTCAGGTCAGAGGTGAAATCATAGTGAGGGTCAAAGTGGATTTTTCTTTCTGTCTTCTGTTCCTGGATGTGATCACAGAACTAGTTGAGCCAGATTATTTAGCTGGGTGGCACCAGCTGGTCCATCAGAATGCAGGGTCTGAAAAATACCTCAAATCCCAGTCTTAGGTTTTACAGTAGTGATGCTATCCATAGGAGCAATTGCAGAGGTAGGGATCTTGTAGTCTCCAGCTGCGTGACTCCTAAATCATAATTTCAAATCTTGTGGCTAATTTGTTAGTTTTACAAGGGTGGTGGTCTGGTCCCTAGGTAAGAAGGGGGTTTGTTTCAGGAAAGATCTGTTATCTTCTTTGTTTGAAAGTTAAATTATAAGCTAAATTCCTCCTAGAGTTAGCTCGGGCTCCACCCAGGAATGAACAAGGGCGGTTTGGAGGCTGAAGGCAAGATTTGGAGGTTAAAGGGTCAGGGTCAGTTAAGTCAGATCTCTTTCACTGTCATAATTTTCTTGCTATTATAATTTTTGCAAAGGTAGTTTCACCTTCAGAAAAGAAGACCCAAAGAAACAGTGAAATTTTTTTTTTTTTTTTTTTTTTTTTTTTTGAGACGGAGTCTCACTCTGTCCCCCAGGCTGGAGTGCAGTGATGTGATCTCGGTTCACTGCAAGCTCTGACTCCCGGGTTCACGCCATTCTCCTGCCTCAGTCTCCCAAGTAGCTGGGACTACAGGTGCCCACCACCAGGCCCAGGTAATTTTTTCTATTTTTTAGTAGAGATGGCGTTTCACTGTGTTAGCCAGGATGGTCTCGATCTCCTGACCTCGTGATCCACCTGCCTCGGCCTCCCAAAGTGCTGGGATTACAGGTGTGAGCCACCGCGCCCGGCCGAAACCTATGTATTTTTATGAATAGTTACTGTGGAAGTCATGATTGGAGGATAAAGTATATGATTTACTGGTAATGGGAATAAACTGGTGGGAACTAAGCAAGGTCTGTTTGTCAGAATCTTTTTGGCATGTCTATGTCTTAGAAAATAAGGAAGTTCTTTTCCTCTGTGTTGTAAAAAGAGTACCTCTAGAATTAAAGCCTACAACCTACTTTAGAGCAAGGTCAGGAAATGATTTTATGACTTGCTTCAAGGGAGAGGGAGAAGGGAAGGTTAGAGAGACTTTCTGCTGTTTCTCAAATGCCAAGGAGCTGCATTTTTTGGGATAGAGTGTCCTGAATTCCATCATCTGACAAAAACAAATTTACTCACAAAAGGTTAGGAGAAAAAAATAGGCAAAAAGACTATAACAGGCATACTGGAGCCAGTTAGCAGCACATGATGGAATGGGTTCAGCCATTAGGATGTTTCTCTCTAGAGATCAGTTTGGTCTGCAGACACCTGTAAGCCATTCACTATGATTTCCATAGGCTCTCTGATTATGGAAAAGGAGATTAAGAGGAAGCAGACAGCAGGAGGTGGGTTATCCTTTATCAGTCTCAGAGATGATAATGTCCATCTCAGCATGGAGCTGATTAGAAGGAGATGCTGAGCAGAGGAAATGACATACATTGAGCAGCATTCTAAGTCTCTCCTGAGTCAGCAGTTCCCCCTCTGGCTTCTTTATATAGTTTGAATTAATATTAAAAGAGCATAAAAGTAGACAGAGTAGATAGCAGGTCAAATTTTCGTAACACTAAGACCAAATATCTTAGTCACTCTAAATATCTTCCTTATTAAACAATCAGAGAGTTTTAAATCTCTAGCATGGGGCCATTGATTAAAAACTGGCCAGAAATAGATACATTTAACCCACTTTCAACTATAATATTGTGTACATGAGCAAGAAGATGGTTAAGTATCATAGATTAGCTTTTCTAAAAAAAAAAAGACATTTGTGGCAGAAAACAGAGCCATAACATTTAAGATTGCATGAGTTTCAGGAGAATGGTAGTTTTGTGGTTTTGGCTGCTGGCATGTGGGGAAACTATTTAACACTGGAATCAGTCACTTGATCATATGAAGAGGTAAAGTGAGATAATACTACTGAGTTAATGACACGCTGAATAGAAGACAAGCAAGGTTTAGCTGCAGTGAGAAACAACATTGCACGTTTTTTCTAATAATAGGAAATGAGAGTAAGGTAACTACCTTGGATTACCTAGTTCATACTAAATTACCCCCAATAAAGCCCTCTACTCATCTTATTTTCCTACTTATGTTTCATTTCCAGAAGATAAACCAACAAAATAACCTTGTTGTTTCTATGAGTATTCCTCACGCATTACTGCATCATTCCTGGTCCATCTGAAGCTCCCTGTTTTCCAGAAATAATCCCCGTGACATGATTGATTCTCATAATCTCCCTTCTAAATAATTGTAATCCTCCTATATATTTCTGCCGATTTGAAGTTAAGGCACAACCTCCGCTAAGCGTCTCTGTAATCTTTGCTTCAAGAAAAAATGATTCCTCCCAAATCCTAACTTCTTATCTTCCTCAACCAGGTGAACCTCTGTTCCTTGGTTTCACAAATCAAAGGATCTGCATGGATGCTCCTGTTACTCTGCCTCCACACATGATGTCCTGTAATAGAAATTGGTACATATTATTTGAGCCCATGTTTACACAGCTCTACATGGTTACAAGGCAGCTCTATGTTCTGCTTTCGGGTGATCTTATATTTCATTTATCTAAGTGAATGCTCTGCAACCATTCAGAATTCAAGAACGTACTTTGTCCCTCAATGAACAAAATGGAATCGGAACACATCTCTTCCGTATCACTGACTGAGATTAATTTGACAAATACCCATTAGACCAGCCAACAGCTTGCTCAGTGACTCCTATTTGCTTGAATTTCTTTAGCAAAAGACACTGATCTATCAAGTTAAATGCCTTGATAATTCATCAGTTTACAGATAGTCAAGTGCCCTAGCCTATAGCCAGGTTATCAATCTGTGAAAGGTGAACATTTGGGTAACTCATTAACTGAGCAAGGTCTAAAGCTTCAAATATTTTAAGTTATTGGAGGCCATGGCTTAGCTGTAATCTTCCCCTTGTCAAATATTACAAATTTATAAGAAGACATTTGTTTCCATGAACTAACTGAACTCTAAATAAATGTATTTTCCCCTACAGTTAATTTCTGACTAGGTATTTATTCAGGAGATCTTCATTCTATTATTATATTGGGTATGCTTTGGTTTGTGCACAGAAATTATGCTGTTTTGACAGCTCTATTATTTTTACTGGTTGGCTTGCAGTGATTTATCTTATAGTACATGAGGAATTTATTTTTTTAATTGGCTCTGCCTTTCTTTATGAATGTGTTCACGAGACACTGTAGCAGTTCAACATTTTAATGTTTCGATGTTTTCCACCAATTTGGTAATCTTGTAAACAGCAGTGTTTCTGAAGGGCCTCAACCAGTTTTGAAAGCAGGATTAAAAAGAAAAAACTAGTGAATTTAGTTTCCCCTCTGCTGCTTTTCTCACAGTGCCACCATGGCATTGCCCTTCACTGTAAATAAAAAATGTAGAGATATTTGGGCTCAAGGTAAAATTAAATGTAAAAAATTCTGATCAGAAATAAACATTATAATTTATTCTTTTAAATTGCATTAGAAACTTACAAAAGAGATGCTATTAACGGAATAGAATATTAGTTTTATATTGCTGATATTACCAGACAAGTCTATGCAACTGGTATCCCAGCACGTTACATCAAAGACCAAAGTTATGACATCTCAGTATTTAACTGTTATCTCAGGATGCTTAACTCGGGACACTGGAATGAACTAGCTTTCAATTCTTGAGCCAAAATTTAAAAGTTAAATAATTTCACAGATAGGACTGGTTTTTAGGCTCATTCGTTTTCACAGTCTTCAAGCAGATACGGCTTAGTCAGCTAAAGCCATATTTTTTGTAATCTAAACCTATGTAATAAGGATCTCCAAAATTTATTGCAGTTGCAAAATAGGTAATTCAAGCATTTATTGACTACCATTTTGTTTCACAATAGGTGAAAATACATTAAATAGCTACTCTAAGTTAGGTCTTGATACAATTTAATAATACATGAAATTTCATCCAAAAAGCCAACTACTTTTAACACAGGGAAATGCCACTTATTAGACTCTCATTCAGCAAATATTTAATAAGCACTTTCTAAGTGCAAAATACTATGTTAGGAGTTTTAGGAGATTCAAAGATAAAATGTAATATCCTCAGTGTGGATTTTCATTAAGTCTATTATGTGTACATTAAAACTGCTATTTAATATAGAAAAAAATGCACTTTGTGGTAATATCTATAAAGTACTTTGGAAATCCACTGGAAACAGAGAGAATTTCCAGGATGTAGGTTTAGATTTCAGACACAAGAAATGATTGGAAAGGCAATGCATGAGGAGTAAACAGCCTGAATAAGTCCCATCTGACATCTAATCAAACGGCCCTCAGGTGACATTTCTAACGGTGACCACAAAGTATCTGGAAGAGGAAATGCAACAATGCATGGCAGAATGAGGTACAAAGTGGCTGTCTCACTAGCTATAGGTTAAAATCACTTGTCTTTAAGCCCCACTTCAGACCAATTAAATGAAGATTTTTGGTGATAGGAGCTGGTTTAGGCATCTTTTTAAAATGCTGTAGGTGATTCAAGTATGTACTCATTGCTGGGAAACACCAACTACATTCACTATAGAAAACACCACCAACTGGCCACGAAATGAAGTTTCAATTTCAAGCATTCCTGCCTCTGAGTCTCATGTGGCCTACAATAGCCATCTTTATAAACAGAAGAAAATTTAATTTATGTTGTTAAGCCATCTCCTCGTTTCTTCTTCACCACTATAATACTGTTAAACCATACTTCCTGTCATTTAACTGAAAACGTTAGAACCAAAATAATCATCTTTCCCCCCATCCTTGATTCTGTGACAGTTCTAAAAAAATGCCAGAATTTCTTAGTCTCAAATTCCTTGAGTTTTGTTTTTTTTATCACAAGTCACCTTTCCCTTCCCTTGGTCTCATGGCCACCCTCTTGAGCTGTGCTGTCATCCCTTGTTTCCCCTCGGGAATGATGAATTCAACAATCCTAGTCTCTAGTGGAAACCTGGCCTTTCTCTCCACTTTCTCAAGCTCCGCGGCAAGAATTTTTTAACTCCACCATTTTGTATACTCCGGTGAACCTCTCATTGTTACTCTACCCATCATCTCATTAATGTCTTCACCTCTGTTAATGTCTAGCTATAACACCATAATAAATCTGTACCATCATTACCTAACACATACCCTCACCTTCCCAACACCGTTTTCCCTTCCAATTACCAAAAATAACTCTTGAATTAACACCACAATCTGTTTTCTTCATGACTTACTGCAAAAGGTAAACATTAGTGGAGAAGACTCACATAATCAATGATACTGGTATCATTATGCTTCACAATCTCTAACCAGATCCAGGATTTCAACAGTGTTTTGCCAGATTGCTCTGGTAATATTTTTCTCCCATTATCTGTAACATATATGTCATGAGATCAAGATGATTCTTAAACTTTAATCTTCCCTCCCTCTCTGTCCATCTCAGAAGATAACTTGGCCTCACACGTCAGAAATAATTTGTGCACTGACTTTTCTCCCCTCTCTCCACGTCATCAATTGCCCCCTGTCAACTGGATATTTTTATCAGCATAAATATGACGACTCCATTTCCCTTTCCATTTACCTGTCCTTTTAAAGATAAACTCTTCAGACAACTGTTTTTAATTTCTTCAGTTTGATTCTCTCTTGAGCCCAAACCATTCAGGTTTTCATCAATTACATTCACTTTATTAAATCCAAGGATGAGTTCTCAGCATCTTACTTGACCTATCAGCAATGTTTGACATCGTTGGTTCTCTTCTTTCTTCTAAAAACACTTTCGTATTTGGTTTCAAGGGCACTACACTGAACTAATTTTCTTCCTTTTTTTGAAATCACTGCTCCTTTTCAGTCACTTCGGTTGCTTGGTACTCGTTTTCTTGACCTCAAAAACTTCAGATGCCCCAGATATCAGTCCTTGAATTTGTTCTATCTACACACAATTTCTCAGTGATCTCATCCAGTCTCATGACTCTAAATGCCTTCTACACAATGCCTTATAACATTTATACTTTTCAGACCAAACTCTCCTTTAAACTCTTGACTAACATATATAACTCGATACTTTATATGTTGACCCAAATATCTAATTGGTATTTTATACTTAACATGAGAATCCACAGTCCTCACAGTCTCTCTCCACCTGCGTGTTCAAAATCCTTCATCTAAATAATGAAGTTTCCAAGCTTGTTATTCAGCCTAAAATATCAGTCCTCTTCAATCCTATTTTTTCTCACTATCTTCATTCAATTATTTTCTAAATTCTATATACTTTACTATTAAAACATACCCATAATGTCATTTCATACACTTTAAAAACATATCCAGAATTCTATTTTTATTAAATTTACTACTGTCACCCCGGAGCAAGCTTAGATTATTTCAATTTTTTAAATTCATCAGTACCTCCAATCCAAAAACCTTTCTAGTTCTTCTTTAAATGGTCTCTTGATTCAGCCCTTGCCTACTTCAGTGTATTTTTAATATGGCAGCCAGAGGGCTTCTGTAAAATATAATCAAAATCATGTTGTTCCTCTCTCTTCATAAACTTCTAATGTCTCTGTGTGTCAGTTGGAGTGAAAACTACTCTCTGTGCTGGAACTGCAGAAACATCCTGTCTCCCTGTTGAATACTTCAGACATATTCTCACACTAGAGATTTTATACTTACTTTGCTCTAGAATGTCCATCCTCCAGATATTTGCATTACTCTTCATCCCCCTCAAATCTCACATTCTCTGTGAGACCTACTCTTATCATCCTATTTAAAAGTAAATCTCCAAAATTCTCTGTCTCCATTCCTGATTTTACTTCTTTCTGCAGACCTTATCATCTAAAATAATACATATTTTACATATTTATTTGGAGGGCTATGTGCCTTCCTACCTTCTAATAAAATATAAGGTCAATGTGTTAGTCAGCGTTCTCTGGAAGGACAGAATTAATTGAATAAATATATTTCTTATATATACTATATATAAAAATTAATTGGATATATATATATGAGTTTATTAAGTATTAACTTACATGATCACAAGGTCCCACAACAGGCTGTCTGCAGGCTGAGGAGCATGGAGAACCAGTTCGAGTTCCAAAACTGAAGAACTTGGAGTTGGATGTTCAAGGGCAGGAAGCATCCAGCACAGGAGAAAGATGTCAGCTGGGAAGCTAGGTCGGTCTCTCTTTTCACATTTTTTTGCCTGCCACACTGGCAGCTGATGAGATGGTGTCCACCCAGATTAAGGGTGGGTCTGCCTTTCCCAGCCCACTGACTCAAACATTTATCTCCTTTGGCAACATCCTCACAGACATACCCTGGATGTATATTTTGTATCCTTCAATCCAATCAAGTTTACACTCAGTATTAACCATCACAGTCAATAATTAAAGAGGATGTTTCTAGTGGATTACTTTTTATGTTCCTATATCCTGAGCATTTAATGTGGTGCTGGTACATGATAGGCATTGAATAAAAATTGTTCAGTGAACACAAGGATAAAAGCAATCAAACAAAATAGCCATTATGTTATTTTCCTGTCCTCAAATCTGACCATTTACTTTCATCTGATACCATTCACTTTTACCTTCTTGTTCTCACAAAGAAAAGCTATCTCATCTTCTATCAAAAGATATGCCTCTATTAGCACTTTGGACCCCTCGCACTGTCTTTCCAAATACTTGATTCCATTTACCCACATTTTGCATCTACTGAAACATGTCTTTCAACACCCTTTACTTTATTCCATGATTTAATAACATTTTCTTGCCCCACATCTCTGTCTAGCTGTTTTCCTAGTTCCCTATGCTCCTTAAATAGATAACTTTCTTCCAATAATTGATTGTACACTCTTTAATATTCTCATTCTCATGGACTCTTCAAGCACTTTTATTCTTAATTCTCCCTCCCAATTCCACTATATTCTTTCTGGCTGAAGTCACAAATAAGCCCCAACATAAAATTTCAATAATTATTAATATAATAGTAACTTTACCATCTATTATTATATGCCCAGTCTGTTCTACACATTAAGATTGTTCGGAAAACAAAAATTACAAATATATACTCCTTCTAGTCCTATCAATAATTTTCCGTGATGGGCAACGTGGTTGTCACTGTTTACTAGTGGGAAACTGCTGAATAAAGGGATTAAGTAACCCCCTTCACTTTAAACCTGAATTCAGTAAGTGTGAATTTGTACCTAAGTGCTTTAATTTCAGAGCACTCATAGAAATTATACTCTATAATTTCTTCTCATTTGCCTAGTGTATTTCGACTTTGGGAGATTTTTTTTAATATACTTTACTGATTTTTTTCAGCACTATCCAAACTATAAATGTTGGAGTTACTTAAAAATTAGTCGTGGACTCTCTTCTTTTCACCACCTCGGTACATCTTACTAGGTTCATTTATCTCTGATGACATGCAATACCATCAAATTTCCAACTTCTCAATGTAAATGTTCCATACAGATCTCTTTTCTAAACTAATTTAACAACATCCCATAAATCTCTTTCAGATATCTTAAATGTATTTTCAAAGTTTAATTCATGATCCCTGCCTACCATTTAAATCCATTTTATCTCTAATATTTCCTATCTCATTTACTGTCACCTGCATCCACCCAAATTCTACAGAAAACTGAATCTCCCTTGACATCTCCTTCTCCCTTGTTTTTTCCTCTCACCTGTTAAAACATCCTCTTGATTCTAATCCAAAATATATTTTGAGTCATCTCCTTCTCCCTGCAATTCTAGCAATTATTTCTTTAGCCTCTTATCTATTTTTCTTGATTCCACTGTTACTTTTCTCTAATCCATTCCTTACACAGAAGGCATTCTCTTGTTTAAATTCTTTGATAGTTCCACACTGTCATTAGTGTAAGATTTTTTTTCTTAATTTCTACTAGGCTTAAAAGTCATGTATCTGGCCCCTGCCTGCCTCTAGACTTATCTAGCTCCATTCATCTCCTCACTCAGTATACTCCAAGTATACTAGCTTTATTGCAATTCTGCACATATTCTATTACACCATTCTTCCTGAAGCCATAACTATATTTTCCGGTTTATCTGAGTAACTAACCTTGTATATAAGGCCTTAGTCCTCAGGACTTTTCTTTGGAAGAATAGCTGGCCCTGAATTATGATTATTATAATTGCACAGACAATTTCATGGAAGCAGAAAAGAATAAGCCTCAGAAGCTCCCTTTGTCAAGAAATAAAAGTACTTGCAATTAGCATTCAAATACATGATAAATGTAGAGTATCTGTAGGGTATACAATGGTTCTAAATTTAATTGACAATTAGCTGTGATCGTGTGACCCTATAAATAAAATTGTAATAAATTGTATTGCATAAATTAAACTTATTAAACACTATGTTTGCCCTATCCTAATATTTATTAGTCAATTTAATCACTCTCTAAAATTAGATAGAAAAGACACTTAGTCTCTATGTAACTTCTCAATTTGATAAATGCTCACTTAAAAATAGGTACATGAGGGAAACAGAGATTGGATATATTATAATTCAATAGGCCCATACTTTTTAAATGTAATTACTTATATTGGTAATATGTGGAATATGTGCAAAGTTTAAATGGTTATTAAAATTTTAATATTAAGGGAGAAGAGTAGGAGATGTTATTTGAATACATAACACATTAGATATTAGAATACATAACACATTAAGAATACTAGTCATATCCTTAATAGATGGAATATATCTGTCAGACATAGAAGAGAATCGCCAGCACTGTAAAAAATAAGAAGCTAATTTCAAAATAACAAGAATTAATTTGTCAATTTTTCAGAAGTGGTCAACAGATTTCTCTCATAGAAATTCTTCTGTTACAATATTTTAGAAGCTGTGAAGAATAGATGCACCTGAAAAGCTGTATTATTCACATTTGCTGTTGTAGCCTCAATGTTTGTGTCTCCCCAAATTCATAGGTTGAGACCTAATGGCTGGTGTGATGATTCGGAGGTGGACCACTGGGAGGTGATTAGGTCATAGGTGGGGCCCACATGAATGAGATTAGCACCCTTATGAAAGAGGCCCCAGAGGGCTGCTTTGCCCCTTTCCACTATATATAGGCATAGCAAGAAGGCACTACTTATGAACAGAAAACAGACATCACCAGAGACCAAATCTGCTGGTCCTTGATCTTGACCTTCTCAGCCTCTAAAACCGTGAGAAATAAATTTTTGTTGTTGATAAGCCACCCGGTCTAAGGTATTTATTGTGTTAGAGCAGCCTTAACAGAGTAAGACAATATCTTATGACAATATAGTACGAGGATTAACGATTATGCTTTAAAAAGTAGTTTTAGGCCGGGCGCAGTGGCCTGTAATCCCAGCACTTTGGGAGGCCAAAGCGGGCGGATCATGAGGTCAGGAGATCCAGACCATCCTGGCTAACATGATGAAACCCCATCTCTACTAAAAATACAAAAAATTATCCGGGCGTGGTGGCGGCACCTGTAGTCCCAGCTACTCGGGGGGCTGAGGCAGGAGAATGGCGTGAACCTGGGAGGTGGAGCTTGCAGTGAGCCAAGATCGGGCCAGTGCACTCCAGCCTGGGTGACAGAATAAGACTCCATCTCAAAAAAAAAAAAAAAAAAAGGAGTTTTAAAGATATTTTAATAAAAATAAACACGATTTCCTGAGAAAAAGGTTAAAATGCAAAGTTTTTATTTCTAGAAAAATACTCTAAATAATAAATCATAGAAGAAATGTTACATAGAACAGGCTTAAAGTTCAGAATGGAAACTAGTGGGTACATGAAAGATAGTAAATAAGAGAGCCATCAAAGTAGTAATTCTCCATCACCCCACTTGGTACCCAGGATATATAACTGAAGGACAGAAAATATAATTTTAAAATGACGGGTTTATCAGACATTCATGTAGGATTACTGAATTTAAAATGTGTAGGCAAATCAAAACTTTAAAATAGGCTAATAAATAATTCAATAAGCCAAAATGATTTCTAACAATGAATTAAAGTTGGAATTGGATATCATCTAAAAAATAATAATAAAGACAATCTTTCCAAAAGTATGTTTTAAAAATAAAAGTAGTGCTAAGAGGTAAAATTCTTTGGTATTTTCTATTAGAAGTATAGGAAAGACATAGCAAAGAAACAAAATAAAAGTAGAATCCCTATTATTACCAAAAAATGCAACCCTTGTGAAAATGAAATAAATAATAACACACTAATAATAAAAGATATAAAAATGTTTATGATTTAGAAGAAAAAGGTGAAGGGAGTTTCATTAAGATCAAGAAATGTTCAGCGTTATTTTGTATTTGTTTCTAATAACAGGGCATATATTTATCTGTTCTCTCACTAATTTATTTAATATATATTTATTGAGCACTATCCATTGTCAATATTGCTTGATGATAAGGTCACAGAGCTGGAACACAAAATTTGCACGGTCAAGGACTCATAGCCCAGTCAGTAATAGTGAAAGGTGAAGCCGACTGGGCATCTGTGTCAGCTGGGGACTTGGAGAACTTTTCTGTCTAGCTAAAGGATTGTAAACACACCAATCAGCACTCTGCATCCAGCTAAAGGTTTGTAAATGCACCAATCAGCACTCTGTAAAAATGGACCAATCAGCACTCTGTAAAATGGACCAATCAGCAGGGTGCAGGTGGGGCCAAATAAGGGAATAAAAGCTGGCCACCCGAGCCAGCAGTGGCAACCTGCCTGGGTCCCCTTCCACACTGTGGAAGCTTTATTCTTTTGCTCTTCACAATAAATCTTGCTGCTGCTCAATCTTTGGGTCCACACTACCTTTATGAGCTGTAACACTCACCGAGAAGGCCTGCGGCTTCACTCCTGAAGTCAACGAGACCACGAACCCACCAGGAGGAACAAACAACTCCGGATGCACCAACTTTAAGAGCTTTAACACTCATTGCAAAGGACTGCAGTTTCACTCCTGAAGCCAGCAAGACCATGAACCCACCGGAAGCAAGAAACTCTGGACACATCTGAACATCTGAAGGAACAAACTCCGGACACACCATCTTTAAGAACTGTTAACACTCACCGTGAGGGTCCGCGGCTTCATTCTTGAAGTCAGCGAGACCAGGAACCCACAGGAAAGAGCCAATTCCAGACACAATAGAGTTCAGGATGGAGAAAAATACACAATTTAAAAAATATTAGGAGAGGTATTTTGAAAATTAGAACCAGTCCAGTGTCAGCAGAAAAGATAAATTTGGGGATTCAGAAGTTTGGTAACTGTTCTTAAAGCTGACTGGAAAAGGCCTTTTGATGCCAAGATAATTGGTAGATATTAAAGGTATGAAAACCTTTTACATTATTGATGATTTTTCTACTGGATTTCAACATAGGGTGAGAGTTAAGAGTTGATAGGGCTGTGCATTAGTGATCATTGCTATGTAACAAATTACTCAAAATTTAGCAGCTTACAATAGCGAACATTTATTATCTCATAATTTTAAGGGTCAGAAACACCCCCAAAAGTCTCATCCCAAGAGATTTCACTCACAGTCCAGCATGTCATTATTTAAATTATGTTCAGGAGTGAGTAAGTTTCCTCAGATAAAATCCATAATTATTGCTCTTTGTGTAGTGTTCTTTTAAATCTGTGCAACTGTGAAATAAAGAACGTGTTAGCTGGTTCTAAACATTAAATGAGGGTCATAAAAACATTGTGTCTGGAGTTGGTTCCTTCCTGTGGGTTCTTGGTCTCCCTGACTTCAAGAATGAAGCCATGGACCCTCGCGGTGAATGTTACAGTTCTTAAAGATGGTGTGTCTGGAGTTTGTTCCTTCAGATGTTCAGATGTGTCTGGAGTTTCTTCCTTCCTGTGGGTTCGTGGTCTTGCTTGACTTCAGGAGTGAAGCCACAGACCTTTGCAGTGAGTGTTACAGCTCTTAAAGTTGGTGCGTCCGGAGTCGTTTGTTCCTCCTGGTGGGTTCGTGGTCTCGCTGACTTCAGGAGTGAAGCCGCAGACCTTCACAGTGGGTGTTACAGCTCATAAAGGTAGTGTGGACCCAAAGATTGAGCAGCAGCAAGATTTATTGTGAAGAGCAAAAGAACAAAGCTTCCACAGTGTGGAAGGGGACCCAGGCAGGTTGCCGCTGCTGTCTCAGGTGGCCAGCTTTTTATTCCCTCATTTGGCCCCGCCCACATCCTGCTGATTGGTCCATTTTACAGAGTGCTGATTGGTCCATTTTACAGAGTGCTGATTGGTCCATCTTTAAAGAGTGCTAATTGATGCATTTACAAACCTTTAGCTAGACACAGAGCGCTGATTGGTACGTTTTTACAGAGTGCTGATTGGTGCGTTTACAATCTTTCAGCTAGACACAGAGCTCTGATTGGTGCGTTTTTACAGAGTGCTGATTGGTGTGTTTACAATCCTTTAGCTAGACAGAAAAGTTCTCCAAGTCCCCACCCAACCCAGAAGCCCAGCCGGCTTCACCTCTCAACATCACTGGTCCATATCAATTTTTAAATTCGGGCAAAAAAAGAATGTTGGAATTTTTCTGATTAGCTCTCATTATCAAGAAATAATTTTCCGTGGCTCTCAGTTACTCTCTGTCTTGATTTCACCCTCTGAGCAAACTTTCCTTTTTCAAGAAAGGTAGCTCTGGTCTCCAAATGAGTTGTTTTCTCAGTTTGCTTGGTGCCAATAGAGGTTGGAGATAACTTCTGCTTTTTTTTTTTTTTTCATTTTGTACTGTATCTTCCCTTATCAGTCCAAGCTGACAGTGTTTCTTCCAATATAATTTTCTCAAAACTTTATGAACTTCCTATGTATATCACAGGCATTATCCCATTAGACAAAAGCTATAACCACAAATCTTTTCACAATAAGCTTTTAGCTGTTTACAGTCCCCATCACCTGAGTGAGGGAATATGTAAGTCAGAAATTTGGCTTCATCTCTAGACCAGACTTTCTGTCAGTGCCCTAAGTTTGGAATTTGTTCAGAAGGCATTTCTTAATTTTATCGTCTTTGCCATTTGGAAATTCTGAGAATTTTTAAAACCATAAAGTTATATCTTTTTAAAAAGTCCTTTACTCAATTTCTTTCTCTCTTCTCACATTTTACTAAAAGCAGCAAGAATAAACTAGGCTACACCATAAATAATATTTTTATAAGTATCCTTAACTATCACAACAAATTCTTTGGTTAAATTTTCTACTGTCCACATTATTGTAGACAATAGTGGTGCTAAGCTTTTTGTTCTAGAAAGTAAGGATACTTTCTCCAGTTCCAGTAACATGTTACTTTCTTTTCAGTTCTCACCAGCATATGGAAAGTCCATATTTCTCATCTGTCCAATGCAATTTATAATTTCTCTAATATCCTCCTTAAAATCCTTACAGCTTTTGCTCACTACACAGATCCAAAACTACGCCTACATTTTTCAGTGTTTGTTAAGGCAGCTTCCTACTTTCAGATACAAAAATCTGCATTATTTATCTACTGCTATATAACAAATATTCCAAAATTTGATGTCTTAAAACAACAAACTTTTTCTTAATTCTCACTATTCCCATGGGTAAGAAATTCAGTCATGGCCTGCTTGAGCACCTCTTTCATGAAATTTAAACAGAGTCTCTTATAAAACTGCAATCAGGGCATTGGTCTAGGCTATAGTAATCTCAAATCTCAATTGAGGAAGATTTTACTTCCAAACTCACTCATATAGCTGTCAGTAGGCTTCAGATTTTTAGGGTATTTAGCCAGAGACATTAGTTCCTTGCCATATGGGCCACTCTATAGGGTAACTGACAATATGACAACTGGCTGACCTCAAAGCAAGTGAAGAAGAAAGCAACAGATTAGGAGAGGGCACTCAACATAGAAGCCACAGTCTTTATATAATGCAATCACAGAGGTGAGCTTTCATCATATCTGTCATATATTATTCATCAGAAGTAATTTCAACTCATATTTGAAAGCATTCTCCTACCTCAGCCTCTTAAGTAGCTGGGATTACAGGCATGCACCACCACACCCAGCTAATTTCTGTATTTTTAGTAGAGACGGGTTTTCACCATGTTAGCCAGGCTGGTCTCAAACTCCTGACCTTGTGATCTGCCCACCTCAGCCTCCCAAAGTGCTGGGATTACAGGTGTGAGACACCACAACTGGCCAAATGTGGAGATTTTTGGAGGCCATTATAGAGGCGGCCTACTGCAGACATGGAAGAAGATTAGGAACTGGTTTAACTCTATTTTCAAAAAACGTAATAGGCTGCAGACAGATATCTAAATGTTCAATAGACTTGTGTAATAGGCATAATAATGACCCTGAAAAGGTATCCATATCCTAATCCATACAACCTGCAAATATGTTACACTATACGACGAAGGGGAATTAAGTCTGCAGATAGAATTAAGTTTGCTTATCAACACACTTAAAATGGGGAGATTATCTTGGATTATCCAGGTGGGCCCAGTGTAATCACAGGGGTCTTTAAAAGTGGAAAATGGAGGTATAATAGGAGAGTCAGGGAAAAAGCCATGACAATGCAATCAAGGTCAGTGAGATGCTATGTTGCTGGTTTTGAAGAAGGAGCAAAGGGACCACCAGGCCAAAAAAAAAAAAAAAAAAATGCAGATAGTCTTCATACACACTGAAAAATTCAAGGAAATGGATTCTCTGCTAGAATTTCCAGAAAGCCATGCGGCCCTGCCAATACCTTGATTTTAGTGCAGTAAACCTGTGTTGGAGTTTTAACGTAAAGAATTATAAAGGTACTAACCTAAAGAATTAGAAGGCTACTAAATTTGTGTTACTTGAAGCCACTAAATTTGTCGTCATTTTTTATCACAACATAGAAAACTCAAACGGTTTATATTTAGACATGTATTCTACTGAGAGAAAAGAAAACTAAAAATCTGCAACGTTCAAATTGGCTTGTGCATTTAGAAGATGAGTGTATAGTAAAAGATCATTAAGGTGTTTAACAGTAATACTGAAAACATTAGCAGAGTAGAGAATTATTTTTTAATACTGCAGCAAATCTTATTTCATCAAGACAATGAGATGGACTGTCATATACATAAACATTAGACAGGCAGATAGATAGATAGATGGATAAGGTTTGAATATTTTGTCCCCTTCTAATCTCATGTTGAAATGTGACCTCCAATGTTGTAGAAGGACCTAGTGGGAGGTGTTTGGAGCACTGGGGTGGATCCTTCATGAATGGTTTGGTGCCGTATCACAGTAATGAGTAAGTTCTCACACTATGAATTCACATGAGATGTAGTTGTTTCGAACAGCCTGATGCCTCCTCCTTCTCTGTCTTGCTCCCTCTCTCACCATGTGACACACCATCTCCCCTTTACCTTCTGCCATGAGTGTAAGCTTTCCGATGCCCACACAAGAAGCAGATTCTGGCACTATGCTTTGTCTAAAGCCTGCAGAACCATGAGCCAAATAAACCTCTTTTATTTGTAAATTACCCAGTCTTAGGTACTCCTTTATAGCCATGCCAACAAACTAATACAGAAAACTGGTATCAAGAAGTGCGGTATTGCCATAATGATACCTGAAAATGTGGAAGCATTGGAACTGGGTAACAGGCAGAGGCTGGAAGAGTTTGGGGGTCTCAAAAGAATACAGGAAAATAAGAGGACGTTTAGAACATCTTAGAGACTGGATAAATGTTTGTGACCAAAATACTGATAGAAATATGAACAGTAAATATCAGGCTGAGGAAGTCTCAGATGGAAATGAGAAACTTATTGGGAACTGGAGCAAAGGTCGCCGTTGTAACATCTTAGCAAATAACTTGGATACATTGTGTCCACATCTTAGGGCTTTGTGAAAGGTTGAACTTAAGAGTGCTGAATTAGGGTATCTGACAGATGAAATTCCTAAGCTGCAAAGCGTTCAAGATATGCCGTGGTTGCTTCTATCAGCCTAAATTAGATACGAGAGCAAAGAATTACTTAAAGTTGGAATTTTTAATTTAAAGGGAATCAAAGCATAAAAACTTGTAGCCTGGCCCCACAGTAGAGAAGGAAAAAGCACTTTCAGGAGAATCCAAGAGGACTATGGAGCAACTACTTGCTAGAGAGGTTTGCATTACTAAAAGGGAACCGAGTGTTAATATCCAAGAAAATGGGGAAAAGGCCTAGAAGGCATTTCCAAAATTTTTAAGGTAGTTCCTCCCATTATAGGCCCAGGGGCCTAGGAGCAATTAATGGCTTTGAGAGCAGGGCCCAGGGTCCTGCTGCCCTGCAAAGCCTTTAAACTCTGCTTCCTACATACCCACTGCTCCAGCTCCAGCCATGGATCAAAGATCCCCAAGTACAGCTTGGGCCACTGTTTCAGAGCGGGCAAGCTGTAATACTTGGTGGTTTCCACATAGTGTTAAGCCTTCAGGTACACAGAGTGCAAGAGTGAAAGAAGCTTAGCAGCTTCTACCTAGATTTCAGAGGATGTATTTCAAAGCCTGGGTCCCTAGGCAGAAGACTGTCACAGGAGCAGAGGCCTTGCAGAGAGAATCTACTAGGACAGTGCCAAGGGGAAATGTGGGGTTGGTGCCCCCACACAAAGTTTCTACCAGGGCACTGCCTAGCGAAGCTGTGGGAAGGGGGCTGCCACTATCCAGTCCCCAGAATGGTACAGCCACCAGTAGCTTGCATGCTGAGCCTTGAAAAGCCCCAGGCACGTAACTCCAACCCATGCGAACAGCCACAGGTCCTTTACCCTGCAATGCCACAAGAGTGGAGCTCCCCAAAGTATTGTGAGCTCACTTCTTTTACCAACATGTTCTGGATGTGGGACAAGGAGTCAAATGAAATTCTTCTGAGCTTTAAGATTTAATGATTGCACTGCTGGGTTTCAGATTTGCATGATGCCTATTGTCCTTTCCTTTTGGCTTATTTCTCCCATTGGGAAAGAGAATGTTTACCCAATGCCTGTACCACCATTGTATCCTGATGTAAATAGTTCGTTTTTTATTTTATAGGTTCATAGGTGGAAAGAACTTGCTTTGTGTCTCAGAGGAAACTTTGACCTTTGAAATTCTGTGTAATGCTGAAATGAATTAAGACTTTGGGGGACTGTTGGGAGGGGATGATTGTATTTTGGAATGTGAGAAGGATATGAGATTTGGGTGGTTAGGAGCAAAAAGATATGATTTGGATGTTTTGTCTTCTCCAAATCTCCTGTTGACATGTGACCTCTGGTGTTGGAGGTAGGCCTAGTGGGGGGTGTTTGAGTCATGGGGGCAGATCCCTCATGAAAGGCTTGGCGATGCCTTCACAGTAATAAGTGAGTTCTCCCTCTGTGAGTTCATACACGTTCTGGTTGTTTAAAGGAGGCTTCCACCTCCTCCCTCTCTCTCTTGCTCCCTCTCTCACCGTGTGACACTCTGGTTCCTCTTTGCCTTCCACCATGATTGTAAGCTTCTCAAGGCCCTCACAAGAAGCCGATGCTGGAACTATGCTTTGTGTAAAGTTCATTGGCCCATAAGGCAAATACATCTGTTTTCTTTATAAATTACTCAATCTCTGGTACTTCTTTATAATAATGCAAATGGATATATATATATATATATGCCCACATTATGTGTATATGTGTGTAGTATATACACACACATACATACATATATATGTAGCACGTACGCATACACACACATAGGAAATAACTGCATCCACTTGAAAAACATAGGCTCATAGTTAAGATTGAAAATCTACTTTTAACAAAGCAGAAATATATGTATAGACTGTTCAACACTGTTCAGTGTTAAAATTAGATAAAAGGCTTTTCTGGAGGATTTTCATTTTTTTTTTAGTATTGTTTGTAATTGAGAGCTTTTGCCTAATCTCGAAGTGTTTTCTGAGTAGTTTTACAGACCAGCTATAATCTTTCAAAATAGCCATTACTTTCTCTCCTTTTCAAAATGTTTTTTCCTACTCTACTTCCTCTTTCAGATTATGGTGATTCTATCTACCTATGCATGTAACATGGAAAACAGTCTCCTTAACTCTTCTCTCTCCTCCTCATTCATATCTAATTTATCACGGAGCATTGTTTATGCTTCTAAATATCATCAGCAACCTCACCCACAAAGATACATTTTCCTCTGCACGCTTTTTATGTCATTATAGTTCAGATCCACATAATCATTTTCCTGAACTATAATCTAAACTCGCAATTCATTTCACCTCTTGTGCTTCCTCCTATGCTTTGTCCACACTACAATCTAAGTTCTCTCTGTAAAAGGCAAATCTGATCAAACCTTCCTTTCTAAAATTTTCATTGATGGTTTTAAATCATCTGGAGCAATTTGGGAGCCTCATAAAACAACTTAAAATATGACATTTTATATATAAACATGCATGTTAACATATTATTTTGTCAGTTATAATGTAAAATGTAAACACTTCCCTTCACTATTGCACATCATTTTGTAAAAGAAAGAAACTGTTGAATCAAAGTAGAAATAACAAGATCTCAGAATATAGAATATTCTCCAAGCGAAAACACAATATACTTTCAGAGATATGTGTAGAAGCAGAAAGATAGAAAATAGAAACAGAGAGAAGACAGGAAGGACAGGCCGGACACAGTGGCTCAGGCCTGTAATCCCAGCACTTTTGGAGGCTGAGGCGGGCAGATCACTAGATCAGGAGATCAAGACCATCCTGGCTAACATGGTGAAACTCCATCTCTACTAAAAAAAATACAAAAATTAGCTGGGCGTGGTGGCACATGCCTGTAATCCCTACTCAGGAGGCTGAGGCAGGAGAATCTCTTGAACCTGGAAAGTGGAGGTTGCAGTGAGCCGAGATTGTGCCATCACAATCTGGCCTGATGACAGAGCCAGACTCCATTTCAAAAAAAAAGGAAGGACAAAAATAATGACAAATTTTAAATTTGTTTTCATATTGAAAAGAACACACTTGACTCCAAAATCACCAACGAGCAATGTAGACCTCTATTGAATTTTTCTGTTGATGTGACGTGTTTGTGTGATGGGGGTATGATGTGCTAGTGCGGATGGGGGATCAGCATAGAAATACACTGCATATGGCATAAGAAAATTTCTCAAAGGTCCTCTTTTCTAAAGTTACAGATATGTCACTCTCAGCAATTCTGTCTAGTTATTTCTTACCTTTTCACTTCCTCTACTCTAAATGAATCTGCCTTGGAGTCATCCAATCACTTTATTGTGTAAATTTAATTTATATTTTTCTCATTTCACTTCTTCTCTGATCAACAAACCTGAAAAGTTATTTTTGATATATCTCTACATGTAGAAGTTTGGGATGAAGTGAGAGGATATGAGAAATACAGAATCTAAATATGGAAAATGTTTCTCATCACAAATTGTTTTATTGATAGAAATTTGTAAGTTTTGAAACTAATATTTAAAATCTCTTTAAAAACTTCATTGTATCCTGTTACTATTTTGACACTGTCAAAAATCTTGGGCCAGAAATTATTAGGTTGGTTTGAAAGTAATGTCAGTTTTTGCCATTACTTTAATGGCAAATATCTTTAATATCTGGAGCTGCACAGTTCTGGCACGTGATTTGTTAATGAGGAGTTTTTGGAATTTATATGAAAGAGGATCAGGACCAAGAATTTTGATGAGCAGCAAAGGGCCTCACTATCATTTCTCTCTGATTGTAAGGGAGGGTGAGAGTGCACCTATGGTACTTTTTTTGAAGCTACATTTGCATATCAAGAACAGTTTTATCACTTATGCTTATTTGAGATGGCTTTCCCGAAGGATTAAAGCCTTGGTGCAGTCCTCTGCTGAATCTGTTATTTGTAAGAAAATGTGCTATGAAAACCACTGATCTTAGAAAAAGATCCAAAATCATTGGTAGGAAATTCAGTCTTTCGTAATTCTCTTATGCCACCTTTCTTTCCTCAATCATTTCTACTGCATTCACAGTATTTCAGACACAATCTCTGCTACCACCAAATGCTATGCTCTTTGTTGCAGCTTGACTTTTGTATTGTGTTGCCTTTGTTTGAAAAGCTCTTGATGTTAACCCACGTTATCTAGTTACCTTAAATGTAGCACTATCCACGTTGTAATTTAATTATACATAATTATTTATGGTATTTCTCTTCCCTGGAGTGTGGGTTCCATTTTTGTTATACTTCTGTCAAAAGTGCTTCACACGCAATTATAACATGAAAAAACCCTTGTCGCAGTAGAATATCTCAAAATGCCTTCAACCTTATTTGAAGAGTTTCTGGTAGATTTAGCCTGGTTGTTTATGTAATGGTGCAGTGAAGTGTGGTTTGCTAGTCTACGGCGCTAATTATTCCTGGCTAGCTGTTTACCTAAAAAGCTATAATAATTAATAACGTTGACTTGAAAGCTCATTTCTCAGTATGCACATTGACATGCAAATTTTTCATAATTATTTCTAGTCACCCAGTTAATTAAATAGTGAAGACATAAACTTTATTTCTGCAGAATTCTGTAAAATAGTGTATCTCAATATTGATTTATTTCTATTTCTCAATGCAAGTATTGCTTTCCTCTGTTTCAAAATCAATAAATCTAACTGGGTTTTATGGTTGCAGTAGTCTGAAAAGTGTCCTCTCACTCCTAAAGCATTTTCGTATCAAAACTCTGGAATCTATGACTTTTACTTTATTTGAAAAGAAAGGTCTTTGCAGATGTGATTAAGCATCTCCAGATGAGATAATTCTTTTTTTTTTTTTTTTTTTTGAGACAGAGTCTTGGTCTGTCGCCCAGGCTGGAGTGCAGTGGCGCGATCTCTGCTCACTGCAAGCTCCGCCTCCCGGGTTTCCGCCTTTCTCCTGCCTCAGCCTCCCGAGTAGCTGGGACTACAGGCGCCGCCACCACGCCTGGATAATTTTTTTGTATTTTTAGTAGAGACGGGGTTTCACCGTGTTAGCCAGGATGGTCTCGATCTCCTGACCCCGTGATCCGCCCGCCTCGGCCTCCCAAAGTGCTGAGATTACAGGCGTGAGCCACCGCGCCTGGCCGAGATAATTCCTGATTATACAGGTAGGTCCTAAATCCAATGATAAGCGTCTACAAGAAAGAAAGGCAAAGGAAGGTTTAAGTCAGAAGAGGAGACAATAGAAAAGAAAAAGCTATGTAAAACAGGCAAGGTTGGATTGGTGACACCACGGGAATGCCGATGGATACCAGAGATGCAAGGCAAGGAATGGACTCTCCCCTAGAGCCCGTGAAGAAAGCATTCTCCTACTGATACCCGGCTATCAGCCCTCTGGCCTCCAGAACTGGGGAAGAATACCCTTTCTTGTGTTTTAACCCACCAGGTCTGTGAGAATTTCTTACAGTAGCTGTAAAAATCTAGTACATTTTGAAAGTTTCAACCGTCCCCCTATCCACACACATATCTCCAATGCCATTTCTGATTTGTGTTTCTCCATAGCATTGATCATACACTAAGATACTCCATATATTATTCATTCATCTTCTGTCTCCCCAGATAGAATGTAATGAGGTTGTAGGTAGAATTTTCCGTAATGGAAATCTTGGTCAAATAATAATAAAGTCAAACATCTTAAAATACATAATACTTCCTGAATAGTAAAAAAGAAAGGGTTATTATTACTTTTAGTTTGCTCTGATATAAAAGTGAGGTGCCGCGTTTTTGTTATTAGCACCGAATCCCTCCAAAATTCTGTCTTTAAAATAAAATGGTTAAGGTTAGTGAGAAAAAAATTAAATGAAATAAAAGGCAGATTGTTCAGTTAGTGAGAGGGAAATAAATAGTTATATGGAATAGCAGGTTCTAAATGTGGTACTTAGAATCCATAAGGTAGTCAACTTATCACTGTCAAACTTGATATTTCATGGAACGGAAACGAACATAAGCTCTTGATATTTCCAACTGGGAACGATCTACAAAGACGCCTGTAAATGAGGCAACAAAGCACAAAATAAATCACCAAGTATTTCATGCACTGATAAGGACACCACAGGTTTACAAGAATTTTATTGATGAATGACAGAAATTTATTATATTTTTATAAGCCATTCAATTAAATAAGACAAACTATTTGTGATGTAAAATAAAGACATTTAAAAGAATACATGGTGCACTAAAGTTTTATTAACCTATATGAAAATCCTAGTGCATTTTGTGAAACTTACTTTTCCTCATTACTAGAGACATAATGTCAAACATTTTTACTTCACCAGATAAATTTAATTTATTTTGCAATTGAATTGTATAGTGGCAACGGATATCTATTGGAGGATAATATCAATCACTACAAATAAAATTGTAATGTGCATTTTATATTAAAAATAAACCTGCATTACTTAAATAAGAGAGCTATTAAAACAGTAGACAATATTATTCCATCATTCTTTTGTTTTCTTTGTCCAAAATGAAATTCAATGCTCACTAACATATTTAAATGATCAACACAATTGGATAATATTAATATTAAAATAAATATTTCTCACACACACATACATACACACACATACACAAACTGCACACACATATACACACACATACACATATACCATGCAAACATGTACATATATACACATACACACACACCCTTTTAGTGAGTATTGAAGTTATCTAAAATATTTTTTTTCCAAAAATGTCTACCTTTATAGTTTTAAATCTAGGACAATTGAATAAAAGTATTATAATATCCTCTGCTATTTTTAAAGAATATAAAGTGCATGTGGAATTCTTAGAAAACTCCAAATTAATGTGTTTGCTCTTGCTTTTCTAGTTCTTTTAATTGTGATGTTAGGGTGTCAATTTTGGATCTTTCCTGCTTTCTCTTGTGGGCATTTAGTGCTATAAATTTCCCTCTACACACTGCTTTGAATGCATCCCAGAGATTCTGGTATGTTGTGTCTTGGTTCTCGTTGGTTTCAAAGAACATCTTTATTTCTGCCTTCATTTCGTTATGTACCCAGTAGTCATTCAGGAGCAGGTTGTTCAGTTTCCATGTAGTTGAGTGGTTTTGAGTGAGATTCTTAATCCTGAGTTCTAGCTTGATTGCACTGTGATCTGAGAGACAGTTTGTTACAATTTCTGTTTTTTTACATTTATTGAGGAGAGCTTTACTTCCAAGTATATGGTCAATTTTGGAATAGGTGTGGTGTGGTGCTGAAAAAAATGTGTATTCTGTTGATTTGGGGTGGGGAGTTCTGTAGATGTCTATTAGGTCTGCTTGGTGCAGAGCTGAGTTCAATTCCTGGGTATCCTTGTTGACTTTCTGTCTCGTTGATCTGTCTAATGTTGACAGTGGGGTGTTAAAGTCTCCCATTATTAATGTGTGGGAGTCTAAGTCTCTTTGTAGGTCACTCAGGACTTGCTTTATGAATCTGGGTGCTCCTGTATTGGGTGCATATATATTTAGGATAGTTAGCTCTTCTTGTTGAATTAATCCCTTTACTATTATGTAATGGCCTTCTTTGTCTCTTTTGATCTTTGTTGGTTTAAAGTCTGTTTTATCAGAGACTAGGATTGCAACCCCTGCCTTTTTTTGTTTTCCATTTGCTTGGTAGATCTTCCTCCATCCTTTTATTTTGAGCCTATGTGTGTCTCTGCACGTGAGATGGGTTTCCTGAATACAGCACACTGATGGGTCTTGAGTCTTTATCCAATTTGCCGGTCTGTGTCTTTTAATTCTACAACTATCTGATCTTTGACAAACCTGACAAAAACAAGAAATGGAGAAAGGGTTCCCTATTTAATAAATGGTGCTGGGAAAACTGGCTAGCCATATGTAGAAAGCTGAAACTGGATCCCTTCCTTACACCTTATACAAAAATCAATTCAAGATGGATTAAAGACTTAAATGTTAGACCTAAAACCATAAAAACTCTAGAAGAAAACCTAGGCATTACCATTCAGGACATAGGCATGGGCAAGGACTTCATGTCTAAAACACCAAAAGCAATGGCAACAAAAGCCAAAATTGACAAATGGGATCTAATTAAACTCAAGAGCTTCTGCACAGCAAAAGAAACTACCATCAGAGTGAACAGGTAACCTCCAAAATGGGAGAAAATTTTCGCAACCTACTCATCTGACAAAGGGCTAATATCCAGAATCTACAATGAACTCCAACAAATTTACAAGAAAAAAACAAACAACCCCATCAAAAAGTGGGCGAAGGACATGAACAGACACTTCTCAAAAGAAGACATTTATGCAGCCAAAAAACACATGAAAAAATGCTCACCATCACTGGCCATCAGAGAAATGCAAATCAAAACCACAATGAGATACCATCTCACACCAGTTAGAATGGCAATCATTAAAAAGTCAGGAAACAACAGGTGCTGGAGAGGATGTGGAGAAATAGGAACACTTTGACACTGTTGGTGGGACTGTAAACTAGTTCAACCCTTGTGGAAGTCAGTGTGGCAATTCCTCAGGGATCTAGAACTAGAAATTCCATTCAACCCAGCCATCCCATTACTGGGTATATACCCAAAGGACTATAAATCATGCTGCTATAAAGACACATGCACACGTATGTTTATTGCGGCATTATTCACAATAGCAAAGACTTGAAACCAACCCAAATGTCCAACAATGATAGACTGGATTAAGAAAATGTGGCACATATACACCATGGAATACTATGCAGCCATAAAAAATGATGAGTTCATGTCCTTTGTAGGGACATGGATGAAATTGGAAATCATCATTCTCAGTAAACTATCGCAAGAACAAAAAACCAAACACCGCATATTCTCACTCATAGGTGGGAATTGAACAATGAGAACACATGGACACAGGAAGGGGAACATCACACTTCGGGGACTGTTGTGGGGTGGGGGGAGGGGGAAGGGATAGCATTGGGAGATATACCTAATGCTAGATGACGAGTTGGTGGGTGCAGCGCACCAGCATGGCACATGTATACATATGTAACTTACCTGCACATTGCGCACATGTACCATAAAACCTAAAGTATAATAATAATAATAATAATAATAGTAATAATAATAAAAGAAAAAAAAAGAAAACTCCAAATTAGTATGGAAAATTCTACTTCATTTTTATCTTTTATTATAAAGAAAATGTAGATTTATATTCCAAGATTCAGTAAAGCCTTCAGCCTATTTTTGGACTTTCTAATCAAAACTAATACATCGACAAAACATGTGCTCACAAATAAGAGTAATATTACAGCTTCTATAATTTTAGATATTTGATTTCATGAATATGTATGACTGATCAAAACTTTAAAATGTACATTTTAAAGCATTTACCTGAATCTCCACAGGAACTGGTAAAAAAAAAAGGTTGTGAAATAAAACTGGTTTTTATTTTTAAAAAAGAACATTTAAAACTACTATAGCATGGTAGCAATTCTGTGATAAAACCGTGTAGATTTTACAAATTACCAAATAAGCCACCACTGGTAATTGGACCTTGTACCAAAGTATCATTAATACAATAGACTTTGTTTTGTCTGCTGTGATTAAACAGATAAATATAATATTTACTTTCTAATATCTAATTGTTAGCCATTGTTAATGATCTAAAATGTTTTGAGTATTAATTACACAACACAAATGTCTTCAGCTGGAGCTTATCTTATAGATTACAAGTTTATTTTATTTTATTTATTTATTTTTTTAGACGGAGTCTCGCTCTGTCACACAGGCTGGTATAGATTACAAGTTTATATGCCTACCACATATTTTGACTTGATGCTTACAGCATTTCAAAGTCAAGACAAATGAACCAAAGGATCCCCTACAGCCCCAACCTGTTGTTCTTTCAGTGTTGTTTATCAATAGATATTAATGGATCACATATGATTTGCTAGTTATTGTTGTAGGCGGTTGTAATATGTCAGTCAATAGATATTGATGGATCACATATGATTTGCTAGTTATTGTTGTAGGCGGTTATAATACATCAGTCAATAGATATTAATGGATCACATATGATTTGCTAGTTATTGTTGTAGGCGGTTGTAATACATCAGTCAATAGATATTAATGGATCACATATGATTTGCTAGTTATTGTTGTAGGCGGTTGTAATACATCAGTCAACAGATATTAATGGATCACATATGATTTGCTAGTTATTGTTGTAGGCGGTTGTAATACATCAGTCAACAGATATTAATGGATCACATATGATTTGCTAGTTATTGTTGTAGGCGGTTGTAATACATCAGTCAATAGATATTAATGGATCACATATGATTTGCTAGTTATTGTTGTAGGCGGTTGTAATACATCAGTCAATAGATATTAATGGATCACATATGATTTGCTAGTTATTGTTGTAGGCGGTTGTAATACATCAGTCAATAGATATTAATGGATCACATATGATTTGCTAGTTATTGCTGTAGGCAGTTGTAATACATCAGTGAACCAAATGGAAGAAAACTACTGCCTTCATGGAACTTCTATTCTAGAGATCTATTGAACAGAACATTTGAACATCAACTTTCGTTCTGCTATCCTCTCTCTCTGTCTTAGGCTTTTAGGTTGTTCTTTAAAAGTACATTAGACTGAGTAATTTATGAACAGCCGGCATTTATTGCTCATAGTTCTGAAGGTAGGAAGTCAAAGGTCAAGTCACCAGCAGATGTAATGTCTGTTTAGACCTCACTCTCTGTTTCAAAGATAGCACCTTCTAGCTAGCTGTGTCTTCATGTGGTGGAAAGGCAAACAAGCCCCCTCAGGCCTCCTTTATAAAGGCACTACTCCCATTCATAAGGGCTGATCACTCATGATCCAATCACTTTCTGAACACAATTACCTTAGGGGTTAAGCTTCAATATATGAATTTTGGGGAACACAAATATTCAGACCACAGCATTTTGCCCCTGGTTTTCTGAAATTCATGTTCTTGTCCCATGCAAAATACATTAATTTCATCCTAATAGCCCCAAAACTCTTAACTTGTTCTAGCACCAACTCAAAGGTCTGAAGACTAAAATCTCATCTAAATCTCATCTAAATTGGATACAAATGGGACTCAAGAAATTATGACTCATTCTGAGGCAAATTTCCCTCCCTGTAAGAAGATTGGGACTCCCTATAGCTCTTTTTTTCTGATCCATCAACAGAATCACCCTTAATGCTCCACTTATTGCATTGCAGGCTTTTTCTAGCAGGCACCTTCAAATCTTTCAGCCTCTAACCATTACTCAGTTCCAAAGCTGCTTGCACATTTTTAGGAATTTGTTATAGCAACAGCCACTCTCAGTAACAATTTCTGTGTTAGGGTATTTGGGCTACTGTAACAAAATACCTTAGACTGGGCAATTTAGAAGCAGCCAAAATTTATTGCTCATAGTTTTAGTTTTAGAAGGTGGGAAGTCCAAGAATATTCTTCAATAAGGGTTTGCTTTCTTCCTCAAAGCTGATGCTTTCCAGCTGGTCTTCCTATTATAGTAGGAGCAGAAAAGCTCCCTTAGCCCTCTTTTATAAGAGTTACTAATTTCATTTGTTCATGAGTGCAGAGCTCCCATAATTGAATCACTTTCTAAACACCCCTACCTTTTAATGCCATCACCTTGGAAGTTAGGTTTCAACATACAAATTTGGTGGTGAAAGAAACATTCAGACCACAGCACACCCAAATACCCAATCAATAACCAGGTTTTTTCTATGCTGTCATTGAAACAATTCGCTCAAATTCATTTAATATTCTGCATTTCTATTGGCACTATCCAAGTCTAAGCTTAGAGTTATATATACATATATGTGTATAAATGTATATATATAATATATGTGTATAAATGTATATATATAAAATATATATAAAATATAATTCCCAAACTCAAAGAAATTAAAACATAACAAAAAAATCTATAGAAAAAGAACAGAAACATCCTCTTCATTGAGCCTATTTTCACTGTTAGATTTGTTTTGTTTGAATATCTATTATAATCTGCTCCCTGGCTGCTGACCTAGTCAGTGAAATTCTCAATATTTTCTTTTAGTATCTGGCCACACTGCCTCATTTTCTCTGTTATATCCAAAAAATATATATTTTTAATTCTCAGCATTTCACTTTTCATCACACATTAAATGATCATGTTATAGGACCAACAGATCTGTATGCCTGCTGCACAGTAACATACCAATTACACCAAAACAGCAGGAATACAGCAGAGAAAGACTTTAATTATTGTAGGGTGTGGAGTGAGGGGATGGAAGAAAACCCTCAAATCCATCTCCCCAAGGAGTTCTGAGGTGAATTATGAAGGGTGAAGGGCTGGAAAATTGGAGTCATTTATTGGCTGGGAACAGGAGAATGAAATCTTCAGTATGTGAAAAATGCATTATTTGGTGAGTCAGCTCCTCCTGTTGTCCTTCAGACCAGCTGAGTCAGTAGTTTCATCAGTACACAGGACCTAAAGGAATATTCCAAAGGAATAACTTAATGTTTCATAATGTTCAGGTTGTTATGTACAGAGCAGTTAAGGGAACTATAATCTTGGGTCTACATCATTTTAGGACAATAGGGACCAAAGGATTATGAGAAGGCAGGTCAGGGAGCAAGCTGACCTAATTATTAATACTGAATATGCTGCAAGCTTAGTTTATTTTTGTTTCTCCCTTCTCTTCTTCTCTGATTAATTTTATAAAGCTTATGCGGATAGTTTCAATTATATATGCCATATCTCAAGTTAAGCTGTCACAAATCCATGCCCCCTTTTAGACTCTATCTGTTACTAACATTTACATATATTTAATGTATCAGCTGAAAAGCAGATGAACTGCCTCTGAAGTTATTTACAGCTGAAGTGACTAAAAACAGGTACAAATATAGGATAAACATTTATATTTTAAAATTTATAATCATAAGCCTTGTAATAACCTCAGAGAGATATTATCTCCTTCAGGTTTAAGTATCCATAAGTCAAGGACACCCATGTACAGTTATACAGGTTGTGCATTGCACAACTCTAGGAGTGCTATTTATACAAGTTAGCTCACAGCCCACACATTGAAAGATGAATGATGAGCAGTGAGTCTGAAGGGGCATCTGATGAATGTCCATTATATCTCCTCAAGCCCATGAATCTAGCCCCAGATGATGTGACAAGCCATAAGAAACCCCGACAGAATCAGCTAAGTATCTAAGAACTATTTAGATAGTTCAGCAAATTTTCTAGATACATAATAAACTTGAAATCACTGATCAACTGATAGATCTCTTACCAACAACAACCAACTAGAAGTTGAAAGTAAGATACCATTTTCATTATCAACAAAATGCATAAGCATTTTGGAGTCAAATACTGTCAAACACATACACAAACAAAAATTCTGGCGAATTTTAAATTATATTATAAGACACAAAAGGAGATTGTAATATATGGGAAAATATTTTGTGTTTGTGTATGAAAGCACTTATGTGTGAGTCACCAAGCCAGTTAGAATACACAGCTAACCAGCATCACACAAATCTTGGGGATAGCACTGGTGATGAACAGACAAATATATTAATAACATGGAAAAGGTGATATATAAATATATATGTATGTGTACCTGATACACAATGACATCTCAAAACCATGAAGAAAAGATAGATTGTTTTAATGATATTTTAGGCAAATTTGCCTGACTGTATAAAGCCTGAGTCCCTTTCTTTCACTTTACACAACAGATTAAAGTTTCCTTTAGATTAAAGATTCAGTTATAGAGAAACAAAATATAAAGCTAATAAAAATATATTTGTGATCCGGATATATGAAAAAATATTTAAAATATCTAAAATATACAAATCATAAACAGAAAACTTGGTGGATTTCACAGTATCAAAATTAAAGATCACTTAACAGACACTGGGTTAATTGGAAGAGTTTATTTGCAATATCTAAAATTGATGATAAAGGATTAAGATAGAGAATATCCAAATAATTGCAAATCACAAAGACAACGACAAAAAGCTTGATAGAAAAATGAATAAAAGACTTTAAAAGGCAATTCATGGAAAAGAAATTCATATGTCTGACAAGCATATGAAGAGTTGTTTAAACTTAATATTAATCAAATAATTGGAAATTGTAACAACAATGAGATATAACTTCATAATTCATCAGAATGGTGAAAATCAGAAAACGGGATAATTCCAGTTATTGGCAAGGATGTGAGTAGACAGCAACTTCAACACCCTGCTGGCAGTGTGTACTGCAGCAGCCATTCTGGAAAGCCATCTGGCTATATTTAGCAAAATTACGTATGCATGTTTCCTGTGACACAGACATTCCAGTCAATATATGTTCCAGAAAATACATGTACATATCAGTGGGACATTTATAAAGATACCCATTTTGGCATTTGTAATGGTAATAAAAAATGATGGCATTCTAGTTGTCTATCATCAGGGAATGGGTTTGTAAAATATGGTGGATATGAACAATACAGAAGCAGTAAGATGTAGCAAGCTGTAAGTACAAATGGCAACACAGACAAAGAAATTAATCAAGGTTTATAGTAAGCTACCATTCATTTAAATTAACACCACACATAACACGTTTATGAGTATGTATGCATGCACAAACACACACACACACACACACACACACACACACACACATGCAATTAGCTATTTATTCCTAGTTTGAATCAGTTAGAATGATACTAGACCAGATATGGTTAACAATAAACACTTTTAAATATCTATGGAAGACTTAATCAACTACATATACATTATATATATATATAGAGAGAGAGATAATGTATATACACATATGCACATATGTGTATATGTGCATGTGTTTATATGTGTATATAAAACATATGTCTAAAAAGCATAAAGTTATCATCACAATATATAAGGATTTAACATATATTTATGGTATGTTTATGGTAGTCTCACGATTCATTTATAAAATGGTGGGATTTAAATCTTCTGATATTCAAATATCCAGAAAGGGAGCTTGGAATATTTTCTTAATGACAACTGTACTGATTCTATGTTTCTGATCATCTACTTTACCAAGTCTATTGAAGAAATGCAGAGAACTGCTTCATAGCCAAGTGATGACTGTATCAATTATCCTTCACATGAGTTAAATTCTTTTCTGTGCCTTCTGTGAATTTGCAGATTAAAGTAGGAGTTAGAAGAGGGTTCTGAGAACACATAAGGGACAGTAAAATGAATTTTGCCCTGAAAATTTTTGACAGAATAGAAAAGGAAATTTAATCAGCCACTTTACATTTACATTTTTGATTACCAGCAGGATTTTGACTGTCGTGGGTAAATATCAAGAATGCTAATTAGATTATTTCACAATTTGTGTGAAAATTAACAGCAGGCATTACTGTATATAAAATGCAAACTCAGAAGAAAGGAGTTCTGTTCTCTCAAATCTTTTCTTTCCTCATAAGGCTGCTTTCTTTTCCTATGTCTTTTATATCCATAGGATATTGGGATCAAACTGTGCACTGCACAGAATATAGATTTATGCTGGATTGTTCTGTAAGTTTAAGTATGCAGACAGTGTGGTTTTTATCCCTGATATACCAAGGTTCTGCATAGCCACGTGGAAAGATTAATTACAGCTCACATCAATTTTGGCCTCTAGATGTCATGTAAAGAACATAACATCTGAGAGGAAGCTGCAGAATTTTGATTATGGCCATCTGAAAAACTGTGTGAGCCAGAGTGGGAAAAGAAAGCAGGCTTTTATGTTTTTTTACAGAGTGTGCACTGTACATGGTGGATATGTATGCCTAGGCAAGCAAAGGCAGATAGGCTGAAAATCATGTCTTGGAGGTGCTGTTAGGAAGGGCTCACTTACTTCAATCAGTTAACTCATAGGATTAAAAGGAGGGAGATGAGGTCTTATAAGAGGTGTACCCCATTTGACCAATTTCTAAGATTGAAAGTGATGCTGTTGATAGCACTTAGAGTATTCAAGGTATTACAGCAATTAATACACTATTGCATACCTGAGAGAGAAAAAAAAAAACAGAAAGAAACAAGAACTAAGATTTATCGTCACTTTTATGAACTTCCTTTAAAAATAGAATAAATAAGAGAGGGACAGAATTGAATGAATCTTAACTAAATTATTATATATGTGTAATTCTAGTATTTAGAAGTGAGAGAAGGCAAATGATGTGGGCACGCTGCTTCACAGCAGGAAAATAAAATGTGTTTCAATCTGCTTCACAAAACTGAGGAAAAAGAGAACTAGATGAATCACAGAAAAAAAATCCATCAAAAAAATCTGTAACATGGATTAAAAAAGGAGACCATATCTGTTCGTCTTTATGTTTCTTATAATCTGCAGTTAATTCATCACAGTGTAGCTCCCTAGATATTTAAGGACAATGGGAAATGTCCACAAGCCCTCCTCTTATTTCCATTTGCGGCCCTAGAATGCAGTGGGCTGCAAACAACAGGCCATTTAAATGCCTCCCGAGGAGAATAGATATGCTCCAAGCAGGCAAGCTAACTCTAAGATGAGCAAGGAAACATAAAGCAGGCAGACAGTGAGGATAGGGAAATCATGCAGAAGAACCAAAAGAAAGGAAAATGAGCAGAATATAAGAAAATGAGAGTCTGCTTAAACCGATGTCTGGTAATAAGCTCAGACACTGAAAAAACTTCACAGTCAAAACTGAAACAGCACATCTGATTTGCAGAAGCAGAACAGTGGAATAATGAATAGTGTAGAACATTTTGGTCCTTAAAGCTAGGTTCAGATTCATCCTCAGGAAATGCCAGTGATTGAAAAAGTATTGGATTCTTCTTGAGTAGTTAAAGATGAATTTCTTCCTTTTCTCTGGAGCTGCTAAAATTGGGAAAGAAGCTCAGAATAATTGCTGGACTTGGTCTCATAATTACAGATCTTGTTTGTGTGTCTGAACTGGGCAACCGTTTAACCAAACAAAGTTTCACTGAGTACACAACAAAAAACATTATTATTATTTATATTAAATTATATATGTACTTTAAAAGAAAAACCACAGTGTTTACAAATCATCATATTAACCTCAAGCATCCCTTAAGCCATATGCCAACCATCCTTAATTATCCCTTTTACTACTGATTATTTGGAAAGTTTTCCATAGTAGAAACAATCTTAAAAATTTACTAGGCCCAAATCAAAGTGCCATTAGCAAACAAGACTGGTACCAAACCTGTGTGCCAACAGATTAAAAGAAACTGAGGAGAAGTTTCTCTTTGAAAATGGCATCTGTTACCTAGCTCATGACCAAAATATCCTCCAACTTATTACTAGAGTATATATAAAAACATGCACACCCAAAATAGCATATACCAGAACATACATATCATACATACGCTATACACAATAGCATATACCAGAACTTTTGGTCAATCTATTTCCTTTTTTCTTTTTTTTTTTTTTTGAGACGGAGTTTCGCACTGTCACCCAGGCTGGAGTGCAGTAGTGCCATCTCGGCTCACTGTAAGCTCCGCCTCCCAGGTTCAAGTTATTCTCTTGCCTCAGCCTCCCGAGTAGCTGGAACTACAGGCGCCCGCCACCACGCCTGGCTAATTTTTTTTTTGTATTTTTAGTAGAGACAGGGTTTCACCGTGTTAGCCAGGATGGTCTTGATCTCCTGACCTCGTGATCCACCTGCCTCGGCCTCCCAAAGTGCTGGGATTACAGACGTGAGCCACTGCGCCCAGCCCCGGTCAATCTATTTCCAGTCCATAGGAATTTCCACTAACAAAAAGTTTGTAGAAACTGCTTAGTATATACATTCTGTTTTTTAATTTTATTTTTATTTTTAGGAGACAGAGTCTCTCTCTGTTGCCCAAGCCGGAGTGCAGTAGCATGATCTCGGCTCACTGCAGTCTCTGCCTCCCGGGTTCAAGCAATTCTCATGACTCAGCCTCCTGAGTAAATAGGACTACAGGCACGGGCTACCATGCCTGGCTAATTTTTTGTATTTTAGTAGAGAAGGGGTTTCACCATGTTGCCCAGGCTAGTCTCAAACTCCTGAGCTCAGACAGTCTGCCCGCTTCGGCATCCCAAAGTGCTGGGATTACAGGAGTGAGCCATCATACCTGGCCTACTTAGTATATACATTTTGTATATACATCAATCAGCTGTTCATGCTAAGCCAGCTACAGTCTTGCTAATTGGAAGTAGAAGGAAGACCCTTTGTCTACCTTCCTCCTGCTGCTAGATTAAGTATTTGAGTACTTTCAAGATTTCTCTATGAACCAGGGAACTGGATTGGACAGAACTAAATATTACTTAAAGACATGTCCCACATCTCCTTAAACAGTATTGTGTGCTCTATCAAGACCCCTCCGCTTACGTGCCTGTCAACTCTGTTTCACTACAAATACTTGCATTAGATTATTGGGTCCCTTCGCATTTTTTCCTTTATTCTCACCTGTTTCCATGTGAAACCTCACACCAAGTATCCTATCTGAAGCTTTGAGAACCACTGAGAAAAGTGGAATTCAGTGAAGAGAGAAGGGGCAGGGGTTGTGAACAGGTCTTAAAAGTAAGTACTCAGAAATTCAAGAGATAATCCCAAATCTTTGGTGCTGAAAGGACAGAGGAACAGAGGAAGTATTTGGGGAACTGAATAACAAGAAAGAACTAGGATCAATAAATCAAATACACTCTCTTTTCTCATCTTCATGTTCTATTTCAATCTGCACTTGCTTGGGGATAAGTAAGCCATTTTCTTTTCTCTGTAGTTAATTTTGTGTTCAGTGGAATATGTAAGTATGCTTCTTAACTCTTAGAAATAATAGTGCATGTGCAGAATATAGGGAGAGAAGTGGCTTAAAGGAAAGACAAACTTTAGCCTCTTTTTAAATCAATAATTCTGTTTTTCCATGATTTTTCAAAGCTATAAGCCAAATTCTAGAGAACAGTTCTGTAATATAGAATACAATGCTTAAAGTCCTTACTCTGATCTGGGCATGCTATAATTTTCTCCCTCTCTCTCTCTCTCTCTCTCTCTCTCTCTCTCTCTCTCTGTGTGTGTGTGTGTGTGTGTGTGTGTGTGTGTCTGTACATATATATACACACATACATAGCAAATACACACCATATAAATGTATATGTGAACACCATAACAACTTCACAACGCAGGTTTTACCTCATTTTCAGATGTGGAATAATAGATTTAAGGAGTTGGGCAACAAATAGAAGCTCGTAGAGCCTGAAAATGGCTGAGCCAAGATTCAATCCTAGTTCTGCGTGACTGCAAATTCCACTTGGCTTTCCCACGTCTCCCATTTTCTAATTGTATTGTGAGGATTCTAGCCTTATTCTAGGCTAAACTATGTGTTAATGTTGGCAGAATTCCTTGAAAGTGTTCCTCCCGAGACCCTGAACCCTAACTGTCCCAAGGAGCTAATAAACTATACAAAACCACAAAATATTTCTTGTTCTTAGTTTAAAGTTGCTGTCTTTTAACTGTTAAGTTTTAGATTAGGCTCACTGAAATAAAGCAAAATGGATATCATGTATAAAACCAAATGAACACTAAGATGTAAACATTTCTGCATCTAGGATGCAGATATGGACACACAGAACTACAAGGTTTCTTGGTCACTAATGTGTGCTACTCATATTATTTCCTACAGTGTTGTACTGAAATTTATAAACAAAAAATTGGTCAAGTATTGTATCCTCTATATTCTCCTCTGATGCATGCAATTAACAAAGTAGCAAATATGAAGCTGCCCGTACCTATTAGAGGAGGGAATGAAGAAACAGAAGGTGGTAAACTGGGAGTGAGGAATGGAGAGAGTGAGCAGAGGGAGAGAGGGAAGAAGAGAAAGGAAGACTTTATTCATATTTTATTTTTTTAATTTCATAGGTTTTTAGGGAACTGGTGGTATTTGGTTACATGAGTGTTTGTTTTGCTACTGAAACATGGCTTTTGGAGAAACTTAACTAAAAGAGTGTTTGTGGAAAACAATATATTGGCATCCAAAAGTCAAAAGAAAATGGACTATATTCCAACATTTAATCTAACTCATTAGTGTTTTCTGCTCTATTCTTCTGAAGCAGAATGTTGACAGCATTGAATGACCACCCTGTATTTGTCATTCTATTTGTTTCCTGAAAAGGTGAGCAGTATGACATATATCCCACATATGTGTCTCAAATAGCAGTTCCTAGATGGAGTTATACTTGTCTCTTCATTTTGTTGTGATGTGAACTCAGGAATATTAGATCACTTTTCTGATGCCTGAAATTACAATAAATAATAAAATAGCACTCTAGGAAGGCGGAGAGAAACATTCATTCAAACAAGAAACATTATTTATTTATTTATTTATTTATTTATTTTTGAGACTGAGTCTCACTCTGCCACCCAGACTGGAGTACAGTGGTGTGATCTCGGCTCACTGCAATCTCTGCCTCCTGGGTCCAAGTGATTTTCCTGCCTCAGCCTCCTGAGTACCTGGCATTAGAGATGCCAGTCACCATGCCCGGCTAATTTTTTGTAACCTTTAGTAGACATGGATCTTGCCATGTTGCCCAAGCTGGTCTTGAACTCCTAAACTCAGGTGATCCACCCTCCTCTGCCTCCCAAAGTGCTAGGATTACAGGCGTCAGCCACCATGCCTGGCCTGAAGCATTCATTTTTAAAACACAAATAAGTTTCACAGACAAAAACTTTCTAACATAAGATCTTCAATATTCAGAATTCTCACTTTTTTTTGGCAAATGTCCTAAAGGTAACAGATGTTTGGCCATTTAATATATAAAAAATGTATACCAATTAAGACATTTTCCTGTCATAACTCTTTCTTTCCAGATTATTTCAGTAGAGGCCAGGACACCCCAAATCCTGTTCTACTTTGCTTACTGGCTGGGGAACTTGCCTGTCAGCAATGGGGTTGTGAGGTGGCTTCACAATAAGGCAGTGAGGTGGGTTCCTTCCCTGTAAGTAATTAGCTCACCTGTTCTCATCATGACCAAATGAGAATGCTTGACCAAATGAGAATACACCTTCCAAAAACAAAAGTTCTTTCAAACATGTAAAGTACACTGGATATATAGGACAGAGTCCTCAGTCACCTGCGTCAGAACTGAAGGGAAATCTTGTTAAATCACAGATTGCTGACCCCCAACTCCAAGGTTTCTGATTCAGTAGGTCTAAAATGGGGCTCAAGAGCACATTCCCAGCTGCTCTGGGTTTTACACTTGGAGAAACATATGGGGAGTTATGGGCATTCATGACACAAGAGAGCTTGTTGCATAATATTTCAAGAGATACCAATCAGTAATTTTATTCCCATGTCACATAATGAATAATGAAAATGAAATGATATAGCCCTCTAAGAATTGTCAAATCGTCAAACCCTGCGTTCACAGTTCTCTTCTTTTTTTTTTTTAATCCAAGACTTGTAATCTTTGACTTTCTTCTTCTTCTTTTCTTTTTTTTTTTTTTAACCATAGCACCTTGATATGTTACTCAATAAATACAGTTACTGTTTTGTTTTTTTTTTTAACTAGGAAGTGAGAGGAAAGGAAATCTTTCATACTGGTAAGTCTGGCTATTAGAAATAAAACTTCTTTTTTTAACAATAGATGCTGGTCAAGCTTACACAAAATTTTGCTGGCATTTATCTAGTTCTTACGCCAAGTGAGTTCAAGAAATCATTATCTAGAAAAGACTTCAAATCATAAGTTCATCATGGCTGATAAAATCCAGAGGTAAATAAATTAGGGTTCCAATTCTCTCTTCTCTAAACCCCACCTTGGGCAAGATTATAAGAAAAATTGCCAGCTAACTAGCATTGTTATTTTTAAACAGTTATCATCATTATTACATATGTATGTACATGCATTTTCAGTGTTCGTTCTGTAAGTATTAACCAGTCTCTAGAAGGCTGCATTAGCACAGCTTTACTCATCTTTCTGAAGAATAACATTTTTCAAAGCTCTTAATAGCTTAGTTTCTTATCTCAAAACAATAACGATCATGTCATAATTTCTACTAATTAATCAAAATTCAATGCATAGTAATTTAAATATCTTCTCTGTCATTCTACCAACACCATCCATCATGCATAAACACACACACACATATATACACAGCGTTTTAAAGTAGTTTCTAGATTAAGCTTTCATACACTTAGAAAGTAATAGCCCTGTGGCCTTCTCATTTCTAAAATACATTCAACAGCTTTAGTTTTTCTGTGAAAATCCTTTTCCTAACCATATAAGTCCCATTATTTCTTGAGCCTCTTATGGATTTGGTTTGTCAGTTTTTAACTGATGCATCTTGCTGGGCATGCTCACTAGAAATTTAAAATAAGGTTAATTCTTAAGAAGTGACATTGAAAAGTTAAATTTTCTATATAAATATTAATTTTTTTTCTGTAGATTTCTGTTCAAGATAGGGCAATTCTAGGCCGTCTAATATGTAAACTCCCAAACATTAGTGGGTTACATAATAGAAGTTCACTTCTTTCCCATGTGCCTGTCCACTATTGGTGTCTTGCCGAACCAAATTCCCACATGGCGATTCACAGACTCCACCCCTTAATCCCCCACAACTCTTTCTAATAAGTAGCTCCAACTTTCCACAGGGCAGCAGTAATCCAGCACCACCGAAAATCTTCAAGACTCTTTTAGTGATTTCGTGAGGTAATTTTTGTAATAATACTGAAATGTTATCTGTCTTTTTTATTCTCACCCCGATGAGCTAACTGTCACATTCTCCAGAACTGTATGATATGTGATAACTTAGTCACTTGAATGAAGAATTAAGAAAGACAGTAATCAGATTTTCAAAATGTGAAACAATGTCAGTTTTCTATTTTTTTGAAATATAGTTATATGTCATAAACATGGATTATGTTTACATAATGGGTATTTGTTTTATAGTAAGAGTGTTAAAATACTTTGTTAAGAATTTCTCAATTGTCATTTTGAATACCATAAGTACTGATGGACTATAATCCAGAAATAAAAAAGCTCTTGAGATCTTCAATATTCTTTAAGGGTATAATGGGATCTTGAGACCAAACATTTTGAGAGCTGCTATGAGACGGTAATAGATATTTTCTTTTCTGGTTGTGTTAAAGGAAAGAGAGAGTGGGGAAGATGTAACCACATCTTAAGCTCCATGGCATAAAAGTGGAATCTATCAATTCTGATGCAATCCATTGGTAAGAACTAGCATGTGGTCCATGGTAAAGAAGGGCGAAGGTTCTAGGAAACAAAAGCCCTATCAGGCAGCCACTCCAGAGCTACAGTTCGATGCTCTGGAAAGAGGAGCACAAATCTTTGGTAGACAGACAACTGTCAATTCCATAATGTTCAATACAACAGTCATTATTCTCTTGGAAACATATTTAAATCATTTGGAAGAAAATGCCTTAGTTGAGGTTTCTGAATGCCCCCTTATAAGGTAGATGAATCATTCTTCTTTAAATAACACAGCCATTTTCTGAAAGCAAGATAAGCAAGCCCAACAAAATGAGTAAAAATTATTCAGGTCATTGAAGAGATAGATATATCACACTGTGCAGCGTTTACCATGGAAAGTTGTACAGGTTGTACATCGAATAAAGTTGACAGCCACAGAGCTCCTTGGAAGTTGAAGTCCAGCCAGCTCCTCTTAGCAAACTATTCACCCTGGTACTTGCCTGTTTCACCCCCAAAAGAGGCACACTTTATTTTTTTAAGAAAAGCTCAAATTTACTTAATGGTATGCTTTTATGTAATTTGCACAAAGGCATCATACAAGCCATCAGCAGCCCTGTCTGTTGACTCTGTGAAGACAGACATTTTAAATGTCTAAATTAGTTCCTGATATATAGTAAAAACTCAATAGATACTTGTTGAATAAATACACAAAAGCATTGAGCCATGGAGCGACGTGTAACTAGAAAGATGCTTATAATGGCATAGTTTAATACTGTCACTGACCTGGAGACTAGTCAACATTTTTATTAAAGCCTTAGCTATAGAAAGAGAAATAATAGGCCAGGTGTGGTGGCTCACGCCTGTAATTCCAGCACTTTGGGGGGCCGAGGCGGGCGGATCACGAGGTCAGTAGATCGACACCATCCTGGCGAACACTGTGAAACCCCGTCTCTACTAAAAATACATAAAAAATTAGCCGGGCGTGGTGGCGGGCGTCTCAGCTACTCGGGAGGCTGAGGCAGGAGAACGGCGTGAACCCGGGAGGCGGAGCTTGCAGTGAGCCGAGATTGCACCCCTGCACTCCAGCCTGGGCGACAGATTGCACCACTGCACTCCAGCCTGGGCGACAGAGCGAGACTCCGTCTCAAAAAAAAAAAAGAAAGAGAAATAATACTGATTAAATTTTCATATGACCCACATCTGAAAAAAAAAATTTCAGAGGAATTGATGACAGTATCAAGGTTCAGAAATAAAAATGGCAGGGTAAATAATTAGGGCCCTCACTAACACAAGTCAACTGAACCAAAATAAATATCTTGCTTGTAGACAGAATAAAAATCTATTTTCTAACTGTATGCATGAGAAACCTTGACAAAAAGTAGTTCATATTTTTTAAAAGCTTTAAATGCTTTTGTTGACTAAAATTATAAAAGTAATTAACAATATGGCGCAGTGCTAAAAATAGCAAATGATTAACATATCCAAACTTAAAGTAGATTGATCTGCCATTATACATCTTAAGTATTATATCCAGTTTGAGTTGTCATACTTTAAAAGCTTGGGTTTCTTCATAAAGGCAGAGTTTTTCCAGAGCAATACTTGGCCTACAGAGATAGAATGAGGGGGAAACAGTTAGCGTTTATTCAATATTTGTCAAGCAAGTGACAATTGTTACCGTCTCCCAGGGAGGAGTCCAACGAGGGGAGAATAGTAAAGAGGATAACAGTGCCTACCACTGGGAGCAGCAGTCGTGGAATGTTAACCCACTGCATGGTTCACAGGTATTGGGATCTCCAAGAAAGACTCACACAAGTACTGGATGGAACAATGCTTTACTATCATATAGAAGAGACAGAGAAAGCCCAGTTTCAACAGTGAGTATCGTTCAGTTTCTTATGACCAGTGGGTCTCGTCCCACATTTGACACAGGGACCCGTTTTGGGCAGCAGGTGAAGGACCCCATTTCCTCCCAACCAGGAAGAGACACAGCAGGGGATGCCATATGATGAACATGCTTAAGCAGAAGAGAAGAACACACATCAGGTCTGGAACAGGAAAAAATATTCCCAAACAAAGAGATACACCCAGCACAAGCTATGAAAACTTCCTGTCTGTTTTTAAGAACTGGTTCCAGACACAAAGCACATTCTTCGCCAACCACGCCAGGATTAAATGACTGCATACCCATGATAGCCTTTCGCAGCAATATTTATCTTCAAATATTTGAATAATTGTTTTTGTTGTTGTTGTTTTTGTTTTTTGTTTGGTTGTTTTTGTTTTTTGTTTGTTTTTGTCTTCCAAAAGAAGTCCAACCTTACTTTGAGTCACTCTAGATGGTAGGACCTGAATTTATACTGGAAAGCTACATGGAAGCATACTACACCTCAAAAATAAGAAAAGGTGTCAAACAATTAAATCTATCAGTAACCAAAATGGGCCATGTTTAAATAATTGTGCCTTTTCTTCTAGATCATATTCACAAAGATGACACATATTAGTGCCATGGCGAATAATTGTCCCCTTTATCAGGAAACATAGATGACTTTGAAGATTTCTACCTTGGCCAAGATTCTATGCTACAGTGTGATTCTAATTCTAGTGTGAAGTAACAATAATATTAAATAGAAAATAAAACAAACAGTATCTTCTTCATTTATTGCTCTAGCAAAATGTTTATGGATTGGGTCCTGTAAACAACTGAGCCCCCATCTAACCAAAATGTTAGAAACTACAAATGTATACACAATTACCCTCTCTAATTCTGTCTGTCTGCTCCCCACCTCTCTCTTGCTCTCAAGAGCGAAGTTATTTTACCAGCTGTAGAGGCAAGCTCTAATGCCACCTACCAATTACTCTGTATCCTTACTTTCTCACTCCCATCAATTTCTAACATCAAACTCCACAAAATGTCAGCATATTCATTCATGAGGTCATCCTGCTTACAGAGAGGGCATCCTATCAACAAGGATATCCAAAAGACATATTCATTAAAGAGTCTTTTTTTAACCCACAGAAATATTGAAGTTATCTTGTGCAGATATGTTTTATTTTTGTCACTTTTAATCACTATACTAACCTAAAAATTAAAAAAAAATAGTAAATTTCAGTTTATTTCACTCATTGTATTTATTCCTACACTAAAAGCTGGCTTTCCCCCAAAGCCTATATATTAGGTTTTCTAAAAGGTGAGATAACACAATGATATTATAGAAAGAAAAGTGGATTTACATTTTCTAATTCATATAAGCTATATACCTATATGCATATACTACTATAAAATTTGGTGAAAATGCTAGGAATGGCACATAGAGTTTATTTTCTATAAATTTTTTTAGAACACAATAGAAACAACTTGTCTTAATGCATTGAATTCAAATAATCTTTGAATGGAAATAACACAAACAGCATGATTGTCATTTATAAAAGGAAAAAAAGCCTAGAAATTGATAAATATATACATTACAAATTAAAATTTCACTGTGACATTATTTCTTACCCAGTAGATTAGCAAAATATTTGAAAGTATATCAAAGTATACTTTGTTCTAGACCAAAGGGAAATAGAAATATATTTCTATTTCTGGTGAGCATGCTTAAAAGTGGTGTAATTGAAACATTTAACAATATCTAGTAAAGTTACAGACGCATTTGGCTTTTGTCCCTGAAAATCTCATATCTAGGAATGTATCCCAAAGATACACTAGAAAAAATATAAAAAGGTATAGGCACAAAGCTATACATCAAAGGATGGGTTTTATATAAGTAAAAGAGTGGAAACAACCCAAATATGCATCAATATGGGACTTCCTTAAGAAATAACGGCATGCTTCATAAAAGAGAGAGCCCTCTGCTTGCTGTAAGAATAAATGAGGAGGCTTCTATGTGTTACTATGAAGTGAAACTCTCAGATTTTTCATTATTGGGGGGGAAAGCAAGATAAATAATAAATGTATTTTGTCACCATTTAAGAAAGGAAGGAATGTGAATATATATGCCTACATTTGACAAACAATGGAATGAAAAACTTTTAGTTTTTTTTTTGAATACTTAACCTACGGGCAGAGTGAAGGCATAGGATCAACGGCACAGGGATAGGAGCCAGACATCTTTGAATACACCTGTTTTCATATATTTAAAAAAGCAACCTTCTCAAATAAATAAGAAAAGAAAACAAATAAACCAAATTGTGTAACCTGTTTGTGACATAACCACCCAGAAACTGGTTATTTCAAGAGCCTGTAATACATCATTTAGCAGTTTATCCCTGATGTGAGATATGTCAGAGGGAAAAAAAAACTGCAAAAATTGTTTTTAAAAAATTCCTAAATTGATTTCACTAATCAAATTGTTGGTGAAAATTGGCATTGTCTCCTAATACTTTCATATAAGCAATTATGTGATATCTTAATTCTATCATTGCTGTTATTGCTGTGGACTGGTATTCTCCATGTGGCAGAAAGGAGATTTAAATTAGAGTTGATCAAATAAAAATTCAGTGGTTTTAAACTGTAATTGGAAGAATCAGTTGAAGTCATAGTATATTTAAGCTTTTTAAAAAAGTAACCCTACCTCCACTCACTGAAAAGAGTTAAAATTAATGACCTATAGTTGCCTATAAGCTAAAAGGAACTAGGGCTCCTTGGAAAAATGGCCATTCCAGATATGGAGCTGATACATACAAGATGAGACTAGAAGCTTGTACTTCTTAGTAATATAGATATCAAATACTACCTTAATCATGCCAAAGGGAGTGTAAGTAAATTTGAAGAGGCTTCCATTGGCCAACGAATGGACAAGAAGGATAATTGCTGCAATGTAGGGAAAATATCAAATATATTTGAAATAATGATTTTGCAATTATATTAAAACACACCAAAAAATCTTATTTGGTTGAACTATACTAGATAACACACAGTTAGTTTACAAATTGTTAAGTAAAAGAGAAAATCCAATCATGTATTCATCTTTTCTACGTGCATTTTACCCAGTAGAAACTAAACGGAGGATGATGGGAATTTTGTATTTCTGGAAATACGACATGTAATAAATGAATAAAGAATTTAAATAATCAAAGTAGATAGATTACTAATAGCTGTCAAATAACAGAAAGAAAGATAAAATTATGTGCCTACTAATTAAAGAACATATCACCACCAATGAAGGAGATTCAGGAAAAATATCATACCTGAATCTGATCAAGCTTCTAAATTCAACTACCAATGAATAGGCTATACAATGACAAGACAAATATGCTAAAAGATACTATGAAGATTCAGTAGGCTAAGTTTGGACTGTGGGGAACTCTAAAGGAAAGATTATAATATTTTCCAACACACAAACATCAAAGAAAAACAAAGAAAGATGAAAGGAAAATCTCTATCGAAAGAGAGCTCAGCAGCACATTTCAAAACAAATGCACTGTGAAAACTTACTTGGATACCTAGTGAATTAAACTATTACAAAATATATTCATGAGAAATTGTAAATTGGAATCCTAATTGCTATTTTGTATATTAAGAAATTTTGTCATAGGTGTGATCATGGTAATGCTTTTTAATTTTTTCAGGAATTTTTAATAGAGATACATATTGAAGTACAGATTAAATGTTATTTCAGGGTTATTTAACTCTAACATTGTAGGGTCTTGGTAGGTGAGTGTGTTAGCTCAGGTTCCCCAGAAGGAGACCTTGAGTCAAGAATTCATGGGCACATTTTGTTACACGAGTATACACACTGCTACAGAGAGCAGAACAAGAGTAGGTAAGAAGAAGTAAGATTTTATGCAAAGTACTGCAGAAGGTAGCTTTAGCAAAATCCTGCAGTGGAAGTCAAGCGTACACACAGATCTTTGAGACTTCCTGATTCAATGCAAAGGAGCTATGCTTCTATACCCTACGTCTGACATTGACTGTTTGAGAGCTGCCCAGGGACTAGTGAATTGCCAAACACTTCTGTCTTGGAAATGAAGGTATGGAGGCACACAAATAGGAAACTGAAGAATTGACTTTGAATGTTGCAATCGCTTTACGTAGAACAAGATTAATCAGGAGTTGATAATTGTGGAGACTGGGTGACAGATGGTGGAAACACGGATGTTCTCTGTAGTGTTCTGTGTATTTTTGAAACTGCTTAATCTCATCCCCTCCTTAAAAACGGTTTAAATGATAAAAATATTTCAAAAACTAAAATAAAAGGGCTGATTTCAAAGTAGTCCCCACCTAAGGTATACCTTGAGATATCAAGTTGGAGGTTGATGTATCAAGGTGTCAGTGAGGTGCTAGAGAAAGGTGTCGCTGAGCTCCATGGAGGCAGCATGAAACAGAGCTTCAAAAGCTCATTTTCTCATTGCCTCCAGGCCAGCACACTCCCACCTCCATTCCAAGAGGCAATCAACCCTACATGATAATCAGTCAAGAGCTGTCACTTGTAAACTCCTTTAGATGGCAAAAGTCTTTACAGAGAAGACTGTTTCCACCAATTAACTAGAACCAATTTGGAAAAAAAAAAAGAAAAGAAAAGGTACATTCAGCCTGATGATTCAATTGCAGGCTAAACTAGAATCTAATAAGATGGTCTGCATTTATTCTCAACATGGCTTGGATACAAAAGTACGTCCCTGGCTCTCATGGTTTCCATGCAATGCATTTTTAGGTACAAATAATAACGCTCCTTTAAAAAGGACTTCTGTTTACCTCACAAAAATTGCACTAAAATAATCCACCACTCTGAAGCCATTAATTTTAACAAGAACCCTGTCTCCAAGCAAATGAGACTGTCTTGAGAGTAACTAAGTAAGATTTTCACAAAACAAAACCTTTCTAACAAGCAGCAAGCTAAGAAAATGGGTTCTGGATTTTTGTTCTGACTCCACCTCTTTTTTTTTTTTTGTCACACCAAGTCTCACTCTGTCTCCAGGCTGGAGTGCAGTGGTGTGATCTCGGCTCACTGCAAGCTCCGCCTCCCGAGTTCAAGCGATTCTCCTGCCTTAGCCTCCCGAGTAGCTGAGACTACAGGTGCCCACCACCATGCCCGGCTAATTTTTGTGTTTTTAGTAGAGACGGGGTTTCCCCGTGTTGGCCAGAATGGTCTTGATCTCTTGACCTCATGATCTGCCTGCCTAGGCCTCCCGAAGTGCTGGAATTACAGACGTGAGCCACCGCACCCGGCCCGTGACTCTACCTCTAAATTGACTTTGGGAATATCATTTAACTTTTCTGAGCCTCTATTTTCTTAGCTGTAAAATTAGGAAATAATGTTTATACCAAAATATTACTGTGAATAATAATTGAGATAGTAAGAGTGCACATTATAAACTGTTAAGTATTATTCACATACCTACATATCCACATATCCTTATTCTGAATCCGATACTTTAACCAAGTTCAAAGGAATACTGTATAAATTAGAGAATTAGTCATCAAAATTATTTTACCATTGTTCTTTCTTACTTTTAAACAATGTGAATTATAAAGCCTGAGAAATGGAACAGACACAGAGCTTTTACTTTATGTAAATTTCTCCTCTGCACTTGCCATCTCAAAATATAGTTTCACCATTCAATTCATATATTTATTCAAAAGGTTCACCCAACTACACAAGGAATAGGCAAAGGAAATGATTTTTTTTTTAATTTACTATGAGGCTGAGCTGTTCCTTCTTTCTTTCTTTCTTTTTTTTTTTTTTTTTTTTGATTTAACTTTTACTGTAAGTTCAGGGGCACATGTGCAGATTTATTACGTAGCTAAACTTGTGTCATGGGGTTTGCTGTGCAGATTACTTCATCACCCAGGTATTAAGCCTAGTGCTCTTCTCTCTTGATCTGTTCTTTGTTTGATTAGCAAGGGAGATGTTAAATGTCTAAACTCTGTGAACACTTCTGAGATGATCATTTACTAATTCCTTCACTTAATGCTTAGACATTGAATTTTGTAAAAATGCCCAGTTGTTCATATTTCTGTCTTCCAGCTTCATCTCAATTGCCCTGTAGCCAACATTTCCAGAATGGTCTCTGGATATGTATTAGTTTTCTGTGGCTGCCTTAATACATTGCCACAAATTTGGTGCCTTAAAACAACAGAAATTTATTCTCTTACAGTTCTATAGGCCAGAAGTCCAAAATCGTGGTGTCAATAGATCTTTTGTCTTAGCCTGTTTTATGCTTCCATAACTGAATACCTGATACCAGGTAATTTATAAATAACAGAGATTTATTTCTATCAGTTCTGGAAGCTGGGAAGTTTAAGATTGAGGGTCTGGCATCTGGTGAGGGACTTCTAGCTGTATCATCTCATGGTGAAAGGCAGAAGGCCAAGAGAGAGAGCCCACCCCTAAAAATGATGTAAAACAACATGGTATAAAAAAGTGGGGGGCAGGGTCTTTATGCATTGCTGCCTCTGTTTCCTCTAGTTCTTGGTCAATACTTTGGTTACCTCATGGCTGCTTACCCCACAGTCATCTGCTGTATGGTCTGCAAAGAAGAGAGTCTGCAAATCATCTCATCCTAGAATCTAAAAAGTGGCAAGGAATAGAGGCCACATACTTATTTAATGCAGTATCTCTCCAATTAGGACTTTAGCCCAAAGAGGAGAAAACGGAGACACTATCCTAGCTTCTAGAAAATAAGGACACTCTCTTCCTTTCCTTTCTCTGCTTCTCATTGACCATCCTCAGTGTTATGAAAACTGCCACCACACCTTTTCTTTTTCCCATACCTTCTTTTCTTCCTCCAAAATAAAAAGATGTAGAAACAAAAAATATAGTCTCTAAACATCAGATGAGCTTTCTCAACTAAGTCAGCCAGACTAACCATTGGTATATTAAAGAAGTTGATAAAGAAATTTACAAAATCCTTTTTCAGTCTAATTTGCCTGATTTAAAAGCCTCATACATCTCACTGCCAGATCCTTGTAGAAAACATAAAAAGTTAAAGATTTTCTGGTTGCCTCACTTTGATTATTTCAGTAACGTTGCTAATAATTTCCCATCCCACCTCCATTTGCCCTAAACCTGTTCAGGTCCTGGGCATGAGAAATGCATATTTTGGCTAAATATGGTAAAAATCTTGTACTCTATATCTTAACCTTTTTGATAACAAAATAAGAGGCATGAAAATGAAAAAGGCAACCGGAAGATCACAATTAGTAAGAAAAAGCACAGAAATGAAAATGAAGTGGAACTAAAGGCCTCATCATGGATCTTTGTGATGCCAGCAGGTTCCAAGCTTCTAGCAATTTCTCCTCACTGGCCCTGTTTCCCTATTTCTCTCCTGTTTTCTTTTCGTCTTGTTTCCATGAGGGCTCCCCAGCTTGCTTTTCTTCATCAGTACTCCAGCAGTTCCTTCTAGAAGATCTTCCTGTGCTAGGGAGAACAGCCTTCTTGCCACAGTTTCACCAGCTGCTCAGCACTGATGCTGGCATCTCCTATTTAGGGCCTGTTTTTTTTTTTTTATGCCCCCCACCCCAACCCCACTTCCGTACTCAGCAAGCAGCTGATTTTCTTCAACTCCAGTTTAACAGCATTAACTCAAAGCCCCCGTGTGACAGAAACTTAAAACAGCATCCATCATGGAACTCTTTGCATATATGGAATGGAGAGAAATCTAAAAACCACACAGAGAGGAAGGAGCCCCTTACATGCCTTCACCCATATAAAGGGGGGAAAAAAGTTTTCCCAGCATAGGTGGGATAGAGGAGAAGTGACAGGCTTTCCTTAAAGCAACTCTGAGTACATGCTTGAACAACTTTACAGTGCATGTTCAGCTTTAGTCAGATCTCTGCACAGCCTCGAGACCTAACCTCAGTTTCCAGCACGCAGCACTCACTGTGCCTTATCCTGTAAAATCAGTGAATGCTTTGGCGCACATATGCACAGTAGCTGACTTTACAAAATGGGTAGAAATGGCACTCCAGGGCCAGAGCTTGCCCTTTGTTCAAGGATGGATCAGATTCATGTTACAGTTTATTGTTTTTAAGATTACAAAAGTGTGAGATTAGTTCTCTTGCCTATAATTCATCAGTCCTTTGAATCATCAAATCTCATGATGACACATGAATTTCTTCCTTTATAGGTCATATTTTAATCTCACATGAATTTCATATGAAAAATGAGAAAAGCATGCACTCATCATACAAAAGGGACACGAGTGAGTTTGGACTGAAAAAAAGATGACAAAAAGGAAAAAGAACCCAGCCAATAATGCAGCAAAATTCTATTCTTTGACAGTCTTATCCACTGGAGTAGTCAGAGGTGAGTAAATACACAGTTTTCTTCATATTAGTGAGGAGATCATCCTTCTCTTTAGTCAAACTCAGAGTCTTAGTTTTCTTTTTTTCACCAAGTTTGTTTGTTTTTCATTTTCCACTTGGTAAAATATAACTTCTGCTGAGGCTGGTTACTTAAATGTTCTATCTTGAGTTTAATTTTAATCACATGGCATTTTAAATCTGAAAATTCAAAAAAACTTTTATTTAAATCATTTAAAAAGATCCCTTTCCTGCTATTGAAATTTAATTATTATAAGAACAGTACCACTATGTTAAAATATAATCACCTTACTCCTTTTGGCTTCATGACAGTGTTCATAAAGTGCTTAATATTCATGCAACATGCTACCTCGCCCTGTAATATCACTATATTTATGGAAAGAAAGCATAATCCTCTTTACTGGCTCAGGTTAATTCCAATAAAATATTAAATCCATTTTCTAATCTAAATGAGTTCATTAGGAGAGGCATGGTACTGAGAATACCAAACTCTCTACAGAGTTCAGCTTCATTACGTTTCCGCACTGTGCGTTTCCAGAGCTGTTGTACTACATTTATGAGGATTTATCTGTACTGTTCCAAAAACATTCATCCTAACTCTACTCCTTCTGTGCGTGCTAATCATGAATATGTTAAGTGGAAATACTCAGCTTGTAGCCAATCTCATCCCCAGATGGGTTCAAGTTCTGATTACAGAAGCGAATTTGCCATCAGCACTCTTAGAGCGGTGCCACGGAGGAGGAAGTGAAGGTCTGGAGCAGCGCTCAGGAGAAAAAAAAAAGCAAGTGAAAAGACAGTTTGAGACAGAGTAGGAGTGTCATAGATGTTAGAGACAGAGAGAGAATTAAAAAAGGTATTTCCAGATTGCTGTATCTCAGAAAGACTTCCAATAAATTATAAATAGACCTGTTCTGAAGAAATTTGAAAAAAATACAAGAATCAAATCATTACCTTTAACTGTTTGGAGTCTCCACAAGTCTATAATCCAGCATTGAACTTTACATTATTCATCTTATTATATCTAGCAAATCTTCACTCCATTAAGGCTTCCATTTAAATGGAATAATGGACCTTTTAGGAAGGAAGACAAGACCAACCTGGGATGTTCACGTCGTAAATAATTATACAATCCCCAACTGTCTGCCCATGCAGTGCCTTGAGCTCTTTTATTTATTTACTTATTTATTTTTGCATATACCTAGCAGATTTGTTTTCTTCCCTCTGAAGGTAAGAGAAACAATAATAGGTTATTTGGTTCATGTATTACAGAGGGTGAAACCATCAAGACTCCTTGTCACCTCCTCTATGTTAGCATTCGCAGTGACTTCATAGTAAACCATTTTAATCTACATTTCTTGTATTTAGTCAACAAAACAAAGATTTCCCAAATAGGTGGTAGATATCAACCTATTTTAGTAGAAAAATAAGATGAAGATGAACAAGAAGCAAGTTGTTTCTGACTGTTGGTTATTAAAGCCAGATACGGGTTCATCTTCATAAAGTCTGCAGTAAAGGGTAAGCCTAAAGTGAAAGGCAGCAGCCACTGGTTGTCACTGTTGTACCACAAAACAGCAATTGCAGGTATATTCTTTCAAAAGGCTGCCTTTTGAGAACAGTTTGAAATGATGTATTTGACTATTTGGTTTATCATTAAAACTGAGCACACGAACCTGCAAGACTCCACGGATTTCAGTCTAGTATTAGACATTTTGATGTGAGAGTTCGACAGAAAAATAGTTCTATATGAATTACATTGAAATATGAAATAAAGATTTCATTATATATTTAAACAAATACTCTGTTTTTAAATGGTCATGTGAGATACATGCTACATCTGTTAATTAAAGCACACATTCGTTCTGATGTTTAAACTAAATATTATTATGTTAATGCCTAGTGTGTATAATTGATCACTTCAAGGCTTAGATACGTTATTCAAATGAAGTGTTTTCTAATGATTGAGCTTATATCATTTTTAAGCAGTAGATGAGTAGACAGCCTTTACATAATCTTCCCTTTTCCCAAATCTGATTAAAACTGGCAAGACAAGAAATCAATGGGATCCTGAATATAAAATCCCCAAATATTCTGCTGTGTTTGAAATTAATTAAGTACTGTGAGGCAGAAGCCTCAAATCAATAAACATCAATGATGGTAGTGTTAAAGATGGGAAGAGTTGGCAAGAAATCAGCCTGGTGTTCGTGGTTGTAAGATGATTATCTACTCTAAGAAATTAAAGTTTAAAATTAGAACAATTGTGCTTAGGCAAAATGCAGAGACAGGTTTTGAAAGGCAAGAACAAGGACTGTGTTTCTGAAGACAATCTTCTAAATTTGGAAAATTATACTTCTTAAGAAAACATGAACTAGTACTTCAATTGCACCTTCAATGAAACCAGATCTTTCCAAATTGTGTCAATAATCAATTTAAAAAATGGACACTGGTGTCTTCCAGAGACGACAGTGAGAGTGCCATGGAGTAGGTAGAGAAGCTGAAAGTATCAGTGGTGTTTTATATATCATTTCTACGTAACTAGTTCAACTATGGAGTCTACCTTCACATGAGTTTTCCAGATTAAATACTATTTTTTTCAAGGTCATTCTTTCTTGCGTTATCTCTATATTCTCTACTTCTTTCCCTTCTTTCTTTCTTTTTAACTTCTTGCTTTCTTGCTTTCTGTTTTTCTTAACCTCAGGCATAAGCTGTAATCCAAAAGCAATGAGGTAAATGCATAATCAGGAAAGACAATATAAATAATGCTACCTATGTTGTTAAGTAATAAACATTTGTCACATTATTTAAATTTTTCTGATTAAAAATAGGTAAATAGGTAAAGAAATCACTACAATCACGCCTCTTGTGTGGGATTCTATTTTCATTCAGAGGTAAACATTTTAAATACATTGATTTTTTCCTTAATATGGCAAATGAAAATAATTGTCTTCTCTTGAAAGAGGCAATCACAGTGGCAGAAACAATTTCACAAGAAAGACATTTATGTCCAAACAATTATACTATGCAAAGAAAGCTTATCAATAATAGTATCTATTCATATAAACTTCTCAATGTGTTCTTTAATCCAAATGTTTTTAAAGTCAGAGGAAGAGTAGTCACACAATCAATACAGGTACTTGTGAAAAATGACAGTTTCTAGCCTTTATACAAGACCTAGAGAGTAAAGATCTCTCCATACAGCCTCTAAATACATATTTTCAACAAACTTGAAATGATTAGGAGCATTAAACTTTGAGAGTCACTCTTTCTGTCTCATTAAAGAAGAGAAGAAATGAATATATGACATGACAAACGTTACAATTACATCATTTTCATGGTCAATGGACCAGGGTTTTATGATTTAGATGAACAGCTCAGAATAGAAGTTAGCTTTATATTAATATTTATTTCCTAATATAATTATATATTTATAACAAGATATTTCATAAACTGCATGGAATATAAACACTAATTCAAGAAAGGGATCTTTTAAAAACATGTAGGATGAAAGGTGTTCTCACTAAATATATGCATTCATTGGCCACAATAACAACAACGAAAAAAGGTCTCCACATTTCTTCTGTCCTGTGTCAGCTTTTGTATCATTGCCCTGTTTACTAAGGTTTTATTAGGTATCCACAAGCTGTTAGTAAATTACTTGAGGAAAGTTTCTTCGTGTTCCAATTCTTTGCATGTCTAAACTACTCAGCTCTATTCATGTAGTAGGTATAGGGTAACCATTTGGTGAATTAGGAAGTTAATTAAGCACACACTGCATACTTCCCTAAGGCCATAGATATATTCTTTAAACATTTAGGGTAAAGCACATTTTTGTAAATTAAATAACCTTCAATTTAGTGCTTAAAGTAAAACCATTTAATATCCAACTACACTCTGGTGCCACACGACCTCCATGTCCTCCGAAAGAGGTGCAATGAATGCATAAATAGCCTCAACCAGAGGAGAAGGGACATAAAAGATTGAAAGGAAAGAAGGCATCAAGGTGTAGTGCAGACATGGCAAAGCTGAGATTTAAGGCTGTGACCCTTTCTAGTCTCCTCTCCATTTTAGAGTTAGAAGCCACCTTCAGGTTGTAGTGGGGGCACAAGCCATCTAACTAGAAGACTACAATTCCCAACTTGCCTGGCGGCTAGGTGTGGCCATGTGACTGAGTTCTCTCCATAGGAATATGAGATTGCACATATCATTTCAATAAAAGGGAATTCCTTTCCCTTTTTATTTTTATTTTCTTCTCTAGTAAGTTAAAATGCTAGCACAGTGGTGACACAGCCTCAGTCTTGGTGAACTACAACACTCTAGAGGAAGCACAAAAATGTAATAGAAGAAATCTTGGTATTTACCAGATGGATGAGAAGAAAGTAGAGTTTTAGCTTGTCTGAGGTGCTACATTTTTAGCCCCTCTATCTTAGCCTATAACTGAATTAGACCACACACAAAAATATGTTGTAACTATGTTTAAATGCATTAATTCTCTCCATTTTTTTCATCAATGAGTTGACTGATCACAGTGCTGACCTGAAGGAATAAGGGGAAGTTTAATTGGTGGAGTGAGAGAAACTCCAAAATAAGGAAGCATAAAAAGACAGTCAAAATCTTGAGAGAATTGAGAAGAATGTTTGTCCTACTGAGTAAGAGAACTTGAGGGCAGGCAGCACTCTTTAGTCTAAAGATAAAGTGAAATGTTTAATATTTTAAAGTAAAAAAAACTTAGCTTTTGTCTTCCCTGGGGATAAATGTCATATCCAGAAGATACCTAGAATAAATACAAATTATTTAATAATTACTTAATAAAATTAGATAGCATGCAGTATATGAATGAAATCAAAAGTAAAAAAGCCCCAATTTAAAGTAATTTAAAGAATACTTGGCTCCCCATTGTAACTCATTTAATACAATGTTTTAAGACAGACACGTTTATGTCTTAAAAATGAGAGTGATACCTGACTACTTCTAATATATGAAATAGTTATATCTTAAACTTAGATTTTAAAGTACATATACTAACACTGTGAGTTTCAATTCATGAATATACCATTTAAGCTAGATATTTTAGGTCTCATATTTGTGTACGCCACTTTTTCCTTCCTGTGAACCAAAAATATCCATGACTTTAAAGTTGAAACAAGCTACCACCGCTTAACATTTGTAAAAACTTGATCTTTTGAGAAGTCAATACAGAGAATAAGCAAAACAGGGTGTTAACAGTGCAGAAAGGGGTTTTGTAAAGACAGAGAAAGCTAAAATAAAATTACAAGATAGGTCACATTTATGTTCACAGTCTTTCATTTCCCCCTCTTCCCTGTTTATCACCCTCACCAAGATGACGCCTATGAAGCAAAGTCAACCAGCCCAGCCATTGCCTGACTGGCCTCCGGTGGTTACCAGTCACTCAGCTATATAAGGATTCTATTCGAATCTTTGTCAAACTCCCAGATTCTGAACCAAGTTATTTCCCTCAGCTATGCAGGAAGAGGGTATGTGTCATCTTACTCCAACCCTGCACTTTGGCCATATGTCTTCTCTCTTTACCCTTAGCAAAATTTCCTGAGTGACTCTTATAGCCCAGGAAATTATCTCTATATAGTAAAAATGCCTGAGTCTTATGTTTCAAAAATCTCTCTGTATATAGTATAAATGGCAGCGTGATTTTGCAAGAAACTGTCTCTATGCTTTTTAGCCAAATAGATCAAATAGGACATAAAGGGAAAAGTAATGGCCACTCCTTTCTATTTTCCTCTATAAAATGAATGTGTGTGTGTGTGTGTGTGTGTGTGTGTGTGTGTGTGTGTACACATAAATGTATAATTTTAGGTAGACTTTTTGATCACCACATCTGACTAGAACAGAACAGAGACTCTAATGTTGAAATTTTGAGACAATATGGTAAGGGTAAACCATGTAGTAGCAAGTCTTCTGAAAATTCACTAGGAATAAATTCATGTGATTTGTTCATACCCATTGATGTAATTTTTAAAAACTATGGCATACATAAAGTTACTAAATCAGTGAGAGTTTATATTTGCAAAACTGATTCAATTTCAAATCAAATTACATTCTTTTTATTAAAATAAAATATTAAGTATGCTTTGAACCTTCAACCTGTTATCATTACATTTTACCTATCTACTATTACAATGATTATTCAATTTGTTCCATTCTTATTTTCCATTCTATGCTTCATGCATTTATAGCAATGAGAATTACTGTATATTTGAACTCTTCGTACTCTCAAGCTGCTACGGAACAGCTAAAAAGGAAAGAAAAAAAACAACAACACAAGACTGTCATTGTTCTTATCTCAACACTGCCACATAGACAAACTTGAAATATCTAAGATTTTCATCCTTCTTGGAAATGGTTTTTGCCTTAAAGGCATTTGACCTGGAGTGAGGTTATATTTCAGTCAGCCTACTGAATGGTATCTAGAGAGGCCCGTCAGCAGAAGCTTGGCAGAAAAATGTGAATACAAGTTCAAGTGTCTGGTAGCTGAGAAAACTGGAGGAGGGCAAATCAGCTTGACTATCAAAGCTAAATTCTATCAGAATGGCAAAAGTCATTTCCAAGACAAGACATCTCAGGAAGGCATTAATTGTGAAATCTCAAATAAGATTTGACCTATTTGACTGAAGGTCATCTTAAAGAGCTCTGAAACCATTCCTTGGGACATAAGACTAAGACATTTTTATTAGGGGTAAAGAGATAAGATGCATGGCCAGAAGGTGTTGGTATAATATGGCATGTAACCTCTTACAGCATCTTCGATGAAAATAACTTATTTCAAAAGCCAAGAGCTTGACAAAGATTCTAGCAGAATACTGATATGGCATATGAGCAAAGAGTCTAAGGAATTTTATTCCAGGATGTCTAGCCAGGATATTTATAAACAGGAATCAATTCTAAATTGACAGTAAAGTAGATTATGCCAGGCTGAGCAATGATGATATTTTCTGATACGTGTAGAAATGATCAGGAGAGAGAAAATGTTTAAAACTCATAGATTGGCACCAGGTTAATCAAGACAGTTGTTAGTGCCTGGGTCACTATTCTCTGTATTCAGAGATGATGGCACACAAGCCATCACTGCCTGGTGCTATACAACATTTTTTCTCAAATTGAGCAACGTGATCTGTGAGGGCTGCCCATAAGCGTTGTCTGCTGGGCCACTTGGCAGCAATTTTCAGTCTATTTCTGTAAATTGAGCTTCACAGTGCCCTCTGAATGTTTCCCCTTCCAGATTGCAGGGGCTCCAATGCTGTTTAGTTTACAGGGCTCACTTTCAAATTTAGCTGCCTTCCAACATAATGGAGCCTGGATAAATTGAACGGTGCACCTCATTTTTATGAGCCCAGTAAAACTCCCACCAGCAGAGCAAGTGGGGGTTCTTTTCAGGTTTAGTGGAAGATAGAGGAAAATCATCAGAAGGCGAGTTGGTTATCTGTTTCTAGGTTTAGAACAGTGGGAGATTCAAGCTGCCCCACTTTCTGGCCCAGAGTTTCTTTCATGATTCTGTAAGATTGTTGTAGGAAGTTCTTCAAGAATAAGTGAGCAGGAGTTCTTATGATTTTGCAAGCTTGTGCTTAAACTGACTGAACAGTAGTAATCAGATATTCCCTTCCTAAGAATGGGAAGGTGATTTGCACCAGGAATTTTTACTTGGATGTTGTGCATAGTGCCACATCCCTGTATCCCTATGTCGGGAGCTTTAGCCCAGGTATCTCTAAAATGGTAACAAAGCAACTGTTCCCATTCCCTCACTAAGATTTGAAATGCATGAAATTACTCATTATTGACTCTGAAAAACAACAGAAATTTGTTGTTGAGACCAGATGGGAGTAAGTCACTGCCTCCCATTACAAACGGATAGCAAGACATTCCTGTATATGGGTGTATCTGTCCTTCCTTCAGACGCATTCACACAAAGGCTGGGGGAAGATGTCAAGGAAGACCATGAAGGGAACATGATTTCTTTATAAAAACTGGCAAGTGTTAGAAATAGCATGTCTGTTTTCCTGACAATTTCCTCTCTACTCTGAGAGTTTTCAACAATAGATATTGGTAGAAAAGGAGAGCAGTTTGGTTACAACAACACATTATTGCAATCCTAGTTCAATTTGTAAGTACTACCAAGGAAGTGAGCTCAAAAATTGAATACTCATTTATTGTACCAATATTGATAAGTTAGGAGGCCAACACTTTGAGTCTGCTAAAACTCATTTACTTGCAATGACCAATAGGCAGAAAGAAAACTAACAGCCCTGTAGTACATCAGCAATCCTCAAACAAGCGTGACTGGACAAATCAAAACCCCCTCCTTCCTTTGTGTGTTTTTTTATTCCATCTGTGTGCATTTAGTGCCTCTCTCAGCGTTCTAGTTCACACTCTCCTGCAGAAAAGTCCCAAAACACGGTCCCATATTCATACCCAACTTGGCTTACGTATCAGCTATAGGAAATGGCTTGGGGTCCTTGGTTCCCTATTGCCACCATCACAATCCTTTCTTGCAGGTAATCCCAAAACCAATCGTTTTTCTTCTAAATATACATAAACCACAGTCTACTTTTGTGAATCAAAACTATGTTTGAACCAGGATTTTATTTTCTGTAATATCAGAGACATTGGTTGATAATAAACTGGCTTATTTTTATTAAAACTCTTATATTTAGGTCTACTTAATTTTTTTCCAAAAGCTTGTTTCCTTCCAGTCATTAATTCTGTTTATTTAAAAGTAATATTTGTACTTGAATACGTTAATAGTTTCCATTGTTGCTATTACTACTTATCATTTTACTTCCCCAACCTTTTAAATCCAAAACACTAGTACTCCTTGTTGTAGTTACACCTCTATGAACCCAAAGTATTCTTTAATACCACTCACACATGAATATAAAGGCTTCTAAATAAAAGGTCTGTTTGAAGAGTTTAAGAAAATGACTGTGAAAATTTCCAATAATGTGTATTGAAATAAGGCAATGCCTCAGTAGTCATAAAAACTCAATTTATCTACTTCAAAGCACACCATTTAGCCACTTTTCAATAATTCACATATTATCTTAGCCCTTCTTGCCCAGGCTACCTGAATCTGTGGGATCCTCCTTTGAATTGAATAAAGTTCCCCGAGATTATGATAAAACCACTGAGGTATAAGTAAAGATAAACATCATACACCATTTTACAGAGTTAGAAGTGATTATTTTTCCCTGTTACAAATTTCTCACTGCTGTTAAAACTACGGAATCTGCACTTGGCAGTGTGGATGGGATCCCCTTATTCCAGTTTCACCTCTTCTACTTTTGGTGATTTAGTTTTCTTAGGCACCACTCCACTCACAACTCCAGCTCTCCTTTTAAACTGGAGCTTAAACATAAGCTTTTCCTTTTAAGCCCACTGCAGAAAACGTGCTGTTTCTCAATTGTCCCTAATGAAACTGAACAAAGAACACACTTCACTTTTGTGTGTTATTTTTACTTTTGTTTTTAATAATAACAGTAGTCATTTTCTAATCTGCATCTTTATTCAAACACGATTACTCCTAATCCTCTTTATTTCTTTTTAATGACTCTCTCTTACTAATTTTACTTGAACAAAACAGAGAACATTTCTGTATCTCTTCTTTTTCCTGACTCCTTTGACAAGAAAGGATAATGAAAATCCAATTTTATTTATCCGATTTTTTTCTTCCCACATGGATGAATTCTTTTGGTTCAAAGGGAATTTAGCTAAGGTTCAGGTTTATATCAAAGGAGAAATCCAAATTTTGCACTCAGTACAATGCCTGGAAAACTGTAAGTGCTTTCTAAACGTTTATTAAGTGAATAAGCAAATTAAATATTTTCTTAATTATTGCTATATTGATGTAGCAAAATAAATAAAAACAAAAAATGTCTTCAGTTAGCAAAAGTATACTATGTTAATAAGATACAACCAAAAGAGAAAAACATAACCAAATGTTCATATATTAAAAATATAAGTTTCTACCTTTTCTCAAAGTTAAAATTCTTCCTGTATTAAAAAGAATTGACCAATTCTAATGTAGATAACCTTTCCATCACTACCATTTTCAAACTTTTTTGAACATACAGTGATCTATGGGAGAAAAAAAAAACAGAGTTCTAAGACTCAAGCGTTGGTATACGTAAAAGCTCCAACTGTAGAAAAATATTTATATATGAAGAGCAACTGCAACCTTGAGTAGGCTCCCCAGGCTGCCCGTTTTAAATCAAAATGAATCAAGTGTTGAGGAAGATTCTTGATTTTATATCACCAGTGTCCCCAAGGGCAGGGATAGAAGCTCAATAAATACTTGTTGAATTGACTTTCAACACTTTGAGAAAGTAACTCTTTGGGGAATTGATGTTTCACTTTCTCTCAATGTTTCACAGCCCTTCCTGCCTAAAAGAGAGAGAAAAAAGAGAGAGAGAGAGAGAGAGAGAGAACATCATTTTTAATATTTGCTTTACATTTTCCATGTTTTCCTTAAATATTAACATTTCACAAATGGCTTAGTTAATAATTCTAATGTTTATTGGTTTTAATGACAAAATAGTGAAAAAAAGGAAATGAAGTATAATTTTTTAAAAGGGAATGGAAAGAAATACTTGGACGGATAGAAAATCTGCCCGAAGTGGCAGAGTTTTATTATCATGTAACATAAAATTGTGGGTTTCTATATGTGCAAACATAGATACACTATATAATTGGAATTCACATTTGGCACAAATGAAATGTAAAAGAGTTGAGACATTTTCACTGGGTTAGTTTCATAATATTTAAGTAGTAGAGATGATTGTCTTTGGGAAATTTAAAATATCAGAACTGTCTAATAATTACTTTAAAAAACATTTTCCAGGAAAATATTTCCTTTCAGGGTCACAAACTATTTGAAATATGCTCTTTTTTCTAATACAAAATGCAGAATACTGTCTCCCTGACTTTTAGAGAACTATTTATTTTCACAATATCACAGTATTTATATTCTCAGGAATTCTGATCATTTCAATTTTACAACAAAAATAATATGTTTAGGAGATGAGAAGCTATGAAAATGTTGAAAAGTTTTCAGGAGTTTACATATTATAAATGTACATACAAACATGTCATATTTATAATTACAGATTACATTTGGATTGATCATTTTTATTTCAACATTTAAAATCAGATTGAATAAATTCTGTTTTAGTTTTGTTTTGTTACAGCAAAGAAATGATAATGGTCTCAAAGACCTATAAAGCTCATTCTATTGAGACTGATATTTGCCCCTAATTTTTTTTTTTTTCATGTCGGATTAGTTACCACCTTGGAATAGTACAGCTTTAAGAAATCCTCAGGGTTTTCTTCCCCCCTTGATAGATGTCATATTGAAGACAGTGGGTTGTTAGACCTTGGTAAGTAAATTTCACTATACAATACTTGTCTGTATGTAACTGAATTAACACTTTCAGGATAGCAGTGAGTAAACTGAAAGTCATCATCATTAAGTAAGGATTATATGGGTGAGCAAGTTATTCTTAGGCTGTTGACTCCTGGGAAATACAGCCTCCTTTCTTATTCCTTATTCTATCATATAAAGTTATAAATTATTTCAGTAACTAGATACAACTAAATTTTCATCAGAGAAAAAAATGATTAATAGGGTTAATTGAAAACTAAACTTAAAATGAATATCAAATATTTTGCATATTCAAAACCCATAATGATTACAAGATTACTTCCTATAGACTGGAAAGCATTCTGAGTTGTTTGTTTGTTTGTTTTAACAACATCTGAAAATATTAAACGTGGTTGTTTTCCTGATTATATATCTATTGTTCCTTGAAAATATTTTCTGCAACCTCGTTCCATTAAAGCCAAGAGCAAAGTTGCCTATTCATGTGCAGCCCAGAAGTCAAAGTAGGTAATTAACCATTTTCTACTTTATCTCCTTAGGTAATACCTGAATTATCTATAGAATCTAAACATTTTTCCACTTCCACTACTTAATAAAGAAACCGTAATTTCCATATACAGTGTGGTGATCTCCTTCTAATGAGAAATGAATTGGGCTTTCTGTTTATACAATTGCTTCCCTTTCCCCAGCTGCAAAATTCTCTGGGGGCTTAGTTGGTTTAGTAGTGACTAGTTTTTAGTACACTCGTAATACCACAGTTTCTAGATAAGCAACACCTATATATACATATATACATATATATATACACACACACATATATGTATATACACACATATATATACATATGTGTGTATATATATGTAAATTTAAGAATTTTCAGATCACATATTTGTTCTGATTCCAGATGTATCCATTTAGCAGTTCCAAAGCATCCTGTTACTGAGGAGGGCTTCCACAGAGTGATGGAGGCAAATATTCTTGGAATTGGAAAGGTACTTGTAAGTTAATGTGGGATAAGCTTGATTCACACATTGGTCCTTGTACATTGTATTAATGTGAGTCAGTCCCTGCCTGTACAACATCAGCTTTAAGTAAATTAATAGAAAATTGTTTTGGAAAGTACAAAACTAGGGATCAGACACGGAAGCAAAACAGTCCTTATCAAGCGGAAGCCACTAAGTCAGGACACGTTTGTGAAGAAAACTGGCCTCTCTAGATGACATTATCAGGAAGTCCTCACTCACCATGATCCCTTGTGGTCCAGGAGTCATGTCTTATTAATGTTGGTTTTCCTAGCACTGAGCAATTGCCAGTCACATAGTGCAAAGTAAAGTGCTATGATGTGATTGAATGTATGCCTAGGTTGTTTCTCTCTAAATGTGACACACATTTGCTCATTGTGTTATTTGCTTCTTAATTCTTCTTTTTTTTTTTTTTTTTCGAGATGGAGTCTTGCTCTGTCACCCAGGCTGGAGTGCAATGGTGCAATCTCAGCTCACTGCAACCTTCACCTCCTGGGTTCAAGCGATTCTTCTGCCTCAGTCTCCTGAGTAGCTGGGACTACAGGCACCCGCCACCATACCTGGCTAATTTTTGTATTTTTAGTAGAGATGGGATTTCACCATATTGGCCAGGCTGGTCTCGAACTCCTGACCATGTGATGGGCCCACCTTGGCCCTCCCTAAATGCTGGGATTACAGGCGTGAGCCACCGCGCCTGGCTTGCTTCTCAATTCTTTAGTTTATCCTAACATGGATACATTTAACAAAATTTTTATTTATTTTATTTATTTATTTATTTATTATTTATTTATTTATTTAGAGACAGAGTCTCACTCTGTCGCCCAGGCTGGAGTGCAGTGGCGCAATCTCGGCTCACTGCAAGCTCCGCCTCCCGGGTTCATGCCATTCTCCTGCCTCAGCCTCCCGAGTAGCTGGGACTACAGGCACCTGCCACCACGCCCGGCTAATTTTTTTGTAATTTTAGTAGAGACAGGGTTTCACCGTGTTAGCCAGGATGGTCTCGATCTCCTGACCTCGTGATCCACCCGTCTCGGCCTCCCAAAGTGCTGGGATTACAGGCGTGAGCCACCGCGCCCGGCCGATTTAACAAATATTTATGGGGTGCCCCTTACACGCCAGACACTGTTCTACGTATTTGGAGTACACAAATAAAGCAAGCAAAGATTCTGACCTCTGTGGGATTTACTCAGTCTCTCGCATTTAAGGGCTGCCATCTGTCTCTGATCACCCTCTTCACTGTTTTCCTCAGTTTTTCATTTTGCTGAAGCTCATTCTCTATACATAGCGATGCCTCTTCATTTGCTGACATTCATATCTTGAATCATTTTATTTCATCTAGCCCACATATCTGTGATATTTCATATTCCCGGTTAGATTACAATAACTTTCATAGCAGTAATTGTGTGTTAGTACCAAATCCAATGCTTGGTTTTTAACTAAGCAAAGCTCTAGATGGTCTTAATACAGATGCTATGTGGGTGCAATCTCTGATGGTGTCTTAGGTCAGGTTGTCCTCCAAGAAAGACTTTGACATAAAGAACGGTCTGTAGGACGCTTATTAGAGAGTGTTCTCAGCAACAATGCCTGTGAGGAAATTAGAGAAACAGAATTAGATAGAGGATGAAATAGAATTTGTTTTGTAATTAAAGCAAACGCCCGAAATTCGACAAGTCCTAGAACTAGGATGACCTGTTAGAGTTGTTTCTAATTAAAGCAAGTTAAGCTTTAAGCTGTCATATTTAATAATCGTTGAACATGGGCTAGTGAGGAATCACTGTGAGCTATCAGATGGCAACCCTCAAGAGTAGATGAGAAATGAATACCTTGGTTTTGCATAAAGGAATCTGAGCAGTCTACCATAGCATCCCCTAGAATCCACCTCTAGGGTTGCTGTACGCCCTGGCTTTGTTTTAGATGTTTATCATATCTGGAGACATCTCCTCTAGGATTCTGGATGGTATCTTTTCCTGGTGAAACTTATATGAAGATGGTTAGTGGAAAAAAATATAGTTTTATTGCTGCAGCTTTTATCAGGGTAACAGCTGATATTTATTTATAATTCCTTTCCTCTATTAACTATTCAAGATTTCCCTTACCCTCCACTAGCACCTCTGTAGGCCTAAATGGTTTACTTAGGGATAGCCCAGACCTTCATTGCTGAGGGCTCCGAGTCCCTAGCCACCATCTCTTTCTCTAGCCATAGCTTCAGTACTGCTCATTTACTGTCAAAATTGTTAAGGAGTAGCAAAAGACACCCGAGTTGATCACCTGGGAGCCATACATGTCCTTGTCTTTCCCTGTTATATAATAACAGTTCTCACTCCTTCTGAGGTCAGGGTGAATTATCTCTCCCAACGTGGTGATTCCTTTTCTTGCTTGCTGATGTCTTCCTGAAAAGAGTCTCTAATGATCTGGTGGCAAACAAAGCTTAAAACTGAAATGGGGCTCTTTCTGTGTCCCCCAGCAGAAGCATTCCACTTCTGAGCATTATGATCCCTAAGCTCACAGAGTCTAACAACTTCTCCAAGTAAGTCAATGGGAATAATGGGTAAGTAGGGTCATTTTTACTTCTATCCCTTGGTGCCTGGACTCAATATTCTCCTTTTTAAAATACAGACCTGGGAGGAGGAGCCAAGATGGCCTAATAGGAACAGCTCCGGTCTACAGCTCCCAGCGCGAGCGACGCAGAAGACGGGTGATTTCCGCATTTCCATCTGAGGTACCGTGTTCATCTCACCAGGGAGTGCCAGACAGTGGGCGCAGGTCAGTGGGTGAGTGCACCGTGCGCCAGCCGAAGCAGGGGCGAGGCATTGCCTCACTCGGGAAGCACAAGGGGTCAGGGAGTTCCCTTTCCAGGGGTGACAGACGGCACCTGGAAAATCGGGCCACTCCCACCCGAATACTGTGCTTTTCCGACAGGCTTAGGAAACGGTGCCCCAGGAGAGTATAGCCCGCACCTGGCTCAGAGGGTCCTACGCCCACGGAGTCTCGCTGATTGCTAGCACAGCAGTCTGAGATCAAACAGCAAGTTGGCAGCGAGGCTGGGGGAGGGGCGCCCGCCATTGCCCAGACTCGCTTAGGTAAACAAAGCAGCCGGGAAGCTTGAACTGGGTGGAGCCCACCACAACTCAAGGAGGCCTGCCTGCCTCTGTAGGCTCCACCTCTGGGGGCAGGGCACAGACACACAAAAAGACAGCAGTAACCTCTGCAGACTTAAATGTCCCAGTCTGACAGCTTTGAGGAGAGCAGTGGTTCTCCCAGTACGCAACTGGAGATCTGAGAACGGGCTGACTGCCTCCTCAAGTGGGTCCCTGACCCCTGACCCCCGAGCAGCCTAACTGGGAGGCACCCCCCAGCAGGGGCAGACTGACACCTCACACGGCTGGCCAGGTACTCTAACAGACCTGCAGCTGAGGGTCCTGTCTGTTAGAAGGAAAACTAACAGAAAGGACATCCACACCAAAAACCCATCTGTACATCACCATCATCAAAGACCAAAAGTAGATAAAACCACAAAGATGGGGAAAAATCAGAGCAGAAAAACTGGAAACTCTAAAAAGCAAAGTACCTCTCCTCCTCCAAAGGAACGCAGTTCCTCACCAGCAACGGAACAAAGCTGGACAGAGAATGACTTTGACGAGCTGAGAGAAGAAGGTTTCAGACGATCAAATTACTCCGAGCTACGGGAGGATATTCAAACCAAAGGCAAAGAAGTTGAAAACTTTGAAAAAAATTTAGAAGAATGTATAACTAGAATAACCAATACAGAGAAGTGCTTAAAGGAGCTGATGGAGCTGAAAACCAAGGCTCGAGAACTACGTGAAGAATGCAGAAGCCTCAGGAGCCGATGCGATCAAATGGAAGAAAGGGTATCAGCCCTGGAAGATGAAATGAATGAAATGAAGCGAGAAGGGAAGTTTAGAGAAAAAAGAATAAAAAGAAACGAGCAAAGCCTCCAAGAAATGTGGGACTATGTGAAAAGACCAAATCTACGTCTGATTGGTGTACCTGAAAGTGACGGGGAGAATGGAAACAAGTTGGAAAACACTCTGCAGGATATTATCCAGGAGAACTTCCCCAATCTAGCAAGGCAGGCCAACATTCAGATTCAGGAAATACAGAGAACGCCACAAAGATACTCCTCAAGAAGAGCAACTCCAAGACACATAATTGTCAGATTCACCAAAGTTGAAATGAAGGAAAAAATGTTAAGGGCAGCCAGAGAGAAAGGTCGGGTTACCATCAAAGGGAAGCCCATCAGACTAACAGCGGATCTCTCGGCAGAAACCCTACAAGCCAGAAGAGAGTGGGGGCCAATATTCAACATTCTTAAAGAAAAGAATTTTCAACCCAGAATTTCATATCCTGCCAAACTAAGCTTCATAAGTGAAGGAGAAATAAAATACTTTACAGACAAGCAAATGCTGAGAGATTTTGTCACCACCAGGCCTGCCCTAAAAGAGCTCCTGAAGGAAGCGCTAAACATGGAAAGGCACAACCGGTACCAGCCACTGCAAAATCATACCGAAATGTAAAGACCATCGAGACTAGGAAGAGACTGCATCAACTAACGAGCAAAATAACCAGCTAACATCATAATGACAGGATCAGATTCACACATAACAATATTAACTTTAAATGTAAATGGACTAAATGCTCCAATTAAAAGACACAGACTGGCAAATTGGATAAAGACTCAAGACCCATCAGTGTGCTGTATTCAGGAAACCCATCTCACGTGCAGAGACACACATAGGCTCAAAATAAAAGGATGGAGGAAGATCTACCAAGCAAATGGAAAACAAAAAAAGGCAGGGGTTGCAATCCTAGTGTCTGATAAAACAGACTTTAAACCAACAAAGATCAAAAGAGACAAAGAAGGCCATTACATAATGGTAAAGGGATTAATTCAACAAGAAGAGCTAACTATCCTAAATATATATGCACCCAATACAGGAGCACCCAGATTCATAAAGCAAGTCCTGAGTGACCTACAAAGAGACTTAGACTCCCACACATTAATAATGGGAGACTTTAACACCCCACTGTCAACATTAGACAGATCAACGAGACAGAAAGTCAACAAGGATACCCAGGAATTGAACTCAGCTCTGCACCAAGCAGACCTAATATACATCTACAGAACTCTCCACCCCAAATCAACAGAATATACATTTTTTTCAGCACCACACCACACATATTCCAAAATTGACCATATACTTGGAAGTAAAGCTCTCCTCAATAAATGTAAAAGAACAGAAATTATAACAAACTATCTCTCAGATCACAGTGCAATCAAGCTAGAACTCAGGATTAAGAATCTCACTCAAAACCGCTCAACTACGTGGAAACTGAACAACCTGCTCCTGAATGACTACTGGGTACATAACGAAATGAAGGCAGAAATAAAGATGTTCTTTGAAACCAACGAGAACCAAGACACAACATACCAGAATCTCTGGGATGCATTCAAAGCAGTGTGTAGAGGGAAATTTATAGCACTAAATGCCCACGAGAGAAAGCAGGAAAGATCCAAAATTGACACCCTAACATCACAATTAAAAGAACTAGAAAAGCAAGAGCAAACACATTCAAAAGCTAGCAGAAGGCAAGAAATAACTAAAATCAGAGCAGAACTGAAGGAAATAGAGACACAAAAAACCCTTCAAAAAATCAATGAATCCAGGAGCTGGTTTTTTGAAAGGATCAACAAAATTGATAGACCGCTAGCAAGATTAATAAAGAAAAAAAGAGAGAAGAATCAAATAGATGCAATAAAAAATGATAAAGGGGATATCACCACCGATCCCACAGAAATACAAACTACCATCAGAGAATATTACAAACACCTCTACGCAAATAAACTAGAAAATCTAGAAGAAATGGATAAATTCCTCAACACATACACCCTCCCAAGACTAAACCAGGAAGAAGTTGAATCTCTGAATAGACCAATAACAGGAGCTGAAATTCTGGCAATAATCAATAGCTTACGAACCAAAAAAAGTCCAGGACCAGATGGGTTCACAGCCGAATTCTACCAGAGGTACAAGGAGGAGCTGGTACCATTTCTTCTGAAACTATTCCAATCAATAGAAAAAGAGGGAATCCTCCCTAACTCATTTTATGAGGCCAGCATCATCCTGATACCAAAGCCTGGCAGAGACACAACAAAAAAAGAGAATTTTAGACCAATATCCTTGATGAACATTGATGCAAAAATCCTCCATAAAATACTGGCAAACAGAATCCAGCAGCACATCAAAAAGCTTATCCACCATGATGAAGTGGGCTTCATCCCTGGGATGCAAGGCTGGTTCAATATACGCAAATCAATATATGTAATCCAGCATATGAACAGAACCAAAGACAAAAACCATATGATTATCTCAATAGATGCAGAAAAGGCCTTTGACAAAATTCAACAACCCTTCATGCTAAAAACTCTCAATAAATTAGGTATTGATGGGATGTATCTCAAAATAATAAGAGCTATTTATGACAAACCCACAGCCAATATCATACTGAATGGGCAAAAAACTGGAAGCATTCCCTTTGAAAACTGGCACAAGACAGGGATACCCTCTCTCACCACTTCTATTCAACATAGTGTTGGAAGTTCTGGCCAGGGCAGTTAGGCAAGAGAAGGAAATCAAGGGTATTCAATTAGGAAAAGAGGAAGTCAAATTGTCCCTGTTTGCAGATGACATGATAGTATATCTAGAAAACCCCAGTGTCTCAGCCCAAAATCTCCTTAAGCTGATAAGCAACTTCAGCAAAGTCTCAGGATACAAAATCAATGTACAAAAATCACAAGCATTCTTATACATCAATAACAGACAAACAGAGAGCCAAATCATGAGTGAACTCCCATTCACAATTGCTTCAAAGAGAAGAAAATACCTAGGAATCCAACTTACAAGGGATGTGAAGGACCTCTTCAAGGAGAACTACAAACCACTGCTCAAGGAAATAAAAGAGGATACAAACAAATGGAAGAACATTCCATGCTCATGGGTAGGAAGAATCAATATCATGAAAATGGCCATCCTTCCCAAGGTAATTTACAGATTCAATGCCATCCCCATCAAGTTACCAATGACTTTCTTCACAGAATTGGAAAAAACTACTTTAAAGTTCATATGGAACCAAAAAAGAGCCCGCATCGCCAAGTCAATCCTAAGCCAAAAGAGCAAAGCTGGAGGCATCACACTACCTGACTTCAAACTATACTACAAGGCTACAGTAACCAAAACAGCATGGTACTGGTACCAAAACAGAGATATAGATCAATGGAACAGAACAGAGCCCTCAGAAATAATGCCACATATCTACAACTATCTGATCTTTGACAAACCTGAGAAAAACAAGCAATGGGGAAAGGATTCCCTATTTAATAAATGGTGCTGGGAAAACTGGCTAGCCATATGTAGAAAGCTGAAACTGGATCCTTTCCTTACACCTTATACAAAAATCAATTCAAGATGGATTAAAGACTTAAACGTTAGACCTAAAACCATAAAAACCCTAGAAGAAAACCTAGGCATTACCATTCAGGACATAGGCATGGGCAAGGACTTCATGTCTAAAACACCAAAAGCAATGGCAACAAAAGCCAAAATTGACAAATGGGATCTAATTAAACTCAAGAGCTTCTGCACAGCAAAGGATACTACCATCAGAGTGAACAGGCAACCTACAAAATGGGAGAAAATTTTCGCAACCTACTCATCTGACAAAGGGCTAATATCCAGAATCTACAATGAACTCAAACAAATTTACAAGAAAAAAACAAACAACCCCATCAAAAAGTGGGCGAAGGATATGAACAGACACTTCTCAAAAGAAGACATGTATGCAGCCAAAAAACACATGAAAAAATGCTCACCATCACTGGCCAGCAGAGAAATGCAAATCAAAACCACAATGAGATACCATCTCACACCAGTTAGAATGGCAATCATTCAAAAGTCAGGAAACAACAGGTGCTGGAGAGGATGTGGAGAAATAGGAACACTTTGACACTGTTGGTGGGACTGTAAACTAGTTCAACCCTTGTGGAAGTCAGTGTGGCGATTCCTCAGGGATCTAGAACTAGAAATTCCATTTGACCCAGCCATCCCATTACTGGGTATATACCCAAAGGACTATAAATCATGCTGCTATAAAGACACATGCACACGTATGTTTATTGCAGCATTATTCACAATAGCAAAGACTTGGAACCAACCCAAATGTCCAACAATGATAGACTGGATTAAGAAAATGTGGCACATATACACCATGGAATACTATGCAGCCATAAAAAATGATGAGTTCATGTCCTTTGTAGGGGCATGGATGAAATTGGAAATCATCATTCTCAGTAAACTATCGCAAGAACAAAAAAGCAAACACCGCATATTCTCACTCATAGGTGGGAACTGAACAATGAGAACACATGGACACAGGAAGGGGAACATCACACTTCGGGGACTGTTGTGGGGTGGGGGGGAGGGAGGAGGGATAGCATTGGGAGATATACCTAATGCTAGATGACGAGTTGGTGGGTGCAGCGCACCAGCATGGCACATGTATACATATGTAACTTACCTGCACGTTGCACACATGTACCATAGAGCCTAAAGTATAATAATAATAATAATAATAATAATAATAATAATAATAATAAAAAGAAGAAAAAGAATTAAAAAAAGATACCTACTTTCTTTTGTTTTTGAAGAAAAAATGAGTAATAAATATTAGTTTATTATTTAAAAAAAATAAAAATAAAAAATAATAAAATAAAATACAGACCTGTCCTGAAAATTGGTGCTCCTTCTAAACTGGAACCTCAACTATGCTTACCAAAGGCCCTCTGTTGTTCTATTATACTAGCAGTTTCTGGATGGTGAAGTATGTGATAAAACCAGTGGATGCTGCTTCCTTTGCTGTGAAGTGGGTCATTTGGTCTGTCCTGATGTTGTGTAGGATTCATATTAATGTATTAAATACTTTGTATGTCTGCAGATATAAGGACTGGCCCAGGCTGCAGTAGGACTGGCTACATAATTTGTTGTTCCCATAAAAAATAAAAATGTGGGGTTTCTTATTCATGTGGCTACACAGATCATATGCCAACAAAATTAGCCATTAAATATAGGCATAAATAATAAATTCATAATAGAGTATGTGTTGATTCTAGGCCAAAAAAAATCATTGCCTTTTCCAGGGAGTAATGGGTTCAATGTAATCAATTTGCTGCAAAATGACTGGTCTCAGGGGATAGTACTGTTGGTGGCGCAACGTGGTTTCTTTGCTAAGATTGGATATTCAGCAATGCCAGGTTAGCCTTGGTGTATGGAGTTTATGTTGTTGGGTCTATACATAGCTTGCATCCCTATCACCATGGCTACCCTATTCATGAACCCATTGTGCCAGAATTATTTTGGCCAATGTCAGAGGCCGGCTGACAACAGCCGGCTGAATCACTTTTGTCTAGCTAGTTATTTAGTGGCTCTTTCATGGTGGATAACCTCTGATGAGAGTTAATATCACATAAAAATGTTAACACATTGCCATCTGTCCATCTACATGCCTCTTACTCAGACCACAAACTTCCTTATCTATTTTCTTCTGTGCACCTCGCCAATAAGCCAGGCTATTCACCAAGAATATGATTTAGTATATAGTCTTACCTCAAACAACTCTTTCTACTCAAAGTGGATTATTGGGTATACTTCATGAAGCTCTGCTCATTGAGAGAATCTACTTTCACAGCCATGCTTTAAAATCATTCCTGATTTGGATTCAAGAGCAAAAGTAGACCTTGCATATACACACTGAGGTCACATATCTGTGACCCAAGCTCAGCTTTTCTCCTCTACCATCAGTTGATCATACGGAATCCCCCGTGGGTATGTAGGTGTGAGCTAAGAAAGAACAAAAGTGTAGCAGTGATAGTGACAACAGCTTATGGATGAACTCTGATCCTGCTGGTGCTAGAACCTGAGTGTAATGAACAGGATTCTTCAGAGAAATATAACCAATGGGGGGGGGAGAGGGAGAGAGAGAGAGAGAGAGAGAGAGAGAGAGAGAGAGAGAGAGAGATTTATTATAGGATTTGGCTCATGCAATTACAGAAGCTGAGAAATTTCACAATCTGCCATCTAACTGCAAGCTGGAGAATCAGGAAAGCCAGTGGGTGTCATTCAGTCAGAAGTTCTCATCTGCGTTCAAATACCCGAGAACCAGGAGAACCGATGTCTGAGGGCAGAAGAGAATAGATATGCTAGCTCAAACACAGAGAGCAAATTCACCCTTTGCTGTAGTTTGGCTGTGTCCCCACCGAAATCTCACCTTGAATTGTCACCTTGATTATTAAATCCCTACATGTCAAGGGTGGAGCCAGGTGGAGGTAATTGAATCGTGGGGTTGGTTTCCCCCAAACTGTTCTCATGGCAGTGAATAAGTCCCATGAGATCTGATGGTTTTACAAATGGGAGTTCCCCAGCACAGCCCTCTTGCCTGCTATAATGTAAGACATGTCTTTGCTTCTCCTGTGCCTTCCACCACGATTGTGAGGCCTCCCAGCCGTGTGGAACTGTGAGTGCATTAAACCTCTTTCCTTTATACATTATCCAGTCCAGTCTTGGGTGTGTCTTTATTAGCAGGATGAGAACAGACCAATATACCCTTCCTCCATCTTTTTATTCTATTCTTGCCCTCAGTGGATAGGATTACTCCCCCCTACATTGGTGAGAATGTCCTTCTTTACTATACCTAACAATTTTAATGCTAATATAGTCTGGAAACACACTTAAAGACACACCCTAAAATAATGTTTTACCAGCTACAGGAGCATCCCTGGCCCAGTCAAGTTGACACATAAAATTAACCATCACACTAAGCATATTCTTTCCTTCTTATAAGAGATTGCCACCCAATCTTATGTGTGATAGAATTCACCTCATAATGTGTATGTTTAGTTGCATGATTACTCAAAGTCCCATGGTTAGGCACTTTGTCTATGCCAGATCTAAGTAACATGCAAGAAGCTATTTTCAAATGGTGTATATTTTTACTTTGCAGATCACATGGCCTTACTTCAGACACCTATGGCCCCAAGTTGTTATTCTCCTGTTAGGGCTTGCCATTAGCTCTACTCGGCAATGTTGCCTGTCACAGGTATATCTAATACTCTAGGGCCTTCTGGATGACAAGGCCCAAGCGAAAGTACTATTTGCACCATGGCCCAGACCTACTACACAGCTCTTCTCTGAACCCCTTTCAAACCTGGCGGTTTTCCATGCTACTCAGTGAATGGATTAGAGAAGCATTTGTAAGTGTAGAATTTGTCAATCCCAAATCCAAAGAGACCTACAAGGTTTTGTACTTCCTTCATAGTAGTAGGAAGCGTAAGAGGAAATAAATTGTCCTTTACTTTATAGGAAATGCCCCCGGCATGTCACAGAGCACTAATGAAATGGGCTCCTGAATCTCTGCAGGTTTTTTCCCATCTTTTTGAGTGCATATGATTGAAAATGCCCTCATTGTATTTGGAAATTCTTGCTCATCTTGTCTGATTACATTACATAATCAATGACGGGGCAATGTGATGTTCTGCAGAATATTCTGATGGCCCAAACTAGACTATGATAGGATGAGAGAGAGTAAACACCCACCTGGGTCAAGACTGCAGAGGTATCCTCTTCTCTGCCACATGTGAATGTGGACTACTTCCGGTCCTCCTTACAGACAGTGATAGAAAAAAATCCATTTATCTGACCAATGGACACGTATGAAGTACTTGAGTCCACGTTAATCTCCTTTAGCCAAGATACTAATTATAGGAGAGCAGCTGCAATAGGGGCTAATACTTATTTGAATTTGCAGGAGTTTAGTTACCTTTTAAGATCTGTCTTTCTTTGGTAGTCAGCTAGTAAATTACAAGGAGGTAAGATAAGGATTACTACCTCTGCGTTATTTAGAAATTTTAGAATGTCACTAGTATATTATTGTTTTTATTGTATTATATTAGCTGGGGGTTACTTTAAAAGACTTCCACTTGCCTTTCCTTACTGTCAGCTCTTATGCTACAGGCAGATAAACTGATGTTGGGGTTTTGCCGACTACCAGATATGTCCATTCCAATTATACAATTGGGATTGAGGAAAGGGCCCATAGGGAGGTTCATGAACACATCTGGGCCAAGCAAGCCATTTATTACCTGACTCTCCTATGTGCCCAGGAAAGAAAATTCTAATATAGCCCATAAATGAAAAAAAATCAAGAAGTAATTGTACAATAAAGGATTTTTAATAAAAATATGTATATGAGGTCATTAGTATTCACCAATATAGTAACACTGTCCGTCCTAGTAAGAAGTTCCCATCAAGATGGTATTTAGAAAATCATATGATTTTTTTTTTTTTTTGAAACGGAGTCTCGCTCTGTCGCCGAGGCTGGAGTGCAGTGGCGTGATCTCAGCTGGCTGCAAGGTCCGCCTCCCGGGTTCACGCCATTCTCCTGCCTCAGCCTCCCGAGTAGCTGGGACTACAGGCGCCCACCACCACGCCCGGCTAATTTTTTGTATTTTTAGTAGAGACGGGGTTTCACCGTGTTAGCCAGGATGGTCTCGATCTCCTGACCTCGTGATCTGTCCACCTCGGCCTCCCAAAGTGCTGGAATTACAGGCGTGAACCACCGTGCCCGGCTTCACATGAATGTTTGATTCCACTAATAATCTATTTTAAAACAAACAAACAAACAAAAAGAAAGAGGAAATAAACAAAACATCAGGAACTTTGTTTCATTAGTTATAACTCCAAGCATTTTGAAGGATCAATTCAATATGAAATCATAAGTTTGAAAATAATTTTATATTCAGTGGATATTCAGATTATTTGGGGTAGGAGAAAGATAACAATCAGCAAAACATTTAAGTGATATTCTGGACAAGGAAGAGGCTTGGACACCAAGGGGTAAAAGAGTAGAAAGATTTGGCCCTTATACATTCCTGCTTCATTACTACTCATTAATTACACTACCACCGATGTAAATTTGCCATCACACTCTCACCTAGTCATTCTGTATTACAGAGTTCTTTTATTGCAGAATCTGAGCTTAGCTTTTTCCTTTTTTTGTTAACCCATCTTGTATATGATCTGTCTGACACATGTTCCATCACCACAGCCTCAAACACAGCCTGGCAGTTGGTAGGCCTTCTGTAAATAAAGATGGACCAAAGGAATGAGGGCACATGTCATGATCTGAGAGTACAGTGCTCAACAAGCCTCAGTTCTTGTCCTTGTGGAACAGTTTTTCAGTATGGAAGATTATCATGTTAGTGTGTAATCACAGTGTAATACTATTAGCCAAACACAATGTAATTGGAGCTGCTACAGGGAGCTTCTAAAGCTTGGGGCTGCAAAATGAGGCTCTCCATAAGGAGCGTCACCTCATCGAAAACCTGGAAAATGAGTAGCAGTCAAAGAGGCTATGTATGGGATGCTGCTATGGTTGTGGTGACACAGGAAAGAGCATTCCAGGCAAAGCGTTACAGCTGATGGAAAGGCCTGGATTCAAGAGAGAATTAGGCAAACAGCACTTGGTTTGCCAAAGTCCCTTGATGTATGTATATTTTTAATATTTTGTAGGTTTCAACTTCCAATCCTTCAGAATACTAAAAAGCAATAGACAATGAAAATAATAAACATGATTTATATTTGGTATTAGGCATATACAACAAAAACCTTGATCTTCTCAACAGCTAAAGATAGAATCTTTATGAACAAAGATTTTGATTCCATAAGGTACAATATTCCATTTCATTATGCCTTCCTCTAATGTTTATAATGATAAATAGGTTGTCATCCTAATTCATCAGAGAAACATTTTATAAAACCACATGAAGACTAATAATATAATAATATGTGTCTATTATACGCTACCTTGAGGGGAAAATCTATAAGTAGTAAAGTAGTAATTTTGTGTCACGTAGACATTTCATATTATCAAATGGCAGAGGCTGAAAGTTAAAATGTTTACCAGTTTGTATGAAGGGTGAATTATTTTCATGATGCAGTTTTATTTTTACTATCTATTAGATTAAGAATAACTTAAAAAGACATTTGATTGTATCTAATATTCTGAAAAAGTGTGAGTATAGCACATTATTTTATACTTACAAATTAATATCTAATAGTTTTCTCAGGGATTTTATATATATTTACTGGAAAATGTCAACAGATGTTTTGTTAGAAGCCTATCTCCTGGTTTATACTGATGTTAAGAGACAGTGCAGGAAATCTAAAAAACCATGATTTAGCTACAAACTTTTTCAGTATTCTGAGTTTATTGCTTTTACATATTGACTATGAAAGCCACTGCTAAAAGAGGAAAACTCTATATTTCCATTGTCACTTGGTCTGAGTCATTAGCAACCTTATGGGCAAAGTATTTTTAGGGTTAAAAAATATAGAAAGAGTATAATGTCCTTTAAATGTTCTTTCATGTTGGTGTTTGGATCCTAAAAGTAATGGAAAGAATGCTGCAGCCGTGGTGATATGAACAGCATTGAACAATGTTGTTTTATATGCAATGATGGTGCATAACAGGAGAAGCCAAAATGAGTCAGACGAGAGTATATCAAGTCCATTTTCCTCGTTTTGATTCAGAGGTTTTTTGCGAAAAATCAGAAGCCAGTCTTAGCGGCAAGCTTCAGAAAACTTGCACAGCTCTGATAAGAAAGGACATCGCTCATAAATATTCATTAAAAATTACCTTTTCTGGATCATGAATTTTTCAAGCAGACACTGATTTGACCTCTACAAGGAACAAAATCCAGCCTATAGTGGAGTGTCTCCTATTTCTGACAAAAAAAAAAAGGTGAAAAATTGGTTTTTCCAGCTAAGCAGCTACTTTGTACACTGTGTGAGGTCTGAGGTCAGTTACCTCTGTGCTCCACACACTTGAGCATTAATATTCATTCGAATTACAGTCTTTAAATTCTAAAGTCCTGTTCTTACCTCTTTGAAAAATTGATTGTAAGGCAGGCCAAGGTTTGCATTTTAACTAATTTTTAAAGTAACTTCATCTAACTTCTCTGTTGCTAAAAAATGTATGAATTCAGTAATTTTCTTTTTTAAAAAAAATCGCATCTGCCTGTTTTGAATATATATGCCCTCTCACTGAGGATAAAAGCCACTTTTTTCCTGGTAATTATCTGCAGAGTGGGTGAATGGATGGAAACATCTATACTTATGTCTATCAGAGAGCTATTGTTGTCATTTAATCTTCATATAGCGCCTCACTTTCGGTACACACAAAAAAAGCTTTGCATTATTTTGGGTGTGCCTTTTGTTGTCATTGTTCTTCCTTCAGTGTCACAATGGGGTAGTCAGCACTGCCACCTGCATTGTTTAAATAAAGTAACTGATAAGCAGAATATGAATTATGATAGCTAATAATGTTCAAACTTAGCATCTAAATCAGAATGTTTTTCCAGAACTTATCTCAGGTTCTTGTTTCAGTTTAAATTCTAGACCTTATACTGAAGGTTTAGAATTCATGTTTGGGTTACTTCAATGAGTAACAAAAAGTGGCCAAAATAACACGTCAGAAACTGTAGTTCAAGCTGTCATGGAGTAATTTTGATTTTTTTTCTTACGTAGCTAAACAACAGTAACGGTTTTCTTATTACACTGAATTCTAATCTCAACTTCTTCATTTTCCGGATTTCTGACCTTGAACTGAATTGTAATCTTTCTTTGTGTTGCTTTTGTGTATGAAAAATGGAGGTACCTGGTTTAGAAGATACACAAGGCACCGAGATTTATGCCCGACACTCAAAAATAGTTATGCTTTAGTATAGAATTGCTTGATTTGAGTACCTTGTAACTTACCACAAAGACTGGTAATATAGCATTTTCTGTGATGTAGTCTTCAAGAGAAATGACAATGGGTCAAATTGGAAGTTTTCTCCTTTGCCCTCTCTAAAAAATGTCTGTAAGGAAGTAGCAGAAGAAAATAGGGAGTATCGCCAAAAAGGTGATTGAATTAGAGGTCCTGTTTTTTCTAGATTCTTCCATTTTTATTCAAAATTCAATCCATACTACCTCCTAATTTAGGTGCACATGTGATTGATATAGGACAATTCTTTGGGGATGAAACCTGCATTTTGTATCAATGGCCTTGGTGATTTAATAAGTAAGGTGCTGCTAATGCTGCATCTTGTTGACCTTCTCTCCTTTTCTAAGTCCTACATATCGATGCTTCTAGATACAAGAACCCTCAGCCTTTCCTTCCTAGATACAATCGTGTATGACCTCACTTCCACTCTTTAATTTCAGAGGGTGGAAAAAAGAAGAAAAGTTATGTAGGGGAGGCCCAGGACCAGTCTGGAGTTTATCTGCTCCTGCTTCCATTACCCTTCCAGTGCTTTCTTCACACCAGGGCTGCCAGATTTAACAATGGAAACTATATGACATCCAATTAAATTTGAATTTCAGATAAACACTGAATTTTTACTATAAATACGTCCCACACAATACTTGTGACATAATAAAAGTTGTTTGTTGTTTAGCTAAAATTTAAATTTAACTGTGTACCCTGTATTTTATCTGGCCACTTTCTTGTATTTATTCAAAGATTTATTCAAAGAATCTCTTACATAAACATTTCTTTTAAACTTTTGCCCATTATCCTCCTCACTCATATAGAATGACCGAATAAGTCCCCGGTGTAGTTTGTACTTCCTTTTTACACTTCAGATTATGCCTTAGATGTAAATAACCAGATACATTCCCCATGCTTCTATTTCTACTGCAAAGCCATACGCAACTAGAGGGAGTTAGAGTCTGCATTCACCAACCTAGATAGAATTCCTTAATGGTCAAACATACCCTTAAATATTTATTAGGATGTCATCTTGTAGGCTCTCACACAATCTCTCAGCAAACCCATTATGTTCTGTTTATCTTCCAGCATTAGAAGATGCTGCTATTACGTTGTTGACGGTGTAGTTGTTACTGAGCACCAAATGAATCAGGTGGCTTGGTATTGGCACCACATTGTGTGAGAAATACATGATTAGTCTTTGGCTCCTGATGGTAACCTAAAAATGTTTGCTTATGTAGTTTTTATAATAGAATTTGACCTGTTGTCAGAAATATTATTTTATTACATTTTATATTTCTAAGAAAAGTCAGAAAGGATGGGAGGAAAGAAGCAGGGAAGGAAGGAAAGAAAAAAGGAGGGAAGGAGGGAATGAGGGAGGGAGGGAGGGAAGGAAGGAAGGAGGGAGGAAGAGAGGGAAGGAAGGAAGGAAAGAGGAAAGAGAGAGAAGCAAGGAAAGGAGGGAGGGGAGGAGAGAGGAAGGGAGGGAGGGAAGGAAAAAGAGAAGAGAAAAAAAAGAAAGAGAAAGAGGCAAAGAGAGGGAGAAAGGGAGAGAGAAGGAAGGAGGAAAGAAAGGAGAAAAGAGAAGAGCTTTCATATTTGTAGTATTCAGAACTAGCATTTCCTACATAGTATCCAAGAAAGACCATGATATAGAATGAAAATTCACGTAGAAGCCATCTTTAGATAAGAATCAAAAGATCATCAAACACATATAATATTTAGTGAATATTAATATATGGCATCTTAAATGTGAGAGTACACAAATGTCGTGCACAAAATTTAGATGAATGCATTTTTTATGAAGAGAGGCCTAAAAAATCACTCTACCATAGTGCTTCCAGTACAAATTTTATTTTTTTGGTTAAAGAAGCATGTTTGTTTTTTAAGAGCTACTCAAACTTTTTCTCCAACAGGCAAACAAAACAGATCATGAGAATCCAAACATGTATTCAGACAACTTTTGTAACAGGACAGTTCATATTAGAAAATGATTGCCCTGCTATGAAACGAGCTCTCAGCACAGGGGTTTTGGCTACATCACTCTGCAAGCACCATAATAGCTACTTTTTCTCAAATGCTAGAGTTCATTTTTAATATTAAAAGCAATATTTCACTATTCTATTATCTTTTTGTTTTTACATGACACTTAAAATTAGTTTCTGACAGATACAACTTCCCATACATAGAATAGTGTATTGAGCCAATGTGTTTGTTGTGAGAAATACAGTCAGAAGAGAATTTTATTATGTTTTACATTTGATTGTTTATGCACGACAGTACATTTAAACTGAGTTTCAGCAAGCCAGTTGCCAGAGATTCAAAGCCTGACAAATAGCACATTCTCTTCACAAAATAAAGAATGTACAGGAACCCACACCAGCTTACAAGTTATTCTTTATGAACAACAGAATTGCTTTTTGCCTATTTCAAACAGAACCCTAAATGTGCCCAGCACAGCAAGAGAGAGCATAGGAAGCAAAGAGAGTTTAATATTCCAGCCCAGCTCACTGGAAACAACCACCACAAAAAAACTAAAATGACAGAGCAGTGTTCTGTAGAGCAACATGATTTGTCTGCTTTAAATGGAGAATAATGGTTTTAAGTTTAGAGCAGAACTAAAGGGCTCAATTACTATTCATGGATTCTGAATTGTTCTACTTTAGAAACTCCTTTAGCATGAAATGTTCATCAAAATCAATGCATGAAACTATAGAAAAAAAAATAAAAACCCAGTTTCCCATATGAATAAAGGACTTCCCAACTAAGAAAGTCTATAAGAAAAAAAGTATCGCCAGTTTACACAAACCCACCTTAGGCAGTAGGACTAAACATTTTAAAATAATACTTTTTGGTTGAATGTTGATAGGTAGAAAATTTTATATATATAAAATCCAAAGTCGTCATATAGAAGACTTTACTACTAAGCTACCATCGATTTTCTTTAATCTTTAAGAACCATACTAACGGTTATCTAAACTATATGGACATGCTTTTTACTGAAACAAACAATTGTCCTTGGAATTGAGTAGGTTTACTGAAGACAATAGTGTAACAGTAAATTGAAAAAATATATGATTTCTTTAACTATTTTTGTATCTGATTGTAAGGATCTGATTAGTAGTTTTCACACTAAAGAACTATAGAGCTGCGAAAAAATTATTCAGTAATAGCACAGTTGATAATCCTTTGGTAATTAGAGATAAGTGACTTTTGTTTGCTTTTTTTCCCCATATATTCCCCCAAATATTATGTTTTTCTAAAATTATGCAAACAAAAGAGGATGACCTGACTCCCCAATTATGTATTTAGTAAAAGAAAAATGCCTATTAATTTGTGAAATATATTAATTTAGATTGGTTTCCCCTGACTTACTTTCTCATGAGGATAGTATAATCTGAAAATCATTGGTAATAAACTAAGGTAAAAATGCATCACTATGTACAGACTTCTGCAGGAAAACATTTGCTTTTATATTGACATTGGCAAAATTTCATGTGGACTATTATGGATTATAATTGCATTTCATTTTGCTATATTAAAAAGTGTCAAATCCTAAAACCAAGCAAAACATTATCTGTGTTTTTTTTCATTATGTAGGAGAATGGTAAAGTCCTGAAGGCAATTTGAAAGCCTTAGTTAACCAGCTCCTTCTGTTTGCATATTCAGTCCCTCAATGTAACATATGCATAATTTTATCATCATTGTGTGCCATCTGGAGTATACTGATTGAACTGCAGTTTGAAAATGAGGGTTAAGAGATAATTTGGTTGCATACATTTAGAACTGAAATGTCTCTCATGGAGCAGAACAGAGCTATTTAAAAACATAACTATGACTAAAAGATGAAAATATATTCCATAAACTCAAGAAAACCAAGGAAGACAATTTTAAGTCCTCATGCTTTTCACTTTAAAACTTCTTAAAATTTTATTAGCAATGAGAATTGTGACAAAAAACATTTGTACCTACCTGTTAGAGCAATAATTATAATTTTTCAACCTAGTTTACATATTTTATTTAATTTATCTTGGAAGATTTAACCCATTATCAACAAGCAATATCAGTTAAAACATTGGTATACTAATTTTTGTTCACTAACTGTTACTTAACTTTAGGTTAGGCTTAAAACTTGCATGAGTTCATTGCATTTGAGTATCACAGCTGAGCATAATTGCCATAGAAGCTCATGAGTGCCATATTGAAGACTGAAGATTTTCTAGTCCAGAACTTTTACTTTCAGATGCCACAGTGTGATGTCAAGTGAGATACTTTATAAAATGAAAGATACAATTTTAAAATGAAATTACTTCTCATATAGTTTTAAGAGCAATAGCTTCTCATAGCCTCCTATTGGAAACTTTATTTTTTTCCCACATTTTCTAATACCACTGAATGGCTGAGCCACCATATTATGATGGGTTACTTATATTACATGGTCAAAAGTATCGCCATCAAGAAGGAAATTACATGACCTAGACTTGCTAAAAATACTAATAATTTTCAAAGGGCTTTAGGTGGTTTACGAGCATTAGCCCACCTACATAATACATGCTATTCTTTCTTACCTATGGAAGAGAACTTTTCTCAAATTACGGGTTTCCCAATTTATGTAAGAAAGAACCCTATTATCAAACAACCTTCTGTTACTCTATTACCAAGCAATACCACCTCAGGTGCTGCTTTCTTGCTCAAACTAAAGGCAAACATTGAGCTTCCCCCTTTAGAATTGGAGTCTTCTCCCTCCCTTTATTCCTTTAGTAGGCACAACATTTTCTGTGCTATTCTGACACTACTATGATTCATTTGCTCCACAACAGAGGAGATGTCAAGGCTTGAGCTTAAATACTTTGAACTGTGAGGTAGAGAGTGTGAGTGGACATTCTCAGACAATCACGGAATCCTCGCCACTGAGTGAGGCAATTCACAACTGCATTTCCCCTTTATTTACCCAGAAGAGCAGAGAGGAGCAAGCATCTAATCTATTACGATCCTGTCACAGAACATGACATTCTAATTCAGTCAGTAGGGACTCACAATAAGCTCAAAATCACATTGAGTGCCTCCCTGGTATGACAATTGATTACATCTCTTAACCTTTCTGCATCTGTGGTACCATCTGGAACATTTAGTGCTTACATTTTTGCACACAAAGAACAGGTAACAGCATATAGACCCAAATACAAACTCAATCCTTCTACTGTAAGGCTGAAACAACAATAAAAAGAAAACAGTAGGCAGAATAACCTTGATTTCACAAAAGATGTCATTCTAAAGAAAATCGAACACATAACCCCAAAAATAATATGTTGTGGGATATCTAATGTAGGATTATCAATTTAAAAGTTATCCATTCACCCTTTCAAAATTTATTTAGCCATAGAAGGGACAAGAAATACATCATATAAGAAACTATTATGTACATACATTATACTTTATTCCAATCTAAGTACAGTAGTGAGTACTAATATCCTGTATTAGTATACAACCAAGATTCTGAAATGTTAAGTAACTTGATCAAAGCTACAGAACATTAAATTATGGAGTAAAAATACAAACCCAGTTCTACTCCCCACATCATTATTCTTTATATTGCATTATTAAATTTAATCCAGTTTAATATTAATCCTTTTGACAAATGTTTATGAAATGCTATACAATATGTTAGGAGTCTCTGTTAGTTGATGAACAAGTGGCAGTTCCCTTTATTATACGTAAAGAATTGTGCTAAGTAAAGGATAAAACTTGTTCCAAGCAAAAGTTTAGAACAGGGTTTCTCATTTGGGACTGGATAATACTTTATGTTATCCCAGAGCTCTCCTGAGCATTATAGAATATCTAGCAGCATTTCTTCACTATTTGGCATACCAGGAGCACTCCCTCCCTCAGTCATTACAAATGTCTTCAGACATTGCCAAAGAATGTCTTCTGGGAGCAGCCCTTTACTCCCACCACTAGCACCACTGAGAACTATTTGTTTAAATTAAGGTTGATGGACAAGTTTTTATAAATTACATGAAGATTGTAAACTCCTGGGGGGAACAGGAATTGTCCTAGTAAGCTGCAGCATTTAATGCAGGAACCCTCTCAAAAAAGGAAGGGAAACATTGGTTGATAAAAGATAAATGAATGAAAAATGAGAGAATAAACTGCAAAAAAACATACTTCAGTTAAAGCCAGAAATTAACACTATCGCAAACACTAGTAAATTCAAATAAGTGAGAGAAAACAGGCTGGTTTTCCTCTTTTAGATTTCTTGCACTAGTTCCCAGACAGAGGAAAAATAGAAAGTATGTGAGAAAAAGCATTACTCAAATTGGCACACACTTCTGCCATCACCGTGCTGAGAAGTTATCTTCTCTCATTTGTCTTAGCCAGGCTCTTGGCGTCTGGCAGTGAGCTCTCATGACCCATCGCCAGCTGTGAAGCATGGCAGAAATTCACAAATAATTGTTTCTTCCATAAAATAGAAGGATTATAATGTTAGTCTTTGATAACATCATTCTTACACTCTTGTGTTTCTAAGTACCTTCTTAAGTGAAAGGAAAAGCAGATTTATGGCAACACGTGGGAAAACTCAGCACCCACAATCTCTGTAATCAGTGTAAAAGCCTTAGTGAGTGTGGTTAGGGCTGAACTGATGTACACTTAACTGTTGGGACAATTACGAATCATTGCCGTGCTTGAACATGCAACTTTATAATGACTTCCATTTCCTCTCTAAATTTATTCATAGATAAATTTTTAATAATGATAGAAGCAAGGACAGATGAAGAATAACAAATCAAAAGACAAGATTATTTTAGGGCAACATTCACATCCACATTCACAATGAAAAAACTGGTACTTTGTATGTGCTGTACTTATAAACAATATATTACACAGTAATAGCAGGTACTCTTGAGTTCTTTACGAATTCCACACCATATTATTTAACTCATTCAACGACTTTTACAGATAAGGAAATTGAGAAGTAGGAAGTTTACCAATGATGCTCCCTTAAGAGGACACAGGGTCTCTCTGAACATAAGGCTCTTCTAAGGCTTCCTCCCTGAATTCTGTTTCATTCCCAGATCCCAGAATGAGCTTTCAGATGCCAGTGAGTGTCTCTGGAATAGCATGTCAGTGAGACCCAAACAGGACACTTAACTCCAGTACTAAAGATGACAGTTCTTCAAGAATGGTCTCCAGCTATTTCCTCTGAGCAGGATTCTGATGGTAGAGGGCTTCTGAGGCTTTGCCAGCTTGAAGCAGGATCAAATCACACCCAAGCTGTGATCTTAGTCTGAAGAGAGCTGAATCTTAGTCTCACAAACAAGAGCACACAGAAGAGGTTTGGTTGGCAATTTGGGTATCATGAGAACACACTGAGATCTACTGTCCCTGTACCTGTTTGTTGGTTACCCATTGCAATCAGACTTGTTTGGTCTCCCAAGTTTTTAGTAGAAGAGTATATATACACTCTATATTCAAACCATTTCTCTCTTGTCAGGCACATTTCTGAGTCACCTACTCAGTTGTCATCTTTATTCATGGAAAGATGTCCATTTTTGACAATTCATTGCTTTTCAGCATGAAAAGAGAGCACCACTGCTTAAATATGGAGAAAGTTCCACTTTCGACAGTTGAAGTAAACTGCAGCATTTTTATACTCATCAGTGAAGAAAAGGAGGTTTGCAAATCCTCACACTCCTGCTGTTTCTACAAAGTGCATTACCTAAGGATTATGAATTCTAAAGATTTTACAAACCATGAGAATTTATCAGGGGACACAAAGAAAAAAAACTTTCCTGTCAAAAATTGTAATTTCTCAAGAAATTACCAATGAATTACAGTCACTTATGAGATCCCATTTTGCAATATGTAATTAACAGACCAAGGCAGGATCCCAACCACAACCAACCACTTCAAGTACATAGCCCCCGCACCTATGTGCATGGGTGACTGATCACTTTGTCCTTCCCCAGTCCCCATTCTTGTAATTGCATTGCTGGCTGGCATAAGAAGGAATCAAGCTCATTTGGCTCCTGTTTCTTCTAGTCAAATAGAGGGCTCCTTTTCAAACAAATGACAAGTTGTTTGAGTACCTAATGTGGGCTGCACATTTATATTACTGTTGCAAGTACACAGCTCCTGGCAAAGGAAACAAGATATCATTTATTCGGCAAAAGGCTGCGCTATTTGTATCTATCTGGAAAAAAAAAAAAAACCCATATGAACCAAATAAAAGGGAACTAAGGGAGGATAAAAGAAATGTGAAAGCAAAACAGGACGCGTGATTGACACATACCTATAAGACATGCCATTGGCTAAGATACTGAATGGGCTTCTGGCCTCGGAGGAACCTACTTTTTCCTGGATCTTCTGAGACAGTTAGAACTATAGTCATGAGCCGCATCATGATGTTTTGGTCAATGACGGACCACATATTCAATGATGGTCTCATAAGATTTTAATGGAGCTGAAAAATTCCAATCACCTGGTGACATTGTAGCTGTGATAGTTATCATGCAACACATTACTCTCATATTTGTAGCAATCCTGGTTAATCAAACCTAATGTTCTGACTGTCGTTTAGAAGTCTTCATACATACAATTATGTACAGTACATAATACTTGATAATAACTATGTTACTGGTTTGTGTATTTATTATATCATACTTCATCATTTTGAGTGTACTCCTACTTATATAGAAATTATTAACTGTAAAACATCCTCAGCCCAGTCCTTCAGAAGGTATCCAGAAGAAGGCATTATTATCGCAGGAAATGACAGCTCCATACATGCCATTGACCCTGAAGACATTCTAGAGCAACAAGACGTGGAGATGGAACACCCCATGAATGTGTGTAGGCCTACGCTAATGGATGCATTTTTATCTCAGCGTTTAACAAAAACAGTTTTCAAAGTAAACAGAAAAGTGAAAAATTTTGAAAATAAAGCCTTCAGCATAAGTTTATGAAGAAAATATTTTTGTATAGCTGTACAATGCATATTTAAGTGCTATCACAAAAGAATTAAAAAATTTGAAAACATTAAAAGCTTTAAAGTAAAAAAGTTATAGTAAGATTAATTTATTATTGAAGGAAGAAAACTATTTTTTATAAATTTAGTGTAGCCTAAATATACAGTGTTTATAACGTCTACAGTAGTGTACAGGACTTCACATTCACGTACCACTCACTCACTGACTCACTCATAGCAACTTCCAGTCCTATAAGCTCCATACATGCTAAGTGTCCTATACAGAGGTACTATTTTTTAAATCTTTTACCATATCTTTTCTATACTTAGATATGTGTAGATACACAAATACTTAATATGGTGTTACTATTTCCTTACACTATTCAGAACAGTAACATGCCGTACAGATCTGTAGCCTAGGAGCAATACGTCATACTATATAGCCTAGGCATGTAGTAGGCTATACCATCTACGTTTGTATAAGCATACTCTATGATGTTCGCACAATGATGACATCACCTAACAACACGTTTCTCAGAATATTTCTTCATCTTTCAATTAAACATGACTTCCAGAAAGATCTTTGTTATTTCCTAAACCACATATCTTCTTTCTTGAAAACACGTTGATATGGTTTGGTTCTGTGTCCCCACCCAGATTACAATTCTCGTTTTGAATTGTAATTCCCATAATCCCCACATGTCAAGGGAAGAAACTTGTGGGAGATGGTTGGATCATGGGAGCAGTTTCCCCTATGCTGTTATTGTAATAGTGAGGGAGTTCTCAGGATATATGATGGTTTTATAAGGGCTTGACCGTTCCTCCTTCGCACGCTCTCTTGCTCCTGCTGCCATGTAAGACACGTTTGCTTCCCCTTCTGCCATGATTGTAAGTTTCCGGAGGCCTCCCTGGCCCTGCGGAAACGTGAGTCAATTAAATCTCTTCTCTTTGCAGATTACCCAGTCTTGGGCAGTTCTTTATAGCGATGTGAAAATAGGCTAATACACATGTTGAAGAAAAGACAAGACAAGACAGAGATGAGAAAGGAAAGAAAATGAGAACAAGTACTCTGCCTGTTTTTCTATCAGCATCTGGCTTATTTGGTGACTAGAAAAAATATAGATGGAACAGTACTAGATAAATACAGATTTAAAATTACAGCTTTTTTTCCTCTCTTCACTAATTCTGTTGTTTGCAGTCTACCTCCTTTGTTCTTTTCCTTCTCCTTTGTCGGTAAATGTTTGTGCTCATTCAATTGTCTTCACAATATACATATCCCCCTGGCAATCTGTACATTCCTAAAAGTTCAATCACTACCCATCTACACCAGGAGTTTGCAAACATTTTATAAAGAGAGCCAGATAGGATGTACTGTTTGCTGTGTGGGCCTTATAGTCTCTGTCATAACAAAGGTATTTGTACTCTGCTCTGCCATTTAGAAAATGCTCCCACAGATCATATGTAAACAAATGAGTGTGACTGTGTTCCAAAAAAGTTTATTTACATAACACTTGCAAGGATGGATTTGACCTGCTGGTCATAGTTCGTCAATATCTGAGCTATACTAATAACTCAGAAAGTCTTATCTTTAGTCTAGAGCCTTCTGTTCTGACACTTTCTTTCTGACTCAAAGCTGTTTCTTCCTTGATGTGTCACTGACCCTTCCAACCTCATTCACTGTTTTCCCCAGCAAATCCTGCTTCCGTGTTCTATATTTCAGGGTTTGGCACTACTTTCACTTCCATCTCCCAAGCCAGAGACTTGGAAATTTTCACTAATCATTTTCTTCCTGGTCCCTCTTTAAATACTTTTGTCAAATTTGCCATCTAAATATATTCTTAACTTTCCTCTCACATAATGTCTTCACACCTGGTCATTTACTGCAGTAAAGAAGGATCATTTCTTTCAGTTTTGCCTTCCTTCCAGCTATTACAAGTGTGCTCTTTGTAAAGTGTAAACTTGATCATGTTCTGCACCTGTGCAAATCTTTCGGGGCTCTGCAAAGCCTGATACATTGATCCTAAACCAGATTCCAGGGCCTAATTTTAGACCTCCTTAATGAGAGACCCTGGGGATAATATATAATTATTTAAATGATAATTCCCCTGCAGGATGGTACTGGTAACGCCTGATGCTAACTTATCTTTATATGAAATCTACATTCTTGGATATGTCCTGAAAAAACCTTCATGATTTAGTACTGGTATACTTTGTAAACCTCAGCTCTTTTCCACAGCCCCTTATGCACATGCAAATGTTTTTGATGATCCATACCTGCCCCATTGATCTCTTTACTTCTAGGGACATATTGGCTGTAATGGCTACAGGCATACTGTCATTCCAACAGCCAGCACCTATATACTTCTTTGTTAGAGAAATGTCCTTCGGCTACTGAGACAGCTTTGTCTGCTCACACAAATACCCGAGAATTATGTCCCCTCAGGAGCCACCATTAACCAATGATTGCAGGAGAGAAAAAATAGATATATTTACCAGCTCACTGTCCCCGATTGAGATAACTCTTACAATGTGACCTAGACTGTGTTCAAAACTACCAAGTGGGATTGAGCCGAAGTTATTCGTCATGGGGATGTACGTGACATTGTGCTCTTGTTTGGCCTCCGTGATGGCTGATTTCACGTGTCAACTTGACTAGACCACTCTTCTCAGATATTTGGTCAAACACAAGTATGGATGTTGCTGTGAAAGCAGTGTTTTAGATGTGATGAGTGTTAAAATCGGTGACTCTGAGTAAAGCAGGTTACCTTTCATAAAATGGATAGGCCTCATTTAATCAGTTGTAGGCCTTAAGAGAAAAAGACTCAGGTCTCCTGGAAAGAGGGAATTCTGCCAGACTCCCTTCACACTCAAGCTTCAGCATCAGCTCTTCCCCGGGTCTCCAGCCTGCCAGCCTAGCCTGCAGATTTTGGAATTACCTTATGTGATTGTGTACAATCCTGTGGATAACGCTGACAAATATAGCCTCCTTATTTTCTCTTTTTTTCCATGTCCCCACTCCCGTACCAGGTTTTCTTGGAAAAACTTCTTCTGAAAAGTTCCCACTGAGTAGACTAAGAACCACGGATTTAGTGAAGAGATTAAAAAGAAAAAGCTTAAGATATCGATATGTTTCATATAGATCGGTTTGATAGGAATCAAAGGGTCAGATTTCAGGGCACTGAATGTAAGATCACATTCCATACCTTATTCTCACACACACACATGCGTGCACACACACACGCACACACGCACGTGCACACACACGCATGCAAACACGCACACACACACATGCGGACATGCACATGCACACACGCATGCACACACGCACACACACGCACACACGCACACACACACACATGCACGCACACGCATGCACACGCACGCACACACGCACACACACGCGTGCACGCAGACACACACGCACACACACGCACGTCTTTACCAAATGCACTCTTAAGCTTCCAAACCCTTATCTATCCTATTCCCGCTTCCCCTTCTCTGCTCCACACCTACCAAAAATATTCTATTAATTATTTAAGACCTGTCTGATAGATCTCAACTTCTAGAAGACATTTTCAGAATTTTCAAGTAAGTTTGAATTACCTGTCTTTTTCTCTTACCACGCTTAGGGTTCATTAAGGCAGAGATTTTTTGAGTCCAAATTTAAAGTATAGTCACCTAGCTGAGTACTTGACACACAGTCAGCACTGAACAACTTTGTCCTGGATAAGCATTAGAAAATGAAATCATAATTCTATAGCACAAAAAAGAGTAAGTTTTGGCCGGGCGCAGTGGCTCATACCTGTAATCCCAGCACTCTGGGAGGCCGAGGCGAGCAGATCACCAGGTCAGGCGTTTGAGACCAGCCTGGCCAACACGGTGTAACCTCATCTCTACTAAAAATACAAAAATTAGGTGGGCGTGGGGGTGCGTGCCTGCAATCCCGGCTACTCAGGAGGCTGAGGCAGGAGAATCGCTTGAACCTGGGAGGCGAAGGTTGCAGTGAACTGAGACTGCGTTCCAGCCTGGGCAACAGAGCAAGACTCCATCTAAAAAAAAAAAAAAAAAAAGAGTAAGTTTTAATATTCTTTTGCCTCACAAATCAATATTGTGTCTGAAAAATATTTCCAAATAAGTATTTCAATAAACAAATAATTTCAAATTATTATGAGAGTATAGATATGTAACAACCAAAGGAACTCCAAACAGTTCTGCCGGTTAATTTTGCAAACAAAAATGAGAAAGCATTTTTTAAAAATGAAACTTATTTTAAAACCTTATAAGGTAGAGTCTTAGAAAAAGCAAGGGACTACAATTTCAACAGGAAGTATAAACCACAGACCCTGCCCACCACCCTCTATCACCCAGTATATTTTCATTAACTAAGTAAAGACTTTTAGGAAGAACTTTTTGAAAATAGTTCTTTGGAAAGTTATTGCCAAGGAGGAGGAATCATTGATAACAGAATCAAGAAACTCTATTTTAAAAGCAGCTAGGTATTACATGTATAAGTTAACAGCTTTAGAAAGAAGGAAACTCATTTTACCACTATCCACATATTTCATTACCAGAGAAGTCATATTTTGTTACTGCTTTGCACATATACCTAGTACTATTATGTATCTATACATATATGTACTTATGTATTTATAAATATATAAAATCATACATATTTTATATATATATGCATATAAACTTAGGTGTTGAACTCACCAATATTCATACAGAGTCTAATGACTTTTTTTATTTAAAATACGTGTAGAGAGTTTGGGTTCAGAAAAAGGAGATAGTATTCGAACCTACCGCATACAGTTATTAAGAATTAAATAAAATTTAATCTAATTTATTAGCATGTGGATTCTTGATCAATATTACTTATGATTATGGTTTTATGCCCTTTATAAAGACAAATGTTTCCTTGTTTTATTGTCACCAGAATTGTCACATTTGTTTTAATCACAGATGTTTTGTAAAGGTCATATGCCATGCTGACCAGATCATCTTTCAATCTTGTTGAAACATGTGAATCAAGCTTTTAGGATGTAGATTAATAACGCTTTGCTGTCAACAACCTAGAGAAAGATCATGATGGCCTATTTTGATTTGTGATTTTGTTCAAAAATTTGCTTTGTTTGAAATTATTTAATTTATACAACTACTTTTAATTATTATTTTTATAAATATCTGGTTTAATACTGCTCAAAAACAACTCTAAAAGGTAAGTTTTGGTTAGGTTTATTAAAGAACAATATTTCAATGTGACTTGATCAAAGAAAATCAGCTATATTAAGTCCTTAGTTTGATTCATCTAATCTATTATTTACAAAAATATTTATATCTTAACAAAATATAAAAGCTAACCCAATTCATTTACAATATCATATGACTATAATTTCATTTATAATCAGTAGATACCTCAATGATTTTCCTGATTTTAGATACTACTCTGATATTCCTATCTTACACAGCAGTATTTTAAAATGACTAATGAATAACCAGTTGGTCTTTCCATCACACGATTATACAAATAACATTTTGTATTTGCATCTTCAGAAAAAAGTCATCTTCCAATGATCAGTTTTGGATAATTTATTTACTAATGAACTATGGTTGATTCAAAAGGCCTTGGTAAGGATCATCTTAGAAGGGATAGCTTGTGCTACATAAACAGATGAGTAACAAAAAGCATTTACTCCACATGCTTAATGGCTCCACATCTTAATGTGGCTCCACATCTTAATGGCTTTAAACTCCATGAATTTCTGAAATGTCTGCTACACTTCGTATGTATCGCTTCTCTATTAAGTAGGATAAACTGTTTCCTTGATAGCTGAACATAGCTATAGCAACCATTTGGGTGGTTAACTATTGCAAGGTAGGAACAGAATTGAAAATCCCAGAGAAAAGGTGTATTATTTGATCAAGACTAGAAAGTGCTTCTTTTAAAGTGTTCCAATGCAAATCTTAAAACTGGGATATTAATCTTCGTTCAAGGTTATTAACAAAGTAAATTGCTATAGTAGTATATATAGAATAAAAATATGAGGCTGGAGGTGCAATATTTTGTTATTGTAAGTGAAGAAGTTAAAATACTTGAAAAAGTTATTTTGGGTTTGAAATAGTTGCAGTTTAATATTGCTGTTTCATTAGTTTGTAAAAAGGTGCATTCTTTTCCTTAATGTAAATGACAAATGACAGACAAACTTCTACTTCATAAATTTCTTATTAAGTTGTTGGTGTTTGGGAGGTTAAAATATTTTTTCTATTGGCAAAATAGAGCATGTGGAAAATTTTCACACTATGATATGGAATTCTAAGGACTCTTTCAAATAGAGCAGCAACAAGTGAAAGACAATACATATTATTCAACTTCTATTAAGTAATGTGATCTATGCTGTTAATGTGGAAAGGTAACACTCTTTTACTGTCTCCAATGCTTGTAACATGTGATGTCATCTAAATAACCTGGAAGAAATAGAATATTATGACTAATTGCAATAATATGAAAATATAACATTTTTTAATGTTCATAAATTTACAAAATTTTAAAAATCATATTTTAAAACACTAGGTATAAAATAGAACAAGAATTAAAATAATGATAGAAAGTGTCTGACAGTTTAAAAGAAAAAACATTCTATACCAAAGTTAACACTTTTGATGCAGAAGAATTAGTCTTAATCATACTTTTCAGTCAGAAGTCAGCTTTTTTTATTCCTAGGCCACTAAAACATATTCAACGGCCTGAATGCCACACACCATGATAATGTATTAGACATGAAATTGACTTATTTAAAGATGATAGCATGTTAAGTGTGAAGAATAGAAATATTTTTAAATAATTGAGTTTTTTTTCATTGAAATGAAGCAAGAGCATCAAAGATAATGACCAAGCACATCCAAAGAAACGTAGGTGCTTTCAAATCAACAGGACAGTTTAAAGGATGGGGAGAGAACTCAAGGATTTGCTCAGTATAGGAATTTGATGTGAGAGCCAAGGTTAGCCTGAAACAGAAAAAAAAAGAGAATTAACATTTATGATGAATTTACTCTGTTGTGCTTCCTCTACTAGACAATTTACAAGACCACATAGTATCATCAAAACAACTCTGGGAAGAAGCTTTACATTTGAGAAATCTGTAATACAGTTAAATTTTAAAATAATAATGCTAAAACTCACACAGCAAGTGAGGGTGATGACCGCCACCTTCAGATTCCATAGCCTTGCTCTCTGTACCACCATCCATTCCACCTCTGGTATCATTGACAAGCTCAGGAGAGATTATCAAGAACTTGTTGAGTAAAACACTGTAGGCACAGCCAGGATTTCAAGCAGGCACTGAGCTTCATCAGAATTGAGTCTTCCATGAGTAATTTTCGATTGTGCTGAGTAAACCACCTCTACTGATGATAGGCTGGGCTATCATCTTTAGTTAACAAGTTTCTTATCTCTATCAAGACCATGAGCTACCAGAGGCTAAAATGGACCTAACAACCAACAGGCAAACTGTGGACTGGGAAAAAGTTTTGCAAGAAATATTGAGGAAAAATATTTAACATTACTATGTTCTCAATCAAAAAATAAAAAGTATGAAAGAGAAATGGTGAACTGATATTAAATCATATTCTCCAAAAACGAGAATTTCAAATAACTGATAATCTTATAAAAATAGCTAACTTCACTAGTAATCTAAGAAATATGTTTATTAAAAAACTATAATTTATAATTATTAAAATGAAGAATATTAAGGAGACCATACTCAATATTGTCAATGGTGAGTTTATAAATATTACCAGAAACTATAATGCAGCATATATGACTTTAAATTATTTAACGACTTTATTAAATGACTTCAAATATTCATTATTTGTGGCCAAGTAATTCTAATTCACAGAAATTCATTCTAGGGAATCTCAGGGATTGGTTTACAGGTTATTTGTTAAAAGTTATATATTGTAATTTTAGATTATGGATAAAATGAAAATGATATAAGGAAATAAAAATGGTGTTAAATCTTAGTGATAAAATTTGGTATAGGGACTTAAATAATGGTTTAACAAGTTATTTTAGTTTTAGGAGTAAATGCTAACAATGTGCCAGTTGAAAAATGCGGTGTTCAAGCAATAACAAATTCCTAATCATCTCTTACTGCTTTGCTCCAATGGGGAAAATTCACTTTTGGTGTTTTAAAACCAATTAAAAAACAGTGAGACCCTTTTCTCTACGGAGAGGCAGACAATTATTTGACTGTACAACTACCTGAAGGCATACTTACATAGAGGTTTTCACTTCAGATTTTCAAATTACATTGTTTGTACTCGGGTGAAAATAAATGTTTTGTTGAAATGATCGCAGATACATTTTTAATAAATGTGAGAAATTAGGTACAATATGTTTACAATTTTAAAACATTAAATCAATGCTTCCTTGGAGTTTTCTGAATGAAACTTAATTCCCCTAACTACACTAAACGTGAAAGAGCTTCAAGAATTTGTCTGAAAAGGCCAAGATTGAAATAATAGGAAATTAACTGTTCTCTAAGACTAGAACAGTAAGGAGCTTTATTAATATGTTTAGCAAGACATTACATTACCAAGGTATTTAAGGAACATTTACTTAACAACACACTTTTTTAAAGTAACTTTTCTTTAGAACTGACAAAAGAAAGAATTATAATAATTATTTAGTCACTTAAGACAATTTGTAAATGTTAGATTTGATTGTATCATGACAGACTCTGTGTGGTTTGATGCCACAATGAACTCGCTCTTTACCATTGCATAAGGAATATCATTTCACATTGAAACTGGACAGGGATCGTTAGAGTTCACATTTCACTAACATGAGTTGAAAATCTAATTGACATTTTGCTGGATTGCATCTATACAGCACTCCACTGTAAATGGCAACTTCACAAACTGTCTCCTACAGTGATCATTTAAATTGAAATATCTCAGGGGCCATGTTGTTTGCCCAGCATAGCATCTTCTGTTTGTCTAAATTTATTGTTCATTGCCATAGTTAAAAACTCATTACAAAATTACGTTTTTATTAGGCTTTAGACAATAGTAGATGTGGTGGGAAAGAGAAACTATTAAATTTTATTTTGAAAGAAAACTGCTGCCAAAGTGTAAATATACAAGAAGGAAATCACAAGAGTAAAAATATTAATAATTTTACCCTAGAAGTTAAGAATCTATGGTGGCAAAATCAGTTAAAAATAAAATGTAAATCTTCCTGCTGTTTACCCTTATTATCCACTGATTAAACTGAAAGGGATAAAAATATTGAGATGTTGTTTGCCTAAAACAGGGGAAGTGTGAGCATGTTATGATCTTTACTAAGATAATAAATAAGTCAACTAGGAATAGATATTAAAATTAATTACAAAATAATCACATTGGGTACAAATACTTAAAATGGTATGGTTTAGTATGTGCATAGCAAAAATAAAAAGTTGCATATTTTGTTGTTTTTATAAAATAATAGTGTATCAAGCTCTGGTTCTTGATCTTTTTTATACTAGTTGGATATAAACTTACACTGGATTTTTTGATACTCTATGTAAGGGAAAAATAATGAAATTTTCTTTGTTAGATAAAGGGGGAAAAGGCCCCTGACTCTCCTCCTCTTAGAGTGTTTCCTTGAAAATACCACAGGCCTGATAAGAAGCCCAACCTTTTGATTTTACAATGGAAGACCAAAAACCTTATTTCTGACCCTTGAAACTGTGAGTACATACCTACAAAAATTAACTCAGGAATTGCTCATGAGATATACAAGTTTCTATCAAAAGGTGCATCCATTTGTCTCTCAAGGAAATAGGAGTTTTATTTGCTTTTATCTTCTACTTTTTTCTTTTTTTATTGTTTATGAAACGTTTTTATTTTTTTCAGCTTTATTAAAGTATATTTGACAAAATTACATATATTTAGGATGTACAATGTGATGCTCTGGTGCACATATATACTGTGGAATTATTACCACAGTCAATTTAGTTAACACATTCATCACCTTTCATAGCTGCACATCTGTGTGTGTGTGTGTGTGTGTGTGTATGGTGAGAACATTTAAGATGAAGATTGTTTTAAATGTAAAACTTTAGAAAAGATAAATTAAAATGAAGTCATTTTTAAAGTACTCTCTTGATTTCTATGCCTATTTAAACAGTTTCAATCATTTAGAATGGTTATCAGGGGGTATTATTCACATTTTAATCTACGTAAATTGCCACCCAATATCCCCCTCATTCCCCAACTGAAATCTAGATACATTTACATCAAGTACCACATTCCCCTTGGACTTTATCAGTACAGGTAGATCCACTCCCATTGAATCGTTTTAGAGGTTCTAACTCAGCTCAGTGAGAAAATTATTTCATCTTTATCATAAATTAATTATTATATTTTGAAGATAATATTTTCCCTGTAGACAATCCTCCATAGAAATAGCATAGGCCCAGCCTGGCATGATGGCTCACGCATGTAATCCCAGCACTTTAGGAGGCCAAGGAAGGTGGATCACGAGGTCAGGAGATTGAGAGCATCCTGGCCAACATGATAAAACCCTGTCTTTACTAAAATGCAAAAAATTAGCCAGGCGTGGTGGAGTGTGCCTATAGTCCCAGCTACTTGGGAGGCTGAGGTGAGGGAATTGCTTGAACCCGGGAGGCAGAGGTTGCAGTGAGCCGAGATCGTGCCAGTGCGCTCTAGCCTGGCAACAGAGCAAGACTCCGTCTCAAAAAAAAAAAAAAAAAAAAAAAGGAAAAAAGAAATAGCATAGGCCCATGACTTAATCATTAGAACAACTAAAATTAAGAAGACTAACAACTTCAAATGTTGTTGAGGAAGTAAAGCAACTGCAATTTTCATGTACTGATGACAGAAGTATAAAATGGTTAAGCCACATGACAAAAGCTTCAAGAATTTTCTTATAAAGCTTAAAATATACTTGTCTTCTAACCTTCTGACCCAGGAATTTTACAATTCTTTTCCTAGTATTTTCCCAAGAACAACAAAAAAGTGTGTGTGTGTGTGTGTGTGTGTATGTATGTATATATGTATATATATGTGTGTGAATGCTGCATATATCAACAAATGACTTGTACAAGAATGTTCATAGCAACTTTATTCATAATTGTCCAAAACAGAAAAAACTTCTGGTGTTTATTAAGTGTGGATAACATATTTCTACAAATGACAGATACATGCAACAGCACAGATGAAATGTGAAAAAAAAAAACCCTATGCTGAGTAAAAGAAACAGTCACAAAAAAGTACATATTTCATGATATCATTTATACGAAATTCTAGAACAGTGAAAACTATGATGAGAGGACTGAGAATAGTAGTTGCTAGATAGGGAGGATTAACGGCGTAATAGAACTTGCTAGGGTAAAATTTCTACATCTCAATATGAATTGTGCTTACAAAGATTATATTTTTGAAAATACTCACTGAATGGCACATTTCATATTTATACATTTCATTGTATGTGAATTCTGCCTCAAAAAACCCCAATTGACTATAATCAAATACTGAACTCTAATGATATTCTTGAGGATGTGCCTGCTAGTCAGGTATGCTGAGGTCAGAGACTTATTTTGAAGGCAGAAAAAAGATGAATTTATTGTTTGATAGAAGGATATATGGATGCATAGGTATTTGATAAAAATATGAATGTATATATTATGGAATCTAAGTGATGCGTGTTGAGTGTTTAGTGTATAATTCTTTTAATAATTTTTAATACTTCAATGTTGTCATAATAAATAATGAAGTAATAGAGGGATGTCTAAAATCCTAATAGACATATAATCAGTTGTGACTATCAGCACGTTAATTATTTGTTGGGTGGGTAATCAAAGGCAAAATTTTGGTATGAAGCTATTGAAGCATTTTGCTGATTTTTTTCCCTCCTTATCCTTTGTCTCCTCATTCTTTTCTTTAACTTTGGCACATTTCTCAATATCCTCTGCAACTAAGTACAGAAACATTATTAGGTTTGGATTAATAATATGGGGGTGGAAATAAAAAACGTCACTTTGGACTTGTAACACTCCAGTACATTTCTCTAGCTTCTGTTTCTCTTTATTTTGAGCTAGAATGCAGATGAAATGCAATGACCCATGTTCAGCCATGCAGACTCAGACAGCAACCTAGAAATGAGGCTTGCAACCCATGGTCTGCAATCCAGTGATCCAGTGCCTGTTTTGTGAATTAAATGTCTTTGGAACACAGATGCACCCTTTGTTTACATATTTTCTATGGCTTTTACACTACAATGGCAGAGCTGAAGGGTTGAATTGGACATAACATGGTCCTAAAGCCTAAAAGTTCTTCTATGAGGCTCTTTACCAAAAACAAATGAAAAACAACAACAACAACAGTGCTAACCCTTTCTCTAGAACAAGTAGATCCCCAAATGAGCTCAAAAAAAAAGAAAAAAGAAAAAGAAAAAGAAAAAGCATGGTACCAGATTAGAATGGCCAGACTTTTTTAAAAAATAAATTTCTACCAATTTGTCTGCTGGTTTTTATTTGTTCTTTTGTTGTTATGATTCTTTTTTGTTGATCTTTTTTGCTCTTTTTATGTGGAATTAACAAACAAGTATTTTAACAGATACGAGTAATATTTTTTCCAGTTTCTTATTGTTTTATTGTGTTTTATTATTTCGATGTCATCTGCTTTGTTGTCAGTACATAAGCTAATTTTAACATCTTCTTATTAAAAAATAAACTACTTGGTCCCAGAAAGCAGTATTTCCTGGTATTTGGCATTTTGAAGCTGAAAAATAATGACTTTGATCATTCAGATTGTTTCTCTGTTTTAGTGCCACTCATTGGCTTCTGGCATTTCAAAGAAAAACTTTAGAACTCTTCTTCATAATCCAAAGAGGTAGTCTTTCCCAATTAATTTTTAAACTAGTTTTCATCAATGACAATACATTTCAGTGCTTACCTGTTCTGAGGGAGCACCAGATAAGGGCTCTGAAGAGCTGTTTCAGAATGCGTTTTTTTCTCCCTTTTATGCAAGAACTGTGCTGATAGTTTTGCCTAGAGAAAATCATCTGCTTTTTTTTTACATCCTAAAGATTGATTTAACAGACATCAACACTGCTATAAACAGAGACAAGATGCCCTACTAGAGTCTGACTTAGTTCAGACTTAGAGTCTGAACATCCATAGTGAAGTCCAGGTGTGGCATTTATACCAGAAGACTGTCTTACGTGACTCTTCTCTGGTCTCAGAGCTCTGATGTACCTAAGAAGGAGTCAGGTTACCAGATGATCTCCAGAATCTCCGCCAGCTTTAAAATCTCCATGACTTAAAATTGCTTAGTAAAGGTCAGTGGGTAAAGGCCATATATAATCATTTAATATCATACCTCTGTATATTTTATCATTTTTCTCTGTATGTTTTATACAGTTTCTTAAAAGAAAACTTACTCAACAGGTCAATTTTAAAGCAAAAGAGCAGTTAATTTTGTACTGCCCTTCATATTTTATTCATCCTCATACTATCATCTTTTCCTATCCACAGCAATTAGCAATGATTAGAGCATCATTAGACTTCGACAAATATTTAGTCCAACCTTGCACCCTAAACTGTATTATTAACACAACGACCAGAGTCATTCTTTAAAAATATAAAGTTGTATCAAACCATTCCTCTACTTAGAATCTACACAGATGTCCCATTTAGAATAAAAGCTAATGTGCTTACAATGTGACTATAGTGTAGTCTACAAGGCCGTAGAAAATCTCTCCCCACCTACTCTCTCCCTCATTCATTCTGCTCCAATCTAAGTCTCCTGGCACATCATTGCCTTAGGTGCCTTGTACCAGTGGTTCCCCTGGAAATCCACATGGCTAACTTCACTTCCTTCAATGTTTTGCTCAATCTTCACCTATCCTCAACAACTTAGTTTAAATTTTAGCTTCTACCCGACACCCCTGTCAGGTTCCCAATCCTGATCACCCTTCTCTGGGCCTTTCTGCCATAGCAGTCATCACCTTGTAACATCCTACATATATACTTATTTTTGTCTTGTTTATTACCTGCCTTTCCCCACTAGAATATAAGCTTCATAAAAGCAGGAAATTTTGTCAGTTTAGTTCGTTGAGGTATTTTAGGCAGTTAAGAGAGCCTGGCACAAAAGAGATACTCAATAATATTTGTTGAATAAATTTAAAGCATGAAATAAATGGCTGAATTAGTAGACCTTTTTTCTCATTTCCTCTTTTACTATACCCAAAATATACACCTTAACCATGTCCACTCACTATAGCTGTGGATGATGACAATGAAAAAATATTCATGGGAGGCAATTTCAACATTTTTGAGAAGTATTCCCAAATCATTAACATAAATGCAGAATCAATTTATTCCACAAAAGAATTTCAAACATAGAAAAATTTTTTCTTTGTGTAATACATTGTATTAGACATGGGTGACAACAAAAGAAATCCATGTTCCTGCCCTCAGGGATTTTTTTAAACTCCCTAACTGAACAGACACAAAACACAAGTTAAAAATAAGTCTACACATAATATTCAAGGGGAAATGAAGAAGGACTAAATACAAGGAAAAGGCTGAATGTGGTTCTACCAAGCCTTTAGATTCCAAGCTGGAATACCAGTGCTGTGAAGTGGCCCTCTTAAAACCCATTGGCAGTAAATGATGATTTAGTCTTAAGAAAGTGTGGGGGCAGAACAGAAGATTAGACGAAAGGATTTTAGTAGTCCTAATATCCAGTGTGGTGTTTCCTAATTTTCAATTTGCAAGAATAGCTTTTGTTTAGAACTGTGCTTCTCTCTTTATTATAAGAAACAATTATTTCTCTAGAATCATGGATTTCTGATATCATATTCCCCTTTACCTTCTCCTGTGACTAATGTGTCTCAAGTTATTTGCCATTTTCACTTTAAATAGAATTTATGAAGGTCCTGCTATTGCTTTATAAACTTTTATTTTCATATTACTGTTTGTTTCCCAAATCATCTACAGTTAACTGTCTAAAAGCTTTTATCAAAGGAAAACTCTTTCACTGAGCTAGTCCAAGCATTTAAAGTAGTTAATCCACTATTTTTTAAAGTACTTGTACTGCTTTTACTGTTATAATGTGTACTGTTATGACTTCTAGATTATGTTAATATGGAAACTCTCCAAAGTCTAATACTCGCAAAGCACACCATTGTTCAACCCACCACAACCCACGCATTTACTCATAGCAATAAATTCAATCACATTACTTCAGTTATGGCAGATTTACACTCAATCGCTATCAGTCAGTACATTGACTTTAAAATTTGGCTCAGAGTTTTTCATTACCTCTGTGGAACTTCTCTTTCATTCCTATCAGAATTGGCCTCCATTTATACGTGCCCTCAGTCCTTACTTTCTAATAATAAATCTCAAATTCATCAACCCCCTTGTCAGGTATCTCATCCATGGGCAACAGAGCATTCACCTGTTACGCCCCAGAGCTGTGAAATCCCCTGATCTGAACACTCTTCTCCAAATCCCCTGAGCTTTATAAATCCCTTTTTGAGTCTCACTTATTAAAATTTGCTTTAAATATCTGATCTGCCACTGACACATGCTATAGGCTTGGCTGTCATAAAAAAGAAGAAGAAACGTATTTTTATTTTCCTCACCATATATGAGAAGGATTGAAATTTCTTCTTCTTTCTTCATATTTTATATTTTTTCATCATTCTTTTCTTTCTCCTTTTCATTACCAGCAGAACAATCAAGCAAAATAGGTTTTGGTTACTAACTAGGGCTTAGAATTAAAGATTTCATATGCTACTAGGCTATAAATAAACTGGCCACAATATCATTAATTACTTTGTGGCCTTGAGATGGGTATAGATTTTTTTAAGGAGACAACATGAAGTTAGAAGAAAAATAGCTAGTTCCTTATAGCCACCCTCCTCCATTGCCTAGCCCACATGGCAGATTTCTCTTCTATTTTTATTTTAATTAATAAATATTCTGGCTTACCTCCATTCATCTGTCAGAAGAAAATAGAAAAATACCTTTAGTGGCACTAAAGGAGATATTATTTTTGTACTGCTATAGTGATAATGCTGCTATCTCAAGCACTGATAGTTTTAATCCAAAGCAGTCTATTCTTCCCAGGATTTGCCAACATTAAAATAACCTTTTTCAAATTTCCCTTGATACATAGTTTAGTGCTATGCACACAGTAGGTGTTTTGTAAATGTTTGTAGAAAATGAAATCAATTACTTCTGTCTCAGCTCTTTAATTTTATTTCTATTCCTCTTTTAAAAGGATCCAGCTTTCTCTCTGATTCTCTACTCATTAGAGTACAGTTTTTCTATCACCCTTGTCTCTCTCCTACAGCTGCTGATCAGCCTATTGATCAGGAACCAAAAAGTCAGCCAACAGCCCAAAAACGGCATTATATTCCAGCACAATTTCCCTCTAAGTGCTTAATGTTCTTAAAACCCCTCATTCAATTAGATGGCACAAGCTATTACATACAAGTGCCCCACCACAGAAAATTACAAGCTCGTATCTGAAAGATACAGAGAAAGGAAGGCAAAGAGTAAGTTAATAGGACATTGTCTGTATGTTTGGTAAATCCTGTGGAGTTTGGGGCTCAAGGTTAATATCAGAGTGCCAGGCTATGGAATTTAAACAGCAGGTAGATTTCAATAGCACAGAATATGAGAGAGAACAGAGTACTGATAGATATATTATTCTGTTATTTGAAATGGCTACTGTGCAAAATTCAGCATTTCCTCTGAAACATTTTGAAGCAGGTGATTTAGGCCATGGAAAATAATGGCAAAGTTAAAACTTTTTTTAAGGTTAAGGTAACATAACTGAAGTAGGTGACCTGATTGAATTTCACTAAGTGGCAAAGTTTTGAGCAGTCTGTTGTATTTAAGGATAGTAAGAAGAAAGCATTATTTCTTTGTGGGAAGGACGATAAAATTAACATCGTAAGACATAAAACTTAACATATGAAGATTATTAGCCGTGACCATTGTAGGTAGACACTGGATTTTGCAGAAGAATGAAAATCGTGGTGCTTCCACTAGCTATTGCGTGTCTCTGTCAATAGAAAACCACATGGCCAAGGTAGTACAATGAAAGCTGGTTTTAACCCTACTCACCTCCTCTCCCTGGTGCCTTTGTGCGATGCACAAATGTACAACTGTACCCAAATGCCAGAAAAAGTCCTTATAAAAAAATAGAAAAACGCGAGCAGACTAGACAGTTTCATCATCTATTCTGGGCAAAGTTTGAAGTTTATAACTATGATACAACCTTTTCTTTATGTGACAATGGAAAATGCTTATAGCAAAATTAATAAATAACAGGCATAATGATACAAGCTTTGCCAAATCTCAATTAATCTTTAAACTGTCAACCTCAAATAATCAAAAGAGTTAGAATTTAGATTAAAAAGAGTAGGTTCAAGCTCAAAGTCTGAGGATGGTCACGCTGGAAACACAAATGCCAAAGAATGAAGGTCAGTGTTCTGAAGTGCAGAAGTTTGGGATCATTGACATAGATACAATTTAGAGAAGCCAAACAGAATTTCAACATCTTTGTATATGAGGCTTAATGGATAGTTATAACAATCTGATTAATTGAGGTGGTCTTTTTTTTATAAATTAAAGGTATATTTAATATTCTACACCAAAGATGTAACAGCCACGGGGTTTTGAGTAACATCTGGTCTGAGTCAGATACAGGACAGTGAAGTACACAGTTAATCTATAACAAAGATCAGTGATTGAAAAGCAGGCAGGTCTGGTCTCTGGTTTCTCCTAGTCATTTACAGAAAAAGAACAATGGGGAGTAAAATTAATGTATAATCTAAGAAACAGAGACATGCTATGTGACTCAGTCTCTAGGGCTTAACTTCCTCATTGGCACAATAAATTTAGAGGGTCCTGAAATTTTATTTTATTTCACAAAACTAACTTTATGGAGAAGGTAAATTTATTTTATCCATTTCACAAAGAGAAAACTTAAAATGAGAGAGTAAGCAGTTTGGCTGATGTCACATACAGTTAGTAAGTGTCAGAGACAGGATTGGAATCCATAAAACATGATTATACAATGCTTAACCATAATAATAAACTACTAACCTGAAGCAGATTATAGTGTTTATTTGTTTCTTTATTAAATAATAATTTATTCTGTAAATAATTAAGAATAAATAAACCCAAAAAAAAGAGGACTAAAATCACCCATAATCTCATTACAGAGAAAACTACCATAAATATTTTAAAGATATTTTCAGGTTTTTCTTCTATTGGATAATTTCTGTTAGATAATTTATATGTTGTTTGCAACCAATCTTTATTACTTAACATTTTCCACTTAAATTTAACACTTCTATAATTTAATTCAGGATACTCTGGTTTCTCTTCAGATCATATAAATTTTTCGCCTTTTACTAATTTAAGTACATGCATAATGTACTTTTTATGCATAACATCTTACCCAATAAATCTCATATTTTAATAATGTTTCCAGTTTTTGTCTTTGCTGTCAATAAAACAATCCTACAAACATCCTTATCACTAAATATTTAGAATCATGCTTATTTCCTTACTATTTTCAATACTTCTTACAACTTGCTAAGTTGACCTCTTAAAAGTTATACCAATTTACAATCACGAACTGTATGTAACAACACCTGTCTATCTCCACACTAACCAACTGAGAATAGTTTCATTTTAAAACAACAAATAGCTTTCCAATTGATGAGACAAAGGTGGTATTTCAATACTATTTTAATTTTATTTCTTTAATAATACATAATTTAGGATATATATATATATATATATATTTTTTTTTTTTTTTTTTTTTGAGACGGTGTCTCACTCTGTTGCCAGACTGGAGTGCAGTGGTGTGATCTTGGCTTACTGCAACCTCCGCCTCCTGGGTTCTAGCGATTTTCCTGCCTCAGCCTCCCGAGTAGCTGGGACTACAGGTGTGCACCACCATGCCCAGCTAATTTTTGTATTTTTAGTAGAGACAGGGTTTCACCATGTCGGTCAGGATGGTCTCGATCTCTTGACCTCGTGATCCACCCACCTCAGCCTCCCAAAGTGCTGGGATTACAGGCGTGAGCCACCGCTCCCGACCTAGAATATTTTTTAATGTTCATTGATCTTTTATATTTTGGAGTGTAGATTGCCAACATTTTGCCTATTACTAAGATATTGTCTTTTCCATTAACTTGAAATAGATCTTCGTCTTCAAGAATATCACTGTTTACCACATGTGTTACAGCTGTCTTTCCCTTTTCACGATTTGTACTTAATTTTGGTTGGGATGGTTTTGCCATGGTAAATTTTAGTATTCTACGCTTAAATCTCACAATCCTATTTTTTTATGGTTTGTAGAGTTTTGCTTTTTGTGGTTGGAAGGCATTACTACAGAAAGATCAGATAAACTTATCCTTTTTCTAAGTTTTTTTTAGGTTTAAAATATTAACACATGGAAATTATGTTACATGGTATGAAGTAGATATTTAATTCTCACCTTAAATTATGAATCACTTGATCCAATATTGTTCACCGAATTACCTAATGTTTGTTCACTTAATTGGAGGTGCCACTTCTATCAATTACATAATTGTTATATATCTGGGGATCTGATTCTGACCTTTCTGTCCTTTTCCTTTGATCAGCTGCATAGATTATTTTACCGACTACTAAAAAAGCCACCCCATATTGATGCTGTTTCTTAAAGCTTTCTTGGTCATCTGGCTTCTTATTTTGAATGAATTATAAATCAGAAATTCTTGATCAGAATGTGTAAAAGGATGAAAAATATTAAAAGAATACAGAACTCATCTTCCAACCCAATGAATTCAAAAGGAATGACCTCAATATTGAGGTTTTTAAAGTGTTAGATGAAAATAGGTAAGATAGCCTGATCTGTTAGCTGGATGATCATATTGTAAGTGTTTTTATTTTAAATGTACAGAGTAATCACATATGTAAAAATCATCCCAAGGAGACGTTTTGGAATTATCTCTGAAGGTCTGTATGAAATACATGAAATATTTAACTTAAGCCACTGTGCTACTGCTACTAGTATTACTAATAATAACAAGTAGACTATGGGCAGCATTAAATAAAAGAAACTGGATAAATGTAATTAGGCTCACCTTGTGAAAGTTAATGCACTATGCAACTCAAAGTGCTAAGCCTTCATTAAAGGTGTAAGATTTTTATTTAAATCAAGGGGACAATGTAAAGATTCACTTAAAATATATCTTCTAGGCTGGATGTGGTGCCTCACGCCTGTAATCCCAGCACTTTGGGAGGTCGAGGCAGGTGGATCACTTGAGGTCAGGAGTTCCAGACCAGACTGGCCAACATGTGGAAACACTGTCTCTACTAAAAATACGGAAATTAACTGGGTATGTTAGCTCATGCCTGTAATCCCAGATACTAGGGAGGCTGAGGCAGAAGAATTGCATGAATCCAGGGGGTGGAGGTTGTAGTGAGCCAAGATCATGCCACTGTACTCCAGCCTGGGCGACAGAGCAAGACGCCATCTCAAAATAAATAAATAAATAAAATTTAAAAATTTATATCTATATTTTATTACATCCTGTCTTTTTTGTGGTTGTTTTGTTTTCTGTTTTCACATAAAACTTTATCAGAAGCAGCTAGCTACCTATTCAAGTAACTGATTCACTTAAAATATATCTTTTATTACTTCTGTCTTTGTATTTTTGTTGCTGTTGTTGTTTCATTTTTTGTTTTAACATAAAACTATATCAGAAGCAGCTCGCTACCTATGCAAGTACCTGAGTGGGTAGGGCCAGGCTACAAACTGCTCCTCCAGAGATTCACTTGTTTACCAGAGAACACACATACACTTTGGGTCTCCCAGAAAATGCAGCTCCCTAGTAAATGTCATTTGTTAGAAACGATGTATTTCTCTTATTACCTATTTCAGTAGTCAGAAAAATGTTAGACAAGTTTACCAAGGCTACATACCACACTGTCAGAGTTGTTCCAGGAAAAAGACAAGCAAAGGGAATGCTCATCTTTCAAGGGTACTCCTATTTTGTCACTACTTGAGAAATATAACACTTACTGTCCCCGAAGTTTTCCCACCTGCTAAGGTTGTGAGACACACAGATTGGTCAGCCAGCTTAAATTTCACAGACCAAGTATGAAGTAAATAAGCCATTCTATTTAGCTTTGAAAAAAAAAGTAAAAATCTATTGGGAGTGACAGAATGGCTGATGAATAGAGAATATTTTGAAGTGTGCAGCAGAAATTGGCCTTGGTAAAGGACTTTTTTTTAAAGGACATTCTTCCTTTTTGTTGTTAGAATGGATAAAATTGGGCAATTTTCCTATAACCACTTGATTCTTTTCCTCTGTTATCAAGATGGAGTTTCCCAAGAAGGGAATCACACTTGTGATTCACAGCAAAAAATGAAAAGTCAGCTGATTCACAGGAAAAACAGTGCATTCTTCATCCTTTTTGTGATCAAAGGAAAATATGGTTCAATTTCTGATTTAGGAATCTGCCATTCACAAATGTGGCAAATTTATGCCTATAGGAGCAGATTTAGCTATCAGTTTCCTGCCCCAGGGACAGAGTTTCATTTCACTGATCACTTCAGAGTACCAAATGACCAAAACTCACAAACCTGGCCAGGCGCGGCAGCTCACACCTGTAATCCCAGCACTTTGGGAGGCCGAGGCAGGCAGATCACCTGAGATGAAGAGTTTAAGACCAGCCTGGCCAACATGGTGAAACCCCGTCTCTACTAAAAATACAAAAAACTTGGTCAGCCATGGTGGCAGATGCCTGTAATCTGAGCTGCTCAGGAGGCTGAGGCAAGATTATTATTTGAACCCAGCAGTCAGAGGTTGCAGTAAATCAAGATTGCGCCACTGCACTCCAGCCTGGGCGACAGAGTGAAACTCCATCCCAAAGCAAAAAAAAAAAAAAAAAAAAAAAAAAAAAGACTCACAAACCTGCCCAGTGCTATTATATTTCTTCAAGAGTAGAATGACGATAATCGAAATTAGCCATAACTTTAAAAATTATGTAATGTTCCTATTTTTCAGGACTTTTTCTAAGAACTTTTTATATATTATCATTTAATTTCCATAAAACTGTAAGATAAGTACTATTATTATCCCCATTTTTCAGACAACAAAACTAAAAAAATGTTAGGCAACTTGGCCAAAGGCCCAAAGAAAATTAAAAGTACAAATGATACAGAAATTCTCCCCATTACTAGAATACAGAATACCATTCCTCTAGAGTTGGCTACTATTCCACTATAAAGAAATAGTCTTCTATATATTTGCATGAGAGCAAAGGTAACAAAGAGTTCCAAACTTTCTCTCTCAATTCCTCTAACATTGCCTCATGAAGAGCACATATTATGGGTTCACTTATACAAAATATCCAAAAAAAAAAAAGCAAATATGGGGAGACAGAAATATATTGAGACAGAAAGTAGATGAGATGTTGTCCAAGCTTGGGGATGGGCATAGGGAGTGACTATAAAAAGACACAAGATTCATTTCTAAGGTGATTAAATGGTTCTAAATTAGACTACAATGATGAATGCACAACTCTGTAAATATAAATATACTAAAATTCATTTAAATGTACACTTAAAACAGGCACATTTTGTAGTATATAAGCTATATTTCAATAGAGTTTTTTTTTTTTATCAAACAAAAAAAAAAAGCATGTTTCATTTTAACCACTCTGCAAGAGAAAGTAGCACAGTGGTTCTTTCCCAGTCAGAAGGGTGATATTTTTGAAAAATCTCATCACAGGTAAAACAATTTTAAACCTGATTAAGGAGAGCTTGGGAAAGGAACTATGACTGTCATACAAGGACATCCTATTATTATTTTATTTGTTCTAAATTAGTAAACAATTGGGAAGCTATCACAAAGAAAATGTGGGGGGGGTGTGTGTCTGCGTGTGTGTTTAAGAGAATATCAATGCCATACTATACAGCGTGTTTTAATACATAGTAATTGTGGATACTTTACCAATATTTTGTATTTACCACTTCCTATGCCCTACAAATATTCTTCTCTCACTTTCTATATGAAATTTATAAATGTATTTTGTGTTGCTTTAGACAATATGCACAACAAAAGTCATCCTTTGTGTGTGTGGTCGCTTTTCTAAATGTTCTAGCTCAAGTGGCCAGTTAGTGATTTGTAGTTGTGAAAGTCTGGATGCTTGAACAAAATTGCTGTAACATTGAAGGGATTGTCACATGGCCAGTACAATGATTTAAAAGGTAATAAATATATCAATCCCTTCTGAACACGTTTCTTTATATTATATTATAACATTCAAATGTCCCTTTTTAACATTTTTGCCCATGATTGAATTGCAGTTTCAAGTATGTCAAATGTCCTGATTCTTTTATTTTTTTCAGACGATTAATTACCTTGCTTCTATGATTTATTTCAGATGTTCACTACTTCTCTCATTATAGGTAATTTACCTTTTAGAAAACCTAAATCAGAGTTAATTCTTCTAGAAAGATATTTATTTTACTCTCTATGTATGGCTAATACTTTACTGGGGAGAGAAATTTGAGGCAACTTGCCTCCCCACAAAATTTAATATCATACAGTTTTTTCTGTATATTTTGTGAACTCTTGTTTCTCATTGGGATATTCCTTAATGATCCACTTACCTTATTAGGTTCACACTTAAAACATCCAGGTAGATGAGAAAATATGTAATTTTGATGTTATTAGGATTTTTGCTACCTGCTTCAGTAAATCATTCTACATTTAAAAATCTGTATGCTTATCTTACAACTAAATTAGTTCTGTCTGAAGGAATTCCAAAGACAAAGGGATTTTAAAAGACTGAAGGACTGAAGGTAGAGAATATAGCAAATATTCAACACAAATTATCAATAACTACATAGATATAGGAGCAAGAAACTAGAACTCCATCTTAAGGGAACAAGCATAGTGTAGTGTTTAGGAGCATTGGCTTGGATCTAGAATATCCCCAATTTACTTCTTCCTTCTGCTACAATGAGTTTTGTTATCTTGGAAAAATTAATTATTCTTTCTGTGCTTCAGTTTCCTCACCTAAAAAATGGACCTAAAAAAAATACCTATGGCCAGGCGCGGTGGCTCACGCCTATAATCCCAGAACTTTGGGAGGCCAAGGCAGGCAGATCACCTGAGGTCAGGAGTATGAGGCCAGCCTGGCCAACATGGTGAAATCCTGTCCCTACAAAAAATTAGTTTGGTGTGGTGGCGTGCACCTGTAGTCCCAGCTACTCAGGAGGCTGAGACAGAAGAATCGCTTGAACCCAAGAGGCAGAGGTCATGCCATTGAGATCATGCCACTGCACTCCAGCCTAGGTGACAGAGCCAAATTCTGTCTCAAAAAAAAAAAAAAAAAGAGGGCCTATGCCATATTTGTAAGCATTAAATGTGAACATTAATTTGTGAACATGTATTTACATGTAAAGCAATTAAAATACTTTCTGATATAAATGTTAGCTATTATTGTCTTGTAGGTCTGTGATTCTCAATCTGGGAAGAGGGAAATATGTCTGAGTCACTTGGCAAGGTTTGCTCACATTCCACTTAGCCTTTCCCGCTCACAAATACTGTATTATGTGATGGGAGTCTCAAAGATTTCTGTCAGAGAAGAGACACATTTGCGTTTTACAAAAATATCACACTGAGGGCAATATGGAGGGGGGAGAAAAGAAACAAATTAGGAACTTATTGAAGAAATTCAGACAATGTTCTGAAAGAAAGCTATAGCCACAGGAATAGAAAAAGACAAGATGGACACGAATATGTTCATGAAAGCAAAAAGGAGAGTGTCACCAGGTAAGTACAGGACAACACTCATGTCTCTGCCAGAGGAACCAGAATGGATGGAGCTACCACTGGCCATGAGGGAATTACAGACAGAAAAGGATATGTAGCACCTGTCTTTTTCATAACTAGTCAACTAGCGAAAATGTACTCAGAAGCACACTTATTAGGAGTAGCTGCAACACAGACTGAGCAAAAAGGGATAGTCCTTCTGCTCCTTTTAAGGGAATATGCGTCTCTTCTTTACACACCCAAAATCTACCAGTTACTCTTCTCCAAAATCAGATAGCATATAGAGCACAGAAGCATCTGTCCCATGCCTCTCATTAATGTCAAAACTCTATCATCAGTAATTCCACTAGCAACAGACTCCTAACAACACTGACATAAAGAGTATTTTAGTAATTCAGCCACTCAGTAACGACGCTCTGAGTTAATATGCTCAGCTGATGTTTAAAACTGAAATTCAAGAGACAGCACAGGATGGAGAATGACACTGGAAATGTAAGCAAAGCCTGCATGCCCAGATCCACTTTGCCTATGACAACAGGCTGAGATGGAGAAGTTATCTCTTGCAAACAATCCAAATGATCAGTCCTCTCCTAGTGGAAGGATGGTCTTTGTGGGATGAGCAAGGAATCACACAAGTAAGACCATCAAAGATGTGAGAGAAGTAGGTCATTCCAGGATGTGAGATTGGAAAAAGGAATGAAGAAATAATGTATTTCTACAGGTCACGTGTCATCCCACAGTGCACAGGATCAATTCATACAGCAGGGTAGCAAGAGCTGAAATTTCAAGGAAATCCAGGGGGCACTGGTACCTAGAAATTGTACATGATTCTTGGAGAAAATTGATGTAATGTGGCACATCAATGGAAGGGCCAACAAGGTTTTTATTTTAATGATAGAACTGAATTCTGAAATTAAGCACAGCAGGTAGAAAATGGATCTAGCACAGATGTCAAAAGCTATCATTGGCTTTTGAGATAAAACACTTTTTTTTCTTTTCCTTAAGCCCAAGCCAGTGGCCTATGTAGGTCAATGATGTCCAGCAGGAAAACACAAACATCCTAAGTGCTAGTGTCTTTCTGAGGAAGTTTTGAAATGCTGCTGACATTCAAAGACCTTTTTTTTTTTTTTAGCAGATCTTTCATTATTAAATAGAAAAAAACAGAGCAGCCATATTTTCCAGGGATTACATTACACTGCATAACAGGCAAAAATGTACAAAATGAGTAGTTGAAATCAGCACCAGTTAAAACAAAACAAATAAATAGAGTCCAGAATTCTAGGGGGTGTCTGACATCAAGCAAGACTTGGATGGCCAAGAATGTAGCCTTGGCTTTGTGCTCATTCTTGTCCCTCACACAATTTAAATAATCTTCCTTTTGATATGTAGATTGTGTCTCCAGAAATAGCTTTTTTCTCTCCCATTTTCCAGCTCCCTACAAGAGAGAAGTGCCACAGCAATTTTGTAACTGATTTTTTAACTGATTTCTTATTGAATTCTTTCCTTATCTTAGTCACTGCAATCTTGTATTGAACGGAGAATGGCAAATTCTTCTGTCATTTATCATTGTTTCGAAGAGAAAACCAGAACAAAGTTGAACTTCTGTTTCTTAATCAAAATGATATTTAGTCACAGAAAATCCAGGCATGCTTTCCCTTTTTGTTTAGGGGGAAAAAAAACTACTATAATTGATTTTTGACTACCAGAAAAAGTATTTACCTATGTGGTATGATTCAAATACCACCAGCAAGGCTTTATCCCCAAAAAACATCCAAATCTCCGGTAAAACACTGAGTCATTTCACAATTAGATATTGTGTATTTTAAGTCTTTGAAGAGACTCTTAATCTGTTAAGTAAATTTGATGATATAAATAACCTAGGGAAAGGCAATATATTAAGTCAAATTTTAAAAGACTTTTTGTATAAGTCACTGAAATTACTCCTTAAATTTTACATAGAAACTCAACACATAAATACAGTTGAACAAATCGGATTAGAACTTTGTCTGTATTTCTTTCTTTTGTGTTTCAACCCAAATCCATGTGGCCTCTGAGGCACTTCTATGAAGTGTCAATGATCACTAGGAGAAAGTTTGAAAACCATTAAGATAGAGAATAAACAGGAACAAGGTCATCATTAAGATAGAGAGTAAATAGGAACAAGGTCACACTATAAGGAGGTTGGTTTCTTTTTGTAATTATGTCTGCATGTGAGTCTATCATTAAACAATCATTCAACATTGTTATATTCCAGATATTATGCCAAGAAATGGGCATACAATGATAAAAGACACGTTTGCAGTTCTTAAAAGCTTAAAGTTTCTTGAAATAGCAAGACAAAAAGAAAGGTGGGGGGCAGTAACTACAAATATGTGTTAAGAATTAAGTCACATAGATTTCCATTTCAATCAATATTGAGTTACAGGGATCAGATTCACCCTAACATGAAAAAAGTCTGCAACACAAAAAAATAGATAATGCTAAATGAATTCATGGGAGGCCATTATTTTGGACTAAGCTTCTGTCCTAGGCCCTAGCCGACCGGAACTAACCAAAATGGAGTCACTCATGCTGATAGCCACATAACCGAAATGAGCTCTGAAACTTGCCAATTTTCCAAAACAACAACAAAAAATAAAAACAAAAACAAAAACAGGAGATTCACAGCAGCCACCCAGAAGAGGCCCAGTTTTCCTGAGTTGGCATGATAGGAAAATTTTCTGTTTTAACCTTCATAAGGAAAGTCACTTTGAAATAACCAGTCCTTTAATCATTCCTCATTTCTGTTGTCTTCAGCTTTTTTCTACCTATATAGCCAACCTCCTCTGTTCAGCTCATCAAAATACTCATTTTATCATACAGAATGAGATATTTCCCAATTCTGGAAAGCAAATAAGAGCAAATTAGATCTTCAAACTAAATTTGCTGTATTTTTGCCCTTTGACAACAAAATATATTAAAAATCGTTTTTAGGACTTTGGATACTAGGCAATGAAGAAATAATCTCTGATAGAAACTCAACATACAAAGATGTTGAGATCAAGGAGGTGAGTCCCAGGATTGTCCCAGCCTACTGTGTGGACAAAACTTCCTGGCTTCAGGGCAGGGAGGAACAACCTCGGCAAGGTTTTGCAGGGGTAGTGGGAGGTGCACAGTGAGTTGAAGAGAGAATTTCTAGTAAGGAGAGGTCAAGTTGGCTAGAGTTCGCAGAGCGCTACACCAAGGAGCTGCACAGAAAAAGAGCTCAGAGGGTTGCCTTCTAGTTGTCAATGAGTATTGACGCATGTGAGGAAACTACTCAAGACTAGGGAAGAAATCATGTGGGAATATTAGAAGAAGGAATATCCAGAACACAAACAGAGCCAGAAATAGTTCCTATTCCCACCACCCAGAGTAAAATATTCCATAATTCCTGAAGCATCAGGTTGAAATCTCAGACGGGTTTTGTTCCAGGAGGAGAAATTAATTGAAAACTAACTACTCTGGTTCCAACCAACAAATATTAAGAGCAAGAATTTAAAAGATCAAATGATTCCACAAGTCACTTAACCACATTCCAGGATAAAGGTAAAAAATATTTATAGAAAAAAAAAATAGCACCCCAAAAGCATAAAATTTACAACAGCTGACACTTTTTCAAAAATTTTTAGGCATTCAAGCAATCGGTTAAATATAACTGGTGATAAGAAAAATCAATCAATATACACTGATCTAGAAATGCTATACTATAGATAATAAAATTATTAAACAAGTCCAATAAAACAGTTTCAGTTATATTTTGTATGTGGAAGTTGCTGAAGGAAAGATTGACTGCATAAATTAGAAACATGGAAGCTATAAAAAATCTCAAATCAAACTTTTAGAAATGTCTGGGGAAACAAAATATGCTGGAGAGGATTAACACTAGATTATACATGGCAAAAGAGAAGATTAGTAAAATGAAAAATATGTCAGTAGTAATTACCCCATATGAAATACAGAAAGAAAAATAACAAGAAGTTTACCTGAGCATCAGTGAGCTATGTGGCAGCTTCAAGAAACCTACTGTGTACCGAATTGGAGTCAATGAGGAGGGAGAGAAAGTAAGGAGACCAACAATATATTTGGAAAAATCGCAGTCAATTTTTACTGAAAACTATACAACTACAGAAGCAGAAAATTCAATAAACTCCAAATTCAAAAAAGCATAAAATAAAATAATTAAATTCTGAAAACCTACAAGAAAGCATATCATAACCAGTTTCTTAACTAGTAATAAAGAGAAAGCCTTAAAAGCAGCGAGAGGGCCAGGTGCAGTGGCTCACACCTGTAATCCCAGAACTTTGGGAGGCCAAGGCAGGCAGATCACGAGGTCAAGAGATCTAGACCATCCTGGCCAACATGGTGAAACCCCGTCTCTACTAAAAATACAAAAATTAGCTGGGCGTGGTGGTGGGCACCTGTAGTCCCAGCTACCCAGGAGTCTGAAGCAGGAGAATCACTGGAACCCAGGAGACAGAGGTTGCAGTGAGCCAAGATCACGCCACTTAACTCCAGCCTAACAACAGAATGAGACTCCAAAAAAAAAAAGCAGCAAGGGAAATTAAAGATGACAGCCAAAACAATTCAAATCAAAAAAGAACAGAGAAATATCTGTAAAGTAATAAAATAACCAAAAAAGTATCAAACAAAACCCAGGCAGCCTAAAATTTAATCTCAGCAAATATATCTACAGAAAATAAAGGTAAGTAGTTTTTTCTAGACACATAAAACATGAAAGAATTTATCACCAGCACATATATCAAGCAAAAAAATTACTAAGGAAGTCTTTTACATCCAGAAAAAAAGGATATTTTACAATATAAATAAAATAAAATAGAATTTTTAAAAATCTCACATCCAGAATAAAAAGGATTGTGGCTGGGCACAGTGGCTCACACCTGTAATCCTAGCACTTAGGGAGGCAAAGGCGGGTGGAACGCTTGAGGCCAGGAGTTTGAGAGCAGCCCAGTCAACATGGTGAAACCCTGTCTGTACTAAAAATACAAAAATTAGCCGGGCATATTGGCATGCACCTGTAATTTCAGCTACTCAGGAGGCCGAGGCAGGAGAATCACTTGAACCCGGGAGGCAGAGGTTGCAGTGAGCCGAGATCACACCACTGCCCTCCAGTCTAGGTGACAGAGTGAAACTCTGTCAAAAAAAAAAAAGGGGGGGATTTATATATACGTGGAAATATTAATGTACCCAAAGAATTTTTAGGTGTAACACTAAATCACTACCCACTAAAAAAAGGACTAATTGGACCTCAATAAAATTAAAAATTACTCTTCAAAAGGTACTGTTAAAAGAATGAAGAGAATTAAAAATGGTAACGAATGGAAAAATAAAAGACTTTTTAATTACTTAATACTAAAAGATTACTGATTGTTTAAAAAGTAAAAATAGAAATGTATTATGAAGTTTATAATATATGAAGAAATACAAAACCTATGAAAAATACACAATGATCAAAATAATATGGTAGTGATCTGAAGATAGACAAATAGATTAATAGACCAAAATAGATAGTTTAGAAATATCCATGTGCATTTATGGTAAATTGATTTTACAAAAATACAAAGAAAATTCAGTGGAAAAGGATGGTCTTTGAAATAAACGATGCTGGAATAATTGGCTACCCATCTCCAAAAAATGAATAGATTCTGTAAATTAACTTAAAATGGATCATAGATTTAAATATAAAATCTATACTTATAAAGTGTGTAGAATAAACAACAGGATAAAATTTTTTGTGACTTTCAGTTAGGCAACAAGTTTTTAAACATTAACACTAAAATCACTGTCAATTAAAAGATAATTAATTGGACTTTAACAATATTAAGATCTTCTATTTTTCCACAGATACTGTTAAGAGAATAAAATACAAGTAGGAACCTGTGAGAAAATGCGTTCAAACATATATCTGATAAAGAGCATATATCCAGATCATATAAAGAACTCTCAAGAGTTAATAATAAAAAAATGAGCAATTTATTTAAATAGGCCATTAAAGAAGGGATATGAATGGTAAATAAGCAGATTTTAAAATGAATCAATGTGTTTAGGCATTTAAGCAAATAAAAATTTAATGTGATACTTCTACATACATATTCAAATGTCTAAAATTAAAAAGATTGACCATAATTAAGATTGATGAGTATGTGGAACAACAGAAACTTCCATACAATGATGATGGAAATAAAAAATGATGAAACCACTTTTAATAGGTTTTGCAATTTTTTCAAAGTTAAATATATACCTACTTATATCCAGTCATTCAAATCTTTGATAGTCATTGAAAAAAATAAATACATATGGCATAACAATCTCAATTATGGAAGATAAGTTCTAGACGTGTGCTGAACCACATTGCCCCTATAGTTAACAATATTGTACTGTACACTTAAAGATTTAAGAGGGTGACCTCATGTTAAATGTCCTTACTAAAATAAAAATTCATACATAAATGTTTATAGCTGCTTTATTTTTAACAACCAAAATGTGGAAACGACCATCAGGGAAATAGCTAAATAAACCATAGTGTTTCCATACAATAAAATACTACTTCAAAATATAAACACATAAACTGTTGATTCATATAACAATATAGATGAATCTGAAAATAATTATGCAAAGTTAAATAAGCCAGAAAAATAAATACATATTATCTAATCCCATTAATATAAAAATCTATACAATAAAACCTCATCTATAATGACAGAAGGCAGATCAATGTTTGCCTGGGATGGGGGTTGTCTCCGAAAGAGGAGTTATAAAGGGACTGAGGGACATTTTGGGGGCAATGGCTGTGTCCATTATCTTGTTCGAAGTGATGGTTTCATGAGTATACATATATATGAATGTCAAAACTTCCCAAATTATGCATTTTTTCGTTTTTAAAATTTTTAATTTTTTTAGCCTATTTATGAGTACATAGTAGGTGTATATATTTATGGGGTACATAGATGTCTTGATACAGGCACACGATGTGAAATGAGCACTTCGTTGAGAATGGGGTATTCATCCCCTCAAGCATTTATCCTTTAAATGTGGACATTTTATTGTATGTCTATTCTACCTCAATAAGCCTATTAAACACAAATTCCAAGTGTATCAAAAACCTACTAAATGTAGACTAAAGAAGAAAATTTAAAGCAAAAAAATTAAAAGGAGAATTACATATTATGGAAGTAAGTTTAGAGTATCATGTGACTACATAAAGGTGGCATGCATCCATGCTTGTAAGGCCATGGAAACCTTTTTTTTTCCAGACTGAAGATGGGCATTCCTGGCTGAGAAAGCAAAATACTCTCATATAGCAGAGCCTACAGTTGAATTAATACAGCAAAGCTAGCCAAAATATAACAAACAAATGTCAGCAATCAAACTGTAAGTATTCTCCCCATCATGCTCCTCTGACCTTATGAACCCCGATTTCTAGGACACATAGTGGCCATTGAGACAAAAGTATAACCTTGGATGATTTGATGAAACACAGCTATGCTCAATAGAAAAGACTGTACGTACATGGGGTGTTTAGACAAAAATACTACTGGAAAAACCTATTTCACCCCACTATCACCTTTGCTTTCACACTATTTTTATATCAGACCTTTTTGAAGGGGAGGAATATAAAATACCCGAACCCAGCTTGAGCTGTCTGATGGAGGATTTCAGTACACCAAAAAGTACTCCAGAGATGCGTTATAAAGAAATTCAGGAGAGAAACTCTGGATCAGACCTTTTGATTTTTCTAATTTTGCATATCTGTCAGTTATAAAACATCACAACCACAAGTATTCATTTAGTTTTTAAATAAATTGCATAAATGCAACAGTCTTAGTATATTTTTATAAACAGATACAGATGTAAAGATGTCAATGTCAGTGGCATTTGAACGTTCAAGAGCAACTCCATCTTGAATAGGGGCGGGGTAAAATGAGGCTGAGACCTACTGGGCTGCATTCCCAGACAGTTAAGGCATTCTAAGTCACATGATGAGTTAGGAGGATGGCACAAGATACTTGGTCAAAAAGACCTTGCTGATAAAACAGGTTACAGTAAAGAAGCTGGCCCAAACCCACTAAAACCAAGATGGCCACGAGAGTGACCTCTGGTCGTCCTCACTGCTACACTCCCACCAGTGCCATGAAGGTTTACAAATGCCATGGAAACGTCAGGAAGTTACTCTATATGGTCTAAAAGAGGAAGGTATGAATAATCTATCACTTGTTTGGCCTATCTTCAAAAAATAACCATTAAAATGGGCAGCCAGCAGCCCTTGGGGCTGCTCTGTCTATGGAGTAGCGATTTTCTTATTCCTTTATTTTCCTAATAAACTTATTTTCAGTTTACTCTATGGACTCGCCCTGAATTCTTTCTTGCATGAGATCCAAGAAGCCTCTCTTGGGATCTGGATCTGGGTCCCTTTCCTGTAACATCAATAAATAATGATAAAATAAAATTGTATAGCAATATAAGTTCTAATTTTTCCTTCTGGTGCAAGTCCCCTGTGTTAAACAGGCCTAATTTGGAACAATCTTGTTATACAGATTGATTTGTGTGGAAGTGAGATCATCCGAGCTAGTCAAAATCAACCAAAGTGCTTATTTTTAAAGTGCTGATTAGGGCCTCACCCCTAGACTTTAAAAAGAATTTTTTACCTCTGCCTTTAAAAGCAAAACCATTTCCAATTGGCATTATTTCTATTAATAAATTAATAGGAACGACTGTGCAGAAAAAAATCCTTATTCAAAGTTTCATCTGCAACTGAAACTTTCTTCTTTACAAGGTAAGATGGCAAGAAAAAAAAAGGAACTTCTTGGGACCTATAAAATCTGGTGAGAACATATTTTCTTTAAAGAAAATTAACTGGCTCTCAAAAATGTCAAATTTGGATTACAATGCGATGTGAAGAAGTAAGTAGGTCTTATCAAATGTGAAGCCCGTGTAAAATACATGATGGCAGTTACGAAAGTCATAAGGAGTTTCACTGTTACTGCCCACAAATCCTTGTACATATGCAAACACCCACTGCTATTTAAAAAAGCAAATATTTGCGAAGAAAGGCTTATGCAAACTAGAAACTAATTACCAATGTTTGTTTCCAGCCAATTTTTGCAAATTAAAATTCTAGCTCAACCAAGAGAGTGTTTTTAAAAATAAGCTGGATTATCAATATTTATAAGTGACTAATCATTAGAAATGATATTACATAAACTGTAACTCACCTAACTTTTCCCCCACTTTTATTTGTACAAAATGTATGTTATTCATGAAACATTCTAGCAAAATAGCCACAAATGTCCTTAACTCTACAAACATCCCTAATTCTGGTAAATCAACATATATTTAAGTATTTTACGTGGCCAAAACCACAAAATATTTGTTCTCTTAGTCTATATCATCATATCATTCCTATCAATTATAACTACAGTAATTACCACTTATTTCACGTATAATCGCTAACTTTTTGTTTTCAATACACATCCATGGCAGTATACAGGCACACCTCAGAGAAATTGCAGGTTTGGCTCCAGACCACTGCAATAAAGTGCATATTACAATAAAGCAAGTCACACGAATGTTTTAGTTCCCCAGTGCACATAAAAGTTATGTTTACACTGTAATGTAGTCTATTAAGTATCCAATAGCATTATGTCTAAAAAACAATATACATACCTGAATTTAAAAGTACTTTATTTCTAAAACCTATTCATGATCATCTGAGCCTTCAGTGAGTCATAATCTCTTTGCTAGTGGAGGGTCTTGACTAGATGTTGATGGCTGCTGGCTGATCAGAGTGGTGGTGCCAGAGGTTGGGGTGGCTGTGGCAATTTTAAAAAATAAGACGTCAATGAAGTTAGTGGCATTGATTGAGTCTTCATTTCATTAAATATTTCTCTGTGGCATGTAATACTGTTTGATAGCATTTTGCCCACTGTAGAACTTCTTTTGATAATTGGAATCAATCCTCTCAAACTCCGCCACTACTTTGTCAACTACATGTATGTAATATACTAAATTACTTGTTGTAAGTTCAACAATGTTCATAGCATCTTCACCAAGAAGAGATTACATCTCAAGAAACCATTTATTTGCTCGTCCATAAGAGGCAACTCAGGTTTGGTTTTGTTTTGTTCGGTTTTGTTTTGTTTTATTTTGTTTTGTTTTTACCTCCTTCCATGAATGACAAGTAATCTTAATGGCATCTAACATGGTGAATTCAAAGGTTTTCAATTGACTTTGCCCAGATGCAAAGGAATCACTGTCTGTGGTAGCTGTAGCCTTGCAAAATGTGTTCCTTAAAAAATAAACTTTAGGCCGGGCGCAGTGGCTCACGCCTGTAATCCCAGTACTTTGAGAGGCCAAGGCAGGCAGATCACAAGGTCAGGAGATCGAGATCATCCTGGCTAAAATGGTGAAACCCCGTCTTTACTAAAAAAAAAATACAAAAAAAAATTAGCTGGGCGTGGTGGTGGGTGCCTGTAGTCTTAGCTACTTGGGAGGCTGAGGCAGGAGAATGGCATGAACCCGGGAGGCAGAGCTTGCAGTGAGTCGAGATCGCTGCACTCCAGCCTGGGGACAGAGTGAGACTCCGACTCAAAAAATAAATAAATAAATAAATAAATAAATAAATAAATAAATAAATAAAAATAAACTTTAAAGTCAAAATTAGACCTAATTAATGGGCTGCAGAAATGCAAGCAGGCATAAAAACATTATTCTCCTTGTACAACTCCAGACTGCTGGGTGACCAGGTACATTGTCAATGAGTGATAACATTTTTAAAGAAAAAATTTTTTAGCAGTAGATCTCAACAGCGGACTACGATAGTTAGTAAACCATGCTGTAAAACAGATGTTCTGTCATCCAGGTTCTGTTGTTCCATTTATAGAGCTTAGGCAGAATAGATTTACCATAATTCTTAAAATCCCTTAAGTTTTCAGAATGGTAAGTGAGCATTGGCTTCAACTTACAGTCACCAACCGTTTTAATCCCTAACAAGACAGTCAGCCTGTTCTTTGAACCTTTGAAGCCAGGCATTGACTTCTCCTCTCTAGCTATGAAAATTCTAGATGGCATCTTCTTCCAATACATGGTTATTTCATCTATATTGAAAATCTGCTGTTCAGCAAAGCCACTTCATCAATTATCTTAGCTAGATCTTCTGGACAGCTTTCTACAGCTTCTGAATCAGTATATGCAGTTTCACTTTGCATTTTTACCTTATGAAGATGGCTTCTTCCCTGAGATCTCATGAACTAACCTAATCTAACTTCAAACTTTTCTTCTGTAGCTTCTTTATCTCTCTCAGCCTTCAGAGAATTAAAGAGAGTTAGGGCCTGGCTCTGGATTATGCTTTGGTGTAAGGAACGTTGTGGTCAGTTTGATTTATCCACAGCACTAAAACTTTTTCTATATCAGCAACAAGACTGTTTCACATTCTTATCATCTGTCTGTTCACTGGAGTGGCACTTTTCATTTCCTTTAAGAACTTTTCCTTTGCATTCCCAACTTGGCTGACTGCCTCAAAATGCCTAGCTTTTTGCCTATCTCAGCTTTCAACATGTCTTTCTCACTAAGCTTAATCATTTCTAGCATTTGATTTAAAGTGAGAGACATGTGATTCTGTTTCACATAAATACTTAGAGGCTATTGTAGGGTTATACAAATTGGCCTAATTTCAATATAGTTATGTTTCAGGGAATAGGGAAGTCTGAGGAGAAGGAGAGAGAGGGTAGAAGAGCCAGTCAGTGGAGCAGTTAGAACACACACATTTATTGATTAAGTTATCCATCTCATAGGAGTGGTTTTCGGTGCAGTGCCCCGAAACAATTACAGTAGTAACATCGAACATCAATGACCACATCAAATTAATGTCAGTAAATTATTGAATAGTGATTGTGGAGACGAGGAAATGATTGAGAGGTAAATTGTATAATTACTTAATAAATAAATTCGTTAGTTAGCAAGTTAAAAAAACATGACCACAGATCACGATAACAGATGTAATAATAATAAAAAGTTTGAAATATTGAAAGAATTATCAAAATGTGACACAGAGACATGAAGTGAGCGCATGACCTGCTGTTGGAAAAATGGCGCCAATAGATTTGCTGCACACAAGATTGCCACAAACTTTGAATTGGGAAGAAAAAAAAAAAAGCAATACCTGTGAAGTTCACTAAAGCTAAGGGCAATCAAATGAGGAATGCCTGTAGCTGGAGATAAATTCCATGATTTCTTAACAAATTGAGTATACGGAAGAAGTAGGAAAAGGTAAAAGAGAAGAGCACAGAGACATCAAATGTATAATTAATTATTCATTTAGTTTTGTAAGTGTCCTGGTTTGCATTTCAGGAAAAAGAACAAAATGTACCAATTGACATTTTTGTGCCTATTACAATTGTCCCTCAGTATACTCGGTGTATCGGTTCCAGGACTACCTGTTTATACCCAAATCCAGGCACATTCAAGTCCTGCAGCTGGCCCTGCAGAACCTTCATATGTGAAAAGTCGGCCCTCCGCATATACAAGTCTTAGATCCTACAAATATTGTATTTTAGATCAGAGTTTGTTTGAAAACAGTTTGTGTATAAGTGGACTCTCACAGTTCCAGCCCATGCTGTTCAGGTGCTGACTGTACTCTCAAGCTAGTTCACATTTTCTAATTTAATCCTCAAAACAATGCCTTGAGGAAAAATAATAATGAAAGAAGATGGCAGAGAGAGGGCACTGAAGCTTGTCCAAGTTCACGAATAGGGTCTCCATGGAAGTGTTCTCAATTTTCATCTTTTAATTTCAAAACCAGTGATTTTCCCCTCTACTTTTACCCACATATAATCTAATAAATTTTAGGCTTTAACTCATTTTCTTGTATTATTGTCATCCTGTAGTTCTCCATTTTAACCCTAAAATTACAGAAATATTTCCTGTGGCTGAAAGAAATGAGTTAGAAACTCTTAGGTATTCTAAGGAAGAAGAATGCTACATGCCAAAAGTAAAGTCTGAAGAATGTATTTCAACCTTAAAAAAAAAAAACCCTCAGACTCAGTCTGCAGTAAAGTTCATTCAACATTAAGAAGCAGAAGCTATTTAAAGAGTTTAATGCAGAACACGGTAGAAAAGATGCCCATTGCCAAGTCCTTCACGGCTCACCATAAATGTGAACAGCAAAGTGCTATCCATTTTAAAAATCAATCAAGATGATGCAACGCTTAAAATGCAATTGATTTTGGCTAATTTGCAAGTAGAAAGGTTTAGAACTTGAATAATTTCTTTCCCACTTTAGCTGGTTCAACAGCCTCCTCAATGAGTTGCCTAATTATTAGTCTTATTTTTTTTTCATTTATTTACTTTAGACAATTCCTGAGTGAGTCAACTTTTGATTTATTTCAACTGCCTTTGCGTAGATGAAAGAGACCACAAACCAAAAAAAAAAAAAAAAAAAAAATGCCACCAGGCAGGCCAAGCACGATGAAGAAAACTTCAAATGCAAGAACTATAATTTTCAAACTGTGAGTTTGGAATTCTTAAAAAGCAAAAACCATTAAGCGGCTCCATTTCAGCTACCTATTAGTGATCAGGTTGAAAAACAATGAGAAAAAATGGAAAGAAAATCACTGCAAATTCCATTGGGGCATATTAGAATGATGTTAAATTACTCTTTTTATCTGCCTCCTCTGATTAGGAAGCCTAAAGAGCTTACCACCTTTCCAAGGAGTCAGCATGTCACTTTAGTGTTTTGTTGCTGTTGTTTGGTTGATTGCTGTATATATACATATATATACATGTATTCTTGCTCTGTCACCCAGGCTGGAGTGCAGTGGTGCGATCTTGGCTCACTGCAACCTCCACCTACTGGGCTCAAGTGATCTTCCCACTTCAGCCTCTCAAGTAGTGGGGACCACAGGCACACACCACCATGTTTGGCTTTTTTTTTTTTTTTTTTTTTTTTTGTATATTTAGTAGACACAGGGTCTTGCCATGTTGGCCAGGCTGGTCTCAAACAGCTGAGCTCAAGTAATCTGCCCACTTCAGCCTCCCAAAGTGCTGGAATTAAAAGAGTGAGTCACTGTGCCTGGCCTTTAGTGTTCTTTTAAATAGCATTCATAATCTTTTAAAATATGTTTTATAAATGAAACATTGTATTTGAGTGACATGATGGGGAAGGAGCCTGCATTCCACAACGTCTTTGGCTTCCTTTCTTGCATTTTCCCCGAATTACTCTTACAAGAGGAGAGACAGGGACATCCTAAAACTGACAAAAATAATCAACTATGATAAATATTCCTGTGCACCCAACCAAAATGTATTGCATACCTGTGTGCACCAAAGAGAGAAATACACAAATACAGAGATGAGACCCTATGCAAACATGCACACTGGTAAACATAAACAGTTGCAGATTTGAATATTTGTATCAGTTAGGAAAATGAGAACTCAGTAAAACTTTTCAGCAAAGTAAGTGGTTCAAAATACCTGCTGTTTTCAGAAACGCCTAATTAATCAGGAATCTTTTTTTCAAATTGTATATTATGCAAAGTAATTGCCCTACTTTCTTTTGATAAAATTATTGGTTTATCTGAATACAGTTAGTTTAAAATATGCTTGTGGTACGCAAGTGTGTATCTTACTTTTCAATTTAATGAGGTTTTACTGAATATTCACACAATTATTAAAATATTTTCATAGACTTGTACTTAGTTATCTTATAGCTAAAGTTCTGGCAGCATTTAAATATTTTTATGGAAATTTTAAGACCTGGTGAATTGTTCACAATTTTCATGCTGAAAGACTGTCTGTCAAACTGAAATAGCAACACAATGCAAGCCATTTTGTGACTCAGTTCTTGATTGCAGACAGCTGAGATTCAATAGCTAAAGGGGGAATTGAGGACACCATCCAGACGTCTGTAATAATTTCCCTCCTTTTTTTCCCCAAACTTGAATGCTGCATCAGTGTGTCTGCCTATTTCTCGTCTCTATAATTAAACAGGAGAGCAGAACTGATACACATCTTGATCAGTAAAAATTTACCCGCTCACTAGAAGACTAATGAACATACCAGCATAGTTATCTGGTCAGAAAACTTTGCTTATCATAATTCTCAGGGCCCTGGTTCTGACACCTACAAATGAACTTCTAAAGCTACTGTGTCTCATCGTGATAACCTCAGAGGTATCCTGGGGACATGAAGCACCTTCAGGATGAGAGGAGATGCAGAGAATATTAGGACCAACGGAGCCTTCTTCAAAGCCTGGACTCCTCTGAGGTTCACATTCCTCATGGACACGTACACACGTAAATATATATACATATACATTCATACATGCATATGTAATTTTTTGTGATGAATCAAGCAATGTACCTTAACATAGATACAATTCTGCAGCACTAGGCTGTTTTCTGAAAGATAAGTAATATACTAAATAGCATTCTGCAACATAGCTGAATTCACAGCCTACACTAAAGAGTTACAGGCTTTTCTTGAGTCTTAGAACAATTCACGCAAATACACACATACTCACCAAAACATCACACACTAGCCAGCACATACATGAACACACACAGCCGACACTCCAGAGTTTTGTTCACATCTATCACCTTGATGCTTTTATTCATGCTCAAACAGTTTTCATTCTGATCAATACTGCCCAACACTGCTATGTGACTCTTAACTCAGGGCATCAAAGCTGGCATTTGATTAGGTCCTCTTAGCATTCTAGCCAAGGGGTCTTTTTTCTTTTTCCATTTGGCTTTCAGTACCCAGGGCAATCTCCTGTTTAGAGGAAGCAATCCCATTCCAAGTCCCTGACCCTGGAAAGGAACACATATACTACTGCTATTTCATGTTATTTTCAGGTTTAACTACCAACAAAAATTCTGAGGCTTCTTTGAGAATCCTCCCAATTTCTCCTGCAACATGTCATCTTCCACTGGGTTCCATTTCCTTCTTCTGCCCAGTAAATGTTTCCAAACCTCCATTCAGTACATCGGTAGTGCCTGAATTCCCCATCCACAAGCCAAATCCTGTTGTCTAACTATGTAGAACACACAGCAGTATGCAGTTATGGCCTTCTATCTGAAAGCATGGAACTGATTGACAGGGAAAAAACCTAAGTACAGAGTGATTACAGAATAATTCTAACTTTTCAAGTAATTACCTCGTGCCATTTTTGTCATTTCCCAACTGCTCCAACCCTGCCCAACAACATGTGTGGGAGATTCTCTACCAGCGCCATCAGCTTCAGTTAATCTAATGCCTGGCAAGGGGTTAGGAGTCTATCCCTAGTGGGTAGAGGTTGAACATACTTTAGTGCTCCACCAATTTAGGATAATGACTGGGTGAATTTCTAGATCCTCTAAGCATTCAGTTGGAATTGAACTTGGCTGGTCTCTGTCATTCTCACTGTCAGGCATATAAATAAATAAATGTGGTCATCTATTGATCCAGATAGAAACATTCACTATATATCACTATTTCTAAGAAGCTCAACAAAGTTGACCTCTAATGTATGAATATGAAAAAGCAATCCCATTAGAAAGGGTACACTTCTACCTCTACTGTCAGGCCAGTGCTTCTAATTACAGCATTTTCCAGTCTGACCTTATTTTAAAGGCTGTTACTGACGTTCCCACACCTTTCATGGCCAAGCCCATATGGACTATTTATTCTCTATTCAAGGAGCATGGATACATAATAAACCAAGTAATACACATATCAGCCCTCGTGGAGTACATGCTTATGAAGAACAGAGACACTAGAATAAATTTAAAAAAAACAGTATTTAAGGTATTATGGTAATGAATGTTATGAAGAAATATAATATTGGATAAGAAAAGAGAACACACATCAATGCACTGTTTTAATATACTCCCTGGTGATGTGATATTTGAGCCCAGGCTTGGGTGAAATGAGACATTCAAATATCTGGAAAAATGTTCTAGGAAGAAAGATCTGCAAGAACAAAGACCCAGAGATATATGGGCCATGTGGGAACAGAGCTATGAGAACTTACTCTCATCCTTAGTCATTTGGGACTTTGTGACACTTAGACAGAATCCAATTGGTTTCACCAAAATTTTCTATAAAATTTTATTTTTTAAAAATAGATTTTTTCTTCTTTCCTTCCAATGGCATGCTCATAGCTCAGTTCTTTATAACATCTTACAAAGAAGGGTCTCCAGGGTGTGCTAGAGTTCATTATTGGACTCCAAAACTCCCAGTCATTCGCCAATCCAGTCCATTCTATTGTTACAAAAATTATCTTACAAAAACGAAGATGGTAGAAAGGTACTGTCCAGAACACAATGCTACTTCTGAGTTCTGGTCTTAGAAGCACTCCATAATTTCACACTTGCCACCCTCTGCAGGCTAAACTACTGAGGTATATTTGAAGTGTCAACTTGTCTAAGTAGTGACTATATCCCCTTTTCAAGAATCTCCTTGCCTGTATGACTCGAAGTTACAATTTGCCACAAGAGAATTCTATTCATCATTTAGAAGGCAAAGTAAAGATACAGTCATTCTTCTCCAAAGATCACGTCAGTAGGATATGAGAATAAACAGACACAGAAGTGCTGGCAGGCTCCACCTTATCCTTGATCTCCTTGTTCCACAGTTAGCTTTTTCCCAACTGCTGGCTCTGCTGATGGAATCTCCAACCCCTCATGATACATAAAGGCTGCCCACTTCCCCAGCTCTCCTCTACAGTGCACAGCATCAGCTGGAGGGACCTGCTTGTCCAGATCCTTTTGCAAGTTATAATTTGCCACCCACATCAGTGATTCAGAAGTCTTAGGAATTGACATTTTTCTGATTCTACATCTCCCCTTTTCAGACCTTCCCTTCCTCCTGTGGTTGGGTCAGGTCTTTTTCCTATAATAAATCCCCTATTCCGCAATACTCACCTACTCAGTGATTCACCATCTTTATTAATGCAGACTCATTCAGCCTCTCTCTCTCTCTCCCTCTCTTATCTCTCTCTCTCTCTCATTCTTTCTCTGTCTCTCTGTCTCTCTCTCTCTCTCTCTCTCACACACACACACACACTTACTTCTAAAACACTTTTATGTACACTTCTATTGAAGCACATATTCTTGCCCTGTGAGTGAGAAAAGGTTAATACTTTATTAACTTTTGACTTCTTTTTTTCCCTTCTAAATGTGACTGTGGAAATTGGTAGTCATGTAGGGAATGCAATTCCAGTACCACTTGCCTAGTGAGCAAATACGGTCTGTTCTGCTCCCACGTGTACACTTCTCTAACACTGATTACCTTATACATAATCAAGACTAGAAAATAATGGAAGTTCACACGCAGGTTTTTCTAGGGAAAGGAGCCAGAATAGCCAGAGTACAATTGTAGGTTTCATCAGAAGAGGAAAAACTCCTTAGTTCAGCGGCTATACTGATAGAAGCACTTTCAGCTGTACTTCACGAGAGTAAAAATGAGTACCTGTGTGCAGGGCTCTCCCCAGAGATGTTTGCTGCCAGTTTTGCATAGCCTCCAGCTTGTGGCATGTTTCTCTTGATCCTGTGACCCCTAAATGGGAGCTCCGCTGGCTCAGAGCACAACTTGCTCTGCATCACCCCAGTACCCGCAAGCCAGGATATACAACCTATTGTTCTGGCAACTTTAAAAAAATTATCCTCTGTGGCCATCACCAATCACACTGAGCTGCCTGCTTTGTCATTTGTGTTATATTTCCACATACAAATTAATATTTTAGTTAAAACCCTAGTAACAAAGTTAAATAGGTTTTGAATCTCTGCCCATTTCTATTTCCAATAAACCATGTTATTTTTAGTGTGCAATTGTGAAGAAAAAAAGATTATCCAATAACACACACATTGTTATGCCAGAAATATCTAGGCATGACTTTATCTCTTTACATGAGTCTATAGGACAGTAATATTGATATTTGTTAACACAATAAAATTATGTGTTTTTATGAGTATACATATGTCTATGTATATGTTTATCTTATGTATTGATTTAAATACCTCTTATGTGTGTGAATCTTTGCCTCAAATTATGGAAAAAATACTGAATAAAGTTGACAAAGTAAAAGTGAAAACTGACACTTGTCAAAGTAAAATTGACAAAGGAAAGTTCTAAAGCATAGCTAATTAAAGCTAAATTGTAATTGTAAAGTAAAGTAAAATTGACAAAGTGTAAGTTCTATTAAAGCATAGTCTATTAAAGTGCGCTTTAATAGAACTTACAGTGTGTAAGAGAGACATACCATTGAAATTAAATACAATCCTATTTGTATAATAGTAGAAGTTGGAGATTTTTCCAGAAAGCTGCTCTTGAGGGGACCTAACCTGTTCTAGTGGTCAAGAAGATTCTTCTGAAGAAAACAGTATTTATGATAAGATCTGAAAGGTGAGGAGGTCTTCAGAAGAATGAAGTAATGGTGAAACACAAACAACATCTACGAAGGTGGTGAAGTAAGAGATGATGCAAAAATTCAAAGAACTAGAAGAAATCAGAATTTGAAACTTTGAGTTGAGGGGAAATATTCCCGGGGACGTGGTAAGAAGATACAAGTAGGACAAAGGTCCCAGACAGTCTTGCTAGTGACTGTAAGGAGTTGGAACTTAATCCTGATGGCAATAAAGAATTACTGAGAAATCTTAAGGGAGGGATTGTCTAAACCAGAACATGCTTCTAAAAGATTACTGTCTTTATAGTAGATGAATTGCAGATACAAAATACTATACTATGTAAGCCATTTAGAAGCTATTACAGAAATTAAAAAAAAAACAGTCTGATCAAGGACAAGAGAAATGGGGTTAGAAGAAAGTGTCCTTGTAGATGGAAGATCCAATAGGTCTTGGCAATTCACTGATTGTCATTAGTGGATAGGGAGTTAAGGCCTTCGGTGGAATCATCAATTACCCTTACGTATGTTTGTTTGAGTAACTGGAAGAATGAAGCAACTTAATGAAATGGGAAATCATGGAAAAGGAATAAATAGAAGGTAAAAAGGAAAAAAATGAATTCAAATTATAGATGTGCTCTATAAGCCTAAAGGGAAAATTTGCCCTGCAAGTATATATCTGGGTATTACAAGTATATTGATGGTATTTGGATCTCGAGAGCAGATGCCATTGCCCAATGAGAGTGTATGGAGTGAGAAAAGAATTCCTAAATTGAAATACCCACAATTAGGAAGTAACTCTAGGGGAATGAGCCTGCAAAGAAGGTGAAAATGTAGGAAAATGCATAGCACCACAAAAGCTAAATGAATTATGTATTTTAAAGGTTAAAAATTAATCATTGTGGTTTAAAAAATTATGAATTCTCAGAACCCATTATGTGTAGTTTCATTCTCTAGATAGTGCCTTGTAATTTCAATGAGATTGGCTTCAATAGAGGGGTGTGATAGAGGTCACAATACACAATAGAGGTGTCAATAAAGATTGACATGGAAGCCAAAAATTGCAAAAGGAATAGAAGGTGACTTGAAAATTTGACTGTGAAAAGGAGACAATAGATCAGGCAATAGGGTAGGGTGGCATGGAAGATGAGGAAGGTTTTTCAGACGCGATGCTATGTTTGTGTCTTCATGGCCATACGCCTGCCTTTGCTTCCTCATCACTTTTTTTTTTTTTTTCAGACTCTTGTTCTATTGCCCAGGCTAGAGTGCAGTGGGGCAATCTCAGCTCACTGCAACCTATGACTCCCTGGTTCAAGTGATTCTCGTGCCTCAGCCTCCCGAGTAGCTGGGATTACAGGTGCCTGCCACTACGCCCAGCTAATTTTTTTGTATTTTTAGTAGACAGGATTTTGCCATGTTGGCCAAGCTGGTCTCGAATTACTGACCTCAGGTAATCTGCCCTCCTAGACCTCCCAAAGTGCTGGGATAACAAGCGTGAGCCAGACATTTTTTCTTGGAGTAGCAATATCAAATTACTAGGACATGACTCTCCTCTCCCATGTTTCTTTTGCTTTCAACTTTGGTTCCAGATCTCAACAGCCTCTGAAACCAATGTTACTGCTCTGGTAGATTTTTGTAATGCCTGCCCCTTCCATTGTTATTTCCTAGGTTGCCACATGTATCACAGTTTTGGTCACTTCTATACCACCCAGACTTCTTGTTACTCGCTGATATTTCTCTTCTGCCTTCTTTGCTACTGCCACCACTGTCATTAAAAGGTTCTTTAGCAGTCTTTTAGTACCCTCCTCCAACACAAAAAAAAATACAGATAGGCTCTTGAGTTTGTTATAGAAATTCTATTTTGGAACTTGTAATGTTTGATTAATTATCAAGTTTTACACTTAAAATTACTGGTGCTACAAAATGTGAACCTGAAGTCCAGCATATAATTTCAACATCTCAACATTCTTCTACCTTGTGGTAACTTTTCTTGCTCTATGAAGAAATGTACCTGACCAAATCCATCCTCACTTACAGGAACCATTGGCCTCATCTTCACATACCAGTTTCTAAATTCTCTTAACCTTTCCTCCCAAGATCACAAGTGGGTCTGTTGATACTTAATTGCGTCTCAGGAAGGCACAGAAATTCGGTATCATTATTCCTAACTAACCACCACACAGTCATTTATCCTCTTGCAGATGAAAAATATATTGTTGACATCCTCCCCCAAGTTAACTGCCCCCTCAAATGAACCTTGGAAACGTGCTTTAAAGGAAACCAAGAGTAAACATCACTTGAAAAAGAGCAGTGTGAAAAGTGCAGCATGTTTCTCAACATCTCATCATAGCAAAGAGTAATCATCAAAGGGAAACCAGTCAAGGTTAAAAGCAGCACTGAAAACTGATTCATTTGGTAAACAAGAATAGGTGTAATTATCGCAAAAGCAAACTTTGCTAAGGGGATAACTGTCAGAGCTCTTGCAGTAAAAGGTCTCTTTACCATTTTAATCCGACAGGCTGAGAGTTCCCTAGTGAAAACAATTCTCAATAAAATCACAAATGTAGCTCCAGCATTCTTTTAAACTGTCGTGTCAGCCATGGCTACCAAAACAAGCTTAACATTTACAGTTCGAATGACACTGGTAGATTGGCTGATTATATAGATTATGAAAAATCCTTTAGCACTACGTTTTTATGTATTGGGCAATACTCTATCAGCAGCCAAGCTGTGAAAAGTTATGTTTATATGCTTACTGAAAGTCAAACGGGCCTGACCCTTGAAAGAAACCAAAATCAAATTTCAGTGTGGGATATAATTATGTAACCAGAAACTTTTAAAACAGGAGTACACTTTCAGGGAACTCCAGGTGACTCTTGGCTCTATTCTGTAAAGGAACCCTTATGGCATTTTTGAATCACTACTGTAATATTTCTCATGGGTTTTCAAACAAAACCCTCATTTGGAAAAGATGGTAATTGAATTCAAGAAAGGGAAAGTTACTTGTTCTAGGTCACATAAAATAATAATAAGCCTGACTCAAACCCTGGACTTCTGACACTCAGGCCACTGCTCTTTCTATTATTCTAGGATATCTTGCAATGCTGTCTGTTGGAACCTGATGTGATGAAGGTCATATCCTAGCTCAACACTATGCAGTATGATAGCCACAGGCCACATGTGGTTCCTGGGCAGTTGAAATGTGGTTAATGTGATTGAATTAAAATGGAAAATTTAATTGTTTTTAATCTTAATTAATTTACATTTGAGTTGCCATACCTAAATCTAGATAGTAGCTACCACATTAGACAGTGCAGCAGGAGTATGCAGTAGTCAGCCTACTCAACGTCCCGGCTATCTGTCTCCCCCTGTTCCCAGTTAAGCTGACACAGGAATGGAGAAGATACGAGATTTGACTGTTGCCTCTTTGGAACAGTGGCAATGACTTGTGTTTCCTTTTATTTCATATAGATTCCAACACCTGGCTTTATAAGAAGTAGGCACAAAACAAAAATCTGTTGATGCTATGTATATATTTGCTTTAACAAACGCCATGGGTAGAAAAGAACACAGTTTAGAAATTGCTTCCCGGCCGGGCGCAGTGGCTCACGCCTGTAATCCCAGCACTTTGGGAGGCCAAAGCGGGCGGATCACCTGAGGTCAGGAGTTTGAGATCAGCCTGGCCAACATGGTGAAATCCTGTTTCTACTAAAAACACAAAAATTAGCCAGGGATGGTGGCAGGCGCCTGTAATCCCAGCTACTCAGGAGGCTGAGGCAGGAGAATTGCTTGAAGCCGGGAGGCAGAGGTTGCAATGAGCTGACATCATGCCACTGCACTCCAGCCTGGACTGCAGAGCAGGAATCCATCTCAAAAAAAAAAAAAAGAGAGAGAGAAGAGAAGAGAAAAGAAAGAGAAATGAAACAGAAAAGAAAGAGAAAAGAAAAAGAGAAAAGAAAAAGAGAAAAAGAAAAAGAAATTACTTTCCTAAAATTGTCCTACTTGTGCCTTCCAGCAGAGGGCACCTATACACAGTTGTGTGATCTAGACACAATTCCCACGTCATACAACTGTCAGTGGTGTTCACCGCCTCCACTGTCCATATGATGAAAGCATGTCCCCTCTTTATAATAAGCCATTTACCTCTGTCCAGAGAAGAAACTTGGCAAGGTCAGTTCACTTTTTTGAAATGAAAAAAAAATAATGGACAGCATTATTGATTTGACTTTCCAGATGGCTATTTAAATGGTAAGTGTAAGCTCTCCATTATTAAAAACAGAAAGAAAACTGATGGGAAAGTTAAAACCAGACTACAACCACAGACTGGCCTTTAATTATCACTTACTTTTATTGTAAATATTTTTTTTTCAAATTTCTTATGTAGCTCTCCCCTGAAGGCCCCTCAGAAACAAACTGAATCAACTCTTACTGCAGTGTAATCGTGTTTTCCAGTTCATTTTATTTTTGTTTGTTAGATTTGTTTCCAGAAAAGCAGAGCCATTGATACCATATGTTATCAAATAAATACCCTTTTTCCAGGGGAGGTCTTTCTTTTTATTTTCTTCTTTTTTTAAATAAGTAAATTCTTAAAGATTTAAGGAAATAGATGGCTTAGAACAACTACCATCAGTCAAAAACTCTTGTTAAATAAATCTCAAGGGAGCTACTTTACAAATCCTTGCAATGCATGTCAAATTCCATCGACTTCTTAAGAGGCCAAAAGGTCTTTTGACAGGGGCTCAGAATTGTTTCATCTCCTTAAGCTGTCCTCTTTGAAGCAAACAGTTTTGATGCTCTGAAAACCAGCATTTATATCTATTGCTCCAGTCCCCAAGGATCATAATTTCTTTGAACTGAAGAATCAATGATGTTACCTACGTGGTTTATTTAAAGACAATTTTGTTGTTTCTATGTAACCTTAGTGCTGTCTCAGGAATTCTCTTAACTCAAATGATGATTTTACTTCATATATTTAGCTTTCTGTGTGTTCTGATACTCTAAATTCATGAAAAGTGGCTAATTGTTAATTGGAATTTGTCCCTAACAACTGAATCTTATGCTGTATGCCCTCGGTAACGGCCTTTGAGGAACATTATTAACACCAAGGTAACGTACGCCCATACACGAGGGCTAAGGGAAATGCATGGCCATTGTAAATATTTATAATAGGCCTAATCTGGTGGTACTGAGCAATCATTCAATTAATACATCATGAATGGAAAAATACAGCTGTGTAAATATTGTCTTCTGTATTTAAAGGCTACACTTTTGCTTGTTGCAATAGCAATGAGTTTCACAATGTTGCATTTGGAGATGATCTTAAATCACAGTGGCAATTACTGAGACTTTTAGAGTCTGTAGTCAGCAGCACCATAATTTTCACTTAATAGGCTTAAGAATTGGCCTGTCATCCATCCTTCAGAGCCTTCAACTGAATGATATAAGCCCAAGATACTACCCTTTAGATCTCAGGAACAGCCATGAAGAGAATATATATATATACCAAGATTTGGGGGATTCTAAGATTATACTTAACACAATTTCTAAAAGAGGGCTAACCCTACTGAGCTTTCCAGATCCCCAAGGCCCAATTATATTTCTTTGCTTCAGCATCACTTTTCAGATGTTTTCCCCACTGCTGGTGAACACAGATAACATTGGGGTCACTGGTGATGGGAATTTTTGAAAAACAGGTAATTAAATGTTAAGTTACTTGTAACTTATTAGTGATCACAATCATCATTTTTTGAAAACGTTAGTATTGTTCACAAAATCATGTAATCTTAGAGTTGAAAAGTCTTCAGATGTAAAATAGTCTAAAGTATTTGCTGCAGTTTAATCTTTCTTTCATATTTAAGTTCTTCAACTATTTTAAAAGAGCCACCATACCTGCCCCTAGAATTTTCTCTCCTCCAAGCTAAATATCCTTAGTTTCTTTCTACTGTTTTAAATATGTGGTTCCCCTACCCTCAACCTCCATCCAACCTCAGTCACCTTTCAAATCGAATAAGGCCTTCAGATGTATTAGCTTTTAAAAACAGGCACGTGACACCTGAATCATAATAAGCTTACAGTCACATTGGAATCTTGAGTCTTTTTGCATGTGCTTCACACAAGAAGCTATAGCTTCTACAATCTCATTTTGATTAGATTTTTTGAACTAAGAGCAGTTTTTCATAGTTCTCATTACAAAATACAGATTATCTGTTGTTTCAATTTGCTGTTATCTTTTTCTATCTTAATTTGAGTCAATGATGTCAGAAGAATATTTAGGGTATGTGTATCTAAAGCAACAAAAACATGTTCATAGTAAGACATTATGAGAGAAAAGGGAAAAAATAGACCAAATACTTTTACTTACTCTTCTCTGTAGGTTAGTAGAGATTTATGGATTCCAGTAAATACAGTTATGTAGCCGGAAGCTCTTTTACATAAAGATACATTCAAGCTGAAGTTTTCACTGACTGTAAAAAATTGAAGAACGATTTTAATACATTTAAAGTCTTACTTAGCATAACTAAAGTTTTATTTTTAGGAAAATGTAAAACTAATTACTTTTAGTAAGAGTATTGGTTAAAAAAACCTGGAAAATTAATTTAGTTTACAATGAGGTCCAACAAGTAGTTTTGAGACCTATGATTTTTCTACTGTATTAAAAAACACTAATAATCATTATAACTTATTATAATATTTTAGAGAATTTTTCACAAGTTATCAAATTTTTAAAATGCTTTTAAGAGTTTACATATATGTATATACTACAAAGATTATGTCTAATCAAAATGATTACATATTTAAAGTCATTCATGTTCATTAAAGTAATCAATATTTTAAGAAATCTAAGCGGCCGGGCGCGGTGGCTCACGCCTGTAATCCCAGCACTTTGAGAGGCCGAGGCGGGCGGATCACAAAGTCAAGAGATCGAGACCATCCTGGCTAACACGGTGAAACCCCGTCTCTACTAAAAATACAAAAAATTAGCCGGGCGTGCTGGCGGGCGCCTGTAGTCCCAGCTACCAGGGAGGCTGAGGCAGGAGAATGGCAGGAACTCGGGAGGCGGAGCTTGCAGTGAGCCGAGATTGCGCCCCTGCACTCCAGCCTGGGAGACAGAGCGAGACTCTGTCTCAAAAAAAAAAAAAAAAGAAAAAAAAAGAAATCTAAGCATACAAACACAGTATTTGTCAATTTAATATTAGGAAAAACATATAACTATTTTAACTAGTACACATTTTTAATAAAACTGAAGAAAATGTTCTAATGAGAAAGAACATTAAAATAATGCTTATGGTTGAATTTGTTTTGTAAATATCTCAAAATCAGAAGATTTTGAACTTAATTTTGTTAAATATCATTTTATGTATTAATATCTAAAGATATCTCTTAAGCTGGAAATCCAAGGTTACTTTATTCCTTGAATGTATGTTTCACTCTACTATTTGTTACTAGAAACTTTAATCATAGTTCATTGATTTACTTATCCCTAACTCAAAACTGTGCTAGATGCTGATATGTCACTAAACTTTCAATGGATAACTGTCTTTAATCCCCAATGGAAATGTGATCCATGAGGAATAGATTCAAAGTTTGCAAATTAACATATGTTTTTGGGGAATGTGTGGTGTTTTGTCAAACAGCAATACTTCCTTTGAAAACCCAATGATAATTGCTCTTCCTTCTCATTTCAAATCTGCTCTATTCAAGTTTATATAATTTATGCAATGCTATTTGCAATATCCAGCTGCCTTGTAGTTCTATATATTTAAGCAATATAAGGAAATTTTCAGCAGCATTTTTACTTTTAGAAGTGCTACATTGCACATAAAGGCCTCATTTTTCAAAGTATTATAAATCACTAAACAGTCCTCCTATTTGGGTTGCGTTTGGAGGCAAGTAATATTCTTAATGCATAAGCTATTTTCAGATAAAATATTTTTTATTGATTATAGTGGAAAATAAACTTATATAAAAATTATATAAGTATAATAAGCAAAATAATTCCTTCTAATCATTTTAAGTGATGTGGTAAAACATTTCACATGAGCTGGAAGTTCATTCAGAAGCAAAAGAAAGGTTAGCAAACCATCTAGTCAGTTTTACACACACAGTATAGAAAAAGACAGTCATACAAAACCATGCAGGTAGAAACAAACCTAATTTGTTCTCTCTTTTCTGGGGCTTACCAGCTTACACCATATTGCTAACAAATTATATAAAGTTACAATTATGTATGTTTTCCAACTTCTCACCTATCCATAGGATCATAATAATTATTGCAATTTTTAAGCCTAGAATTGCAAAGACTACCTCGGGGAATCGTACAGTTGTACAGCATCAATCAATAATTTGTAAGCATGTACATAAACTATTTTTTAAATCAATATTTAGAAATTCATGAATAATATAGTAAGCCAAAAGGACAAGTTACAAATTTTTAACTACAGATATTGTATCAATTCTGCTTGTGTAGGATTTTCCAAGGATTAGTGTAGTCTTTAAATAAGGTCAACATATAACATTGAGATTTAGCCTGAAACCCCTCAAAAGTTCAACCTACATGGTATCTTTCTTGACACAGATGTATGTCTGAACCTTAACACCTAGAACCCAGTGTCATAATGCTATATACCTAGTTCTTATCACCCAAATGTCTAATTCTCCTCATTTGGTTTACTGGCAGAAAATAAGTCTATCCCTAGATTAAGTAGTAAATTTGTCTAGATCATTCTTATTTCAAATTACAAAACAGTGTATTATTCTGTTTTGAAAAACATACTTGCACACGTATATGTGTGTGTGTCTGTGTGTGTGTGTAATTAGAACCTATTTTGGTTTTGGTTCTTGGGACTCCTGATAATTTTACTTTCTGTATTTTCCATCTTCCCCAACTGAGCCATGCATTATAATATAAATGAACAATAAGTTATTACTAACCCCAATAATATAATAATAACCCTACTAAGTATCAGCAATGTACATATTCATATCAATCTAAAAAAGTCCTATCTTTCCCCTGCCTACATTCCTATACTAGCTGATAAATTTTTTGAAATGTTAAATTGCATCCTAAAATATTTCCCTTCTGTGTGTTCATATGCATAGAAATGCAGAGAGAAGGAGAGAACTCATGTGATGTGTTATAAAAAATAAAATTATCTGTCATGCAATACAGCATTATGGTTGCACAGCAACCATAAATCTGTCTTTAAACTACCTAGGTAACATCATTGATTCTTTAGGTCCTTAGGGACCAAGAGCATTAGATATAAGTATTAGTGTTCAAAGCTTCAAAAGTGTTTGCTTCAGAAATGACAGCTTCTACAGATGAAACAATTCAGAGTCCCTGTCTAAAGACCCTTGGCCTTTTAGGAAGTAGGCAGATATTTGATATGCATGGCAGGGTTTTGTAAAGTGGTTCTCTCAAGTGATATATAAATGAACCTTTTGCTAGATTTCTCCTGAGAGGGTGTGGACTTGGCAGCTGGGATTCAAGATCAGAGCCCCACACTTAAAAAGATAACTCGATCATAAAGAGCATGAGACAGAGTGAAACCAAACTCTTTCAGCAGTGCACAGAGTTGGACATAGAAACATTAAAGCCAGTAACAATTGCCAAGGGGCAGGGTACTGAGAGAGTTATCCAAAAGACAGGACATTAGTCCTTGATTATTTCTTAAAAATTAGGCAAAACTTAGATTTAGAAAATATCGCTCATTGTATTTATTTATTTATTTATTTATTTATTTATTTATTGAGACAGTCACACTTTATTGCCCAGGCTGGAGTGCAGTGGCGTGATCTTGGCTCACTGCAACCTCCACCTACCGAGTTCAAGTGATTCTCCTGCCTCAGCCTCCTGAGTAGCTGGGATTACAGTCAACTGCCAACACACCCAGCTAATTTTTGTACCTCATTTTAAATCAAACATGTTGTATTCCAGAGTGGTTGGGCTACTGGTGTTTGTGTTCAGTTGATTGGGTCATAGTACTATCTTATTCCATCAACATTTGATGTTTGTGAAAGACAATTTCATGGAGCATAAAATTTCCTTTAAGGTCTTAAACAAAGAACCCATTGATGGAATGGAGATGGTTTTCACAAGATCTTGATCTACCAATATTAGGGTAAGACTTGGGAACAGACTAGAACCAGAATATCATGACATGTATATTAAACCAATATCGAGAATAGATAAAAAAAAAAAAAAAAACCTTGTTACAACCTGAATGTTGTGTCTCCTCCAGATTCGTATTTGAAATCCTAACCCCCAATGTGGTGGTGTTAGGAAAGGAAATTAAGTCATGAGTGGGGAATCTTCATGAGTAGGGTTAGTACACTTATAAGAAAATACCAGAAAGTTAACTCACTTTTCCTACACTGTGAGGATACAGAAGTCAGCAGTTTATAACTTAGGAGAAATTCTTCAGCAGATTCCTACCACACTGCCACACTGATATCAGACTCCTAGCCCTCAGAACTGTGAGAAATAAATTTATATTCATTATAAGCCACCCAATTATGGTACTTTGTTATAGAAACCCAAACTGACTAAGACAAACACCTTGTCCACTTTTCCTGCTCAGTGAGGTACTCAGAGCACACTGAATGCCCCAGCCACCTTTGACTCTCCTATCCCTCAATCTAGCATACTAAATGAGATAATCCTTTCAATTCCATTTTTAAATGCTGCTCAAATTCATTGTGCCTCTCTTCCAAAGCCAGTTAGTAACCTCAAAAAATAATCCCCAAATTTTAGTAAGCTATACGGCCTCTACCGTTCCTAATTTATCTTAAATAATTTTAGCATATAGTTCACGTCCCCAAATGCATATTTTACCTGCCCCTTCACTGAAAATTATTCTCCAATTATTACAGGATAACATCTGAATTATCATTGGACTTTCAGTTTTATCTCTTATTCTTACCCACAAAAAATCTCTGATTAGGAGTGAGCTTGTCATATTTTAATAACAGAAAGGAAGCCACAAACTGAGTGAATGAAGATAAATGACATAAGAAATAATGTCAAATAGGTGAAAGAGGAGAACGTGTATGTCACCAAAGGCCATGGGAAGGTATGGCTTTAGTGTGAGTGTAATGGGAAGTCATTTTAGGCATTTGACTAAGGAGTGATTTGACTTGACAAGATGAGACAGGATCACCTTAGCTGCTTTGTGGCAAGTAGAAAGCAGGTGGGGAGAAGAGGGCAAAGAGATAGAGGAACAAGAGTGGAAAAAGGGGAACTTAGTAGGAATTATTAGAAATTTACAAGGGAGATGGTGGTGGTGGTGGTGGATTGGTCAAAGTAGTAGTAAATGAGACAATTAGAAATGGTCAGATTTTGGAGATAGTTTTGAGTTAGAAATGCAGAATTTGCTAATGGATTGGATGTGGTATTTGAGAAAGAAAGACGAATTAAGGATGACTGAGTTGTTTGGCCTGAAAAATTAGAAGCATTTAGTTGCCATTTACTGATTGATATAGTGCAGATAATGTCAAGAGTAAGTTTGGGAGGGAGATCAGATATTGGACATATTGTATCTGATATATCTATTAGATATTATGCCTATTAGACATTTAATTGGAGCTATTGATAGACACTTAATGTCTTATTTCAAAGGGCAGGAAGAAACTAGAATTATAAATATGAAACTATATTTAATGCCATGAAATTGAATGATGCTACCAAGGAAGCAAATATAGATACAGATGAGAAGAAGTACAAAAATCTGATCTCTGGGGCAATTCAATTCTACAGATTAGAATGATAAGAAAATAATGAGCAAAGGAAACTAAGACAGAGCAAGCAGCATGTGAGGTAGAGATAAGGCAATTTAAAGATGTTGCAAGGAAGAGTGGCCAACTGTGTTTAAAGTAGGATGAAAACTGGACATGTATTTAGACAGGAAAGTCATTGCCAATCTTGCAGCAATGATTTTGGTGAAGTAGTAGGGACAAAAAACAGATTAGAAGGATTTAAGAGAACATGGGAATAGAGGACTTATAGACAGACCGTATTTTAAAAAAAGAAGCTTTAGTTGAATTTTGCTGCAAAGAAGAACAGATGAATATGGAGCAGTAAAAAGAGGAAGATTTTTAAGATAACAGACATTATAGTATATCTGTATACTAATGGGAAAGATCCAACAAAAAGAACAATCATAGGAGGATCTCTGGAGTAATGAACTTAGATACGTGAGAGGAAATAATATCTAGTGTTCAGATAAAGGGATGGGAATTAAAGCATAAAGACTTCATCCATCATAACAGTGGCAAAGTGGAATATGTGTGAATTAATGTGTAATCGATACAAAGATGAATGGTAAAGGTTTATTACAATACTCTAGGCAGATGAATGGTAAAGGTTTATTACAATACTCTTGCAATTGTTTCTATTTCCCCAGTGAAACAGGAAATAAGATCATGTGCTTAAAGTAAGAGAGGAGAGTAGGGGTTGAGGTTTATAAAAAGAGGAAAGGGCATAAAAGAGTCACATGGGAGAATAAATATTTATTCAAGAGTACTAGGGACCCACTTCAGGTTTGCGGTCAGAGAACTAAAAGGAGAGCAGGTAGATCACTGGGAGTTTTCATACAGATCTGTTCAGCCTCAAGAGTTTAGGAATTAAGAAGGTAGATAATTAAACAGAATGGAAATTTTTTCTGATATTATGACAAAGTGAGATAGAGGCAGGGAGTTGAAAATGTGTGCAAGGGAGTGATTATGAAAAGAGATAATGAAATTTAAATTACATAAGAAAAGATATGAGGAAAAGACTATTGCAGATAAATAGCAGACAAAAAAAGAAAAATAAGATGTGGTAGACCACTTGAAAACTGGAATTACATGGGAGTAGGAAGTTTTCATAATGACAAGTTCTAGCATATGACCATGGTAATGAGTGCATGAGGAAAAGTAGAGGGAAATAAATCACTGGAAAAGAATTCAAATGAAGGTCTACATCATTGAAATAGTACCTAGGTGTATAGTGGAATCTCAAGGACTGTATGATTTACGATTTACGTATATTGGAAACAATGACATGTAACCCAAAGGAAGAAAAAGAAAAGAAGGGGGAGGAGGAAGAAAAGGAGGAAGGCAAGGCAAAGCAAGGCAACGGAAGAGAAGGGAAGGGAAGGGGAGGGAAGGGAAGAGGGAAGGGAAGGGAAGGGAAGGGAGGAAGGAAAGCAAGGAAAGGAAGGAAGGAAAGGAAGGAAGGAAAGGAAGGAAGGAAGAAGAGAGAGAGAGAAAGAGAAAGAAAGAAAGAAAGAAAGAGAGAGGGAAAAAAGAAAGAGAGAAAGAAAAAGAAAAAAAAGAAAGAAAGAGAAAGGAAGGAAGGAGGGAAGGAGGGAAGGAAGAAGGGAAAGGGAAAGGGAAAAGGAAAGGAAGGGAAGGGAAAGGAAAGGAAAGGAAAAGAAAAAAGAAAAAGGGAGGGAAGGAGGGAGGAAGATAGGAGAGAAGGGAGAGATGGGAAGAGTGTTGGAGTGTTTGGGGGATTAAAGTTGGTGCAGACAGTGGGAGGAGTGTGATAGAAGGTATTTTCTGTCATGAGATTAAATGCTAGGAAATTTGTAACAGAAAGAATAAGAGCAAATGTCCCAATAGAAAAATAGTGTGGGAAATGTACAACATAATTCTAAATTTTGCAGTAGTCACATTAATAAAGGAAAAAATAAACAAGTAAAATTAAGTTTAAAATATATATTTTATTTAATCCAATTTATCCAATTCAACATGCGGTCAATATGAAAACATATTAATGAAACATATTACATTTGGTTTTGTGCAGTCTTTGAAATCCAATGTATATTTTTCCCAGATAGCACACCTTCATTCACATTAGCCACATTTCAAGTGCTTAATAGACACATGTAGCTAGTGGCCACCATATGTGACAGTAAAGATCTATGGCTATCAATTACATACGGGATGAGGTGGAGAAATCAGTTTCCAGGAAACCACCAATTCAGAATTTCTGAAGAAATAATGTCATCAGGGAGAAAAGTCAGATTTCTTTTAGATAAAAAATATGAAAGAAACACTCAAAAAAGTGGAGGAGAAAACAGGGCATTTTGCTGATGAATGTCTGTGAGTGCCAGAGGACACATAGGAGGATTTTCAGGTCTTAAGAAAGGTGGCAGATGGTTAAGAAAAGAGGGTGAGCAGAGCTATATGAGGATATGACTCTGCATGATGAGGACGACCCAAGAGTTTTGCGTGTGCAGGGGTGGCCGATAAAAGCAAGAGTGAAATGAAATTTTGTCCTGGTTACCATGCAGAGAGTGATGGTAAAGGTAGGGGCCCTGGGGTAAGAGTACGGGAAGAAGGGAGAGTATTGCCCGTTAAGTTCAGAATTTCAATGTCCTTCTTTACCTGAGCTGTTCAATGCTGAGGAGAAAGCTAGAAAAGACAACAATTTATCCAAACTTGTCTGGGACTCCTAGCTAACTCCTGAATTAGAAAAACTTCTTTTGTTTTTTTCTGATTTCTGAAGGTAGAAGACAGAGGTGAAGGGCAGGATTCTGCTCATTTTAATAGTATTACTTGCAATGTGTTATGTCTTACCTTGGAAGAACATGACCCAAGGCAGGACTTACAGAAATGCTAGGTTGAGCTAGGTGCGGTGGCTCACGCCTGTAATCCCAGCACTTTAGGAGGCCGAGGCGGGTGGATCACAAGGTCAGGAGTTCGAGACCAGCCTGACCAAGATGGTGAAGCCCTGTCTCTACTAAAAATACAAAAATTAGCCGGGCATGGTGGCACATGCCTGTAATCCCAGCTACTCAGGAGGCTGAGGCAGGAGAATCGCTTGAACCTGGGAGGCAGAGGTTGCAGTGAGCCGAGATCGCTCCACTGCGCTCCAGCCTGGGCAGCTGAACAAGACTCCATCTCAAAAAAAGAGAAAAGAAATGCTAGATTGACATTTTCCCAAGTTTTCTGCCAATGCTGTTTATAGAAATAACACACGTTATTTCAAGCCCACGAGATTTTCTGAAGAAACAAAAACAATAATAGGTGCTTGCACTGACAGGGGTGGTTGACTCCAAGGAGAAGCTCTTAATCACTATAACTGAATGAATACCTTGATGATACTTTACCTTTGTATGGGTACAGGAATAGATATAAATAGGCTTAAACCTGAGATTGCTAACAGAATGGTATATCTGGGAAATTGATCCTAAAGACACAGTTTCACTCAAAAATGAACACATTAGAGCTGTTACCAGTCACTCTTGCCTGTTGAGCCAGCAGATAAAAAGCGAGAACTGTTAGAAAAAAATAAAAGTGAGGGAGGAGTATTAGAAAAATGTAATGGTTTAGAAAGCAAATGGAACTTTTCAAAAGACCCTCTAGAATCCTCACCTGAATCAGGTGATCTCGCTGGCAGCAGGGCACAGTCAGGATGAAGGTCAGAAGGCTCCAGAGGGAACTGCTGCTATAGATTATGCTCTGTGTCACTGACTGCTAGTCTAACTCATTTACTTACACTAAGGAGTTTGGGCTTTTTTTCTATATTTGCTGGAATTTTGTGACAACCCTCCTAAGCTGCTCTATAGTTTTTAAAAATTGTATCCGTGAACATTCTCACTTCATCTATTATTAGTCAAGGTTTCTTGGGTTGTACGTTAGTCCAGGCTCATGTTGCTAATAAAGACATACTCGAAACTGGGTAATTTATAAAGGAAAGAGTTTTAACTGACTCATAGTTCCACATGACTGAGGAGGCCTCAGGAAACTTACAATCATGGCAGAGGTGGAAGCAAACATGTCCTTCTTCACATGGAAGCAGCAAGGAGAAGTACTGAGCAAAACAGGAAAAGCCCTTTATAAAGCCATCAGACCTCGTGAAAACTCACTCCTATCATGAGAACAGCATGGAGGTAACTGACCCCATGATTCAGTTACCTCCCACCAGGTCCCTCCCATAGCACATGGAGATTATGGGAACTATAATTCAAGATGAGATTTGCCGGGGGACACAGCCAAACCATATCAGGTTGCAAACAAAGCATCTGATTCAAGCTGATGTTGGCCAGAAAGAGATTACTATGCAAAAGTTTCACGTGAAACCCAAGGACAGTGGGATTTCTAAGCATCAGAAAGGCATGGAAAACTATCTGAACTCTCACTCATGCCTCATCTCTCTAAGTTTGATTAATTATTCTGTTTCTCTTTAAATCTTATTGTCCTCTTTTTCTCTGCTCCATATGGTGGGTTTGGCGTTGTGTTTGGGGTTCTGTAAGTCCAGGTATAAGTATTTGGAGACAGCAAAACTTCCGTCACTCTTTCACCCTCAATTCCAGCTATCCAATAATAGAAGCCCAATTGGCTTAGGTAGGGTCATTGGCTTACCTTAGTCCAGTGAATCGTGGCTGAGGGATGGTGCACTAAGGGGCAGACATACGAATTGGCTTAGGCCATACCATTAAGTGGATGGTCCAAATAAGATGGCCACCACAACCTCTGAACAAACCAGAGGGGTCAGGCTTCTCATTCTTATCCAGTATTTTAGAAAGCTGAGACTGATTTCTCCAAGGGCACAAAGCTATTAAATGGAATCAGAACAATTGCCTCTGATTCCACATTCAAAGTCTGACATCTTCACCACCTGACTAAACTGATATATTGCCTCACCTTCACATATTGTAAACCGGACTAAAGAATTAGCCTTCAAAATTCAAATATAGATGAAACTGATGATTATTTTAGGAAGATATATTTCATTCATTGAAGTTATAAAGCTGATATCCTTTCACCAGAATCTGAGTTGTATAAAAATGCAGATTTTTTTCCCATAAGTTTTATGTTGTCAATTGTCACATTATATGTGAGGATAGCTCATTTTTTAAATATACCAATGCTCTATCTTCAGGGTGGTGTGAGAATCAGTACATTTCATAAAAATTTGAGCGATGAACTAGATATTCTTTCTTCTTCATTCCTAGGACACACTAGCAAAGAAAAACAGTAGGGAGTCCCCATTACTGTCTCCTTTCTATTTATTACTGGAAGTCAGTGGCATTGCTTTCATTCAATTTATGTTCAGGCTGTGGGAAAAGGTTGTCATTAGTTACTGCAGACAAAAATAACAGTAATAGTGGAAATCACCTTGATAATTCCACTTAAACTGTCATTTACCTTCAAAACAACTGGGATTTCATAAAATCCCATGAGATGTTTTGTTCAGGATTGTAATATTTTACAATAAAATTTTTGTAGGAATAATACATTTTAAAAATACAAAGAGTAACGATTTTTTTTACAGAATATCAGATGGACAATATCTAATACTTTTAATATGCTAGTTATAATACTGTTCTTAGCATTTGTATAATTTTTATTTTTAGAAATATCTAAAACATGTCCTTTTTGATTATTTTTGCTTTTTATTAATATAATTTCCATGTAAGCTCAAGTAGAGAATACAGACATCGTTCAGTCTGTAACAAAAACTTTCTCTGAGCAAGTCTACAATGTGCTAAACAAAAGTATGTACTAAGCCATCCTTTACATAGCACTGCATATGAGTCAATATTCTGACCAATAAATAATCAAGACAAAGAAGTACATCAGAAGATCCTCTGTTCTTTTTTTTTTTTTTTTTTTTTTTTTTTTTTTTGAGACAGAGTCTCGCTCTGTCGCCCAGGCTGGAGTGTGGCACAATCCCAGCTCACTGCAAGCTCCACCTCCCGGGTTCACGCCATTCTCCTGCTTCAGCCTCCCGAGCAGCTGGGACTACAGCTGCCCGCCACCAGGCTCGGCTAATTTTTTGTATTTTTTTTAGTAGAGACGGGGTTTCACTGTGTTAGCCAGGATGGTCTCGATCTCCTGACCTCGTGATCTGCCTGCCTCGGCCTCCCAAAGTGCTGGGATTACAGGCGTGAGCCACCTCGCCTGGCCCAGAAGATCCTCTATTCTTATTCACTTTTCTTAAAAATCATAGAAAAGGCATCCTAGATTCTGGAGGTATGCATATGTCCACCCAACCCATGGTCACTGGAGAAAACTGTCTCCCTTGTCACTTCTCTTCTCTCCCTTCTCAAATATTCTTCAGTAATTGGCCTCCGCATGTTGCAACTTTGTCATTTATAATCATCTTTTAATCCTGTTTATATAAATCTGGTGCTAGATGGAAACTGGGAAAGAGTTTGGGAGTAAGGTGAAGACCAGAGAAGGGATTTCAAACTCTAAGAGATGTGTTGATACATGACTGGGGGATATATACAGGATAATTTGTGCTTTCACATGGTTAAACCTCACTTTAGACTTTCCCTTAGTGTTATACATAGTCTCTGATCTATTTGCCCTAAAAATGTTCCTCTTTCTCTTCCCTGTGTATGAAATTAGATGAGAGGCTGACAGCAGCTCAAACCAGATACAGTACTGAATTAAATGACTGCTCCTGAGAGTAAAGAGAGAGAGAGAAATAGGCAGTTTTTGCATAGAAACCCACACCTGATTTCCCTCACGCACATGCCCACTGGTGTTTTCTATTTAAACTTATTTTCTGTCTCCTGGACCATCACAAGCCAGCATAGTCAATTGAACATACCTACACACACACACACACACACACACACACACACACAAGCACACACAAGCCACACAGTATTCAGGCATCTGTGAATATAGGCTTTGTAGAACCGAAATAAATTATCTACACATTTTATGTTGTTGAATCAGTTTAATGTTTCTAGGCAGATCTACACTCCTACATTGCTGTAGATAAGAGATTCTACATGAAAATACCAAGTAAATTCTCCTAGGATTTAAAAAAAAAAGTTAGGAAAGAAAGAAATTCAGAGCGTCTGTCTTCAATCTTCTCATTTTACATATAAGAAATAAGACCCTGAGAAGTGAAAGTGATTTGGCCAAGGTCTCATCACACGTAGAGTACGTTTTGAGGGGTGGTGCAGGGAGGGATAGGAAGCCTGATTACAGACTCAGGATGAGTCAACAGGCGACATAGCTACCTCAGAAGCTTGTTTAAAAGACAGAATACATTAATCAACAAAGGCCCCCTTACTTTGTTTTAGGTAGGTATATACCAGGCCTAGGCAGGGTAGCAGGGACAGAGTAGGGGTATGAGACTGGGATTACTACCACAAGAATGAATGTCATTTTAGCCAAATGCTTTGAAGCATCAAAAATGATTGCAGCTCTTCCTCTTGTTCTCTCAGTTGGCAGAGAAGGAGTTGGGTATATGACTATTCCATCACTCCAGCTTGAAATTAGCCACCCGAGGGCATCACCTTGGCCATCTCAAAGTTATGAAAAGTATGAGGTATGTTCCTTCAATATCTATTTCACTGAGATATTTTTAACATGAATGGATGTCAAATTTTATTGAAAGCCTTTTCTGCATCTGTTGAGATAATCATGTGGGTTTTGTCTTAGTTATGTTTATGTGATTAATTACATTTGATTTGTGTATGTTGAATGAACCTTGCATCCTGGGTATGAAACCAACTTGATCATGGTGGATAAGCTTTTTGATGTGCTGCTGGATTCAGAACATGTTTTCTGGAACACGAACTATTTTATAAATTAAATACTAGATTTCAAGACTAATTTGATCTATATGTATATTTCCTTCTCCCTGAACAAACTCTCCTTCTCTCCCTTCCTCCTTTCCTCCTTTCTTCCCTTTTTCCTTCCTTAATACCTTCCTTTTTCCTTCCCTTTTTCCTTTCTTCCCTTTTTCCTTCCTTCCTTCCTTTTCCTTCCTTTCTTTCTTCCTTTTAAGGGGTTTTGCCATCAGTTTGTATTTCTTTCAAAGGATTAGCTGTGGTATCTGCACATAATTCTGCCAGAGTCTGAGCCAACCTTGAGTGTTTTCAAGTGAACGTGTTTTGTTGTTACAAATCAAATAATCATAAGCCTTTGTCTTATTGAGTGCAATTTATGTAATCTGTTTTAATAAATGACAGGGATTATATGGTCAAATGAACTCTTTTTGTTCCTTAACCCTTAGCTTAGCCTTCTTTATAACTAGAGATTTGAGATACTACATCTTAAGCAGTGAAATTAGTCCTTCACTATAATTCTATTGAAGTTACAAAATGAAACAAAACTTGAGTTTAAAATTAATAAATAACTCCAACTATGTATGGTGGGACTGGAAATAGGGAAGCAATGAGGTTGTGCCTATGGTGTTTATGTGGTAAAAAGAGCATGCATAATTTTAAATTTTAAAAATGTAGGTTTGAATTTCAATCAGGATATCTTTGAGAGTTGATACACCTTTTAGAGCTTTAAATTCCTTATCAGAAAAATGGATTTGACAATCCCTATATATTAGAGATTTTAAAGATTTACTAATGTATGTTGCATAGTGCCTTTAGAGGTAAATAATGAATACCAGCTTCCATCTCTTTCCTTTCCCTCAAAATTTCTTCTTTTACATAAGACATGCATTTACTCACACTACTAAAACATGAATCCATGAGCTAATACTGCCTACGCAAGGTAGGTTTTGTAGATTGACTTAGATCTATATCAGAACTAAAGAGACGTTTGGAAAGCCAAGATTTTATTTTCTGAGAATAAATATGTTTTATTACCAATTGCAGCAGGATTGCTCCAGCCAGCAGGCTCTCATCTGAGTTCCTATGGCACACTTCTGGATAGACTACAAGCATTTAAATCCACATTGCGCCACTTTCTAGCATATGATCTTAAAAAGGTAACTTATCCTTTCTCTGCCTCAGTTTTCTTACTGTAAAATATCATTTAATGACAGTACCTTTCTCAGTAAAGTTAGTATGAGGATAAAATGTGCCTAGCTCTTTGAAAATGGTAAAAAGGTGATTTGCTATATTTTGTATTATGGTAATATCAACTTGGCCTTGTGTCTGTTCTTCCAATAGATGCAGATGGATGTCCTCCTGTTTTGGTCCCCTCTACATCAGCAGTCTTGCTGAATATGTGAAGTAGTGAGTAGCAGAGGGGTTTTTAGGCCAGTTCATGGCGCCTCCCTTGAGATTTCATACTTCAGAAAACAAGTAACAATACAAAAAGGGGTGCTACTGACATATTAGATTTTTTTATTTTGAGAATCGATGATAAATAAACAAGAAGGTATCTCATCCATGATATCTACATTCCCTCCTTCTACAATTTCCATCTTTTGTTAGTTTGCTCTAGGACATCTATTGACAGGAGCAATGGCTGACATGATTAATGTCAGCATAAATTGCAGGGTCAGAGAAGTGAGGCAATCCCTCACTTTCCCCACATATGATTAAAAATAACCATGCAAGAATGGGATGATTACAACTTGCCTAATGATTATGTTCAGTCCCCAGTGGTCTTTCTGTACTAATCATTAGTATACCAGGAAATGTGACTAGTAGAATGTCAAAATACAATTAAACTTTTTGTGCCATTTCCAGTATAAATACACAAGCAATATAATGTTTACAATGGTGAAGAAGGAGGATTTTATCTTTCATCAGCAGCCAGGGATTTAGAAGAGTGATGTGTGAAAGGTAAAAAGAGTAAAAAGTAAATTCTCCTTTTTCAATAACTGAAATTAAGCCTATATGTAAAGAGAAGATACCTATGTAAAAATACAAGTACGTGGACACATATAGAAACACACACATATCTGAATACGTTTTTAACTGATAACAGGGTGGGTTTTGGCAGACAGTACTTCAGATATTACTGATTAGAAGTAATGAGGCTGAAACTAGTAAAAATTTAAGTGACTCCTAAAGTTTATATAACCTGTTAGTGGCAGACCAGGTTTTAAAATTCACTCCTTGATTCCATTAAGTCCTAGAGCTTAGTCCATTAAGCCATGCTACCTCCATTTAAAACCTATTACCAGATCTTTTCCATGCTTAGCATTCAGTGTTTGAAGTAACTAAATGCAACACAATTGAAGTGGCATATTCTTGGATAGATGCACACGTATTTGCATGTAGATCTCTACTCTTTTATTTGCCATAAGTTTTAAGCTTATAAATTAATAATGGTCCTATATAGCTAAGGATTTCTTTTTATGTTGTTAAATGCTTTCTTCCATGATTATTTCCAGAGTGACTGATGTTAATTTTGCAGCCTGTGTAAGCTGAACTGATAATCTCTTAAATCACAGTGCTTGATAAAGGGAGGAGGTTAATAAGGCAATTGGTCATTACAGTTGTAGACCCATTCTAATTTATACTAATGACTAATGGGACTCATAGCAAATAAAAGTCCGTGAATTGGAAAGTGAAATGGCTTGATTAAAAACAATGAGTTTTATGTGTTTTGGAACCACACAACGAGAACGATAATTTTGATGTCATCTATCCCTGATAGAGAAGCTGTCAATACAGAAAACAGAGGATTGCTTGTGAATAGCTTTTGTGAATAAGGATGTTCACAGACTCATAATAAATCAGGTTCAATTGCGGTGAACTCTACAAGAGTGTGACTGTGGTCTTTATCCTACAGTTTTGATGAAATATTTTCTGAAATAAAGGATAGTCAGGTGGGGCATTTTTGTTATATGGAAAATGTTAGTTTTTGTCACAATAGAATTTGACCTATAGATGAAGTACAGTTTAGTTACATTTTTTTGTGAATCAGCCCATATGTATTCTTATTAGGGTTTCTCTTTTATTAAGAAATATCGGGAACAGCAGAAGCCATGCAATTAAAGGGGGCCTGAGGTTTCAAAGCACCTATTCAGAATTATCCTTCCCCCACAAGCCCCAGGGAAAAGAACTATTGTCCCTTAGAACCAGAAAGAGGTGGGGAAAATCCATGCTTCTGTAACCCCAAAACAAGTGGATTTACTCTGTTAACTTTTCCTGACTCCAGGAGCTTTTGATATTATCCACTGATGCTAGCTTGTAACTGTGTGTGTGTGTGTGTGTGTGTGTGTGTGTTTGTGTGTATACATGCACATGAATATGTGTTTGTGTGTTGGGGGTTGGATACACACAAGGCAGATCTTGAGAAATTAATTTTGTGGTCTTCACTAAAATAAGCCTATCTTATGGCCACATAACATACAACACATAAAGAGGATGATTTGGCCGGGAACGGTGGCTCACGCCTGTAATCCCAGCACTGTGGGAGGCCGAGGCGGGCAGATTACCTGAGGTCTGGAGTTCGAGACCAACCTGGCCAACATGAGGAAACCCCATCTCTACTGAAACTACAAAAATTAGCTGGGCGTGGTGGTGCTCAACTGTAGTCCTGGCTGCTTGGGAGGCTGAGGCAGGAAAATCACTTGAACCTGGGAGGCGGAGGTTGCAGTGAGCCGAGATCACGCCAGTGCACTCCAACCTCGGCAGCAGAGCGAGACTCCATCTCAAACAAAAAAATGAACAAACAAAAAGAAGAAGATGCTTTAGTTCTAACATTAGCCGTGCTGAATAAGTGCAAAAAGAATGGAGAGAAAACACACTTTTAGGTGTGGAGTGATAATCGTTTCTCAGTGTCCTCACAGTGTTAGATTGGTTTTTGCGAGGCTGTGCTGAGAAGCTCCTGTAGCCTCTAATTACAGCATTTATTATCAGTCTTGGCTTAGTACAGAGGTACCAAAATTATGTTGCTTTGGTGTTAACTCCAGGTCTGTGATACCATCTCTGAACAGTTTGTGCAGACTATTTAGGAGAGAAGAGAGACTGGGGTCCTGGGTGGGTGGTGTGGGCAGCTGTGTATTATTTAACCCTAAACCATCCCTTCTGTCACAGATGGAAGAAAAAGATCCACGGTGGAAAAATTCAGAACGATAAACCACAGTGTTGAGAAGTGAGTCCTTTCAAAGAGATGTACTGAATGAAGCCTCTTCTAAAGAATGGGTCATCCATTCTTGGGGGAGCAAAACAATGACTAATTAATGAAGAACTGAGCGTGTGTGTACCTATAGGTGTAGATGTAGGTGTACGTATGGAGAGGGACAGAGAGAGGGGAAAGTGAGCACAGGATCCTACCATGTGTGCAGCATCAGTTAGTTCTGCCTGAGAAATCATGCCCGTTGTGTTGAGAGGGATGCAGGATAACTTGGGACTAAATATGGATAAGCTGGGTATATAGTTCTTAGGATATTCAAGTAGAGAGTTCCTCTGGCCCACTATTGTGGAGATTTAGACAAAAAGTAACATTCAGTTGAAAATATTTCCCACACAGGCTGCCAGTCTGAAGATGATTTACACCAAAACACAAAACAAAACAAAACAACTCCCCAGTCCTTGCCTAGAATCACATTGCTTGACTTGGAAATAGACATTCAAATCTTAGCAGTATTCAAGTAGGGATGAACCTCTGAAAATGTCATACCTGGGTAGTTACCAGTGGCGAAAATCTCTCAATACATGATTTGATTTGAAAAGTAGAAATATCTTTCTCCTCACCTCCTCTCCTCCTCCTCATCCTCTTCTTCCTCCTCATCTTCTTCTTTAAATAGGTTATTTTGTTAGATTTCTTTTTATCAAAATATAAATAATGAGAATTGGTTTCTTGGTAATCATATTACTTTATGAAGACTAAAACATCTGGTACAATTGCCCTTTACCTTTACCTTCCAGAGGAATCTCAACTAGAAAGCTTTGATTTACCAGTTATTTCTTAATTCAAAATAATTCACTATATAATGTAAAATTGCAATGAGCATGTTATAAAAGTATCTTTCCTACACCATCTACCAATTCCTTTCTTCACAGAAATACATTTTATAGCAGTTTTCTCATAAGTACATATATGTATTTGTCTCTTTTTAAAATTTTACTTTTCTCACTAGAAATATATGTCAATGAATGTAACGTTTGAACACTTAAAAGACATATAATCATTATAAAGGATGAAGAGATATCCTTAATCTTAATTCGAACTCCATCACCCCTTACTTGCCCCGGGGACTCTTTGGGTACTTATTTTAACTATTTCTAGGTTCTTAGAGTGAATCTTTATGCCTTGAAATTAACACATTGATAGCTCCAGTAATTTATTTATCAACCTCAAGAATGTTCTTTTTAACCTATCTTTCTCCTATCACTGGTTAGATTACCATTTGTATGTTGTCTTTGTTTTTAGCATATATTTTCTTTCACCATTACCATAGTTGTTTGGCCTTAGTTCTATAATTTAAAGGTTTTTAAGGCTCATCATCACATTTTTATTATTTTTAAAGTATTTTTAATTTTTTAACTTTTAATTTCAGAAGGTACAAGTGCAGGTTTGTTACCAATAACGAGTTCTGAAATTGAGGCAGTAATAAGTAGCCAGCCGACCACGCAAAAATAGCCCAGGTTGATGACACTGTGCATATCCAGCTGTTGATGGATCTTTCCAGTCACTTCCCAGTATACTCCTATTAAGCACTGCTAGCACTTAGAAAACTTAATATTATTAAGGATAAAAACTTCGAGGGTTCACCTTACTCAAACACAGTTGAAAGAATGACTTTCCTGAGGGTTGATGCTGTTCTTTATTAATGGGAGTTATATTTGTATTAACCATTGACATTCATTCATCTCCTGTGGTTTTCTGTAACCAAGACAATCTTACACGGAAATTATATTAAGAAAAAGCAAAAATAACCAAAAAGGACATGTTTAGATATTTCTAAAAATAAAAATTATACAAATGCTAAGAACAGTATTATAACTAGCATATTAAAAGTATTAGATATTGTCCATCTGATATTCTGTAAAAAAATTGTTACTCTTTATATTTTTATTTTTATTTTTTTGTTTTGTTTTGTTTTTCTTTATTATTATTATTATTATTATTATTATTATTATTATACTTTAGGCTCTATGGTACATGTGCGCAACATGCAGGTAAGTTACATATGTATACATGTGCCATGCTGGTGCGCTGCACCCACCAACTCGTCATCTAGCATTAGGTATATCTCCCAATGCTATCCCTCCCCCCTCCCCCCACCCCACAACAGTCCCCGAAGTGTGATGTTCCCCTTCCTGTGTCCATGTGTTCTCATTGTTTATTTTTAAAATGTACTTTAAAAATAGAAAAATGAATAAATAAATAAATTTTAACATAGGGAAAAAGAGAAAGGCGTTCCAGAGAAGGTAAAACATGAACTGAAGGCTGGAAAACATGTAAGAGGTAACCCAGCCAAAGGGACAGGGCAGGAGGAAGCCTTTCTAGGCAGATGGAGCTGTTTATAGTCTTTTGAGCAGAACATGAGGGAGTGTGTGTGTGTGTGTTTATGATGATATAAATCAGAGGTTGAAATATTGTTGGAGAACAAATATTAAGGAACAGCAACAGAAGCAGCATGGAGAGACAGGCTGGATCTGTGCCATGAAGTATCAAAGTCATGCTTGGAAATGTATACACTTTTCTGCAGACTACTGAGGAAACATTCAAGGATTTTAAACAAGAATATTTTTATTTCTAAAATAATCTTTCCAGCTAAACCACTGAAAATGGTTTAGAAGGGAATAATTCTGAAATCAGGGAATTCCATTATAAGGTTATTTTCCATAAACAAGATATTAATGAGAACCTGATTCAGGCAGGTGCTGAAGAAGCAACAGACTTGAAATATATGGAGGAATTGAAATCAATAGGACTTAGGAATCATTTCACATGGCAGAGAGGGAGAAAACAAATATTAGTGACAAGAATTTCATTTTTGTCACTAAGCAGAAGAGCAAGTTGTAGGGCAAAAGAACACCAAGAAAGTTACAAGTTTAATATAGAAGAAAAAAATGGTGCATCCAAGTTTTAGACACATGAGATAGGTAGGTATGTGTCTGGAGACTATGAGATAGGCTGGGCATGGGTGTACAGATGTGAGATTTACACGCATATAGAGAGTTATTAACCCATCAGAGTAAATGTGATCACTTAAAAGAGAAGGAAGAGAAGAGATCTATCTCTTGGACTTTAATGAATACCATTATTCCAAAATACAAACAAAGAGAAGTATATAAGAAAAGAAACTGAGACTAAAAGGCATACTGAGAATATAGGGGAATAACTGAGAGAGAGAAGGAGAGATTGAGAGAAAAAGAGACTTATATCATAGAAGCCAAAGGATTGCATGCCCGTATCAAAACACCTTATGTACCCAATAAATATATGCACCTACCATGCGCCCACAAAAGTATACATTAAAAGAAAATTAAAAACCAAAGAAACAATGAACTCTGAAAAAGAGAAAATGGACCAATTTCCAAGAAAGAGCAAACAAAATAAGGAAAATTGAAAGTGCTTTGGATTTATAAACAAGGGGGCTATTTCCAGTCTTTAACCTAAGAAGTTTTGATACACAAGCCAGAATAGAGAGAGTTTAAAAATACATAAGACATTTAAAAGTGGAGACAATGAGTTTATATTTCTCTCTCAAGAAGTCTGAGAGAATTGGCAGTTGGTAGAAGGCTGAGCCAAGGCCAGCAAAGGGTTCTGGAGGCTCATTACCCACCCCACTTTTAGAAACACTGTAGTTTTGAATGAGATCAATGATCTCAAAGAAATCTCACACAAGTTTTCTTACACAACCTGCTGAGTTCTAGGGGTTTTTCCTTTCTTACAGTGCCAGGAAACTCTTATTCTCACATATCTAATCAACCGTTTCTTGTGTACAATTTCATATAACTATGCAAAGCTGAATGAGAGCATCATCTCTCTCTGCAACTCCTTGACATGTGCTTACCTGTGCTGTAAGGCTGCTTTGCTTGTAAATTCATGTAATAAACTTTTCGTTGCAAGTATATGGTATGGTGAGGCACCAGTGGTGTGTGTCTGCTTCCCTTTGCAAATTATGGATGACCACAATTAAAATATTTCACTTAATCTACTGCTGTGATATTTTGAAAAGAACACAACTGATCTAGGCCGTCATTTGCAGGACCAACAACTAGGTGGTCATGGCCTATCAGGACCTCGAATAGATCAGGGCACAGCATAATTAGGAGTCAAAATCCAAAGAGCACTGGATGTGTTGTTAAGGCTTCCAATAGTCAATGAGAAGGAAGCCTGGCTCAACAATTCCTTAGAAGAACCCACCAATGCAAATGTGAACAGCTATGTTTGCTGTGATTATGGTTGCTGGTGGGCCAGCTAAAGTTTCAGAAGCAAGACATGCTGTGGACGGTGGCTGCTCCAATAATGCAGGAGCCTGAAAGGTACCTAAGAATATTATAGAGCTAAACCCATGCTAGAGACCCCAGGGACCATGCTATGGGGCAAAAATGGAAGTGGGGAGCCTTTCTAGAGGTGTTTTCCTGTGGAATGGAAAGACTAGCAAGTTAGTTAATAGGCCGAAGGAAAATCTAGACTGCATTTAGAAGTGTCAAGGAAGGGATAAACAGAAATAAAAACTAAGGATGGGGCCAGGAATCCTGCTCTTCAAAGGGGGAGAACCAAATGCTCCTGGGTTTGCTATTTATATCAGAGCTTCCATAGCTATTATTCCTGTTTGTTTGTTGGTTCATTGGTTCATTGGTAGGTAGTTTGCTGTTATTTTGTCAGCCTGTATAATTGACATGCACATTTGGAGCATGAAGGTGATTGGCTATGATGGTAGGACATTTCTTTTGTGACCCCAGCTCGGGACCTTAAAAGGGTCAGCCAACAGCATGACCAAGAACAATCCTAAACTGTAGTTGTTGGGGAAACCAGCCCCACACCACCCAGCAGGTACCCCAAGTCCAGTGGAGAGAAAGAAGTTAGAAAGAGACAGAAGAAGCATTTAAAAGGCGGGTCCAGGCGACCCGAGCATCAGAGCCTTGCTCAGGGCCCAGAGCTCTCGGGCTCCACCCAATTTATTGGTTTACAAGCTCTTTGTTCTCAGGGCAGATGGGAAGGGGAGGAAGGGATGAGGAAAAGGATTAATCAGTGAAGGAGAACTCGTGAGTCATTCAATAAGATGTATAGCAGTGGCAGTTTCTGTGAATTTCTTTGAGCAAAGGCGTGTGTCTAAACTACCTGAGATCTTCCACTTATCAGGACTGAAATGGGTGGGAGTGGGTTTCAGGAGGAGCCAAGATGTTTGATTATACTCCTCTGCTTCAAGATAGTGTTATCTCCCCCAGCAACCTGCGGAATGTGCTGAGCAGTTATGCTCTCCGGGCATAAAGACATGAAGGCAACAAGGAGACTTTTGTCCTCAGAGGCAGCCCATGGCTTCCCATGGGTGTCTCACACAGGGCAGACCAACTCAACTGGCACCCCAGAAACTCTCTTTCCCACAGAAGTCTTTCTGGAGTCTCAACTGAATAATTAGTATATTCATTGAGACCTCTCTACTTGCCCATTTAAATCTCCAGCATCTCCCATCATCATTCAACTTCCAGAATCTTGGCTCCTCTCACAGCCTCCAGTAGTTGTTCTCTTCCAAGACTTTTAGATTCTTAAAACATGTATGACAATTCAGTGGTGGAGGGTACCTCCATGCTAGTTCCTGGACTATTCTCTATGGTAACATGTGCTGATAAATACAGCTGCCTGGGCAGCCTCAAGCTGATCTGTGCTTTTCTCCATCCAGAGAGACTATGACGTCTACTTAGGCTCCACTTTTTAAACCACAGCTTGAAAAGTGGCTCCAGCCAGAATGCAGTGACTGTGAAGCTAACTTTCTGAGTTATCTTTAAGAATCACAGTACTGTCTTGGAATGTTGTCCAATGTCTAAAATACATGCTTTATATAATTTGTCTAGTTTCATAATCTTTGTGGAATAGAGTAAACCTTCTATTTGGTCATTTCTAGAATCAAACATTACAAAAATTTTAACAGCTACCACTCAATCACCTTCCCTAAACACTCACTAGGGATTTAGATAATATGTGAAAACAGTTTTTAAAATGCAAGAAAGAAATAGAAAGAATTTTTATATAAAGAAAAGTGTAATCCAATAATTATTTTATCTTAATTATCAGTATTTAAAATATAATTAATATTTAATACTATTGCACTTCTGACTTTAACATTTATTTTGCCATTGTGAAATGCCGCAGAACAGAGAAGGAAGTATATTTCAGGGTCTTCTCAAAGATGCATATGGCCTATTTTTAAAGAACAGGTACACACAACTGATGTAAGGAAACAACAAGAGAGGAAAAGATATAAAGTAAGATGTGGTAGCTGACAAAAAAAGGCATGAAACCTAAGCTCCCAAATAGAATGTAATGTTTATATGTAATGAAATTGCTGTTTCATCTTGTCTCATTGCTAGAATGTCCTCTTTTATCATCCGATAGAAGAACAAGCTGGGGAGAACAGACTGTATTTAAGTCCACTCTGTATTAATCCTGAGTGAAAGCAAGGAGTAAAAAAACTACTGAAGCACTTCTCAAAGTCTGTTCCACAAAATGCATTGTGCTGTTCCTGGAAAAGTTCATATATAGTCACAAAAAACTTAATAAATCTTGAAGACAATGAGAAATTCTACATTAAAATGACCTGATTAATTTGGTTTAATGTAGCCTTTCACAAAATTGCTTAACTACACAGAAAAAATGTATGCAATTATATCTACTAATATGATCTATGTTATTATATGGTTATGATGACTTGAAATGAGTAATCTTTGGAACACAATTTGAGAACTCCTGAGTTATTTTATTTCAAAGTGTGTAAATGAGAGAAAAGGAAAGCCTGCAGACAACATGATGCAGTTTTTTTCCTGAGTCAAATTGATCAGTGGAGCTATTGAAAGATCCCTTAAAGTGGTCTTCAAGACTAGAAAAATAATACACGTTTGACCCAGTAACCATACAACTCAGGAGGAGACACATGAAAACTATGTTTAGGCAGATGAAAACATGGGTCGCAGAGTAACTTAGAAGTCAGTGTATATCAGAGAAAACAAAGTCAGGAGATACTATTCCAGTGTTCAAAATACAAAGGTCAACAGACAAAAAGACAAATTGCAGTATTCCGGGTGAGACAGAGGAGCATGCCTATTACTCAGCAATGTTACAGAAGGTGTATCTGCGCTAATGGAAAAGTCAGAAACAGGATGGTGAAAAGAGCAATGTAATAGCAACATCATCAGCCCAGCTAGGCCTTTTATTAGAAAAAGAAAAATAGAATAGACACTTCAGGAAAAGACTGATAGAAGCCAACATTCCACTCAAAAAGGATTTTATAGCACACACCACAATGATCAGACACATTTCTACCAGCAGCAGAAGACAGCCAGCCATAAGAATATTAAAAGGTACTTGTAATAAAAATAGAAAAAAAAGTTTATTTTTAAGAACCTGTATATCAAACAGTAAATCTATCTAGTAAACATGAAAAACACTGACGATTAAATAGGAGTCAAATCAGTATTATGTATACATGTAAATTATTTGCAAACCTGTATTGTTTAGCTAATTAACTCATAGATCATTTTCATCCATTTGTTTATTATTTATTGACCAATAATATATAATTCTGATGTAACTCTCATTTAGATTGATGTTTAAATGGGCATGTTTAAACTTGAGTGAAGTCAATGTTATGATTTTGGTACCTAAATATAAATTAACTTTGTGTCTAAGAGATGACAGCTTACCAGATAACCGGCCTTTACTTAGATATTTGTGTTTCATACTGTACCATCAAACATATGATGATGCTGATCCATCGTCAATAAAGGGTGGGTTTCAAAGTATTTGCGAGCTGGGTTCTTTTTGCTGATTTTTGGTTTTATAGGTTTGGAATATGGTAGATATGATCAAGTTATATTATTAAAAAACAGATTCATGTCCTAATTATTAGTACGGTGTTCTAAAACAATGATGAACCAACAAGAGAGTTATCTTCATAGAGAAAATCTATACTTTCTAAGTAACATGTGTTGGGGTTTTTTTGTTTTTTTAGTTACACCTGTTATGAAATAGAGAAGTAAATGTTATGTTTGCATTTAAAAAATTTCTATCTGGATAAATGTATCTAAAATATTCATAAAATTAAGCTTTTTCAGTATAAAAAACATAGTTTCCTAAATTGTTTACAGAGTGACTATAAGCTAATGGAGATATTTTGAGCACAAGGTGCAGCCGAATTTTAAATAACTTCTCTTACTCCTCATCAGTATCTATATGATTTCTAATCATTCCTGTACACATCAGCTGTGATGAGGATGAATCCAGGTGTGATGAACATGATGTTCTTGTTATTCCGAAGGATGTTTATTTTTATTTATACCATTGTGTTTAGGCTGCTCAAGCACTGTTTAGAACAAGTAGGCATGCAAAGCTTCCAAGTCAATCCTTATGCTAGCTGCATTTTTGGAGTGGATGTAGGCTCTCTTCTCTTTTGGATATAGATTTCCAATTGGTATAGTATGAGTGATGCTAGGATACTAATTCTGAAATTGCCCTTAGTTCTACTGTGGTATAAAAAAGTGTTGTCTATATAGTGGATCTATCTGAATTTTAAAACTCTTTAGGAAATCTGAGAAAAAAGAAAACAGAAATTTCCCAATGTCAACTTCTGTTAAAGAAAAACTTTCCAAGCCAGATGTCTGTCCATAGAGTTGTATGTCAAGAACTTTGCATACTTATAGGTAATCATGCAAACCTTCTTGGAACACATATTCCATTTATTTTGTTGTTGTTGTTGTTACTGAGATTACAGAGACTTGGCAAAAAGGGCATTTTTACTTATCAATCTAACAGTAGATCCAAAAACCTTAGCATAATATAGGGTTTTTTTCTTAAGCATTTATTTGCCAAATAAACAAGCAATTCCTGTTTATTTCTACATGATAATAATTTTGAAGCTCAATCCACCTGCAAGTCTAATGCTTCATATTTGCTGCTGTGCAAACAGGAAAACTAAACAAGAGCCAACTAGAGAAACAAAGCTTAATGTTAGGAGCCCACCTGATCACACCCAGCAAACGGTTATATTTGGCTGATACTTATTAAAGCTGCATATTTGAGTCTATTAAGATGCATTTCATTACCTCTGACAAATGCAAATAGGCTTTCAACCTTTTCAGAGCAGCAGGATTTATTGTACAGTTGAAAGAATGATTGTATCTGCCTGTGGGCTTGGTGTAGTCTAATTTCATAATACATACACAAACAAGATTTGTTCTTGGAGTAACACTGAGACAATTTCAGAGCTGTAAGTCAGGTGTTTGATGAGCTCCTGAAAATATTTGTTTAGTATTCTGAATAATACATATAATTTACAGTGTTATCCTGAGATAACGAGGAAACGTTATTTCAAATAACAGCTTACTTGGTAAACATGGTTTTCAGTGGAGATACTTCCCAGCTATCATGAGAAACCATATATTTATTTTAGGTAAGCTCAAATCTATAACTCATGTGCCAAGAAAATTATGAATATTGGAGTGAATTGGCTGACATTCTGCCAAGTAAGATTTAACTAGCAGGATCAAAAATACAAATGGATTAATGCAAATTAATTGCTTTGAAAATGCTTTATTGAACTGATAAAAGCTACATTTTACTTGAAGTGCAATGGGCAAACTATAACTCTTAAAGGCCACCAGAAAAATATAATAAAAAAAATTTGAAATAATTGTAATATAAAGTATTAAAAATATGTCCACTTTCAAAGTTTAGCTTACAAAAAATGTTATTTCCACATATCAATTTTTTACCTGAATTTTTAAATTTTTATTTTTTCAAATTTAATTATACTTTCCCACAAAGAATGAGATACACCTTAAATGTCCTGGTACACTTTATTTCAACAGTTAACTTAAATTTAGGTAGTTGGAGTACTGGTTCTTCTATTATTTAAAAAAAATTATTTATTTATCAAATCTGCATTTGCTTTTTCCTCTGCTCATTTGAGTTTTGTATGAAGTTAGAAGATTTCAAAATTGATTTCTAATTATTTGTTTCTCTGTTTGCTTCCGGGGAAACTGTAACGAATCCTTAAAGGTGAAAACATATTACTCCACAAAATATAGACAGATGATAGATATAGACAGATAGATAGACATACATATGTGTGCATGTATATATGTATATTCTTATATAAGTTATATATAGTAATAATCACAATAAATAGATATTATTTTCCACACACATCTATCTTAGGCAATGTTTGGTGGAGTCTTGCAGACGTGAAAAATGCAACATAACTGCTTGTATTAGTAGGTTCTATTTCCTCGTCATTGTTTTAATAAATCAATTTTTTTCTGATCAATCTTCTAATGTGAGAATGGTAGAGAGATTTTAAAATAATAAATTAATCTAGTTAACTGAAAGAAAAACAGGTTGAAAAGTTCCAGGAAACATATTCTGAATTAAGGCACAATTCCATATCAATGTTTTTTAGTTGTAAGTCATTGTTTATAGTATTAAATATATTAAAAATATGTGACCACCTTAAATTCCCCTAAAGATAAAAGCTTTAGTTCTTCATTGTAAACTTTGCAACTACATCAATTTTATTTCATGTAAAAACAAAATTTATACCAGATTTTATTCTTTATCATTTAGACACGTGTTATTATTAAATAAATATATTTCAAAGGAATATAGGAAATGAACAAAGGAACTGAATTATAATGAATTAGAAAATAAAAAAGTATCAATAAGAGACATTTGTACAGTACAATGAGCAAATATACACACACACTACCAAATGAGGTCAATGTTTTTTCTCTGACTTCTAGATAAATACTTTACCGACAATAAGAAAGAAAATCCAGTTCCTTTCATGGTACTACCAACAAGAGTGGAAAAGTGAACTAGATAACCTGAATCTGCCTCCCAGTGACAAAGTTCGTATCTTTAAATAGCCCCCATCTCTTTCTTCCTCATCCACTTGGCCACCCCTGTATCTGCCACCACATGCATGCATAAATTTCTCATTACCACCCACGGTATTCAGTGTAAAGAAAGAGTACTTTCCATAAAAGAACAGCTCCTGGATACTGATACTTGTCTGCTCAGTATGTATCTCTTCTTTATAGAATAAAATACAGGCAAGATTTAGAAAGCTTCAGGTCTTTTAAGTCTTCAATCTTACTGATTAGCAACAGGATAGGAGAGGTAAACTCCGTCTTCAACGTGCTCCAATCTCCAATTGAATCACAGGCAATTAAATATGTTCTCTTAAAATTGGCATTAGTTAATAAAAATTATTTCAAAAATATGAAAATGACTATTGTGATCCTTGAGTCTCATAACTAATGAAGCCAAATGTGTCATTCATGCAGCTGCCACACTAGGTGTTCTTCATTTTCTAGGTATGTATCAGAGAACATAAAAGAAGATCCCTGCTCTTATTCAGCAATAATATTGTGGGGTGGGGGGAATAAAAATTATAGGAAAATAAACAATTTTAGCCTCCTTAGTCTAGATTAGTCAAAGTTTCTACATTATCCCAGTCATCAAATATTTACTAAACGTCTATAAAACACTGGACACCGTTCCGGTAGTTGTGAATAAACAGAAAGACCTCAGTCCTCATGCACTTACATTCTAATGGTAGAGGATAGACAATACATTAAATAAGCAGGTAAAACACAAAGTATGTTAGATGCTAATAAGTACTGTAGCGAGAAAATAACCAAGGAGAGTGCATAGAGAATGCCAAACCAATGGGGATGGGAGTGTCAGGTTTTCATTTAAATTCAGATAGTCAAGAAATTACTCTCTCTCTGAGTCAGGTGGGCAAAGTTCTGAATGAGGTGAGATAGCCAGGGCTGAGAATCACCATGGGGCAAAACATTATTGATGCCTTGCTTGTTTCAAAAACAGTAGGAAAGCAAGCACGCTTAGAATTAGTACTCAGGAAGAATCACAGCAAGAGAAGAGCTGAGACAGATAAAGACCTATGTTAGAGAGAGTATACTGATGGTGCAGTACCTTATAGGCTTACAGAATCCCGCAGTATTTTATAAAACCCTGTAGACCATTCTAAGGGCTTTGAATTTTAATCCTAGTGAAATGAGAAGCATTTGGGCTGATACGGTTCAGCTCTGCGTCCCCACCCAAATCTCATCTCAAACTGGAATCCCCACGTCTCCAGGGAAGGACCTGGTGGGAGGTGATTGGATCATGGGGTGATTTCCCCCATGCTGTTCTTGTGATAAAGAGTGAAATCAATAAATGTAATCCAGCATATAAACAAAACCAAAGACAAAAACCACATGATTATCTCAATAGATGCAGAAAAGGCCTTTGACAAAATTCAACAACCCTTCATGCTAAAAACTCTCAATAAATTAGGCATTGATGGGAAGTATCTCAAAATAATAACAGCTATCTATGACAAACCCACAGCCAATATCACACTGAATGGGCAAAAACTGGAAGCATTCCCTTTGAAAACTGGCACAAGACAGGGATGCCCTCTCTCACCACTTCTATTCAACAGAGTGTTGGAAGTTCTGGCCAGGGCAATTAGGCAGGAGCAGGAAATAAAGGGTATTCAATTAGGAAAAGAGGAAGTCAAATTGTCCCTGTTTGCAGATGACATGATTGTATATCTAGAAAACCCCATTGTCTTAGCCCAAAATCTCCTTAAGCTGATAAGCAACTTCAGCAAAGTCTCAGGATACAAAATCAATGTACAAAAATCACAAGCATTCTTATACACCAATAACAGACAAACAGAGAGCCAAATCATGAGTGAACTCCCATTCACGATTGCTTCAAAGAGAATAAAATACCTAGGAATCCAATTTACAAGGGACGTGAAGGATCTCTTCAAGGAGAACTACAAACCACTGCTCAAGGAAATAAAAGAGGATACAAACAAATGGAAGAATATTCCATGCTCATGGGTAGGAAGAATCAATATCGTGAAAATGGCCATACTGCCCAAGGTAACTTATAGATCAATGCCATCCCCATCAAGCTACCAATGACTTTCTTCACAGAATTGGAAAAAACTACTTTAAAGTTCATATGGAACCAAAAAAGAGCCCGCATCGCCAAGTCAATCCTAAGCCAAAAGAACAAAGCTGGAGGTATCACACTACCTGACTTCAAACTATACTACAAGGCTACAGTAACCAAAACAGCATGGTACTGGTACCAAAACAGAGATATAAATCAATGGAACAAAACAGAGCCTTCAGAAATAACGCCGCATATCTACAACCATCTGATCTTTGACAAACCTGAGAAAAACAAGCAATGGGGAAAGGATTCCCTATTTAATAAATGGTGCTGGGAAAACTGGCTAGCCACATGTAGAAAGCTGAAACTGGATCCCTTCCTTACACCTTATACAAAAATTAATTCAAGATGGATTAAAGACTTAAATGTTAGACCTAAAACCATAAAAACCCTAGAAGAAAACCTAGGCATTACCATTCAGGACATAGGCATGGGCAAGGACTTCATGTCTAAAACACCAAAAGCAATGGCAACAAAAGCCAAAATTGACAAATGGGATCTAATTAAACTAAAGAGCTTCTGCACAGCAAAAGAAACTACCATCAGAGTGAACAGGCAACCTACAAAATGGGAGAAAATTTTTGCAACCTACTCATCTGACAAAGGGCTAATATCCAGAATCTACAATGAACTCACACAAATTTACAAGAAAAAACAAACAACCCCATCAAAAAGCGGGCGAAGGACATGAACAGACACTTCTCAAAAGAAGACATTTATGCAGCCAAAAAACACATGAAAAAATGCTCATCATCACTGGCCATCAGAGAAATGCAAATCAAAACCACAGTGAGATACCATCTCACACCAGTTAGAATAGCAATCATTAAAAAGTCAGGAAACAACAGATGCTGGAGAGGATGTGGAGAAATAGGAACACTTTTACACTGTTGGTGGGACTGTAAACTAGTTCAACCCTTGTGGAAGTCAGTGTGGCGATTCCTCAGGGATCTAGAACTAGAAATGCCATTTGACCCAACCATCCCATTACTGGGTATATACCGAAAGGATTATAAATCATGCTGCTATAAAGACACATGCACACGTATGTTTATTGCAGCACTATTCACAATAGCAAAGACTTGGAACCAACCCAAATGTCCAACAACGATAGACTGGATTAAGAAAATGTGGCACATATACACCATGGAATACTATGCACCCATAAAAAATGATGAGTTCATGTCCTTTGTAGGGACATGGATGAAATTGGAAATCATCATTCTCAGTAAACTATCGCAAGGACAAAAAACCAAACACTCCATGTTCTCACTCATAGGTGGGAATTGAACAATGAGAACCCATGGACACAGGAAGGGGAACATCACACTCTGGGGACTGTTGTGGGGTGGGGGGAGGGGGGAGGGATAGCATTAGGAGATATACCTAATGCTAAATGACGAGTTAATGGGTGCAGCACACCAGCATGGCACATGTACACATATGTAACTAACCTGCACATTGTGTACATGTACCCTAAAACTTAAATAATAATAATAATAAAAGAGTGAGTTCTCTTGAGATCTGATGGCTTAAAAGTGAAGTTTCCCCACACTCAACCCTCTCTCCCGCTGCTGTGAAAGAAGGTGCTTTCTTCTCCTTCTCCTTCCACCATGATTGTAAGTTTCTTGAGGCCTCCCCAGCCATGCAGAACTGTGAGTCAATTAAACCTCTTTTGTTTATAAATTACCTGGTCTCAGGTAGTATCTTCATAGCAGTGTGAAAACGGACTAATACATGAGCATTTTGAGGAGATTTCATGTGACCTGATGTATTAACAGGGAAGAGGATAACAAGACCAATTAGGGTAGTACGGCAAGTAGCTGGAGGAAAGAGGAGCATGAAGCGGTATTGTTATAGCAGAGGAAGGGGTGAAGAATCACTGGAATTTGAAAATACAGTCTATAGGGTTTATTGGTGATTAGAGTTAGTGTGTGAGAGAAAGAGAAGAAACAAGATTTTTGACCTGAGCCGGGGGATAATGGAGTTGTTACTAACTGAGATGGAGAATCAGGGAAGGAACTGCTTTTGGAGGAGAGACCAAGAGTTCTATGGACACATAAGTTGTAAGATGCCTATTAGGCACCTAGGATATCTAAGTATGAAGATGAACATAGAACTCTGGGGTTCAGGGGAAAGCTCCAAGTTAGAGATTTATGTTTGGAAACAATTATATTTAAAAGTATAAGAATTGATGAGGAAAGTATGATAGTCACATGGAACTATGCCTCAGGGAATTTCTAATGAGAATATTCTCAGACATTTATAATGGACGTAACACAGAGTTAAGTCTTTAATACATGTTAGCTGTTATTGTTTTTTAGGGTTCTGCTTTACGTGCCATTACTTTTTATTCATAATAACCAGAGTAAGTAACTACCAGAAACCATAGTGTCAAGCCTGACCAAAATATATTACTACCCGTGTAGCTGAAGTTATATGTCACAGATTATAAGCAAGGCTCAGAACACAGGTGGAAATAAAAGGCAACATTCCTAAGATAGCAGGAGGGTGAAATGCTTAATAGATAGTGGATTCATGGAGATTTAGCCATAGAGCATCCTTTTCTGATAATAAGTAAATGTGCCATCAGATTGTCCCCCACAAATAGGTTTATATTGCTCTATATTGGGATAATTCAGAGTCAAACTCAGAAGCAATTTGGTTGGCATGTAAAAGTCATAAAATATTAAACTTGGCCATATTCTAAAAGGAAAGTGAAAAGAAAGACTAGCAGAAAATTTAGAAAATGTGTTGGGGTTGTGCTCTATGATGTTTTTCTTTATGTTTGCCACTCAAGAAATTCTTCTATTTAATTAGCAAGAATAAGACACATGAGCATTTTCAGTTATTTCAAATACTATTTTTTATATTGCTTTAAATCATAACCTTATTGAGCTCTAATTAAAAATAAGAGGAGATAATAAGAGTAACAAGTGTTTCTGCAATCACATTACACTGATTTTAAAGAATGAACTTTATGAGTAGCAAGAGATTCAGAGTGATTTCAGTCCCATCCCCAAGGAAACCCTGATAAAATCTATGGTAACATTTACTGGTCTTTCCACATTTTGCTTTTATGTTTCAATCAAGTTTGGCAAAACAGATTAGTCACTTGCAAAAACTCATTTTTCAGTCAATATTCGTTGTGTTTTTCTTGTATTTTTTCTCATTTGAATCACTGCTAAATTGTGTAGCAAAATGAAAATTAGTATTTTCTTGGTCAATCATTATATCTCTATCCAAGTTCCCAGATGCAAAGCATAAAGACTGAAGTGGCCAGTTAGGAATAAACCCTCATGAGCCATTGCTCCATCAGCCTATTTGCACTTGAAGTTCCATTAGCAAACATTACTCAGAGTATTACACATTATAAAATATGTTACACAGACATATCTACACCTTAACAGATATTGAAAGGCTGCATCTATTATGTCACCTAGTGGATAAAAAGAAAATAGCAAGACTACACCCCACATATTTGGGGGCAGCAGTCAGATCTTAAAGTATTTCTTGAGTTTACAGTACCTGACTAGAAAAATTGTAGAAGCAATTGGATAATAGATGTAGTGACTTCTGGTTCTCAGGAGAAGGGGGTCATAATTTAAACATAAAGTTATCTCCAGAAGTGAGAGAAAAGTTGAGGATCTGGTGATAAGACCTAAGTGGGATTTTGTTTGTTTTTCATAAAAGCTAATCCAAGTCCTGTCCAAAGAGAAATATGGTATAGATACTACTGGCACATATCATGCAAGCTACTTCAAACTTCTCTATATATGTGAGTTGATATAACTGATGAGACTATCATTTTCGCTTTCAACAGCTAAAGAATTATTTCCCTCAGAAATGAGGAAGTAAAGCCAAATCGTAATATAGCAAAATCATGACCAGACATGTGTTTTAAGGGTTTTGAAAACCAGCTTGTAAGGCAATTTTATAGATTATTCAAAAGTCTAATTAGTCTCAGGAACAAAAATGATTGAAATACTTTTCTACAAGAGATGAGAAGCTACCTAATCATTGTCAAACATAAACTTAATTGATAGTCACAATTTTAAACCTCAAGGCCTAACTATTGGTTAAGGGTTTACATTTTTATTGAGTATATTTTAATGGAACTTGACCCTCCAAATTTTGACTGAAACTTGTTTTTCCTGACACAAGTATGTGACCTACATATGTAGCTTACAACCCACATAGCACAATCCTAAGAACTGATAGATACATTATGCAGTTTAATTTTTCTTTTTAAATAAAAAGATTAGCTCTTGTTGGAAAGTTTTACTTACTGGAAAAACAACAAGCAAATTTTTAAAAAGAAAAGAAAGCTCACATATCCTTACAATTCCAAAAGAAGGAAGATGCCCATATTCTAATCAATTTACGTGAACTTCTCTCTTCATCCCACTGATGAGTAGTTATGCAGCTGAAAAACAGGCATAAAATCTGTCAACAATTTTAACATGACTAGTTAAGAAGAACTGCTGCTAGTTCCACTACACTGATCTGAAGCATAAATATAGTTAGCTTGGGCAAGCTTGTCAACCAGGTCATCTGCCTTAGGCATGAACCTAGCGTACAGCATTTTTGATGATTACTAGATTCCAGCTGTCAAGCAACTCTAATGCTATTTTTCTTAGGTGTTAGTGTAATTGTCCTTGACTGAGAAGTGACTTAGTTTCTTCGTGTTCCATATATCTGTAGCTTCTTGCCCAAGGGACTTGTCCCAGCCTTCACTCATGTCATGTTCCATTAGCTATGGTTAACTAGGAGTAGATTTAAATAGCCTAAAATGTTTTTTTTCTAAAAATTGAAAAAGTAAAGGAATTGAATCTTCAATTATTCATAAAGGTTTTTCAGGTGAGTGAATATGTGTATGGGCTCACGTGCATATACACATGGGTTAGCACCTGTTGTTTTTTTCTTTAACCTGTACTGGTAAAAATAGACATAAGATAGTGATAGGCACCTCAATATTTTCATTAGCTCATTAGACTTGGATTCTCCAGTTGGCCAGCAATAAGACTTACTCTAATTTTTTGATATTTAATAAAGCCTAACATATACTACTATAAGCGTGAATCAAAAATTAACATTAAGACAATAATATTGAGACTTTGCAATATTACAAAGATTTTCATCATGACATTTTTATAATAGTAATGAATTGATAATGATTATTAAGCATCTCTTAAATATTTAAAATATGAAAAAAGGTCTAAACTCATTTAAATGGAGAAGTTTTCATTATATTTTTTTAAATAAAAAAGTAGATTACAAAGTCCATGTATGATATAATTGTGTTTGGAGGGAGAGTACTAAATATTCAAAAGTAGATATGTAGACATAGAAAATTATCTCAAGAGATATACTTTAAAATGGTAATCATCATTACTCCTTGATAAAAGGATTTCAAGTCAAGTTTTGTTTCTTCTTTATTACTTGTTATGTAGACAAATTTGTGGTATATCCATACAAAGAAATGCTACTCAGCAGTAGTAAAGAACTAATGGTACATACAACAACATGAATGAATCTCAAAATAATTATACTAACTGTTATTCTAGTCAGCCTGAATTGTCCATCTACAGATCAGTAACCAAATATATATCTAAAAGGTGTGTCATCTAGGAGTTTTAGTGAAGGTGACAAATAATTAATTTCCTATCTTTAGAAATAAGCCATCTAATTGCACATTTTGCATGATGGAAATAAAATGTTATGTACTGCTGAGCTAAACTGAGAGGCCTGTTAAAAAACTGGCATGTTCCTTAGAGTCAACATGAGTACTGCTATTATCTAAAGACATCCTTGGTCTCTTCAAAATTATGTATGCTACGAGTCAAGACTGAGCATTATATTGGAAGGGAAAAAAATGACAAATAGAATGAATTAACATTCTGTTTATTATTCTACTGTTAAAACAATAACTTATTAATTTTCTGTAAGATCATATGCTGTAATTACTGAAATGAAAACATTTGAATGTTGCCTTAGCTTTGATTCATTCTATTAAATACAAGATGCATGAAATTAAGCCATTACAATATTGTGAATTTCTCGGTTTTGATAACTGTACGAGGGCATGAAGTTGTTAATGTTAGAAGCATGTAAATTCTACATTATTTTACACCATTTCTGTGAGTCTAAAATTGTCAAAATTTAAAAAATAAAAGTATGTCAAAATTAAAAGTTTAATAAATAATAATTATGCTGAATTAAAGAAGCCAGACATTATATAGCATTATGCTACATAATCCATTTATGTGAAACTTACAAAAAGTACAATCTATAGAAACAAAAAACAAATAGTTGGTCGTCTGAGGCTGGCTGCAATCAGAAACTGACTGCAAGGGGCATAAGGGAACTTCTTAGTGATAATAAAAAATGTTCAAAACCTGTATTGCCATAATCATTGCACGACTGTATACGTTACTAAAACTCATTAAATTGTACACTTAGAATGAGTGTATTTTATGGAATATATCTGCATCCAATAAAGATTAAGAAAAGAAATGTGGCCGGGCGCAGCAGCTCACGCCCGTAATCCCATCACTTTAGGAGGCCGAGGCGGGCGGATCACAAGGTCAGGAGATCGAGACCATGGTGAAACCCCGCCTCTACTAAAAAAATACAAAAAATTAGCCGGGCGTGGTGGTGGCGCCTGTGGTCCCAGCTACTCGGGAGGCTGAGGCAGGAGAACGGCGTGAACCCGGGAGGCGGAGCTTGCAGTGAGCCGAGATCGCGCCACTGCACTCCAGCCTGGGCGACAGAACCAGACTCCGTCTCAAAAAAAATAAATAAAGAAATGTATGTAAATATGTGTATACACCTATGCAAAGATGTACATATAGGAATTTCATTGTAAAATTGATCATAAGAGAGGAGAAAAAAAGAAAAACTGTGAAGACACCAAAATATCCCAAACCAATACATTGAATAAGTTATTATTCAGTCATGTAATTCAACAATGTACAGCTGTGACAAGAGAAAGACTATATATGTGTGCAGATAAAGAAATATTTCTAAGATGTAAAAGTAACAAAACAGAACACAAAACAGTATGTATATTAAGGTACACTTTCTAAAAGGAGAAAATATCATAACTTGTATATTTTTCACGAGTATAAAAATAACTGAAATCACACAAAAATTAACAGAAGGACTGAAGGAATAGAAAAGAGAAAATGAAATTATTACTTTCATTTTAAGCTCCTCTATTTAATTTTAATCTTATATATATGAAGCTGATGATTATCCCCCAGTACCTACTTTCCCCTTCTTTCTGCCAATTTGCCTGTTTCTAACAAGGCCCATAGCTGCCCAGCTAGAGACTGTGTTTCTCAGCCTGTCTTGCAATTAGGAAGGACTATACAACTATATTCTTACAATGCAAAGTGAGCTAAAAGCAAAGCATGCAATTTCCTGGACATTTTTCTTATAGTAAAATTGCTTGACCTGTACCTCCTTATCTTTATTTTTCCTTCCAACAGGCTGTAGGATGGACATTAGCCAGCCTTGGCCACGCAAATGAGAACAGCACCTAGGTGACAGTGCATTCTAGAGCTGAGCTATCTACTTTTTTTTTTTTTTTCCAGATGGAGTCTCGCTCTGTTGCCCAGACTGGACTGCAGTGATGCCATCTCACCGCACTGCAACCTCCACCTCCCGGGTTCAAGTGATTCTCCTGTCTCAGCCTCCCAAGTAGCTGGGATTACAGGTGTGAGCCACTGCACCCAGTCTGAGCTATTTTCTATCTCCTAACCTTAAAATTGTTATCTGAAAGATAAATATCTGTTTCATGTAAGCTCTTGAATTTTGAGATCTTTTTATGGCAGCTTGGTCTATACCCTAACAATGACAGTACATGTTCTATTTTAAATATAATTTATATTTTTAAAATTCAAGATCAAGAAAACACGTATATTTAAAGTAAGACAATCAATGTATAAATCCCATTACTTATTCATTCACTACTGACATTTAAATAGCATTTAAAACTTTCATTTTAGAAACGTATAGTAATTTACCAGTTGATATTTCTAACTTTTAATCTATAAATCCCAAATATTTCTTAACATACTTGTGTAAAAAAAAAATGACCCGTTGTTATGTCCAAAGGAAAAAGCCAGTTCTTTTCATCTTGTTTCAGAGATTTTTTTTATATTCACTTCTCTTCATTTTCCTAGACAACCCTCTCACAAGACTATATTTCATTTTGACAGCTATGATACTGTCACTTGTTTACTTCTCATCAGATAATGGACTTTGGTATCTGCTTAGCTTTACTTTATTCTTGAAAGAAAAATGTCATCCTGAGGCTAACATATCTTACTGATAGCTGTCAGTACAGTAACCTTTAGCACCTTCCCCAAAATACTCTAACAACCTTCACAAAGCATACTGCAAACAAAACTAGCTGTATTCAAAAATTAACATTTATAATTTGAAAAAGGTTTCTAATAATTTTGGTCCAAAAATCTATAAAACTTTTAATTTGCAGGAAACTTGCATGGCTTATCAATCACTTTCATGATCAGGCACTGCACAAGGACTCATAGCTAGCGTCACTATCAAAATGATTAGTATGATATGATTTATTTCTGTCCAATTCTTCTAAAAGGGAAAATACTTTTTATCTCGAAACTCATTCTGTACAGTGACTTCAGAGTTTTCAACATTAGCATTAAGAAACAGACAACTGACTGTTTCTAAAACTCAGTAATGTGTAACTCAGATACACCATGGCTAATAATAGGGTTAAGGACGTGCTACCTCAAACTATGGCACCTTGGCATTTGAGTAAACAGCAGAAGCAAGGAGCCTACTCTCATTTTCTCCCACACGGCTGTCATGCAGAGTGTCATAGCCGAATTCTCTGAATATTGCTTCAAGAAAATATTCATTCCAGAAATACCATGCTTATATCCAAAGGAAAATACACAAAGATGCCAAGAAGAATCTAAACAAAAAGGCCTGAGTTACCCCAGTTTGTTACCATTAGATCACACTTCCTTTTGTGCAATCAATCATATTTCTTCATGACTTCCTAATCTTCATTAAAGCTAAGCATCAAAATACAATTTTTTTTTCTGTTTTCTTGAGTCTTTATTCTGGAAGGCTCTCATGTCACATAAAACTTATGATTAAATAAATGTGTATAAATATATATGGTGTGTATGCTTTTCTTTTGTTAATCTGTATTTTGTTATAGAGGCCTCTGCCATGAACCTTACAATGGGCAAGAAATTTCTCCCTTACACTATGACTAATCCTACATTTTAAATGTGTTTATTTGTGCAGGATACTATATTTGGAAGTATTTTTTTTTTCCCTGAGCCATTGCTACTCTTATTTTGTCATCAATTTTACCATAAACTGACATACTTATGAAAATTTTTTCTGTTTATTAAAAAACAAATAAAACAATATCTTACCCTAAAGTGCTGGTTTAGAGAGTTGGGTCTCTTCATGCTTGAATGAACCCGCCTAGTCTCCACAATCATTTTGGCTTTGATGTGTTGAGTTTATTATTATATGAACTTTACCAGTGTTGAGTTTATTTTAGAACTTTCATAAGTAATTAAAAATTATCTCTTGGTGAAAAGGGACCCTCCAAAGACAGGCCAGCCCTAGTATGTGTTAGGTAATGGAGAAAAATAGATGAAGACTATTGCACAACTGATAGAGTTCCATCTCTATCGATCTTACTCTGATTTTGAGTTGACACCCAGAATAAGGGTAAGGTGGATGGTGACGGGTGGGAAATGATAGATGTGAGAGACACTGAACAATAGAATCCATAATGACATATGACTTATTGGATATGAGTAATGATAATAGGAAGAGGTCAAGGAAGGCTATGAGGCCCTAGGTTAGACCAAGTTAGATAATAGGGAAATGTAAAATAAACATTTAATGAATGAAAATAAAAGCCACATCTATCTAAGTTCAATGTAAAGTAGGCAAGAGCAGCAGGACTAAGTCAGTGGTTCAGTAAAGTTGAGAATATTGTCAGTTACAGACATTCAAACTCTTATGTTTGATTTACTTGGAAGAGAGAATTAGCATTCTTATAGAAGGCAACTTACAGATTCCTGCTTTGAGACCCACCTTTGTCTGTGTTAGAATTAACAGCGGCGGCAGGCTGGGCATGGTGGCTCACGCCTGCAATCCCAGCACTTTGGGAGGCCGAAGTGGATAGATACTTGAAGTCAGGAGTTCATGACTAGCCTGGCCAACATGGTGAAACCCCATCTCTACTAAAAACACAAAATTAGCTGGGCATGGTGGTGTGCACCTGTAATCCTGCTACTTGGGAGGCTGAGGCAGGAGAATCGCTTGAACCCAAGAGGTGGAAATTAGTATTCAGCATCAATTTTTAAAATCTAGTTCAAAAAAAAAGATACTTAAGCAAGTTTTGTTCAGCAAATAATTACTCGATGATTTAGTCCTAGATTTGAGGTCAAGTTTCTCTCAAGGGGAATTATAATTATTCAAGAACCCTAAGACAGTAGAGATTAAATCGATTATTATAAGAAAAGTAACAACATTGAACCATTGCTTTCAAATAAGGTTATAACACCTTTATTCAGAGATATATAGGAGAAAAATAATTGGAAGAAATAGAATTTATGAGGAAAATTATGCTCTGCTCCTTACCCAATGTAAGTCTATTGCCTTAAGTCAGCTGAAAAGCTTGCCTCAGGCTTGTGAAGACCTAAGTATGGAGATTCAAAGGGTTTAGAAACATTTATAACAATTTTAAAATGTGTTTTGGAAACAATAACAAACTGGTCTGTATAAGTTCATATTTGCAGTGTTGTTGTTGTTGGTTTTTGTTGGTTTGTTTGTTTTGCAATGTTGGATTACAGCTAAATGGAAACTTTCAAAAACAGTCTTCCACCACAGGAAGTGTTTTTAGAAGCACTGTTAGAAAACAAATAACATGTCTAGCCAGGCACGGTGGCTCACACCTGTAATCCCAGCACTTTGGGAGACCGAGGTGGGCGGGTCACCTGAGGTCGGGAGTTCAAGACCAGCCTGACCAACATGGAGAAACCCCGTCTCTACTAAAAATACAAAATTAGCCAGGCGTGGTGGCACATGCTTGTAATCCCAGCTACTCGGGAGGCTGAGGCAGGAGAATCACTTGAACCTGGGAGACAGAGGTTGCGGTGAGTCGAGATCGTGTCATTGCAATCATGTCCAGCCTGGGCAACAGAAGCGGAACTCTTGTCTCAAAAAAATAAATAAATAAATAAATAAATAAATAAATAAATAAATAAAATAATGTATACATAAACATGGGTGGCATTCTAAGCTTTTTGTAAAGCAAAGTATTGTACAGGTTGCAGAAACTCAAAGTCTAGTTTCATTGAAGTATAATGTATCTAAAAGTTTAAAGAGAGGGAAGGTGTAAATTAACTTAGGCAGTCTTGAGTGCTATAGTTTAATTAGTAAGTAGTACCAGAAATCTTTCCTAATCTTTAGGCAAGAAAAGGTTATTACTGAAAATGAGACCATAATGTAGATAAATATGCTAGTTCTAGTTGCAATTTTTTTGTGAAGACACAATTCTAACTAGTGATCTTTCTCTCCTTCTCTTCTCACTCTCCCACCACCAACACAAAGCTTGAAGGAACAACGAATAACAAATAGTCTGTTATATTCTGGTACATTTCCCTATATAGCCAATGACTTATAAAAAAATTATTACTTCAAACCCAAGTTTCACCAAACATCTCAGGAAATGAGGTTTTGAATAGCTCCCCATCAGGTATTAAATATAAGCTCAAGTCATCCCATTACTTTTTTATACCAGAGAAACATTGACCCCCATTCCTCTTCCTTATTGCTGAAAAACAACTTATTAATATAAATTTGGAAAAAAAGGTTTATAATCTTGTCCTGAGAGGATTTATTCTGGTTTATTAAGATATACTATATTTGACTGATGGGGGAAAAAAAACTACCAAGAAGGAAGGAGAAAAAACTTTTCAGGAAGCCAGATTCCTAAACACTCATGATTTATCAATTGAAGCCCTTAGCATAAATCTCATTCAAGTGAATAGTTTGGTATGATGTAAACTTCAAAAATATGCTCTATGATGTATTAGCTGAACTCAGATCTTTCCTTTACTCTTAGTCAAAAATACCTATTGGAGAATATGTAAGCTATAATGAAGCAGATGTGTTTTAAAGAGCTAATTCAATAGTCTCCAACCTTTATTTACTTTTCTTTTGTTCTAACTGTGATAACATTCATTACAGTGATGTTGCATCAAATAATACAAATAGAAGACTTCTTCAGAAGCAATCATGAAGTTTCCTACCTGAGTTACTCCTTATATTATGAAGGATTAAAAGGAAAAAAATCTAATCCTGTATCTTTGCTAACCAATGGTTTTAATTATAATCTCAAAAGTCATGCTCTCAACTGAAAATGAATTTGGAAGAGACTCAGCAGAGATATTATTTTGAAAAACTACAAAAACAAAACCAAAAATACTTCTGTATTGATGCTAATAAAAGATATATTTTTAAAAGTTGGTATGATAACTTGTATACAATTATAAAATGAATATGTGGCAAATATTTTATTTAATTCATTAGTGAGAGCACCAGTAAGATGTTACTATTGGTTCATAGAATTCAAACTGTTTACATGTATACAGATAATCAAGAATGCTGAAATAAATTTGTAAATGAATGTAAATCTGATGAATATCCACATGGCAATAACCATTTGCATTCTACTGGACAAAATTTAATAATTTGTATAGACAAGAATTATTTGTGTTACTAAATAGTTCAAAGAAGATGAAAGGTACAAGGCCAAATAGAACCAGATCACCAGGAAAGGTGTGTTACACAGGACACTCAATACTTTTTGGGTTTTGTCCATTTCTATGCCATTCACAAATTTTCCCTACAATGCTGTCAACTGGAGCCCTCTATTTTTGTATGTTGTGTGCTATTGCTGTTCTTGTTGTTATTCTTTTCCCAGTGTATCCTAACCCAAGAAGAGACAGATAGTTAAGCTTCCTAAAAGTGGAATGTCCATACAATTGATTTTCAAAAAGCTTAGATGCAAAGCTTAGATGCAAAGCCACCTGACTCTGTGCCTAACGTCTTTCAATGACATGTATAAGCAGCCGTGTGCTCTATGTACAGGTTTCTTTGCATTCTCTATATGAAAAAAAAATGCATTTGTTTTTGATCCACTAACATTAATTGGTGCTTAAAAGAGCATGTTTGTTTCAGGAAATCTGCTTGACAGTCTGTGGTGGCAGAAGAAAAATTCCATAGACACTTTGCTCCACCAGTAGAGTAAGCATATAGCCTTTCAGATTAGGGACTAAGTGAGCATCTAGCCTTTCAGTAAATGGGAGTGCTAGAAAGCAGTGGGATGTTAAACCAGCAAATGGCTTCTGTGGCGGTGGCCTATGGCTTACTGTAGCTACTCTGTCTTACACCGTCAATTTAAAGCTCTGACCGAACACAACTTAAAGGTGATTGGTGCCCTCTGAAAAGGAGCTACTCGTTTCCAGAAAGGCCCTATTAAGCAGGCATCAATGTTTCCTGGAAACTTGAAAGGGATATCACAAGCCTGAGAGTCCTTGGTCCTTCTAGCTTACTCCTCTGAGCCTTCTTGGTTGATTAAGTCTGAGGTTCTTGTGTGAAGTGCTTTGGGGCAGTCCACACTGTGAGGTTGGCAACACAACACTTCTTTTTGTGATTAACTTCCCCAGGGCTTTCAACTCAAAACCTTGCACTTGCACTCACTTCACTTAAAATTTTACAAAAGCCAGAACCCCTGAGGTCTCATTGGCTTCTACTGAAATTTGTCTTCTCTGCCAAAAATTTATCTTCTTTAACAGAAGCCTATTTCCTCCCACCCATCCTCCCTTTTGGAAACTGTCCAGCTGTGGATCAGACCTCATATGCTCTTCTTCTGATATCCAAGATAAATCTGACTTTGTGCGTACAATCATTCTGATTCAAATAATTACATGCTTGGTTTAGTAGGGGGTGCCAGTCACAAATGTGATAATTTCTTCTTCCTGCAGCCTCACACAAAGAGGTAATTTGTTCCATGCCCCCAGCAACAGGTGAATATGGCACAAAACATGAGCAATGCATGCATGGAGAGAAAGCCACGTTTTATGGATAAAATGGGTGACAGAGAAATGATCCATGTGCACAATTACTAAATTTGCATTAATCGTTTTGGGATGGATGCTTTCATTGTATGAGTCTTGGGAAATTTGGCAGAGGAAAGCTGTTGCCTAGAGAATAAAAATAGCTTTATTCTTGCCGTCATAAGCCGGAGCACTGGGGGATTCAATTCTCTTGCCAACTTTTTGAAACTCCAGCCCAAGGCACTGGAGTGTCACTTAAAGCTCTGCACTTCTTAATCAAATTCCAAGTTTTTCATTTCCCAATACTTAGGTTTTATTTGCTCTCCAACAACAGTATCAAATGAGCTTGGTTTTCATTTTACAATTATGTTCTTTTTCTAAACTGGTATGAAAAAAAGTTAAAAGGTATCCCAGAGGTAAATATACAGAAGGTGAAATATAGTTATTAGTGTTGGTTTTTTTGGAAAGAAAGCTTTTATGTTTCTTACAAACCATTCATTCTAGTTCATAAATTGGCAGGAAGAAATGGTCACTCGCTTGAATGTCATCAAAACCTATGCTTAAGCCAGGTGAAAGTGAGATAAAATCTATGCCAGCAAGCTTGTATGAAGAAAAGTATATATTTCCAGCTGTACTACAACTAAATACAAGCATTAAAGGGCTTAGAGGAGAACAAATGGAAACATTATGGTTGGTGAGTTAGGGAACAAATCAGTATTTACACAGTCGCATGAATGAAGGTTACTATGGTTAACTTTCTCTTCCATTAATTATACCTAAATTGAATATCTTTTTTTTTTACTTGGGGTATAGTTCTTTACATGCTCACAAACTCAGACTGTCATTCTTGAACATCTTCTCCATCACTCCTATAAGCTAACAGCCTCTTCTTGCCTTATTGTGACCCCTCTTCCCTGCTCACACACACACATACTTCTTTAAGGCTTTTTTTTTTTCCTCCACCTCCTGTATTTGCTTCTATCATGTTTGTGAGAACTGGCATAAATCCTTTCCATTGGACCCAGTCTTTTTCCATAGACATTCTCCTAAAAAAAAAAAAGAAAGAAAGTTAAACTTTTTCCATTTGAGGCCACCCTCACTTGCAAACTAAACTTTGGTTATCCTTTGTTCTGCCTGCCAATAACATCTAGAGTAGGCCAAGGAGATGTAGGGTGTGCCAACAGCATTTATTACCCCTTTCAACTCCAGTGTGTTCCTTCCTCTATATCATTCCCCTCTTTTAAAACTTGTTTTTCCCTGTTTAACTAGCAAAGACAAGCAATATGTCCTGGTAGAAGGGATGGTAAAGAGGGGGAATGCTAATATTTTACAGAAGAAGTTAGACCTTATCTCCAGTAGGTAGAATAATGGTTTTTAGCCAACCTAAAAGTCATAACTAAGGCCCACAAATGAAGGCACCCAGTTGAGTTCAGTAAAGCTGCCTGCCCAACCAGAGAAGGACACAGATGAATGATGGAACCCAGTCATAACCAGAAGAACTGCCAAGCTAAGTCTCATCTAAATTGCCAAACTGCAGAATTAGGAATTAAATTCTTACTGCTGTAATTTACTAAATATTAAGGTGAAGTTGCACAGCAATAGGTAAATAATACAACATTTGCATCGCTACCATATTACTCCATAGGAAGAGTTTGCATCCCTGGGTCCTTGCATAGCTACTTCTTGCATGCATGGAATGATTTCACAAGCAAGTGGGTAACCTTTGCTAGTTTAGCTCTCAAACTGTTCATCTGTAAAAAAAAAAAAAAAAAAAAAAAAAAAAAAAAAAAAAAAAAGAAGGTGTTTGCCGAGTGCAATGGCTCATCTCATGATCTCAGTGCTTTGGGAGGCCAAAATAGGATAAACATTTGAGGCCAGGACTTTAAGACCAGCCTGGCAACATAGTGAGACCCCATCTCTAAAATATATATATATTAAAAATGAAGGTACTACCATGTGATATACAACACCACATTCAGCTCCATGACTCTAAGAATAAAAAGAAAAATGGATTTTAAAATATCCTTTTCTTTAAAAATAGAGCATGGCTGGTAGGTGCACCAAAGATGACTACTTCTTATTTAACTGGATGAGTAAGTTTTAGCAACTTTTAAAATGAAATTAATCTCTGAGTTGAATATATACACTTATTTCACACTTGCTTTTCTCTTTATATACCACCACAGCAAAAGAAACTGAAGGATGTGGTATAGTAACAAAAATAAACAGTAAACAACAGAAAAAGAAGGAGTGCTTGAATTATCAAATAATGAGCCCCATTACTAACCCCTAATTAAAAACACACACACACAGCACTGTAGTCTCTGTTTCTATATAATACAGATTTAATGGCCCAGCGCGGTGTCTCACGCCTGTAATCCCAGCACTTTAGGAGGCCGAGGTGGGAGGATCACGAGATCAGGAGATCGAGACCATCCTGGCTAACACGGGGAACCCCCGTCTCTACTAAAAAAATACAAAAAATTAGCCGGGCATGGTGGTGGGCTCCTGTAGTCTCAGCTACTCGGGAGGCTGAGGCAGGAGAATGGCGTGAACCTGGGATGCAGAGCTTGCAGTGAGCCCAGATCGCACCACTGCACTCCAGCCGGGGCGACAGAGCGAGACTCCGTCTCAAAAAAAAAAAAATAATAATAATAATAATATAGATTTAATAACTTTGATTTTGTATTAAAAAAATCTAGTAAGTTACTGTGATAGTACCGAGTGTCAACTTGATTGAAGGATACAAAGTACTGATCCTGGGTGTGTCTGTGAGGGTGTTGCCAAAGGAGATCAGCATTTGACTCAGTGGGCTGGGGAAGGTAGACCCACCTTTAACTGGGTGGGCACCATCTATTCAGCTGCCAGCGAATATAAAGCAGACAGAAAAACGTGAAAAGGAGAGACTTGCCTAGTCTCCCAGCCTACATCTTTCTCCTCTGCTGAATGCCTCCCGCCCGCAAACATCGGACTCCAAGTTCTTCAGTTTTGAGACTCGGACTGGCTCTTCTTGCTCCTCAGCTTGCAGATGGCCTATTGTGGAACCTTGAGATCATGCAAGTTAATACTTAATAAACTCCTCATATCTCATATATATATATGTGTGTGTGTGTGTGTGTGTCTGTGTGTGTGTGTGTGTGTGTGTATGTATATATATATGTGTGTGTGTGTGTGTGTTTGTGTATCTATATATCCTACTAGTTCTGTCCCTTTAGAAAACCTTGACTAATACAGTTACTTTATGCTTTCTGAAGTAGGGTTAATCACAACCACTAAATTTAATAGATGCTTTATTTTAAATGCAAGATAAACATACATTTTGTGTGTATTGTCAATTTATTTCCTCTCAGCTCCAAATTTGCATGTCTTGACTCTTACCTTGTGATGTTGAAGCTGGACTCTGACGTCAATTTCCTCAAGGCAGCTGACATGATGTTAGGCTTTGTCAATAGAGGGTGCTGGAGGGATGTTGAAAGACAAAATAGAGGCAGGAGCTTCTCTTCCTGGTTCAGAAGTTTCATCTGGCCAGGTGCCATGGCTCAGGCCTGTAATCCCAGAACTTTGGGAAGCCAAGGCTGGCAGATCACCTGAGGTCAGGAGTACGAGACCAGCCCGGCCAACATGGTGAAACACTGTCTCTACTAAAAATTAAAAAATGAGCTAGGTGTGGTGGTGCACACCTGTAATCCCAGCTACTTAGGAGGCTGAGGCAGGAGAATCACATGAACCTGTGAGGCAGAGGTTGCAGTGAGCTGAGATCCCGCCACTGCATTCCAGCCTGGGCGAGAGAGTGAGACTCCATCTTAAAAAAAAAAACAAAAAAAAAGGGGGGGTTCTTGGTTGTTGGTACAGCTCTCAGTAGTTGGGTATGCAATGACCCAGTGCAGTCACTCTCTGGCTAGTTCCTACACCACGGAGGTAGGATACACAATGAATGCCACGGTGGTGTACCTGATCCTATGGGTCAGCTCAGTCTGCTGACTCTGCAGCCAGTCCCTGTGCTCCCAGCTGGCTGCTTTCTATGAATGAACTCCAGCTTTTAGTGTTTATATTAACTAAGTTACACAATAAGCAATAAGTACTATCATATTGTTTTGATCACGTTTGACTAGCAGTCAACTATTACATCAAAAAATACACAAAAATTAACAATTCATATATGCTTTCTAAAGTTTCAAAAATAAACTTCAAAGTGGACAGTATAACTGCTCTATCAAATAATAAGCGAATTAACAGAGCTACATCCAGTCTGACTTTTTTTTCAGGAGAATATAAGTTCATTTACTGTAGTCGGAAGAAAGTAACATTATTCTCAATGTATAAAATATCAGTTATGGTTTTCAGAAGGTAACAATCTAAAATAATATCAGTACTGTAAACACTTATACAGTCTTATAAATGTCATGGAATTTTACTAAAGAGGACTAAACTCTCTAGAAATTCATTGTGGATATGGACCAGAAGCAGTTGCAATTTGACTCATAGTTTTTATTAGACCAGGTTCCCCAGAAGCAGATTCTAAGAAGAGGATTCTTTTGCTAGTGATATAGTAAAAATGTATTTCCAGAAGATGACTAAGAATGGAGATGGAGGGATGATGGAATTCGAAGAAACATATGATAGAGAGGAAACAAACAAACGGTGCCATTGCAGACAATGTCCCATAAGGGTAATATCAGCTTGCTACCACGGAATTCTGGCATATTAATCATGAGCTAGGTTGTCTTAATCTCGTAAGTTCAGTAATTGGCTAAGGGCAACTGAGCCAAACAACAGTGTGTGCTACTTAGCAAAAGAAAATAATTCTTCTGTCTTTCTCGGTGTCTTTATTTCAGATGCTGTCAGAACTATTCTGAACAACATAGAACAGAGACAAGATTTGGAATCAAATAACTTATCAAAAGATCAGGCCGGGTAAAATAGTGATGATCGGAGAAGGATTTAGCAGTACCATGGCACTCTCCAAGTCAACACCCCTTTCTTACAAAATAAACAGCCATGTTCAGAAGAAACAGAGTGAATCATGAAACTCAGATATTACGTTAAGTTCTGCTTAAGTATAATAATTGGAGGCTATAAAAGTGGAGGGGTTTTCCACGGACGTCTTGGGCCTCTTTTTCTTAACCGTCTCACTTTATGTACTTGTTTGAGACTCCAGGCTGAACGCAAATATTTAGGTATGCTTTCCAATTTTAGTTCAGAACATTTCTCTGTGATTCTATGCAGCCCGAATCTCAATCATATCAATCCTCTGACAAAGGTGTAAACAATGAAAGTAAAAGAGTAGACGATAAACTGCTGAGCCGAGAATAATAGCAGGGAAACAGGGTTTTTTAAAAGGCTGCAGCTAAAAAGAAATTTGGCAACTGATAAAATTATGATATGAAAAATCTGAATTTTACTCTCTCATAAATGAAATATAAAGACAAGCAAGATGGCTTCAGCATAGTTTAATATGACTAGGTAGGGATAGTTAAGAATTAGAGAGCACCAGTATCTGTATTTATGCCAGGTAATGAAACATCAGTCATATCCAGAAAGTGTATTTACCTGAAAATAAATCTCAGTTAGCTTAAAATTACATTCTAAGAAGTTAGGATATACAAAGAACGCCAAGAATGATGTGTTACAATGTCAAATGGTTTTGTTTCTGCCAGATTTTACCCTACATAAGGTAAATAATATATATTTACAGTTTCATCTTTGGCAAAAAAAATGAAAATGCAAATCAGATTTCACTCCTTTTCAAAAGAATCCAGGATATACCAAGACTAATCAGGTAAGTCGAACAAATCAGGAAAACTCAGTTTCAGGTTCACAAAGGTAAAATTAAAGAAACATTAATGACCTAGGAAACAATGAGACAGGTTGAAATAAGAGAAACAGCAAATAGAAATTTAGTTATACTATAAAGAGACATTTATTTATTCTTTTTCTCTCTTTCCCCTTCTTCTTCCTCTCTCTTTCCTAATGAGGAATGAACTACATACAATAAAGTGTATTAAGTGTACTAATTTTTAGCATACTGCTCAACAATTGAGTTTTTACACACACACACACACACACACACACATACACAGACCATTTTCAGCATCCAGACACCCAGTAAATTTCACTAGATATAATGATTATTCTGATCTCTATCACCATACATAAGTTTTGTCTACTTTTTAACTACTTGTAACTTGAAGCCTATGTATGTATTATTTGGGTCTGGCTTTTTTATAACCCAGGATTATATATTTAAAATCATCCATGTTGTTGCATGTACCAGAAATTTATTATTTTTTATTGCAATGTGTGTTAAATTGTGTGAATATGCCATATTTTAACCATTTTAATTAGGAAGAAATTACAAATTGTTTCTTTTTGGGGGCTAATATGAATACTGCAATAAATATTTTTGTAAATGCCTATTAATATACATAAGACTCATTTCTGTATGGTATAATCAGGAGTAAGATTGGCAGAACAGCGGGGATGAAACTTGGATTTATACATACAGTCAAACAGGTTTCCAAAGGGGCTGCTTTAATCTATACTTCCACCAGCAAAGTATCAGTGTTCCAAATATTTCACATTCTTTCTGGCATTGGTATTTCTCTCCAATTTTTTTTAACCATTCTTATGGATTTAAGTGGTATAACTTTGTGTTTTTGTGTTTACGATTTGAATTTCCATTATGACTAATGATATTAACTGCCTTCTCATGTTTATTGACTTTTTCTTTTTTGAGACAGAGTCTCACTCTGTCACCTAGGCTGGAGTGCAGTAGCACGATCTCAGCTCACCACAACCACCACCTCCCAGGTTTAAGTGATTCTCATGCCTCGGCCTCCCAAGTAGCTGGGATTACAGGCATGTGCACCCTGCCCAGCTAAATTTTTTTGGTATTTTTAGTAGAGATGGGGTTTCATTACATTGGCCAGGCTGGTCTAAAACTCCTGGCCTCAAGTCATCCACTCACTTCAGCCTCCCAAAGTGCTGGGACTACAAGCATCAGCCACCACGCTGGTGGCTATTTGATATCTCTTTTATGAAGTGCCTGTTCATAATTTTTGCTCATGTTTAAGTTGTATTGTCCATCTCTTTTTGTGATTTGTTTATCCTGACTTGGCTAAGGGATGCCCAGACAGTATGTCAAACATTATTTCCGGGTGTGTCTGGTAGGGTATTTCTGGAAGAGATCACCTTTTGACCTGGTGAAATGAGGAAAGCAGACAGCCCTCCCCAGTGTGGGTAGGCATCCCCCCACCACCATCCATTGAAGGCCTGAGTAAAACTATTCATAAAAGCCTGAGGAAGGGCCAATTTACCCTGTGCTTGAGATGATACATCCATCTTATCATTCCCTCAGACATTGATGCTTGTGTTTCTTAAGCTTCTGGACTCAGGCTATGACTTACACCACAGGCCCTCTAATTCTCAGGCCTTCGTAGTCAGACTAAATTACACCAATACCTTTGTTATCCACCTTGAAGATAGCAGATCATTGAGACTTCTTAGGCTTCATTACTGAGTTAGCCAATTTTGGTATGCTATTTCACACTTTCAATAATTTCTTTGGAAGAATAGATGTATTTAATTTTAATGAGGTCTAATTTTCTTTTATGGATGGTAATTTTATTGCCCTATTTAAGAAAGTATTGCCTCTGAAGAAATCATGAAGATATACCTCTATTATTTCTTGCAGGTAGTTCTTTATAGCTATATGAGAATTGAATATAATAGAAAATTGGTACCGTGAGTGTGGTATTTCTGTAAAGATACCTGAAAAATGTAAAAGCAACTTTGGAACTGGGTAACAAGAAGAGGACAGAAAAGTATGGAGGGCTTAGAAGAAGACAGGAAAAAAAGGAAAGTTTGGAACTTCCTAGACAATGGTGAATGGTTGTGACCAAAATGCTGATAGTAATACAGACAGTGAAGTCCAGGCTGAGGTTGTCTCAGTTGGAGATGAGGAAATCATTGAGAACTGAAGATCACTCTTACTTTTGCAAAGAGACTGGCAGCATTGTGCCATTTCTCTAGAGATCTGTGGAACTTTGAACTTGAGATAGATTACTTTGGGTATCTGGCAGAAGAAACGTCTAAGCAGCAAAGTGTTCAAGAGGTGACCTGACTTGTCCTTAAAGCATACAGTTACATGTGCTCACAAAGAGATGGTTTGAAATTAAAACTTATATTTAAAACGGAAGCAGAGGAAAAAGTTTGGAAAATTTTTAGCCTGACCATGTGGTAGAAAAGAAAAACTCATTTTCCAGGGAGGAATTCAAACATGCTGCAGGAAGTTAAATGAATAAAGAGGAGCTGAATTTCAATAGCCAAGACAATGGGGGAAAAACGCCTCCAAAGCATTTCAGAGTTTTGTAGCAGCCCCTCCCATCACAGGCCTGGAGGCCTAGAAGGAAAAATGGTTTCACGGGCCAGACCAAGTGCTCCACTACTCTGTGCAGCCCTGGGACATGGTACCCTGCATCCAGCCACTCCAGGTTCAGCTGTGGCTAAAAGGGGCCAAGGTACAGCTCAGGCTGCTGCTCCAGAGAATGCAAGCCAGAAGGTGCAAAGGCTTCCACACGGTGTTAAGCCTGTGGGTACATAGAGGACAAGATTTGAGGCTTGGGAGCCTCCATGTAGATTTCAGAGGATGTAGGGAAACAACTGGATGTCCAGGCAGAAGTCTGCTGCAGAGGTAAAGCCCTCATGGAGAACCTCCTCTAAGACAGTGCAGAGAGGAAATGTGAGGTTGGAGCACTCACACTTAGTACCCACTGGGGCACTGCCTATTGAAGCTATGAGTAGAGGGCCACCATTCTCCAGACCCCAGCATGAAGCTGTAAGGTGCACTTACAGCTTACACCATGCACCTAGAATGGCCACAGGCACTCAACATCAGCCCCTGAAAGTAGCCACGGGGGCCGTACCCTTCAAAGCCACAGGGGTGGAGCTGCCCCAGGCCTTGTGAGCCCACCCTTTGCATCAGTGTGGCCTGGATTTGAAACATGGAGTCAAAAGATTATTTTAAAGCTTTAAGATTTAATGACTGCCCTACTGGGTTTCAGACTGGCATGGGTCCTGTAGTCCCTTTGTTTGGATGAATTTCTCCCACTTGGAATAAGAGCATTTACCCAATGCCTGTACCCCCATTATATCTTGGAAGTAACTAACTTGTTTTTGATTTTACAGGCTCATAGGCAGAAGGGACTTGCCTTGTCTGATGAGACTTTGAACTTGTACTTTTGAGTTAATGCTAGAATGAGTCAAGATTTTGCAGGACTGTTCAGAAGGCATGACTGTGTTTTGAAATGTGAGAAGGACATGAGATTTTGGAGGGGCCAGGGTGGAATGATATGGTTTGGCTCTGTGTCCCCAACCAAATCTCATATTGAATTGTAATTCCCAATGTTAGAGGTGAAGCTTCGTTGGAGGTGATTGCATCATGAGGGTGGTTTCTAATGGTTTACCACCAACCCCCTAGTGCTGTTTTGTGATTGAGTTCTCACAAGATGTATGGTGGCTTACACTTATAATCCCAACACACTGGGGGGCCAAGGTGGGAGGATCGCTCGTGGCCAGGAGTTCCAGACCAGCCTGCACAAAATGGTGAGAACCTGCCTCTATAAAAAATATAGAGGCTGGTCTGGAATTCCTGGCCTCAAGTGATCCTCCCACCTTGGCCTCCCAGTGTGTTGGGATTTTAAGTGTAAGCCACCATACCTGATGCATATGAGCTTTAATATACTGAAAAGAGAAATAAGTATCTCATTGCCATTTTCTCAAAAGTAGGATAGCTTCATTTATGCTACTGAAATAAACATGGAATTAGGGTACAAAATTGGATTTTTCTCTTTTTTTGTCCTTGTTCCCTTTCAACTCCTCACTTAACCGTGTATTAAAAAGGCACAAACCTTCATTTTATGTTCAATATATATTAAACTTTACAGAATATGCTGGGCTGCTGGGATTCAAAAAGGTCCTTAAAACATCTAAGAACTTCTTACTGAATATTTAAACTTAACTCTTTAAAATTTAATGTTTCTTAAATTATTCTGAGTGATTTTTAAAATATAAAATTATATGAAAATGTATATGTATTAGTAAGAGGAGCAATATGAAATATTAATTTATTTTACTCTTATGTTTATCCTTTTTAGTACCTAAAGAACAAACTATAAAATACTCAAACACACCATGCAAATACATGCACATTACTCTGCTAAATATAGGAACCAAAGTAATCTATTTAGAGAAAAGGTTGGTAGAATCCAAAAGAGATTTTTGGAATATAATAATAATTAGGCTCATAATAATAATGATGTAACAATTATTAAAATGATGAGGATAACAATAAAAACATCTGAAATCCATTTAAAGCTGAGAACCTAGAGTCAACTTTCCATATTCGTGGGTTTTGCATCCACGAATTCAAACAACTGCAGATCAAAAATATATTTTTTAAATTGTATCTGTACTGAACGTGTACAGGCTTGTTTCTTGCCATTATTCCCTAAACAATACAGTCCAACAATTATTTACATGATGTATTAGTTCATTCTCACACTGCTGTAAATAACTGTAACTGGGTATTTTATAAGGAAAAGAGGTTTAATTGACTCACAGCTCCATAGGATGGACAGGAAGCATGGCTGGGGAGACCTCAGGAAACTTTAAATCATGGTGGAAGTTGAAGGGGAAGCAGACAAGTCTCACATGCCCCCTAGGAGGAGAAGAGAGAGAAGGGAATGTGCTACATGCTTTCAAACAACTAGATATCATGACAACTCTATCATGAGAAACATAAGGGGTAATTCCACTCCCATGATTCAATCCCCTCCCATCAGGCTCCTCCTTCAACACTGAAGATTATAATACGACATGAGATTTGGGTGGGGACACAGAGCCAAACCATATCACATGGCATTTACATTGTATTAAGTATTATAAGTAATCTAGAGATGACTTCAAATATAAAGGAGGGGCCAAGAGCCATGACTTATGCCTATAATCTCAGTATTTTGGGAAGCCAATGAAAAAAAATTACTTGAGGCCAGGAACTTGAGACCAGCCCCTAGAAAAAAATTTAAAAACTTAAAAAATTAGCCAGGTATGTGGCACATACCTGTAGTTGTAGCTACCTAAGAGGCTAAAGAAGGAAGATTGCTGGAACTCAGGATTTTTAGGCTTCAGTGAATAATGATCATGCCACTGTACTCTAGCATGGGTGACAGAGAACCTGTCTCTGAAATATTTTTTAAAAAATTAAAGATTTAAAAAATAAGGCATACAGGGAGATGGGCATGGTTTATATGCAAATGCTACACTATTTTTTATGACATGATAATCCACAAGTTTTGGTATCTCAGGGTGTTGTAGAATCAATCTGCCAGGATACTGAGGGACAACTGTGCCAGTATTTTATGTTAGTTCATTTATTTCTCCTACAAACCTTAAAGGTTATGTGTTATATAATTATTATATCTTTTTTGTTTAAAAAGGAAAACTCAAGCACAGAAAGGTTAAGAAAGGTGTTCAAAGTCACACAGATACTTAATGTTACAACCAGGATTTAACTAAGGATCTTACAGTACATAAGAATGACTTCACATGCCTATACTCTTAACCATCAGTCTATATTACCACTATTTTTTTCTAACATGTATCCATTGTTTTAACTAGTAAATAAATAAAAATACTAGCCAATGACATCTCCTGTTTGATGATTTCTCATAGAAAAGAAGGTTTAAAAATATGTGTGTGTGTGTGTGTGTGTGTGTGTGTGTGTGGTGTTATTACAATAACCTGACCCTTATCTACTGGGTTTATAAAATCAAACATTGAACTCTACTTAGGGCTCTAAGAGCCTGTTCTTCATCTTTTCTAAGCTTGGAAATAAAATGTTTTTTTCTCTTTTCCTTACAGGGGTGAGAGGTGGCCTTTTTACTAATCTCCAAGAGTGCTTGTGAATTAATTCAAACCTGGTAAAACCTTTCACTTGAAAGAATCAAGGTTGTTATGTTACAGGACCTCTGTTAAAGAAACAGAGGCTTTGAAGGTACTGCCCTGTCTTCACAAGTTATTTATTCTCAAGAAGAGAACATCAAAACTGCTCCAATTCCTTTCAGAAAAAGTGCTTATTTTATGTGTTTTATTTTGAGAACCAATCTGCCAAAATTACTTTAATCTTCTGAGTCATTCTTAAAAACTTTAAAGAATTAAATTCTAAAATATTCTCTTTGAATAAGAAAAGAAAATGAGGTGACAGTTCAATGGGCCACCAAGGAACCCTTCAAATAGGATACTCAGGGAGACAAATTAGAAACATTGTATAATTAAAACTTTACTGATCGTTTTAAATTTGGTCCTTTAACTTCCATCAGTTTACAAATTCTCATTTAAAAATGAACATAACCAAAGAATTGAAATAAGATTTTTTTAAAAGACAATCAGTTGACACTCATACTTAAACAAATTTCCCAAGCTCTGGGGAGGTTACTTTGCAGTGTGAATTATTTATTTAATTTTTCCTTTGAATGATGTAAAAGTTTCCACATGCCTACTTTGAAATTGTGAGAAAAACTCGAATGCTTCTGCTTTACGCTAAATGAAACAAAAAGGTAACTACAGACTTTCCATTTTTAACACTACATGTTCCCTTACAGTTATGTCAAGTGTTTTCTGCAATAAATTATATTCCTTCCAAAATTGAAAAGTACTACCATCTCCTGGGTATTCAAGAAAGTTGCATAAATGATTAAAGTGCTCGTTGTAACAACTCCCAATATGTTATATATAAACTTTTTGAGCTCTCATCCCAGTTAGCAGGAAGGCACAATCCAAAACCTGTGTTGAGACTTTCCCAACTTTTTCAATCAGCCTGTAAAATAAAGTGAAATGATTTCACCAGTTTCAACTAAACACTTCCAAGTAAATCAGAGTATAAAAGGATCGTTTTTAATCCCAAGACATTTTCAGGTCATGTAAAAAATGTTTGTCAAATATAATTGTTCTCTGTCCCTTTTTAAACATCATGGTGTTTGGCTTTGAAATGTATTTGACTATACCAAAATTGACAGTACACAGCAATTTATATGTAGATTCCAAAATGGGAGTACAAAGACCCAGGACCTCAAAGAGAGCCTGCAAAATATAATTATAAATTGGAATAGAGAGTATCCTCAGTTTCTGCAATCTACCTAGAAATAGTACTGAGTAGGAATATAGTATAGAATATTGTAAATATTCAAAAAACTACTCCTGGAAATGCACTTGTATTTCTAAGCTGCCTTTTCCCACTAAGGAAGCAATCACTGCACTTTCAGGCATAAATTATGTATATAAAAACAATACTCCTGTATTATGTGTGCTGTACAAAATACACTACACACACACACACTCACACACACACACACTTGTTTCTCTGTATCCACAAGGAACGGCTTTCAGGACCCCCCCCACCCCACCCCAGATACAAAAATCTGCAGATGCTCATGTCCTTTACGTAAAATGATGTGTGTGGTACTTGCATGTAACCTACATAGTTCAAATCGTATCTAAATTACCTATAATACCTAATACAATGTAAATGTATCTAGATAGTTGTCATACTGCATTTTTTATTTATACTATTTTTATTGTTACATTATGTTGTATTAATTTTTTGAATGTTTTTGATCATGTTTTACAGATCTGGAACCCACTGGTATGAAGGGTAAAACTGTATAAATGTAAAATTTAGGACTCAGAACAAAATTATTTGTGATTATTATTATTGTGATTGTTATTATTATTAAAATTATTGTGATTATTAATCCCATCTCCAGATGGGGAATCCCAGGCTCAGTAATAATAAATTGTCTAAAGTAATGTAATTAGTAAATGTTAGACCTGGATGCAAAGTTAATCCTTTACAGTTGAAATTCTATGCACTTTCCAGTATACCAGTGAAGAAAAACTATCTTAGACTTACTACTTTTAAAGACATGTTGATGCAAAGAGGCAACTCAGAAGATTTCTGAAATAGAGTTAAATATTAAATACTAAAATGTCATACTGAGAGGTTGCCACTGCTGAAATGTCCTTGTAAAAGCCACCTTTTTCTACATCCTCACCAATCAGACCTGCAGTCTAAAGTGATTGCACAGAAAGGTGAATGAGGTAAATCAATTCTTAAAACAAACCACAGGTGAAACTATACAAATGACTACTTTCAAAAGTTAATTATCTCTCCTGGGGAAAGACTAGAATCCCAGAAGGAATTTGGAAACCCTAATATATCATGGATTAAGTTCATGCCTTCTGAAATTGCAGTGATTTTCTCCACCCAAAGATAAGCTAAATGGAAGAACACCAGAGGAAACAAAAATAGAAACCGGATTTACCAATTTTTTAAAAAATAAAAAGATTGACTCTGCAAGCCTTTACTTAATCATCTCCCATTGACAAATGTAAAGCTCTTAAAGTGTTGCAACAGGAGTCATGTTCAAAGAGTTACAGATAAGCCTTGGTTTCAAGGCATATCATATATTTCACATCATTCATGGTCTTCACCATCGGAAGTTGTATTCTCATCTACTAGATCATCAGCTGGATGATATTTATTGCTCAGAAGTCAATCATTCTTCAGCCATTGTTCCCTTTAGAACACTTACAAACATCTTTCCTAGCTAGCCAAAAAGGAAGAGAGCTAAGAGATTTGGAAAAAAAAATACTGGAGTAGCAATGTATGTGAAATTATACCAACAGTTTGACAATTCATAAATTTGTGTGAAATGATTCCAGTAGTGTCCAAGATGAAGTAAGTTTACTATAGCTTATAGCTTGCCATGATAATAACTAAAACTTTGGACAGAATACAAAAAGAAACAATGCAAAGACTTTAAAAAATAGACTGTAACAGACAGATTGGGTAGGAAGTCAAAAATTGAATAAAGTCTAGTATGGAAGCAAGTTAGTAGGGTTTTTTCCTCCTTTATCTCTGACATTTGATTTGAAAGCAAGCTGAAACCAAGAACTGCACAGAGAGCATGGGTAGCACATTCTCTTAACGAAATCATATTTTTAAAACAAAGGAAATGGGAAAAGGAAATTCTTCAGCTACAGAATGCAGAAGAAAGCTGGTGGGTTGCTTTTTCTTTCTTTTATTTGGTTTTTGTTCCTTCCCTAAACCTGCTTCAAATTCAGCCCAGTTGTTCTGTTACGATAGCATAGACACCTAAAACTTTAAGGGAAATGTATCACTCATATTGCTGGTGAAAATGCAAAATAGTACAAATACTCTGTAAAGCAGTACAGCAGTTTCCCGTAAAATTAAATATGTGCTTACCACAAAACTCGACATTTTCACTCTTGAGTAATTATCCTATAGAAATGAAAACATAGTTTACACAAAAACTTACAGAGGAATATTTATAGTATCTTTATTCACAATGGCCCCAAATTAGAATTCAAATGTCCTTCCAAATAAAAAGTGTGGTATATCCATGTTAAGAATACCACTCAGCAATAAAAAAGGAAAAGGGTAGTAATAAATGCAAGAAGCTGGATGGATCTCAAGGGAATTCATGCTGAGTGAAAAAGCCAATCTCGAATTGTCACAAACTGTATGGTTCCACTTATGTAATTTCTTCAATGACAAATTATAGAAATAGTGAATAGATTAGTGGTTGATAGAGGTTAGAAACCAGGGGACACTAGGGCAGGAGAAGGTGGCTATGATTATTAAAGGGGTAGATTACAGATTCCTGTGATGGAATTACTCTATATCTTGAGTGTTATGGTAGTCATACAAATCTACACATGTGAAAAAATTGCACAGAAGAAATGCACACACACACAAATTAGTGCACGTAAAACAGGTGAAATCTGAAGAAGATAGGTAGATTATATCAATTTCCTAATTGTGATAATGTACTATAGTTATGCAAGATGTTACTATGGGGAAAAACTAAGGAAATAGGAAATGGCGTATGGGATCTCTCTATTATTTCTTATATATTCATGTTAATGTACAATTAGATCAAAATTTTTTTAAAAAGTAACATCTGGGAAAAAATCCTGTATAGCCATATATAGGTAATTTCTTGGTTAGCATTGCCTTTACTGCATTCCATATGTTTGGGTAGTTGTGTTTTCATTTTTATTTGTCTCTGACTATTTTCTAGACTTGTGATTTCTTCTTTGAACCACTGGTTGTTGAAAAGTATGTTGGTTAATTTCCATGTACCCATGTATTTCCAGATTTTTTCCTGTTATTTATTTTTAGATTAGTTCTACTGCAGTCAAACAACATAGTGCATATGATTTCAGTCTTTTTAAAAACATATTGAAACTTGTCCCATGGCCTATCATTTATCTTTAGCATTTGAAGTTGTTTTCTTGTGACAGCATACATTTTATCCAATGTGACCATATCTATCTCTTAATTGGTGTGTTTCAAGCATTTACATTTATTATTACAAGCCAGTCCTCCAATGTATATGGAATTGGGCATAGCTGAAATAATCTTGAAAAAGAACAAAGCTGGAGGACTCACGCATCCTTAGTTCAAAACTTACTATGAAGCTACAAGAATCAAAACAGTATGGCACTGACATAAGGATAGATATATAAATAGATAGAACTGATTTGAGAGTCCAGAAATAACCTCTTACATCTATGACTAATTGAGTTTTTTACATTAAAAATATGCATTTAATAACATCTACAATACATTAAGTTGAACTTACAGAAATAAAAAGTAAAACATTTGGAAATTAATCTGAGAATACAGACAGATCTATAGGAAACAAACTATAAACACAAAACCCAACAAGTTTGGTGGTGACAAGAATTAATATTTAAAACTCAATTTATATTCTAATGACTCTAATTAGGTTAATTGCATCATACAATGGTCCATATTTTTCTTCTATGACTTGCATAATATTTATACTTTGAACAAATGTGAACCTAAAGGAGCCAATCATTCAAGATGGAGCCCAGGTGGCTAAATGAGCCTCAATTTTAAATAGATCCAAGTGGCCATTTGTTGACTAGACATCACACATGTATTCTTTCTTTGAAAAGAATTCTTTGAAAATCCAGACCTCTGTTTAACTTTGGAACTTCAACACTCACCTTTACCAACCACTCAGGCCTGAGTTTTATCAACCAATCAGGGCTTAGCTGTATAAACCAACCATTCAGAACTAAGCACGTTTGAATTCTTTATTTGAATAAACAGACCTCATTGGGAACCTAGGAATGAAATTTTGCTACAAAAACCGAATCCTCCCTTTGTTCTCTGGAACATGCACCTTCATTTTACATCAAAGGCTGCATCTCTCTGGTTTGCAAATTGTTCAATGGAATAAAATCCCTTTCCTCAAAATTCGTTTTCAGAGAACTTTTGTTCACAATACTGAGCAGAAAGTTTCTGGGTTTAACCAACAAGTAATTTTCTGTTCATGTTTCTTTGCAGTGGAGGTTTATTCATCCTTCCCAGGATGGACTGGAAAATTGGCAGTGCCCAGGTCCATCACAGGACAGATACTCAGGACACACTGATCTCAGAGAGGTGAAGGAACAAAAAAACTGGATACAGTGGCTCATCAGCAGAAACACATGGGTGTAAGGATTTGGGATCCATCTTCAATTTAGGAAAATAATTTTTTTTCCATGTTCATATACGAGAAAATCCCCATTTGCTGTAACATGGGGTCCACACAGGAGATAGGCCTTGTGCTGGCAAAGAAGTAGCCTCCCGCCCTCAAACTCAGAGTCCAGGATACACACTCTGAAGTGTAATCTTTCCTTGTTGATCAAGAGATTTTTTGCAAGTTGCCAGGTTCCATTCTTCGCCTGTTCCCATACCCACCTCCCAGTCATGGTCACCAGAGGTAAAAGGAGGAGAGCCCAAGACACAAACTGTGAAGTCGAATCTCTCAGCAAGCTCTTGCTGATTCTGTTTGATATGCTTCCCTTGGATGCTCCAGAGGTCATCAGAAATAATAAGGAAGTTATGGGTCATGTCAACATCCAAGGTCACGTCCACTTGGAACTTCAGCATTCTAGGATTCATCTGTAGAAAAGCTTTCAGCTGGGGCTTCATTTCCTTGATATTGGGAATCTGCTTTCATAGCTGCCAGTTGGACCTGATGTCATTTTTCTGAGAAACCACTATGCAAAAGAAGAATAATAAACCTTTTCTATGAGGCTCTTTCTGCAGTGAATTGACACTGTTGAGGCAGAAGATGCATACACGTTTCAGGTATATTGGTTCTCAAGATAGTTTCAGGTACATTGGTTTCTCAAGATAGGTTGACCAGATGGGAAATCTGCTTAAAGCTTGTAAGAGTTTGTCCATGTCCACTCTTCTGTGCTAGAATCTCTTCTATACTCCATTTACTTCCACCAGTAGTTTAGGTCTTGTGGGGAAGAGACACAGGAGAGCCTTTTATTGATGAGACTCCTTCCTGTCTCTTTAGCCACACCCTGCCTTGCCTCTTCTAATCAGATTTTGATTTTTAATTATATCAGATAATTAGGGCTTATATTGTATTTTTATTGATATATCATAGCTGTATATATTCTGAAGGTGCATGTAATATTTTCATACATATATATAATGTGCAATGATCAAATAGGGTAATTGGGATATCTGTCACTTAAAACATTTTTCTTTGTGTTGAGAACATTACAATTCTCTGCATCCATTTAAAAATATACAAGTTATTGTTAATTATAACTATTGTGCTAATTTATTTTTAACAAATTTTCAGTTTATTTAATGAGGCAAGCATAGTGACTTCAATTGATGATACTGGGCCAACTGGATTTCCACATGTAAAAGAATGAATGTGGATTCTCACCTCACCTCACCTCACGACATATATAAAATTTTATTACTAATGTAAGTGTAAAAACTAAAACCATAAAACTCTTAGAATAAAACGTAAGAGTAAATCCTCATTACCTAGGTTTGGGCCATGAATTCTTAGATATGCCACTGAAAACACAAGCAAAAACAACAAAACTAGATAAACTGGACTTCATCAAAATTAAAAATGTTTTTGTATTAAAGATTAAGAAGGTAAAAATATTACCCAAAGAATGGGAGAAAAAAATTGCAAATTATGTATCTGATAAGAGTTTCATATTCATTATAGGTAAGGAACTCCTACAAAACAACAAAAAACACAAAATCCATTAAAATATGGTCAAGGAGATTGAATAAACATTTCTCAAAAGAAGTTATACAAATGGCCAATAAGCACATGAAAAGGTGCTTGACATCATTAGTCATTAGTGAAATGTAAATCAGAACCATAATGAGATACCATTTGATTCTTACTAGAATAGCTATAATTTTTAAAAAAAACTAATTGTTAGTAAAACCGTAGAGGAATTGGAACTTTGTACGTTGCTAGTGCATTAAAAAAATTGTTAAGAGGGTAGATCTTATGTTAAGTGTACTTACCAGAATTAAAAATAAAAGAATGTAATATGGTATAGCCACTGTGGAAAACAGTTTGCTGGTTCCTAGAAAAGATATTCAAAATAGCCAAAAAAATATAAAGTGTCAAAGTGTGTATCAACAGATGGATGGATAAACAAAATGTGATAGACAACATACAATGAAATATTACTCAGTCATAAAAATGAAGTTCTGATACACACTACAACATAGATGAACATTGAAAACATTATGCTAAGTAAAATAGACCACACACAAAAGGACAAATATTGTATATTTCCATTTATATGAACTATCTAGAATAGTCAAATTCCTAGATACTTCAATAATTTCCAGAGAGGCTTCCTTCATTGTGTGATATTCTTTTTGTTTTACTGGGACCATTTTCTTACAATATGAAAATCTTTCCAAATTATATGTTTCATTTTGGGGAATCTTGGCCATCTTCCCAGTTTATAATTTACAGAAAGTGCACCCAACATATAGCAATTATGAAAATTGAACAAGAATATTATTATTAAGTAGCTCATCAAGTCAAAGGAGTTTCATGATTTTCTAATGGAATGGGTTGGCTCAATCTCTAACAATCGACAGGCCAAGCCTATCATCATATTTAGACCTCTAATTTGCCTCAGGTTCAGTTCTGTTCCTGTTAAAGGACAATGACCATTGGTCCTCTGACCCTTGTCATTAATCATTTTAGAAGTTATGCCACTAAAATTTTTAATAATTTCCATAAGTTTGAAGAAGTGCTCTTTTTTTGCACAGTGATGAAACTCCAGCTATCTTCTTTATTCTGTTTCTTCTTGAAGATTCATGAGCCACATTAACGGTAACTATTTCTGATTTTCCATATTAGGAGTAATCATTTTTCTCCCAATGTATTTTTAATAAGTCCGATAGTGAGGAGTATTACAATTTCAATCCTTTCAAAGTGTCTAAAGCGAATAGTGGCCATGCCTGTCATAACTGTCTCTAGGACTTTGAGTTCTTTTCCTGACTAGAGGTTCAGCTACTTGCAACTTCCAAGACACTCCCTTTTCTCAGGAAATTGTTCTATATTCCATCTTCCAATTCCACTAACTTCTCCTGCCTGTTCTCTGCAGCAGAGCTTTCACTACTGATGCAAAATTCCTCTGCAATTGCCCCCTTGGACTTAATGTTTCCAAACTCGCAGGATATGCAAAAGTTTAGAACCAATATCATATATTCTTTATTTACTGTGATTCTTAATCACTCAAAGCCAAAAATCAAACTTTTATAACTAAGAATTGCGTTGAAGTCATAAATGTTCCTTTCAATACCATACAGAAACATCAATCATCGTTGGTCTCACAATAACCATACAAAATGAGATTTGTAGTTGTAGGTGTGACTTTGGATGATCTGTAGTAAGTATGTCGTATTTATTGAAATCCCATTGGAAAGAAAACTCATGTCTATCCCTTTCCATTAAGTAAGATCCTTTTATTTGAAACATTGTTCACTGAACTAAAACTCTATGCATAGTGATTTATTGTACTTCATGTATGGGTTTTTGCAGTTATGATCTAATGGTGATAGAAGCAGGGTTATCAGCATGCACTAATGGCCTTGTAATATTTTCCTCTCTCTTCTGAGGCATAGGCCTATTACAATGTATTTACATCTTACATTTGAAACCTTTTAAGTTATGCATTACATATTCATAGGTTTTAAATTATCTGCATCTACTTGAAATAATGTAGACAAATCTTATGGTCCCTTTTGGGTTCTTAATAGATCTTCCTCCTCCCTACCACTGGGATTTAAACAAAGGTCTATAGCTAAAAATAATGGCTACATTTATGTTCTTTCTGCATGTGTCATTCATGGACACACATATACCACACCACTCTAAGTGTAAATGTAAAATAAAATAAAGTTTATTGTGGAAACTCACAAGCAGAGATGCAGCAGAGTGCATGACTCTTCCATTCTCCTGATGACAAGTAGAGAGGCATGCTTGGGTAGAGCACAGCTGGAGAGCCTCTGAGCTTAGCTTCTGGTATCAGGCTGTTGTACTAATTCAAAAGTGTTATGCCAGCCACTTGCTAAACCACCAAAAGTGTGTAGGTGTTTGTGAGGGGGATTTGGGAGGAGGATGAGCCTCAAAACCATCCAAAGCTTTTTCTCCTCGGTAAATCCCGTGGCCCTTGGTTGTTCATTAAATGTGAATCTTCCTACTAGTTCTAATGGATCCTGAGTGAGAGTCATTCTTGTATAGTTGTCTGGGAGGTCTCCTGCTTCCTGGATAGCAAGTCACTGCTTGAAACAATTGTAAAAGATCATTTTGGCCTTTGCATCCATATGTGAAATGGGAAATTTACACCCACCACACACTTTCTGGGGTCAGAGATATTAATGCCTGAGGTCTGTCATCCCTTTTTGATTAAAAGCCAGGCTTTATATCTACTTTTAAGGAAAAAAAAAATCCCTGCAGGGACTCAGGAATCATTCTTATTAAAAACAACTTCTGGGGGTAAAAAAAAAAAAAAATAGTTGTATAACCATAAGAGGCAATGTCACTATCTAGATTCATGTCTCTTCAGGTATCCCCAGACTGAGCGACATACACCACCATCCACCCACCAAGGTCATACACTACTCATCTACCCACTGAGGTCATACACCACCCATCCACCCACCAAGATCATATACCACCCATCTACCCACCAAGATCAAACACCACCCATCCACCCACCAAGGTCATATACCACCCATCTACCCACCGAGGTCATACACCACCCATCCACCCACCAAGGTCATATACCACCCATCCACCCACCAAGGTCATATACCACCCATCCACCCACTAAGGTTATATACCACCCATCCACCCACTGAAGTCATATACCACCCATCTACCCACCAAGGTCATATACCACCCATCCACCCACTGAGGCTATATACCACCCATCCACCCACCAAGGTGATACACCGCCCATCCACCCACCCAGGTCATATACCACCCATCTACCCACCGAGGTCATACACCACCCATCCACCCACCAAGGTCATATACCACCCATCCACCCACCAAGGCCATATACCACCCATCCACCCACTAAGGTTATATACCACCCATCCACCCACTGAAGTCATATACCACCCATCTACCCACCAAGGTCATATACCACCCATCCACCCACTGAGGCTATATACCACCCATCCACCCACCAAGGTGATACACCGCCCATCCACCCACCCAGGTCATATACCACCCATCTACCCACTAAGGTCATATACTACCCATCCACCCACCAAGATCATACACCACCCATCTACCCACCGAGGACACACACCACCCATCCACCCACCAAAGTCATATACCACCCATCCACCCACCGAGGTCATATACCACCCATCTACCCACCAAGGTCATACACCACCTATCCACCCACCGAGGTTATATACCACCCATCCACCCACCAAGGTCATATACCACCCATCCACCCTCCAAAGTCATAAACCATACATCCATGTACCATTGTAAAAGCAAACATAAATTTTAAAAATATTAAAAGTGGCCAAACTGTTTCTGCTCAAACTCTCCTGGTGTATTACCCTATGACTCCTGGATATACTGTTGCTCAGCTAAGATAGAGGAGATAGGGCAGTATACAACTTTTACAGAGCAAGAGGCAGCCAGTTCAGCTAACCTTTTAGATGTTATTAATGGAGAGGCTAGAATTAGTGGAAAATATAGGATTCTATTAATGTCAAGATATTTTCCATTGGTCATCCTAGTCAAATATGGTGGCTCTATTACTATGATGAGTGCAAACCTGGGTACAACAAGCAGGGGTAGAGATGATGGCCACATATGTCTGTTTGGATTTTTCAGCACAAACTGCAATTCTCTGCATCAACCTCCTGAGTAGCTGTGATTACAGGTGCCCGCCACCACGCCTGGCTAATTTTTGTATTTTTAGTAAAGACGGGGTTTCACCGTCTTGGCCAGGCTGGTCTTGAACTCCTCACCTTGTGATCTATCTGCCTCAGCCTCCCAAAGTGCTGGGATTACAGGCGTGAGCCACCACACCATGCCCAAATTATTTCTTTTAAATGTGGTCACATCACATGGACAGGTACACATGTAACACTAAGATTGAGTTCATGATTGAGTTGTTTCAATGAGAGGTAGCTGCTAAAGGCAGCACTTTCTTGCCTTTAATAGTCTAGTCATAAGTGACTCAAAGCCAGACCATATATTAATGTACCATGTCTACAATAACTATACCATCTATCTATATAGATTTTTATTTCAGTCAACTATAGCAATGTACCATGCATCTATATAGATTTTTATTTCAGTCAATTTCAGATGGGCTATTCCATGATCAAGATGACAAAAGTTTAGTTTATTGTGTAGAACCACCAATGCTGTGAGTTGTCAACAATTTACCATCACTATGTATGGCAGATGGTTGTGGCACTGCATAGGATTTATCCACCTTGAAGAAAAGTTATTTCTTTTTCTTTAATCAGTGACTCACGCTTTTTCTAAGGTGGAAAATCTTATTGGCAAAACTCCTACTGTGCTAAGGGTTTCAGTGAACAATGTTTCAAATTTGGATAAAGGTGTAGGTGGGCCAATTTATGAGAAATGAGTAGGGAGTTGCCTGTTCATAAAGCTGATTAAGACTCAGAAACCAAGCCTAGCTGTTGATTGGTTGTATCATGTCCATTTTTAAATAGATTATTTTTGGGCTTACCTTACCTTAAAATTCTTACATAATTTTTGGTTTGGTAAGAATGCTCTGCAGGAAAAAGTCACAAATCTTCCTTTAGTGAAAATGATTTGCCTTCAATAGGGCCCAATCACAGGCTAACAGCTGTTGATAAACATTGGGATAAAGTTCTCAAATCCAAAAACCCAGAAGCCACTGAACACTGGTGGAGATTATTACTGCTTTTGTTTGTTTGTTTGTTTGTTTGTTTTTGGTAAGGCTCTAAATAGCTATAAGATTGGTCTCAGGAATAAGGAATTTGGGCCCTGAAGTAATTGATAGCTCAAGAACAGGGTTTTTCTTACTGATTAAGGAGGGTTTTCAAGGTTGTGGCCTGCCCATCAAGTTTGGACAGTAACTTGCAGCCTTGGGATAGAGATTGTAGTAACATGCACAAGTATAGAATTCATTTTCTCCAATATCCAAAGAGGTCAAACAATTGATGGGCCTCCTTCTTTCCAGGGGGAGGCAGAAAGGCCATCAAATTTAACTTAATAGACTGAATTATCTCTAAGGATTGAAGTCTAGTTAGCTCCGAAGTGTGCCAGTCTTAGAGTCTATCCACATTTAAGGTCCTATTCATATTTAGTCACTTGGGCTTAGATGCTATGTAATGCAATGAGAAGAGGTTTTTCTTTTTTCATTGGTGACAACTATCAAAATAATATCCACATCCTGGAATGTTTAGACCTCATCTATTAGTCCACAATGTATTCAGATTTGTCCAGCTTCACTTGCCAGGGAAGCTTGGACAAGTAAAAACATTTTATGTTGCTTGTCAAGTAAAGAGAAACTGATGTGGGGGCTTTATTAAAGGGGTATGGAAAAAAGAGCATTAGCAATACCCAAGGTTACATATAAAATATCATTGGTGATGGCTATTTTTCAGTCATTGTAATGAGATGCTGCATTACAAGAACAACAGTTTCTTGTTTGTAAGCCTCAATAGTCCACAGTGAATCTCCAAGTACCAGTGACTTTTAATGACTTTCACTGGCCAGAATGGGAGATTGTTTTTATAGCACCCTTGCCTCCAGTGATGCTTGGATGAGGAGAGTACCTTTTTTTTTTTTAAACATCTCATCAGAGGTGACATTGTTTCAGTGTTACAACCATTGACAAGTTTTAAGCTATTAAGCAGTTCTGAGCCACGCATTCAGCTACTAAAGAAGCCACCACCAACAGTCACAATGAATGCATCTGATCAGTAGGTCCATGCACCCACGCACTCAGAACATTCATATGAATCAAAAGGCAGGATAACAGAGAAGAACAAGCACAGTTCAGAGCCCCTTCCCTTTCCAGGATCCTCCTTCAAGAAAATGATCATTAGCCAGTTGAAATGTGATTTGATCAAAATTTCCTTAAATCAAACAGTTCAGGTTTTCACTTCAATTCATTGAGTTGTCTGCATTTTTCACAGAAGAGGCAGCCAAATACTTTCCAGGCATTCATGTCAATCAATCTGGATGCATTTCTGAGCAGCTTCTGTTCTTGGCTTATACCTAGTATTTTCATTCTCTATAAAAAGTCTCGACCTTCCCTCCACCAGAGTGTTGCTAGTTTTTGTAACATTTAAAAATATCTTTTAGTTCCCCTCATCCTCAGCCACTGCCCTCGGTGTAGCTCCTCTCTATAATTGTATCAGCCATCTGTCTTTAACCCATTTGCAATGAATGGGATTCTCCCCACTCCCAGCCTACCACCCTTCCCCACCATCTCAACGCTCCGGGACCCTGCCTTCTTCCTGCTAGTTACCTACAGCAGCGTCATTATGTTGTGTTGTATCTTTCCCGGGAAATCCTCACTCTGAGATTTCAGATTGTGGATTTTGCTGCCACCTCCCAATCACTGCATAGATCTAAACAGACACTACAAAGAACCTACTGCCTTTCATACTTGGTACACATTATGGTTAACTCATCCAATCTGAGTCTACAGAATATTCAGTCATCAGCCCTTCCACTTTTCCGCCCCAGAGAAGGAATATAGTTGAACTCTGCTGATTCCAAGAACATAAAGCCCAAAATAGAGTCTCATGTTCCTTCATGGTTGCCTGTTATTATGCAAAAGAGTCATTGACCCACCACTGCAAATGTAAGATAAAAGTTTTTGGGGGAAAAGAAAAAGTACACTTTCTTGTATCTTCATAAGAGGTAATTTTTTTACAACTTGGAGCAAGGTATTTCCTGCTTAAGATTCAGCTTTCCCAGAGAGAGTGGAAAATAGAAGCAGTTCTATTTTCTTTTTCGATGATTACATTTCAAAGGGGTGGCTCCCAGGTCCTTGAGAAAGATATTCCTGGGTTGTAAAAATGGCAAGAAGCTTTAAAAAGATTTAGATCTGAAAGGAGCAGAAAACAAAATTACAATTACAATTTTCTAAAGTAAATGCTCTAAGAAAAGGGAGGTGGGGGCCTAGAGTTAAGAAGAAGCTTGCCTAAAATTAAGCAGAGGGAAATGTTAAGGACTTCTTGGTCACCAGGTGTCCTTCCTGGACCTAACAATCATCAACTTGGGGAGCTATGAATGAAAGGAGACTAGCTCCAGCTCTAAACTATTCAAATAAACAGCTATTATTCAGACAGACACTATAGACGGAGCCAGTGACACTAAGCCTAGGAAATAAAATGAGTAAAGAAGAAAGAAACTAAGAAGCGGGGATCCAAAAATTACCTTCTTTGGATAGACAATGGAATGTGAGTCAAGCAAGGGACCCAAATATCAGCATGACCTCTTCCTGACTCAGGCCCCTGCATTCTTCCGCCAGCCATTGGATACTTCATCAATGGCAGGTGTTTAAAGACTCTGGCATCAAAGTAGTTTCTCTTCCCAGGGATGTAATGATTCACCACCCAACAGCTGCATTTCCTTTGACTGGAATGTCCTTGACTTGAAAACCTCTTTGAAACACACTGGAACTGATTCATCTGCTTTATGCTGACATAGTCCTCAATTAACTGAGCCTCACACATTTTCTACAATGCTACCAAGTAATAGATACTGATGCTTTCCTCTCAGGCCAGCCAGGAGTCAAGCACAAGTCAATGGGGCATTTGGATGGAGTAGCCAGAATTACTGGGAAACCAAAATTAGCAGATGGGCACATGAAGTCAAGCAGAAAGGGAGTAAGACATGCCAACTGCCACCCTCTTTTTTATGGCACTCATCATTACCAGTTAAATCAGTGGACACTGCAGTCATCTTTTTTACCATAAATGTATTAAAAACATTTAGTTTTACCTTATCAAAAATTGAACATTTAATAACTCATCTTTCTCCTCAACTGACTCTCAGTGCTGCCATTTAGCTTTTTAAACCTTGGAAATAATCCCATCATTCATTTCTGTAAAAGTTTTAGTGGCTCTTCTCAACTTCAGAATAAAGCTAACACCAAACCCCTTAACCTAGCAAAGAAGATTTAAAAATCTCAAACATATTTCTTCCCAATTCCACACTGGTGGGGACTTCATGTACTTGTGGACATATGAAAGGCAATCACTAGAATTGTGCTGTACAGTAAACACATCCAACAAATTTCTTCCAACCATTTCCAAATGGAGCTGCCTTCCCACTCACAAACTGTTACTATATTGTTATTTGAAGCCAAAGAAATAGTTTTCACAGTTGGGGTCTAAGTCTCTCATCTGATCACCCAATGAGCAGAATGTAACCCCTTTAGGGCATAGATATGTTACATTCACTTTTATTGTCCACACTAACTATAAGACAGAGCCTGGCTCAAAGTTGATCCTCAGTGAAAATGTACCAAATGATTGAAATTAATTAATTATAAATAAATGAGTGGATAAATGACCATGAAACGACCACTTGGAAATAACTTACAGCTCTGAAAAGAGAAATGTAAATATGCACTAGAAGGGATGAAAGTTGTGGTGTTACCCTAGATTAATTAGGCTAGACCACTGAATTAATCAACCACAGATTTACCCTACACAAAAACACTATATAGGATACATGGCAAAAATGGCATGAGGGTTCTTTTATCTTATTCATCAACTTCTCTGGAAAGTAGGAGAAGGCATTCTGTTTCCTGAAATTACTTTACTTCAGAATCTTTTTCAGTCTCTAGTATTGATTGACCTTCATCAATTTTAGCCTCGAAATGATAAAAAGGGTGAAACATAAACAAAGAGCCGCCTCCACAATTTAGGTGGAGAACATTCATCAGCGTGAACCGCTCTAACTTAAAAGCAGTGAGGAAGAGTAGTCTCTCAATGCCGAAGTATAGTTCTCAGCTTTAATGAAAAAGAGACAATTAGAACAAAGGCACTTGCTCACTTCAAGTCACAATTCATCAAGCTGTCAAGGACAATAAAATGCTACATACCTAATCTTTCCTGTTAACCATAATGTAGGCAATGCAATTACATGGTTGCAGCCAACTGGCAAGAATTAGAGGAAGAATTAATGTAAAAACCCTGTGAAATTTTCTGTTCCAGTAAATGGTGTCATTCATATTTAAAAATCTGGTAAAGAAATATTAAGTATAAAGTGATTTAGCAATAAATACTTCTTATTAGGCCAATTTTCTTTCTCAGCAGTTTTAGAGACATGTTTTTAAGTATATAAGCAAGGAAAAATCAATTAGCACCACAAAGTTCACTGTTAAAATTAAAACCTAATGATAATTAAAACCTAGGTGAAATGGAAAGTGGTAACACACTTTATAATACATGGAAATGAGAGAGGACAGATAAATTTAATTTCATAAGTAGTCAGAATGCTTTCAGTACACTTTTTCCATAAATGGTGGTTCCATATGCACACAGAAGAGGAAATTATAGATGACTATGAAATTATATTATTAAATGTAAAAAGCATTCTAAATGACCTCCGTTTGCAAAACTCAGTTCTGTAAGGAACACCGAAAAATAAAAGAAGGTTCCGCTCTCTAAAGGCACAGTTATTAATTAAGGACCTATAAATGCTAGGCCTAAGGATTAAAAAGATGAGGACGGGGCCAGGCGCGGTGATTCATGCCTGTAATCCCGGCACTTTGGGAGGCTGAGGCGAGGGGATAACCTGAGGTCAGCAGTTCGAGACCAGCCTGACCAACATAGAGAAACCCGTCTCTGCTAAAAATACAAAATTACTTGGGCATGGTGGCACATGCCTGAAATCCCATACTCAGGAGGCTGAGGCAGGAGAATCGCTTGAACCCAGGAGGCAGAGGTCGCAGTGAGCCAAGATTGTGCCATTGCACTCCAGCCTGGGCAACAAGAGCCAAACTCTGTCAAAAAAAAAAAAAAGGAGGGGTCAGTTATAACCCAGATGAGCCCCAAATTCTCTGAGGATGTATGAATAAATCATTGCAATTTTTAGCCTTCTTTTCATGTATGGCAAGAAATGAAAGACATTTATTTTCACATTTGATCTAATCCTGTCTTATATTTTCTTCTTGGTGCATAGCAGCGATGAGCCTCGTTCTCCAGGTTTATTTGACATTGTCATTTAAATGTATTCATTATGCAATTAATTCAAAGATTAACCCCTATCATTGCTGTTTCTCCTGGTTCCACCTTTCCCACCCCATCCCCCACAACCCCCACAAGAAACCAATGCCTGTTTAGAGCCATGGGCTCTATTGCTGAGTCTAAAGGACTCTAGTAATGCGGACACTCTCTGAACTGCATTCTGTCCAATGGATTCTGGCTTCACTTGCTGAAGGTTCAGCAAACTGATTTCTCCTTTGCTATTTCATCACTACTTTGATTCTCGCTGCCATTTGGGTTCTCTCTGTGTTGTCATGACCTTGGCCATGTGTGTACTTTGCCCCACCAGATCAAGCCTCCTCTTTCCTTTCCCTCCATGGCAAACTTATCAGCCAGCAGTATCAGCCACTTGCATTTACTCTTACTTTCTCTGTCTCTCTTTCTCTTTCTCTTGCTCTCACTTTCCGTCTCTTTCTCTCTCCTTGCTTAAGTAGAACACATGTCTATTTCTACTCAGATATATCCACATCATGTTGAATTTTCATTTTTGAGTTCCAAATAGAAAGTAGAACAAAATCATTTCTTCCCTTTTTTGCTTTTCTTCAATAAAACACTCTTATCTCTCTCTCTCTCTCTCATGTATTCTGTAATTCCCCTCCTTCTCTAGACAAAAAGAAGAGCTTTTTGATTATATTTTCAGTTAGCAGATACATACCACATGCTATATTTTTATTACATTTCTTCCAGGGAGTATAAAGCCACAGACTTTAGGTCTTATTATAGACAGGTTTCAAGGAGAGGAAACACTTCTCTCTGGTGAGCAAAATATTTACAGAAGTTTATCATAAGAATTGTTGCTATTAGACTCATGATCTTATTACAAGGATGGCATAAGAAGATAATGTAATGCTGTGAAAACATAAATAAGAGATTAGATTAATTTAGGAGACTGAAGAAGGTTCAGAAAAACCTGAGCATTTGATTAAAATAGTAAGGATGAGCAGAATTTCCAAACATTGAAAAGACAAATATTAAAAAATCAAAGATCCATTTATATCTATAGACATACCTGTATTGACCAACAAAACATAAAAGTTGGATGGTACAGCTGCCTGCCAAGATCCCAGCCCCCAAATATATTGTGTCCTGCCCAAGAGCCAACGCTACTGCTGCCGCCACTAGGCCAGGATGGAGAAGGGAGGCTGAGCATGCTCATGTACCCTGAGGGACAAGTATCACCACTAGTGCTATGGGCTGCTGTGCCAGTGAGTCATGGGCAGGGTATGGGCCCCCACAGCTGCCTATCTGTGCTGCTTCCACTGAGAATGACCCTGCCCTTACCAGTGGCAGACCTTCAGTGCAGCTGCCACTCTCCCCACCTGAGCACTCAACCAGCAGCCTAGGGACCAACCCGCCCCTGCCTAAACAATCAGCACCTCAATGAACTACCAAGGAGCCTGACGATAAGTCCACTGGCATGGTCCCATCTCTCTAGTACATGAGCATGACACCTATGGGCCTGGAAATAGCCCAGACCAGCCCACAACCACTGGCACTTGAGCAACTTTCCCAGAGTATAAGGTTGGGCCAATGCAACTTGTAGATACCACCAAAGCTGGCACTCACTTAGATGTGTCACCAGCAGGCCACAGGACTTGTCCCCCAACCTGATACAGCCACTGCCAACACCAGCTTGGACAGCTTGGGTTTCAGTGGGTTGCACCACCACTGGTACTGCCATCACCCACATTATGTACATTGCCCAGGAGCCCAAGATCACCCACCAACACGCCCAGCCCACTGCTGCCACTACTAGTATTTAAGCAAGACACCTGGTGGCAGAAGAATTCGTCCACCTGGACCCATTAACACTGGATCCAGTAAAGGATCCTGTCCTTCATGCTTGGGGCTGATAGACAGGCATGCTGAGCTCACTACTGCCACTACAGGGGCCCAAAGACTAGGCCATCTGGAATTCCAGTCCCCAGCAAAACTTGCTCTCAGCCTCCAATAATAATTGCACTCTAAGCTACCAAAGAAATAGCAGACACCACTGATGCTGTTTACAGATAGAAAAGAGAATATACCACTGCATACAGCTAAAACTAAACCCAAAGTGCACTATCCAATCAACATCATAGATACATCTTCAGGAAAAAGTCCTTCCCTAGATAGAATATTTTAAAAATTGGAAGAAGTGATTGTTACATCAGATGTGCAGATATAAATATAAGGACACAGAAAACATTAAAATGCAAGAAAATATGACATCTCTAAAGGAACAATAATTCTTCAGCAACAGATCTCAATTAAAAATATTCACAAAATCCCAGATAAAGAATTCAAAATACTCATTTTTAAAAATGACTGCAAGATATAAAATAATTCTGAAACACAATACGAAAAAATCAGAAAAACCATCCAGGGTATGAATGAGATTTTATCAAAGAAATAAATTTAAATTAAAAAAGAAAATACCTACAGGAATTCTGGAACTGAAGAATTCACGGAATGAAATGAAACATTCATTTAAAACATTTAACAATAGAGGGTATCAAGCAGAAGAAAGAACCTCAGAATTTGAAAGTAGGTCATTTGAGATAACACATTCAGATTAAAAATAAAGAAAAAAACAAATGAAAGAGAGAGCAAAGCCTTAGTGACATTTGGGACAACATAAAGTGACAAAATATTCAAACTACCAGTGTCCTTTAAGTCACAGAGAGAATGAAAGGATTATAAAACCTATTTAATGAAATAATCAACAAAACTTCCTAAGTCTAGCAAAAGAATTTGGCATTCAGACACAGGAGGCTTGGGGACCCCTAAGTAGGTACAATGCATAAAAGATCTTCTCCATGGTACATTACAGTCAAACTGTTTAAAGACAAAGACAAAGATAAGATTCTAAAAACAGAAAGAGGTAAATATCTAGTCATCTACAAAGGAACTGCCATTGGACCAACAATGGGTTTCTCAGAAGAAACCTTACAGGCCTTACAGGAGATAATAGGATGGCATAATAAAAGTAATGAAAGAAAAAAGAATTGCCACACAAAGACACTACATACAGCAAAACTCTCCTTTATAATGAAGAAGAAATTACATCCTTGCCAGACAAGCAAAAACTGAGAAGATATATTATCACTAGACTAGCCCTACAAGAAATGCTCAAAGAAGTCCTAAACCTGGAAGCTAAAGTATGACATTACCATCATGAAAATACAAAAAAACTATAAAACTCACTGGTAAATCAAACACACAAATGAGAAAAAGAAAGAATTCTAGTGGCACCACCACGTAAAACCATCACACTACAATAACAAATAATAAACTTTAGAAAAAAGAACAAAGAATATACAAAACACCCAGAAAACCATTAGCAATATGACAGGAATATAACCTCACATATCAATAATAATTTTTAACATAAACAAACTAAATTCTTTACTCAAAATATATAGACTGGCTGAATAGAATTAAAAAAAAAAATGATCAAACTATATGCTGCATACAAGAAATGTACTTTACTATGAAGACACTTAGAGATCAAGCAAAGGGGTGGAAAAATACATTCCATGCAAATGGAAACCAAAAGCAAGCAGGAGTAGCTATACTTAAATAAGATAAAACAGACTGTATGTAAAAAACAGTTTAAAAAAGACAAAGAAGATCATTATATAAATAATATATATGATATTATATATGATATTATATATTATCATACATAATATCATATATATGTATTATATATATTATATATATTATATATTATATATTATATAATATATATAATATATACAATATATTATATATAAATACATATACTATATTATATAATATATAGGATATAATATATGATATATATGATATATATGATAATATAATATATAATATCTATAATATATGATATATATTAATATTATATATATCTTATATTATATATTATATATTATATAATATATAATATTATATATAATATCTGATATTATATATAATATTATATAATATCTGATATTATATAATATTATATAATATCTGATATATATAATATTATATAATATCTGATATATCAGATATTATATAATATTATATATTATATATAACATCATATAATATATAATATTGTATGTTATATATGTATCATATATTATATATATTATATATTATATGATATCATATATTATATATTATATATTATATGATATCATATATTATATATATAATATATTATATGATATCATATATTATATATATTATATATTATATGATATCATATATTATATAATATTATATATTGTATATGATATCATATAATATATATTATATATTATATATGATATCATATAATATATAATATATTATATATGATATCAGTTAATATATATAACATTATATATTATATATAATATCAGTTATTATATATAATATTATATATTATATATTATATGATATCATATATTCTATATAATATTATATATTATATGATATCATATATTCTATATAATATTATATATTATATCTGATATCATATAATATATATTATATATTATATATTATATCATATAATATATATTATATATAATATATGATATCATATATTATATATAATATCATATATAATATATGATATCATATATTATATATAATATATATTATAATATATATAATATATATATTATATTATATATTATAATATATATAATATATATTATATTGTATATTAATATATTAATATATAATATATAATCATATATTATATATCATATATTATATAAATATATGATATATAATATCATATATTTAATAATGTTATATATTATATATAATATTAGATGTTAATAATGTTATATATCATATATAATATTAGATATTAATAATGTTATATATTACATATACTATTAGATATTAATATTATATATTACATATACTATTAGATATTAATATTATATATTACATATACTATTAGATATTAATATTATTATATATTATATAATATTAGATATTAATAATATTATATATTATATATAATATTAGATATTAATATGATATATTATATAATATTAGATATTAATATGACATATTATATATAATATTAGATATTAATATTATATATTACATATGATATTAGATATTAATGATGTATATAATAATATATATGATATAATATATATGATATAATATATCATGATAAAGGGATAAATTCAGCAAGAGGATATAACTAATCTAAATATATACGCACTCAACCCTGGAGGACTCAGATTTATAAAGTAAATATTACTACATCTAAAGAGAGAATCCAATAAACTAATAATAGCAGAGAACTTCAACACTCCACTGTAAACCTTAGACATATCATCTAGTCAAAAAATCAACAAAGAAACAGGTTTAAAACTGGACTTTAGACCAAAGGGACCTAATAGATATTTACAGAACATTTTATACAAGGCTGAAGAATACACATTTTTCTCATCGGCACATGGAATATTCCCCAGGATAGACTATATTTTAGGCCACAAAACAAGTCTCAACAAATTTTCAAAAATTAAAATCATATCAAGTATCTTCTCAGATGACAAAAAAAACTAGAAATCAATACAAAGTAGAACTTTGAAAACTGTACAAATTCATGGAAATTAAACAACATGCTCTTGAATGACCACTGGGTCAATAAAGAAATTAAGATGGAAATAAAAATTTCTTGAAACAAAAAAAAATAATAACGTACTGGTGAGAATATGTAGAAAAGGGAATTAGTGCACTGATGGTAGGTATGTACACTAGTCAACCAGTATGGAAAACAGTATGAAGACTTCTCAAAAATCTTAAAACAGAGCTACCATATGATCCAGCAATCCCACTACTGAATATTTGTCCAAAGGAAAAGAAATATGCATATCAAAGAGATACCTGTGTATTTATCACAACACTATTCACAATAGCAAAAATATGCCATCAACATAAATGTCCAAAACCAGGTACAGGACCTAATAGACCAAGTGGTTAAATGCCCCAAAACAAGCAAGGTTAAGTGCCCAACGAAGGCAAGTCAGTTTTGCCACATCAGAGCTCCAGTTAGGAAAACCTTGAATTCTGACGTGTGAAATGGAGCAGCAATCCAAAGAGAGTTGAGGCAGAACCTAGTGAGGCAAGGGGTATGCTGTAGTAGATGCGAAGATGTGCCACTCAGATCATTCTTAAATGAAAGATCTTCTGTGAAGAGTGTGCTCAGCACACTATCCAACTGTCAGTCTCTTCAAGGTTTATCTCAACTGTAAAAAGCAGCCTAGTCTGGGATCACACTCTTCCCAGGGCAGCCCACATGCAGTTACTGAAGGAGGAGGGGGTATAAAGTTTAGACAGTTCAGCCTCATGTAAAACGCTCTTAACAAATTTGTTCCAGAGCCATCTGCTGAATTGCTGGAAGCTTTATCAAGTCCCTTCCACTGTTTTCTTTGTCCAAACCAGTCTCCTCTGTTTTGCTTTAATGGGTGTTCAGTACACATATTGAATCCCAAACTCCAATACATTTTTCTGATGATGTCAAGCTACAACTCAAACAGTTCACAAAGAAAACTATAGTTCAGGGGTTGAAATGCAATTAGAAAGTATTTGCTTTGTTGTCTATAGATTAAACTTAATGAAATATTTAATAAGGAAATATTTGAGATGATTTCTTACACATCTAAGAAACAGAATTGTTGGCATCTACAAAAATCCAATTGTTTTGAGTGCTAAAACAAAATATTGCCTTTTAATCTTCCATTTCAATTGTCCTTTGGTGTATTTCTATGTCTTTAGCTCAGGCTTAATATACTACTAATTCCTAGTCTGAAAATCAGCAAAATATATGGATTCTCTGTTGTATTTGAGCTAAGTGGAAAAAAGTTCATATTTATAAAGTAGATAATGCATAAGAATTGACTGAGATACAGTATCTGTTTACTAAATCATCCAATTATTATGTATAATCATTATCTCTAAATATCTTATTGAGGTTCAACAAATAAAGCCGTAAAATTGGACAATATTGCAAAGGGGGTGAGCATAGAATGAAAAGAGAAGAAATCTACGGTTTTTCATCATTAAAACATCAGGGAGGCCGGGCGCGGTGGCCCATGCCTGTAATCCTAGCACTTTGGGAGGCCAAGGTGGGCAGATCACCTGAGGTCAGGAGTTTGAGACAACCCTGGCCAACATGGTGAAATCCCGTCTCTACTAAAAATACAAAAATTAGCTGGGTGTGGTGGCAGGCACCTGCAATCCCGGCTACTAGGGAGGCTGAGGCAGGAAAATCACTTGAACCCAGGAGGTGGAGGTTGCAGTGAACCGAGGTCACGTGAAACTGAGGATGAGTAGCCAACGAAGAAAGGATGAACCAGTAGAGAACGTACATCATAAGCCAAGTGAACAAAACACTTATAAAGGAAGGACTGGTCAATCATGTAAAATTCTGTGAGATGTAAACTAAGATGAGAATTACAACAGGTAATTGGATTTCGCAATGTAGAGGCCATTGGTGGCCTTCACAGAGCATTTTTTATGGTATAGTGGAGTTAACATATTAATTGGAGCAGATAAGAAAAGATAAATTAATGTATCTATAAACATCTCTTTTTTGGATTTTTGTTATAAAAACAGGACAGAGAAATAGGAAAGTTTGCTGAGAATAAAATAAGGGAAAACACTTTCTTAAAAAAGATGAATGGAAAGATGCAATAAATAAACTAAGTTCCCTTGCAACTTCAAGATTCAGCATTCTAATAGTATGAAGAACAGCAATGCAGAAGCACTATGCAGCCTTGCTACGTGATTTTTTTTTTCGTAAAGAAATTTTACCAAAGACTTTAATACATAAACGTAATTTTTAAAGATTCCTATTTTTCAGTCAAGTACTTTAAATTATGATCCGCTCTCTTAAACACCTGCTCACTTGTAATAGTCTTCAAAACAGCTCATTGTCAAACACCCAAGTTAACTTAACAATCTCTTAACAGGTTAAACACTAGCACTTAACTCCTAAAGTATATTAGCTACAAATTGAACATCAAGTAGAAAGCACTCAAGGCTATTTAAGGCTTTAGTGCCTTCTTATAAAGGTATGATATTTGCAATCAGGTATGGTTTTCATTAGCTATTATGGAAATAAACCACAGAATAAAGTTTCTAATTGGTATTATAGGAAAATGTGTCTCTGTAATCTGAGCATTTTGGGGGTTAGAGGTAGGAGGATTGCTTGAGGCCAGGAGTTCAAGACCAGCCTAAGCAACATAATGAGACCCCCATCTCTCCACAAAATAACAAAAATAAGCTGGGCATGGTGGTGCACACCTGTGGTCTCAGCTACTCAGGAAGGCTGAGGCAGAAGGATCACTGGAGCCCAGGAGGTTGAGGCTATAGTGAGTTATGATCACACCACTACACTCCAGCCTGGGTAACAGAAGACCCTGTCTCAAAAAAAAAAAAAAAAAGGGAAAAGAAAGAAAAAAGAAAAGAAAACATTTCTCCTTAGTCAAGAGCTGAATCTAAGCAAAGGTTTCGGTTAAAGTAAATAGATCCCTTGCCCTTTCGGCCAATTTATTTTTGTCTCTCTCTGGTTTTTTGGCCAGGAATATGCAGGGTCCCTGGAATGCAGATTATATTGAATTGGCCATCCTTATCAGTACTTGTTTGCTTTGGGAAGCAGGTGGGCACCTGAGCACCTACTGCCAGAATTAAGTACACATCTAACTATTTATTCCTTTGGCTCCTGGCAATAATTGCATTACCACTCACCTTTCCAATTCCCCACCCTGCCGCCCAGAGATGAGTTCTAACTGCCCGGGGCTCAAGGTGAAGAGATTGAAGCTGAGGCAAAGAGTTATCCCAATTTCCAGTGAATTTGTATTGTTAACAATTTAACTTTTCAAAGGATTTTGGAGTAAAGCAATCAACTCTCTGCTGGAGCTGGTCAGGACACGCGGCTGAGATTGCTGAATCAATATGTGGAAACCTGACTGACAACTTAGGTAATTTGATGCAGGATTTGGGACAACAACTGGAGATAAATTACTTAACACAGTTGGGAACCAAAATTGTGTTCAGAAAGAGAGACATGTTTTCCTCAGAAGAGTGAGGAGAATTGTACTGACAGGAAAGTGATGGGTGCAAGCAAAACTCTTACAAACATTATTCCATATGCAACTGTAAACGTTCTGGTGAATATCTTTGAATTGTCTTTGTAGGGAGTGGGGAAGTATTGTGAAATATATGTAAATCAACAGTGATATGAACGTCTTCTGTTTAAAGTATGTAACTATAGAAGAGTTACATATCGAATTGAAAGAAAATGCTTATTTTGTGGAGAGAAAACTGCAGCATACAAAAAATATATTTTTTTCCTTTCTGAATCATAATGAAATCCTTTTAGAATTCATTTTGACTTATAACTAATCTGTGTGAAAGTTATTTTATTAAAGTTTATTTGAATTTTTAACAAGCTTGTATTTGTGTACTAAAGGAAGGTTCTCCCTCTTCACACCCCCACCCTCACCCACTAACCTAACATCCCCCTGTAATGTGATATATTCAGTATTTGCAATAACCAAGATGAATAGATCTGGCCACTTGGTCAACCCTAGAATGTGTGAGGTGAAGAGGAGGGAAAGGAGAATGCAGAAAGGGGCAAGCTCAGTTATTTTTTCACTGTCACAGTTACTGCCAACTCAGAGAAGATGCTTTCTTTTTCACATTTGTAAGCAAACAAATGTCAGAAAGGTTGCTGCATTTCTGCATTGCTTCAGTGAAGACTTAAAAGAGAGTAAGTTAAGTGCCTTCTGAGATGTAGCACAGATTTGTTTGAGGCTTTTCAAATTTAATTTCCCTTTCTGATAGGATCCGAATATCGTTTCGAGGAATAGGTTTCCTGCTTCCATATTTAAGGGATGATGACATGTGACTTGAGTTAGGCCAGTCAGATGCTTCCTCTTGAGCAGAAGGATAAAGAGACCAGAAATGACTGGAATTTCATTCTAGCAGCTGTAACCCACTCCGATTTTTACTCTTCCAAGCCTCTTGTGTTTTTTTGCTTTCTAGCTTTTGGGACTACCTGACCTGCTTGCTTCTTGTTGTTGTTTTTTGTTTGTTTTCGTTTTTTGTTTGAGACGGGGTCTCACTCTGTCGCCCATGCTGGAGTGCAGTGGTGTGATCTCAGCTCACTGCAACCTCCACCCCCAGGTTCAAGTGATTCTCATCCTCAGTCTCCTGAGTAGCTGAGATGACAGATGTGCACCACCACACTTGGCTAATTTTTGTATTTTTAGCAGAGACGGGATTTCACCATGTTGGCCAGGCTAGTCTCGAACTCCCGGCCTCATGTGATCTGCCTGCCTTGGGCTTCCAAAGTGCTGGGATTACAGGCATGAGCCACTGTGCCTGACCCCTGCCTGTTTCTAAGACCTATGCTCATGCCCAGCATTCCATGAATTCTGTCATCCTCCATTATTTTTCCAATAAATTTCCTTTTATGTAATTCACTTAGCATTGATTTCTGTTATTTACAATCAAAGATCTCAAAACTCATACAGAGGATCATAGTTGACTGGCCCTGATGCTGGCAATTCCATCACAGTTCTCCATGAACATACTTGTGTGTGTGTGTGTGTATGTGTGTGTACGAGAAACCTCAATGGGAGCTCTCCAACACTTGTGCTACCTTCTGACCACTTCCATTAATGTCTTTGGCAACATGTGCATATCATTATGGTAGCAAAACTGAATCATTTTCTTTGCTTCCTTTCTTTGTGAAATTGATCAAAAAGAGTACAGTTACAAATACCAAATACCAAGGAATTATCCTAAGACCTTCCTCTACTTCACTGCCTTTATCCAATACTTCACCAAGTCTTAGTGATTATAGCTTCTAAATATCTCTCTAGTCTACCTGCAGGACCCCACCTCCACCATCACTGCTCTGGATGATGGCTGTTTCTCACCTGAGCAACTGCGAGAGCTGCCTGATAGCTCTGCTCATAATTACTTGTGTTCCTTACCATTCTATTCCTCACATATGGCCACCAGAACAATCTTAATGGAATGATAATTTATACATCTCACACCCTGTTTTTAACACTTTAGTAGCTTCCAGAGGCCCTAAGGCAGTGTCCAAAATCATTAGGTGCCCTCTAAGCCAAGTAGTCTGAGATCCCTCACTTAGATCCTTATTTCACATAACATCTGTAGTCCATCCACACTGTCTTTCACCTTCAGCAAGGAGCTATGATTCCTTTCTTCACAGGGCCTCTTTAGCTACTTCTACACATTTTGCTTCGTAGTCCCCTCTGTACTTTTTTCTAATTAAATCTTAAGCATCCTTCAGATATCAGCTAAATATGTCCCCAGAAATCACTTCCCACTCTTACTGACTAGATAAAATCCCCCTAGTATGTTCTTTTTAGAACAATAAGAATTTATTGACACCAGTTATCCCAGTTGTATTTGTACCGTAGGATTCTTTGATTAGACATCACTCCTTTCCACTTCCCAACAATAGAGTACAACTTATGTAAGGGCAGGGACTCAATCAATCATTTTCATCATAACCCACCCAGATTGTTACCCAGTCCTGTTGTACTTCTTGCTTTATAGCTTTTGGGACTGGCGAAGTCCCAAAAGAACTAAGTTTAGTGTCTGACACTGGTGTTTGGTACTTGGTGATGAGTGAAGAAGGTCAGTCTTTCTCAGGAAAATATGAATTCCTTGAGAACAGGAAATAAATGTCTAACACAGGTACTCAAAAATACAGTAGTTAATATATCTTCTACTTGGATTCAGTAAGGACATTTTTCACCCTGACCACTGACATTCAAAGTATTGTATACATTTTGGACACAATCGGACTTTCCATAATTTTAAAAAAACAAATTTAATGTCAGACTTTCATCACTTACTCTGGGTCAACAAGCCAGGCATGGTAGTCCATAGTCTTTCTTAAACAGTCCATGATACTAGTTTTCTTTCAACAGGGAACATTTTAGAAAATCTGAAATAATCAACTTTGGCAAAATGATTAACTTTTCCTCTAACAGACAGACTACTTTATTTTAAATGTTTCTTAATAAATTCTTAAGATATTTAAGGAAAATCCTAAATTATGTAACAACCCTACCTCAATTAACTCTCAGACATGTGCCTTTGATTTTCTGGTGGCAATTCAGAATTACAGATTTAGACTAAAATCTCAGTCCCTACATCCACAATCCTCCAAGGACCCCTGGGTTTGATGAGCCTCACTTGATCTGCTCTCATTTTCCTAGATTTACCCTGGTCCTCTGATGCTAATGAGTGTTGGCAATTGTTTCTGACTGAACATTAGCCACTTTCCCTTGTAAACAGCAGTGGCTTCATCTATAGACAGGCAAGTCTCTTTCTCTGGTAATATTAGTCCTCACTGAATTTCAGAAAGCTTCAAAACCAGAAAACATTTAAGTAAACCAAAAGACCTTAAAATATTCATATGATGCTTAAAGCCAGGGAATATGTTTGTATTGTGTATGTTACATAGTAGGCTCTTAATACATATTTGTGGGATTAATAAAGAATCTGTGAACTACGTCATGACTCCCGTTTATTGTCAATTCAAACCTGCTCTACAGAACTATTTCCCAACACCTGCATGAAATAGAATGATGCCTTTTCCCCCCACAACTCTTAGACAATAAAATATGCTGTGAACAACCAATTTTAAAGAGCTAAACATATTTTGGGGTTCTGCAGTCATTGTAGCTTATCTATCACAGCTTACACTGATCTCCCCCACCTGTCATAATTGCATTAGAGAGTATCTTCCTGGAGCTACTTTGGGTCAGCAGGAGTCAGACCTCCAATGATGGGCACATTCTTAGGGACATCCAGTAGGCATTCAGGAAAATGAACCTTGGAATATTTGGCTGTGCTTTTCTATAGGAAATCTGGGAACCTTACTGGTTAATATCCACATGGCAGTAAGGGCAGATAACCCATTTGTAAATTGAGTTTTAGCTTTGCTGTTATCAGCAAGAAGTATGTATAAACAGCATCTGCCCTCATTCTGTGTTGCTATAACTAGAATACCTAAGACTGAGTGATTTATAAAGAACAGAGGTTTATTTTTAACAGTTCTGGAGGCTAGAAGTCCAAGATCAAGGAGGCCATATCTGGTGAGGGTATTCTTGCTGTGTTTTCCCATGGTGGAACGTGGAAGGGTAAGAAAGGAGAGAGAAAGAGACAGACAGACAGACAGAGAGAGAGAGCACACATAAACCTAAGAGATTGAACTCACAGCTTACAGCCCTTTATAATCAGCCCTAATCCATTCATGAGGGAGGGCCCCTCATGATCTAAACACCTCCTGCTAGGCCCCACCTTCCAACACTGTTGCACTGGGAATTAAGTTTCCAACACATGCTTTTGGGGGACACATTTAAACTATAGCAGTATCTTTTAAGAGGGAATTAAAAATGACAATTTTCCGTAGTTCCTTATCAGTGCTAAACTGGACCCAGTGAAAAAGACTAGGAAAAGCTTTTACATTAACTAGTTTTATAATTCATTGTACTAATTTCATAATTCATTGTCATTCAAGATTAAGCAACAGCACCACAGATACTCTGTGGCATAGCCCTCAACAGGCACTGATAACAAATGTGGAAAAGGGGTTCCAGCCGTCTCCCACAAATAGAGGGCCTTCTCCCCATTGGAAGGGAGATGTCTTGGCAGCCTGGGGCTTTTTCATCCTGGAAATCACAAAATCTATGATTTCACAGCCCTATATTTATTTTTGTTCCTTGCTACCGTAGATAAGGAAAGTAGATGAATAAAATGTTCAGAAGAAAGATTCACAGTTCCAAGCAGCAAGAAAGCAGTAGTTTTCTCCTAGCAGATGTGCCCTTTTTTTTTTTTCTTAAGACAGAAGATATTTACCCCAGAGACTGGAGTATTTTATAAGGCTACGGTTTTCGCATTGACAGCCATATTGTGACATTTGTACCTGAAGGAAACCAAAACAAAGATAAGAAAGTCAAAAATATACAGAATATTTAGTTCCTTATTAAAGTTTCAACCCCAGACAAAATTGTTCCCAGATCTGTTCAATACTGTGAGCCAATATTGTTCCTTTTTTACTTACTGAAGCTTTAATTGGTATATTAGTCCATTTTCCTGCTGCTGATAAAGACATACTCGAGACTGGGTAATTTATAAAGAAAAACAGGTTTACTGGACTCACAGTTCTACACGGCTGGGGAGGCTTTGCCATCATGGCGGAAGGTGAAACTCACATCTTACATGGCAGCAGGCAAGACAGAAAAATGAGAGCCAAGCGAAAAGGGAAACCCCTTATAAAAGCATCAGATCTCGTGAGACTTATTTACTACCACGAGAAGAGTACGGGGCAAACCGTCCCCGTGATTCAATTATCTCCCACCAGGTCCCCTCCAACAACAGGTGAGAATTATGGGAGCTGTAATTCAAGATGAGATTCTGGTGGAGATACAGTCAAACCATATCGATTGTTTTTTTAGTTCTATGCATAACCGACTTATGATCAGCCATGAATGCCCAAGGGAGACATTTTCCAGTTGGCTAACTGCTGCCTAGTACGTAGGTTTTACAGATCTCTTACCCTCAGCTCCAAAGACACAAACCCTCTGCCAGGCACAGTGGCTCATACTTGTAATCCCAGCATTTTGGGAGACTGAGGCAGTCAGATCACTTGAACCCAGGTGTTCAAGACAAGCCTAGGCAATACAGTGAGGCCCTGTCTCTTAATACATTTTTTTTCAAAGACGCAAACCCACTCATGAGGAAAGCTAAATAGTGCTACCTCTTCCAAGAACTCAAAGAAGGCCACTAGAGGGAAAGAGTAACAGGAAGGAATCTTCCGCCCCTCTCCCTTTACTTCCAAACCCTGATGGTGAGGAGGCCTTTTGATCCTGCAGTTTGATTATTTTGAAAGATGTAGGCTTACTCCTAACCACAGACACGAGGAATCATTTCTGTCAGTTCTCAGGTTCTGCCTGAATCTATCTGGGATTTTCTTCAGGACCTTGACATTAAAGCTCCCAGACAGGATGATGTCAAGGCCCTGAGATTCCAGCGAAGAGGACACAAACCACTAGGTAAGATGTAGAAGAAACCAGGGCATTGGGGGCAGGGAGAGGTAGAAAAAAATAACAGATAGCAGAGGAGGAGATGGCTTCAAAGTGAGCGTCTTGTCTAGGCACCCCTGGAAAGGTGACAATGTGAAAAGGAAAGAGTGTTTCATATCAACTACCTGTCTCCATGTGCACCTTGTTTTGTGAAAAATAAGACTGTTTTCCCTTTGCTGACGAATTGTTCCTGCAAAGCCTTTCAAATTGTACCAAAAATACCAGAGCTGTTAGAAAACAAATGGTCCTGGAACTTGTTTAAATGTTTCTTTTCCATTCTCTCAGTCTTGAATCCTATATCTGGCTTCCTTTGGGGGTGACTCTGCCTCTTTATAATAAATCAAGTACTACATGTAAAGACTGTATATGTCATTCTTTCTAGTAAAGGCTTAAAGTGGGGAAAAAAATACCTGTTGCAGTTTTTGGTTTTTACATTCTCCAGGTGTCCATCATAAAATTTGTGCTGGAATCTATACTTAGTCTAGCTTATGAAGGACCCACTTCTCTATGTTTTGGGCAAATTTCCTCTCATTCATCTGCTTGTATAATACTTCCTCTCCACCCCTCCCTGCCTTTCATAATTGCTATGCAATGGGATTTTACTTAGAAACTAAACTAAGTCATCAGTATTTTATTGCTGGTTTTAACTACAATAATTATAATTAAAATAACTATATATATAATGTACATTAACAGCCCAACATTTTACAGAAAGGTTCTAAAGAAGCTTCTTCCCCAGGAGCAGTGAAAATTTAAATTACTTTCAAATACAGTTACTACTGATTCCTAAAAACCTGGAATGGGAAGAAAGGAAATGGGAATATATTGTCTGGCCTGTGTCTAGAGGGCAATTGTTTTTTCCCCACTTGCCAAGAAGAGAAGTGAACTGGAAGAATGTGCTTACCCAAAGCTACCATGAGTATGCAAATGCATTTGGAATGTTTCCAATGATTTTAACCAAATATTCAAACCATAACAAGTATTCCCTGCGGCATCGTTGAAGCATGCTGCAGTTACACATTATAAATGGAAGCCAAATCACACACTTGTGTAAAATGACTGGTATAGCAGAAAAACAAGTTATGTATTTAATAAGCAATCTCAACCTTGTAATGTAGTGAAACCCACTTGTAATTTCTTTCATATTTGTTTTTTTCCTTCTGCACACACTGTTCATTTTTAAAGCTCTCTGCAAGGCTTTTATAAAAATCAACTTAGCCAATATACCATCACTCCAATTTTCTTTGCCCACTCCTTTGGAACACTGTACCCCATTCACGAATATTTGTCATATCAAAATGCATGAAGTGCGGTTGTACAGCATTCCTGAAATCATGGTTTTTATTCATGAAATATGTATGTTAAAGAAAGAAGCCCTCAATACGTGTTTATACTCCATATAGGCATGCTTTCTATTTTTTCAACCTGTGGGACACATTTACAAACAAAAGCCATTCATTCGTACCTTGTCTACCAAATGAAGGCTATTATAGTTTCTCATACTGGCATTTACTGCCCCATGATTCTGATTGCCTTAATAAAGTGGCATCATGGGCATTTTTGCCGATTAAACATAAGGCAATTATTGTTAAACATTCAAATACTGGATATGGCAGTCAATTCCAAAACAGCCTAACCTGAAATCTCGCCAGAAAATAGAAACTGTCCATTCAAAGATGAAACTATCTATTGTTGCCTTCAGCAAACCCTTTACTAGTTGGGTTCCCTCTCTACTAAATTACTTTATGGATTCCCATGACATTTCACATTTCTTTAATTAGATAATTATCTAACTCCATTTGAACTATTTGTAAATGTGTTTTCATGCGTCCAACTCCTCAGAATGTATTGTATTATTTAACAGGCATCCAAACACACTGTCCTGTATCAGACAGGTTTAAATATTATACTGATAATTTCCCCATGAGATAATGTTACATGAAACTTTTCTTTAATCAACTATGATTGAAAAGAAAACAAGACAGTATTTTACCAGTGAGGGCGTATTGGCTTAGGTATTCATTGCATTTTAGATCTATTTTTAACCTTGGCTTTATGTTTGAGCCAAAAAAGATCATCCACTTCCTGAGGATTTTTCTCCCCTTTTGCTGATTAGCTATAGAATGAGGAGAAGCACCTGACGGGGCCACATTAAGAAGGATGCTAAGCGGTTTATAAGTCTCAGTAATTAATGACTATTTTTATCACAAAGAATATAGACTGGCTTCTTCCATCTATCTGAAACTCAATGTGAGCCCTTATAAGCCTCAATGCAGCATAATTGGTGCAATAGAGCTGAAAATGAGATGTAGGATATAATGCAGCTTCAGTAATCCTGCCTTTAGCTAAAATGGAACAGTAGAAGCCCCTGGCAGCCTCCGATGTGGCTCCCACTACATTTAAAGCCAGCCAGCTGTCTACAGTTCCTTGTGAAGCGCACAGCACTGTTTATATCCTTAAATAGAGTTCAAATGTTCAAAATAATTATATTTATGAGTATGATTTACTGTGGTAAACAATTTGTTTCTCAGCCTTTTGGCTGTAATTGGATATTTTCTCCAATTAGGAACCATCATGGACTGTGTACTTGTATCAGTTTTTATTCTGACCACCGTGTGCTTATAATGTGCTCTCAAACCTCTTGGGATGAACAAATGGGTTTTGCTTTCTCAGTGTTGTTATTAAAAAAACCACTCTCTTGTAAATCATAATATGCTAATAATAGGTCTGGGGACTCAATTGGGAAAATGAAGAAAGCTTCACACTCACGAAAGCATGGTGAGACCACAATGAGTGCTGGGCAATATGTGTGTTTTAGATTTGTGACTATCCCTTCAATAGCCTGGATAGCATCCCTTCAATAGCCTGGATAGCATTTCATTGTCTAAACCACCCACAATCACAAATAAGCTCCTGACAGGTTTATATCACGTGGCTGAAACACAAACACACACACACACCCACACACACTCTCTCTCTCTCTCTCACACACACACACACAAAAGAGACGGGGATGGGAATTTCTTCTAGGAGATTCTGAGACTAGGCAGGGTTATTTTCAGCAGCCTGTTTGAACAGCATGTAAGCATTTCACTCATGTTCTTCCTCAGAGTACCAGCACCACCCATCATAAAAATAAAAGACTCGTTTCTTTAAAAGAAGGCTATGTCTGAAGATCCACTAGCAGTATCTTCCATGAGTATTATATAACAGCTGCATGCCACCTCCTCGAAAGTTAGAAAGTCTTTCTGAAAAATTCTTTTGAGATATGCTAAATATCCAGAAATCAAAAAAATCATTGAAGAAACCAAACAGAATCAGATTCATCCGGGGCATGGTTAGTGTCATCTTAAGGGGCCCATGGTGGTCTTAGCTAACCAGCATCACCAGGGGGCGACTTCACCTTCCATCTGATTCACTTTCAAAGTTGAGTCTCAGGCACAGCCCGGTGTTCAGGCCGCTTATGCTGGCAGCACCTTTTCAAGACAGATGGTGGGAGCTGACCAGGGCACTGGGCCGGAAGCAGCCACAGGTCAGATGACTGCCAGTCGCAGAAGAGTCTCCGTCTGGAAACCATTATCAAATTTGGGGGATTTTACTCCCTTACTGACACCTATATTCAGCCTGGGTCAGTTACTAGGTATTTCTTTCACAAACGGAGTTTAAGCTATTCTAGTAAGTGTGAACTTTATTTTAAGCTTCATGAAAGTTGCATTTGTGCTCAGGTGACCTTGTCTATAACACAAACAGGTCACACTGACTACATCTTTATAGAAAGCCCATAATCCTTGGGCCAGGGCTGGAAATCTTTAGGCCAGGTTACATCACGTTGCTAAGTGACACATAGTGTAGGCCCTGAGAGATATATTAGTGGTCCTTAAGGGTATCATTAATCTTAAAGCTATGATATGTCTCTTATAGTATACTACAGTTAGATTTAAAATCACAATATGGATAAATCGAATGAGATAGAGAAACCAGTTGTAATTCAAATCTTTTAAGAATGACTGTAAATGATGAAATCTTATGCTTGAATAGGAGTCCAAAACACTATCTATTGCATTACATTACATGTGACAAGGGGCTTTCAAAATGAGTTACAATCTTCTAATATTGTTTATTATCTACTTCATATAGTCTTTAGTAGGGGTAAAAAATTTCGTGGGATTCGTAGATGAAGGTCCAAGAATGACTCTAACTGTTAAACAAATAGCAAAATGAAACAAAAGTAAAATTTGAATTCACTCATTGCAAGCAGGACACTAACCATAACAAAACAGATTACGTATTAACTATTATTTTCTTTTGACTATTCTTAAAAAGCTTAATATTATGCTAATTGAAATTATACATTTTCCTGAAATCTAGATTTGGACAAACAACATTTTATTCCTCCTAAACATAAAGCTGAATATTATTAAGATCCAGAGTTATAGCATATAGGCAATATTACACAGATGATGTAGCATAGTGGTTAAAGGTGTTGGACTCTGGAGTTAGATCTCCTGGGAGTAATTTATAATTCTTGCAATTACTAGCTGTGTGATCTTAGGAAAGTTGTTCATTTTATCTGTAAAATGGGGATAATAGTGAAATGAGCAAATTAGCTGATGCATAGAAATACTTAGAATGATACAAATGTATAGGAATAACTCAACGAGCATTAGCTATTGTTATCTTTGCAAAAAGGTATTGCTAAATATTTCTGTGTTTGCATATATGTGTATATATGCACATGTGTGTATACTTTGTATATATGTGTGTGTATATGTGTGTGTATATATATATATGCTCACACACACCCCCATTGCAAATCACATTTTACATATATTATTTGATCATCAACCAACAAACTTGCACGATAGTACGGATCAATATTATTTAGCAAATTATTCAATAGAAACCCAAATATGTATGTTACTTTCCCAAGTTCACATACTCAAAGTATTGGGGGCAGCAGCATTGGCATATTTTCATTCCGACATGTACTTCAAAGTACTTTCACTTAAACCCTGTCAGTGGCTTTATTTTTTTTTTTATTTCCTTAAGTTTTTGAGGAACAGGTGGTGTTTTAAGTTCTTTAGTGGTGATTTGTGAGATTTTGGCACACCCATCACCTGAGCAGTATACACTGTACCCAATTCCAAACCCTGTCGCTGGCTCCCTAAGGGTACTGATTATTTTGGTAAGAGTGATTCTGGTGGTGACAAAGTACAAGTGAATGTAGGAACAAGCAGTTAGGAGGGGGAAGATTAAATTTCCCTGAAGCAAGTCAGAGAAACCAGAGTTCCCCTTTCCCAAGGTGGGTCATACAAACAAGAGCACCTCTTTCCCAAAGACAACCATAAAAACTACACGTTTGACTTTAACTTTTTCCTACCTTTGTGTTTAGGAGCTGGTTATAAAAAAATTATCTGACCCGCTCTTGTTTGATAGGTCATAAGACCCTCATTTTCTAGGGATTCTGGTCTACACATGGGAAGAAGGAATGCTACAACAGAGAGGCCAGTACAGACAGGTTTCGCTGGGTTTATTCACTCAGTCAATTAGTGTTAAATCATATCCTTTGTGCAATCACATTTCTACATGGTCCATTCTTCATTCAACCTAAGAATAAAAATGGACAGTTTTCCCTGTGTCTTTTTATCTTCATTTGGCTTCTGTGTCACATAAAACTTCAGTTAAATGAAGTTGTTGGGCTATTCTCTTGTTAATCTGTCTTTTCTTATAGGAGTGTCAACCATGACTCTTATGATGGTAAGGAAAGCTATCACACCCTTTTCACTCCTCCACTATCAAACACTGTTTATGCCAAAAATAGATTTTATTGTTTTTTCTCCAATGCCATGAGACGTTTTGAAAATACTAATTTTTTTCAGTTTGGTACCCCTGCATCAGATTTAAAGTTATTTCCTCACCAGATAACCTTGGCTACATCTGACACAGGTGCATTTTCTATAGGATTATCATAGTATTACATGGTTCTATTGCTACAATGCTGTTGGGTTAAAATAATAATGCACCCCAGATAGGATTCTAAATTATATATCTTTTAAGGCAAGAAAATAAAATCATTTTCTCAACCACTCTGAAACAGAAGATGCTCATACATTTATTGTTATTTGTGTTTAGAATACCTATGCATCTAGGTTGAGTTTTCTCTACTCCCTTTTCAGTCTCACATGTTATATTAAAATACTTTTCACTTTTGTGAGTCTGGTTATTACAGAATTAGAATCAATGGGTGTTCATGAAAGCAAATATCTACCCAATAACAGAGAATTAAAAAAACAAAAAATTATATAGTGGTCCTTGATTGATGTATATACACATATGTCTTATCAGATCAGGTGCTCTTTGCTACTGGGAATGTTTAGAAGATGCAACACATTTATCTATCACCAATATTGTAGTGAGGATTCCTGACTCAGACAAAATACTAGACAAAGGAACCTCCGAGATTCCATGATTCCAAGGAAGCTCTTAGTAGATCTGTCTCATTAGATGGGCTAAAAACTTTTCAAGAAAATAAATAATAATTTTCGGTATATTTTCTATTTGATGTTTGAGGGTGAAGTTATTGGATCATAACTGTAAAGGCAATGGCCATGGACTCTGGAGTTCTATGGACTTGGCTATGAATGTCTGCTCTGATGTTTATTAGTTATGCAGAATTGGGAAATTTACTTAACCTCTATAAAACTCATTTGTAATTGGTAAAATGAGATTAATATAACACCTATTAGACAGGGTTAATGTAAATACTGAAACAACATTTTTAATGTTGATACAAATCTCAGCATGAAGTGAGTACAAATTACATAGTTGCTATTATAGCACAAAAAGCAGTAGAAATAAAAGTTTTAAAGAATTTTATTAGCCAGGTGCAATGGCTCATGACTATAATCCCAGCACTTTGGGAGGCCAAGGCGGGCAGATTATCTGAGGTCAAGAGTTCGAGACCCGCCTGGCTAACATGGTGAAAACCTGTCTTTACTAAAAATACAAAAATTAGCCAGGTATGGTGGCACACACCCATAATCCCAGCTACTCAGGAGGCTGAGGCAGGAGAATCACTTGAACCCGGGAGGCACATGTTGCAGTAAGCCAAAATCGTGCCACTGCACTCCAGCTTGGGCAAGAGAGTGAGACGCTGCCCCATTTAAAAAAAAAAAAAAAAAAAAAAAGCTTTAGTGAGATTGTTTGTAAAAGTCATAAAATGCAATCGTGCCATAGTTGTGTATAAAAATTATTCACTTATATCTGAAATGATTAAATCATTTTTATCAGATTAACATATTCATTCTTGTGTTTCAGTTATGACTTCTTGATCTGTTAATATTTCTTTCCTTGCTTATGGAATCCAACTCATTTATCTTGACATCCTCTGAAATAACTTTAAAATGAATCAAGCAATGTGTTTTTCTTGTCTGGCAGTTTCACCTTTTTGAGCTATAAATTCAGAAATCATTACCTTTTGGTGGACGATCTGAAGGAAGCAGGGTAAAGCAGGGAAGGAGAAATAGAAGTGTTCACTGGGAAGAAATGTGTTTCGTGTTGATTATAAAAAGAAACGTTAGCATATACAAAATGAAGATGCTAAAAAAAAAAGCAAGGAGAAAATAAGCATTAAGAACCCAAACACTAGAAAGAAAACTAAAAAAACTAGGAACCCAACAAAAATAGCAAAAAGGAACTTATTAAATATTTGGTTTAGGCTGAGGATTGTGATCTTTTGAAACGTGAATTTTAAATCCATTCACTGTTATATTTGGATCATAGAATCTTAGCATTAAGCTACCCAGTCAGCCCCTCTGCTTCCATCAAGATCGAGTGCTCTGTGGAGACTGATGAACGCTGTCCTCATAGTGGGTTACACAGAATATTCGCCTTGACCCTAAACCACTGTAGGAGTTACTTGTTTGAAGAAAAGCTACTTAATCTCAGTTTTACAAATTACCATCAGATAATGGTTATTTTTTATTTATGTAAGCAGTAAACAATAACAACTTATTATATTTATAATTTTTCATTGATCTTATTAGTCAGCCACTCTTGAAAAGAAGGGCGGTAATCAGTGTCTCCAAAGAGCAGTTATCTAGTGTCCTCTATTAAAGAAAGTGAGCTCCACTTCACCAGAATACAAACTCAGATTCATATCATTTTTACATTCTTAAAAATTCATTTCTTTCTGAGTTTAAGTCACCACTTGTTAACAAAATGGAAATAATTTGTTCTCTCTGATCTATATTTCACTGAATTCCTTCAGTAGTCCATTGCTGATACCCACTGGCTTGCATAACCCAAATGTCCAACAATGATAGACTGGATTAAGAAAATGTGGCACATATACACCATGGAATACTATGCAGCCATAAAAAATGATGAGTTCATGTCCTTTGTAGGGACATGGATGAAGATGGAAACCATCATTCTCAGCAAACTATCACAAGGACAAAAAACCAAACACCGCATGTTCTCACTAATAGGTGGGAATTGAACAATGACAACACGTGGACACAGGAAGGGGAACATCACACAGCAGGGCCTGTTTTGGGGTGGGGAGAGGGGGGAGGGGGGAGGGATAGCATTAGGAAATATACCTAATGTTAAATGACGAGTTAATGGGTGCAGCACACCAGCATGGCACATGTATACATATGTAACAAACCTGCACGTTGTGCACATGTACCCTAAAACTTAAAGTATAATAAAAAATAAAAAAATAAAAAATAAAGTGAGCTCCACTTAACCAGAATACAAACTCAGATTCATCTTTTTTACATTCTTAAAAATTCATTTCTTTCTGAGTTTCAGTCACCAAATGTTAACAAAATGGAAATAATGTGTTCTCTCTGATCCTATATTTCGCGGAATTCCTTCAGTAGTCCATTGCTGATACCCACTGGCTTACATACCTCTTAAGATCTTCAACTCTGTTCACCCACACTGGTGCCTGAAGTTTGTGGATTTTAAAATAAAAATAGCAACAATTCAAGTTTTTTCCTATTCTCCTCCCACTAAAGATGTTTCTGGCTCTGCCTGTTAAGTTTGTTCCTTTATCTCAAACAATAAGAAATGTTCCAAGTCCAAGCAGATCTTTGCATTATCGTGACACATAATTATGGGAAGGTAAGAGAAAGAAATTGCACTAGAATATAAAATATTAGGGAAGACATTTTTCAGGAAATTTGGATGTTGAGGTTTGGTACTGGGCTTACTAGAGGCAGATAGGAGAGGAAGTATTACGGTGGACCTTATATCTTCTTCATGGAGCTTGAGACACTTAATCAACTAACTTCTCTATTTCTCTCTTTCTTTCTGTCTCTCCTTCTCTTTTTATTTTTCTTAATACATAAGCCTTCATTTTTTACATCTTTTATTGTATAAATTCAAGGTGTACAACATGATGTTTTGAAATGTACATATATATACTCATAGATGTATACATACACTGTATATACCTACATATGTGTGTATATATACATATATGTGTCTATGCCTATATATACATATATACAGACTATATATACATATACTATATATACCTACGTGTGTGTATATATACATACATATATGTGTGTATATGTATACACACATATGTAGGTATATATAGTGTAGGTATATATAGTGTGTACATATACACAGACATATGTACACACACATATATGTAGGGAGATTATATATATATATATATATAAAATGAGCACTACAGGTAAACAATTGAACATATCCATCATCTCATATAGTCATCCTTTCTGTGGCAAGAGCACCTCAAATATACTCTTAGAAAATTTCCAGTATATAATACAATATTATTAACTATATTCCTCATGCTACACTTCAGATCTCTAGATTTATTCACCCTACATAACTGTACATTTTTACTCTTTGACCTATATCTTCCAATTCTCATCCCCCTTTCTTCTCAACTCCCCCCCCCACCTCTGATAATCACCATTTTATTACGTTCTATGTATTCAACCTTTTTAAGGATTCCACATATAAGAGAGATCATGTAGTATTTTCTTTTTTTTATTATACGTTAAGTTTTAGGGTACATGTGCACAACGTGCAGCTTTGTTACATATGTATACATGTGCCATGTTGGTGTGCTGCACCCAGTAACTCGTCATTTAGCATTAGGTATATCTCCTAATGCTATCACTCCCCCCACTCCCCCCACCCAACAACAGGCCCCGGTGTGTGATGTTCCCCTCCTGTGTCCGTGTGTTCTCATTCTTCAATTCCCACCTATGAGTGAGAACATGCAGTGTTTGGTTTTTTGTCCTTGCGATAGTTCACTGAGAATGATGGTTTCCAGCTTCATCCATGTCCCTACAAAGGACATAAACTCATGCTTTTTTATGGCTGCATAGTATTCCATCGTGTATATGTGCCACATTTTCTTAATCCAGTCTATCATTGTTGGACATTTGGGTTGGTTCCAAGTCTTTGCTATTGTGAATAGTGCTGCAATAAACATAAGTGTGCATGTGTCTTTATAGCAACATGATTTATAATCCTTTGGGTATATACCCACTAATGGGATGGCTGGGTCAAATGGTATTTCTAGTTCTAGATCCCTGAGGAATCACCACACTGACTTCCACAATGGTTGAACTAGTTTACAGTCCCACCAACAGTGTAAAAGTGTTCCTATTTCTCCACATCCTCTCTAGCACCTGTTGTTTCCTGACTTTTTAATGATCGTCATTCTAACTGGTGTGAGATGCTATCTCATTGTGGTTTTGATTTGCATTTCTCTGATGGCCAGTGATGATGAGCATTTTTTCATGTGTCTTTTGGCTGCATAAATGTCTTCTTTTGAGAAGTGTCTGTTCATATCCTTCACCCACTTGTTGATGGGGTTGTTTGTGTTTTTCTTGTAAATTTGTTGGAGTTCATTGTAGATTCTGGATGTTAGCCCTTTGTCCGATGGGTAGACGGCAAAAGTTTTCTCCCATTCTGTAGGTTGCCTGTTCACTCTGATGGTAGTTTCCTTTGCTGTGCAGAAGCTCTTTAGTTTAATTAGATTCCATTTGTCAATTTTGGCTTTTGTTGCCATTGCTTTTGGTGTTTTAGACATGAAGTCTTTGCCCATGCCTATGTCCTGAATGGTATTGCCTAGGTTTTCTTCTAGGGTTTTTATGGTTTTAGGTCTAACACTTAAGTCTTTAATCCATCTTGAATTAATTTTTCTGTGTCTAGTTTATTTCACTTAGCAAAATGTCCCTCAGGTTTATCCATATTGTCACAAATGGCAAGATCTCTTTTTTAAAGCTGAATATTCAGTTGTATATCTATACACTGAGATATATATGTATATGTACACTGTGATTTCCTTATGCAGTCAACTGTTGACAGACATTTAGGTTTGTTCCCATACCTTGACCATTGTGAATAATGCTGCAATGAATATGGGAGTGCAGATTTCTCTATTATTTCATTTCCCTTGTATATATACCACCAAATCAACTTATTTTGACATTTCCTTTTAGTGGCCAGTCTTTGTTTGTCTTTATCCATGACAAGGCTAAAGACTGCTTACTTGAATCATGACTATATTATTTATACAACAACTGCTTTCTAATGCCAGTATATTGAATACTATTATGTGTATAGGATGCGTAGTAGGGGTTAGTGGAGAAGGTTCATAGCCAAAATCTATCATATTGGAACAATAGCAAAAAAAGAACCAAAATTGGTTAGAAAATAAATTAAAAATTTAAATTTGTAAGTGAGAAACTGTACAAGTCAGCAACAATACAAAACTTGTGAAAATAATAAAAATCCAAGAGAGAAGCAATAAGACACTGCATAAGATGTTTACATCCATACAATTTAAAAATAAAGAGAACCATAAAGAATGTAGAAGATGAACATGTTTGTGACATTTTCAGTAAAGACTTCCCAATGCAGACTCCACTCCCCTTAACTGTGACAATGGTACCCATCTGTGTGGTAACGCTTTATAACATTGCTTCAAAATTCAGTGCATAGTACAGGTTGAATCACACGGAGTCTATTTAGATCCACCGCTGCAGGTTAGGTTTTGAAATGAGATAGTAGGGATTTGTGTTGTAGACAAAAATGACAGTTCATTATGAAAAGAATTTGAGTTAAGTACAGGGAGGCCAAGTTGCATCTGTAAGTTCAACTGAGCTCCAAGGCACTGTGCACAATTTTCTTTGCCCACTGATTCTGGTCATATCAGTACTCAAAATAAATCATGAGGTTGTATACTCATGAAGTTTTTCCTGACCTACTGGTTGGCATCTCTGCCTGGAAGGAAAATCCAAGAAATGATAAATGGAGAGATTTATCTCTTCTGAGGCCTTTAAAAGTAGTCTAGAATGAGAGGAATTGGTGCATCGTAACTTTTCTATCACCTAAAATGGTAATGAGAATAGAAACAGACAATACTCCATACTCTTCACATATACCATCTCCTTTAACCCCTGCAACGATCAAATGCAATATGCATTGTATTTTATATTTTATGAATAAAGAAACTGTGACTTTCAGGGGTATGTGCTCCAAATCACTCAGCTAGTTTAAGGCCAGGATTGAACTAGGTCTAACAGAGTGCTTTCTTTTTCTTTTTCATTTTTACATGTCTTATTGAACTACCTCCTTTAGGACTGCTTTTCTTGAAATGCTTTACCGTCTGTAAGAATATGTTTCCCTAGACTTTATACTCCTTTGTGTCAAAACTGTTGTAAAAACAAGGGCAGCAGTATCATTGTTAACATAATATGCCCCAGACTAACTCTCTAAAAGAAAATCTAAAACCTTGATTGATATAAAACAAATTAACCTAACAATTAGGGTTTTGTCCCAAATGCAAATAGTCAGAAAGGTTAAACCGTTATTTTTTCCCCAAGATTACAATACTACCAATGAACATCCTAAACTAATGCAGGTTTTCTAAGTGACTTGGAAACCAATAAAATATTAAGGTGTCTTGAATACAGCATCAGTGTTACATATATTTTATTGTGTGATAATACCTGGAACAATTTTCAATTTATTTATGATGCATATTGTTACTCTCAGCCAATTCCCTAATCATGATTTGTAAAGGAAAGTTTAACAGAATTGTCTTTGTTCAAAGCTACAGGGTTGATTGGCTCCTTTGCTGCTTTTCTGTACTAACATACCCACTTTTAAAGTCCTAGAAAATATAATAGATCATGAGAAGAGAAACGTTTCTTCTACCAGGGTTAAAATGTTTCCAAATATAAATCTAAGTAGAATATGCATAAATATTTAAATGCTCCTTGGCCTATTACTATCCTTGTGTTCATAGTATGAGATTCATCTGTGAAAGAAATCAAGGCATGAATTTAAATTCTCTACAAGGATAATTACCCATTGCATCTAATTTTAAGGGTAAGTTTTTAAAGAAACTGGGGCCATCTCATAGAGGACAGACATTAGCAAAAATCAAGGTATGGCCTGTCATTTCATATCAAGATTAATACCTTTATAAACACCCTTGTGGTTTTTTTCACTTGCTTTCTTGCCACATTAACCAACAAGTTCTGTATTGATTGAGAACTGATATCTACTTGCATGCAGATTCTTACTGTGAAAAGTCATGTGGTCATGATTCTGAAATAATCCTGGTAGGTGAATGTGGATATACCAGTGTTCTCTGGTGATGTTTTAAGAGATTCTGAAAGGGTCTGAACCCACAGGCTTTTAAAGAATTTCGAATCTGTATCCACTCCTGGATGCTGACTGCCAGCTTCAATTTCTTTACTTTACAGGACTAATCTCCTTTTAAGGAAGGGCATTAACTTACCAAAAAGGAAATGGTGTGCTTGTAATGACAAATGAACATGACTCTTCTCCTCTATTTGATAGAAGGGCACTTGTTCTGTTTAAATTGTGTATTCTTTTGTAAACAGACTCTCCAGCCCTCCAGCTAGAGGAATCAATGCCCTGTGCAGATGGTGCCAGACCTTTACTTAGAAATGCATGCACTTGATTTATATTAAAGTTTTGATATTTAACCCCCTGTCTTTACTTTAAATCAGGGCCCTAGGGCAAGGACAAATGTTTTCATCTTTTTAAATTTAAAAATTTGTTTCACACTATAGAAGGGAAATTAAATCTCAGAATGATTTGAGTCTGTGAGCATAAAAATAGCCCTCTAGCATAGTATGCATTTAACAAGCATCATAATCTGAGGATCAGTGTCTCAAAATGAGAATGAGAATCAAAAGAATTAGAGGAAAAAAAGTTGTGTCTGTAGGAAGACATATATGAAGCCCTGTGAATATAAAAACCAAGCCAACCTAATTAAAATTCAAGCTTTTTAAAATATATCTCTATACAAATTCCTCCAACACACATACAAATATACACATAAAAAATACAATACAACCTAAAATTATGCTATTTAGAATTTTTTAAAAGTAATTATAGGACTTAACTCATATAGCAGCTAGAAAATTATCACATGTTGTAGCTACTGCCACCATAAGAATTGATTTCAACTCAGCCTTTAATGAGATCAGCAATTTCTATTCATTTTCATGGGCACCTAGTCCTATAATGAAAAGGATTAATTTGAAGTTACTAGAAATGCATCACCTAGCTCATGTTGGAAGGTTGCTAGTCTGTGGGCCATAAATATAAATTCTTCAAGTACTGGGTTGACTATTTCATTAAAACTGATGATGTTTTAGTATTTTATATGCAGAGTCATGCACAGGTTGTGTAAAGCAGGGTTTTAATATAGAATGTATTTGAGGAGAAAAAGCTGTCATAGAAAGGTGATCGTCTGTTACTCAGAGATGCACTAGTGAGCGTGCAGGAACACTTCCTTTGTGGAGTAAGTGCAAAATAATCTCTGAATCACAGAGATTATCTCTTCAGGATAAAATAGGCACAGAAAACATAGCCCCATCTCTAAAATAGACAATTTAAAGTCAGAAGAAGGCCCCTATGCCATGGCTACTCTTTGAAGCCAATGATATTGATTTATGCTGTTTCTCCCTAAGTAAAAATAATAACGGTTGGAGGTCAGGGTTATAGGTTTGAGAGAAAGTAATATACATATTGTGGACCAGGCTACTACTTTGTTCCCTGTGAGTTGGCCCCTGACTGTAAGTGAAGGTTTCCTCCTAGTCCTTCTCCAACTCCATAACAAATGCTGTTCAGATGGACGATTTTGACAATGGCAGCCTACTGTCAAACTCAATGTGAGGCATGCTGCAGGATTTTCAGCAGGCCCACAAAGCACAAGTCCATTCAATTTCCTGAAAAATCAGCCATGAGCGATACTCCCTGGGTAATGTAAATTCTGCACATATAATGATCAAGCAAATAATTTAATCCCAATTTGATCAATTCACCGAGGAAGAAAAAAAAAAAGATAGCCAATTTGGTTTCACACAGAAACACGAGCAATTCATCTCCTGGACATGTCACATTTCAATTAGGAGTGTTATAGACAGGTTTTTCAGATTTCTATTTTGTGTTAAAGGAAGAGTTCATTAGAATTTTGAGACTCAATCATTAAAAAGGCTTAAAATACCAGGAATTATTTGTAAAATGGTGATACTCTAATTTTTAAAAGTGAAAATCATGCACAAAATGGTTAAATGTATATTTCTTTGAAAATTATTTTCAAAAGCTGTACTGAATCTTAACATAGTACTCGTCATTTTGCCAGTGGAATAATAACATATAATGAGTCTCAGCCTTGCTGAGAAATCTCATTTTGGGATCAGTATCCTCTGTGACATCCATGAACCAAAGATAAGACAGGATTACCAATAATGATGTCCTGGACAGCAATCTGCCATAATGCACTGAAGTCCATCCAGGGTTACTGTTCTCCCTGAGCCAGACGGGTGAGAACGGGGATGCGTAAGTGATGTATGAATCCTTCTGTTGTACCTAACAGAGGCAGAGTGTTTATCTTCCAAAATATGTGTAAGACTCCTGTCACTTAGACACATAACACTCCAGGAAGACAAAAGGAAGAGGAAAAAAAAGGAAGTTTTTTAAAAAAGTAACTTCCAAGCCATTGTGCGAGGGAGAAGAAGAAGAAATGACTGCCAAGTTTGAGTAGTTCTAGCGAATGTGCTTATATAAAATAAAAACCACAAATTAATTCAGTGAAGAGAAGAGAACAAAAAACTCTAACTTAGTTATTTCCAAAATTCAGCCCAAACCACTGGCTGACATTTTTTATTTTCAAGTTTTCACCTGGTTTGTTAGTGTCATGCTAATCAAAGCCATAATTGATAGAATATTATGTGCAAAGGAAAAACATTCTTCTTTTCTTAATGTCCAAACTTGTATGGATCTTGACTTCTAAAAGAAACATTTATTCTACCTCTTACTTAGCACAGTCCTTTTAACTAGTGACCATGACGATTTAGAATCTTTAGAGATTGAAGGGCCTATAAAATTCATCTCATAGAATTCTGCTGTTTGAAAGAATTTGAGCTAATATTTAGATAACATATTGTGCCATAATATCTAACTCTATCTCAATCTAGAGTCGAGAGAATGGCACAATATAATATCTAAATGTAACTTTAAAAATGAATTATTTTTGCCCATGATATACAATGCATAAGGGAGATAAACTTTTTCTCAGTTAATGATTGTGTACATTCTTACACATGCAAACAGTAGCCCAATCAGCATTTATGACCTCTATATGTCCAGTTCATTTAAGTGGCTCAGGATAATGTATGTAGTGATAAGATCTGGGTTTGATGTTAGACCTAGTTTCCTAAAACTTTGCCCCTAGCTCCTAGGACTATAAGTTCAGGCAATTAGTTTATCACTCTGCCCCTTAGTTTCCATCATAAAATGGGATAAATAATTCATAGGGTGGCTCTAAAGATTAAGTAAAGTAACATATGTAAAGTGGCTAGTGCATTCCAAGCACTCAATAAATATTAAATGTCACTATATTTTTATTTCTACAGACACAAAATATTTTAGTGAATGAATCAGTAAAAATCAACTTTTCCTAAATTTTGACTGTGAAGCACGTGTTAGTCACAGTTTGAAAAACATGGGACAGAAGATTAGAAGAAACTGAAGATCCAGATACTGTTACTCACTATAGCTGAATTTCCATTTGTGATTAAACTTCAACTTCTTAATAATTGACAACATACTAGGATAATAGGTAACAATATTTGTTGTGCATATCTCCACATGTAAAGACTGGTTATTTCTGTTTTCAAGGCACCAACGTGTTAATATTGTACTTTACAATTAGTTAGAATCCCTAGATCAGTTCCTAGTTAATATGTGAATGTAGGAGAAAAACTTGATCGATTGCCATCCTAAATAGCTCACTTCCTTATACAGTTAGTCACTGCTTTAGCAAATGTATTTTGAACACCTACTATGTGCCAAACACAGGCTAGTGCTAGTAGGAGAGACAATAAAGTTAATAAAACAAAATAGGGTTTACAATTGACACACATATTCTCTCACACACATTTGTAATCAATAGAAAAGTAAATACTGAAAGAGATTATGAGCTACAGAATCCAGTGACATTTTGACAGTAGATACAAAGGAGAAGGGAATAGTTAAGAAAAGTCACGTGAACAAATAACAGAGAATAGAAACACGAGGTCTGGTTTATTATTTCCCTCTTTAACTGTCAAAATCCTACTCTTTCTTTAAGGCCTAATACAAATTGTGAACTGACTTCTAACTTTCCCCCATACTCTTAATTTTTGTCTTCCCATATTGCTTTTATTTATTTATTTATTTATTTTGCCTTAGTAAGTTAAGTGTTCATCTAAATCAGGAACAAAGACTTGGCAAGGCTTACTTCCCTAGGACCTGACGTGGTGCCTCCCCTCCTATATTAGAATTCAATAAAAAGTTCTCATCCTAAAATATAGGAAGTGAGGAAAAATGAGAAGTCAAAGTTGCCACTGGAATTTAAATTTATGTATAGAAAGAGCACAGAAATGTGGAGTCCCGGAATAAAAGGGTAGTTTAAGTTGCTTCGGAAGAAGAACATTCATTGGTGATTTTCATTTTGATGGCAGCCCAACATCTGAGCAGAGGAGGTTCTGACCAATGTTTTCACATATAGGATTAGAATTTTAAAAGAGGCCATGATTTTAGAAAGAGATATAAGACTCATAACTGTGTGTAAAAAAGATGAGGAGTGCTCTAATTAAAAAACAAACAAAAAACAACAAAAAAAGCCCTAAGGAACAACTCTATTTGGGGAAGAAAGGGAAATTATTAGAACAGAAAATTGAGAAAAATTAGAAAGAGAACTAGGAGAGCTTATTGTCAGAGGACTCCAGGGACAAAATGAAAGGAAAGGAGAGAGATTGAGGAAAGCTGAGAAAGAACTGTTAGATTTGTGACCTAAGGGATCACTGGGTACCATAAAACATTATTTGGGAGCTGAATGGAAGTCAGTTTATCCGAAGAATGTTTATTTCTCATGTTCAGTACACTTACACCTATGAACATCATCATATCACTGAATAGAATCCATACAAAGTAGTACGAGATATCAATGGCTTTATGAAGGGCGAAAAGCAAGTGCTTATTTGAAGCTATTTCAATATATAACTGTGATTTCCACATAGTGGCCTCATTTTAATAGCACATTAAATAATTTTGCACTTATTTAAGACTTTATAATACGAATTATTTAAAGCCTATCATTAGCACTTCTAAAAGTTAGGAAATTTATACCTACTATCACAATTAAACTACAGCAGGAAGTCATACTTGATGCAGGAATAAGAAGCCCACATATGATTTGAGAATCAGTGGTTACTATTTTTATGAAGAAAAGTAGATGTATTATAAAATACAGCAGGAGGAGAATCAGACTACCCAAAGGTAATTTAGCTTGTGGGTAGTATGAATGCTTTGTATTTTGGGAATTATGTATAGGTTTGGAGGGTTAAAGTAAAACATGAAGAAACAAATATAGATGACCAGCTTCCCAGAGAAACTGCCTGATTCAGTTTGCAGAAAGTATGTAATTACAAATTATGAGATCTGGTTAGTTGAGCTAGTCTTAAAAAGACCATAAACGCATACTGAGGATGAAATTTCTCTCTATATTATTATACAATGAGAAAAGAAAACATTTGCTGTAGTAATACGGAATTAAATACACTTTCATGTTGGAATTAACTTGGTTATCTAGATTCATACTCTCTGAAACCATGTTGAAGTCAGTATATTATCCCTTTCCCTTTTGGAGTATAGATATTCATCCAACCATCCACTAATTTATCCATTTAAAAAATAATTGAATGCTTATTATATGTCAAGCACTGTGATAGGCACTGATCACACGATCATAAATAAGACTTATCCCTTGCTCTCAAGAGCTGAAAACCTAGTAGCACTCTGTATATATTTCAAAAATCAAAGAAAATTTATAGAGTGACTTTAAAAATCCAATACATATGCTATTGAACACCACGTAAAGGTCTCATCATATGCTATTTAACACCAATTAAAGGTCTCGTCAGCTTGACATCTATTCACTCTATGGTATTATTCATATCTGATATCCATATATCATATCTGGTATCCAAAACTTTTGGACTTACATCCAAACAAAGAGGGGAGGGGTAATTAACATGTTATTGGTTTTAGGTTAACAGAAAATTTCTAAAGAATGCACATAACAAATTATTACATAAGTTCTCACTATAATCAATTTTTTTTTTTTTTTTTTTGAGACGGAGTCTCACTCTGCCACCCAGGATGGAGTGCAGTGGTGTGATCTCAGCTCACTGAAATCTCCACCTCCTGGGTTCAAGGGATTCTCCTGCCTCAGCCTCCCAAGTAGCTGGGATTACTGGTGCCTGCCACCACGCGTGGCTACATTTTTTGTATTTTTTTTTTTTTAGTAGACAGAGGGTTTCACCATGTTGGACAGACTGGTCTCAAACTCCTGACCTCACGTGATCCACCTGCCTCAGCCTCCCAAAGTGCTGGGATTAATAGGCATGAGCCACCATGCCCGGCCCAGATTTTTTCTTTTTTTTTATATAGGTGCGTTCAATGATATTTTTTATTTTAATTTTCCACAAGAAAATATTATAAAACTTTATAAAAATATTAAGCTTAGGCTACTATTATTCATTAAAAAATGTGTGTTAGAAGGCTGTTTTTGCCAACTTTCTTCTTTTGGTAAACGTTAACTTTCACATTAAGACATTGAAGATGAAAAACTGTTGGAAAAAAAATCTTCAAATGTACAAAGTCATTTATTTTTCTTAGGCAATTAAAAATACAGAGCAATTTAAAATGAATACACATTAAGTTAGTGTTTTATCCCTACTATACAATTGTTATTATATAAGAGACTGCTCTATTCAGTTAAAACCTAATGAATACCACCAACTTGTCCTGGCTTACTTTCCTCATCAGATTTAGCACATAAACATAATTTTGCTACCCTTTTGAATATGCTTAGAAAAATGACAATATCATAGTTCACATAAAGCCCTTTAAAAATCTCATGTACAACTAAATAATGACAGCACTTTTCTTAGGAAGACCCTCTTGACAGAGAGAGCCAATACTAAGCAGGTTACATAAACAGAAAAAACAACCACAATTTTTAGTACCAGAACCATTACCAACTTGCGTGAAGTCCATCTGTCACATTTTTAAATGGTTTGAATTTGAACATAGATGCCATGGCACAGAATTTCAAATTTAATGATTAAATGAGGTAACTAATAACAGTTAAGAATTATATCCTGAAAATAGAGGAACGTAATATAAGGCTTAATTTCAGGTGTGACTGTATGACAGTATTTTATGGCATACACACCAGACCTTCATTTTATTTATCAGACTCATTTTTTCCTTTGCTAGACACTTAAACCACTAATGCTGCTATTCAAATTTGTAGTTTGACATTGTTCAATTACTCTTAAAATTAAATCAGTTTTATTTTGTATGTTTTACTTTTGGGTAAAAACTGTCCCCCTTTCACCACTGTTAATATTTAGAATAGGTTTTCCTCCCCAAATCAACTATTTATTATATTCTAAAAGGAAAAATATGACCACCATTAGGCAGACTTCAAAAGTGAATCTAGAGTCAAACATGATTTGAAAAGTGGAGTTCTAAAAATGTTTTGCATAAAAGCTGTATCCCACCGGAATGAATGCGAAGCCGTAACACTTCATTATTTTGAACAAATAATACCCATTTAGTGTACAAGAAAAATTAGTTTTATAGTTATACCTTAAAACTCTTAAAAGTCTCAGAACATACCTAAGTGAGGAGCTTCGAGTGCCAGCAAAGCCAATATTTTTCTATTAATCAACCCACTAGCCATCTAACTTGCATTGCATAGAAGGCGTTTTGCTCTGTCAGCCACAGACCACAGTCCCAAATATGCAGGGACAGAGCATCAGGGTGTTAAATACCAACTGCTTATATAGATGGATATCATTTTGCTACATTGAAACAGAAAAAGATTGTTTTGCCTCTCACTTTAAAAAGGACAATAAGAAGGGATCATCCAAATTACAAAAAGACAATTCACAAGAAGCAAAACTACCTTACACATGCACATATGTCAATTATCCTATAGAAACTAATGTATTTGATGTGCCACATAATACCACCCAAGCTCTTGGAGCTCACCAAATGTGGTATTTAAACTCAGTCTGTGCTTAGGTGAATATTTCATTTAAAAGTACAAGTTTCGTTGGATAAAAATAAGAGCTTGAAACTTCATAGACCTAAGGCCCTGTTCTTTGCTTGCTTCTTAAGCACAATACTTTTCCCCAGTTGATGGATGGAAAGTACAAAAGGAAGTCATGAGTGGGGTAGCGCGTCCCTGGAAAAGAACGAGATATGAAAGTTTGAAAATTGAGTTTCCTGTTGAAAAGGTGGCATTATTTAATTCTCAGTGATTCTGGCTACTGGTAAATGTTTTCACTTGGAATGTACATCCTTGAATATTACATTGTCAAGATGCCTAGAAAATGGGTTCTGAACAAAGCCATTTTTCTACCATTATATACTAATAAAGTAAAACAAATGTATTTATACACTCTCTGCTTTATAAAACTACCAAGATATCAGCTTTGCCTATGGAATTTTTATGAGAGCCTTTTCATGTTTTACTCACTTACACGAGACCACTTAATCATCCCATTTAGTCCCCAATCATTAGCAGGCTTACGGACTTAACTTGATTACAACATTAAATTTAAAATAACAATTTATCAAAAACAAATGATGAAGAAAATTCTTTGGAAGGTTTTCTCTTATGAATCTCTGTGCAAAATGTGGAAGACCTGATACCCTCGGTTATTTGGCATAAAAGAGATATACAATTCAAATTATGACTTCTGTCTTCCATTGTTACTCTTCTGTTTTATACCAGTGGTGGACTTAATAAGATAGCCATCTTATTTAGCTACCTCCTCCACTTTAGCTTTAAATACAATTGCTGGTCAAGTTTCATTGACTCGCTCTTTCTTCATCTCCTTCACAATTCTCAAAGCTACCACCCAAGTCAAGGCCCTCCTTGTCTGACACCTGGATAAGGACAAAATATGTTGAGTATTGACTTCAACTTTTGTATCTTTTTGATACCCACAATGCACCACAGCACTTTCAGATGAATCTTCCTCATACGTTGTTTTCCTCAGTTCATTCTCCTGCTTAAGAATAAATAAAGTGGCCGGGCGCGGTGGCTCACACCTGTAATCCCAGCACTTTGGGAGGCCGAGGTGGGCGGATCACGAGGTCAGGAGATCGAGACCATCCTGGCTAACACGGTGAAACCCCGTCTCTACTGAAAATACAAAAAATTAGCCGGGGTGGTGGCGGCGCCTGTAGTTCCAGCTACTCGGGAGGCTGAGGCAGGAGAATGGCGGGAACCCGGGAGGCAGAGCTTGCAGTGAGCGGAGATAGCGCCACCGCACTCCAGCCTGGGCGAGAGCGAGACTCCGTCTCAAAAAAATAAAAGAAGAAATAAAGCAATCTAGTGATAACATCATTTGTCGAAATGCCTCTTCTTATTCCAAGTCTTCCTTAATTTCCTTCCACCCAATCTTCAGTATAGTCTCTTCTAATCTGCTTTTAAGTAGCTAGGGGTTTGAATGTATAATTCCTTAAGATCAGCATAAATCATATAGCTTAAAGCAGGGGTCTGGAAACTATGGCCTGTGGACGAAATCTGGCCTGTCACTTGTTTTTATATGTCCTTATGGGCTGAAAAAAAAGTCAAAAGAATAATATTTTGTGATGTGTAAAAATTATGTAAAATTCAAATATATATATAAATCATGTACCATCGATTGATTTTTATATATAAATACATACATATATCTTTTTTCTTCCTTGTTTAGTAATGTATATCAGGCATGTTACGTTCTACCATAATGAGCTATTATAAAGATGAATCTCTTTTTAGCAAAATTAGAAAAAGTATTTTCAGGCCGGGCGCGGTGGCTCGTGCCTGTAAGCCCTGAACTTTGGGAGGCCAAGGTGGGCAGATCACCTAAGGTCGGGAGTTCAAGATCAACCTGGCCAACATGGTGAAACCCCGTCTCTAGTAAAAATACAAAAATTAGCCGGGCATGGTGGCGGGCACCTGAAATCCCAGCGACGTGGACGGCTAAGGCAGGAGAATCACTGGAGCCCAGGAGGCAGGCTCACTTGCAGTGAGCCAAGATTGTGCCACTGCACTCCAGCCTGGGCGATAGAGCAAGATTCTGTCTCAAAAAAAAAAAAAGAAAAAATATATATATATGTATATGTATTCATTAAAACCTGCTAATATTTCAGATTTAGTGAAACATAACAGAAGAAATGGGAACGGGAAGAGGAAATATATACATAGAGCAAAAGATGAATTTAGTGAGAGAGAAAGGTAAAAGAGAGCAAAAGGGCACAGTTTATAGAGACACAGATGGAGAAAAACTGAACTGGAATTGTTAAGGGTGTATAGGAGCAGTATTCCCACATCTAGCCACCTCCTCCCCTGTTGCTTCTTATTAAAACAAAAACAAAAACATTACTTTTTGGCTCTTATTTGTAAGATTTAATTATTCATCTCAGTTAACCCTCACAGCAACTCTAATTAAGATAATAATACTATTCTAAGTTATAGATGAGGAATAAAACTGAAAGATAGTGACCAAGAGATGGACCTGTAATCCTAACCCCGGTACAATGCTAACAATGGTTATTCTAACACCGCCTTGCTTTTATTCTTCTTCAATATTATCCTTCTTACGAGTGTATATTTAGATCTTTAGAAAATCACACATTTCAAAAATTACTGTAGAATTCTGTCATTTGAAACTCTGCTTGCCTCTTACACTTAAAGGCCTCGAGATCTTGTAAAATGCAGGGGTTGATTTTTACTTAAGAGTCTCTTGTCAGAGAGAGTAATAGAGATTTTTGTTGACATGGGGAAATAAATCACAATGGTAAGTTTCAAGGCTATTGACTGGTGAATAAATATCATTCTAACAGTGAACACTTATTGGCCTCTTACTAGGTTTCAGTCATTCTTTCCTCACGGTAATCCTGAAGGGTATATACAGTTATTATCCCTATTTGCATCATAGATCATTGCATCACGGAAAGGTTTAAAGTAACTTGCTGAAAGTTATAGAGCTAGGTGGGTGGGGGAGCTGGAATGTGAACCTCAATGATCCAACTCCAAAGCCATGCATTTAACCACTATGCTAGGCTAAGAACATTTTTTAAGCACCTAAATGTATGAGACTTCACAGCTAAACATATTAGACTTAAATTTGTGGATTCCATTTTCAAAAGACAACAAATTCTCTTCGCTTGCAGAGGCAACAATTTAAACATACAAGACTGTTGAAATATATAAAACGCTACCTTTGAAGACAGAGCAGCAGAGCATCCCACCCAGCAAACACACAAATATATGCACACGTATACGTGTACAAAAGCACACACAGATAATTACAATCACAGTGGTAAGATGAGCTCCTGTAGTCAGAAAAACCCCACACTGCGTTATGATGCTTATCAACACCTACCAGTAAATAGAAACTCTTCCTATGATAAACTGCATGTTTTCACTGTGGAGGAGTTGCTTACAGCTCAAGAAGTGTCTTTTCTTCAGGCAACGCTCACAACCAGCTCTCCTCATCATAAGATCTTGGTACTGTTAACATAAAATGGTTGCTATCATTAGCAGCTGTGAATAGTACATAATGAACACACAGCCTCGGGTAGCCACGGTTCACGTAGTCTCCAAACACTGATGAGCACAGAGATTGAGCTATCTTCTCAACCTTATTACTGTTTTTAAGTCGATTCCAGATATAAGAGGTCCCTGGAATGAAGAGGAGGGACCTCACTGCTGCTGGCACAACGTTTGTCAGTAAATTGCCTTGGGTATTTTATCAACACAGTGCACTGCATTTCCCAGGAACTATGCTATTTTCAAAAACAAAAGCTAAAATATATTGTAATATTTAGACATTCTTTTCCTAGAGGTCAGTGTAAGGACACCAAGTACATTATACCATTACATAAGATGCTTAATGACAAAGGTACATGTTATCGCTACGAGATAATTTTACAGGAATTTCTCATTTCTAAGAAACACTTTTTCCTCCCATTTAGGGATTCTGACACCAGAACACATCTTAACATCCTGAAATCACATGTAAATGTGTACATTTAATCAGGTGATACCTTCCCCCAAATGTTGATTTTAATTGAAAGGTACATCTTAAAAGAGGGTCTCTTAAAATGGAAAAAGTGAAATAATCTAATACTGGTATGGCATAGATGTAGTTTTTAAAAATTAAAAAGCGCTTTTTCAGTGTTTTCCACTCCTGTTAAGATATAACATGTTTGCCCAGATCACATGGAATGCTCGCCACCTCCTCTTGACAAAGCATGAATAATGGCAGCAACCGCACATCTTGTCTGTCTTGCTGCCTGCCAAAACCATCACCCTGTGATGTACTGAGAATTAAAAGTTCAAAACCTTCAACTCAGTTGATTGGGAAGTTTTCATTTGAAGTAAATTCTATCGTGGCCCCATAACCTACATTTTAAAGCACATTAAACAAGGCTGTTTTAGCCTTGATGAGCTGACAACTGTAAAACATTCATGATAACACAATTGCAGTCTTGATAAATGCTTCCACTGTGTAATCTATTGTAGCAATGATCTATGCATTACAACTACTTCTTAAAGTACCAAAAACATCACAAAATCACATTGTTAAATAAACATACACATGCATGCAGATTACATATATAGCTAAGGATGTAATACAAGGCCTTAAATCACAGCTTTAGATTGATGCCCTTCACTTTTATTATCAGGGAATTTTTCCTTCCATACTGTTATAATTATTTAATATGAATAACTTTATTTTTCCATCCATCAAACAGCAATACTCACCAAGAACCCTAAAACAATCAGTCTTGATAGTGCAGAAAATGTTTGTCATTATATGCACACTGTACATTATCAACTTCTAATGTATTGTTGTTCTTTTTCTCAAATAGTAAGAAAATAATGTAAACTGGATTGCCTAAAAGATTTCTTATGGCTACCAAAATGATTATGTAAGAAAAAAGTAGAAGCAACCTTGCGTTCCTTTAGGATTAAAGGTCCAACATTTGTAATGTCAAGTGTAGATTCAGTAATAAGTGAAATGTTCTCTTTTTATCTTAATCTTCATTTAATACATTAAACTTATACATATCAGGACATTAGGTTATAGAAAATGTTTCTAAAAGTACTTTCCAAAGTATACCCCTATAGACCTCTAGATGGCAAGCTTTAGTAAATTTTTATGACTGGCCTAAATTCAGTTTCTTAGCAATTCTGTGTAATCTACCTATTGAAATGATTTTCAGTTTAATAAGCTACTCCGATATATATGTGCTTTTAAGGAACAAAGCATTGAAAAGTGAATTACATTTTTTTTCTAAAATTTAATCTTTTTCTTTGTGATTACCTAATTGTAAAAAGATGGTGTCCCAGTGACTTCTAGCAGTGTCTCTTTGGTATGCTGGATGTTCTGGAAAAGTTTTACCTAATTAATGATTTCAACTAGCTTCTAAAACGAACTATTCCTTTATAATGATAAAGATTAGTTACAGCTTTTGTTATAGGAATTTTGCAGATATCAAAGGATGATAATAAAAGTCCTTTGAGAAATGTAAAGTAGAAGATATGTGCGTGAGTCTGTCATTAGAATCTTCTCCACCTCAAACATGTCCTTTACAAAACACATATCTTACATGGCCAGCTTCCAAAGAATACATGTTTTTATAATGTATCATACGCATCTGTTAAATTCTATAATCACTGCTGTTCCTTTAACCAAAGTTAGTTATATTTATTCTCAATGGTAATTATATTCAAGGGTTATCATGGATGAACTGAAATAAAATTAGTAGGAGATGATAATTAAAATAAGTGCAAGTGGCATCAAAATGGACAAGCTCACTTTGTGTATAACATTATTAGCAATGATGTTGAAGAATAAAATCCAGTCATAGCTGGGTACATATGTTAAAGTTGTAATGAGGACTTGAACAATCTCCTAAAGTTAACACTGCTGTGAGAAATTCCTAGCATACTGAATATTGCAGAACCCTCTATTCTGAAAGATGATTCCTCCCCCATATACATGATAACTATGGGGACAATATTTTATCGTGATATAATACTGGCTACTGACTACAACTGGGTATCTGACCCAATTGGCATAAGCATTTGACAAAAGCTGGACAATGTTCTTTTCAAATTCCAGCTTTTGTCACCAGGCTGGGTCGCTGACTCAATATGGACCAATAAGAGTCTTTTCTAAAGATTTATAAAACTGTGAAAAAGGAGAACAAGCATCTCTCCAGTGGCTGAGGCCTCTCTCCAGTGACTGAAGCTGTAATATATATACATTTTATGAGTCAGTGGCAACCATATTTTCCTCCTGTGGGGGTTGGAGAAGTTGAGGAAACTGAATGAAAGACAAAGAGAAATATTAAAGCAGGTGGATGGAGTTTCTTGGGAATTTGGCTCCTGATTTCAGTTATTTCTGAGGCTGAGCCCTCTTACCTTCTCAACTGTGAGAGAGCCTAGCAGCCACTTATTAAGTTACCAATTTACTTAAGCTTGGACAAATTCTATTTTGAACACTTGAAACCAATATAATCTTAACTAAGGCTCTTTGTTCTTTTTTAGTTGTGTTTTGAAGGAAAATCATTTTAGAGCTAAATTAAGTTGCTAGGTTTCTAATTCTTAGTTATACAAATACTGAGAGTGAACACATCTTTTAAAAATATGACAGATGCAAGATATATACCTTCTTATAAAATCCAAGCACTGTAATTATTAATGGGCAATAAATAAAATAGCACCTTTAACTTAAGAGACTTCCATGCAAAAACAATAACGTTGTGGCATAGAAATGTAAGGAGAACCCAAATAAAGAGAGATGAGATTTTCTTTTATTTACAATTATAAATATATATCAGTTCTTTTGGAAAATATGTGCATTTTTCATCTAAGAAATATACAAAGATTGATCAAATAGTACAGGTTAAACTACAATGAAATATAAAAGGAAACTGGCTTGAGTTCGGCTCTCTAATTCACAAGCTGGATGCTCTTTCAAAACTCCTTATAACTCAGAGTCACATTCTTTTCAGACATTAGACTTCCTCTTTTTCAATGCAAAACCTTGAATGTTACTTTGCAAATGCTTCTTAGATGCTCACAAAATTTCTTTTAATTTTGGATGGTAACAACTGCCGATGGTTTTTACTAGGAGTTCCTTAAGCCCTGCAACATAGAGAAAACCTGCCTGAGAACAAAGTCAATTCACGAGACGTGAAACAGGTGAAGAGACAGGCAGTGTCACGAGGATATCATTTGAGCGCATGGATCCACTCATGCCTAAAGCCAGTCCTGCCTTTGGTCTTTACGTTTATGTGAGCTAATAATTTTCCATTTTCCCCAAACTAGCTTGTATATGATTTTATTAGGAACCAAATTAGGCTTGACAAATACAGAATCAAACCCTACTATCTGATTCATGCTTTTCAATGAAATTTCATTCTTCATGGTTGCAAAGGGCAGAATTCACAAATAGAAGATAAGAAAAAAAAACTAATTGTCTTTAAACAATTAATATAGACGTATTAGTCCATTCTCACACTGCTATAAAGAACTGCCTGAGACTGGGTAATTAATAAAGGAAAGAGGTTTAATTGACTCACAGTTCCACATGGCTGGGAAGCCTCAGGAAACTTACAATCATGGAAGAAGAGGAAGCAAATACGTCCCTCTTCACATGATGCAAGAAGGAGAAGTGCTGAGCAAAAGAGAAGCCCTGTATAAAACCATCAGATCTCATGAGAACTCACTATCACAAGAACATCACCATGGCGTTAACCAACCACATGATTCAATTATCTCCACCTGGTCCCTCCCTCAACACGTGGGGATTATGGGAACTACAATTCAAGATGAGATTTGGGTGGGGACAGAGCCAAACCATATCAATAGATGTGCGGAGGAAACCTTAATATATTGATGTCTGGATGGAATCACATACATAGAAGCAGCACACATTTCCACAGATCACATACAGAGATGATTGTGTTCAAAATGTTATGGGCATACAGTGATTGACAGAATAAAGTTTTCGGAAATCTTGAGAAACTTAAAGAAAAAGTAGATTAAAACTTAAAACATAAAATATCAGAGATTTATCTTTTGCAACATAAGATTAGAGTCCCACCTAACAGCTCTTCAAGTGAAAAATACAGAGAAGTTTTAGACTACAGCAGAGATGTTCAGAATAATTAATGCGACTTCAGTGAAGTACACATTAGTAACATTTTGACTTTTTTTCCTCGGTTTCCTTGCTCTGTAATGTGCTAAACTCTAGGTACCAAAATATTCATAAGTTTAATCTTTGCAGAAAAGTATAATTGAAAGATTATATTAAGCATACTTAGGTAAAAACTGGCTAGAAAAAGAAATACCTCTGGGAAAAGTAGAAAAGAGACACGGGCCAGAGACCTGAACCAAACTTCTTAACCTATCAATTGCAAGACACTGTGTTGGATACATTGCCTCATATTCTAAGTCTCAGCTTCCTCATCCCTAAAATTGGATTGATATAATAGATAGTTGTGTGCTGTCTCCCTGGCAGCCTTTCCTAGAAACTATCCACCAACCATATAAGATCTGCAACACTCCAACTACACTTGGTTGTTGCGGGTAAAGAAACATGATCCTGATTCATCTATCAGGCCCTTCACTGAAATTCATGAACCAGAGAAGGCAGAGGACTTCAATAGTCAAAGCCGGAAGATGACAGCTAAGAAGCTGCTCTTGATGATAGTTACTACCAAAGAAAGAAAGGACGCCGGCAATAAGAAAGATACTGATAGAGAGACACAGTTAAGAAATAGGGAGTCATGTTCTGATATCCAAGTCATTGTGAGCCCATCTGCAATACCTGTTGCTTGGTTTTCCAACCTTTCCTAGGCAGCACTCTTCCTTTCCTTCATCTTATAAGTTGGTATCTATCACTTTCCACCAAGAAAATTCCTAATCTGATTAGATTATCGAATTTCATGTAAGTTTTTTTAGAAATAAAATACGAATGTAACAAGACTTTAAAAACTGTAAAATACTACACAAATATAAGACAGTGATACTGTGGTTATTATCTCTAATTCCAAATGTTGGAGGGACTGTCACATTAAAAAAAAAGGATTTCTTATTATTAGTAGTTTCAAATGGCAACACCAGGGAAAATGGTTTGGTGGAATTTAAAAGAAAGAGGATTTAAGCTCTGTGTAAGAAAGGAAGTTTTAAAAACTGGAGTTTTATAGTTTTTTAGTGTTCAATTTTAAGATTGTATGGCACTAGGTCTCCATGATTCTGTTCCAAAGGCTGAATTCCTTCTAATTTACAAAAATATTTCTTCAGCTTTATTTTTCTTTAGACAAAAAGCTACCTTTTCAAGTTCTGTATCACCTTTATTTTAATATAGAAGTGCACACAGCGTACATTATTGATAGATGCACATGCATACATATTACTTACATACATTTTAATTTACTCTAAATTTATTTATCTAATATACATATATAGTTTCTAAACCAGTGTTTCTCAAAATCGTTAAATCAATAATTGATTGTTTTTTGTTTTTTTTTTTCCAGCAACTACTTCCCCTTCTTGAGGCAAGAGCAAACAATCATGATTTGAGGGGATCATCCAACCCTATTCTTTGGCCACATTTTGCAGGTGAAGGTGAATCCTGGGCTGGAATTGTTCAGGTGTAGAGGACACAACCTCTATTAAGCCCATTTATGTACTGAATTTCCTGCTGATAGAAATTGCTAAAGAGACAGACACAAAACCTAAACTAGACCAGTTAATGCAAATTCAGAAAGTTGCTCTGGACCAATTAAAGGGGCCATCAGGAACTTTGCTGGGAATTCTGGGACCAAGATTCATTTTCTCCTGTTGTAACCGTTTGGCCTTGAGATCTACAGGCAGCTTTTATGTGACCATCAGGGAAACAATGGCAGAGTAAGGGCTAATATCTTAGAAATGCAGTAAAGAAATAAAACCAACTGGGTCTTTGGTGACCAGGTTGAGTCACTAGATTAAACCTAATGTCAAACCTGACAAAGGTAACGCTTATATTCCAATTATGTGTTTAAGATAGTTTGAGTTTAGTTATCTTTAACTTGTAACTGAAAGCATCCTAAATAATGCAAGTGAGCAGATTAAAGGAAATGATTGCCTCACTCATTTGTTTGTTTTATTTTAGACATGGGATCTCACTATGTTGCCCAGGCTGGAGTGCAATGATTATTCACAGGTGTGATGATAACACACTGTAGCCTTGAGCACCTGGCCTCAAGTGATCCTTCCACCTCAGCCTGCCTAGTAGCTTGAAAAACAGGCAGGTGCCACCATGCTCAGCTCACAAAGTTCCGCTACTATATTTTTTCAACCTCTACATATCTGTGCACTCAGACATTTTACTCTAGTGACAACATTTGCAAAATCCACCATAGCAAGGGGTGAGATGGAAATTTTTTTTAAATAAATATTTAAAAGTTTACATAAAATATTTACTGACATGTCCATGAACTATGAATTGCCTGCTAAACTGACTGAAGAAAATTCTGAAAAGTCTGAAACTGTAGGTAAAATTATGTAATACATAACATTTGGCTTCAGAACCATATTCATCCCCTATCACTCTCAATCAACATCCTCCCCCTCCAAAAAAGACATATACAGAGTATTTATCTTTGCCCATCAGTAGCCAACACATATTATGAATACTTCATGAATTCCAACATTTTTTCCTCTGCAAGATCTTCATCTGGAAAAGCACTGGAGTGGGGAAGGATTTTTATATTCTAATTCCCAGAGTTATCTACACTCTGAAAGTAGATGCCTATGTATACTGATAGAAGATACACTCCTGTAACAAAAGTTTATAAGGACAGTTATAACAGAATATAGTACAAACTACTGTAGTAGACCTGAATCTCACAGACCACCAACTCAGGTATTAAAAAAAAAAAAAAAAAAAAAGAACTTTCTTTTTCCATCACTTAGTTTAATTTCTACCTTCATTCCTCATTCTGCCCCATGACAAAAAACGGACTATATTATTGCTTACTCTCTGCCTTCTAAAATTATCTTCCAGGAGCAGGGGAAAGGAGGTTGTAGATGCTGAAACTAATTTTTAAAATATTTCCAGAAGGCCGGGCATGGTGTCTCAGGCCTGTAATCCCAGCACTTTGGGAGGCTGAGGTGGGTGGATCACCAGAGGTCAGGAGTTCGGGACCAGCCTGACCAACATAGTGAAACTCCATCTCTACTAAAAATACAAAAATTACCTGGGTGCTAATTGAGTGCTGATTGAGAATTCTCAGTTAATCTTATCGGTATATCTAACTGAAGCTTTGTCTTAACCTAACATTCTATTTAAAGCCTCACTTTACCAAAATAATAGGGGAGTTTGGATAGACTTGAAAGGACAATGCTCAGGAAAGTGAGTAATGCGTGGAATCTCCAATATCAGTGATTAGAAGATGGGAAACAGAAAATTCACCATATGCTAATGGAATGATTCAGAAAAGGAGAGAGAAAGGAAGGAATGGTTTTCAAAGAGAATGTCTGAGAACCTTAATTTGCATATAGTTTCCAGAAAACAGGTTTGAGAAAGCAAGAATAGGAGATAATGAGCTGGGACATTTTCTCCTCTCCTGCAAGTCTGTGCAACCTCATCAAGATCAAACATAACCTGGCCTGGCTGGAAGTCAATTGGTAAAATAAATTATCAAAAATATAATTAAGTAAGCAGAGAGGCCTGGGCAAGCTTCTTGGACTTTCTCATATCAAAGCTGTAAAAATGGAGCTTTTTGGGGTCATTCCATCAAAATCACTAACAAAGTCTACAACTGGCTTGACTCTGAGCAAAGATCACTCCTCGGAATCAATTAGGGTAATTACAAACTAGTGGTGCACAAGGGCACGTCTGTGGTTAATTGAGTAACACAAGTTAATCAACTTTTCTGAGTAATAAGTATGTAGAAAATCAAAATCCCTGGTGTCCATTTGTGCTTTGTCTTAAGCCCTGCTACTTAAAATCTGGTCTGGCTCTTTTATGGATATGAAAGAGAAAATATTTGAAGGAGGAGAATGAACAACCCAGGATGATTTTTCTGGCATAAGAGGCAATTAGAAGGGTCCACATCCTATCACCGCTAAACATTTTCTGTCTCAGAAGACTGTCTTTGTGCTCTATTAAGACAGCAAAACAAAATTAATCAATCAAAAGCAGCTAATCTAGAAAGTGTATTGGTCAGTAAGCTAAATATGAGTTTTGATCCAAAACCCTAGCTCTTAGAAGTTTTTACAACAATGCTAGTTTATTATCACTCCCCTGCTGAAGATACATTCTAAAAACTAAGTTTAAAAAATAGTACTTAAATGTTAACTTAGGTGAGCTCTCCCTTTTGTTTCCGGGATATTTCAAGAGGCACAGGCCATAGAGTTCTTGCTAACGTAAGAGAGCAGAAAATGCAACTCATGATGAAATCCAGCCATCTCCAAACATGACATTCCAGAGTCACTCTCCAATGTGTCTGATTTTCTTGAGGACAGCTTTGTTACAGAAATAATAGCCAAAAACTATTTCTACTGGCCACGGGGGAGGGAAGATAAGAGCTAATTATGAGTTTGGGTTAAACCATCAAAGTGTGTAGATTTTTACCCAGCAACACAATTTCTAACCTAAACTACTTAGGGAGTGAGCGCCTGGTGTCTATGGAAAGTCTACCTTCTAATTGTTATTTAAAGCACTGGGCAAATAAGCCAGAACTATTTTAAAGAACCCAAACAGCTCACATCCTTCTCCTGCTGGGTATGCTGCTAACAAATTGGCATTAGCACACACCTTCCTCTGAAAGGAAGAGAACAAAGAAAAAGAACAAATGAGATATAAAACAGAAAACAAAAATGCCCTAGGGTTGTTCTGAACTCCAACAGCTCAGCTTAGGTGAATGGTGCTTCATCAGCACAGTGGGAAGTTCCCAAACACACAGGTCCCATGCCCTAGAAAATGCCTCTGATGTGGCTCTCTAATCAAATTAAACAAGAATTTTAAAGAGAGGATGAAAAAAAAAGTGGCATGTTTTTGTGGGAAGAATATTACTTGCCCTGCCTGCTCTGGAATCAGCACTCTGGCACCACATAACTGTCTGGAGTGTTCTCTTCCAGCAAAACAGGACTGGAATTATTTACGATTTCATCGTGTCACATAACATGAGGCTACGATGCATAGTAATCCACAAAGAGATGCCTCAGGTGACACAGATGGTAGCACCAATTGTTTAAGAAAAAAATCCTGATCACAAGCTTTGGATTAAAACTGCTCTGAAAAAATGAAATCATCATAAGGAGAAAATAGAACTTTGATTGAATAATAATTCTAAGTAAATGTCAATTTCCCCATATCCAGATTCATCCTTGCCATTAAAGATGGCTTCTGAGATAAATAAGAAGGAGGTCCTTTCTTGTTTCACATGAATAGAGATTAAGCACTGTATGATCTTTTAAGAATCAAGACTTCCTACAGGGTATAGAAGGGGTCATATTTTAGAAAATAGGGGTACATGTATGTGCAGCTTATAAACATGCCATCATACTTTTCATATATGCACTGTTTCTAAGTGTTCAGTCTCTCAGATATGTGGGAAACAGAGGCCAACAAGCTAATACAGAAACAGGGACAAGAAGATGCTGACTTCAGCTTAAGGATATTTTCTCATTTTTTTCATGGCCTACATAGAAGTGTTAGCGTATATAAAAATAACAGATACATAGAGCATTTGAACAACCTTTTCTGAAATGTTGATGGTTGCGATCTCATGTTGAGAATGTCATTTGTATAACCTTAATATTTAAGATGTCTCTGCAACTCTTTAGTTTCGTGCCCTTTATATTCAACAATACACAGATGACAGTGAAAATATCAAATACAGCTGTCATGTTTGATACATAACCCAGGGTCCTTCTAAACCCTGGGTTCAGATGGATATAACCTTGCGTTCACTGCTACAGGCTTCCTGGGCAGGTCTTATCTCTGGGTCTGGCCCTGCCCTTTGCAAACCCATCGTAGCCTCTCTGTTATTCTCTTTCTGTCTGTCTGCTTCTAGAGAGCTAAGCCAAAGATTTCTCTTTGTGAGTTTTTTTTTTACGTTTTGTTGCCTGCCGTTCCCAGTCTGCCCCCTCTCTCATACTATCCATAAGCTATTTCGGCATCTTGCTGTCTTCCCTCCCTCGTGCGTGACTTGCTTTGTGAAGCTCACTTACAGCTCTACATTCTCCACGCGGGTTGACAGTCCGAGCTGTAGGATTTCATTTTTAGTGAGCATTGCGGTACTTGATGTCCCTTCTGATGTAAATAGAGCCCTGAAGTTTCTGCGGGAAAAATGGAGCATTGTGAGTAATGGTAGAAGGCTTAAAGGAGATTAATGTACTAGTCCCACCCAGGAATTCTTCCCCAAATGTACCCAGAGTGAAAAGTTGGCATCCATGACCTGTTCAATTGATTCATTTTTCACCACGTTGAAGGGCAGTCTTGGAAAAGGGACTAATGCTTAATAACCCCAGTGGATTTCCAAGCTATTTTTGTACCCCCAAGCACAGCCAGGGCCTCTTTTCTCACCTATTGCCATCAATAATTATTTGTCAGAAAGCTTACAAGGCAGCAGAATGTCCCATGTACAGACAGCTTTCATTTCTGCATCTCAAAATAATGTCTTTAGTATTGTGAGTGGTCGTCATGGTGTAATGCGGGACTGTTATTTCAGTCTTCCCCCACATGAAGACTCTCTCCTATATGTCTCTGGTGTGTATGGCTGGCTCCATACTCCCATTGAGTTATCATGTATGCAAAAGTGGTTCCTGAGAGCGTTAAAGATATCCATAATTTTTTTAGCCGAAAGGGCTTTCCCCAGAGGCTAAATTTATAATCTAATAACATCATTTTTCATCTCCCTAAACAGGCTTTCAGAAAAAGATGTTTCTGAAGCCAAATCTACAAGTTATGCATACTTCTACACCATTAGTAAAGGAGAATGGCTCTAACACAACTCCTGAGTTGTCATCTGCAAGGCCATGTCCTCATGTACTAGCTTTGACTCATAATGAATTATACTCACATCCATATCTATTTAATAGCACCACAATTCTGGCTTGCTAATAATTGGAAATATGTCAATGCAGAGTTCTGAGAGATCTATACAGACTATTCATATTATTCCTTGCATTTCTCTCCTATCAAGCAGATAGTGTTTTTACAGCAGGCAAAAACAACAAATGACTCTGGAACAGTAATTTAGCAGTGCTCAGTTACTGACTGAAAGCAGCTCATTCAGGGATTGTGCCAGTGCTGAAGAGAGATGAGAACTCCTGATGACTGCTGCAGTCAGCATTTTGACTCTTCTTTGCAGATGGCAATGATGGTCTTCCTATATCCTGAGGCACATCGCCAGTGCTTTCTGGGAAGAATTCTTCCAGATGTCTATGAAATGATTTTCTTATTTAGGAATCCTTGGCAAGGATGTGGTAAAGTCCAAGGGCTTCACTATGTTTTACTTTGCTTGCCTTGTCAAATTCCGTTAAAGTTGAATATTATCATCCTTTGCAACTTCTTGAGTATTCTGTATCATAGAGAGCCTCGTGCATAATGGTAGAAGACTTTAAGGAGATTGATGAATTATTACTACCAAAAAAATTCCTTCTCCAAAGGCCCTGATGGTGAAGGGGTGGAATGCTTGCTCTTTCCGTAACTTGATTTATGAGAGACTCCACAGTACCAATTAATGGCAGCCCAAAAGATGTAAGTGAACGTATGTAAAAGCCAGAAATCACAAAAATGCAGTAGGTTTTAAGGTTAGTCTAAGGTTTCTTAACCCTTGAGGGTCTGTCAGGACTGATCTACCTGTAGGGAATTGCTCTCTGGATAACTTTGAGAGGAAGTGAACTTGGGCAAGGCGATTTCAGAGTGAGGACATTTTCTTTGTCATGAATAGGCTGGCCACCTTCTCAGCTCCTAAGTTTTCATATTTTAGTAGAGGATATCATGTGTGTCTATCTCTGAAAATTTCTGTCATCATAACTTTTATAATGTGCTTAACAATTTAGGATTCTGCCTAGTTCTGACTTTGAAAGAACCATATTATTGAACAAAAATGATAAAACATTAATATTTTAACAATCCTTCATAGATATATAGAACCATACATTATGGTATAGATAAATATAGCAGAACGTTCACCAAGGGACAGAGTAATGTGTAAGTTTATTAAACAAGATCCTATTTGCACATAAAAACAATAAGTAAAAATTCTTAAGCCTTTATTCCATGCCAGGCACGGTTCAAAGTATTCTACATATATTCACACATTTAATACCCATAACAAAACTTATGAGGTATATATTTTCCACATTTATAGATAAGAAAACTGAGCCATATTGTAGATTAGTATATTGATCAAGATCAAACTGTTAGTAAATGGAAAAGATGGGGTTAAAAGCCAAGCAGTCTAGCTTTGGAGCATGCTACCTGAACCATTATTTTATACTGCCCATGGTCAACATAGGCAGTATAAAATAGCAAAGCAGTATAACTGCTTTGCTTTTAACAGTGGTATTGCTGGACTACTAAGTTTACCAGTGACCATGGGTGTTACCAGCTATATTGTGGCAATAATGCTGCGTAATAGACCACCCAAAACTTCAGTGGCATGTAAAAATTAGCATTGATTCTTAACATCACTGATCATCAGAGAACTACAAATCAAAACCACAATGAGATACCATCTCACACCAGTCAGAATGGCAATTATTAAAAAGTCAGGAAACAATAGATGCTGATGAGGCTGTGGAGAAATAGGAACACTTTTACGATGTTGGTGGGAGTGTAAACTAGTTCAACCATTGTGGAAGACAATATGGCGATTCCTCAAGGATCTAGAACCAGAAATACTATTTGATCCAGCAATCCCATTACTGGATATATACCCAAAGGAATATAAGTCATTTTACTATAAAGACACGTTCACATGTATGTTTATTGCAGCACTATTTACAATAGCAAAGACATTGAACTAACCTAAATGTCCATCAATGATAGACTGGATAAAGAAAATGTTGTACATATATACCATGGAATACTATGCAGCCATAAAAAGGAATGAGATCATGTCCTTTGCAGGGATATGGATGAAGCTGAAAGCCATCATCCTCAGCAAACTAACACAGGAACAGAAAACCAAACACCGCATGTTCTCACTCATAAGTGGGAGTTGAATATTGAGAACACATGGACTCAGAAAGGGTAACACCATACACCAGGGCTTGTTGGGGGGTGGGGGGTAGGGGGAGGGAACTTAGAGGATGGATCAATATGTAAAAAAAAAAAAAACAAAAGAAAAAATGAGCCTTTATTTATCATGCATCAGTGAGATGTGGCTGATCTATACTAGGCTTGGCTGGCTTTGGCTGAGCTCATTCATCCTCTGCGGAGTGGTTCTGCTCCATATGCCTCACCACCATTTTTTGCTTGAATCTTGTTTGCCAACGTTCCATTGCCCAGTGCAAGCCACATGGTAGAGGTCAAGAGTCAGAGTTGAAGGGCTCTATGAAAGGTATATGGCAATGAGTATGGGTACAGGAAGAAGTAAAGAACTGGGTCATTATTTCAATCAAGTTTAATTGGTTACAAGGAAAGTGAATTGGGTTGGGAGCTAAATTTTATTCTACTCTATTCATTCATTTTTTTTTAGTAAACCCCCTTCAGTTTCATATATAAGCACCATCTTTACATCTTAGGGATACCAAGATAAAATTCAGCATTGCTCCTTCAAAAAGACTTGCAATCTTATGGGTAAGATAAACAAGTCAACAGTTACAACACACCATAGTATTGCAAATAGCATTACGAGAACCAAAAGCAGAGTTCCAAAAAAGGTTGGATTTAAGCTGAGGAAAAGCGAAAGGTTTGGGATGACTCCCTCAAGACATTGTTTGTGCTGAATCCTGCAGTGTAGATGGTTTAGATTAGAGACTGAGAATAGCAAATGTGCCTAAAGCATTTATTAGATGTAGCAGGATGTCAAGAGATGAAGATATGAAAGTCAGACCATAAAGGGATATGTATATCACCCTAAACAGCCCAAAATATATCCTAAAGGCAATGGGAGGCTATGAAAGATTTTAAGCAAATGACCAAATTTTGTATAAAAAGTATACACAATGACTGACAATTTTCTGATGCATACTTAAATAAGAAGGTAAGTGGTATTATACAGAGGAAAGCCTTCTTTAATATGTCTTCATTTCTATATCCCCAAAGACTCTTTCTTTTTGATATCTCAGAGTAGCATCAACCCCTGAAGGACTGATTCACATTTAATAATCAATAACATGTGAGATATATACCAAAGGGTTGATTTACTTGTATGCACTGAGAAATATCACTTTCACACAAACCACAAATATTTGAGTCAGAAAGGTTGGTACATTGACTCTCAGTGGCCAAATTATGTGGTCATGTGGTGATCATAATAAAAGCCTGTTTTATTAATTTACTGTGAAATATTATGGGGACAAGAACCATGAAATAGAAGGCAGGCAGACTTGGGAATCTGATTTCTTGATGAGCATGAAAACAAAATAATGACAAGTAGATAAATTAAATGTTTAATGGTAACAAGCAAGGATATCTGAGGTTTTCGTCTCACAACAGAGTTGGTCTTTTCATTCAGATTAGAAAAACTTGAGAATTCCTGGCTCCAAATCCAAGATCTAGCCTTGCCAGTGGGACATAAATAACTTGGTGTCCAATGACGGGGGTACCCTCTCCATTTCATGATCATTACCGTTTCCTCAAATACATGGCCCCTTTTACATTATTTCCATGGTTGACTGTTGCTCCTTCTGTGTGGCACCCTTTATCTTTAAATATGTTAATACTTCTACCAGAAGCCATTTGGCCTACCCTAAGTCTACTGATCTATAATCTAATATTGATTTTATCATTTATTTCCAAGAGGGACAATTATTTCCTTCATTGTAATATTCTAGTGGGCTCCTTATTGTAGTCCCTTAAAATTTAAAAACACGGACACTAGAATGAGCTGTCTACAACTATTATATAAACATACATATGCAGTCAAGTGAAAAAAAAAGAAAGCAGACATTTTTGGTTATTTAATGGTGGTACTCCTCTAGTGAGTTTTGACCTGCAATAAAAGCACATATTTTCTCTAAGTTTTTTAGACCAATATATCCATGAAAACATGCCCTTAATACTTATGAAATTTTAACCTCAAGTCTTTCTAATTACATAGTAAAGGGCAACAGATCCTTCCAGTTAATCTTCGAAACAGAAAAATAAAGAATTTGTTTTTCCTCTGATTTCCCATTTTTTTTCTTTTGTTCTTTTTATCATAATCAAAATATTTGGGTGAAATAGAATTTTTGTTTATGGATGACTGTCTTTTGTTAATGTTGAGAAACCCTTCTGACACCTAAATAATACTTTGATTACAGTATTCCTGTTTTCTGGTAACAAATTAAGGAACGGAAATCATTACTCTCCAAATTACACACTGATATTGGGTGTATATGGCTTTAACTATGTTGAGGCAACATAAGCAATTAAAATTAGGTATTGCATGCATCCACGATACATGAGTTAGGCAGAAAGTCAGAAAAAGTCAACACCCGTGTAGAAATATTGCTACTATGGTTTCATTTCTGTTTTTTGTTGTGTTTTACATCTGAGTTAGGGATTGAAAGATGCAAGATTACCATTTTTAACAGAATGCTTTTGTTTACAAGTAGTGGAAACAACTCAAAGAAGCTTACTTAATATAGATAATTTATTGCTTTCAAGATTGAGAAGAATTTCAGGTAGTGCTTTAATCACAGATCAAAAGAAATTCTCAGGACGTGTCTTTATTCTTTTTGCATTTCTCAGCTTCTCTTCGTGGGTGTTTGCTTCATGCCTTGGAGGCTTCTCTCTCTTGATTCAAGATGAATGGCAGTGGCTCCCCCAAAATCACACTTCTGCATTGCCATGAAGCAAAAGCAAAGAAGGACATTTCTACCACAGTCTCCAACTACGTGCTCTGAGATTCACTCTGATCAAACCAGCTAAACAACAGGCCATCTGGGAACAAATATGGCTAGGGAGCCCACGTGCCATGACTGTTCCTAGCAAACATGTTCAGTTTCCTGTAGCACATGGTTGTCATGGGAGCAGGAAGAAGATGTTCATTAAAATCAGAGTAGTGTACCAAGAGAAAGGGAATAAATTTAGAGGTAAATAAATGACCTTACACTCTGCTTTTAATATCAAATATATGCATTAAAAATATTTCTTCCCAGAAATAAATCCACGCATTTGTGGTCAGTTGATTTTCAACAAAGGTGCCAAGAACACACACAAAACATGGACAGTCTCTTCAATAAATGGTGCTGGGAAAACTGGATATGCACTTGCAGAAGAATAAAACTAGACTCTTATCTCACACCATATAAAAAATCAACTGAAAGTGGATTAAAGACTTAAACACAGAACCTGAAACTATAAAACTGCTGGAAGAAAACATAGAGGAAAGTTCCATTGGTCTGAGAAATGACTTTTTATATGACTCTGAAAGCACAAGCAACAAAAAGAAAAATAGATAAATGAGATTATGAAAAATAGTTTCTGCACAGCAAAGGAAACAATCAGCAGAGCGAAAAGACAACTTATGGAATGGGAGAAAGTATTTGCAAACCATACATCTGATAAGGCATTAATACCCAAAATATATAAGTAACTCAAACAACTCAATAGAAAGAAAATAAATAAAGTGATTTAAAAATGGGCAAAGGACCAAGATAGATATTTCTCAAGAGAAGAAGTATAATGGGCAAGAAATACATTTTAAAATTCTTGACATTACTTAACATCAGAGAAATGCAAATTAAAACCACAATGAGATATCACTTCACAACTATTTGAATGGCTGTTATAAAAAGATGAAAGATAACAAGTGCTGTCAAGGACTGGAGTAAAGGTGACCCTTGTACACTGTTGGTGGGAATGTACATTTGTATGGTCATTATGGAAAACAGTAAGGAAGTCCCTCAAGAAATTAAAAATAGAGCTATAGTATGATCCAGCAAATCCACTACTGGGTATATATCAAAATAAATGAAATCAGCATGTTGAAGAGATACCTGCACTTCCAGGTTTATTGCAACATTATTTATAATCACAAAGATAAGGAATCTACCTAAGTGTCCATCAATGGATGAATGAATAAAGAAAATGTGATATATAAATATAATGGAATACTCTTCAATCTTAAAAAGAAGGAAATCTTGTCATTTTTGACAACATGGATGATCCTGGGGATTAAGTGAAATAAACCAGGCACAGAAAAACAATTACTGAATTTCTTCACTTATATGTGAAATTTCAAAAAGTTAAACTCATAGAATGGTGGTTACCAGAGGCTGGTGTGGAGGTGTAGGGGCTTGGAAGTTTTTGATCTGAGGACAATTTTGGTTAGATAGGAAGAAAAGTTCAAGAGATCCACTGTAAAACATGGTGACTATAGTTAATAACAACATATTGCATTTTGAAAATTGTATTTTTCTGTTCTCACCATTAAAAAATGACGTTTGTGATGTAATGCATATGTTAATGACTAGAATGAGCCATTCAACAATGTATACATATTTCAAAACATCACGTTGTACACAATAAATATATGCAGTTTTTATTTGTCAATTAATAAAATACTTTTAAATCCCTATTCACAGTTAATATATTTAGGTAATATGAATAGGATACACACACCAAAAATATAATTTTAGTAGAGTTTTCAATTTAAAAAATCCCATTAATCTAGTATAAAAGTATTAACTAGATTGAAATTGTTAATATATACTTTCACCCAAAACAGAATGCCATAACCACTGCTTTGTGCCCTTAGGATATCTCCAAAGTACCACTGCTAATCGAAAGCAATTGAGACTGCTAAGTTCAGCTTCTCTTTCTAGGAAGCCACAAACTCACAAACTCCCTGTCCAGTTTGCTGTCTTCTGTCATTGCCCTTCTCCATAACAGTAATATGGTGAATAATAAGGAGTCAGAAAGAGCATGAACACATTACCAACAAGGAACAAATGGCTCACCCAGCTCCAGGGTGCTGAGCTTGCAACCCACTTGCGATATTGGGTCATTTAGAAACTAGAAAGCAAATAACACACGCAAATTGAAACATATATTTCTGCATTGTGATGTTCTCTGCCTCTTTGGTGTTTTCTCCATATTTTAACTTCTTTTATATTAGCTCTATTGAGAGATTTACATCTTACTTTTTTTCTAAAGAGCTACTAATTATCCTTTGGTAGCAACTAAACCAAATATCTGAATCTCCTTCTCCAGGAGTCTTTAAATCTGTTATATTTTTATTTGTTTCTATTTTCCAGGAAGCATTTATTCTATTTCAAGTGGTGGAGAAACCTTACTGGCTTTTGCAAAAGTAAATATTTTATCCCCTTTCAAGATGAATTGTAATTTTTTACAATTACACCGCCTTGAGCGGTGAGAAAATTTAAAGATGTCCACCTTATAGCATCTAGATTTCAATGAACTGAACCACCAAATTGTTCTGTGCATTTAATAAATTGTGCATTGGCAATGAATATTTCTCTAGTCAAGGTTGGTGTTACAGGAATTTAAGATACAGAAGCTCAGCAATAAAATGTATATATAACCAATGGCCTTGGAAAAGAATTGATTGAATGTGGGTTTAAAATAAGGTTTTATACAATCTTATGAGTGTTTTAATGAATTATTAGGTATTTTATTATAACAAAAATTTAACTTATATGCTAAATAGCCAAGGAAAGATATATTTGCTTCAGATTAATATTTCTATATAATGGAACTTAACTCACTTTCGAGAACTCCTTTTTAAATGATTACCAGCTTGTACATAATAAAGAGGGAAAAACATATTGTGAGTTACAGTTAACTATTTGAACTAGTAAAATATTCTATTGCTTAATCACAACATAAAACTCCTTATCTGTAAGTATTTTTTGTAATCATAGTTGACTTCAGAGGAGTTGTTGATATTAAAAATACTTAATTTTATATATAAGGTGAATAGTTGATATAAAGAAAAGGCAATAAATGTAAAAGAAGCTTCATAGTACATTTTCGTAATAAATATTCAAATACTTTAGTTTTTCCTCTATGTCCTTCCAACTAAAACTACTCTCAATGTTTCTAACTCAAAATAGAAGGCATTGCCTCTTGCCTAGACTTTCTGACTTTACCTGTTGATGAGGCAATGGTGTGACCCTCATTTTTCTCCCGCAGGAATGAGAGTCTCATTTCCCAGTTACTGAATTACTGCTGGCAACTTTCAACTGAGTCTGCCTCAAAATTTCTTGAAGCCAAGGCTCCAAAATTTGAGGTGTATTGGGTGAGCTTAAAGCTCAGATGGCTGTTCCCCCAGACTTCTGATTTAGTAAATCTGGGGTGGAGCCCAATATTCTGCCTTTCTAGCAAGCACCAAGGTGATGCCAATGCTACCGTTCGGGGAAGCACACTTTGGAAACCAGGGTCTTAAGCTGAAGAGAGCTGCTCACCCAAGGTGACACTTCCCATCTGGCGCGGCTCAGATCCACTGTGGGTACGTAAGCCAGGCCTCCTTGCCTCAAAGGGATAAAGCGAAAAGACTATCTCAGCTCCAGATCTCCCACTGAAACTGGCTGAGCCATTTATTATCATTGTTTGGCATTTCAACAGTTATCTCTGTCCAATCCTATTTCCATTCTCCCCCTTATAATGTGTTGATCCTGTGGGTGCAACGAGATCCAAATCAATCTGCTTAAAACATTTATCTAACATTTTAATGGCTGATCAGCATTTGTAGAAAGCCATCCAAACTTGTGTCTATATTTTGTATTCTCCCCAATTCTAGGCTGATAAACTTCTCAGCTTCTACTGGCTGTGGAATGCTGCTACAGAAACGTATACAAATTCATAATGTGCTGATCAAAATGAGCCCCACAGGGGTGATACCAGAGTCCCTGTCCAGGTAGATTTGTCCCCTGTTCTTCACACTAATATCTTTTTAATTTTCTTCCTACTTCCTATTCCACCATTCTTGACATACTGTCAGAAGATGGCCAGTTCATCTCTAGTTACCTAGTTACTCAAACCAGATGTCAAAGTCACTACCCACCTCTTCTTTCCCCTTTTTCTCCAAACCTTGCCCAATATCAATTTCTGTTGATTCTACCTAGAAAATCTCTCTCCTATGTTTCTACATCTCTTCTAACTGCCCATTTAAACCCTAGTGCAGACAAATAACATTCATCACTTAGATAACATTAAAGCCTTCCTAACTAGATCCAGGTTTTTGTTACCATAATCTGTTCTGTACTTTGGCAATGTCTCTAAAACAATAATCTGATTTTGTTTCTTCCTTTTAATGCATTCCTTTCATCCTCTTCTACTACAAATGTGCCCATGGCCCACCCGCACTCTGTATATACACAAATTGATCTCTGGATAAAGTTCAAAATTCTCAATTTAAGGCCTGGTGCGGTGGCTCGCCCCTGTAATCCCAGCACTTTGGGAGGCCAAGGCAGGTGGATCACTTGAGGTCAGGTGTTCCAGACCAGCCTGACCAATATGGTGAAACCCCGTCTCTACTAAAAATACAAAATTAGCCAGGCGTGGTGGTGCATGCCTGTAATACCAGCTATTTGGGAGGCTGAGGCAGGAGAATCACTTGAACCTGGGAGGCAGAGGTTGTAGTGAGCCGAGACCATACCATGGCACTCCAGCCTGGGCAACAAGAGCAAAACTCCATCTCAAAAAAAAAAAAAAAAAATCTCAATTATCTATCCTGCTCATGATCCACTCCTTCTTCTATCTCTTATCTCATCTTATATCCCCACATACAACACAATATGCTCCTATTATGCTAAACAACTGGAAGTTTCTGAGCCTTTGCATAAGCCACTCATTCAGAAAAATGTCCCTGGGTTACCCAGACTAAGACAACGAACAAACGATTTTATGGAAAGATACGTTAAAGTTTTATTTTCCTTGATAATAAATTAGATCCTGAGTGGCTGGTCATAAAATCCCCAGTTGAGAAACACTGTGTTAGATACAATCCTTTAATATAAAAGCAAAGGCAAAGAATTATAGCATTTGGGGGACTGGAATGGACTTTAAATAAAAGCAAGTCCAACTCCCTTATTTACCAAATAAAGAAAATGTTTACTCAGAGAACCTAAATGGACTTGTTTGATGGATGGTAAAAGAGTTAGAACAAGATCAGAATGAGTGTGGGTAAAGTTGAAGGAAATCTGTAAAATATCGAAGGACAACAACAACAAAAAAGGTGCTTATGGAGGTGTCACCATTAATTTTGAAACTCAATACAAATAAACCCAAAGTGTGTATGGTGGAGAGGGGGACAAACTAGGAGCACAGAATCCCGCACTGATTTCCAAGGTTATCGTCTCTTTCAGAAGGCATTGTTGCCAGTGTTTCTTTATTGAGAGCAACAGAGATTTAGAATGAGGGGATTTACATATATGTTCATCTCTTTGAGTGTGTCAGTTGTAACTCTAATAGCTCATGTCTCAGGAAGAAAAGTATTTTATATTATTAACTGGTATACTCATGTGGAGCAAACATTCTCAACCACAACTAAATAATAAAAAATGCCACAAGCAACCTCTAATATTTTCTACTCTGTTTTATTATATTCTAAACCATTAAGAAAAGGACTGGTTATGATCTGCTTAACTGTTTTCTCAGTCCTATAGTGGGTTGTAAGCAATAGTTTGAAAAATAATGTGCTTGATTTCTCATTATTTGGCCTCTGAATTTGTGGTCTTCTTTGTGTTCTTTTGTCCATAACATCAACGATGCTTTATCAATAGTGCCAATATATTTTGCCTTCTTGGTAAATTGCATTGGTCAATTAAGATTAAGCCATACAGCAGGAAAAGAGAATATAATGTTTCTTACTCAGCTGAGACTGCCATAACAAAATACCATAAAGGATGTGGTTTAAACAACAGATATTTTTCTTTTTCGCAGTTCTGGAGGCTGGAGTCTGAGATCAGCGTGCCAACATGGTCTGATTGTGAGAACCCTCATCCTTGCTTGCAGGTGGCCTCCTTCTCACTGTGTCCTCCCATGGCAAAGAGAGAGGGAGAGAGAAAACTTCCTGATGTCTCTCCTTATAAGGGCACTGAGTTCCTCCTGAGCACCCCACTTTCGTGACTGTAGATAGACTTATTCATCTTCTCAAAGCCCCATTTCCAAATACCATTAAACTAGGGGTTAAGGCTTCAAGATATGAATTTTAGGGGGAACACAACAGTTCTTGGCATAAGGCCAACCGGCATACTTCCATATGGAAAGGGCCTTCCAGTCCTGGAGGAAAAAAGGACCTGGAGAAAGAGGAATTGAAAGGTAGCAAGTAGTGTTTCATCCTCTAAATCAAAATTCGAGGAGAGGTTGTTAGAAATACCTTTATAAATGGAGGAGAGTTTATTCCTTATTTTCATGTTGAAGTTTATACAATTTCAAAAACCCTTGGAGAAGCAGCTTGACAACATAAGGTAGCTGCCACAAAGTATTAATGATGACATGATGTGATTAGGCAGAGAACAGATCCTGACACGGTGACCTCTCACGCTCCACAGCCAGGGAAAACGTGAAAGAAATTCAAAAGTTTTTACATGACACTCAGTGGGTGTTTGGTAGCTAGCTCAAAGTCAGACACTTTGATATCCCAGTGTCATGAATCCTGGCAATAATGGAAGTGTGTGTCCTGGGTAACAGAAGGAGATTTTCTTGCACAGACAAAGGACATTTATACACTACACAGACGACGTAACAAGAACAGAAGCCAAGGCCTGAAAGTAGGCAAGATTGATGACATCTCAACTGGAGGTACCCAGAAGCCAGTAGATAAGGACAACATAACATTATGTGTGTTCTCATGGTGCCCAAACGTCACCCAGAGACAGACATAGGAGAAGAGGATGGAGAGTGATAGGATTTGGATATTTGTTCCCTCTAAATTTCATGTTGAGATGTGATTCCCAAATGTTGCAGGTGGGGCCTAGTGGGAGGTGTTGGATCATGTGGGTGAATCTCTCATGAATGGCTTGGCACCATCCACTTGGTGCTGAGTGAGTTCTTGCTATATTAGACCCCAGGAGAGCTGGTTCTTTAAAAGAGCTTGGCACCTCCTCCCTTTCTCTCTTGCTGCTTCTTGTCATGTGACTGGCTGGCTCGCCTTCACCTTGCACCATGATTGTAAGCTTCCTGAGGCCTTCACCAGCAGCAGATTCTGGCATCACGCTTCCTGTACAGCCTGCAGAACCATGACCCAAACAAATTTCTTTTCTTTATAAATTAGCCAGTCTCAGGAGAGCAGAGACAAAGTCTGAAGTCCAGGTATTTAGCACAGAGATATGGAGACAGGCAGAAAGAAATTGTTGTTAAACTATAATAGGCTGCAATATATTTAATTACCAAGTTTGTAACTTAAAATGTGACACTGTTATACTTCAGTTTTCTTTTCTTTTTCTTTTTTTCTTTTTTGACGGAGTCTCACTCTGTTGCCCAGGCTGGAGTACAGTGGCAAGATCTCGGCTCACTGCAAGCTCTGCCTCCCGGGTTCTCGCCATTCTCCTGCCTCAGCCTCCCGAGTAGCTGGGACTACAGGCGCTGCCACCACGCCCAGCTAATTTTTTGTATTTTTAGTAGAGACGGGGTTTCACCGTGTTAGCCAGGATGGTCTTGATCTCCTGACCTCGTGATCCTCCCGCCTTGGCCTCCCAAAGTGCTGGGACTACAGGCGTAGGCCACCACGCCCGGCCCTGTTTTCTTTGTATACTCCCTCTCCATTAAAATATTTTGTCCTGTCACTATAATTTAAGAAATGTATAAGGTGATTTCTAAAAATATAACACGGGTTTCATAAGATGCTTGGGTCAAAAACTATGTGAATTTTGTGCTAATGTATTTAAAACCAAGTAATTAACTCTTCCCCTTACTCTAAAGATGATAATAGACTGATCTATATGCCACATGTCGATATCACACTTGTTGCACAAAGTTTCACACAGTTATTTATTTATTTGAGACAGGGTCAGGCTTTGTCACCCAGGCTGGAGTGCAGTGGCACAATCTTGGCTCATGGCAACCTCTGCATTCCTGGGCTCATGTGATCCTCCTACCTCAGCCTCCCAAGTAGCTGGGATCACAGGCATGCACCACCATGCCTGGCCTTTTTTTGTTTTGTTTTGTTTTTTAGTAGCGACGGGGGTCTCACCATGTTGCCTAGGCTGGTATCGAACTCCTGAGCTCAAACGATCCACCCGCCTCAGCCTCTCAAAGTGCAGGGATGACAGACGTGAGCCACCACACCCAGCCACAGTTCTCCTTTCTAAAACGAGTGTTCTTTGTACTGTTTTATACAAATACTACACTTTCCTTGGAGTCCTCCAAAGTATGTGAAAAGAAACATGTATAGCAAAGGCTAAGTCTGAGATAAACAGTCATTTCTGGATAAATCTGTAACTAAGAATAGGATAACCTTCATTCGGCCACAGAGAATTGTAATACCATAATACCATAATTGTCATCCTATGCTTAGCTATTTTTAACTGATTGTTGACTTTTACTGTATGCCTACCATATACTCATCACTGAGCTAAGTAGGCCCTGAGAATACAGACTTAACCGGGCAAATTTTTGCCCTATCAAAGCTGGTTGCCTAATTCATGAAAGAAAATTAAACATTTACAAACAACAATGCCAGCTGTGGCATGTTTCGTATGTTATAGGAGCAGCAGGGAGGGTCTTTTTAGTTGTGCAAGGGGGGCTGCGTAGGGGAAATTGAGAGGGATAAAAGACAGCTCCCCAGGTGGCCTTGGACTGCCCCAGTTCTCCCTCCTTTCTCACTTATAGTTCTCAGGAATATCTGTAGAATGTGCTGCGAATGTAGTATCATGAGACAGACAGGGACTGGCAAGCCCTGGTTCTGTTCCAGTCTCCCCCACTAGAAACAGGATGTCCTTCAGGCTTTATAGATCAATGAGCCCTGCGGCCCAGGACATAAAACCCAGGGTGGGCTGCTTTCCTGGGTCCCTCGGCTGCCGTGCAAGTGGGGCACATGCAGATTAGACTCCATCTGCACTAGACAGCTTTCTTGAACCTTGGGGAGTGGCTTTTGAATCTTAGGTTTCTGTCATCTTTGCTGCCTATCTGTTAGTAATAAACCCACTTCATGTAATTTGTATGTGACTGTTCTGTCTCACCAGACTCCGACCACTTGGTAACCAGTGCACAGTGAATGTGCTTCACAGTAATAACTGGGCTCAATCTTAACTTATAAATAGGAATTTTGTGTGTTTTTAAAATATTCCTTTCTTACACTAAAGAGGCCTGACTGAATCTGGTAGAAATATTAGAATGGAGCAAATTGGTGCCACCAAACATATTTGAGATTTAATTTTGAGGTTTTACTCATGACTTCATATGCTGGGCACTAAAATAAGTCACTTAAACATAACTTTTAAAAGCCAGGCAGTGGTTGTTTATTTTGAGGAAATTGCAATATATACCTATAAATATGGACAGACACCAATGGTCCTAATATTATCAGAATGGCTACTGTTGGCTTGGAAGAAAATATACATGATGAATCACATACCAATTCAAATAATTTTTTACTTCAAAATATTTGGACAGGTCTGAACATGAGGCAACTCGGAAAACCCCTTGATAATTCAAAAATTGACTCCTGATGTTGAGGGGATGAGATTACAAATGCATGAAACCCTGACCTAGATTAGACCTAGATTGCCTTGTTTGGGTGCTCTCAATTTCAGTCCCTTACAGGGCCTGGCTGCACTTCTTGTCCTTGGATTTTGTGGGATCCACCAAGATTGCTCCAGGCATTGACTAGATAATTATGAATGAGTTTTGTTACATCCAAGCAAACGATTAACACACTTGTACTAAAAAAAAAAAAAATGAGAAGGCAGCCTAAGACCAAGTAAGAAAAGGCTAAACGTTGTGTAGCACAATATATACATCTTTATCACAGTGCTTACTTACTTCTTGACTCCACTGAATGAAAACAATAGAATATAAATCAATTCTTATGCTGCTTTCATATTCCCCTGGGGTACACAGTAGTACTAAAATCATATCTAATTTAGCTGAGTGAGGTGGCTCCATAGTTTCATCTATGATATTCAGTTGAGAGAAAAAGTTATTCATTTTATCATTTCAATGTTTACTCTTTTCTGAAATAGATTAATTTAAATTGCTCAGGGTGATCTTGGAATATCGTTTGACATTATGATTTTTTTCCAGTCTGCAAAAAGGTTTAAAAAAACAGTAGTTGTTAGCCATTTATTTCCAAATGCCCAAATATATTGGATGTCAGATTGATTTTTTTGGTAATTATCCAGATGTTGAACATATGTAGAGTAAATGTTAAAAATAGACTAAGTGACTGCCACTCAATAAGTCATAGGCTAGGGCAGCATTCGAAATAGAAAAATCTTTGAAGAGGCAAAGTGTCCTTAATGACATCAATGACATTTTTCCATTGAATGGCTGCCCTCACCATCTTATTCTATTATGCAGTAACTTTATAGAGGCTCTCCTTGCCAGTGGCCCCCTCTAAATTCCTTTTCTTATTAACTTTTCAGAAATTCTTCCACACAAAAGGGATTGACAGTTGCTCACTGTAAGCTCTCCCAGGAGAACTGTCATTTTAAGCCTTTAATTAAACAGAGCAATCTTTTACTTTAGGATTTTGCGAAACGTAGTCAATAGAAAAGGGAACGTTTGAGGAACAAAGAAGTTTCCTTGATTTGCTTACATCATACCAGGTAGGTGACTGTTCTGTCTATTATCCTTAGCAAATCAGGCCTTGCTTGGCAAAAGAAGTATTAAGTAAAGATAATTCCAATACTTATTCAGGCTTATCATTATAATCATTATCATTGCTATTCTCCTTCATGAATCATTTTTTTTCTTTGAAATCTTACATATTTTCCCCCAAACAGAAGAAAACAAAAAAGTAAAATGAACTCAAAGAAGCTTAGACATACTCTATCAAGGAGATATGTTAGCAACAGCAACTTTTATGAACACATGTAAAATAAAATAATTGCACAATAATGTACATACACTTATTCAAACATTCTCTGCAAGTTTTGATGAAACTTACAATATACAAGTGCTTAAGGCAAATAATGTTGGCAGGATGCTGCAGTGGTGAATAGATCGCCTATCTGCCACATCAAGATAGATCGCCTATCTATGGGATCTCACTGGGGGTGGCACCGCAGATGGACTCTAGTCCGTGATTAAGTTAGGAGAGGACCTGGTGCTCCCTAAACTAATGCAGTAGAAGTGGTAGGTCACGCCATTAGTTAATACACCAAATAGCTGTATTATTTTACAGCTGTATTATTATGTATTATGTATTATGTATTTTACAGCTGTAATAATAATAGCTGTATTATTATGAGTCAGACTCCTGACCGTGACAGGGAGAGGATCAGTGCTTCTTAATCATGCATCTTAAAACTAAACTAGGCCGGGCGCAGTGGCTCACGCCTGTAATCCCAACACTTTGGGAGGCCGAGGCGGGCAAATCACGAGGTCAGGAGATCGAGACCATCCTGGCTAACACGGCAAAACCCCGAATCTACTAAAAATACAAAAAATTAGCCAGGCGTGGTGGCGGCGCCTGTAGTCCCAGCTACTCGGGAGGCTGAGGCAGGAGAATGGCGGGAACCCGGGAGGCGGAGCTTGCAGTGAGCCGAGATCGCGCCCCCGCACCCCAGCCTGGGTGACAGAGCCAGACTGTGTCTCAGAAAAAAAATAAAAACTAAACTAAACTAAGGCAGCAGAAGTGGTAGGTCACGCCATTAGTTAATACACCAAATAGCTGTAGCCATAAGACTCAGACTCCTGACCGTGACAGGGAGAGGATCAGTGCTTCTTAATCATGCATCTTAAAAATCACACAGGGTTAAGAGCTGAGATCTCTCTCCCAAGTCAGATATCTGTCCTAGCCAAAGTGCAATGGACCACACCAAACCCTACGTCTGCTGCTTCTATTACTTTGTGAATCTTCTCTGAAGAACTCTTACCCCAGTAAGATGAGCATGTATGAGGTCTGGCAATTTGCCTTTGTTTTTATGAAAATATAAAAATATAACATACAATGAAATAATGTAATAGATGTATACCTATATTGATTTATCAAATACTTACTATTCATTAATCTTTCAACAAATAATTTTTGACACTAAGTCTGTGCCAGAAACTGTGTGTGTACAACATATACACAGCATTGGGATACAAGACGAAGGTCAAGACTGGGCTTCGAAATTAGGATTACTGAGTTAGTATTGCAATGTTGCTTGTGATTAGTAGTGTGAGTTGAGCAAGTTTTACTCTCTGATTCACATTTTTGTTCCACAAAATAGATACATTTGCAAGGTTGTCATGGTGATTAATGAAAACGTATGAATAGTACTTAATATAAATATGACAACTATAGAATTCCACTTTGGTCAATATATTATCACACTTTTCTTTGACAAAGAATCCTGATAATCAGGACACATAAAAGAATTCTTAATTTCAAAAATGCAAATGATTAAGCAATAAGTTAGAAGAATATTAGAACCAGATTCAAAAAAAACAAACTTCTTAGTAAAACACGGGGGTGTCCCTTATTAAAATAGTCTGTTTAAGCATGGATGCATAAAACTTACACAGCTGTAAATATCTTAGTCCAAAATTCACACCGATAATCATTAATTATTAGGCCATTTATCAGTGGGAAAAGATATCAGTTCTCAGTGACTAAAAACAAAATAGAGGAAAAAAAAGGCTTCTCAAGAAATCTCCTCCCATACAATTTCATAGAACACGTCTAAATAAGTCAGTTGTGTAGGCGGGTTGCTAGGGAATGCTGTAGTTTAAAGTACTTATGTGATAGCTTTGAAAACGTGAGTCCATGTAGAAATTAAATTTTAAGAATTAATGGTGAAATCCAGCCACAAGCACACATTTTGAAGACATTACACAATGTCACAGATTGTACGGAATATCCCACTGGTAATCTGTAATAACCAGGTGACTTTGGCATGATGGAGATACCCATGATAAGGCTGAAAGGATGTTATTAATAGAATAGCCTTTGCCGTGTCTTGCTGTAGATGCAGTTTAAATTTCCTTTAATTTAAGCAAATAAGCCAAAAGCTTCTAGTTCAGAGCTCTGAACACAATGATTATGCCAGGGATGTTATGTAATAAGTTAACTAAACTGGTTTGTTCCTCAGGATTGTATTCCTTTTCCTATATATTCCTGAGGAATTTACTTCCCTCCCCATACCCCACCCTCAATAATGGAATAGCATAAAGTTGCTTTGAAGTATATGCAAGGGAAAGCATGAGAAAAACATGCATTTTTAAGAAAAAATCAAATGAATTACCCTGGTTTCCTATTTTATGAGTTGAACTTACTCCAAAAACAAGACAAATACTTTTCTAGCATGCTCTTTGGGGAAGAAATTTAAAAATTTGAATAAATAGAATACATCATCCTCAACTAAGTACTAAACGTAGAAGAATGAATGAAGGAATGAATGTTTACCAAGTATTAGGTGCTTTAAATACATGATTCTATTTCCTATCCATCATAATTCCATTTTAAAGAGAATGAAGCTGATACACAATGACTCTTACTCCAGAAGGCAGAGGTGGGATGCCAGAATTCTAGATAGAGCCATATCCTCAATCATCTTTTCAATGGGTGTAGGTTGAAATTAAAGGACAAATTAAGAAGATACATAAAATGTATTAATACAATCTATTCATGAAGGAAAGAAGATTACTAAAACATATTGCCTGTTACTGAGACAGAGTAAAGCAAAATGATCCACTAAGTAGCTTCTAACCTGATTGGTGGAAAACAGAACAGGATGGAAATAATTGAACTCCTATATGAATGTGCACAGGCTGTACTCATAAGGATATGAGGTATTACTTTTAAAAACAATGAGTTTCACCTTGAGGCATTGTCATCTATTCCGCTTCCCTCCTTAGCTGAAGATAGTTCAATAAGTTACTTTTTCCTATATTAAAATAAATTTTATAAAAAGGAAAACTTTTTTCAATTAAAATCTATAATAATGAATGGATTTTACTGTGCTTCTGTAGTTCCACCATCACCTCTAGGGTATACAATTAAATTGCCTGAAGATGGAAAAAAATATGCTCCAGGGAGTCATTCAGTATTGGCTAAAGAAACACACTATGTTTTAATGTTTCTTTTACCGTTGTTGATTTCATCGTGTGTTTCGAAAATGCTAACATCAAGTCCTTGGAAATCCCAACTTCTCAGTTTCTTTCTTGAATTCTGTGGGACTGCAGAATAATTTAAGCTTTTCATCTGAGTTAGAATCTGTATTTCTGTAGTCCATCAACCTCATCTGTCACGTATATGTCACTGAAATGAGAAAAACCTTAGAAGGCAGAAAAAAATTAAAAACAAATTAATGTGGGAAGGTGATATAAATCAAGTGGTGAAGCCAAGAGTGAATTATCAAAAGATCTTTCATCAGAAGTGAACACATTTTCCTTTCTCTCAAGAGGAGCCCATTATGTGTTTTTGTTTGCACTATTGTACTTGAAGTGGCATATTAAAGGAATAGATTTATTAGGATTTAAAATGTGTTTTAGTCTGATAGGAAAGAATGGTGGTCCTTTAAATTTCATTTGAAAAGACTTAAACCTTGAAAGTCGACATAGGCCCTGGCTAGTAATGAATGCTATGAAAAACAAATACTGTTTTTAACTCAAAACACATGCCTGAGTCATCCCCCATAAGAAAAGACAATATCACAACAAGACCAGCTTAGAATTAACATTATTTATTCTATCTAAAATCCTTATAGTTTATTCAGTCAAATATGACAGTTTGACATTTTTTAGCAAATGCATACTCTGTTTACTGAGAGGGAAAAGAAACAATTAAAACAAGGATTGCTTACATGTTCTCAGCTTGTTTCTCCTCCGAGTTAAACTAACTGGCTTTACCAGTGGGTTTTGAAAGACACATCTATGTCAAACAGAAATCTCAATAAGGGGTTTGGGATTGCCAAGCAATGAGGGAAGATCAAAGATAGATAGAAATTCAACTATAAAGAAAAATTTGTTTTTTAGTAGCTCACCAATCACATCTGCTTTTTTGATCGGAGAAACATAACTTCCAATATTGTAGTTTTTTTGGAAGAGTGTGTGTGTGTGTGTGTGTGTGTGTGTCAGAGACAGAGAGAGAGAGAGAGAGAAGAGAGGATGAGAGAGACTGACTTGTTAGGAAAGCAATGTCTGAGCATTTACCTTGGCCTAAGATACAAATAAGTGGTATGATCTGGGGAAGGGAACCATTGCAATACGAATAATATTCTGATCATGACATCTGCAAATATCTATAATAACAGGCAGAAAGGGGTTTTTCTTTTATAGACAGGAATAAATAAGGCTAGAAACCACCAGGTTTGGAAAAATGGGATAAGGGGGGCCTGGTGAGATCAGATAGGTCAGCCTATTCTTGGCAGGGGTGGGTCTTAAATGAGCAGTTGTACGCTGGCTCAGGCGGAAGGTGGTTCAAACAAGGTTAGAGGAAGAGTGAAAAAAAGTTCTTCCAAACAGGACACCACGGATTGTTACTGGTGTACACACTACTACCACCAAAAGCACTGAAGTTACATCATAAATTCTATAATTAATTCCGTAACAGTGAAAAAAATTAGTTCTGCTCATCAGTGACAAAATGACAATAATTCTCATTCAAATTTGCTGTTTAGGAGCAGTCAGACCTTTTATCACCATTGTGATAAATTAGAAGTGGGAAGGAAGCCTGTGTTTTCTGTAATTAAGCAGTAATAATGCCATTTCTGACATACTTTGTCTCCGTCATCAAGGTGATACGATTTGCTTCTTAATTACATTTCTGGTGAAAGTGAAATAACAAAGAACCACACCAGTGAATTCATCTCCTTATAATACATGTTACAGTGAGTCTTGGTTAATGCTAAAGAGGTAGCAAGGAAAGAGCCTCGGCAAACCAGATTAGATTTTCCCTTCCTCTTACTTGTCCTAGTATACAGGATGTTATTACTCTGCATTACATAAATTAAATGTAATTACATTTTAGTGTCATCTCCATTTCTCATAATGCTGAAATGTTCATTGAGCTTACCAAGAAGCCTTAAATGTGGGTGCACGGGAAGTGGGATGAAGAAAATAATGCCAATCCTGATTTCTATATGCTATTATCAAAGCTCCATTTAACCACTCTTCTAGAGGTGGGGCAGTCACACCTAAATTACACCATCGACTAATGGAGACCACCTATAGAGACTCCAAAAGTCTTATGGGCAGTAATTTTTAGAGCTATTCCATTATGCTTTAGGCAGCAATATTCACAATATCCATCTTAGCATTTGGTGAAAGATTCTGAATCTGAAGCATTATTTTCCCCCCTCACTTAGTCACAACAGGTAAGTTCTGTCACCCTCCAGGTCTCCTCTAAAAGCTACCATGTCTTTGTACGGCTTACAGCTTTGTCTCAAGCAACAAGTCCCAGCAACTAGAAAAAGATCCTCTTCCTCCTCCACATTCTCAATTTGGAAGAGCCAGCTGAGAGCAATATGGTGGAGTAGGTTGACCTCAGCTGACACTTCGCAAACATTTATTTAGCACTGTGCTACATGTGAATAGAAATAAAGATAAATAAAAATAGGGCCCAAGCCCTCCAGAAGCTGACAAAGTATGAATTCATGTGGGAAGATTCTGATAAGTTTATTCACACTAAACAGTTATTAGCTGACAAGTGTTAGTTCCATCAGGTGTTATTACAACAGGTTCCTTAGCAACCCAGTTTCTCCTTCTGTGGTTGGTAGGAAGCAGGGGGAGAAGCTGAGGTACTAGGGTGTTGCTGTGTGGGAACAGCTTTAGAAGAAATCTGTCAGAGAATTATAAAGTTGCCCAACTGAAGCTCCAGAGAATCACCTGCCAACCTATTTCATCCTGGGGCTTTTACAGAATGGGCTCCCAGGAATGTCCCTTAACAGTTTTTCTGCCAACCAAGAAAGCAAGTATGCAGAGCTGACCTTGGAGACAGGAGCTTCAGGAGACTCATTTTCTCATTAAGAATTGTATTCCCTTTAAAAGCACCATAATGTAGCCTGAAAACCTTCCTTCCTTTAAGAGCTTGTTTCATAGCCTGATACTTTGTGGAGTAATGGCCTCAGAATTTAGGTTTAATTCTTAGTGATCTTAAAGGACACCGCAGTATCAAATATTTAGAATGTTAGGAATTTTAGGCTAGAAGTCAAGTGGCCTCCTGAGTGAATTTCACATTTCAGTAAGTGTATAAATGAGATGTGCCCTAAAGAAAGATGTGTGGGGTAGGGACAAATTCTAGACAGCCTTTTCACAGGAAATATTTGTACATACAGCATATGTATGTATACATACATAATTTCTTATATTTAATTTGTGATTATTTAACAATAAACAATTGAAAATCAGGGACCAGCCTACTCACACAAAAAATTATACAAAATTACTTTTATTAATTCTATAATCATCAAACAGTAAAAATGAAAACTTAGGGCTCGGAGTACTTATAGAAGTCTTCCTGCAGAAAATTATCATGCCTTCTACTATCATTTAGACAGGATTTTAGTAAGTTTGGGTTTAAAATATATGAGGTGTGCTTTGAAGATCAAGGCCTGGGCTGGTTGGCTTAGAATAAGGTTCATCTGCAAACACAGAGATTCAGTAAACTGTCACTAGCCAAGGATAGATCTTGTCTTCATCTGCCTGAGCACCAGGAGAAAATTTATTTAAGGAGAAAGAAAACAAGAACAAGGAGTATTCTATAGCTTGTGTGTCTTGTAACTTGAGATGACATTTTCTGCATACTTGCTACTATATAATATCCAGTAGAAGATATGGGATGCCCACATCTCAGTGGCTCAAATCACAAGCAAAAGGCAGTAATTGGATGCCCACACTGTCCATCATCCCAAGGACAACAGAGGCAGATGGGCCACCTCAGGTGCAGAAACCAGGTATGGTGAAGGGACTTGAGAGGCTAGGAACCATTCTTTACTGTGGAGGGGTGGGGTGGGGTGAGCAGCAAGGATGAGATTGGCAAATATTTCCCATTCTGCTTGCAGCCTTTCCCACCATGGGATTAGACATTGACATGGACCATATCTGAATATTAGTAATTCTATCCATCAGAGCCTGATGAGAAGAAATGAGAGTCCTGGACCTTAACTAAGAAGTTCCACGAAACAATAATATATATAAAAATAAATAACACATGTGATAGGCACTCAAGAAATGTTTTCACTGATAATATGAATAATAATAGACAACATTTTGGTAGGAACTTACATGCGTCAAACACGTGGCTAACAATATACTCATGTTGTTCAAGCTCTGAAACTTATTTTTTTCCATAACTCATTTGGCAAAAAACCTGACTCTACCTGAATTTGTGTGATGCCAGAACTTGACCTGAACTGCTGTGCAGCTATTTCTGGTGTTTATTTATTCAGCTTAGTGGAAATATTTCTATATCTTCCTGTAGAATTTTTGATGTGTTTGACTATGTTTCCCAAACTCTAAAATATTAAACAATATTATATATTGTTTAATATATAATATATACTCCATATAATCTTTCCTTAAAAAATAAAAATTTCTTATTCCAGGGTACATCTGGTCTCAGAGGGTTTAGACAAGGGTTGTAGACCCTGAGTCTTTTCAACATCCTTTGATTCAACAATATAAATTATCTTTATCTTGCAGTTGGGAGATTGAAGCCTAGAGATGTTAAGTAGTTTCTCTAAGGTCACACAGTTGATACTGGTTGAAGCTACAACTTGATTTTAGTCAGTTTGCCACTAAGGTTATGGCCTCAAGTCACTACTCTGTACTGCTTCTTATATGGATAGTGACACATAATAGAGAAACAATCAAGTTTACTAGTAAGGTAATGGAAATGCCTACAAATAACAGTAAGAAAATAAAGTATTACAAACAAGCAAATATAGTTCCTGTCAGATATTTGACAACCAATCTAGTCCGTTGACTAAGAGCTATAGGCACAAAAAAGCAACGCTGGATAGAAAAGGAAAGGGGTGAGGGTACCTTATCAGTGGCAGGGATTGGGAAATTCAGGATGTCAAACAAGAAACAATACCAAAGAGATATCTTTGGAATCTTTGTGTTAGAGCCTGGGAAAACCCCAAAGCAGCCACTAGGACAGGGATCATGGCATTGGAAGTAGGGGAGCCACAGTCCTTGGGGGTCTCAAGAGACATTTGAGAATTTCTGCTTGCTCTGCCCTTCACTTAGAAGGGGATCTTCCACTTGAAGGAGCCCGTCACATTGGCAGTGTATGGGTCACAACCAGTTTGCTACTGGGGGCCCTTCCTCCTATCTTCTTCTGACTGGTAAACAGAGTTTGTATTAAGGAGCACCGTCAATGTAGAATGCTCCTCATTCCTTGCATATAAATACCATAATCTGTGAAGGCTGATACAGACATGACTGGGAGAAAGAGAGAGAGGAAGAGCTTGCATATTATCTATATTTCATAGATAATATAAGACTATACCTAGAAAACCCCATAGACTCTGACCGAAGGCTCCTAGAACTGATAAACAACTTCAGCAAAGTTTAGGGATACAAAATCAATTTGCAAAAATCAGTAACGTTTCTATACACCAGTAACTTCCAAGCTGACAGCCAAATCAAGAAGGCAATCCCATTCACAATGGCCACAAAAGGAATAAAATACCTAGATATACAGCTAACCAGGGAGGTGAAAGACCTCTACAATGAGAATGACAAAACACTATTCAAATAAACCGGAGACAATACAAAGAAATGAAAAAGCATTCCATGCTCATGGATAGAAAGAATCGATATTGTTAAAATGGGCATACTGCCCAAAGCTATTTACGGACGCAGTGCTATTCCTATCAAAATACCAGTGACATTTTCACAGAATTAGAAGAAAATATTCTAAAATTTATTCTGAACCAAAAAAGAGTCCTAATGGCCAAAGCAATCCTAAGCAAAAAGAACATAGCTGGAGGTTTCACAATACCTGACTTCAAACTATACTACAAGGCTATAGCAACAAAAGCAGGTTGTTACATGGTACTACTACACACACAATCAGACAATATCAATCAATGGAACAGGTTAGAAAACTAGAATTAAAGTTGCACACCTGCAACCATCTGATCTTTAACAAAACCAACAAAAACAAGCCCCGGAGAAAGGACTCCCTCTAGAATAAATGCTGCTGGGATAACTGGCTAGCCATAGGCAGAAGATTGATACTGGATCCCTACTTTCCACCATATACAAAAAATCAACTCAAAATAAATTAAAGACTTAAATGGAAAGCCTAAAATTAAAAAGGCCCTAGAAGAAAATCTGGGAAATACCATCCTAGACATCGGCCCAGGCAAAGACGTTGTGACAGAAAAACTCTAAAAGCCATTGCAACAAAAACAAAAATTAGCAGGTGGGATCCAATTAAACTAAAGAGCTTCAGCACAACAAAAGAAACTATGGACTGAATAAACAGACAACCTACAGAATGGGAGAAAATATTTGCAAACTCTGAATCCAACAAAGGTCTAATATCCAGAATCTACAAGTAACTCAAATGAACAAGCAAAAACCAAAAAGCCCCATTAAAAAATGGGCAATTTTAAATAAACAGACACTTCTCAAAATAAGACATACATGCAGCCAGTGAACATGTGAGAAAATGCTCAATACCCTCATCATTAGGGATATGCAAATCAAAAACACAATGAGGTATCATCTCACACCAGTCAGAATGGCTATTATTTAAAAGTTAAAAAAAAAAGAAAAACAGAGGATGGTGAGGTTGTAGAGAAAAAGGAACTTTATACACTGCTAGTGGGAGTGAGTATTAGTTCAGCTGCTGTGGAAAGCAGTCCGGAGATTCCTCAGACTTAACCCTGCAATCCCATTAACGGGTATATATACCCAAAGGAATATAAATTGTTCTACCGTAAAGACACATGCGCATGTATGTTTGTCACAGCACTATCCACAACAGCAAAGACAGGGAATCAGCCTAGATGCCCATCAGTGGTGGACTGGATAAAGAAAATGTGGCAGATATACACCATGGAATACTACGCAGTTATAACAAATGAGTTCATGGCCTTTGCAGCACATGGATGGAGCTGGAGGCCATTATCCTAAGCAAACTAACGTTAAGAACAGAAAACCACATGCTGCGTGTTTTCCCTTACAAGTGGGAGCTAAACACTGAGGACACATGGACATAAAGAAGGGAGCAATACACACTGGGGCCTATTTGAAGGTAGCAAGTGGGAAGAGGGTGAAGATCAAAAAACTACCTATCACGTATTAGGCCGATTACCTGGGTGACGAAATCATCTATACACCAAACCCCCATGACACAGAATTAACCCATGTAACAAACCTACATGTGAATGCCTTGAACCTAAAGTAAAAGTTGGAAAGAAACAAAAAAATAAGAGAGGTTGGATGAGTCAAAGAGATGTTATTAAAAACAATGGAGAAGTAAAGGACTCTTTGTAACATAATTGATGAACGTGATAGCCGCCAAAAGCGTATGAAAGCAGATAGGGAGGCCAAGAATGGGGAAAGCTGATAAAAGAGATGCTAATGGCAATGAGAGAAATGAGTGTTCCAGAGAGTTGTTATATTGTGCTGTGTTGTAAAGCTGGAGAAGGCTAAGGTGAAATGACCCTACCAGTAAGAAGAGAATAACTGAGTTTCTTAGTGTCTGAGCTAAATGCTGGCCAAGTAGAATGAACTTTTTAATGCACCTTCTGGAGTGATTTTCAAATTTTTGTGACTCTCAGGCCATGACTATGAAATAAGGAAGGTGATTTTCTTAAAACTAAATAAAGTTGGTTACTGTGGTACATAATGTTTTATTTTCCAGCATGTTTTTACAAAGCAATGGTGTTAGAAGATAACCCTCAGATTACGAGGGTGGTGATATATTATTTGGGCAGTGATGTATGTTTGTAGTCACATTGGTCCACTGAAATATAAAACCATTTCGTTGAGCGATCAAGAGGTGATGTTAAACCAAGCTTGCTTAACCTTGAGGTAATGTTGGAGTTAATTTGTATGTGGACCACAGGTGATTTGCATCATAAACTAAAATATAACTTCGAAAAGATTTAAACTCTCCATAATCTCTACACATATAAAATGACCCTTCTCCTAAGAACTCTGAGTTTCTAACAGCAAGTTCTTACAAGGCTTACAAATCAGCTAAATTGACTTTTTAAATCACTATAAAAATGAAGCATACCTGCAGCAATCAGAATGCCAATTATTTGATCTAAAATTTATTTCAGATAAATTACATTATAAACTATCAAAACCCAGACTAGAACGGATTATAGCATGGTATTGCATTCATTGATCTCTCATCAATGGCCAGGAAACATTACTGAACAGTCAAAATATACAGTTTCATAGTTTACCACATGTCAGAAGTTTTGAGAAGACAAAGGTGATATGATTTCAGTGTTTTCAGAAAAACTCTGAGGATTCATTTTATATCAGAAACCCATCGAATTATGTTGCAAAAAGAAACCTGTGTTCTTCTTGTTCTGTGGTAGAAGGCAAAGAATAGAGGAAAAAATATTTGGCATAAGACTTCTTTTAAAAATAAGTACTTCAGCATGATTATCTAATTTAATGTTTTGTCTGCTCAGCATGGATTTTTCCTTCTTATGACATTACTGTTCTATTTTTCTTTACAAAAACAATTTTGGTAAATCTGGCTCCAGACCATCTTGCTCTGAGGGGATGGAAAGTAATCTATATCCAAACAGATTTATAATGAGAAGTTCAGGGACAGGCATGTGACTGTACCTGAACTAGGGTACAGTGAGTTAATCACAATCCTCTTTTAATTTTTAATTTTTTTAGAGATGAACGTTTCACCATGTTGCAACCAGCCTGGTCATAAACTTCTAGGCTGAAGGGTTCCTCAAGCCTCATCCTCCCAAGTGCTAAAACTAAGGCACACACCACTGCATCCAGCTAAGCCCAAGATTCTTTCAGAAATCTTTCCGAAAGACAAGTGAAATTGCTAAGCCAAGACCTGCCACGGGTCTCTGTATAGTGAGAGCTCACCTAAGAATCGAGCCAACACAGAACAAAAGAGCTAAGAGATGGATAGAGGGAGGGAGTAGTGGAGACAGGGGAAGGCTGACCAAGTACTGATGTCATTCTTTGGATATAGATCCTCCTGAAGCTCCCTCTCTTACTCCTGGATTTTTCTATTGTGTGAACTAATAATAACCCCTTTGTATGTGTGTGTTGTTATTGTTGTAAGCACATTTATAATGGGAAATATGTCACTTAAAACTTAAAGATTTAAGTTTACAGAAACTTAAAGATTTAAGTTTACTTGAAGGTGGAATACATTATAAAATTTTGAATTGACTGAGTCAAAGTGAAATATGAGAAAGGTACAATTTGTCTATCCCAGGGAGATCACTGACATTACCTATAATGCAACAATAAAGTAGTGGGCTAAAATATGCTTTGTTATATTTTAAGATTCTGGTGATGTACCCACTGTAACTGGAATTCTAGGTTAGTAGGTATAAAAATGTCAGTAAGACAGCTAGCTACATCTTTTATCCTACATCCTTACAGAGAGACCAAGAGTGTGTCTCCAAATCTCACACATCTGAAAGCAGAAATAAGGGAAAAATACTGTTATTTTTAATTTTCTTTTCATTTAGTCATTTGTTTGTTTGCTGCTATGAAGCTACAATTATCAAGACAGAAAGATACTGGGAGAATAATAGACTAATAGGTTAATGGAAGGGAAAAGAAAGTGAAGAAATAGATTCTGCTTTCCCTCAAAGTCACACCCAGGCCGTTCAGTGGAGATGGTAAGTCTTTCACCAAATAGTCTGGAAAACTCAGATAAACATGAGAAAAAAAAATAGTAATTTCAACCACTATCTCCCAATAGTAAAAATGTAATTTAAGACCACTGTAGACCTAAACATAAACTTATACTATAACATTTCTAGAAAACAACACAGACAAATATTTCTGTAAACTTGATTTAGGCAAGGATTTCTCAGAAAAGACCAAAAAGTAAAAAGAAAGCACTAACTACAAAAGATGAAGAAATAATGCATTCTATTTCATCTAAATTAATAAAAATGTCATCAAAAGACACCATGAGAGGACAAAAAGGCTAAAACAGTATTTATAATACATATTTTTGACAATAGATTTGCATCTAGAATATCTAAACTACTGCAACTTGGTAATTTAAAAAAACCCACAACAGTTAAAAATGGGTAGAACATGGAAAGACTTCACAAAAGAAAAAATTCTAGTAGCTAATAAGCATATTAAAAGATAGCCAATATCATTAGTCATCAAGGAATTGCCGACTGAAACCACATCATGTCAAGTAGAACACAATGGAAAGAACTGATAATACCAAATGTTGACAAGGATGTGGAGCAACTGGAACACTCACACGTTGCTGGTGAGAGTGTAAAATAGTATAACCACTTTAGAAAACTCCTGGACATTCTTATGAAGCCAAGCATTTGCTTGCCCTATGGTTCAGAAATTTCTCCCTTCAATATTTACCAAATAAAAAGGAAAATATATTTTTAAACACAAAACGTTGCACATGAAATTTTAGAGCAAGTTTATTCAAAGGTCGCCTCAAACAGGAAACAGCCTAAATGCCCCTCAGCAGATATATGGAAAAATAATGTGTAGTCATAACACTAGAATACTTTTCAACAGTAACAATAATATCAATACAGAATTACTGATGTATGTAATAGCAGTAAATTACTCTCAAAGATATTATGTTAAACAAACAATAAAACCCAGACACAAAATATTATCTACTGTGTGTTCCCATTTATATGAAGTTCAGGAAAAGGTTGTTTCTATGAATCGTGTACCTCATAGCACTTAGCTTAACCCTAACTCTAATCCTAATAACGTTACTTCCATTTCAGCTTCAATTGCATTCAGGGACTTTCCTCTGCTTACTCAAATTAAAATCTCCCTCCTGCTTCAATTCCACCCACTTCCCCACATGTCATGTCCTAGGGGAAAGGAGAAAAGGAAACAGGAAGCAATGGTTTGTATACCCTATATGACGGAGTTTGTAAGATGGGCAGCAATGGACAGGCTTCACCCTACATTAAGTAGACATGTTTTATAGGGGGTGTGAGCAGCAGTAAATCCTTACACCTTTAGTATTTCTGACCTAGATAAATTGGCAGGAGTAGAAAACAATAAAACTACTGACCTATGGTACTAAAATCAGAACAGTGGTTGCCTATGTTAGGTAGGGAGTAACTTGAGAAGGGTTCAAGGTAACTTTCTGGGGTTATACAAAGGTTCTAGACTTTGACTGGGGTTTTGGATATGTAAGTGTATATATTTTCAAAACTTACTGAATTATAAACCTAAGATTTTTGAATTTTCTTATATCTAATTTTTTCTTCACTAAAAAATGAAAACTATTATGATTAACAATACAACCTACCTTCCTTCCTTCCTTCCTTCCTTCCTTCCTCCCTCCCTCCCTCCCTTCTTCCTTCCTTTTTTCTTTTCTTTCTTTTCAGAGGTGATCTCACTCTGTTGCCCTGGCTAAAGTGAAGTGGCACAATCGTAGCTCACTTTAACCCTTAATTTCTGGGCTCAAGCAATCTTCCCACTTTAGCCAAAGCACTGGGATTGAAGTGTGAGCCACTGTGCCTGGCCATTAACAATATTTTTTCTCAGTGTAGGAAACAACAAGCAAACATAAGATCTTAAGACCATAGGTGGCCGTCTGTGGCCAGTAATCTGTGATTCCTGAAAATCAGTTAACCTTCAGTTTTATTGGATTGGAAACGTTGAATTCTTTGTGAATAATATATTTAGTTCCGGGAGAAAGCAGCGTATCAGGCTGAAACGAAGGAAAGCAGAGCTTGGATCTCCATCCCCATCCTTCTGGAAAATTCCTACTAGAGAAGTTGGTGAAGCACCACATCTGAATTTCTGAAATGGAAAGGCTTTCAACCTAACATCTATATTCAGCACAATGATTAATAAAGCGAATGGCTGGAATAGAAACATTTTCTGACATGGAAGAAATGAGAATTTAACTCTGAAGAGCCCCTTCTTAGGAAGCTCTTTGAGGATGTGCTTCAATCAAATGATGTGCTTAGGAACACACAGGATCCCACCTGACCCCACACAGGATCAAGGAAAGAATACAAGAAAAGTCTCAGCATGGCCATTGTGTCTACCAGGAGCAGAAGGCATCCAGTTTCAACTGAGCAGGAAGGAGGATTCTCCAAAAGCAAAACAAGTGTGTACTGGGGGGGTGGGGTTAAAGGAGGGGTTGGGTCATGAGACAACATCAGAAAGAATGTTTCTTATGTCAGACAACCGTGCAGGTTGCAGATTACTGCAAACCCTTCAAAAAAGCCTTTAATATGATCCCCAAGAGGATCAGCCTGTGAATATCTGCCACACAGAAGACACCAGTGGCTGGATTACAAAAGCACCAACGATATAAGACATTTGTTACTTTTCCCCTAAACGTCTCACCCCTTTGCAGGACCCAGGAAGTATGAGAGTGGTAGGAGAGTTGAAGGAAAAGGGAAAGGACAGACTCTATTGTAAGTCTCTGAGTCTAACCTGAGACAGCCTGAGCTTGTTCAGGAGGGAAACTGGGAATTCCAAATAATTCAGGTTTAAATTGGAGTAGTCTGGACGTAATACCTAAAGATAGTCACAGTTAACTTTTTCTTCTACATGAAAGTAACTAGAAAGGGATGGAGGAAGGAGAGTTGACAGAGCACAGGTTTAAACACAGTGATTAGAGAACAAATCCCCTCTACTCGCCCTGGTTTTTACCCACTGAGTTCGAACTATTCAACAATCTACTTAGAGTCTCTGCCACCTGCCTGTTCTGATGATCAAATAATAAGCATTTTTTTCTTCTGTTACAACCACCTATGTTTCATTCCTGGTCACCAAATGGAGGCACACCACAGCATCTGATTCAACATATTGGTTGTTTACATCATTGTGCCTCTGTAAATATGGTTCTTGTGTGAATCTACATAGACCAATATGATTACATTCTCAATCTGATAAAGCTTTGCACTTTCCTTTAGTTATATTTTGCCTTAACTTTTCAAGATTCAAATGAGAAATCAGCAACTATGTTTTTAGCACAATAAAGACTCTTAATAATTTGTTAAAATACCTAAGTATATATTAACTTACTTGTGTTTATTTGTATTGTTTATTTGCCTGTGTCTGAAATTATGGTGTTGTATATTCTGAGGATGCTGTATTGTTTGGATTTGGATCTTTTTTTTTAACTTCTGCATGTTTTTGTTGGTTTACTGAGTGAAATAGAGTGAGTCTTCTTACGTGGGCTATACTGTAGCCATGTTTAACCAGTTCTGCATCTACTTACATTATGTGGCCAGAAAAACAGACAGATAGATGGATGGATGATAGGTAAGTAGGTAGAGATACGTGGGTAGACAGATATAAATATTTACATGTAACAATAAACATAAGTATTTCCTATATATGTAATATAAATTGTATAAAATTGAGGCAAGTTACTTCATAGTATTGTGAAGATTTATTGAAATAATTTATATAACAATATTGCCTATCAAACAAGTGCTCACAAATATTGCTTATTATTTTCAGAATAATATGCAAAGTTATTCTCTCATCCCATAGCACATTAAGAAACAGGGACACATTCCAATTATAAAAAAGTGGAAAGCACAGTACTGGGATTTAGAAGAACTAATTTTCAGTCCTGCCTTCTGCAACAAGCTAAATTTGTGACTCTTACCAAAATGTCCCAGTTCTATGGGCCATAATTTCTTCATCTATAAAATTAAAGGGCTAATATACACTTTCTGTCTAATGTTTACCTCAGCCTTAAACGTCCATGATTATATTACTTTAATAAGTTTTCAGTTAGAGAAGTTTTGTAAAACCGAACGAATTAAAAGGGAAATTTGGAAACAAAGACTAAGTTAAAGAAATGTATTTTTTCATGGCCATATATGCAATAGACTTGGCAGAACAGATTAAACAATAGTTTGGAGTTGTTACATTTAACAAGTATTTACTGAACATTTACTATAAGCAAGATTGCGTAGTAAAAGACTGGACTCAGAACTGGGACGCAAAGGGATTTCTGCAAATTTGGGGGACCATATCTCCAGTAAGATAAAAGTAAGATTCTATATTTATTAATAATTTCTCTGTAAAGCTATAGCCACAGCACAACACCTTATCTGCACAGCTTTAGCACTATATTTGTATAGCCCCAGTACCTTGAACTCAGACTGCTATAGGAACTAAATGCTACTCGTGAATATGTTTTTCTCCCCGGTAACATTTGGAGCCAAGTCCATCTATCAATGGCTGACTCTGTGGCAGCTGAGAAACCACTTTGGGAACACTGCCAGCTCCTGCTTCTGGGCTGATTTCTAATAGATGTCCTATCTTTGTGAATCCCCAACTCTTTACTTCAGCTGCTGTCCTCTCCACTAACAAAAGGAGCCTCCCAGCTATTTAATGCACGTGTGGAAAGCCAGGTAGCCCAGTGGATGCAAGCACATCTGGATTAGCATTGCTCTTTCCCACTGACATGCACACATGTCGTATCTCATTGCAGCTTGCTCGCTCTGCTTCAGAGCTGCTTGTGAAGGGCCAGGCAGTTTGATAGGTTTAATACAATGACTTTGGGTCATAGAACCACAGAAGTGACATTAAAGCATTAGGATGGATGTAAGATGTCACAATTCAAACACTTCACAACTGACCACACACACAAAAAATTTACCTGGGATAACAGAAGTATTCAAGTGAAGAGACTGAAGCATTCAGGAGCAAGCCACATCTGCCCCCTTTGGAATTATATGACACCTTCTGATGAGGATGTGACTTCAGATTCCCATTTTTAGGAAGGTTTCATTAACACCACCAAGTGTGGGCCAAAAGTTAAAATAAGACATGTTTATTTCATATGGCACATAATTTCATCTGGTAAATGCTGTGTTCTCCCACAGCTTGACAATAAGTACAAAGCTAAATAAAAATGGTAATTATTTTGCAAGCTTTCCTCCAGCTTACGAAAAAATGAAAAAAGATACCTTGGGACTTATTTTCGAGATACAGATTCTTGAAATTCTTTATTCTTTTATCAGCTCTGTTGCCCAAGGGGAAATCTGTACAACAGGCATCATATGTCTTTAATAATGAAGCAAACTACTGTAGCTCACTCTTTCGAGCAGCTAAGAAACTCAATTGTGTGTAGGAAATGCCGGAAGAGTTTGTTCTACTAGAGCTGTAAATTCAGCAATATTCAGGGGGTAGTCTCATTTCAATCGAAGGCAGCAAGACAAAACTGATGAAAACATTTTAAAGGATGTTCCACATGGAATGAGTCTGAGGGAGATTTCCCATGAAGCAAACACCATCCTTATAAACCTGGGAGTTCTAGGACTCTTCCACTCCCTTTTTTTCATTTGTTTGTTTAAAGGTTCAAACTCCATAGGACTTCTTAAAACCATTAAAGTTTCATCCTTCTTGAAAAAGGGAAAGGATATTTTTTTAAGTGTCCTATAAAATTTCTTCAACTGATAGGTTTCCCCTGTGATCTAATTTACAAATCTGCATTTCAGATTGAAACTGCCGAATTGCAGTTAGCAACCGGACAAGATGCTGTTTCTAATGACACTTTGTTACATGAGACAGCACATTATATGCCTTGCTGGCAAACAACAATGGAAGATACATGGAAGATAATGATAAAAATAATTGTATTTAAAGCATTTTGTATACATTTTAGCCATCATTTCCATATGGTCTTCTAGGATCTTCAAGTTGATGTTCTGTTAAGTACTATCCTTTAAGATTTAAACTAATGTCAATCCAAAAAAGTCAATTCAAGGTACTACACATTCAAAGTCATTTTTCTTTAAAAACATCCATTCAGCAGAAAAACATGTAATTTTAATGAAAGAAAAGGAGCTGGTTTACTTAGATATTTTTATATGGGAGACCTGGGCACTATGGAAAGCATCATACTGAAAATAGACCAGCTTTGTCCTTAGCTAGGTCAACTAGGGAACAGCATTGAAACTACCTGGGTGCCTTTGGTAAATTGAAAGATCGTGTGAGATCTTAGCTAATGTGCTTTCTAGCTTTAAGACTCATCATAGGTCTAAAATTTACATGTCACTTGACAACAAGCCTAATTCAGGGCAAAATCCAAATGAACTCAATGTAAATACTGCTCAAAATAACCCCTTATTTCGAGAGAGAAATCAGATTTAAGATTCCGTTTACAAATGACCTCTTTTATAACTTACAAATGGGAAGACTCTATCTGTCCTAAAGTATCTGGACAGCCCAACTGAAATAACTCAATGTTCCTGTTTCAGAACTTAGTGTATTAGACAAATATCCTTACTAAAAACTTTTTTAGATACAGTTCTAAAAAGCATGCTTATTTGACTTTCTAATCTAGAATAATTTAGAAGCAGAAAATTAGAAGGGGGCATGACCATATTGGCAGGCCATCAAAGAACAGCAAAAAATGACAGCTGACAGCCTGACAGAAAGGGGCATGTCAGAGGAACCATAATATACACAAAATCATTTTAAAAGTAAGGACAACAAACTGACCCAGATATTTAAAAAGCATAGCCTTTGGGACAAATGTCTCCTGGAATAATTACTTCACTGTACACTGTACAATTGATATGCACAGTGACGACCCTGAATTGTCAGAAAAGCATTAAGTTATACACCCTGCTCCAATAACGCAGGAAGTACGACCAGGTCAGAGAAATAGTCTTATCAAAATACTTAGCTTACTTTTTATAAGCATCAGTAATTCAAGTGGTTTATTTTGTGGAAAATCTCATTCCCAATGATGTTAGACCACTAAGAACCAACTATGTTTACAGGAGAATATAAGATACTTAATATTCCTGCCAGATGCTGACTCATAGCTCAGGAAATAAAAGGAAAATCAGATGATTTATTTGTAAACTAAAAAGTGAAATACAGCTACAAAGTCTTCATAATTATAAGATTTGGTATCTTCAAAATATTTCTTTGAATATCTGAACATTGATTTTTCACTCCTCTTTGGTCAATCACTTATGTTGTTTCCAACAGTACCCTAATTGAAACTATGTATCTCAGGATACTTTGTAGATTAAATACAGAAGAAAAGGCCCGAGATAAATCAGAAGGACATGTGTTTGTTTAGGTAGCTGTCCAAAGGAAGGACAAGCTTCCATTCTCTTAACACTAGTGGTGCTGGCTTTGTTTCTCTGTAACTCCTCAGCTGTGCCAGGCCAGGGGCACTGGTTTAATCTCAGGAATGTCTCCCTGCATGGTTGCAAAATGCTTTTAGCAGTTCCAGCTTCCCATGTCCACAAACCAAGATGTGGCGCAGAGCAGAGAATGTTTTCTTTTCTTAATTCTCTCTCATAGAGCCTCAGAAGACCTCTTTTCTGTTATCCTTAAAAAGACTCCCTCCAATTTCACTTTCATGAATCACATTAATCCATGTACCTGAGGCCTGTGACCAGCAGAATGTCACTCAGTAATTGGCTTAGGTCTGGATCATTGATGTAATCACTGTGCCATGTGGCATGAGATTTGCCTGAGACATTCAATCCCACTTTTGAGGCTGTGGTAGGGGAGGTGACCCTGGAGGAGTCAACTTCTGTATAAAAATTGGGTTTTTATGAATTTGAGGGGAATTCTAGGTAGCAACAATCATTGATTGCTGAAATAAAATACACGTTGTATGTACAGAATTTTCCCTTTCCTTTTGATTTTTTTCTTTGGTGTGGTTTGCCTTACATAAGAAAAAATATTTTTTATTTAATAATGGAAACTTCTTGGGTCACAATGACTGGAATCCATTTAAATTGTTTAAGCAAATGAGGAGACACTGGAGTATAATTAAGATACATTGTCTTGTTTTCCAGAACAGTATACTTTCCATTTGTCTAGGGAAAGTATGTTTAATGGGAGCAGACTTATTTCGTTTTTACATGCACTTACACTTTTCTGGTAACAAGAACTGGTTGAAGGATGAACAGCTGATTCAAGCTCAGCCAATCATAGTTTCCTGTGTCCCTGCCTGGATTGTAATTGAGGGGATATATACATGGTGTAAGCCAGTTCTGGCTGCCTTCCAAAGAGTTTTTTTTGGTTGGTGTTTTTTTTTTTTTTTTTTTTTTTTTTGAGACAGAGTCTCGCTCTTTCACTCAGGCCAGAGTGCAAGAGTTTTATAAGTAGGAATTGTGAAACTTGAGGGAGGGCGATTGAAAGCCCATTTTGTTTTATCTTGAAAAACTGTGCATGCCTAGAGCTGCTAGTGGTCATTGCTCCGGCCTTGTGGAGAAAACAGGTTTCAGAGAATAAAGCCAGAACTCAAAGATCAGCAGCACAAAGAGGTGGAATGAAAGAATCCTGGAGACATCGCAGCACCTGATTCTAGTTGTTCCAGCAGCATTCTTAGCCTTCCAGTTTATTTGGGTAGGCAGTTTCCAGAATAACCTTTTTCGTTTGTTTCTTCTATAGATTGGCTACATATTGCTAATTTTCTTTTCCAAAATATGGAACTAATTTACATCATTACTGACATATTTCATGATAAGTCAGCATGGGTTTATTATTTAAAAGATTACATACTGGATACTTTTTTAAATGCATATATTACAGAAAAGTAGTAGTTGTGAAGGAAATCTCCTGTAGCAGAAGATACATAGCCTTTGGGGTCAGGCAAGCCTGAATCCAAAAATCTTGTCCTCCTGCTTGCTAACCACATAATTTGTGGACAGTTACTTGAGCTTCAATCACTTCCATTACAAGAATGGGCATATCAGTGCCTAGCCAGCATCCAGTTAAAAGCCCAGCATTTAATTAATACCTCTTCCTTTTTTCCTGGAAGGCAGAGATCTGTTTTATTTCTAATTTAACCACAGATTGTTTTATCTAGGGAGTTCATGTTACCCACCTTTCTGCACATCATCTTAATTTTTACCTGAGAGATTTAAAAATCTCTATAAAACCTATTTTTTATAATGTTTAATATCTCAAGATTTGTTAAACACTGTTATATCTTCAATTAGAAATGAATGATTTGGCCAGGCTCCTGTAATCCCATACCTATAATCCCAGCACTTTGGGAGTCCAGGGTGGGATGATCGCTTGAAGCCAGGAGTTTGAGACCAGCCTGGGCAACATAATGAGACTTCATCTCTACCAAAAAATTTTAAAAAGTAGCCGAGCATGATGGTGGGCACCTATAGTCCCAGCTACTTGGGAGGCTGAGGTAGGAGGATCACTTGAGGCTGCAGTGAGCTATGATCATGCCACTGCACTCTAGCCAAAGTGACAGAACAAGGCCGTCTCAAAAAAATTTTTTTAAGTGAACAATTTGCATCAATGCAAAAGAAGTAGCTCTGACCTTTAAAATTACCATTTAGAGAATAATAGTACTTTTTGTTATTACTCCATTGCTCTTCGAACCATTCATGAGTTAGACTTTTTTTGGTTGGTGGCATTAAGCCAAGTACAAGGTGATAAAACTGACTGGGGCTTTGGTATTTCCAAGAAAGCCATTCCCAATAGTCAACCAGAAAAAAACCTCAGAGACAGGCTCTCCAGAACAAATTAGCTTATTTGGGAATAGCAGAGGGTTGCAATCCAGGATTTCATGCTGTAACTGAACATAGGCATATTCAAGGGAATGGGGGCAAAAGGAAGATTTGTAAAGCCAAAAAGAATAAATGCACTTATGTTGCTTTAAAACAAACTTCATAGGTGACAGAAGTCATTGCAGGTATTGGCATTTGGTCAAAGGTGCACCCAGCCATTGCTAGTTAAGTGACCTTGTGCAGGTGGCTTATCTGGAATATTGCAGTCTTGAGGAAGTTCTTGTGATAAGTGCTGCTACTGGTCTGCGTGCAGAAATGTCCTGTGAAGAGTCCTGTTATAGGCATATATGCATGAAAACTCCCTGCCATGGCCTCTCAACTCCATTTTGTTAGAATTTGAAATAAGTGACTCCATTTTGGCACCAGCAACTTTCATGTACTCTTTATATTCTCTTTGCTTTGTTCAGTAACACTTTGCTGCAACAAATTTATATCTTTGGAGATTTAAAGGTATACTTAGAATAATGCAAAATCTACCTGTGTGAAATCATTGGTTTTGTGAGGCTGCCAATTATATACTAACAATGTATACAACCATATAAATGTCATGTGTTAATGAACTTTTATAGTAAAATCATGACTCTATATGATTTATCAGAATTCCTATATTGATAGCTATGTCTTTGTAGACTTTTTCAACTTAATTTGCAAGCTGTATAGGAAATATTCATTAGTATATGTTCTTGCAGTCTGAATTATTTTTAAGCGTTTAATGAATCATTTCAGCAAGTTCACTTTAATTCAAAGAGAATACTTTATTGCTTAGCCTTAAATTTTAAATTTATAGGTATGCTTACTTCAGAAAAGCACCTTAATTATTTAAAGCTTTTCTTAACATATGCAGATATAAAACAATAGTTTTTTGAAAGCCGAAACATTTTTACACCAGAAGAGACTAGAAGAAATGGATGAGAGTAGAAACACTGCTCTTTTTCATTTCCTTAACATGCATTTGTCAGCTAAAGTTACTTTTCAGGTCAGGAAAACTTGTATGCTAATCCCTTCTGATGAGAGCAGGAAGGAACCATGCTGGGACTTTGGCTTTTTTAAGTAAAAGAATATTGTAATATTCAGAATGGTAGAGACGTGTGTAAATATAACCTTACATTCAATTTAAAATTCTTTTCTCACTTTTATATTTTGGGGGGGTATAAATATCTATAACCCACAAATATATACACACATACATCTTTAAATTTATCCTTATTTTTTTCATTTACCAAATTTTTCTGAAAAAAAAATTACCAAATTTTTCTGAAAAAACTCCTTAGTGAAGTTTTCAAATCTCAAATCTCTTTGTAATTATTGCACCATGACACTTAATCCAGAAAGCCTCTAGACACTTTTATTCTAGGAGGAAAAGGATCAGATATTACATAAGGCTAGAGTTGTACTCAAGAAACTTGAGAAGTAAAAGGTATTAGAGGAAATTGGAAAAGGGCAGAATGTTGAGTGTTACTTTACAGTAAAATAAGCAATTTGATTTTTCTTTCATTTAATCCTTATTCTTCCCTAGCAACACACATACACACACTTATACACATGAACATGAACACGCAGAAATCACTGTAATTACAGAAACCTTAGCCAGTTGGCAGTTTGCTGCTTTTTCTCAGTGGGCAGAGATAACAAAAGTGAAAGACATTTGTCTTTATGTTTTACTCTAGACCCGTTCTTGAATTTGAGGAACCCGCTGAGGTTAACAATCATGGATATTCTCATACTATATCTGAAATAGGTAAGGAGGAATGGTAGATTATGGCACACATTCAGGATGGGAGTTTTGTTTTGTTAGTATCAGGGGAGGTTTGTGAGGAAGTTAAATATAATAGTAGCTATGAGTGTTTTTGGTAAAGGCAAAAGCAACTGGTAGTCACTGAGAAATTATTAGCATCAGGAGGAATATAGGTGTGAGTGAGACTGAAAGAATGAGACTGTGATCATACAGGGGTATATGGGATTTCAAGATTTCCGAGGGGTAGCAGCAGCTCCTCTTCCCAGGTCTCAGTATATAGAGGAAGCAATGACTATGGTATCTAGACTTCAACACTTTTTGAGAGTAATAGAAGATTAGAAAATGACAGCTGTGAGAAGGGGTGAGATATGGTATGAAACTCAAAGAAGTAAGGGGTTTTGCACAAGGGTAGAAGAATAAATGTTGGGAAACTGCCGCGCTTTCTATCATAATGAAAATGATTTCATCTCTGTTTTACAGTCATGAAGGGCATTCTGTAAAACATAATGGGTATGCATTCTGTTGTCTGAGAGTAGTGTCAGGTGAGGCCACTTTCCTGTTATTTGCTAGCCTCCTACATACTGGCTTGACGTTGATACATTACCTTTTAATGAATAAATTCATTGAACAGTCAAGGTGGCGAAGCAAAATAAACACTCTGAGCATTTTATTACTCATTAGAGATATTTGGTCATTTGTAAGGTTGGCATATGGCTGTGTTTTCACTTCCATTTTCTTCAGCTAAGTCATAATGCTCAATTGTGTCTTCCTTCAAAATGTCTCTTATATTTATACATTCCTCTCCATTCTCTTTTTCTCAGGAGTAGTTCAGTTGGAAATCTGAAACTATTTTCTCCGTCTCTCACCTTTCTTCTCTTTCAATCATTTTAATGCATCAGTATGATTAATCTTTGCAGAAGAATGATGTCATGATCTAATTTTATTGTGCAAGAACATACACAGTATTGATTCTCCACCGGGTACAATATTGAGTTCTATTAAGGCCTTCATAAATCTATGTCTTCAGCTTTGTTCCCCCCCACACCCCACCAAGCATGGTCTACTTTACTTTGGCTGTTGCTCTCTCTGTCCTGTGCCATAAAATGTTTACACTCTCATTTGTGCCTTTCCTGATCCTATTTCATCTCCTTCAATTCACCTTGCGTCTCCCATCAAGGAATTCAAGTTCTGCTCTGCTTTATGGCCAAATTATTGGCCTGTCTAAAAAAATTCATTTGTAATATTCCCTCCTACCATAACCTTGTCTCAATTTTATGCATATAACTATTTCCTTGTTTTGTGTCTCCAAATAGGTTTTAAGCTATGAGAGGGAAAGTGCCATCTTGAATGGTACAATCTTGTCTCCTGCCATTGTGCTTAGGAAGATGATATTGGTGATATATTGGCAGTCATATGTAGCCATCATTGTGTTCTCAGCATGCCATTAAAAACAACATATTTCTTGACTGATTGCCTTGATATTTTTCAATGAGTTTTATCAAATGTTTACTGCTTAGTATGACATTTTTATGTTGCTTGATCATTTTCCATATCAGGATTTGCCAAACACTACTGCCTCTTCTGAATTAGTCACCTGCTAAAATAAACTCATAAGAAAGCCATCACTAAAATTATCAAAGCCAAAACACAAATGGACTTTGATTACAGCTGGATGTTAACATTCAGATAAAAAGTTTTGACCATTCAATTTGTAAGTCTCCATTAAAAGACACTCCAACGACCTCAGCCTTAAGCTTCAGGAAAGCCAATTCAATTTGTAGTTTCATAACCTAAGAAGCCAACACTAGGTTACTCAGTTCTGTGGCAGAAAGTAATATTCAGAATCATCTGAAGGTCAGTCATGAGTAAAATCTCCAGTTCAATAAAAGAAATAAAAAATAAATAATTTTAAAGCGATGCATAACATAGCATTTCGCTGCAGTTAATTCTATTTTCCACCTCTTTGCTATAAGACAGTCCAAACACGAGAAATTATAATTCTCTTTAAACCCTGGAAAACATTTTTATGAAGAATTAAGTGTGAAAGTGACTTAGGTTCAACAGTAATGAAAGTATTCCTATGCTGCAAACTTATATTGAAGAAAATTCAGACAAACTAAATTTCTACAGTTAGGGGAAGGGAAGTCAGGCTACACATTTTAAGGTAGAAGACAATCCTGCTTAAGTTTTGTGTGGCTTTTGCTCTGGCTGTTGCCATTGTTCTTCTCCATTGCCTTCCATAAGTTAAAGTAATCTGAATAAGCATTCTTGTGCCCTTACCTGCAACACGAAATAGTTAAATCTGATCAGCCCTTCTACAATGAGCCACTACATAATAAAAATTTGATTATCATTTCAGTATGTTGGAGTTAGTGAACTGCCTTGCATGAATCTTTTGTAAAACAGGCAAGTAAAATACCAGGGGGTAAACGATATGTTTGGGTACAAATTCTTCCATGGGAAAAATTATTTGTCACACTAGAAATTAATTGGGCATATTCTCTGTACAACCATATGGCACTGATATGGTTTGGCTCTGTGTCCCACCCAAACCTCATCTCAAATTGTAATCCCCATGTGTCAGCAAGGGAGATGACTGGATCATGGAGGTGGTCTCTCCATGCTGTTCTCGTGACAATGAGTCAGTTCTCATGAGATCTGATGGTTTTGTAAGCATCTGGTGTTTTTCCTGCTTCTACTTCTCTCTCCTGCCACCACGCAAAGAAGTCCTTCCTTCCCCTTCACCTTCTGCCATGATTGTAAGTTTCCCAAGGCCTTCTCAGCCACGTGGAACTGTGAGTCAATTAAATTTCTTTTCTTTATAAATTACCCAGTCTTGGGTATTTATTTATAGCAGTGTGAAAATGGACTAATACAGATACACTGCTTTGTGGTTTGAAAAAAATGAAAGCAAGCCATGAAATATAAGGACCTGAGCGCTGAAGAAGCACGACACACAAACACGAAATAATCACAACAGTGAAACAACATTGCATAAAGATAAGTCACTGGGAAATGTAACATGCTATGAGTTCATGAGTACAGGACATCTGTGGGTCAAAAGATAAAATTCATTTCAGCTATTGTGTTGAAACATAATATTTGTCTATGTGCTTGATGCTTATCTTATCTCCTTTGAGGGAATTTAAAGTGGGCTTTGAGCAGGAAGACTTTTCGCACAAAAGGAGTAATCAAAATCTGAGGTCTGTAAGAGGGAGAACAGAAACATAAATAGGCTAGGCAGAGAAAAGAAAAGTTTGGAAATCAGGGGAGTATAGAAATTCATCAGGAGGTGAATGCAAAAACTGCCAATTCCTTCAGTGAAGCCACATGATTGTCCTCCCGAGGCCCCTTCACCAGCTCATCAACTTTGCTGTTTAAAGATATCTTCCTGGATTTCAAAAGCAGCATAGAGTGAGTGTCCTTTCCTTGGAGCTTTATTCAGCACACAACTAGCAACTGACACATCCAAGGCAGCTTCTAAACAAAGTTTTGACTACTTGTGAGTTGCTATGTAACCCAGTGGTGAACATGGGAGAGGTTTAGGGTTGCACCTAAATAGATTTATTGTGTGTGCATATTCACATATAATTTTATTTATTGCCCTTCACTTAAGCCATTTCTTTTTTATGCCAAGTCTCTTGGTCTGTGGCCTTAGCATGGCCATCTTTTCCTCTCCCATTTTCATTGTCATTTCACTGTGCTGTGAAAAGGATTTCTCTACCCACACACAAAATACATTCTGGGAACAGAGTCGTTAAATATGAAAGTCACTGGTGTGTCAGCTTCAGCAATTATATGAGGTCGTTAGGTTGACCATGACTTTATTTCCACTTTTCTTGAATATATTAAGGTTCTAGTTCTTTTAATTCTGATTATAAATAATTTTTTTGGTCAATCTCCAGTTTAGGACTGTGATGTTTTAAAAGAATTAATTTTTCTTTATATTCCTTGGCTCAGAGCTTAATTCAAGTTAGGTTTCTTCTTTTAATCAAATATTTTCTTTTTTCTAGGCAGTTTCAAAGCAAGAATTGTACATTAGTTGATAGAACTGATGTGTGTGCATCCACACCAAACTCACACAGTGAGCAAATAAGACTCAGACCCAGTTCATTGTTTATTAAGAACTATATGCCCAAATGGAAATAACTATGTAGAAAGAAAGATACTTGTAACATTTTCCAGCTCACTCACCAAAAGGCACCAAGCTATTAGGTTTTATTTCTTTAAAAAAAATGAGGCAAACTCTTTCTTTTCTTAGAATAATAAGTTGGATTTTTTTCCCCACTATGGAAAAATCAATTTGATAGAAAAGAAATTATACACTGAATAATGTCAGAAATGAGCCCATAGGAAAAAATCTTCCCAAGAAAAAAAGCAGAAGATCCAACAGTCTGACAAAATTCTCAGAAAAAAAGATAAGTACAGGTAGGGCTGAAGAAGCATGCTAGAGTATGAATCTAATTATGTATTTGAATTTGAAGATAAAGTATTCGACACTGGTGAATATCTACAGAACTCTTGTAAAGACAGAGACTTTTTTTTTTTTAAAACAAAGAACTACTTGCCACTCCTTAATAAACTTGATATTTACCATCACCCTGTACTACAATCACTATATATTCTCAATTATTTCCAACTGGTTTTACTCTTCTTATGCAGACACCCTTTTTAACAATGCTGTTTCTAACACTAAAAGATTCCTTTCCTTCATTCCACCTCTCGGAAATTTTCTTAGCTAAGAACTAAAATAGAAAAAAAAAAATAACAAAAATTCGGCTTATCCATGGGTCAAGTTCACATGATCTAACCTACCAGTTGAGATAAAACAACGATGAGACAATTATTTTAGGTATGTTTTATCAGCTCCTGTAGTGAATATTGCAAACCATTCTCAGCTCTTCACAAGTTCTCAGTTTGGCGCTCCCTCTTCCTCTTGGTGCAATGGACCTCTCCATTCAACTTTAAGGTGAAGTGACATGCCAGTGAAGCCTCCACTCATTTCCTGCTTCATCACCTAATAATCTGAGTTGATACCTCCACCCTTTTACCTCCCTCTCAGGAAGAATTGCCCTCCTCCTGTCCAAGTCACCCTCAATCTGTTCTCCTGATCCCAACCCTCTAGCTGGGCTCAGTGGACCACACCGGCAATCCCAGCTACTCCAGAGGCTGAGGCAGGATCACATGAGCCCAGGAGTTCCAGGCTGCACTGAGCTATAATTGCATCACTGCACTCCAGACTGAGCAGCAGAGCCAGGCCTCCATCTCTAAAAAAGAAAAGAAGAAAAAAGAAAAAAGAAAAAAAAAGAAAGAAAGAAATTTTAACCCTCTCAACCTCTGCTAAACTGTCATCTTCAATTTTTATCTCTCTACTAGCTCAAGGTATATTAGATTTTTTCAAGGTGTATTATAAAGCTATCCTTTCTTTCTCTAAATAAATAAATAAATAAATAAATAATACAGTCCGCATTTGCTAGTCATCAACTGCTCACTCACTTCTCAGATCTTCCCAACCTCCTTCTTTTATTTCCAAGCGTTTTATCACCAGTTTTCTATAAAGAATCACCATTAACATTTTAAATGGTAGATTTAATGAGTTTTTACTTAGGACTTACCCTACTTCTCAGCAACATTTCTTACCATTGCCTGTCTTTGTTACTGTTGCCATTACTTCTGTTCTAAAATTCACTGCCCTTTGTTACACAACTTTGTACTTTCTCCATTCCTTATGTCTCTCTTCGTGCTACCATCCACCATTCTCTGAGCTTATCTGCTTCACACCATGTACCTGGGAGCTACTGGAAGGGTCTGAGGTCAGCAATTTTATTTCCTAACTTCACTTACCACTTCTTTGTACACGGCATTTTCATTTCTAGCTCTAGCTCCTGAATCTCCTGAGATGGAGATTGAAATTTTAGCAGCATGCTGGGTGTTTCCACATGGATTAGCCTCATGCACTTAAAATTTAAGAAGTTCGTGCCAGGCGGCTCACGCCTGTAATTCCAGCACTTTGGGAGGCCGAGGCCGGCGGATCACGGGGTCAAGAGATCAAGACCATCCTGGCTAACACGGTGAAACCCCGAATCTACTAAAAATACAAAAAAAAAAAAATTATCCGGGCGTGGTGGTGGCGCCTGTGGTCCCAGCTACTCGGGGGGCTGAGGCAGGAGAATGGCGTGAACCCGGGAGGCGGAGCTTGCAGTGAGCCCAGATGGCGCCGCTGCACTCCAGCCTGGGTGACAGAGCCAGACTCCATCTCAAAGAAAAAAAAAAAAAAAGAAGTTCGAGATCAGACTCCTCATTGATCCTCGACTTCTGTACTGTTTGTTTCTATGTCAATTATTGGCATCACTATTCTTCACCCTTTAATTTTACAGTTATTGTTCATTTTTATTTTCCTCAAGACCTCTTCTTGACATATTTTATACAAAGAAAGAAAACAGGCTAATTGTCATTGTTTCTGATGTTTTAAACTACTATGTACTAAATAGATGTTAGTTTTGCTATTTTTTCATTTTTCTATTTGATTTTAACTGATAATAAGAGACTCTTTAATAGTTTGACAAAAATGTTAAAAGGTTGTAAAACAATTGTTTTTTTCTTTTTGATTAAGATCATTTTGCATGGTTTTAGCTTATACTGTCATTTTTATAATTCCTCATTACTCTGCAAAGCAAGAAGGCCCGGGTGCACTATGAATTCAGTTTCAACAGTCTTTGCACATGTACTGCACTGTGCATGGGGTGCTCTTCCTCAGCAACTTCATTACTCTTTTTAGAGTAAGGGCATCTGCAGATGGCAGAAGGGAAGTTTCGCCATTGGCTTTCAGCCATCCTCCTGAGAATTAACCACTTCGGTGCTGTAGGCAGCTGTGATAATCAAAGAAGCTTCCAGCAATATCTCGGTATCCTCCTGAGAATCACACTGACTTTAGTGTTTCAGAGAGCTGCATTTATTAGCAATGACTTTTCTGTAGTTCCATCATTTCTGGAATTTCTGAAAGCCAGAAGTAACTTCCTGACATTTGCTGTACCAGGATTTCCAACATTTGTCTCTATGCTCCTATAATAAATCATGTTGTGTTTGTAATACCTTTAGTGATGTCTGTTTTCTTGTCTGCCCCTGACTGATAAATCATTTGGCACCATAAGCACTTCCTAGGTAAAGAATCACCTGAAGATAGTATTTTTTATTGGCTATTTCATTTAGTGAGATTTGTAGGCAGTAATGACTTTATCATCGGTGGAAAATGAGATGAAAGTCCATAAAATGCAGACAAAACAGTTACTTAAATTGTCACTTGTAGTTACCTGGCATACAGAGCCTAATGAAAGTGAAGCTGGAGAGTCCAAGTGACTTGGAAAAGAATGACAAGGAAGCGATGAGCACAAGGACTGTGGGGGAAGATGTCTACACTGAGATTAAAGAACAAAAATGCTCAGGATTTTAAGTTCTCAGCTCAAGGCATGATCAGAACACTAGAATGCCTATACCTGGACTGGAATCATCTTTTATCTTCTGTAGCCTCAGGACTGATGTATTAAAAAATCAGACCCAAACTTTGAGGCTGCAGCCTGCAAAATTACCATGCAAGTTAAATTCACAACCTCAACAGTTCTATTCAGTAAAAGGTAGGACACTGACCGTGAATAAGTCAGGATGCAACCAGAAAAAGAGAAACTGTTCTGAGAGCTTAAAGCACAAAGAATTAAAAGCAGAGGTTTGTTTACACTGTTGACGAAAGAGGCTTAGAATCTATTTAGGATCACCGATACACATCCCTACCTGTGTAGCTCTACTGAAATTTCTCTGGTTTCAGCCCATCACCATCTCTGGTGTAGCAACTGAAGTAGGTTGTAACTGGTAGCCCAGCCTATGACATTTATTTTCTTCAAAGTACATTTCAGAAGATCTTAAAGCACATCTCTGATTTGCACCCTACAACGAAATACAAAAATTGGCTAGTGTTCTGTAGACTTGTGGTCAAGTCCTAACTCACAGTGGGATAATGGGCAAAGACTTCTCTGAGTCAAAATTTTCCGATAAATAAAATTTTAACATTGGCATAGACTGGTAGATTTGAAATACTATTCACTTTGGGATATTTTGTTAAAAGCATTACTATGTGGGATTATAAACAGATTAAAGTAGAGTTCCTACGAATGAGGGCTCTCAGCGCCACGAAGCCATGCCCAGTAAGCAGCCCCAAACTCTGCTCCGGCCCCTCCCTGCCCACCATGTAGCTGTTAATGAGGATGTCCCATTGCATATTTTGAAAATCACTACATTAGAGGATTTTAAGGTTTCTTCAGCTCTAAATATTATTTTTTCTCTCACTTTGTAAACAATTTTTAATGACTCTAGAATCCATAAGAAATTAAATTCAGTCTTCTTAGCTTAGACATTGAAGGCTATTTATAAACTGGTTCTAACTTACTGCATCTTTATTTTTAAATCATTTTCTTCACAGACACTGTGCTTCCATCATTTTGAACTACAAGTTCATGTTGAGGGAATTCATGTGTGTTTAGAGAGCATTCGATGTAATTTCCTAGTTCTAATATACTAATGTGCTTTCTTTCTGTATGTCTAGAGCCCTGCTCACCTACCTACTTGAATCTTATGTATCCAAGGCCAACTTCTTGATTGATTTATCAGTTGAGATCATTTAGTTTCATTGATAAGTGAACCATTTAGGATTGTATTGACTGCAAGTAACAGAAAATCCTAAATATATTAGTAAATACATAAGGGCTTTTTTTTTACATGAATAAAGTGAGTAAAGGCAGCTCAGAATTGTATGATTGGAAATTATTGGAAATCTGCATCCTTCTTTCCCATCTGCCACGAAGCATGTAAAGTTGTCTCATAGCTAAGATAGACGCAGATCTCCAGCATTTTATACACATTCCAAGCAGCTGAAGGAGAAGCTTGTTAATAGTAAGTGTTCGAGTTTTCTGTTTTTCCTATTAAGCAGTAATCCCAGAAGTCCCACCCAACTTCCTCTTTTGTCTAGAATTTAGACACATGGGTGAAACTAGTCATTTGGCACCTGAATAATGGTTCTATTACTGTGGAAGACAGAATAATGGACATTAGATAGGTGACTCTTAGACTCTGACACAATAACAAATCTATTTGCTCCTTTGTGACTACAGTCAATTTACTAAACTGTGAAATTCTATCTTATGTATCTTTACTTTCCAAGAACCTGGCACAGTATCTCAATATATGAACGAATAATAATGAATCAATAACAACATTGTCTATTTTAAACTGACATTTGGCTAGCTAGTCAGAATGTCAAGAATAGACCCATTTTGTGCTCGTACTATTTCTATGAGAAATACTAGGAATAACTGGCCAGGAGAGACAAAAATAATTTTTATTTGAGAATGATCCTTCAAAAGAACAAAATGAAAGCTGAACATTATTAACTTCATTTTTATGACTGCCTGTCAATAAAGGTAGGGTATAATATATATTCCTGTATCCAATATTATTTTTTATTTTGTCCCATATTAACAGCTTCTCTTAACTTCTCACATATATCTAGGTAAATGATATATTATACATTTTTTAATGATTTAGATATATAAAGGAATGGAAGTTTCATTAAGCACATGTAAGCATTTATTATTTTGCCACACCAAGAACATTTATTAATTTTTGTATAGACTTTCCAACGTTTTACACATTAGAGTGAGATGTAACACCCTGTTTTTACAACATTAAGCAGAAATCTCCATGAATTTAGAAAATCCAGGTTTTATACTAATAAAATATCAAGGGAAGCTCCTGCACTTCTCATTAGCTTTAAGTGGTTCCTCAGCAACCAGTCACAAAATATTGAAACAGATCACTGTGGACAATGCCATCACACTAGGAGCCATATTTAAAACATCTACTCATCTATCTATCTATATATCTATGTACCTATCTATGATCTGTCTATCCATCACCTACTTACTGCCTTTCTCCAAAAATAATGCAAATAGTTTACAAATATACATATACTACAATAAGTGATATAAAAATGAATTTTAAAATATAGGCAATAGTAATCAGCAAGAAAGCATTAGGCTGAAAAAAAAAAGCAGATCAATCCAGCAATTAAATGAAATGTTTATCCTAATATCCTGCTCTGTTTCTAGAAGTTGATCGTTAATCTGGTTTTCAGATTTCTCATAACCCAGAAACATTCATTCAAGAGAACTCTGAGGTCAGTACTTGGGGATCCAATTAAACACCTCTCATGATCCCATGGAGATAGAGAGTAGAATGACAGGTACCAGAGGCTGGGAGAAATGTCTGGGGGTAGGGGCAGAGAGACTGGCTAACGGGTACATACATACAGTTAGACAGAAGGAGTAAACTCTAATGTTTTATAGCAGAGTAGGGCGACTCTAGTTAACAACAGTGCATTGTGTATTTCAAAATAGCCAGAAGACAGGACTTGAAATCTTCCCAACATATAGACATGATAAGTGCTCAAGGTGATGGATATCCTAAATTCCATGACTTGATCCTTACACATTCTAGGCATGTGACAAAAATCACACACACTCTATAGATGTGTACAAATATTATTTATCAATTTTAAAAAACCTATCAAGAGATTTCTGAATCTAAAGAAATGAGATCGTCCATTGAGTTAATCACAAGATCATCATTGTAATAGAAATGTTGACTCCCAGATCAGGTGACCATGGAGGAAAATGGACTGCAAACGCACAACACACACACAAAAGGGAGTTAGAAGGAGGGAGTTATTGGTCATAGACACATTAAAAAAAGGAGAGATAAATTTATCTTTGTGTCACTGTATACTGTGTTTAGGAAAATAGAGCTTTTTCCCCCCGAGATGTTATTGATGTTCCCTGTGAATGAGGACTGAATTGAACACTGTTAAATGGGTTTGGGAAATACTGAATTAAACAATGCTAGATCAATTTCCTTATTTTAGGAATTTTCAGGGCCTTTAATATTTAATTTGCATCATGATTCTGTAAGGGGGAATAAAGTATATAAGATTTCCCAGATTTTGTTGGCAATTACGGGAGATGGCATGCTGTTTACATTACACTGTTCTCCCTCTTAGACACAGGAAGACCCAGCCCGCTCTGCAGTTAGGTCAGGGCAATATGAATGAGTTTTGACTAATAGGATGGGACAGAAAGGACAGTGGGAAGAGGATGAACCACTTCCGTGCCTGGACATTTTTTTTTTTTTTTTGCAGTTCTTCAGTTTTCTCTTTTTCCATTGTGACTTTGGAGGCCACAGATTGAAGATAGCATAGCTACAGGATGGATGAGAGTCCCTCTCTATTCTGTAGTGAGATGTGATAGAAATGAAAAATAAGCTTTTGTTTTGTCCAGTCATTAAGATTTTAGGATTTACTCGTAAATTCGTCCTAGCTTCTCCTAGCTGAGAATTGCAGTCACAGCTCCTAAATTTTGAACATCTACAAACATCTTGTCTCTTAACATGAAATGTAGCTCCTAGATACATGGCTGAAAAGTATGCGCCCTAGAAGCTGTTACTCTTTATTTAAGTTACTGAAGAGTAACTCAATGTGAAAGACATTTTACAAAATATCCTGAGTTTTGTTTCAGAATGTTTTTATTTGTTCACCTGTACACGAATACCCAAATAATAAGTGCAACATCTTAAAGGAAGTAATCCAACACAGATCAACAAGAGACCTACATATTAGACATTTGCTTTCACGCAATCATGGTTTTACACCTTTGCTTTGTCTGTTGCTCAGGGAGGATGCTGAAAAACAATTGGCTGTCATTTTTCCAGTCACTTCAGAAAACTGCGTTGAGGCTCCTGATCCCAGTGTCTTTCAGCCCTGGTTTGTTTCCCTGGGACATCGGATGTAATTTGTTGTAACACTGTACTTCTCCAGTGAAGGAGAACTATCTATTCAGGTATCTGTTTTTATTTTTCACACACACACACACACACACACACACAGAGTTAAACTCTACATCTGGTTTGGATTTCACTAGTTTTTCCACAATGTCTCTTTTTTGTTCCTGAATCACATCTAGGATACCACATTACATTTAGTTGTCATGCCTCCTTAGCCCCCTCTGGACTGTCTAGGACAGTTTCTCAGACTTCCTTGTCTGGCATTTCTTTGTCTGGTCATGTATTCTGCAGAATATTCCTGTGATAGTTACTCTTATGTGTCAACTTGGATAGGCTATCATGCCCAGTTATTTAACCACATCCCAATCTAGGGGTTGTTGTGAAGGCTGACACCAACGATGTTGTGGCTAACATCAATGATGAATTGGCATTAAGTAAAAGATATTACCCTCGATAGTGTGGTTGGGGCCTCATCAAATCAACTCACCAGCTTTATTAAGCTGCAATTAATAAATGAAAATTGTATATATATTTATGATGTGCAATGCGATGTTTTGATATATGTATACATTGTGAGATGATTAAATCAAATTGACATATCCCTCATCTCACACTTAACCATTTTCTTGTGATGAGGACAATTAAGATCTACTCTTTTAGCAATTTTCAAGTATATAATAAGTTGATATTAACTGTAGTTACTATGCTATATAACAGATTTCCAAAACTTATTCCTTCTAACTGAAACTTTGTACCCTTTGACCGACTTCTCCCCACCCCGCAACCATTGCCCCAGTCCCCAGAAACTACCATTTTACTCTGCTTCTATGAGTTCAACCTTTTTAGATCCCACATATAAGTGAGAACATGTAGTACTATTTGCCTTTTGGTGTCTGACTTATAATTTTGTTTCTTTTTAAATGAGTGGAATGGGGACTTTAAGTTGAGAAATAAAGAAAAGATAGAAGCATCATGCTCAAAATTTTTTAAGAAATGATGAGGATAAAGGTGAAATATAAACAATAATTCCTAGTTCTCCTTATGGCAGAGACAATAAAGAAAATGATAATGACTTGCTGAGGAGTCAAATGACAGTATACAGTCATCATGAGGCAAAATACCCAACGAGGAAATGAGGGAGAGTGTGAAAGCAGGGGCTGAAAATGGAGAAAAAATGCAGATAGAGGATGACCCCTGGCACGAGCTCTCAGTCTTTGGGGCAGTCCTCCAAAGTCATGCCTCATATCTCACAGCAAAGTGGGGCATCCCACTCTCCCATGTGGCTTCAAGTGCCACCCTGTCCTCCAACAAAGACATTCAGATTCAATTAAAGGCAAGCAAGCAAAATAATACAAAAGAGAGAGCCCCTCTTTTGATCCCTGATTTAGAGATTTCTGGTGATCCTCTGTGTAACTAGCATAAGACAGCTGAGAACAGTGAGATCAGCACAGCCTAGACAAAAGGGGCGCAGTAATAATAATTTTGCAGTTTAAGAATAAAAATGTGCTTAGCACAGGACACAGTAAAAAGAAAAGCCTCAATACATGGTAGCCAATATAGTATGTCTTTTAAAAAATAGGTGTTTCAGTAAAGAATTAGGTATTCTACTGCTTTTTCTACATAGAAAAGTCCCACTGAGTGATGCCCACTTACCATAAGAAAGAACAAGAGGGAATAGAGAGTGATTTTGTGTTTGTATGTGTGTAATATCATATGATCAGTTGTAATCAATAATTGACAGCGTGGCTTGGGGTGTGTGTGCAGTGAAATTGCACACAGTATTTTTCATGTATATTACTGGAGTCAATGGAAAGTGACACTACAAACAGTTAAAAAAGAATCCTTATTGGACATAAATAAAGAAGGGATAAAGTTATTTCATCTCCTTCTGCTTCCTTTCTAAAGGAAAAATAGAAGACTCATAGCTAAATAGTGTGAGGTGAGAAATTCCTAAAGATTTGAAACATATGTATTGCATTTCATTGCACAGATCTAGAACCTTCTTTAAATCCAAATAAAATCATTTGTTTGGGTTTGATGCTTGTATGTAACCAGAAAAATACCTAAAATTGAGAACAAGTACCACATACAGAGATCAAGTGATTCATTGGTTCAAGCCAAATATTAGAATTAGTGAACTTTGTGTGTTTTCAGTTGACTTACAAATTATATATCTGTGTTTTTTCCACACATTTATATGTGTTATAATATGTATATGTTGGATGAGTTTATTCACACATTTACAGCTTTCTATTTCCTGTATTACCTTAGACAAGTATGCATAAACAATCTGAACACTTACTTCATTTAATTCATATTCCTGCGTGGCAAAGTAATTTGGTGTGATAGCATTTTTGTCGGTTTTCTGTTTTGTATTGCCGTACTGTTACTACCAGACAGCTGTTGAAATTTCAGGCCAATGGTTGATATCCCTCCCCCATCTTCAAGAAATTAACATCTCGTTGTATAAACATTTATTAATAACAATGTGTGTTCTTGAGTACAGACTTTCATAACGAAAAAAGATGAACCAAACTGTTTCTACCTACGAGCTCTCTTTTGCAATTCTTGCTTCCTCTGTCAATTATTCCTTCTACCTGTAGTCTACCTAGGTTGTGAGTAGGAGGGGAAGAGGGAAAGAAATAGAGAACCTCAACACTTGGTTGCTATGATGGGATCTAAGGCTATTTCATTTTGTATACAGTTTACATTGCGCTCTTGGTTACCATAGAGATATTGTTAAATGTCATTCACAAGGTTGGGCTGTATTAGTGCAAAGCCTGAGAGTAGCTGAAACACTAGGGGGGCATTACACCCACCGTAGGGGAAAGGAATTCACTGGGACATCCGAATGTTCCAAGAGGAAACACAAGCAATGAGGCACTGAGCATGAATAGCTACAACTTGAGCCCACCTCTCCTGACCACTATATCACACTATTCTTTTAAAATACAGTTCAGGTTTCTGAGTAAAACAGTTTACACAGCATATATGAGGGCTAAACACCTCTCTCTGGTCCAGCAGAAATGACAAGAAAAACTGTAAGTCATAAGTAAGCTTCTGAATGACATGTTGTTAGCATAAGCATATCTAACACAAAATACATTTTTTAAATGTACATAAACTTTGCTTTCTCTGCACGGTTTTTGCCAAGAGTTAAAATCCAGATGTAACACTTTATGGAGACAAAAACACTTATAGCTACTGTATTATAATTCCTCACACTACCAATTAAGAAATTCTGCCCTGAAGTATGAATGTTTCTCTGAAATTCTCTACAAATCACCATTAATAAGATAATAGGGCAGAAAAATTAGCAGGGAGTTCATTTGATTTTTCCCCCCTAAAGGCTGGCTTTAGTTAGAAAATTTATCTACATTTCTATTCTAACACATTGTGAATGATAAACGAACTCTACTGCTTAAAGGACATGACATTGCTATGCTATTTTCTCTCATCAGAATATTCTACCTAGCAAAGTTCATAGCTCAGTGCTTGTCCCCTTATAAGGAATAGAGAGGGAAATGAAACTCACTACTCTGAAGACCTCAAGTTTAGGGCATGACTCAAAATAGCAAAAAGAAATAGTCTGAGAGGCACAAGGCCAGCCAGAAAGCTGATTCACTGTTTTGGTCTCTATCAAGTCTGTCTGTTCCAGCTCATTCTACATAGGAAAAGCAATAAGGAAGCTATTTTACATTGCTTTCATCACCAGATTCAATGGCTTCAGGACCAAAGACAGTGAAAAGGTATTTTTCTGGAAACTTAAAGCTGAACGCGAGAGGAAAACACATGGCCCTTCATCGCCTCCCCGCAGATCTGTCTGCACTCTCTTCCATTCTCTTCTGTATTATTTCAAGAACAGCCTTCTTATTCAGACAACCTCCTGTATGATCCCCACAGCAATGGCTATAACCCTGATGGGTGACAAATGTTGAATTGGTATTGCTAAGGCGAGTGCTTCAGTCAGAGAGAGAGAGAAAAAAAAAAAACTTGCATTCTTTTATAGCTGTTACAAGAAAAGTCAGTTTATTATCACTGGTTAGTTTTTGAACTTGAGGAACACGGTGGCTAACTCTCTTATCTTAGGTTAGAGACACACACGTCTGCTAAGAACAGGGCAAAGTGAGAAACATTGTATTTATAGAAAAGAGAATATGAGAAAAGTTGACTCAGAGTTCAAGTGGTATAAAGTGGGAAACATTCTAGGAGAAATGTTTACAATTCAATTTATGGCTATTATGAGCGATGGTATTTTCTGAGTAGGCTATTTATTTAACGACAACCTTATGCATCACTACCATTAGGTGTAAATCCTATTACAGATAATAGGGCAACTACTAGAACTCGTTTGCTAATATTAGAAAATGATAGCAAGAAATCTGTACTCATGTCTTCTAGAACATAAAAAACCGAAACAGCAAAATATTTATTTTTAAAAAGTCGACAAAGACAGGTCACTCATTTCTGATGTTGGTAATAAACACGTCAGAGAAAAAACATTATAAGGCACATTATAAGAGTAAAATTTTGCAACTGTTTTGATTATTGAAACATTTAGCCAATAAAGAACTTTCTACAAGATGACATAACAATGAAAATGTTACTAATACACAAATGAAAAGTCCTTCAGTAAAAAATATTAGAATATTAGAATGTTCCATAAAGGTCAGCTATGCTGTGATATAACCCAACTGCTTTCCATTTTGGACTCTTAATATTTTATTTGTTTGTATGGGTTTTTGTAATTCCTACCTAGCAATATGCATTTATTGATCTTCTGGGTGGGGGAGAAGGGCACTTGACAGGGGCAATTAACTTACATTACATTGTTAAATCCTAACTTTAGACTGTGAAATCTAAAGAACCTATTAGCAAAATCAATCAATATAATGAAAATAAGGCATATAATTAGTCCGTTCTTCCTCACTTTGCCACAGAGGTCAAAATGAAAAGTAAATGTGTTCTAGGTGTTAAATAATTTATTGTAATTTAAAAACCATACCTAATAAACAGTATATCTCTTCATATAGAACACATGCAAAATTAAGGAACTATAAACTAGAACATGAAATATCAGGCTCCATGGTTCTATGTTGTGTTTTTATCAATAACTGTCACAGTACATGGATCATGCCAGTGCTAAGATATTAATAACGTCCACGCAATGGGAAAACTATTACAGATGACTTTCAGTAATTTTCCCCAGCACTTATCATTATCAGCTGACACTGCTGATTCTTTCAGGAAATCAAACTACTATTCTGTTTAGAAGTTAAAGTAAATAACACCTTTCACACTTAGATACTCAAGGCTTTATTTAAAAACAGTTTAAGGATGATGGTTAATATACAGTATAGGCTTGGCTATAAAAATGTTTCTACTGCTTATCTCTCCTACTGAGTTTTTAATGAAAGAACTCATTTCTAATTAACTGCAAATAATCGGGCTAAAAACAAAAAACAAGCAGTCAGTACTAATATTAGGGAAAAATTAGTTCTTTTTAAAAAAGTAGCAGATACTTTATGTCCCATAAGTGCATTATAATCTCTCAGTTATGAATCAATGATCTTAGACCTGTGTCCTGGTATTTAATTAACCAAGGAGCAAATTCATGAAGAAGTATTCTACTGAGTGGAGATACTTAATTTAGCTTCTAAAAGTGTTCACGTTTACAACGAAGGAGTAGCTTAGATATCAAAATTGGTTAGTGTGATTTCAAGTTACAAAATTGTGCCTAAAAAAAATATTAATCTCCATGCTTCCTAGTCCAACATGTAGATGTGAATGTATGCGGAGAAGGTATTAGAGTTGAGATAAGGCACAATAACATTCATTTATAATCAAGCCCTATAATAGCATTGCAAAATAAACATTAGCAAAGGCAATTTTACAAAAGCTTTTTATTGATTGAAATGAAAGACATTTTCTGAAATGCTACAATTAGCATTTCAGGGCTTCAGAAAGACTGAGGTACTGGCATTTAACAAGATACTTGGTGGACAAGCGATCACAAAATGAAACTTACACAAAATGAGACATGGATGAGTTCATACGTAATGGCTTTTATATTATCTTGGATATAATTCTTTATTTTATATCACTACTGCGTATTTATTACATTATTTCTAAACACAATTTGAAAAAAAAAACAAAGAAACAATCTTGGTACCTCATAATTTACACCAAAAGATATCAGAACAAATAGAGCCACCAAATATCCATCTTAAATACTGTGTACATTTAACAGAAATAATCATACATGACAAATGATTCAAATTTGAATTTAAAAGGATCAAATAATTAGCCAGGAAAGCAAAATGTTTTTAACATATTATATATAGCACTTCCATTTGAGAATCCTAGCTGCTAAGATGACTTGAAAACATGGTCAAGGATTCCTAATATTTTAAACATATTCTCCCATCTACTTAAATAAAAGTTTGCTGTATTTGCATAAACCAATATTGAATTTCAGACACCTGATGGTTTTGCTAGACAACTGTATTCTGAAAAGCATACATGTTATAAGCTGTGGGACAGTGATAACAAGAAAACAAAACACAAATCTGCATCTGGTGGAGCTGAAATCAGGCCTCTTCAATTCAGCAGATCCATATTCTGAAGGATGAGGGCCACTCTGCTTGGAATGTACACCTACGTCAAAACAATTATGTCAGTGCAATTGAAGAAAGTACCAAACGGCCTGTCATTATGTCAAAGAAACATAGGCATGACGCAGTCTCACATCTGCCTAAAGTTACAGTTACCTTTACAATTTTACAAGCTCTTAGAAGGCTCAATTTCACAGTTTCAACAGTTCTAGCTGCAACATGACTACCATAAAGCAACCACCACTAGAGGGCTCCATACGACTTAATGAAAACCAATGCTCCTTACACAAGAATGATGTGAATGGCCCGGTTACTGCCGTGTTGAGGCTCTATCAGGTGGTGAAGGAAGCCTGCCCTACAGTTTGCAATGTTACTACTTCACTTAGATGAAGAAAAGCAATATACAAGGCACTGGTTTTGCATCAAGACGCTTATTTTTAATCTTGTCTTTGTTTTTTTCCTTTCAAGAACAAAAACTGAAATGTAATATAAGGAATCCTAACTCTCAATTTAAACCAATGAATCAGCTTGCCACTGCACTTAAACTAGGATTCAGATTCTCTCCATGGCGTGCACAGCCCTGACTCGCTCCTCCCTGCCTAAATCTGATATCCTAGCTCAGCTCCTTGCTTGCATCTTCACCCACTACACTCTAGCCACAGGAGCCTTTCAGTTCCTTGGACACAACAAACACTCCCTTTTGTTGGATCTTTGCCTATGATGTGCCTTCTGCTGTAAACACTCTTTGCCTTGCTGGTTCCTTATCTCTTGGAAAAATCCCAGCTATGTGGAGAGGCTTTCCTTGACAACCCTAGATATGATAAGTTCTTCTTTTCCAATCATGGCAGCTTTTTCGTTTCTTTCTGAACACTTAACACAATTTGTGAATGATTTTTCAAGTTTACCATCTGTTTCCCTCATTAGACTATGAGCTTTACAAAGGCAGAAGTCATACGTTTTATTTCTAACTCTCAGTTGGTGCCATTGAACAAGGCAGATGTTGATGACTGAATTAAAAAAATGAACAATGAATGAAGGAATAATAGTGGATCAATAGGTGCGTATTTAACAAGATATTATCTAATATATCTGAAATTTTTTTATAAAATTGAGAAGTGATTTGAATTGCTTAATGCTTATTTATATGCTAGTTCAAACAACATATCTAAGTATTAACAAAGCAAACAGTAAAAATAATATTGTAGATGGTTGTCATTGTGACAATCTGTCTTCATCTCTGACTTTGCTGATATTTTACTATTTTCAGTCACTTTATCTCTAAATGAAAGCTTGCCTGATGGTTTAAAAAAAAAAAAAGCTTTCAGAGGTTAGAACCAGAATGAAGGTGCAAAGCAAACATGACTTTAGGAAAAAAATCAAAGAAATAGAACAGTTGATTTTCACTGAATGAGACTTGTATGTCCAATGCATCTCAACTCTACAAATGTTTTCTCTTAAGGTTTCACAATAAAGAACCCATACTACTCTTAAAAAAATCAGACATATTGATACAGTTGGTTAGTTTTTAACATCAAAAGTTAAAGCAGTTTTAAAATGGTGGCACTTAAATTTATATTCTGGATTTAATGGCTAGAGAACAGTTTTTCTAATCTTCATTCAAAGTAATAGTGATTTAGGAAATGAAAGTCATCTGCAAAAGATTAACAAATGCCAGCAGTCGCTGTGTAGCTCAATGTCTCATGGTCTGTTTTGCAATACAGTATTTCCAAAAAGATAAATATTACATCCATGTAGTCACTAAGTGTGAGAAAACCATGTATTTCAGTGCTGCAAACTGTTTCCCTAGAGTTTACACATTGTATTTAATATCTCATAACTATCATATCACATCAGAATTTCACTGCTAATGCAATCCTTTCCATGCAATGTTTTCTCTTTGTCATACGTAAGATGTTATGAGACTGATTCAATAAAAGGAAGCTGGAGTTATCCATGAATAAAGCAGGACTATTACCAAAGATCCAGACAGACCCAGTCCAAAGGAGGGCACATTTCCATAATCAAGCTACAGACAAAATGAACACGAACCAAAGCAAAGAAGGAGAAAAAAAAAAACAAAAAACAGCCTGATTCAACCCATTCCCTCCCTACATCTTAGCAAAACATGTACAAATTGATAAAGTGACCTACTCTTCTACAGGAGTTTCCCATGTACTTATTAGGAGGTCTAGTCTACATCTTTCTTTCTTTCTTCCTTTTTTTTTTTTTTTTTTTTTTTTTTTTTTTTTTTTTTAAGATGGAGTCTTGCTCTGTCACCAGGCTGGAGTGCAGTGGTGTGATCTCAGCTCACTGCAATCTCCGCCTCCTGGGTTCAAGCCATTCTCCTGTCTCAGCCTCCTGAGTAGGAGTAGCTGGTATTAACAGGCACGCAACACCACACTCAGCTAATTTTTGTATTTTTAGTAGAGATGAGGTTTCTCCATGTTGGCCAGGATGGTCTCAATCTCTTGACCTGGTGATCTGCCCACCTTGGCCTCCCATATTGCTGAGATTACAGGCGTGAGCCACCGCGGCTGGTCATAGTCTACATATTTCATTTTGGGGATCACAGTAACTGGATTTAACTAATCAGTGGGACAGAAGGTTCAATTCGAATGGTTCTGAATTGTTCTGCCATGAGCAATCTAAAAATGAAAACCAATCTAAACATTTTAGTAGAACCAGGAACTGGACAAAAGAATTTCAGTTCCCTCTACATTGAAAACATTTCTCTTATAGAGTATCGTCCTACAATGCAGGTAAAAAGACTCTGATAAGTCCCAGGTTCCTGGGAAAGTTGCAATGAAACACATTAGACAGGCCTAGGATAAATAATGACAGGTCTCTGTTAGTGCGTGTTATAGTGACATATCTCAGATTTGGGTCCTATGCAATTGTGATATCTACTGTTTCATTCATAACCTCTATTTCATTAATGAAATATAATAATAATTACATAATGATAATTTAGAACCAGTCTTACTCTTTGATGTTTTGGCATTTTAGCTTGTCTAAATTTAAGAGGTTTTTTTTTCTTTCTCAAAGGAGTTTCGCTCTTGTTACCCAGGCTGGAGTTCAATGGTGCAATCTTGGCTCACCGCAGCCTCCGCCTCCCAGGTTCAAGTGATTCTCCTGCCTCAGCCTCCCGAGTAGCTGGGATTACAGGGATGTGCCACCACACCTAGCTAATTTTTTGTGTGTTTTTAGTAGACACGGGGTTTCTCCATGTTGGTAAGGCTGGTCTCAAACTCCTGACCTCAGCTGTTCTGCCTGCCTCGGCCTCCCAAAGTGCTGGGATTACAGGCGTGAGCCACCGCGCCCAGCCGAGGGTTTTTTTTTTAAAGGATGCCATAACAAAGTTCCAGGTTTGTAACATATGCACCGCAATATATTCCCATTGTGGCATTTAATGGTTAAAAAATGCTTCAAGAATACTCACTAACTGATGCTGGTCTTTTTATGTAAGGAGGTTTATGATGACAGTTCCGTCATACTTAGAGACCTCTTAATGCAATATGCTAAAAAAAACCCCTTTGGTCCACAATTGTACAGTATCATTAACAGAAATACTTTGTAATAATATACATATATTTCACTGCACTGTTAATTACCAGAATGTGTTTATATTGCTCCAGAGCTCTTGTGGTATAGGCAACATGGAAGAATTTCCCTAAGCCAGTGATTTTTCTTAACTATGGCTATTTATGGAATTTTGAGTTTTCTTCCGAGTATGTAAATCAATTTTCTTAGTGGTTAGAAAATTACTACTAATTATACTAAACAACGTAAGATAATCAGAGCTAACCCTTATGATGAGACAATTACAGACATGAACAATTTGGGGTTCCTAAAATTTAGTCTAAGTATTGGCTCTGTAATTCTCATTTTATCATTTTAATTTATAAAACAGTTTTGATTAATATGGCAAGAGAAAAGAAACATGAACACATTTAAGTAGATTTAAACACAATCATTTAAGTATATTTAAATATAAAAAGTATATTGATGTACCTGTATATAGAAACCACTTATCATTCATGATAATATGCATGCTGATAAACATATCTCATATGCTCATTTATTAGCCTGTAAGCCCTAACATTTGATACCTAGAATCGCCTTAAGAACATGAGACAACGTAGTATACAGCCATGAGTTTCATTTTTTTCTAGCTATATTAATAGTCTGCTCTTCACAAAGAATCAGAATAGCACAGTACAATCCAACTCATTTATTAAGAGAGTCAAATGCATGCTAATCTACTCAGTTATTTTGACGACTTTAATGACTTAATTGACTCGCTAACCATGAGTGTGGCTAAGAAAATAACTGTTCACACAATGGTCTATTTTATGTCATTCAGGCAAAATGTTATTTTCCTCTAGGACTATATTTTCCTCTAGGACTAATAATTGACTTGCAAAATTTAATTACACAATTTTTGAAAACACAGCGTCAAACATTTAAAAAAAGAAAATTTTAAAATTAAAAAATATTTAATACTTTAAAGGGTAATTAAAAAATTCCTTTAGAAATTGTTAAGTTTAGAAATAGCACATACACATATAATTCTGGTAGAATGAAAACATCATTCAGTGGGTCAGGCATAGTGGCTCACGCCTGTAATCCCAGTACTTTGGAAGGCCAAGGCAGGTGGATCACCTGAGGTCAGGAGTTTGAGACCAGCCTGGCCAACATGATGAAACCTCGTCTCTACTAAGAATACAAAAATTAGCTGGGCATGGTGGTGTGCGGCTGTAATCCCAGCTATTCGGGAGGCTGAGGCAGGAAAACTGCTTGAACCTGGGAGGTAGAGGTTGCAGTGAGTCAAGATAATGCCACTGCACTCCAGCCTGGGCAACAGAGTGAGACTCCGTCTCACAAAAAACAAACAAAACATCATTCAATGAAAAAGTCATCAGATTCTTTCATAGTCTACATACACACTTCTTTTTCATAATAAAAATCACAGTTTTTTGAAAAATAAAATGATATAAAATAATTTTAGTTTTCACATACATGCTTTAGTTCATAAAATACTTTTCTAAGAAAAAATAAATTTTATTCTTGTATTCTAATTCTCATTATTTTGCATTGGGGTTAGGAGAAAAGTGACGCTAGTATTTCTGTATAGAAATGTATATTAGCTCATCTAACTAATATACATTTAAAAAGTAAACTAAAAATCAAGAATTTCTTTCTTCTAAAAAACTATTTTCATAATTTTGAATAGAGCAAAAGATATTTTCCAACTGTTAAGTTGTATTAAAACTTATAACTGAGGGGCAGTAAAAATGATACATCTATGCCAAATCCTATATTTAAATCAAGTCTACTTTTGAACCTCCAAATTTAGAATGAGAGTAAACACATCTACTTCTTATTGATAAGAAACCTAATTGCCAAAGTAATTAGTGCTAAACCTACTGCTTTATTCTCATTTTCAGCATCATCATTCAGTTACTGTAAAGAAATCTAATTCATTTAAGGCTCAATAATCTCTTTTCTCCCATTTGTGCCATGGAATTTGGTTTTATGAATCAGAGGAGAGAAAGGAAGTCCCCTGCCTCCAATGCACTGATTAACATATAGGTTAACATATTAAGTTCCTGTATCAGGAATCAAAATATAGAGAAATGATTGTGCTAAAATGGAGTTTCCAATAACTGCCAGTAAAGCAGACTGGCGGAGCTCTGCCCTATCACTTTTGGACATTTTTGACATACTCTGACCTTAGCAAATACATTTCAATGGCGGTATACATGCAGTTATCCCTGGCTTCACAGTTTCAACTGAGGGAGCACACAGAGACAACGCTAGAGTGGTACCTGCTGATGCTGCAGCATGTATGGCTATTTTAAGATTCCTTCGGGCTGTTTGTTGCTATCTTTGAAAACAGATTCGACACTTATTCAGCAGATCCTTTGGATTATTAAGCTTGCAAATTAAGCTTTAGCAAATGCTGTGTACTAGTTATGATGGGCAAAAATTTCACGGAAGAAGGAAAAATTGTGTTTTGTTCTTCCTTCCTCCTTTTAGTCTGCGAGTATGGGAGGTATGAGTGATCTCACTGGAAGTGGTATAAGACCTACAGCACTTATGATCATGTTCAAGCAACTCCACTGGATCCCAGCACATATGACTCAGTTTAATAAGGAGTTCTCTTATAATGAAGCATTATTAGAATAGGTACATTTGTTAATGTGATTTTTTTTCCTCTGGCTCCTTGCTGAATAACTTAGGTAAAAAAGAAAACCTGTTTGCCTAGATTTTCTGTATTTTACTCATCTGTGTGGGCTCCCTTAATCTGACATTAAAACAAGTGATCTTATCATCTGGAGCCTAAAGGTGTATTTAAACGAGTAATTCCTGAAGCACTGTAGTCATCGAAAACAAGATGTTGCTGCTGGGAAGAGAGAGCTAGCCCTTATCTCACGGCTGCATTGGATTAGAATTCTGTTGCAGGCAGCGTTCAGCTCTTTTCTGTTTCCCATGTCCTTGCAGTGCTGTCCTCCTCTATGTATTACTGATACTTATGAGACATTCTTTATTCTAACTGATAATTTACAACTGCATTTTCCACATTGGTGAGATCAATTCAATTAGTGATTGAAAAGTAATCTCCTGATGTTGCTGCCACTGGTTAGTTGGCTTGTTTTAAATAAGCCAGCATATCTTTACTCTCACAAAATTGAAAGGATGCCAAGATATTTTCTGCCCACCTCAAAAGAGTCTGAGCCGTCGCCTAAGATTATCATTTCCCCAAAGCTGGGAGAAGGTATTCTCAATTGCGTGTCCTCGAAACACTTAGTATTTTGACATGTTTAAACTACTGAATAATAATTGCCTCTCCATGACAATAACAACTTTAAAATACATGTGCAATAGCATTTTATGGTTTCCAAAAAGCTTGGGCATGTTAAAGAGTTTCTGCTTCCTCAGAATCTCTTGCTGTAGGGAAGATAATATGAATCATCTTCATTTTACAGGTGGGGGAAACTGCAGTGCAAAAAAAATTAAATTACTCAATGTCTCAGTGAGTAAATGGCAGACTAGGGTCAGGATTCCAGGTCCTGTGCCAGGGTGTTTTGTGATCTTTTCACTGTACCTTCAGATTCCTCATAACAGAACCCTGTTGGGGTACACGGACATTTAGAAAAGCTGGCTATGTAAGAATTTTGCTGTTTGACTCTTTCCAAGTCCTTTCAGTCTAGTTCCATCAGTGAAAGTTCAGTTTTATTGCAATCAGTTGCTCCTTCCCCGTGACTCCCCTTTGTGAGCTGAATCATCTTTCCTAACCCCTAAGGGCATCTAACTCTTTTGATTATTTCAGAACTTTATGGTAATATTCGTATTCACTTCCAAAACTATTTTTATCGATCTTATTTTACATGTCAAAATTGAATGTTCTCACATAGTAATAATTCCTTGAAGAATGTGATAGCGCCCTTGAGCCCTCTCTCTTAAAAATATATATCTTTCTCCAAATATATCTAAAGCTGTATCAACGTCATCATCAACACACACCCATATGCACACACATACATTTAGGGCAACACCTAATTCTCATAGGACTTTCCATTGCACTTTCCTCACAACCCATAATCCAGCAACTCACTCTTTGTAATCCCTGCTCTTTTCAATGATTTTATGCTATGATCTTTGGCATATCACTTTTATATATAATATGGCAGCTTACAAAGTGGAGTGTTGGAATCACTCTGAGAGGTGGGAAAACAGTAGAAAGATGGAAGACCTAGGGGTACCATAGAGATTCTCATGCCTGACTTCTATCTAAACTTTTGAAAAGCGAGAGAATTTAATGAAATAAGAACTTTAACAGCTATGGCAAAGTCATGTATTTGTTAGGTACCTCCTAGAATTAGGAATGGTAGATGTGGTTTTGAACCTACTATATGGCCATAAATTAAATAATGAATTCCTCTGAATCTAGAAACTTACTAAATTCTACATATTTTAAAGAATTTAAACATAGTAGTTTAAAGCAACATTCTAACATTCTATTTGTGTGAACACCACAATGTAAAAATTAGTTATGTCATATAATGCTTCATTCAGTAATATAAAAAATCCAGAGAATTTTATAACTAGAATGAATTCAGTCTTCAATTTACTACATGAAACAAAAGATACATTTTTCATTGACTCTTTTAAGGTGTTTTAAATTAAACTTCATTTGCTAGTCAATAATGTAGAAATCTGCTTAATATAAAATGTTATGGAGAAAACAAGAACAGAAGGAAAGTGAACTGTTGCATAAAGAATAGAAATGTTCATAATTGAAAGAAAACTAAAAAACTGCCCTCTGCTCATTTCTTGAGAAACAGTTTTGAATCCTATTAATATTTAATTTTTGCCAATTGTCCCCTAAATATCCTTTACTATTAGTTTTTCCAAAACCCAATTTTTACACACATTACATCTGGGCAAGCGTAGTCCCCTCTCCCTAACCCCTTTCCTTCATGCTTTTATTCCATGTTGCTTATTTGAAGAGTTGTTTATTTGAACAAAAACATTACTATAAGAATAAAAGAGTAAATTAAAATAGCAGGAAATAGGTTGAGAAACTTACTTACCAAAAGGGAATAGGGACGCCCATTATGTTCAAAAGCCTCAGAAAAAAAGTCAGTGCTGTGGTCCAGTCTCTGATGCCCTCCATATTCTGCTGCATCTGAATCTAGCACAATTTTGAATGTACAGCTCTTAAGGAATTCACAACAGTTGAGGAGTTGAATGAGACACTGTAAAATATGTGCTGAGAGAGCAATTTAGAAGTGAGTTTTTGAGCAGTGTTAAATCATAATTTGTGCTAAGAACTCATTTCTTCTTTTATAGTTCTATGTTTGAAAGGGGCTTTATAGGCTATCTACTGCACACACTCATGAGATCCCTGTTATGCTTCCATCACGACTCATCAAGTGATCACCCAGCCTGGGACGAAACACACCTAATCTACTTTTCTCTTCAAGCAACCCATTCCACTTGTTATAAATTCTCCTCCAAATTGAATAGAAATTTTGCTCCTTGAGATTATACTATTTCTACCAAGACAAGCCACAAAGAATAAGTTCAACATGTAGTCATCTTTTAAATATTTACTAATAGTCATACTATCTCCATGTGTCTGCTAGATATATTACTAAACACATACAGTCAGTCCTCCATATCTGTGGATTTTGCATCTATGAATTGAATCAACTTCAGATAAAAAATATTCAAAAAAGAAATGCATCGTTGCATCTGTGCTGAACATCTGATTTTTCACAATAAGTTGTTAGATAGTATTAGCATATTTACCGTAAAATTAATAAAAGCTATCATTATGTTCAAATTTATAAGGCTCAAAATGTCTAGAAATGGTACTTGATACAAAAATCTACAATTAAATATGCATTGGTATCTTAGAAATCTTAAGTTTCTTCTAGCCTAAGTAGAAATACAGACAGTTTAAGTGCTTTTTGTTTTGATTTCCTGGAAAATATATCATTAATCTCAGAAATATTAGTATATTATCATTACTGCAAAAATTATCACATTAATAGAACCTGTGAGCAAGGAAAAATAAGCCATCAGTTTCAACCCTTGAAAATCTTTGTCTAAGTCAGAGATGAAGATGGACATGCTACAGAAACTTTTGCTAGTAGTGTTGCCTCCATTTTAGTCAATCCAGGTCAGGCTTCTCTAATTCAAACTGAAACTGATAGAATATTACTGAGTTGAGAAAGAGAGAAAGACTGAGATTCAAATGATGACTACTAGGCACAGGGACATTTAAAGTCACTCAATATAGCTGAAAATGATTTGAGCCTATCAATATATTAAATGCTGAAATCTGGATAATGAAAATAAATAATCAAAGACATGGCAAATAATGAAATATTGTGGAATTAAAAAAAACTATTAACATAGAAGTTTAGCTTTTGTTCTTCAAAATACTTTGACAAACCTTTCAAAAACTAAAACAGTACAGTTTAGAGAGTAATGTTCTAGAATACTTTAAAAAACAACTGAATTAAAATATCAATTAATGAATTACTGGTTCACAACGTAGGCTTTTGATAGCAGTGGCTAAATAAAGCAAGTATATCATCAAAAGCAATGGTTCCCAACCTAGGTGTTAAGAATCACTGACTGGTACTTGATACAAAAATCTACAATTAAATATGCATTGGTATCTTAGAAATCTTAAGTTTTCTTGTCATGTTATTGTAAGTTCTCACTGAGTGAGTAGTTATATTATTATAAGGGGTTGGGAATCTATATATGCATTAGGCATTGTCTAAAGACTAAATTATGTTGTTATACATGTTTGACACTGTATTTCAAAGAACGTACATGTTTTTACTATTAAAATGCAGATTATATTGTTCCCTTCTTTGTGTCCATGTTACTCAATGTTTAGCTCAAACTTGTAAGTGAGAACATGAGGTATTTGGTTTTCTGTTCCTGTGTTAATTCAACAAACACCAGGGCCTACTTGAGGGTAGAAGGTTGGGGGAGGGTGAGGATGGAAAAACTACTCATCAGGTACTATGTTTATTACCTGGGTGACAAAATAATCTGAGCACCAAACCCCCACAACATGCAGTTTACCCAGTAACAAACCTGCACATGTACCCCCTGAACCTAAAAGTTAAAAAGAAAAAAGGAAAGAAACCATCAGGCCCAAACATTTAATGTGCCTTTTACACAATGAATGATCAATTATGGGAATGTGACAAGACACAAGAGCTTGTGCCGGGGGCAGTAAATTGTGGGAAAACAACGAGGAAATATATGGGGGAAACTGTTGGAAGACAGGGGTTATTTTAGTAGGTTTGTTTGTACAGGTCTATTTTGGAATGGCTTCCCAATGTCTGGTGATGAGAATGTCCTCCTATTCCTGGCACAGGAAAGGCAACTTTTTCATGGGTAATTTTATGATTTGCTTTTAGGTAGAAAGGAGGAGATCAAAGAGCTCTTTCTGCATCTGTTGTTTCTCAAACAGCTTCAGCTCAAAATAATCAATATGCCAAAGTGGCATATTTCGGGGTAGCATGTTCTGAACCCCTTCCTAACGAAATTCAACTTCTCACTAATACTAGAGATGACTATTCCTCCTATGAACACTTTCATTTTAGTCACCTGAATTATAATTTTTAAAATGTTATAGGAAAATTATTTAAGGTTGCAAAACTAAAAATAAGAATTCCCTCATTTACTTAGGGGCACTTTTTTTTTTTTTTTTTTGAGACAGGGTCTGGCTGTCACCCAGGCTGCAGTGTAGTGGCACGATCTTGGCTCACTGAAACCTCTGCCTCCCTGGGCTCAAGCAATTTGTCCCACCTCAGCCTCTCAAGTAGTTGAGACCACAGACACATGCTACCAGACTGATTTTTATATTTTCTGTAGAGATGGGGTTTCACCATGTTGCCCAGGCTGGTCTCAAACTCTTGAGCTCAAGCAATCTGCCCACCTCGGCCTCTTAAAGTGCTGGGATCAGTGAGCTACCATGCCTGGAATGCTTTTTTTTTTTTTTTTTTTCTTAGTAAAGGAGCATGTTCTCAACAAAATTATTTCTCTGACACAGAATTAAATAATATTTAATCGTTATTTTCAATGTTACAGTAAAATAAAAATCACGTGTCCATCATTTTACATGCTTTTCCCCCAGTAAAGTACAGACTGAGCTTCACAAACCAAAAAATGCAATTTTAAAGTCACAAAATTTAATAGTTTTTGTGTATACTTTTCTCAATCAAAGGACAGTAAAAAAACAATTGCTATATAAGGATTCATTTCTCTTTGACACTGAAAGAGATCATCATATTGAAAATGTTAGAATCTACTTACTTTATATAATTGGTAGCCGTAAAGGGAAAGCTTATAAAAGCCATAGAGAAAGTTTCAAAACATTGGTTTAGACATGTTTCTCTGGCCTATAATTTAAAGAAAAAAATTTTCTGTGTCCAATTGTGCAATCACCCAGTTCCGTGTCTACACTACCCAGGGAACACAATAGCTTCCTTTAGAAAATGTGGCCTTTAAAATCCAGAAATTTATACAAATTTAAACACTAAGTGAAAGGTAATGCATGTGAAAGAGCTTTATCATTGTGAATTGCTACCATATATTATTCAACTATCAGGAAACTACATGTTTTAGGAATACTGCTTAGAATTAGAACAAATCCTTTTCAAGCAGGTTATTTGAGCAACTGATTTGTTTGTTTTACACGTTCTCTCACTTGGGTACTCCCTCACTCTCTCTCATGTGCATGCACATACACACAGATGCACACATATGTACATACATGATACGGGACCCACACAGCACCACAATTCCTACATCATCCTTTTTCTGTGAAAATTTATCTCTGAAAATATGACTCAAAGCCAATGTATACTTATTTTAAACTACCTTCGTTATATGGTTTCCAATACATAGCACACAGGATAAATTTAGCAGGACACCTTAAAAGATCATCTGTTATCCATAGCTACCTCCCTATGCCTAGCAGAGGACCTTCTCATAATAGGTTCCCAATAAAACTTTGAAAATGATATTCAGAATGACAACACTGACTTACCAAGAAAAGCCAAATTACATATATTGTTTTTTATAATTGAGGAAAGTACAATAAATTATCTATACTCCCCCATTCATTTACTAAGTACATACAATGTACAAGATATTGTGCAAGAAACAAAAATAACGAAGACATGGTCTTCAAGTACATGTGACTTACAGCCTGTAAAGGGAGATTAGGCATGCATACGAACATGCATAAATAGAGCAAAAAGCAATATGCAATGAGAGGGAGAGTCAAGGAAGAAAAATATGAGGGATGAGCCATATATGAAGACTTTTGAAGGCTGGGTTAAGGTCTTAAGACTTATTTTATTGGTTAAGTGTGATAGTGTTTAAAATTCTTGAGAAAGTGTATCACAATAAAAAAAAATTAACCTGGAGGTTTGTAAACAGTATAAAACAGACAGTGGAAAGACTAAGTCGGGAAAAGCAGTCAGGAGTCTAACAACAGTCCAAGGATAGTTAAGTATGGCTAATCTCTGACTGTGGGAAAGAAGAGACATAGACTGAGTTTTAGAAGTACAAGTGACAGTACTCAAAAGCAAGGAAACTGAGACTGAATTAGGGAATCAGAAGTGGAAGGGGAGAGCAGTTGTGCCCAAAGGCAGACAACTTGTTAAGTGGTAGAGTTGGGAGGTGCGCGTAAGTCAAATGTAGATCTGATTACTTTACTCTCTATATGTGGCACCAATTTTATGCCAAGAATACGGCAGTGTTTTCATATACAGTTTCTTGTTTATTTCTCAGGTTGAAATTCTTCATATTGTTATATTTGAGATAATTCATAAAGGAAAGAGGTTTATTTTGGCTCACAGTTCTGCAGACCATACATACAGGAAGCATGGTGCTGGCATCTGCTTTTGGTGAGGGTCTTAAGAACCTTACAATCATGGCAGAAGGAGAAGGGGTCCAGGCATGTCACATGGCAAGAAAGGGAGCAAGAGAGAGCGAGGAGGAGGAGTGAAGCTCCTTTAAACAATCAGCTCTCATGTGAGTGAGAACTCACTTGTTACCATGGGGAGGGCACCAAGCCATTCATGAAGAATCCTCCCTCGTGTCCCAAACACCTCTACCAGGCCCCACCTCCAACACTGGGAATCACATTTCAACATGAGATCTTAAGGGGACAAATATCCAAAATATATCACATTCCAAGCATAAAGAGGACAGAATGAAAATGACAAGAGAAGAATAAAAACAGAAAAATCAGATAAAATGATATCCATCTAAATTACTGACATGATTAGACATACAAGATTGCCATTCCTAAAAGTAATGTTGAGGTCTGAATATCTGATATTTACTATACTTGTTCTAGTCCATTTCTTATTTGGTCCATTTGATCATTTTATTAGTAAATACAAAACACTGGACCATAAAATTTACCTTGTTCAACTGGAAAAAAATACAGTGGGGAAAGAATGAAAATTTTTTTAATAGTTTTTTTTTTTTTTTTAAAAGGAGATCAAATAGGTCCCTATCAGTTTGGATAGCATTTTAAAATATTATGATTTCTTATTTTAAATTCAAGAGCTTCCTAAGTATTTGATATATCTATCAACAGGCTGAAGTAGATAAGTTTTCAGCCATTATTTTATAATCCATGTCCTTAAATTTGAACCAAGGAAGAGCCAGTGTTCTGAAAGAGGCCTGTACTAATAAGATTAAAGAACAGTGAAGGCATGAAGACTCTTAAATTCAATGGCTCTTCAAATACTTCAAAAGCTGCTGTGTTTGCTCAGGCACTTGATAAAGTGTCTGTTCAAAGTATAAGGATTTTGATGTAAGAAGTACTATCATTTATATCATTCTGCACTAAACTCACTTCACTCCCACTGATGAGGCTAAGGAAATTTATTGTAAGGTACAACCCTTGAGGTTTCAAATTGAGTGACAAAAAGAAGAGTTCTCCAGTGACTAGATGACTATAACGATGGCAGAGCGGGTAAGTTACCATGTATCTTCAAATCTAAGACATCACCCATTTCAAGATGAATTATTTTATATATCTCTAATAAAGTGAAAAAATATCACTACCACATCAATATTGTAAGGTACATTCCAACTGAAGAGAGGCTAAAATGTGAAATAATGTAGGTTTTTGGAATATGAATCTAGCATGTTATTTTATATCTAATTCTTTAATCAATCCATTCATATTACCATGATTAAAATAATGCCCAGGAGCTAAGTGACCCCAGGAAAGAGAATTTATACTGAAGGCGGAAAATATCAGGTTCAAAATTCTAAGGAATGTTTTAATTAATGGAAATGTGAACAAATGTCTGGTAGGGTAAGAACGGTTGCTGAAAAGCAAGGAGAGTTTTATGATTTTAGTAGTCTGAAGAGATCTATACAGCACAGGGCTTGCCACAATGTTCCAACACAATCCTTCCCTTTTTATGTTACATGGATTGAATTTTATTTATTGCTGGTTATACTCCACAAAACCTAAGGTTATAGCTATCTAGCATCTCAAATAGATCTGTCCATTTATTTTATAAACATGGCTAAATTATGCCTACTTTATTGTCCCGAATCACAGAAAAGGCTATGAACTACAACTTTCAGTTTCTTTCTCTGGTCTCTTTCCAAATGCAGGAGTGGCAAAGACTTGTGATATATTGCTATATAGATAATGAATGTGCAGGTCTGTTAGTGTGTGGTGGAGGGGTGTCGTGGTGGGGGGGGCGGTGTGTGTATGTGTGTGTGTATTTGTGTATCTTATTTAGGTAATTCCATCTTTACTTCTGTGATCTAGAATACACATTAAACTTAAACAGTCATCATTAAAAATGATAGTTCTGCTAGCTAGCTATTTGTAGAAGACTGAAACTGGACCCTCCCTTACACCATATACAAAAATTAACTCAAGATGGATTAAAGACTTAAATGTAAAGCCAAAACTATAAAAACCCTGAAAGACAACCTAGGCAATACCACTCAGGACACAGGCGAGGGCAAAGATTTCATGACGAAGACACCAAAAGCAAAAATGGACAAATGGGATCTAATTAAACTAGGGAGCTTTTGCACAGAAAAAGAAATTATCAACAGGGTAAACAGACAACCTACAGAATGAGAGACAATTTTTGCAAACTATGCATCTGACAAAGGTCTAATATTCAGCATCTACAAGGAACTTAAATTTACAAGGAAAAAAACAAACACACCAATAAAAAAGTAGGCAAAGGACATGAACAGACACTTTTCAAAAGAAGATATACAAGCAGCCAACAATCATATGAAATAAAGCTCAACATCACTGATCCCTAGAGGAATGCAAAACTACAAAGAAACACTATCTCACACCAGGCAGAAGGGCTATTATTAAAAAGTCAAAAAATAACAGATGCTGGCAAGATTGTGGAGAAGAAGGAACACTTAAACACCATTGGTAGGAATGTAAATTAGTTTGAACATTGTGGAAGACAGTGTGTTGATTCCTCAAAGACCTAAAGACAGAAATACGATTTAACCTAGCAATCTTGTTACGGGGTACATACTCAAAGGAAAATAATTCATTCTATTATAAAGACACAGGCAGGCGCATGTTCACTGCAGCACTATTCACAATGGAAAAATCAGGTAATAAACCTAAATGTCCACCAATGACAGACTAGATAAAGAAAATGTGGTACACATACACCATGGAATGCTATGCAGCTATTAAAAAGCATTAGATCATGTTCTTTTCAGGGACATGAATGGAGTTGGAGGCCATTATCCTTAGCAAACTAACACAGAAACAGAAAACCAAATACTGCATGTTCTCACTTAAGCAGAGCTAAATGAGGAGAACACATGGACACATAAAGAGGAACAACACACCCTGGGGCCTCCCAGAGGGTGGAGGGTGGCAGGAGAGAAGAGGATCACGAAAAATAACTAATAGGTACTAGGCTTAATGCGTCGGTGATGAAAGAATCTGTACAATAAACCTCCACGACACAAGTTTACCTGTATAACAAACCTGCACTTGTACCCCTGAACTTAAAACATAAGTCAAACAAAAAATGAGAGTTCTGATATTTTAATTACTTTTCAAAACTATTTATGGCCATGTGATCTTTATGATTATATTTCTTTCAATGGAAAATATCCAGTTTGTTTTTTTTATCTCCCTGACTTTAGTTTTTAAAAATCCCCCAATATTATAATATTTCTAAAATAAAATTTATAAGAAAGTAATGTGGAATTAAACAGAGAACTTGTCCGGGCGTGGTGGCTCATGCCTGTAATCCCAGCACTTTGGGAGGCCAAGGTGGGCAGATCACGAGGTCAGGAGATCGAGACCATCCTGGCTAACACTATGAAACCCTGTCCCTACTAAAAATACAAAAAATTAACCAGGTGTGGTTGCGGGCACCTGTAGTCCCAGCTACTTGGGAGGCTGAGGCAGGAAAATGGCGTGAACCCAGGAGGCAGAGCTTGCAGAGAGCCAAGACTGCACTACTGCACTCCAGCCTGGGTGACAGAGCAAGACTCCATATCAAAAACAAACAAACAAAAAAACAGAAAACTTACTAATGAATGTAATCAAAGCAAATTTTAAAATATAACAAAATCCAAATACAACTTTTTTCTTTATACATATATGTGTGTGTGTATATATATGTGTATATATATATATATATTTGTTGCTATTAGATTACCTTAAAATTTTAAAGACGTTGAAAAAAGCAAGATCTTCATGCATAAGCTAAATATGCATTCAAATTTGTGAACACTGTCTTCGTTAAAAGTTTAAATGACACCCGTACATTTTAATTAAGTGCAAAACAGAAGCATATTTCTATTATAGTCTAGGATGTGCTCATTTCATCAACAAAAGGTTTCTGATTTTACACTACAAAATAAATTCCAATCCCTGCAAGTATGCTTCTTCGGCCATACATTTTTAGAAACTCTACAATGCAAAATAGCAATAAAACAAGCTCAAAGGATGAGGGGCTCAAATGTCACTATCTACCAGGTTAATTAACGGATTACTATGCTTTTTGAAATGCATTTTCATGCAAATTATTAGTTTATTTTTAAGCATGCTTAATGACATATCAGTAAATAGCAAATCAAATGGTAATACAAAATTTCGAGTACTACATATTTCTCTATGTAAATAGGACAATTATTCTAAATACAGAATACTTCTGACTAACCTACTTAGAAACTTTTCTGTATCCTAGAAGATTATATAACTTAAACTAAAAAATGTCACTGTTTCTCAATAATTTGAGAAGGAAGAAAAATAGAAAAATGTGCTCACACTTCTGCACTAACCTCTCCCTAAAACTGTTGCTCTCTGTCTGTGCCTTTAGGATTCTCCAAAGAACTTGTAAATTCAATTATCTAATGAAGCGATGGCAGTTATTTAGAACTGAAAAAGAAAAAAATAACAGATTTTTATTCACCTTTTTAACCACATCTTTTATTATCAAAATGAGTTTACACCCTGCAGACTGAACACTTTTTTTAAAAAAATTGTGCTTTTAAACTCAAAATAATTTTGATTCAGGCTATAAACACCTTCCCCCAAACAAACTTACTCTGGGAACAGCCTTCAATGGAGTCAAGTGCAATATATCTAAATAAAAACATAATTGGAAATGGGGACGTCTCTGAAAAATAAAGACAATCATAAGCAGTAAGAGAGCATTATCCGAGCCATTTCAGGCAGAAAGACAGGGATAGGAAATAGCATTCTAAAACACTAAAATATGGTGAGTACCTCCATGGGCTTTAGGGTCTAACAACTGCATTCTAATTCCAGTCCTACCAATTGCTAATCGTGTGTCTCTGAGAAAGTTACTTACTTCCTGGAGGCTCAGTCTCTCATTTGTAAATGGAGGTAACACATCAGAGGGTGGGTGTAGAGATTATCTGAAGCAATCTATTATTGAGTGCTTAACACTCTATGTAGCACTGGGAAAAGTGCTCAAATTATTAGCAGCTGTGGCTATTACCACTATAGACCCTGGCTCACTTAAATTGCTTTCTCAAGGGATGAAAAATATAAAAGTGGGTCTATTAATTCTTTATTTTACTTTTTATACTTGACTTGGCCTCTTCTTCCTTTATGATCTTTATTTCTATTCCTCTTTCTCCGTGTCTTTGTTCTCACTAGAATTTGCTATTTAAAAATTTTTACATTAAAGTTTAATCATACAGTACATAGAACTCTTTGAGGACTAGAGTCTTTTTTTAAATTTTAGGGTTTGTCTTTTTTTTTTAAAGAAGGTACTTCTCAAGTTTATGAGAAATACTGAGAGAGCTTTTGGTGACAATCCTACCTGAAAATTAAATACCTCCACACACGCTCCTGCACCTGCTTTGATTTTTCACCGTAGTATTATCAGCTTTTAACATATTATACATTTAATCATTATATTTGTGCTTCTCAGCCTTCTGGCTAAGATCAAGTGTAGTATCTGTTCTTATCAGTTTAATTTTTGTCTCTCATTATTAAAATACAATCTATATAAGAAATTTCTTTTTTTTCTCTGCCACATAGGACCTAGATTAGAACCTGGCATTTGAGTGAGTGAGTGTATCTTTTCATTATTTTCCTTTGCAGTCTCCTCCCTGGGTTTTAATTTTTAATCTATGCATGTTTTTGCTAAACTTTAAGAAATAATTTCATACTACTTTGGTCATCAAAGACCAAACTTGAATTTTTCCCTTTGTTTCATAGAGTTAACATGTAAGATCTGTATAAATATAACTTCTATCACAATTCCATTTCATTACCTATAAAGTTTAACTTAGACATTTTAAAAGATTTCATATTCTTTATAAATTTACAATAGAATATTTATAACAGAAAAAAAATCCTTCATTTTGGATAATTTATAATAAAGCATGTTAGTTTGAAGCAATTAATTCTCAAGTTAACTATTTTGATTGGTATGAGCCTTGAAGATAAACATTTTATATAATTCTTAGTTGACATGGATACATGATTCCAAGTTTATTCAAGTCGGCACAAACTCAAAGACTTTCCGTATCTACTTTACTGGTTAGCTTTCTCTATAAAAACGACTGAACTTAAGCACAGAACATCAAAGGGGTTTGTCAAAATAATATATCTAATATTTTGGCAGAGCCGGAATATGCTGTTAGGTATAACAGTTTCTACCACTCTACCACCATCTTCCAGATAAAGCCTGCAAAGTGTATAAACTTTAATATATTTAAAATTTGGAAATCTGATTATTTTAGCTGTGGTGGTAGAAACATCATTTTTCTTTATTTGAAGTCTTAACTTATTTGGAGTCATATAGTTAATGTATAGTCCTCTTTCTCTTTTAAGACTAGATAGAAAATCACAGTACAGGTCTCACTCAGTGCTGTAGCAAGCCGAAGAACAGGGGCTAAACTAGTGTCCCATGAAAAATTGTAAAGCAAAGCTTGCAGGTGTGCATATCTGCATCATCACTTCAGTCTTTCCTGAGCACTTCTGGGCACATAGCCCATAACTACATCAGATTAATTATTGTGAGGAGAAAGATTCAAAGTAAACATTTCCCCATATGCATTTAAAAAATTGGGTACATTTTATACTGTTTGGGTGATGGGTGCACCGAAATCTCAATCACCACTAAAGAACTTACTCATGTAACCAAACACCACCTGTTCCCCAAAAACCTATGGAAATAAAAAATAAGCAAAGGGAGTTTTAAACACACATGCATGGAGATATTTTAGTCAAAGGTACAAACTTTCAGTTATAAGATGAATAAGTTCTGAAGCTGTAATATACAATACAGTGACTACAGTTAATAATAATGTGTTATATACTTGAAATTTGCTGAGAGCTGACCGTAAGCATTCTCACACACACACAAGAAAATGGTCACTACGTGAGGTGAGGAATATGTTAATTAGCTTGATTGTAGTAACCATCCCACAAGGTATATGTATATCGAAACATCACACTGTACTTTAAATATAGATACTTTTTATTTATCAGTTATGCTTTAAAAACAAAAATAAACAATGGGGAAAGGACTCTTTAATAAATGGTGCTGGGTAACTGACTAGTCATAGGAAGAAGAATGATAGTAGATCTCGACCTTTCACCATATACAAAAATTAACTCGAGATGGATAAAAGATTTAAATGTAAGAACTCAAACTATAAAAACCCTAGAAGAAAACCTAGGAAATAACTTTCTTGACATCAGTCTTTGCAAACAATTTATGGCTAACTCATCAAAAGCAACTGAAACAAAAACAAAAATTGACAAGTGGGACTTAAACTAAAGAGCTTCTGAACAGCAAAAGAAACTATCAACAGGGTAAACAGACAACATACAGAATGGGAGAAAATATTTGCAAGTTATGAATCTGACAAATGTTTAATATCCAGAGTCTTATGGAATTCATAAGGAACTTAAACACTCAACAAGCAAAAACCAAATAACCCCATTAAAAAATGGGCAAAAGACATGACCAGACACTTCTTACAAGAAGACATACAAGTGTTCCCCAAACACATGAAAAAAATGCTCAACATCACTAATTATTAGAGAAATGCAAGTCAAAACCACAATGAGATACCGTTTTACACCAGGCACAATGGCTATAATTAAAAAGTCAAAAAACAACAGATGCTGACAAGGCTGCAGAGAAAAGGGAACACTTACATACTGTTGGTGGGAAGTATATTAGTTCAGCCCCTGTGTAAAGCAGCTTGTAAATGTCTCAAATAACTTAAAACAGAACTACCATTCAACCCAGCAATCTCACTACTGGCTATATATCCAAAGGAAAATAAATTGTCCTACAAGAAAAAAAAAAAAAAGACATATGCACTTGTATGTTTATCACAATACGATCTACAATAGGAAAGGCAGGGAATCAACGTAGGTGCCCATGAATGGTGGATTGGATAAAGAAAATGTGGTATATGTACACCATAGAATGCTGCATAGCCATTGAAAAGATGAAACCATATCCTTTGCAGCAACATGGATGTAGCTAGAGGTCATTATCTTAAGTGAATTAACACAGGAACAGAAAACCAAATACTGCATGTTCTTACTTATAAGTGAGAGCTAAACACTGGGTACACATGGATATAAAGATGGAAACGATAGATACTGGGGATTACTAGAGCCGGGAGAGTGGGACGGAGGCCGTGTCTGAAAAACTACCTACTGGTGCTATGCTCACTACCTGGCTGATAGGATCATTCACAACCCAAAACTTCGCAACACACAAACAAAAACAAAAGCAAACAAACAAAAGAACCTCATGTAACAAACCTGTACATGTATGCTATAAATCTAAATAAAAGTAGAACTTAAAAAGATATATATATACACATACAGTTAGAAAAAAATTTTCCACTGACATTCATCTGTGCTTTTGAGTGTCAGACACCAGGATAGTATTACCCTGCAGAAAAACATTTAGTCAAAGGCATCATTAACCTCTACAAATATAAACAGAGAAAAAAACTAAAATTAGTGAGACACACTTCATGTACTTCAATGGCATTTCTAGAGGGCAACAAAAAGATGAATTATCTGGTGACCAAATGTAAAACTGTACTGAATTTAGAGAAACTAGATTTAAATCACATTGATTCAATTACTAGAAATATGACCTTGTGAAAACTATAAATCTTTCTGATTCTCACATGTAGATTGAGGACAAAAAATGCTTGCCTAACCAGTATCACTGGAGATGATGTGAGGATAAGATGGGTTAATGTAAATAAAAGCATTCACATATTATAAATTGCCATGCGAATTTAACTTTTGGTACTAATTTTGATCTCTTAAAATAAGCTTGTATTTCAGACACATGATTCATATGACTAATCTAATTAAATTCTCATAAAAATTGAAAAAAAAATAAGCTTATATATATCTTAAGTAATTTTGTTTCATTTGAATGGGCTGAGCTAGGTTATACTAGAGTTTTTCAGTTTCAAAAATTTATAATTCCATGCTGCCCAGTTTTGCCTAACAGTCATTAAACATCACAAAATTGCCCACTGCTTGGTGAATAGGACACAGGTCAAGGTGGGGAGACTCATTAGGGAACATCTTCATAGAGCTGATAGCTGAAGGGTGGGTGAATTTTTCAGGGAAAAGTGCAAGAAAAATGAATAAATGGATTTAGATCTTAAAAAAGATAACATGAAGAACAGGTGGAAAGAAAAAGAAATCAAGACAGTGCTGCAGGATACAGAGAAAGGGAAATAAGAAAGAAAGGTGGACAAATAGTACAAGAGTGAGGAAGGGATTGAATAGGGAGCAGAAGAGTTTCAATTCCAGCACTGTGAAAGGACTGAAAGGAATCACTGTGTCGTGGTGAAATGGGAACTAGTACATGCGAAAAAACAAAAATCAAAAACAAAACAAAAAGTAGGACAATAGAAAAAAGACAACAGACAGGATTAGTACCTACTTGTCTTTCCTTTTTATAAAAATTCCTTTTTATTGTTAAAATTTCTAATGCATTTTTAGAAGATGACGACAGTAAGGATGTCCATTACCCTTACTACTTGCTAAGCTCAAACGTGGGCAACACTGGTGTTAAGCCTTGCACGCACATTAACTAATCATGAACTAATTTAATTCTGACAACAATTCTATGAATAGGTGTTCTACAGATGAATAACCAAGAAACAAAAAGGTTATTTTCAAAACAAAACTAAGTGGCAGAGATGGAACTTGAACCTCAGATAGTCATATTCTAGAGCTCAAGCTAACCACTATCCTTGCAACGAGAGCAAATTTGTTTGTTTACAAATATAAGAACAAGAAACACTTGTTACTTCTGGAGACCTGTGTTACATGAGCCAATGGGAAATAAAAATGTTAGAAGAAGAGAACAAACTGAAGAAAATAATGTTTCAGAATTAGAAAATAATGCTACTACCAGAGAAAATTATTTTTCCTATGTTTTCTTTAGCTGGCAAAAAGGACAGATGTTAATAGGGAGGCCGGCAAAGTGAAAATTGGCTCTCTCTCTAAATAATAAAGAACACATGAGAAAAAAAAAACCAGTAATGTTTATAATTTTACATACAAACATAATAATTTTTCATTTTAATTATGTTCTTGAAATAAAATGATCATTGTGTGACAATAAAAGGTATTGAGTGTAATCATTTCATTCAGTTATATGTTAATGAAATAATTTTATTTGATATTATCTAAACACTTTCTTTATTCAACAGCTGATACCACATAACTACAAAAAATAACCATAATTAATTTTGCAAATTAATGCTTATTTATAGGAATTAGGCATTTTCCCATCATTAGGCCAGCAGAAACTACATTAATAGAATTAGAGATGGTTCTTACGCATGATTACAACTGAATCCACTGCTTCCAAGAACACACTGTTTATGGCTCTAATATTTCCAACTTTCTCTGAGAAACAGAAACTTCTTTTGGTTGTAGCTTTCAAAAATGCTTAGGAGCCCTTAGGTAATTTTAGCGAGCCAGTAATTATATCACGTCTTAATTTTAAGAAATCATCTGGGATACTCAGGTAATACTTTTATGTAAATAGAACACTGACCACTCAGTTTGATCCTGTGAGATTCTGATTAAGAAGAGCTTAACAGAAAATGTCAGAAACACGAATAATATCTCACTTAGGCAGGCAGGAGATACTCAGTGAAAAAGGTAATTTCTACTGGCCAGAAGGAAAAGTAATATAACATCCATGTTAGAAATTTAGTTTAGACAGAATGCTCTATTTAAAACACACTGGTATCAGGTATAAAGATGACTAATATAATTCATTTTTTAAATAGAAAAAAACATATATTTTGGGTAAATTAAGTAAAGCCTAACTTTAAAAGGAAAGGCTCAATGTGAAATCTTTCAGGCCAATGATACTACTGCACCAGCATAGCTCGTTTTATTGCACTTTATTGCACTTTACAAATACACATTTTTACAAATTGAAGATTTGTGGCAACGCTGCATCCAGCAAGTGTATTCACGCCATTTTCCAATAGCATGTGTTCACTTTGTGTCTCTGTGTCAGATTTTGGTAGTTCTTGCATTATTTCAAACTTTTTCATTATTAATATATATTAATATATGATTGTCTATTCATAATTACATTATTTTTACATTGTCATTATGTCTATGATGATGATCTGTGACCAGTGATTTTTGTTACTATTGTAATTGTTTTGGGGCACCACAAATCATGCACATATGAAACCACAAACTTAATAAATGTGTGTGTTGACTCCTCCAAACTACTGGCTGTTCCCTTGTCTCTTCCCCTTTTCTTGGGCCTCCCTATTGTCTAAGACCATATTGAATTTAGCCCAATTAATAACCCTACAATAGCCTCTAGGAGTTCAAATGAAAAGAAGAGTGGCATGTCTCTCACTTTAAATCAAAAACTAGAAATGATTAAGCTTAGTGAGAAACGCATGTTCAAAGTTGAGACAGGACAAAGGCTAGGTCCCTTATGCCAAAGAGTTAGCCAAGTTGTGAACGCAAAGGAAAAGTTCTTCAAAGAAATAAGAAGTGCTGCTCTGGTGAACGCATGAGTGATAAGAAAGTGAACACCAGCCTACTGCTGATAGGAAGAAGTTTTTGGTGGTCTGGATCTAAGATCAAACTAGCCACAACATTCCCATAAGTCAAAGCCTAATCCAGCAAGGCCCTAGCTCTCTTCAATTCTATGAAGGCTGGGAGAGGTGAGGAAGCTGCAGAAGAAAAGTTTAAAGCTAGGAGAGACTGATTCTTAAGGTTTAAGGAATAAAGACATCTTCATAACATAAAAGTTTAAGGTGAAGTGGCAAATGCTGATGTAGAAGCTGTAGCAAGTTTTCCAGAAGATCTAGCTAGGATATTGATAAAGGTGACTATACTAAACAACAGATTTTCAATGTAGACGAAGCAGGCTTCCATTGAAAGATGCCATCTGGGACTTTCATAACTACTGGGAAGACAGTGCCTGGTTTCAAAGCTCCAAAGAACAGGATGACTCTCTCCTTACGGGCTAATGCAGCTGATGACTTTGAGTTGAAGCCAATGTTCATTTACCGTTTCCAAAAACCTATGCCCTTATGAATTATGCTAAAGTCTACTCTGCTTGTGCTCTATAAATGTAACCACAAAGCCTGGATGACAGCACGTCTGTTTACAGCACGGTTTACTGAGCCTGTAAGCCCAAGCTTGAGACCTATTGCTCAGAAAAAAGATTCCTTTCAAATATTACCTCATTGATGAAAGCATCTGGTCACCCAAGAGCTCTGACTGAGATGTACAAGGAAATTAACGTTGTTTTCAAGCCATCTAATACAACATGCACTCTGCACCCCATGGATTGAGAAGTAATTTCAACTTTCAACTCTTATTATTTAAGAAATATATTTTTGTAAGACTATAGCTGTCATAAGCAGTGATTCCTCTAATGAATCTCAGCAAAGTAAATTGAAAATCTTCTGGAAAGGATTCACCATATTAAGAACATTTGTGATTCATGGGAGGAGGTTAAAATATCAACACAATAGGAGTTTGGAAGAAGTTAATTCCAACTCTCATAGATGACTTTGAGGAACTCAAGACTTCAGTGGAAGAACTAACTGCAGATGCAGTGGAAATAGCAAGATAACTAGAATTAGAAGTGAAACCTAAAGACATGACTGAATTGCTGCAGTCTCATGATAAAACTTTAATGGATGAGGAATTGTTTCTTACAGATGAGCAAAGAATATGGTTTCTTGAGATGGAATCTATTACTGGTGAAGATGCTAGAGATGGCAACAAATGATTTAGAATATAATATAAACCTAGGTAATCTTTATCAACTAAGTGGTGGGGTTTGAGAGGATTCGCTCTAATTTTGAAAGAGTTCTACTGTGGGTAAAATGTTACCAAACAGCATCACATGTTACAGAGAAATCTTTCATAAAAGGAAGAGTCAATCCATGTAGTAAACTTCATTGTTGTCTTAGCCACCACAACCTTTAGAAACTCCACCCTGATCAGTCAGGAGCCATTAACATCAAGGCAAGAGCCTCCATGAGCAAAAAGATTATGACTTACAGAAGGCTCAGATGACCATCAGCATCTTTTAGCAACACAGTATTTTTAAATTATGGCATGTACATTGTTTTTTAGACATAATGCTATTGCACACTTATTAGACCACAGTATAGTATAAACATAACTTTTATATGTGTTGTGAACCAAAAAATTTGTGTGACTTGCTATATTGCAATATTTGCTTTATCGCAGTGGTCTGGAACCCAATCTGCACTATCTCCAAGGTATGCCTGTAGATTGCCTTCTTCCATATTTGCAGTCTAGGAAAAGAAATGGTTAGCTAATATGGTAATGAGTATAAAGTACTTTCAGAGTGCAGGACATATATTAAGTTTATAAGAGATGGTAGATCTTATTATGAAGACCTGCTCAGCAAGCACATCATAGTATAATAATATATTAATTGTGAATTCTACAAAATTATGATGTATTTTATTGATAATAGCTTATCAATTTTTATACCATTTAATTAAATTACTGTTTTAAGGGAGAAGCAAATCATTTTAGTACTATTTGTCTTTTAATTACATAATTTTAAACCTTCAGGACTTATTTCACCACTAGATAGCTACATACTCCATTTATCCATCCATCCTTCCGTCTGTCAGTCAGTCTAACAGTTCATCAACCCTCTATCCATACTCCTGTCAGAGATTTAGCTCTCTGTTTACAGGTACCTAGTGTATTCTAAGTAAACATATCATTGTTGATATATGGGTAATACTCTGTCTTATCATTCATCTTGAAGTTTACAAACACATAATAGTATCTCCTTTTTAAAAACTGATGAAAATGATCACCTTGGGCAAAATGTTCCTCCTGCCCAACCCCAGTGAAGGATACTATTACTAGGTGATTATGCACTATCTTCTTTAAAGGTTATAATATTTCTGATTTATTTTTCCTCCAGAAGGGCAAGAAATAGAAGATAGAAATTTTGACTGGGCTATTGTTAGATGACTTTCCGAAGTGAAGAGGTAGGTCATCATTGCACAACTGAGCTATGAAACAAAAAAAAACCGAACTGCTGTTAAATATCTGACAGCACTGTGATGGCTATTCAAAACAACAGGACCCTGGTCCCCCTTCAAGAAAAAAACCCCAAAACTAAATACATTTGTGTGCAGTAAGGGCTTACTCACTATTCATTACTGCCTATAATCTTATGAATATATATTAAGGCAATCTAAAAGTGTTATAGCAGTTGTAATATTTTAATCATGCAAAATACTTTTCTTACTTGGTGATTCATCCCTAATTCCTGGGTAGAGAAATGAAGCTAAATCATAGGCTTTTTATGACAAAGGGAGGGGAGGGTACTGGTCTGTCATTATCATTAAATCACAGGGGTTGTTAGACAGTGTTTAGCAATGAAAAAAATGATCAAAAGGACCTCTATGTTTAAAAGTATTAGTCATTTCAAAACTAAAGACAGTGAACCTAAGCAATGAGCATACATCCACTATGAAGCTATTTTAAAAAAGGAGGACCTATATTAAATATAAAATTGTTAGTAGGATCATCTGTTTCAGCTCTCATAAAGCTCATCATCAATAAATTGCAGCATAACATAAAGGAAAAAGAAACATGCCTGTATCTGGTGAAAGTCACTGTGTAGAACTTCTGGAGAAAACCCTGAATTTGCTTTTTTACCAAAGTATCCAAAACCTGGAAAACTAGAAAGTTGAGATGCTCTATTTAGTCAGACCAGAAATTATCCTTTACGTATATAATCTGGACAGAATGTGGTAGTTAGCTAATCCTAAATTAAGTCCTTTGTTTTTATTTGTTGCATAAAGCACAGATTCTAATAAACACAGAGTGTTACATCATCACACTTCAAAGCCTTCTGTAAACCAAGCAACTCACAGCAACATCTCTGCCTTCAGCAATCACACTGCAGTAAATCACCCAAGTGACCTTATTTGCTTATTAGAAACTCTGTGTACAGGTTGCAAATGTCAGAGTATGAATTTACATTTTAAAAAGTGTATCTTGCAGTGGTTTAATGAAAATATTTCAACAATCTCAGGTCAAATTCAACTATTTATACCTCTGCCTCCTTGGGTTTAAAGATTTTGTCCTAGATTCACATATTCTTCACAAGCCATACTTCATGAACACTCCTCTTAACATCTCAACGTTGTAACAGTTTGAAATGCCATTTGGAAAGGGGGCTGTTACTACACTATCATTTCCACTCCCAACTCAATAGTATGCCGATAAATAATTTAAACGTTTGATTCTTGTGTTGTTTATGGTCTCAGAATGATATTTATCTGTATATACCAACACAAATACTTTATAAATAAGCTGGGGGGGGGTTTAAAATTTATATTGTATATCATGTATTAACTTAAACTGATGTAACACATCAGTTTAACTCTGAAAATAGAACCATGACACATTCATATTCTACTCTAGAATACAGAAAAAAAAATCACAATAATTGACCTTCGTATGTATGTTTTGCTTTAAAATTATTTTTCTTCTTGTGGAAGATGGCAAAAAAGATCACCAAGAAGAATTTCTGGGGAAGAATTTGTCAGGGGTTATGGCAGGGCAGTGAGAAAAGTCAGTTGATTAGAAAGAAACCTGCCTGGGCCATGAGTCTGTATGTAATTTTCTCATTCTACTTATATTCCCAGAAGTATTTTCAAAATTATTTTGAACATTACAGAAATAAATCATCAATAATACCACCACTGCTACCACCCCCAACCACATGTACATACTCCAGGAACAGAAAGAGGCACCAGGGTGTAACAGAAAGAATATGGGCTGTGGAAAACACTGCGTAACCTTTACCTGCCATGGGCTGGAGGAAAGGCTTCAGTTAATTAAAGGCCTCAGTCTCTACAACATGCCTTATAGTGTGGTCCAAAATACAGTCATAAGTTGCTTTGTGCACTTCACTTTATTGTGCTTTGCAGATACTGTGTTCTTTTCAAATTGAAAGTTTGTGGAAACCCTGGCTGGGCAACTCTGTCGGTGCCATTTTTCCAACAGCATATGCTCATTGCATGTCTCCGCAGCACATTTTGGTAATTATCGCAATGTTTCAAACTTTGTCATTATCACTATACTATATTAAACTGAATACTTTATAAAAATGATTAGCAAATAGAAGGCCCACAAAAGAGGGGCCCTAATACTCACATTCTCCCCACATCATTTAAAATGTGGTATAATCATTTGTATTATTCAAATGGATTAGAAAGAGCACTCTGGCCTTGGGAACAGAGTTTTCTTTCTGATTTAATGCCAACTTGATAATGTTCTAGGTGAAGAAATGCCACTAAATAAATATAATAATGATTCTGATGATATAAAAGGCATTATGTTTCTTTCTTTACGGCTAAACAATGTGAAAACTTAAGTGAATATAATACATCAGGAAAATGTATTTTCTTTCTAAGCATGAAATATGAAACCTGCCTATTTATTAAGTACATTTAGGTCTCAGCATTACCCACATTTCTATCTATTGTATTAAAGAATATTGGTGATTATTACACTGAAGATTAGCAGCTAAAAAGACAAATGTGAGACTATACAGGCAAAAGGTTTTTGTTGTCGTTTTGTTTCTTGATTTTTTCCTAGAATATGGCTGTAGATTCTATTGCAGAAACAGTAAGATGTCCTCTGGTAGTCACCATCTTGATTTTTTCCTAGAATATGGCTGTAGATTCTGTTGCAGAAACAGTAAGATGTCCTCTGGTAGTCACCATCTTGATTTTTTCCTAGAATATGGCTGTAGATTCTGTTGCAGAAACAGTAAGATGTCCTCTGGTAGTCACCATCTTGATTTTTTCCTAGAATATGGCTGTAGATTCTGTTGCAGAAACAGTAAGATGTCCTCTGGTAGTCACCATCTTGATTTTTTCCTAGAATATGGCTGTAGATTCTGTTGCAGAAACAGTAAGATGTCCTCTGGTAGTCACCATGAAGGCTACATTCAAAGCTTTATTGATACAAATCAGTCTTGCCTCTCAGTTTTCCAAAAGTATCCTCTATTTTGAAGAGATAGTTAAGAGCATCCTTAAACTTGGCTAACTCTTTGGCATAAGGGACCTAGCCTTTGTCCTGTCTCAACTTTGAACATGCCTTCTCACTAAGCTTAATCATTTCTAGTTTTTGATTTAAAGTGAGAGACATGCCACTCTTCATTTGAACTCCTAGAGGCTAACTGTATGTATGCTCAAAAAATTCAGACATGTTACCTATAGCAGGGTTATATTTCCTAGTGACAGAGGAAGTTTAAGTGGCTTCTTTAGAAAAGTTAAATTTGTTCTGGCACCAAATCCTGCTTCCCAGGGAATTAAAAATTTGATGAATTTTATTACTTGATTAACACATGCAATCTTGCCACTGTAGACTCTTCACAGTAAAAATCTGTATTCAATTCACTTGCTCAGTAGTTGGAAATACCAATGGCATACAATATTTTGCTAAAGACAGAAAATATACCATTTAAATCCTAATTTTTAATACTTTCTATATCTGAATTCATTCTATAATATTGAACTACACTGTAGGTTAAAAGCACAAGAATAAAGTCAGAAAGATAAAAGGCCAAAACGAGACAAAAAATGCAAGGGAGAAGAAAAAGGAGTCTTAAAGCTAAGCTTGGAACAACAAAAAGTTAAAAGAAGAGATCCATTGGCTGATTATGGGAGATGCTACAATCCTAACAGATTAATAACAGAGAATTGTCCTGTAATATTCTTTTATCTTTTCTAATAGGTTAGAGGGTCAAAGTTAATATTGTACTTTTTCATGTTTAATGTTAAATTTGGGATTTTAGGTTGAAATTATTAACTGAATAAATAAAGAAAAAGGAAGATATGACATAATACTAGGATACAAAAGAAAAACCCAAGATTTTTATTTGGATGGAAATACAATGTGAAAGGAAAATGTGATGGCTGCCAGGAAAGCCAATACAACTTTAACTCCGTGAATAAGAGAGCAGCATCAAGATAAAGGAAGGTAATGGGGCTCTGTACGTCATACTTGCCAGACCATATCTAGAATACTCTGCTGTTAGTGTAGGAGGAATGTGAACGATGCTGGGTGCATTTTGATAAGGGAGATGCAGTGGTAAGAGGTTTGGAAAGTATCATGAGAATCGATTTAAGAAACTAGCAGTATCTGGTCTGGAAGAGTGAAAAACCAGGGAGAGGTGGTAATCTAAGAAGTATGTTAAATGTCTTTCTGATTTGAATGGCTGGCACATAGAACATGTGTTAGCCGCAGAGTATAGAACTAATGCATTGATTTTAAGATAACATTTTTAATTATTAAAAAACAATACTGTTTATCTCATGAAATAGTGATATTCCTAGCACTGCAAAGTATTCGAGTAACAGGTGATCATTTGTAAGAAATTTCTAGATGGGACTTCTGCACTGAACTGGGAGGGTGAAGCAGAGTACCTCACAACAGGAAGATGTTGTGATTTCAATTTCAGAGTTATGGCTGGTGTTATTAAAATATACTTAATTAGAAGGTGTGTTGTAAATTATGTTGGAAATGCTCTCCTGCACCTTTCCTGCCCCCCCAAATTTAAACTATATAAAGTAAAAACACGATACAATTCTCCCATTACCTATTTAGACCATTACATCTTCAATACTTTGTGAGTATTCAAAGAGAATTATTAAAATGCAAATATTCTCAGAAAAAGCAATAACGTATGTGAATGTACCACTTGTTAACAGAAAGACATGGAAGAGATGGGTTGTAAGAATAATTAAGGTCCAAGTGGGCACAAATCTGTAACAGGCAAAATGTGGGAAACAGGTCAACAATATTTCTTCAAGGTTCTCTTGGAGACCAAATAGATGACTGAGGATTCAACTATAATTTCTATAAAGGATGGCTCAGTTTTCCAATGTCCGTATCATTGCAACTTATAACTAGTATAGCTTCCAGAAGAGGTGACTAATGTAAAAACATTCAGTATTTATTTATTAAAATAGGACATCTTCGTGTAACAAGTACCTATAGACATTTAAGCAGATAACTAAATTTCAAAAGACCCAATTTGTGTCAAGATTTTCAAAACCGAACCAGGCTTTCATATACAGTGTAATTCTGTGTCATCATATATAAACTAACATTTGGGGGTCTTGCTGACTTATGGGGGTCATAGTAATACACTATACTATATAATATAGATAATACATATATTACTATGTATGCTTTCATAATATTCAATATTTGTTAAAGTTAATATATTAATATATCTTAGATAGATCTTTATAGCTTGACCCAAGATTTTTCTCCTAAATATCATCATGGAAAATTCTATACATTTCCATTTGTTGACAATGATAAAATAATTTTTTAATTTAAATTTAAAATTTTTATGGGTATATAGTAGGTATATACGTTTATGGGGTACCTGAGATATTTTGATACAGGATACAATATGTAATAATCACATCAGGGTAAATACAGTATCCATCATCTCAAGCATTTATCCTTTTTTATGTTACAAACATTCCTAATACACTTTTAGTTAAAATTTTAAAATGTAGAATAAATTACTGTTGACTGTAGTCACCCTGTTGTGCTATCAAATATTAGGTCTTATTCATTCTATCAAACTATGCTTTTGTAGCCATTAAGCATTCCATTTCCCTCTCACTACCCCACTACCCTTCTCAGCCTCTGGTAACCATCCTTCTATTCTCTTATCTCCATGAGATCAACTGTTTTAATTTTTAGCTTCCATAAATCAGTGAAGATGTGCAAAGTCAGTCCTTCTATGCCTGGCTTATTTCACTGAACAAAATGACCTCCAGTTCCACCCATGTTGCAAATAACAGGATTTCATTCCTTTTATGGCTGAATAGTATTCCATTGTGTATATGTACCATATTTTCTTTATTCATTCGTGTACTGATGGACACTTAGGCTGATTCCAAATCTTGGCTATAGTGAACAGTGTTACAATAAAAGGGGAGTGCAGATATCTGCTCCATATACTGATTTCTTTACTTTTGGGTGTATACCTAGCAGTGGTATACTGGATCATATGGTAGTTATATTTTTAGTTTTTCTGAGTAATCTCCATACTGTTCTCCACACTGGCTGTACTAATTGACAACCTCACCAACAGTGTATGAGGGTTCTACTTTCTCCACATCCTCACCAGGATCGTTATTGCCTGTCTTTTGGAAAAAAGTTATTTTAACTGGGGTGAGAAGATTTCTCATTGTAGGTTTGATTTGCATTTCTTTCGTGATCAGTGATGCTGAGCACTTTTCCATACACCTGTTTGCCATTTGTATGTCTTCTGTTGAGAGATGTATATTCAGATCTTCTGCCCATTTTTAAATAAGATTATTAAATTTTTTCCTATTGTTTGAGCTCCTTATGTATTCTGGTTATTAATCCTTTGCCAGATGGATAGTTTGCAAATATTTTTTCCCATAATGTGGATTGTCTCTTCCCTTTGTTTCCTTTGTTGTGCAGAAGCTTTTTAACTTGCTCTCATTTCATTTGTACATTTTTGCTTTGATTGCCTATCCTTAGTTTAGGCATAAACTATGTCTAAGATTTCAGTCTTTAATCCATTTTGATTTGTTTTTTGTATATAATGAGAGACAGGGATCTAGCTTCATTTTTCCACATATGGATATCCAGGTTTCCCAGCACCATCTGTTGAGGAAGCTGTCCTTTCCCCATTGTATGTTCTTGGCACCTTTGTTGAAAATGAGTTCACTATAGATACATGGATTGATTTGCGGGTTTTATATTCTGTTCTACTGGTATTTGTGTCTGTTTTTATGGCATTACCATGCTGTTTTGGTCACTATAGCTCTGTAGTATAATTTGAAGTCAGGTAATGTGATTGCTCCAGTTCTGTTCTTTTTGTGCAACATGTCTTTTGCTATTCTGGGTCTTTTATGATTTCAAGTAAATTTTAGGATTGTTTTTCCATTTATTTGACAAATATCATTGGTATTTTGATAGGGATTCTTAATTTCTTTCTTGACCTAGCCTTGGATTGGTATGGTCATTGGTATATGGCCATTCAGGAGCATATTGTCTTATCTGAATGTGTTTGTACAGTTTCTAAAATTCTTCTTATTAACTTCCGGTTTTATTCCATTTTGGTCAGAGAAGATGCCTGATATTATTTCAATTTTTTTGAATATTTTAGGACTTGCTTTGTGGCCTAACATATGGTCTATTCTTAAGAATGTTCCATGAGCTGAGGAGAACATGCCTTCTGCAGCCGTTGGATGAAATGTTCTGTAAATATGTATCAGGTGCATTTGGTTTATAGTGCTGATTACATCTCACGTTTCTTTGTTGATTTCCTGTCTGAAAGATTTGTCCAAAGGTGAAAGTGGGGTATTGAAGTCTCCAGCTGTTATTGTATTGAGGTCTATCTCCCTCTTTAGCTCTAATAATATTTGCTTTATATATATGGATGCTTCAGTGTGGGGTGCATATATAATTGTTATATTCTCTTGTTGAATTGACCCTTTGTCATTATATAATGACCTTATTTGTCTCTTTTTATAGGTTTTGTCTCAAAATCTATATTATCTGGTATTCATGCTGCTACTCTTGCTGTTTTATGCTTTCTGTTTGCATAGAATATCTTTTTCCATCCCTTTATTTGCTAGTGTATGAGTGCTTTTATAGGTGAGGTATGTTTATTGTAGGTAGCAGATATTTAGGTCTTGTATTTTTATCCATTAAGCTACTCTATGTTTTTGATTGCAGAATTCAGTCCATTTACATTTAATGTTATTACTGATAAAGACTTATTGCTGCCATTTTGTTATTTGTCTTCTGGTTGTCTTGTTGTCTTCCTTCTTGTCTTCCTTGTTGTGAAATTGATTGGTGATATGTTTTAATTTCTTGCTTTTTATTTTTTGTCTATCTGTGGTAGGCTTTTTGATTTGTGGTTCTCATGAGGCTTGCAAGTAACATCATATAATCCACTATTTTAAACTGATGACAACTTAACTCTGATTGCAAAAACAAACAAGCAAAGAGAAAAACTGATAAAAACTCTACCCTTGAACTTCATCTTGCCAGCATTTTAACTTTTTGTTTGTATTTGTATCTTATTATAATTATGTCTATGTCTTAAAAAGCTGTTGTAGTTAGTCCATGCAACACAACTGAAGCCTTATCATATTCCATATTTGTCTGTGTACTTATTATTACGAGTTTTGTGCCTTAAGGTGATTTCTTATTGCTTATTAACATCATTTTCTTTAAGACTGAAGTACTCCCTTTAGCATTTCTTGTAGGTCAGGTTTAGTGTTAACAAAATCCCTCAGCTTTTGTTTGTCTGGGAAAGTCTTAACTTCTCCTTCATATTTGGAGGATATTTTTGCTGGATATAACATTCTAGGATAAAAGTTTTTTTTCCTTCAGCACTTTAAGTATGCCATGTCACTCTCTCCTGGCCTGTAAGGTTTCCACTGATAAGTTTGCTGTTAGATGTATTGGAGCTCTCTTGTATGTTATTTGTTTATTTTCTCTTGCTGCTTTTAGGATCCTTTCTTTATCTTTGGCCTTTGGGAAATTGATTTTTAAATGTCTTGAGGTAGTATTATTTGGGTAAAATCTGCATTGTGTTCTATAACCTTCTTGTCCTTGAGTATTGATACCTTTCTCTGGGCTTGGAAAGTTCTGCGTTACTATCTCTTTGAATAAACTTTCTACCTGAATGAATCAATCTCTCTCTCTCTCTCTCTCTCCATCCTCTTTAAGGCCAATCACTCTCTCTCTCTGTCTCTCTCTCCATCCTCTTTAAGGCCAATCACTTTTAGATTTGCTTTTTTGAGGCTATTTTCTAGATCCTGTAGGCATGCTTCATTCTTTTTTGTTTTTTGTCTTTTCTATGCATTTTCAAATACCTCGTCTTCAAGCTCACTAATTCTTCTGCTTGATCAATTCTGCTGTTCAGAAACTCTGATGCATTCTTCAATTTGTGAACTGAATTTTTCAGCCCCAGAATTTCTGCTTGATTTTTTTCAAAAGTATTTCAATCTCTCTGTTAAATTTATCTGACAGAATTCTGAATTCCTTCTCTGTTAAACTGCATTTCACGAGCTTCCTCAAAACTGCTATTTCATTTTTTTTTTTTTTGGTCAGAAAAGTCACATATCTTTGTCTCTCCAGGATTGGTTACTGGTGATTTATTTAGTTTGTTTGGTGAGGTCATGATTTCCTGGAAGGTCGTGATGCTTGTGGATGTTTGCCAGTGTCTGGGCATTGAATAATTAGGTATTTATTGTAGCCTTCACGGGTCAGCCTTGTTTATATTGGTCCTTGGGAAGGTTTTCTAAGTATTTGAAGACTTAGGTGTTGTGATCTAAGTCTTTGGTCATTGCAGTGGTATCTGTATTAAGGTGCTCCACTCTTGTTGACTCATAGAGGTACTACCTTGATGGTCTTCATTAAGATCTGAGATAATTCACTAGATTATCAGGCAGAATCTCTTGTTCTCTTCCTTTACTTTCCCCCAAACAAAGTTCGTCTCTCACTCTATCCTGAGCTGCCTGGAATTGGAGGAAGGGGTGATGCAAGCAAGTTCACTGCCAACACCACTGGAACTGTGCTGGGTCACACTTGAAGCCAGCACAGTACTAGTCCTCACCCAAAGTCTCTGGTGACTATTGCCTGGGTACCAGTGATGTTTATTCAAAGGCCAAGGGTTCTTTAGTCAGCAAGTGATGCATCCTGCCAGGCCTGGGTCCTTCCGTTTAGGGCAGTATGTTCCCTTCTGGCCCAGAGTAGGTCTAGGAATGCCATGCTGGCGCTATGGCCTGGCACTAGGAACTTTAGAAACCTACTTCATGCCACAATTTACTGTGGCTGAGGTGGCACCCACATTGCAAGCAATGTCCCTTTCACTCTTCTCTTTCCTTTCCTCAAGCAGAAGGAGCCTCTCTCTCCATGGCCACCACCACCCCAAGGCCATGGCACCCACTGCCTGGTTATTGCTGATGTTTATTCAAAGCCCAAGGGCTCCTTGGTCAGCAGTTGGTGAATTGTGCCAGACCTAGGTCTCTCCTTTCAGGGGAGTGGGTTCTCTTCTGGCTCAGGGAAGGTTGAGAAACGCCAGCTAGGAGCTAAGGCCTAAAACTGGTGGCTTTAGGAATCTGCTTGGTGCTTTCTTTTACTGTGGCTGGCTGATCCCCAGGTTGCAAGACAAAGCCCTTTCCACTCTTCCCTCTCCTTTCCTCAGGCAGGCGTCTCTTCCCACTGCCAATATATCCGGGAATGTGCTGGGTTACATCTGAAGCCAACATGGTTCTGGGTCTCATCAAAGGCCTGTGGTAATTGCTACTTGGCTACTGTCGACGTTTACTCAAGGTCCAAGTGTTCCTCAGTCATTAATTAAAGAATCCTGCCAGGACTGAGTTCTTCCCTTCAGGGAAGCAAGTTCCCTTAAGGCATAGGGTGGGTCTAGCAATGTCTTCTGAGAGCTGGGGCCTGAAATAGGGGCTTCGGGTCTCTGCTTGGTGTTTTATTTTTACTGTGGCTGAGCTGGTATCCGAGTTATAAGAAAAAGTCCTCTTTACTCTTCCCTCTCCTTTCTTGTGTATCCCATGTCCACTGGCTCTAATCCCAGTACGACACCAGGACTTGCTCAGATTTATCTGGAACTCCAAGGTACTTTAGTGTGCAGTGTTGGGTCTAGCTGGAACTCAGGTTCCGAATGCTGGGACAGCAGACAATACCCCTCTGCCTAGGGCTGGTCTAATGGCTCTCTTTGAGGGTGCTGGGTGAATTCTGCCCATGTTACCTTCTGCTGTGACAGGGCAGCAATGAGTTCCAATGCAAAGTCCCACAATCACTGTGTTTTCCCTCCCCTAAGCAAACAGATTCTCGTTTTCCATGTCCCACGTGGTGCAGCCAAGGGGTGGGGGAGGGTTGGTATACGGAATTCAAGACTGTCTTTCTTACCCTCTTCTGTGCCTCTTTGCTTGAAATAATGTTAAAATGAGGTACTATGATCGCTGACCTGATTTTTGGTTCTTATGAAGGTGCTTTCTTGTGTGGATAGTTGTTCAATTTGGTGTTCCTGTAGGGAGGACAATGGCTGGAGAGTTCTATTCAACCATCCTGCTCAAATTTATATTTTCTACTCCCGCAACTGGCTTCCTCTCCTGGCTTTGGTATCCTCAGGAATAATACCACCAGCATACTTTCTATTGTTCAAAGTGAAACCTTACATTTTCCCTTCTATACTCCATGTTCAAACAGATTCTGAGTTCCTTCACTACAAGAAAGGGCTTCGTATACTTTTTCTATTCTATTGACATTACTTTAGTTCATGCCCTAATTATCTTTTAGGTGTACTGCAATTTCTCATAATTAATATCTGTACTTCCAATCTCTTTCCTCATGAAAGCTCCCTTACACACTGGTACATGAGAACTTTTACTAAAGCCTACATTCTTATCAAGTAGCTCCCTAGTCAAAAACCTGCAGCAACTCACTATAAAATCATAGAAAAAAGACTAATTAATATGGCATTAAAATCTTCTATTATGTGATCTCCATCTATGTTTTCAGCTTTATCTCTTAATACTTCTTTCTATAGTCATCATTCTCCAATTAATCTATTGTACTGTTCATTATCTAAGAATAGTCTATGATTTCTAATAGCTGAAATGGCTTTCTTCATTTTTTCCTGCTATAATCTTGTCCATTTCCCAAGTCTAGGCTTAAAAGTCTTTGTCTTAATCTCAGTATCTCTCCCCTCCTCCCCTGCCACTTATTTTTTCATTTTTCTTGTCCTCTCTTCTCCCATGGAACATTCTTGCTCCTTGTTCCTTTTCCACTTATTGCATTAAGACTTACATCACAGTTTGGGTTTTATACATCTCTTTACCTCCACTTAAGGGTCAAGGACAGCACTGCAAAGATATAACAAAGATTGAAGTAGATACCAGTATTCTGTAAATGTATTTTGGTTTGATTATATTACACTACCAAGTATAGAAGGGTTTAGTCTAGGAGCATTACTTTAGCACCCGGGCGGTGAGAAGGATCATGTACAAATTGCTACATGTCTAGTATTTGTTTGGATTTTTTTATGGAAATGAAGAGGATATTTGTTTCCCAGAATAGTACTGTACTTCTTTAGTGTAGATAACCCATCACATTGATTTATTTGTCGGCATAAAGAGACAGACAAACAGAGCATTCTGTGGGTTAACTGGGGCACATTCGTGCTATCAGTCACAACTACAGCCTCCTCTCCTAGGTGCTCTGATGTTATGTGGAACAGTGATTGGTTGGGTGGGAAGAAAGTAGGGAACCATCTCTCTTTCCCCTCAATGTCACTGAGCAGCACAGGGTGGTGACAGATGCTGCAGGCTACTTACTAAAAAGCACTGGCTGTTTTCTTCTTACTGTCAGAGTAAAATTCTGTCTGGGTGTCCACTTCATCAAGTGATGTCTTCCTGAGACTCAGGGGTAATTCCTGATTAAGTCACTCATATTAATATCATTCCTCTTCCTAGAAAATTTTTCTGGAAGATGTGAGACCCAACTCTGGTCAATAAAATATGAAAGAAATTTTGCTAAAGAAGTAACTTCATTCTTGAAGAGATACACAAAAAAATCTGTTTGCATTTTGTTGTATCTGAAGGTGGGTGACACTTGGAGTCATGGCTCTTATCTAATGATTAACAGGTGCCACCCTTTGGACATTGCTGGCACCCTGAAAATTGAAAGCAAAAAGAATAAACTGGGGAACTTGATACTGTCACAAGTGCTGGGGAAACTAGACTTTAGGGTTTTTATTATGTGACAAATATATTTTCCTTATTATTTGAGCCAGCTGAGTAGGAGGGTTTCTTTATTGTAGCTGGAGCCACCCTGACACATAGGACTTCATGTTGGCATCAGGCACCTTGCTCAGGTGGCAGATGCTAATCATTATTACGGCTTCAGGGGACAAGCACATTATTTCTATTGCCTGCTTGAAAAATTGTGCTGATTTGTTGCTAGGTCCTGAATCTGCCATTTTTTTCATGGATCTAGTAACATGTCTTTAAAATATACTGTACATTTCCTTTGTAATAATTATCAAACTTACAATGCCTAATATTTGTAATAATTATCAAACTTACAATGCCTAATATTTATCTTCTTTACTAGTTTAAAAGCTCTATGAGGGCAGTGACTGTATCTGCTAGGAGAATTCCCATATTTACAGTAATCAGCTCAGAGCTGTCACAGAGGTGTTCAGTAAATAGGAACCCAGTAAGTATCTGTAAAATGCATGAAAGAAGGAGTAAATGAACACACAGAGAACATCAAAAACATTCTCCCTGGTTATTTCTATTGCTCACACCTCCCCTGCCTTGCCTTCTTACCAATTCAGGACTACAAAGGTATGCTGTGTCTTGAATTTTAGGAGAAGAAACAGAAAAAGGAAGGATGCTATCATTACAACTACTGTTTGCTCTCTCCCACTGAGTGGAGGAAAATAAACAAGTCTCAGAGGTAACTTACAAAATATTTTCATAGAGTAAAACTACAATCATCTCCAATATTGCTTACTAGCTCTAAATATTATTTAAGAAATATTATTTAAGAAATATTTAGTTACACTTTTTAAAGCCTGGTCCCCTAAGTCCAGAGCCTCTGCTATTATCTCAGAAGACTTCATTTATTGTCTTCTGTGTTGGTGGATGTGGGGACCTGGAGAGCAGGGCTCCATATTGAAACCTTCAGGACAGCAAGATCCACAGCTCTTTCCTTTGATGTGAACCACGTCTGCACTAACCTCTCTGTTTAAAGCCAAAATGAAACTTAGGAATAATTCAGTATAACTGAGCCGAGCAAAGATTTATCCATCAACTATTTTAAGTTCCTCATTTTTCAGATGAGGAAAATGAATGTTTCTGTCATTAAGATCAACCTTAGTCTTTTTTTTTTTTTTGGTCCTATAATGTAATAAAGAAGTGAATGTGGACAGTCATATTCTCTGGTAACAAAAAGGATATTTCCCTGGCAATGCTGTTCCAACTCGGTAGTCAGTGTAGCTCTTGCTTGGATGGAAGTTGAAAATGAAAAGAAGACCTGCTCTTTCAAAAGCAATGATCTTATTGCCTTCATGTTTTTCACTCACATACGCCTGCAAGAAGTAACACACATGTTACATTTAAATATTACCTAGATGCTGCTACAAGTACATTATTTTTTGTCTTTCTCAATAGCCTGGTTATTAAATCAAAAATGAGTATTTCAGAACACTATATTTTTTTGAACATGTTACAATTTTGCTGTACCTAACTGTGAGCCAAGAACAGTCTCAAAAATTGTTTAGTGGAGTATACAAAGCTCACCAGCCACTTGCCAACCTCACAGCACAAATAGAGAAACAGTGTTGTGGCTCAGGTTTTAAGTAAAACCACTGTACCTATACATACTACAAAGTGTTTGTTTGTATATATTAGACCTACTTATAAGTGAATTTTCTTTAAGACTTTTAGTCTCCAGCTTAATGCGGTTAGGTACATAAAATTACTTTTTAAATTTTAATGTAAACATTGTTATTTTAATATAGTTTCTGAAATTATAGTTCTCTTAAACATTTTACGTTTTTACCCAACTTTGTCAGATTCAATGGCAACCTAAAGTCAATTACAATACTTTTTTTTTCTTAATGAAAAGATAAGGTCTGAAAAGAAATTACATCTGTAAACTCTCTTCTTTTATTCATTATCATGTATTTACAGTTGGCTGTGAAAAGCCTTTGCTTTTTCAACACCACCCTCACTCAGCCCCAGCTTTGAGAGGACTTATTGCCATGCATATCCGCAGCACCACTCTTGGTAATTCAGAAATGTGAACTAAAGCTCTAGAGTAAACAGGGTGCCTTTTGGTATTCAACGTTGTTCCTATTGAAAAGGAGCATCATTTTGCTCTCTCTTCTGGAAATAGCATTACTAACAAACGTGATTAGGGCATTCGTGTCATGGAACAAATCTTACTGAATATATAAATACCTTTGTTCAGCCATTAAAAAAAAAAGACTCATAGACACCAAAGTAAAAACACATCAACAGTAATTTCAAACAGCCCCAGTATAAAGTAAATGGATTATAACGAAGACATATCATATGTTAATTTTTGCCAGGATAAAAGAAGCCTGTATACAATTTTCACTTGTTAATTACATTTTCTAAAATTTGTTGAAAACTGAGACGTTAATTCCAGAGGACAGACAGGCTCATGAAAAATACAAAACAGCATGCAGGTATAATGGCATCTATTGAAATGACAAGTTAGAGACCACTAAAGAAGAGAAAAAAAAAAATGAATAAAGAAATTTACATGTTGTCAAAGTAGTTTCTTTATGACAGCATAATTATTTACATAAAAAAGTGCTCCAAACAATTAAGATGTTTCCGCAGTAATTTCCAAAATGGGTTCCCTGCAGAGCTTTTATTGTTTATTTTAACCAATAAAAATACAAATTACTAAATTTAAACAGTAACAACAAACAAACCAGGAAACTAAGCAGGGCATTATGTTTAAGATTTTCATTATGAATTGGAGAGACTTCAGTGACATGTTGTGACAACCTGAAGTATGGTACAGGACACTACACACTGAATCATAAAGTGCTGTTTAAAAGATCTGCATAGAGATTTAAATTGGTTGCCATTCTAGGCATGTACCTCATTGGTGACTAAAACATAGCATTCAGAGTGAAGAGCTTACCTGTGGAGCTGCAAGCCAACCACATCTTTCTTCCAATCTATTCATATCCCTGTCAAAATTATTTAGGAACTTGTAGCGAAGAAGGTCATCATCAGTTAAATGAAACTGCCGTCTGGCATAATGGTAACTCTCATTATTTCCTCTTCTTGGGAAGTCTAACCATTCAGGATGCCCGAATTCATTACCTGAATTAAAAACAAATGTAAATATCACCCTGTAATATTAGAATTTCTTACTAATAATAAATCAATAATTATATGTTTTTAATGTTTTTTAAATTCAGTTTAGGCTATCATTTACTAGACCTGTGTCCTGTGAATGATGTACAGGTGTAGCTCAAAAATAGCACGGTCTAGCACAGGAAGTACCACATTTGGACTCAGAAGCCCAGGGTCCAGCTTCAGTTTGGCTGCTCATTACTTGTTGCACATCTTGGTTTCCACAAGCACAAACTGAAGACAATTATCGATGTCATACTTATTTCATTTCTGAAATAATCTCTGCGATCTCAGAGTAATTTCTGAAATCTCTATTTCTATAATCTGAAATCCGTACAATGCTTGACAACTTCCAAAGGCTTTTTGTGTAGGTTATTTTTTGATCCTCAAAGGAACTCTCTATTTTATTCATTTCACAGATGAGAAATCCAGAGCTCTGGCCAGTTAAGAGACTTGCCCAACTTCACATAGTAGGAAAGCAACCATTAAAATTGAGTTCCTCTCATTAAAGTCCAGTTTTTCCTACCACATCACATTAGGCAAATATCTTGTAAACTTCAGGTGCTAAGGAAACTCAGGTCATTACTTTTACTATGAATTTTCCATATTTCTTTTTCAGATCTATTTCTTACTACTAGAGTGTGTACCTTTCATTTCAAGTGTGCCTGCATGCTTATGCTTATTCTTCTGTGTGTTTAGCTGAGACCCCTGGCTGGGGATTTATATAATATTATCTCTCACTATAATGATCAGAACCAGAAACCCAATAAACTTAAAAATAAAATAAAACAGTAACAAATATATAGTTTCCATTTTGAGAATCAATTTTAGATATTAGTCATCTAACCGATTGGTTCTTATTGTTACCCTTAAGTTCAATTTCTACTTTAAGCCTTCTTTTCTTTCTCTAAAAATTAAATGCTACTTTCCAAACTTTTCTTTCAGTGCTACAATGAATTATTGCTGTGATTTTCTAATTAGTGCTACAAATTTCTAATTAATGCTGCAAATTTCTAATTAATGCTATAAATTTCTCCAATGAGTTAGAAAGTATCATAGCCAATACAAATGTGTCCTACTTCAAATAAACTGCATATTAATATTATAACAAATAAAAACTAATAAACTAGGATGTAATTCAAAATAATTTACTGCAGAGGTGCTTTAAATAGTGAACTTTACACTAAGAAATTCTGCAACTTACATTTAACTTTTCAGGACCACATTCATCCAAATAAAAATATCATCCAAATAAATAGGTGTATAGCAGTTTCTTAAAAATTAAAGTGTCTACAAACATTTTGCTCAATTCAAATTTCAGTCTAAATGATAATATTTCTTAAGATGTTGTCCACAGTGTGTCATAGCAGAGAGCCGACTTTATGAGGCTATATTAGGATGCTTTAAATTGACACAAGGAATGTCCCTCTGCTATATTTAAAGGTCCTATCTAGGTCTAAAATCTGATTCACATCAGCCCAAGGTATACCCATGGCACAGCTTACTCCTTCAACCATGAAACTAGCAAAATAATGTACCTGCAGAATTGCAATTGGAGCAATCTTTACTGATAATGAAGGGACTTCCAGTCTGGGAACAAGTATATGTCCACATACCAATCAAAGGACTAGCGGGATTTTAACTAGTGGATGATTTACGAGAGACTAGAAATGCCATGAGGTAGCGATAGTATATTAGCCTACAAACTGGATCCAGGCTTCCTATAGGCAAAATACTTTTCTTCTGGGACAGCCGTGGATCTCTGGGTTGATCCCAGTATTAATAAGCAATTCCTTTAGCCCTCTTCCATCGAGACTGTTACATCATTGTTATCATGATGACAGTAGAAGCAGCAGCACATGCTTAATTTCTGTTTATCATGTGCCAGGCACAATTGTAGGCATTGCACATGAATTAACCCTATCTTCGACAATTGTCTAAGGTAGGTAATATTATTATTTCAATTTTACAGATAAGGAAACTGAGGCACAAAGATGTTACACAGTAAATAAGGAGTTGGGCCTGTGAACCCAGCTAGTCTGGTTTCAGCCCCCTGACTCTTAATTACTACTATAGCATGTTGTGCACAAGTAAATTCTATGGAAATACAGGGCCAAGAATGACCAACTTCTCATACCTGGACAGAGATTCCAGGTATGTATCAGATGCACAAATGCATCAGAGTGAGAAAGTGAGATGTAGTAAAAAGTTCAGTTTAGCCACAAAATAAGACTTGTGGTAAGGAGATAAAGCAGGATCATTAGGACGAACCACATACATTTTGTACCTTATATTGCAGGCATTAGGGAATCAAAGGCTATTTTAAAGTAGGGAAATGAGAATTCCAAATGTGTTTATTATTAAAATATCTCTGGTACCATGTGGAAAAAAGACTGGATATCAGGGAAAGTTGAATGGTAGGAAAACTGGTATGGAATCCAATGTATAACAGATGATGAGATTCTGTGGAAATGGAGAAAAGAATGATCGATTCAAATGGCATTTCTGAGATGGAAATAACAAGATTTGATGACAGACTGACTGAATGGAGACGGTGAGGAAAAGGAAAGTCGGAATGCAATTTTGAAGTTTTGAGTTCAGGAGGCTGAATAGTGACAGCGTTAACTACACTAGAGGAAAACGGTGACAGAAAGTTTGGGGTAAGAAGATAATGAGTTCAATTTTAGGCCTGCTAAATTTAAGACACGAAGGATACATCAGCATCTGTAGATTTAGAAGAATGATAAAAATAAGGTCCTGAAACTCAAGAGAGAATTGTAGGTGGGGAGAAAGAGTAATTTATAAAGCCTCAATAAGCAAAGATAATGAGAGCCACCAGAGAAAAAACACCATGGCCAGCATACCAAGGAACTGAAGGCAGAAAGAAGCCATGTCAGGGAAGACTGAGAGCAATGGTTAGCAGGGTAAAGGGGACATTAGAAGAAAACATAGAAGGCTAAGAAGAGTCCCAAGGATGGTGGTCGGTAGCATTAAATGCTACCAAAAAATAAAATCATAAATAAGAACTTGCTACATGATCTCCCCTCGGATGCAGAAATCAGATGGTGTAAAGCTATGCTTTGCAATCTATACTACATTCCAGAATCACCAAGGAAGGCTGTTAAAAATGTTCACCCCTACCCCCAATGATATGGACACATTACTTCTGGAGTGATTAATAGGCTAGAATCTACAGTTTATCAACTTCTCCGTAATATTGTGAAAGTAGTCAGTTATATAACATGATGCCCATGGATGCAGATTTCCAAGTCAGCAAGACTTGGGTTTAAATCACAGCTATGCCACTTATGAGTGATGTGAATATAGGCAATGTAATCTCTCTAGTGCTCGGTTTCCTTATCTGTAAAATCATCATTCTGAGGAGAGAACCAGCTGCCCACACAGGGAACAAGGATGAATCCAAAGGGTTGCTATAGCTATTTGGCTCTTCTTCATACAGGTTTTCATGGAATGGCCTTATTCCATTCTTTAAAGTGCTGAAGTTCTGCACAGATGCATTTATTCATATTTTAATAATACAAACATATATCCCAAAGCCAAATATTAATGTGCTTTGAATCATCTACTGTTTTAGATCTTAAAGACAGAATTGAAAATGAAAATAACGTTGTTACAAGACACCCAGACTGATAGGGTAAATCAGATTACTATGTTAGGAATCCTATATCCACCCTCATGGAAGCCTCACTATTCTACATGTTCACCTTGCAAAGCCTCTGAACAAGCTCTCAAAGGTTATTTGTAGTTTAACTGGCAGTTGATTATATACCACTTAAAATTAACATTTTAGGCACTATCTAAAAGTAGAGTTCTGCTCTGGCTAGAACACTCCTGGCACCTGATGACCTCCCCAGCTTCCCATTTCTTCCTAGCCTGCTGAGAAAATGTGACCTGAGGTCACGCTGTTGCTGCTTGCTATCTTTACCAACCGCCTTGGGTAGATTAATGAGGTGAAAACAACAAATTCATTTTCACTGTATACTTTTGCTTGCTCTTAGTATCTTGCCTTGGTAGTGGAGTTTTCAATAGTACAGAAATGAATGGTGAGTTTGACTAAAACTATCAGAGGATGGTATTAACTCATCGCACAATCTGATTAAAAGCTAAGTAACTGCTCCCCAGGAAAAGACACACACACACACACACACACACACACACACACACACACCACGATACAGCCTCAGAGGGTTCACGGACTCCATAAAAATGTGAAATTACACTATTATCATTTATTTCTAACATTCCAGTGTGAAAAATTCACATGCTTATAATCTACAGCATAAATAAAGGTGATGGGCTGCAAGTTGCCCCCCCCACCTCGCCCAAATTCATATGTTGAAATATTAACTGTTAATGTGCTGGTACTTAGGTGATGGGGCTTTGGGAGGTGATTAGGTCAAGAGGGTTGAGCCCTCATGAACAGGATTAATGTTGTTAGGAAAGAAGTCCCAGAGAGCTCCCTTGTTTCTTCTGCTGTGGAGGATACGGTGAGAAGACAGCCATCTGTGAGCCAGGAAATAGGGCATCACCAGATATCAAATCAGCCAGTGCCTCGATCTAGGACTTCCCAGCATCCAGACTATGAGAAATAGTTTTTGTTGTTTAAGCCACCAAGTCTATCGTGGTTTGTTATAGCAGGACAAACAGGCTAAGATAATAAGGACTGAAGAGTAGCATAATTACAATTAAATAGGTAAGGCATGTAAATTATTTAGAAGCATATACAATACATAGTATGTGCTCAATAAATATTGACTTCTATTACAATGTTTTATTTTTCTTTTATTTATTAATTTATTAAGTAATCCACTTATAGAAATATTTTTAAAAATCACAATTACACACACACAGATGTTACAAAATAATGTTTTTCTTTTGATAAACACTGTATTTATTTTTGTCTATATCCACATCTGTATATTTATATCTATATTGATACCTATACATACATTCATACCTATCTACCAACTACCTACAACTTGTTTTTGAACAAAGATAGACTTGTATTACATATTATTTTGAAATTTAAAATGAGCATTTTGCATATCAATAAGTATGCATCTCCATGATGGTATTCCATTGTGGACCATGTAATGAAATTTTACTTAACCAATCACCTTAAGCTAGTAATTTTGACTTTTTGTAATATTTCTGTGTTATAAAAAATCACCAGTCTTTTAAATGTATCTTTGTACACCTGTCTGATATTTCCCTAACATAAACTGAATAAATATAATATCTGCTCAAAGGTAAACAACAGATATTCTAGGATCAAACATTTCCCAAGTTTTGAACACTGCTCATGATTCAAAGATACAGGCACAAGTTAGTAGATTCTCCTGAAAATAATTTTCAACACACAAATTATATTCCTTAATGTATATGTTTAGGATTCTACTTTAAAAGTAGAATATACATTAATGTATATGTTTAGGATTCTACTTTAAAAGTATTTTTCATCATTTATATTTAATGTTTCATTTTAGTGCCCTCTAAGATATATCAATTTAAAATATTCATTTATCATTTCAATACCATATAATGGTATTGAAAAATTAGTAAGCATTAAGAAAAAATTCATCTGGGGACTACTAGAGGCAGGAGAGAGAAAGCAGGGAGGGCTGAAAAACTACCTATTGGGTACAATGTTCACTACCTGGGTGACGGACATTCACACCCCAAACCTCAGCATCATGCAATATATCCACATAACAAACTGCACATGTACCCCCTGCATCTAAAATAAAAGTTGAAATTATTTTTAAAAAGTAACTAATTTTTAAATGGAGAAATTTAATTACATGAGGTTAATTTCAGTACTTAGAAAAATCTGAGAAAAAGGAAAAAGCACACAAAATATTTGGTAATATTTGGTAATGTAACTCATTTTAAGATTTTGTTTATATTTTAACTTTTACTTCATTTATCAAGTATAAATTCACTACTTTAAAGAGCATCTCAAGAAGCGTATTCATATAATATGTAATATGAAATTAAATTTCTAAGTTAGAAAATAGAACTTTAAAAAATTCAAAATAGGGTAATGATTCTATTTTATTAGAAAATCATTTATTAATCCCTATTAGGCATTTAGATTTTCTGAAAATGTTCCTTCAGAGAGGCCTCTTTTTAGACTGAAAAATATAGAAAGTTGCATATAACATAAGAGAGACAGAAAAATTGTATCAGTGATTGTAGACAAAACATTCTACAGGGTGGCTCTGAATGTTTTCTCTGTTGTAAACGAGCTGACAAGGGGCAAATTAAGTTTAATGTAGACAAATGCAACATTAAATTTCATATTTGGTTCCAAACCATAAACACAAGCATAAAATAAATGGAAGCAAATCACAGAAACACTTTCAAAGTGACCTTGGGATAATAGTGAACCATTCTTAAGGCTGGAGAGAGAAAACTGGAAAATGCCTGTTAGTATCCTACACTAGCTCACAGCTCACAAACCTAACGAAGAAAAATACTATCATTAAAACAAGTTAAGAATGTCCTTCTCAGCTATGATCTACAAATTACTTAGGATATATGGCAGTAATTGAGACAGTACAGTGAAATATGGTGACCCAAATGAGCCTATAAGTAAGGGCTGCTGTGTACAAAAATGGATCAGAAATCTAAATTTATTCAGGTGATGGCAAACAATATAATTGATTTATTTTAGTATAGATGACTTGAGAGAATGCAAACAATATGATCTGAATCAGCATTTGAATTTAAGCAATATGTATATTCCTAAATTATACATGAATATGATAGGTATACATACATATATACATAATACATGTATATGTTCCTCAATGAATGCAACAGGTGTTCACAACTTGGGGTTCATGAATTTCTAATGATTTTCTAATATTTCATGCAAAATGTTGTATGTATGTTCACATGTATTTTTCAGAGAAGGGAAATGTGTTCTTTGGATTCTCCAAGCATCCAAAGATTAAATGTATTTGTGAAAGAACCATTCACTATATTAGAATGTCAGCAACTAGAAGAATGGGTCACAAGTAAGGGCTTTTAAGCAAAATAAAAAAGAAAAGTAGAAAGCTAAGTTGAAGGAAGCATTTTTAAAACCTTTGGCTGGTTTATTCAACAGATAAGAGGCTTAGAAAAGTCACATTTAAACTAACTGTAGCGCACAGAGGCAATGACTGTGACAGTTAAGAACAATAGTTCTGAGTCCAAAATACGCATTACAAGTAATCTGGCACTAACCATCAAAGCATGATCGTTCTGCTCATTAAATTATGATTATGATCAGTAGTGTAAGACATAGAATGTTCCTCGATTCAAAATGAAGAGAGGATAATCATTTTTTGAGCCATCACTTGGGACCCTTTCTAAGAGAATTCAGAATTCATGACATGATTCATTGCATTCAATATAGTAACAGAACTGGGTGCTCCTAGAAATGAGAAATCTGAAAACTTTGGCTAAACCTTAAAACAAAATCACGGAAGCAGGTGACTAACATTGCTATAGTTAATGATTCTAAAAAAGTCTACCAAGTTCCTTCTCTCTAGTTCCATTTCCTCCTTACACAGCCCCATTCATGTCTGGTTAATTGTGAAAAACCTCTAAGCGCAAAATTCCGATTGGGACTCCTTCTCCTGTAATTAATTTTTTTGCTGTTTGATGTAAAGGTCCAAACTATAAATTGACAAGAAGCCAGCTGGTACAGTGATGAAATTCAAGGCAATATAACTAATGAAAAAGCCCCAGCTCTGTTGGCTGAACATTTTGATTAGCAGGTTTGTGTATTTTGTTTCTGTAAACTATAATGCATACTAATTTTACCTAGGAATTAATTAAAGTACATCAAAGCCTCCATGCTGTGGATGTTACATAATTTGTTATTGTTCCCCAGTTTACATGTATATAAAAATAATGTATAGTCCTAATGAGAATATAAAAACGTTAGCTCCTACTCCTCTTTACTGTACTAAATACTAACTTTTAAAAGAAAATATCTATATTAAAATGAAATTCTTTGGCTTGTCTCCGGTATTGCAGTGAGTACTTAACTCACCAAAGTGTGAAGCACAGCACAAAGCAATTTTTTAAACCAGGGCCTGTGATTTTTCTTTAAAAAAAAAAAAAAACAAAACTTGCGATCACCGCCCCTGCTCCCTTTGATACTAATCAGTGTGGTTACGGGAAGGGGCCACATCTAATGTTTCTCTTTCATTCTCCACAGCAAGCTCCAGTGCACTGCACCTACAACAGAGTCTCCTTAAATATTTGTTAAGATTTGATGTTTTCCTCTGTAATTATTAAATGTCCAACATAATTTCTCTGGAGGCACAGAAGCAAAATATAGTGATCAGAACCAGAAGATGAGAGAAAGGATGACATGCTGGATGAGGCCAACAAAACAGAACTCAGTGCTCAAGAGAACAGGATTTATCATTACAGTCTATCACAGCCTCCCTTTTGCCTCCAGACTGTGAATGGTATGTAATTCTTTGTTGATATCAAGCGTGCGTGTGTGTGTGTGTGTGTGTGTGTGTGTGTGTGTGTGTGTGTGCATGCCAGTTGTACTCCACCAGTCCACTCTTTTCCATGGTTTCACTTTCCATGGTTTCAGTCAACTGTGGCCTGAAAATATTAAATGGAAAATTCCAGATATAATTCATAAGTTTTAATGCACGCCCTTCAGTGTAGCATGATGAAATCTTGTGATGTCCTCCTGCATCCCAATCCAGATGTGAATCATCACTTTGCCCAGCATCTCTGCACTATCCACTACCTGCTCATCAGTCATTTAATGGCCATCTCAGTTATCAAACAGACTGCCATGGTATTGCTGTGCTTGTGTTCAAGTTAACTTTATGTTATTTTGAATGGCCCCAAAGCACAGGTAGTGATACTGGCATACTGTTATAATAGTTCTATGTTATTATGTATTACTGTTGTTAATCTCTTACTCTGCATAATTTATAAACTTTATTATAGTTACATATGTAAAGGAAAAAAAAACAGTGTATATAGGGTTCAGTAAAACATGAAGTTTCAGGCATCCACTGAAGAACATACCCAGTGGAAAAGGAGAAACCACTGTACACGCACATACACACACACACACAAACTCACACACACAAACTCACACACACACACAAACTCACACACACTCTCACTTTAAATACACACACCTGTACACACTTATATTACAGGCAACAGTCCTGATGAGAATATTAAAAACAAAAAAACAAACTCCTAACTCTCATTCCTCGTAACTGTACCAGGTTTGTCAGAGGTGTCTGAACCAGAGCAACTCCATCTTGAAGAGGGGCTGGGTAAAATAAGCATGAGACCTACTGGGCTGCATTCCCAGACGGTTAGGCATTCTAAGTCACAGAATGAAACAGGAGGTTGGCACAAGGCACAGGCCATAAAGACCTTGCTGATAAAACAGATTGCAGTAAAGAAGCCAGCTAAAACCCACCAAAACCAACATGGTAACGAGAGTGACCTCTGGTCTTTCTCACTGCTCCACTCCAACCAGTGCCATGACAGTTTACAAATGCCATGGCAACATCAGGAAGTTCCCCTCTATGGTCTAAAAGTGGGAGGCATGAATAATCCACCCCTTGTTTAGCATATAATCAAGAAAATAACCATAAAAATGAACAACCAGCAGCCCTGGGGCTGCTCTGTCTATGGAGTAGCCATTCATTCATTCCTCTACTTTCTTAATAAACTTGCTTTCACTTTACTCTATGGACTCTCCCTGAATTCTTTCTTGCCTGAGATCCAAAAACCCTCTCTTAGGGTCTGGATCAGGACCCCTTTCCGGTAACATCTTTCTGGCCACCATGGAAGGATCAATACTAAGGAAACTCCTGACCCAAAGACTAACTTTGGGTAAGTGGTGGGGTCCAGCAACATCTTTCTGGCAGATCATGGAAGAGAAGAAACTAAAGAGACCCCCAACCCAAAGGAAAATCACCTGCATGTACCAATTGGCCAACTTTGGGTACATGGGGTGCATATACCCGAGTGAAGAGTGGGATTGGATTAGAGGCCCAATTTAAGGGAGTCAGAGTCTCTCCTAAGACAGATTTAAAGGCTCCTCTCAGTAAAAGGCAAGGAAGCTTGACTGAACTCGGGTTCGAGGCCCAACTTAGGAAGGTTAGAGTCCTTTATAAGATTTAGGGGGTTAGTGGACCCTCTTAGTAAAGTCCTCGGACAAGAACGGGTTCAGCACTATGGGATGTTAACTGCTATGCTCTTTGGAGTAATCTGCTTTGCAGTCTTTGCTGACAGTTGCGGGTGACAGAATTACACAAGTAAAGGACCATGGGAAATGGGGAGTTTTTTCCTCCCTCAAAGGGGAAATTTGATAATTTTCCTCTTTGTTGCAGCTTGTTAGCCAGGGCTTTGGTGCAGCCAGCCAGGTCACTGGGGCCACTCAGGGCAAGGGAACCCAGAAGCCTGGCATGCCAGCAAAAGGATAAGAATTTCTTACTAGTCAGACTTCTAGGTTCGTTTGTTCTCTCTCTCTCTCTCTTTCTCCCTCTGGGCAAACTGGTTGAATGAATGGTAAAAATCACTGTTTATCTTCTCTGTAAATGTTCGATTAATGGGAAAAAAGGATCCATGAGGCTAATCTTAAGCTGTAGTGAATCTGGTGTGCTTTGTGTGCCTTTCTGTATTGTTTGGTCATAAAGAAGGGTATCTTAGGATAGAACGCTGGCCTAGGACACCATAAGCCTGCTGTTCAAAATGGCCCAGAAAACTGGTCAGTTACAAACTTCGCTGCAGGTCCCTGAAACAAAACTGAATGAAGTTCTCCTCTTCTCTTGTTCTAGATCCTTGGGCGCTTGACCTTTTAACCACATGGCAGTACTTTCTCTTGGTCTCTGCCATCACAATGGCTGCTCAGGTTCAGGGTTCAATTCCTGGCTTAGGAAATGAGTCCTTTCTGGTTTGATATCGGTGTGACATTTGCCATTTTTTAATTCTCTTCCCCTCTAGGAACCATCTTTGGAGTAATCTGCCTTGCAACCAGAATTTGGCTCAAAACAGGTTTTTCTTAGAGCACTAATCGACACTTTAATGAAAAATTGTAAAGGTTATAAAAATTGTAAGGGTTAAAAAAGGTTTATGAGTATCTTACCTTATGGTCAAGCACTAAAATTGGGTAGATATGTCAATGAATTTTATTAAGAATTGGTTTTAACATTAATAGTACACTAATGTAAAGGTGAAATTTGGCTTATTTGGTACAAAAATCATACAGGAAGCACTGTCACATGTGAAACAGTGTCTGGCTTTCTTGGGGCTATATTTGTGTAAATATGTTGTTGGTATGTGTTCCAAAATTATGTAAAACTCCTCTAATTCTAATAGGACTTAGTGTATGTTATTATAATTGTTACATAAAATCATATGCCAGAAAGGTAACCAAATTTGTCAATCATGTTTTTAACTGTGGCTGCCCTAAAAGATTTTGTCATTCACAGAAAATTGTTGTGTTGTTTTGATCCTCTTCAAAAGATTGTTTCATAATCAGTGAAAGGACTTTGATAGTTGCTCTTAAATGCAGGTTTCTGATTACTCTGAATAACTTTGGAATAGAGGAAAAACATTAAGGACTCTCATGAGAGCTGAAATGTTTATGACTATCAAACAGAAACAGGAGTTAACTGCATGGACTAAACTAATGTAAGATTAAAGAAACTTTTTTGACATTTTGCTTAAAAATTGCTGATCATTTGCTTTGTTTTTCAGAGTCAAGGTAACTTCTTTTAACCTACTTGCAGCTTTTAACAATTAAGTAAAGTATACTCCTGTGAACAAAATTTGAAGCATATTTGTTTCTCTCTACTTAATTTCTCCAGAATTTGGAAACTATTTGTGAGTATTCCTTTTTTTTTTTGAGATGGAGTCTTGCTCTGTCACCCAGGCTAGAGGGCAGTGGTGTGATCTCACTCACTGCAACCTCCACCTCCCTGATTCAAGCGATTCTCCTGCCTCCACCTCCTGAGTAGCTGGGATTACAGGTGCCCACCACCACGCTGAGCTAATTGTTGTATTTTTAGTAGAGATGGGGTTTCACCATCTTGGCCAGGCTGGTCTCGAACTCCTGACCTTGTGATTCACCCTCCTCAGCCTCCCAAAGTGTTGGGATTACAGGAGTGAGCCACCACCTCCAGCTGGGTATTCTTAATTTATGGCAATACAGTTATTTGCATAAGTGCAATAAGAATCTGTTTTCTTTTGTAACAGGAAACAATTAGCGAAACTGGTTATTTTACCAAGGCATTGACTGGAATGGTGTGCTTTCCTTTAAGGAACTGAACTTGACTTTAAAGCCAATAAAAGCCTCTTGGGAAAACTGGCCTCATACCTTGTCTACACAGTCTCTGTATAGGGTTCTTGACCAGTGATAAGCAAAGAACGTCACTTTCTGATAAGCCCAGGAGCCCCAAGCTATCTTGTGACTTCAAGAGTAGAGGAATTTATCCAACTCATAGATGTTTGAGGTTACAAACCCATGGCTGGGCTCAACTTAAAAAATAAGTCTTATCTGAGATTCCTTATGCAACAGAATTCCAAAGCCAACTAAAAAGTCTATATCAAAAATAATTATTCTTGCTGTACTTTACACAAATAAACAGGCCAAGCATAATAAGGCAAATCAATCTTACCATAATTTGTCTCTAGTAAAAATGGGAAACTGGAGAGAGAAATTAAATGACAAGAACTATAGTTCGCTTGTTATTATTAATAGATTCTAGTCTCATCAGTTGTTTTTGAGTTTTTTCCTGCAATTTAGGCTGACCCTGCTTACTCCTGTAAACCAACCTGTGATCTCTGGATGCTGCTCAAAAGAAATAAAAAGGATGAGTAATATAAAAATCTGGAGTCAATATTCTAATTCTGGGAACACTGGAACTGGCTAGCAACCCCATAACGGCTTGGTTCCAACAATTGCCCTGTTCATGGAAAGCCTTCTAATTCAGTTTACTTGGGATAATTTTACTTACTTTACTTTACTCTTGTGGAATACATTGCTGTTTTACTCCACGTGTAGGAATGCAGGATAAGCTTACTCAATGTTCTCTTAAACTGGACACTTATTAATCTTCCAGATATCACCTTTTTTTTAGCACTCAAGAGTTATGAATGGCTGTCACATACCAATGCTTTCTGACTGAGCTCCTCTCTACCCTGAATGCAAGAGACTGAAGAGCTCGGTAGGAGCTCGGTAGGAATATCATTGCTCTTATTCAGCCTGAAGAAATTACAGAAGATGGATCTTCATCCCTCTATAACCCTTAAGAGTTCTCTTATAAAATGGAGGGAGAACATATGTCAGAGGTGTTTGAATCAGAGCAACCCCATTTTGAATAGGGACTAGACAAAATAAGACTGAGACCTACTAGGCTGCATTCCCAGATGATTAGGCATTGTAAGTCACAGAATGAGACAGAGGTTGGCACAAGACACAGGTCATAAAGACCTTGCTGATAAAACAGGATGCAGTAAAGAAGCCAGCTAAAACCCACCAAAACCAACATGGCAATTAGAGTGACCTCTGGTCATCCTCACTGCTACACTCCCACCAGCGCCATGACAGTCTACAAATGCCATGGCAACGTCAGGAAGTTACTCTATGTGGTCTAAAAAGAGGAGGCATGAATAATCCACCCCTTGTTTAGCATATAATCAAGAAATAACCATAAAAATGAACAACCAGCAGCCTTTGGGGCTGCTATGTCTACGGAGTAGCCATTCGTTCATTCCTCTACTTTCTTAATAAACTTGCTTTCACTTTACTCTACGGACTCTCTCTGAATTCTTTCTTGCCTAGATCCAAGAACTCTCTCTTGGGGTCTGTACAGGGACCCTTTCCTGGTAACAGAGTCACTGTTTTAAAACAAAATGCTTTGGTCTCGACTTTCTCTCATGTCTTTCTCATGCACACTCCTCCTTTAAAAGATACAAGCCAAAGAATATATTCTAAGCCCCATGTTAAAGTGGTCATATGTTTAACTATAACAGAAGAATACAACTTTAGAACTACTTAAGCGTAACTGTGTATCAGATAACATGCTTAATTGCTTAATATACATCAGCATCATCCCTGTTCTCATAGAACTTACAATTTAATAGGAGAGATTTTACACAACCATAAAATATCCATTTCCTTAACATGATGGGGGGTGCTGGACAAGAGAGATCAAAAGAAGGCTTAAAGGATCTGTAAAAGTTAAAGAAAGTAGTAGGAGAGTGTGAAAGGAAAATAAATCCTGGGGCCCCAGAATCACTAAGCTAAAGGGAAAAGACAAGCTGGGAACCGCTTCTATTCAAAGTTACCCCTCTGCTCACTGAGGTAAATGCATATCTGATTGCCTCCCTTGGAGAGGCTAATCAGAAACTCAATGCAACCATTTTTCTCTCATCTACCTATGATCTGGAAGCCCCCTCCCCACTTCCAGTTGTCCCACCTGTCCTTCAAGTTGTCCTGCTGTTTTGGACTGAACCAATGTTCATCTTACATATAACTGATGTGTCATGTCTCCCTAAAATGTATAAAACAAAACTGCTCTGACCACCCTGGACACATGTCATCAGGACCTCCTGAGGCTGTGTCCGGGCACACATCTTCAACCTTGGCAAAATAAACTTTCTAAATGAACTGAGACCTGTCTTAGATATTCAGGGTTCACAGTGATATGAGACAAATGCTCCTGTTCCATCTAATCATGCCATGGTGACAAATATCCATACGCCCAATTCTAGAAGAGCTGAAAGGGGCCAGGAATGTGGTGCTGAATGTTAGAACTAGGGAAGCATGCTGGGTCCATACCCTCACTCTACCCCTGCTCTCCCAGACCTCCTCCTGATAAATTATGTATAACATCTTGAAACAACAGCCGAATGAGCCATGGGCACTTGGAAAACAATTTTCAACTTGAACTTTGGTTGATCTGGCCAAACCCATCAATCCTTTGTGTTATCTACATGATTACAATTGCTTTGGGTGATTAAGTTCTCATCAATAAGGCAAAGACAGGATAGTGGGTGAACTAAATTCTTAGGTCCAATGTTAAGAAGGTCATCAAAATAGACCAGGCGTGGTGGCTCACGCCTGTAATCCCTACACTTTGGGAGGCCGAAGCGGGTGGATTACCTGAGGTCAGGAGCTCAAGACCAGCCTGGCCAGTGTGGTGAAATCCTGTCTCTACTAAAAATACAAAAATTAGCTGAGTGCAGTGGCAGGCACCTGTAATCCCAGCTACTCAGGAGGCTGAGGCAGGAAAATTGCTCGAACCTGAGAGGTGGAGGTTGCAGTGAGCTGAGATTGTGCCACTGCACTCCAGCCTGGGAGACAGAGCAAGGCTCTATCTTATAAAAAAAGAAAAAAGAAAAAAAAAAAAAGAAGGCTGTCAAAATAAACAAACAAAAAATAATTTTCATCAGCAATGTCCATAAGTGCAAAATCAGATTTCTATATTCCGCATAAATGTGGCAGAATGAATATAAACACACTTATAAACCAGTTTTATTTGAAATGCTAAAGACTTATTAGCATTACTATATTGAACGGTAATTATACATCTCTTAATTCCTTTTTTTAAAATTGAGAAAATGGAAGATGATTTTAAATAAATGAAATGTAAAATAATCACAATATTAAAATAAAAGCAAAATCATTTATTGAGAGCCTCCTATATACACGGGCTTTGTGCTACAATTATTAACAGTTACTTCAAAAAATAATCTTCACAAAAACCCTTCAATATGGGAGGGAACATGATTTCTGTTTTCAGATAATAGATCAGAAAAGTAATGTGACTTTCTAAGGTTATACAGGTATGAAGTATCAAGACTAGTATTCGAACTTAGATGTCTCTGTGTACGTTTCATTGTATCTGGCACTAAGTACATGATTTGCACAACATTAACTAGAAATCTATTATGAATGTACAGGCATTAGGGAAGGTAATGAAAGAGCTATAAAAAGATGTGCAAGAGTGTACTTCCAATTCCACTATCAAGTGTACAAATGAAGTCTATTTATCACTGACCTCTGCTTTCTTTGTACCTTGCACATCCTGCTACTGCTGGTGTTAGGATTCCACGTTGTAGCTGTTTGGTCTCCTGAGAGTTTTTTTTTTTAAACTCCTGCAAAAAGGCTTTCGTGTTCTCCTGTGCGTCCACTTGTACTCGGATATATATTTTTTTCTTTACTAATGAAAGTATTTAAATAGCGTTATGCTGTGTTTTGTATGTGTGTGTTTGTATTGTTTTTGCCGATCTTTCTATTAGACTGGGGACAGATATCCTATATTTTCATCTATTATTTCCACTACAGGAAGCATTCAGTATACACTCAAAGATTTATTAAATAAATGTTGAAAGGAAAAAAAATAAAGTAAATGATGTCTGCTTGCATTAGTAGACTATGTATTCCTTATGGAAAATGTCTTTTTTTTTTTTTTGAATACCCAGTTGAAGTATAGAGACAGATAAAAAAGTGTCTAACAAATGTTTCTTTACAGATGCAAAATGGGTTTCTATGAGAGCCATAAGAAAAAAAAAAAACACAGACAGAAAGTACAACGGGGTAGAAAGAGGGTGGATAAAGAGGAACATATCTATACCATCAGGGAGAGAAATATTTAAATCAGAAGAGAACAGATAAAGCACTTCAGTTGTCTGTTTATCAGAGGTTAGGTTTCCTTTTCTGAATGCCACACTAATAGGAGACACAATTTCAAATGTTCACGTTGCTGTTCATACTTTGACCTATATGCCATTTTTTGGCACATTTTTAAATTTAAAATAAATAATAAAAATATAATAAGACGAGGATAAGACAATGAACAAAGCAAATGAGACTAAATCGAGAATGAGCGTTATACTTTTGCACACAATGTTGTAAGAACCAGATATTATTTTCTTAATACAAATTTTCATAGCATTTCACCATTCATTTTGAAGCCATTCTGATGTTGCATGAAACAGGAGACTCAAAATACTCTACTGGGAGAAAATTAGCTACACAAAGGAAATGGGTGGGGGGGGAAGGTTATTTTACAAAATTCAAACTGAATTCAGATTTTTTGCAAGTTAAGTTAAAAATGACTCAGAAAATAATTTGCTAATGGAGAACCTTGTAAAAATGTATAAATGTTTTGCATGTGAATAAGGCACCAACTGAAAGATTCCACACCATTTTAAGTAGTAGAAAATAAGGCAGAAAAACGGGATATGAAAGCAAGGAATAAATTAGCCGACTATGAAATTGATTCTACACATGTGGCTTTGTGGCTATTGCAACTTTAGGTTTAGACTCAAAAGTTTAGTAGTGAAGACAGACTGTGCTACTTTGTTTGCCTATGATTAGGATATGCTACCGCTAAGTCAGAGTTCCTGTGGTCACAGCAAACACACATAGTGACAGAGGTTAACAAACTTCCCTAGTCAATTACTCTTTAAGAGCTAAGAACAGACATTTAAAAGGGAAGCACACGGCCACAGGGGAAAAAAATAAAAAAGATTAGTAAGAATGTGTTTCCTTAAATACTCAGAATTTGATAACTGACATCGGTTTAATTGAATACTGGTATCATTCCAGGCTGGTGGAGTGTTTCTGTAAGAATCCAAGGCTTGTTCAAGGCACAGCCGGCTGCTGCTTTTCTAGGTTTCCATCTCCCACAGCCTTTCTTCTGTAGTCAGAGCTCTAACTCTCCAAGTAGAGAGACTTATCTATCTGCTTATAACTTAATCAAAGAGCCTGTATTGGTTTGCCTTTGGATGATGCTTCTATTGCTCCAGGTTCCTGCCAACAGCTAGTTAGCCTTGTCTGCTTCCCTGCTATCAGCTCTTGCTTCCTCTCAGGCCACTGGTGCCAAAGAAAGGAGAAAAAAGTTCCATAGCAGCATGACAGCTGGTGGGAAACACTGTGAACTTCTTCCCACAATAAGAAGAAAAGGTTCTCAGTGTTTGTACTTGCTTGCTTCAGCCCTCTCCCTTTGCTCTGGGTAATGCTGATTTTGATTTTTGAAAAATGTGACTATAAAGTTATGAATTGGGCTATCAAATGGCTTTGAAGGTAATAAAAGGGAGAATTCAAACATATACAGGTTGAACATACATAAACAAACAATCTTAGTGTCTTTACGATAATGGCACTTAAACACAAATCTTTTGTCACAACATACAAACTACCACCCTCCATATAGGTAAACCATAAACTCTTCCATATGGCTAACTCATTCTTTGTACATCTACAGGAGACAAAGCTCTAAATGACAGAACTAGTATAGCAAAGGAAAGAACACAGACGTGAAGCAATATAGTTAGTAACTTAATGGGTGCTGCATTTAACTTTTGTCATATCAACAGTTTCATTACTTAAATTATGCCATTTGGAGGCGCTCATCTCTACTATTCACACCCAGCTGAGTAAAGTTTCTTTGCTATCTTTTGTACTTTATCTCCCAATATGCAGACCCTGCTTCAAAGAGCCAGATGACATGTAATAATCTGATCAGGACCCAGGTTTCCTGCTTCTAAGCCTTCTCTCCAGTTAATTCTTTGACTTGCAAAGCCTGATTTTGCCTACAGAAATTCTGCCCATTCTTTATTAACCAAGTTAAATATCCCCTCCTCTGACTGAGACGTATCTTTCCTTCAGTCAGAAAAGCGTAATTTTTTTAGCTGGATAAACTGCTTTCTAGAGAATAGACATTTCCTAACATCCCTTTATAGCTCCTTGTCTTCTTCAACGACACACAAACAGGGTTGTTATGTGAAAATTATTTCAAAGGAGCTAAGTCCAATACAAATAGTCTCTTTTTGCTCCTCTTCTTCCTTGTGGTTTAGAACTTTGATCTGGACTATGTAGGAAGGACATTTCAGTTTTGTGCCTTACTTTGTACAGTGAGATGTTTTGTACATGTAGATAAATTCTATTTAACGTAATTGTACCTAAACTTGTAAATTTCCAATCTTCCAGTAAGAAACCTGGGTAGTGCAGAAGGAGACTTAAAACAAAATATGCTATTATCACAGATCAAATATCTTACATATTTAATGTTCACTTAATGTCAAATAAACATAATATATTCAACTTTAAACTATATAAACAAAGCTATTCACAGATTAATGAAATTGCTCACCTAGAGAGTAAAAAAAAATCCAAGAGAATTTAATTACCCTAAAAAGATTAAAATAAGAATCCAGAATTACGGCACAACAGTTATTGGAGTCCCTCATAAACTGGCACATGAATGTATAAAAAGGAAACTTTAACAAAGTTTTCCTTCTTGAAACTTTACAAAGAATCATTAAATGTGTCAGGTATTTGGGGGTAACGAGAAACTTTTAACACTCCAAGTGACAGATGTCAAGACTCATGAATATCTAAATATTCATAACTCAGGAGACATTCTAGACTACCATCCAGGAATATATACATACTTACTTTAATGTTCTTCCTGAGACCCATTAAAGAAATACTTTTTAGGAATGGTGGGAGCACAGGGTATAAACATCAAGAAGGTAAACCCTGTGAAATGATTTATTTAATTACAAACTATATTGCAGTTTTACGCTTTCAAATAATTGTCTGAATATAACTTAGTCCAGTCTCCAGTTAAATAAAGAATTTCTCCTATAGAATTTTTTAAAAGGCAAAATGATGTGTCATACAGTGGATGAAGCATGGAATATGGATACAAAGGACATAAATTTTAGGACTTAACTTAAAATTTGTAATATGTCACTTACAATGTGTAACCTCCTGCTGTGTAACCTTTTGTTTATCGAACATTTATTAAATAAAAAGCATCAACATAAACTCTTAACATAATTAAATATTTTCTTACAAATGCCCAGTAAAATAAGTACCATTATAATCCCCTTTCTTAAACGATGAAGTTGAGGCACAGAAAAATTGAGTAACAAGTCAAAAATGATACAGCTAGGAAGCTAAGCAGCCAGGATCAGAATGTAGACAAACTAGCTCCAAACCTGAACTTTTAACCATTAATTTTTGCTGTCCCAAAATAAAAATTATAAAAAAGATACCGACCTTGCACATTGTTTGTAAAAAGTGACATTATGCATGCAAAAATGCTGCATAAACTGCAAAAGTCTAAACAAATGCAACAGACATATAAAATTATGTGGAAGTGTATATGGGGAAAAGGTCACGAAGAATAAGGATACTGTGACTTAGCTACGGGCTGGATGTTAAAAATAAACAAATAAAAGGAACAACTAAGATGATTCCCAGATTTCAATGGTTAATTACCAGAATAATGAGGATAAAGAAGAAAGAAGAGGAAGAGGGAAGGAGGAAGGAAAAGAAGAAGAAAGAAAGGAGAAGGGAGAAGGACAAAAAGAAAGAAGAAGAAAGGGTATCAAGATTTATAGGGAGGATGACTTCAGTTTTGGATTTAGTGACTTAAAGGAGGCAGCAAGATAACCAGGTAGAGATCTCAGGCAGCTTCAAAATTTATGTTTGTAATTCAGAACAAAAGGTTGGATTTGGAGATAATGATATAGGAGTTATTTACATTAAAGAAATGGTCGAAGCATAAAAGTAGATGAGCTTTCTGAGAGAGGTAGGGGAGCAATAAAAGAGAACCAGCAGAACACCTGAGAAAGATGTATTAATACATTACAGAAGAAACTGAGGAGAAGGAGTCTGTGAAGGAGACAGGAGAATCATAACATAACAAAGAAGAAAGAGAAGGAGAACCTGAGGAGTCAAACTGAACCAAGAGGTCAAAGGAGTTCAGGTAGTGGGTGCAGAGATCTGCAAGTCAACGATGATCTTGGAAACCAAAGTTCGTGAATTGTGAGATGGCATCAGGGAAAGTGCAAGAGTTTGAGAGGTGGGTAGAGTATGAGGAAGCAGGATCAGCACACATAACTATATAATGAAGTTTGGCAAATAAGAGAAAAAATGATAAAATAGTAATGAGCTTTACGGGTTGGTAACCTATTTCTCAATTTGTAAAGTATGTATTTTAAGTCAATGTGTGTGTGTGTGTGTGTGTGTGTGTGTGTGTGTGTGTGTGTGTGTTGATAGTTTCTCAGGTTCATTTCCTAGTTCTTTTATTATAATTACCAAAATAATTAAAACAAATGAATATTAAAATCATGGTTAAAAAGAACCATGTTCAGTCCAATGCTTACTGCTGATATTGCATATTTTAGCCACCCTAAAAAAGAAGACATTTACTGTTTTATTTAATTACAATTTAAAAACAAAAACAACTTAGGTATCACATATATATCATCTATCTATCTATGTATCTATCTATGTATCTATCTATCTATCTATCTATCTATCCATCTATCTCATCAAGCTGCAAAGGAAATTCTGGTTGTTATAAAATATTTTTTGCTATGGGTCAGAAAATAGCAAAATGTCTGCTAATTAGCAAAATTCAAAAATTCAGTTTTCTAACTGTAAGTCCTAATAATTATATCAGCTTCTTACAATTGATCTTTCCAAGACAAAACAAGATAGCAGTTATGAAAATATTTGTGACTTATGAGGAAACAAGTCTTGTGTGTACCCAAGGTAATGATTTTAGGAAACAAAACCACGCTTAAATATGCAGATTTCAATATATTAAATGTTAATATGTATAATGATTATTTTCTTCACTAAAAAATAATTTTCATTATATCCATATAGTAATATCTCTATATTAGACCTTTCTATAATTTAAACATGTGACCTTGAAGTGAACTGATTAAAATGAACAGATGTCCTTGTCTTTTACTCAAAAAATGATGGGTGTCTGTAGGAAAGAAAATTAGAATTTAAAAGTATCAGCTCTTTATCTTAAGCTGTCTGGCCTTTGATGTTATATTTGCTCAGGCAACTCTTGCCCTCATTTAGTTGGGGGCAGCATATACTGGCAAGAGAAGGAGAAAAAGCAAGGAAGAATAAAGGAATTGGAAGTAGGCTGGCAGTCACAGAAAACTTTTTTTTCATTTTCAAAACAGTAAAACATATCTTAACTTTTAGCTACTTGAGAAGTATTTTCAAGAGAATAAGTATTCTCAATGCCAACGTAAGGAACAATATGAGGACAAAGTCTTTATTTTACAAAGTGGAACGTTTAGTAAAATGCTAATGCCTAGGCTGGGACTAAAATCTTACCCTTCTGCCCTAAAAGAAGAATTTACACATCAAACTAGAAAACTGAAACAATTATCATTAAGGTACTATTTTGAGGTAATCAGACTCTAGTGGGCAACCCTGGTGTAGAAGGCCCAGAAATGACAATATGAATAATGCAGTGTTGCTCAATTCTTTTTTCATTACGTATCCTCCCTACCTACTACTCCCTCACTTACCCTGCAGAAGCCTCTTCAGCCATTTTTTTCCAAATTGTATACCCACCCCATGAAGTTTTGATGCTCCAAATACTACTGCCTATCTGTTTATATGCTGCGGCACTCTGGAGAGCCACACACTATTGTATCTAAGGTTTTATTTGTTCTACCAGAAAAATCAATTTTTGCCCCTATTGGGGTTGATATCACCCCGCTGAGAATGCACAGATGACATACACCTGAAGATAGCCACGTTGCTGGAATTGGGTTTATACACTCTGCTTTATGCATAGAGGAGGTGTTCTGCCTGCATCAAGTAATCAAGTAATTGTTTGATTATACCTCTTCAAAAAGAATACAAAAGGAGTACACCATCAAACTCTCTTTAGAAGCTATCAGAAAAGCCTGCTCCAAAAATATTTGGAATGACTAATGAATCAATAAAACAGTAGCTTTCCAATGTTGCAAGCAAAATAACATGTTCAACTTTTCATTTACTCTACTAGTATCTATTTGGCCTCATTTATAGTACAGTCCACACACAAAGGATTTTAAAATACCCTAATTAAAAGAAAGAAACAAAGAGAGAGATCCTTATATGTTCACATAGCTTTCATGAGAGTCTTGCTTTAATAAATAAAATGTCTTCTAAAAAGTCAATAAATGGATTTCTCAGAATGCACCAGGCTTACGAATGGTTTATTTGCTCAACACATAATAATTAAGTTCTCATCATACCACAGCTTTACAGTCTATAGGTAACTAAAAAATAAGCTGATCTAAAAAAATATTTTAAGTGCACAGCATTTCTACATTATAACAAAAAGGTAAATACAATTTAAAATGTGGAGAAAGTCGTAGCACTTTAAAATAACATTTTTAATCACATAGATCAGATAATGTTTCTTACTAAACTATAAAAACCATATTGGAATAATCTAAGATATCTGACTGTCTTCTTGTTTATAGAAAGTTGATAATACAGCTGACTACTATGCTGGGAGGGAAAGGCTATAAAAATAACTCAGTGTAACAATTCCATAATAAATTTATCAATTTGTTATCAAGTATACCATGAAAATTTTATCTATGACCCATATAAAATAAAAACATAATGTATAAAAGATTAAAGTTCTGAAAAGGTATGAATTACCTAGGTTTTCAAACTTATCTTTGTCATTTCATCTTTTCATCTCCACATGGTCATCTCTGCGTATTTCAAAGTGGTATCTCTGAATGATGGTTTTGTGTGTGTTGGTGAAGCTCAAGCACCTATCACATTTGGCTTTATTAAATTTAACTTGGAAGAGTCTATTAGACAATTGTGTGCGAACAAAGTTGAAAAGCTGTTTCTGGGTTATTTCTCTTATGCTATAAAATTCCTTCATAAAAACTGAAATTAGGCTTATATTTTTAAGCTTAATAGTACAATCTTTTTTGCTAATTGTAGATGTATTTCCTAAGTGTATTTTTAGAGGAAAGACAAGTATTACAGGCATTTCTACAGAACTATTTATGGTTTTAAAAGTTATAGTATTATATTTTCTCATTTATAACTTACACTTCTATGGGTACAACTTACTTTAAGACACATAGTTATATAAAATGTTTTTTACAAATGATAAATCAGGTGGTAATTTTTGCTGTATTACAAAATTCCTTTAAAAATAAACACATTTTTCAACTGCACCTATTATTACTGTTTACAAACACCAAATTAAAAAAAATTACAGATGATAACGTATAAAGTGTTACACCTATACTACCTTATATTTTTAAAATTGCTTAAATCAAGTAGCTGTGTCAGTTTTGAGTTGTGAAATATAATGCAGAAGTTGATTCAAACCTGTACAGTCAAAGAAACACAACTCTTGTCTCATAGACTAAAACAACTTTCCAGTATTTGATTACCTAGAATATGAATATGCAGTAAAAATAATTTACCTGAAATAATGTAATAGTATTTTATTTTGTACATGATAAGTTAGGCAGAGTTAATGAATATCTCTTTTATTTGAGTCAACAGAGGGATAGAAACTTTATTTCCCTCGTAATCTTTAGCAAGACCTTATTTAAAAAAAAAAAAAATGAAGTGGATGATTTCAAACTGCTCCAGAGTGGCGGTATATAAAATTTACTGACTGATGTGACAAGTGTGGGAAGAATTTAGACCTACAACTTTAAACCAATATGAAAAAATTCTGGTGGCAAAAGGTCTTTCATTTCTGTATTTAGTTTGAGGTGACAGCCCCTTGAAATCCATCTTTTACACTGTCAATCAAGTAACATATCTAAACTGTGGATGTGGCCATGCCAATCTCCTGCAAAACCCTTCAAAAGCCCTCTGCTACCTGGCCTCTGCTTCTAGGTTCAGCCTTCTCTCTCATCACTCATGATCTAAATTAGTATGGTCCTCATTCTGTTTCACCTTCTTAGCTTTGTGTAGCCACCATTCCAATGACGGGACTACACAGAGGATCAGGATGGAGGTGAAAGGGATACTTTAAACTTAATCTCTTCTTCCAAAGCAGGCCTTTCTTCATGGCCTGCAACTTCCTTGCCTAAATATTGGTTTCATGATCTTTCTTGAAGTACTCACGGTGCTTTATGCAGATCCTGAAGGTGAAATTTATTACCTAACACACTTGCACCTGCCTTTCTTTGTTTCCTCTCTGGAGAGTGAGCTCCTTGAGTTAAGACTAAGTGTTCTCTTTTGTTACCCAGTTCCTGGGATAGCGCCCGGCTCAGCAGTAGGTGCCAAATTAGTGCAGAATGAAGAAATAACTATCACAAGTAAACAAAGAGGACCATTAAGTAATTTGTAACATTGGTTTATAATTTGGAAACAAACTACTTTCTCCCTTGATTTGTTTGACAGACCACAGTACAATACAAAATTTGATCTGTTGTTTTCCTCTTTGTTGCATCTCCTCTGGATGAATGACTGTAGTTAGAGCTGCACCAACACCACTACCAACATTACCATTCATTTCGGGCAAAATAATACTACTGTCTTATATAGGGTAGTGATGCAGAACCTACATTTTGGAGACAGACCAGCTGGGTTCAAATTCTAGCTCCTTTATAAATCTGAAAGCCACTTAACCTTACATTTCCCTAGGTGTGAAGAGAAGGGAATCATATCTACCTCTCAGGAGTATGACAAAGTTTTAAATGAGATTATATGTAAAGCACTCAGTGCACTGCCTTGCTCTGAGTAAATTTTCAAGAAATTATAGCCATTTTTAGAGTAGTAGGGTGCTAAAAGACTGTCAAGTTGAGACAAGTCATCTAAATAATCTGTATCCCCTCAACCTCTCAAAGAAAATATATCGCCAAAGAGAAGCCTATGTCTCTCTTAATGAGAAGAAAAAATGAAAACTAACTGTATTTTCCAAGCAACTGAGAGATTCTCTTTACTATTTTGAGATAGTATGTATAGGTCACTTTCATCTTTTTTTTTTAATGGGAGGGGGCCAAGTTGGGATGGAGAAGTAAGGACTCAGGTAATAATCTAAAATTTTAGAGGCAGAGAAATTCATCTTTTAAACTCCTAGTCTCCTATTGTTGAGTTGTTCAGTAGAAACGTTGCCAGAGCAAGATATCTGTGTTTACAGCACTCATCACTACATTCTATGAGATGACAGCCATATAGCTCACCAGTTTCACAATACATCTCACATTTTTCAGCCTATGGATCCTTCCAGCCTGCATGAATAACACTGACAGAGTCTGGTATTCAGTCTTTGTGCTAAAATGAAGCCTCTGATCAATTCTTTTCGGAAAGAAGATCTGTAGGTTTTCTGGTAACCTCTAGAAACTTACAGAAAGTGTGCTAAGTGGCTGTGAGCCAAATAACAAGCATTACTAATATAGCAAAATTAGAAAGGCAAGAATTAGTGAAGGTGAGAGATGATTTAAGAACTTAACAACACGGCAGAAATACTGTGAAGAAAACCCCTACCATGGTACTCTGTAGAGTGATGTCAGGAAAGGGGAGGGCTATTCATTTGTTTGCATGTCCAACGATAAAGTGAGGCTCTCGCTCAGGTGGGTCTTTGGGATCAAATCGAGGGAAGGCTTAATTGAAGATGTAACACCAAATTACAGACTCAAGGCTAGAATTAATGCCCATTGTATATTAATTTATCTTTATTCCTAGAGTAGCAATCTATTCCCCTGCACCAGCCCTTAAAGGTGACCTATCCAGTTCCCTGTATTTAAGGGAATCTTTTGTGAGTCACTGGGGCTCATGGTTAGAAAATGAAACTTTGAAGTGCTTATAAAATGCTAGGTAATTAAGTAATAAATAAGGCTTGATAAAAATTTATATATTTCTATATAATGTTAAAGTAAACCATACCTCCATTCTGCAAACTCAATTGTCTATAACCTAACAATGGAGCTGGAGAGGTTTAGATGCTATAGGTATCCTTCTAAGCCAGAGTTGTGTGGATAATGAATACATTCAGGGAGGGAGAGATGGAGAAAGGGAGGGAGGGAGGGAGGGAATGAGGGAGGGAGGGAGGAAGGAAGGAAGGAAGAAAGGAAGGAATGAAGAAGGAAGGAAGGAAGGAAGGAAGGAAGAAAGGAAGGAAGGAAGGAAGGATTGTTATGGTTTAAATGACAATATCCCCTCTAAAATTCCTGTAGAAATTTAATCACCAATGGAACAGCATTAAGAGATGTGACCTCTGGGAGGTGATTAAGTCATAACGGCTCTTACATCACAAATGGAACTAACACCTTTATAAAAGGGCTCCACATTTAAAGGAACATTTTCCTGCACCTCTGTGCATTTCTCCATGTGATACAATGTCCATCCTCACATGGACATTGCCTCAGAGGCATGATAACAGAGGTGGACCTAGCTTAGATGGATGAAAAACAGAGAATATCTGCACCTGGTCACACCTGGGCACCGCAGTGGGTGTATTCCTATGGCTCCCACTCCATCTTTAAAAGGGCCTCAACTGGATACAGCCCAACTGAGGAGAAATTCAAAAGGAGTCAATACCACAGCCACTGATAATCACAAATATCCCAAAGGAAGAAATGTAGCAGTATTTCCGGGGCATCCTATCCTGAGACCAAGACTGAAAGAATTAGAGATAGTTAGGTTCAGTTGCTTCTTTTTTTCCTCTCCAGAATATTAGTATAATCTTTTTATATTTGTAAAAGATTTTCTGTATTCAGTTTGGTAAATGTGGGTGGGTAGAAAAAAATGTGGGTAAGTTACATAAGCAATGTTCTCTAAAGTGACTCTTCTCAAAGGTTAGGATCATCAGGAAGGATCTGAGATGAAATTGTTCTTGTGAAAGCAAACCTGGCAGGAGTTTTTCCAGTAGTGGGCATTTAAGTCACCTGGGAAAGAGGGCTAAAGACATTCTCTTGCCTGGCTTCCAGTGATTCCGGCACAGTCCAGGTCAATCTGTCTCTCTCAACTTTCATTTTTGCATGTTCTTCCATCAGTGGATCTCTATGTTATACTTCCACAAATTAAAATCATTTGGTGTGATTTTTCAAAACAACTACTGCCAGAGCCTTACACTCAGCGATTCTGTCTCAAATGGTTGGGGTCAGGCTCTTGGGCTTCAATACGTTAAAGCTCCCCAGGTAATTATAGCAGCACTTCCTTAACTCCTAGTGCAATGTCATGCTCATGGTAGGTTCTCATTAAATGCCAGCTAACCCTGGTTAACAGTGTGCTGTGAATCAAATCAGGGCTATTGCTTTTAAGTCTGTGCCATTTGGAATATATGCTATTTGTATCTCTGAGCATTTTAACAGAACTTCAAGCCATTTACAACTGCTCATATTTAGAATTTTGCAGTTTTTCACAGCTCAGTTTTATAGACTTCTATGAGTCATGTTACATTCGGTAAACTTGCCTCAACAAGCTAAAAGAAAATGCCAAAATATAGCACTCCCACTGTTCAGGAGAGTGTATTTTGTCTTTCTGTAACTGCCTCAATTCCAGCACTTAGCAGGAAGACATTTAAATCTTTATTGTATTCCTATCTATCAGAAAAATAGAAGAATTTACAAGTTTGACACTAAACAACCACAGATGGAAGATTTGAAGTAAGATCACACGTTTTATACTGAAGTCTAACGTAGCAATCAACAAACGCAGACTGACACTTAGGACAAAATCCATCTGACTTCCCCTGTGGCTTTGGGGAGGATGGAACATATTCATTAAAGAATGTCCTACAGAATTTTCAAATGTCAAAATACAATATAATTATATTGAGAAAATCCTTTAAATTTAGTAATGGAAATTTCATAATACTGCTGAGAGAGAAAATTGCCAGTTGGTAATTATGCCTCTTTCTCCACAGGTATCACTCATTACAGAAACTAGAATAACATCATGATAATAAGAGTGCTAAACAAGAAAGCAGGAAAAACATATGTACACGTATCAGATGACCTACATTATAAACAAAAAATACTTTGTTCTCTATTGCCATGATTTTTGTTTGTATATAAATCTATTTACATACATTTTGTATATATCTGTATACAAATCTATTTATATGCAAACAATATAAGAAAGGCAGAAAGGCTTCTGATTTAAACTTTATTTACTGATGAAAATATATTTTAGAAAGCTTCTCAATAATACCCAGCAGCAGCCCCATTCGGGTTTGCTTCATTTCTTACGGGAAATCCAAGTTCAGCCTCCTGGCCAGGCACTGAGAGTTGAACTCACCACATACCACAATCTGAACTTTTCCCCCAAAATCCTCTTGCTATGCTCACTACAATTTCTGTTCTAAAACAGGAGAACTTTCCTATATCTTTTACGACCTCTTAAAATTCTCTCTTCTCTTCCTAGCCTTAAGAATCACCTGGGAATCATTTTAAGATTCTTTTTCAATGCCCCAGCCCTAGCCAAGACCAATTAAATCACAATTTCTAGGTATTTGTCAAAGACATCAGCGGTTTTGAAACTCCCCAGGTGATTCCAATATACAGACCATTTTGAGAACCAGTTGTCTGTTGCTTCTTTAATATGTTAGTTATTTGCTAGTACTTTCAAAATCCTTCCTTTTTTTTGACAGGTGCCTGACAAAACTACAATCCTTGATCAACACTAGCCCTCTAGGAAAAAAGGCACACAACCAAGAGGCTGGATCAATTTGTACTCCTGATTACAAATATCTAACGAACATGCAATATTACCTGGACACCCTACTATAGTTCTCTACTATTTTCACTCCTAGAAATGTCTATCTCATACCTTCTATTCTTTTTTCAAACATCTTATTCCTTCCTCCTTTTGCTCTCAAATGATAACCCACTGAGAATATAAAAGTTATCAAACATGAACTTTTTCATCTTCACAAAACCCCACTTACAACCAACCTGCACCTGTATTTTCGTCTTTTTTCTGGGGAGAAGGAGGACTTCTGTATAAACATTTACCTCTCCACTTGTGCTTTGGAACTACAGTTCTCCTTTAGGCAGCCCCTTTCCCTTCTACATTGATCTTGCTCTCACCACGGAATCATTCCCTTTGAATAGGCCTTTTCTGAACACAAACATGTTCTTATATTTCATAGGAAAACAAACCTCTCTTGATCCCCATCCCAGTCCAACTGCCATCTTATTTATCTGCTGCCTTTATTAGACAAACACCTCAAAAGAGCTGTTTGCAAAAGCATTACTTGACTTTCACTTTTAAACCCACTCCATTCTGGCTCTCACGCTCATCATCCCCTCAGAATCATGCTTGTCTAGTTCACCACTGGCAACTTATTTGTCCTCATTTCATTCAGCTGTTTAGCATCATTCAACATGGATGGCCATCTCTTCTTTTTTCAAATACTATATTTTGGTTTTCAAGGTGTTGAAATCTCAGGATATTTCTTCTTTTTTCCCTATCATTCCTTCTCAGTCTGCTTTTATGCCTTCTCTTTGTTGAGATATCAGCGTTCCTCTGGGATCCTGGACTTTCTTTTCTTCCTGGTTCATGGTTCTCAATTCCAGGAGCTGACCTCATTAGTATCACGGCTGTAGCAAAATTCATATGTTGAGAAATACCAATTGTATTTATCCAGTTTTCTTGAGTTCAAACTGTTTACCACTTCATTTGAGTATTTCAAAGAAACACGAAGATAACATACCTAAAACTAAACTCCTCACCTTCACTTCTAACCTGATTCTAGCCTTATTTATCTCATACACAGTGGTACCAACAGGTAATGGCTGCTTAAGCCAAAAACCTGAAGTCATTATTTGATTCCTCTATTTGTCTTATGGCTAAAGACTATTACTAAGGCTTCTTGATTAAGTCTACCTCCAAAATTATAACTTGACTCTTTTTGCCTCTTTCTATCTCCACTGCTATCATTGTCACTCTTTTGACTACTTCAACAACCTCCTGAGTGGTATCCCTACATTCACTCTTGCCCTAGTCAATCCTTAAAAAGCAACAAAGGTTATCTTTGCCAAACAGATTGCACCTTTGTATGACTCTCTTTAAAATGCATCTGAAGTTATAATGCAATGTCCACTTCTTTACCAAGACTTATAATGACCTTTATGATCTAACTCCTGTCTGCCTCTCCTATTTCTTGAGTACAAAGTTATAGTGACACTAGTCTCCTTTCATTTCCTTGAATTCCCCAAGCATTTTCCCACCTCTGGGCTTTTGAACACTCTGTAACCTCTCTTTAGAGAGTGTTTTTCTGTGATCTTTACAAAGTATGTTTCAAATATTTAAAGATCTAGCTTACAGCCATCTTTGAATTCTCAATTTTTTTTTTTTTTTTTTTTTTTTTTGAGATGGAGTCTCACTCTGGCACCCAGGCTGGAGTGCAGCGGCACGATCTGGTCTCACTGCAACCTCTGCCTCCCAGGTTCAAGTGATTCTACTGCCTCAGCCTCCCAAGTAGCTGAGACTACAGGTGCATGCCAACATGCACGGCTAATTTTTGTATTTTTAGTAGAGACAGGGTTTCATCACGCTGGCCAGGTTGGTCACCAACTTCTGACATCATGTGATCCACCGGCCTCAGCCTGCCAAAATTGTATTCTCAATTTTAACAATGTTTTTGTTTTCTTTGTGTCACCTATCATTTGCATTTTTTTTTCACCATTTCTCTCTGTTGCCCTTAACAGAAATTAAGCTTCCTGAGGAAAGAGGCTTTATTTATCCTGACCACTTTGCATGTCAAGCATTTAGTAGAGTAACTGAAACAATTCCTAGTACGGAATGTGTACTTAGTAACTACCTGAGTTAAATGAATGAGTGAATGAAAGCAAGCATTCCAAAAGTTCCCAAATGCTTTAAGGACTGTTCTTAAAAGGCTGACTTAAGGGAGGAAAAAGACTTAAAAAATATTGTGTGTCTATATCTGTGTTAGACACGAATGTGTGTGTGTATATATGTATATATATATATATATGTGCATGTGAGTATATGTGAAGACATGTATGAGTATGTATGTGTGTGTATATATACATATATAAACGGAGAGTAGCATTTATACACAGACTGTGAGCTAAATGGAGAGATTACATGTATACACAGATTGTGAGCTATCTAGGAGAAACTATTGACTATTAAAATGCCATAAACATTCCAGCTACCGCCCCCAAAATATGAATTGACATTTTAAAGATCTAAAAAAAATACCGAAGTAATTGCATGTGACCAATATTAGAAAAGAGCTATACTTAACATGTTACTTCAATTCACTAGTGACACAACTGTTTTATGGAACATTTATATTTATATGATAAAAATTTAATTTTTCCCAAACGTCCAAATCACATTTGAAAACTAATTTTTTAATGTTTTGAGTATAGTTATTACTGACATTAGTACTAATAAGGGTAAACAATAGGGGAAATAAAAAAACTAATTTAAATGTAGGACATTAGGAATTAAATTTTACTTTGGTTTCAATGCTAAGATAAAAAATGTTACAGGACATGTAAACTGTGAAATATGCCATTTAAAAATATTTCTCTTATAGCAGTAACACATAGCAATATGTAAAGGCCAATTAATATTTTTTGACCTTGTTGTTCTGCCATTTACATGATATGGCATTCCACCAGTGAGTAGAAGATGTGGCAAGGGGACAGAGACGTGCATGCCCTCGCCATTTAAGAGCATGACCTGTGAGTTGCTTATACAGCACTACCATTAACATCCTTCTGGCGATAACTGCTGGTCACATGACCTCAGCAGGCTTCCAAAGAACCTGGGGAATGTGCTTGTTATTCTGGCCATCCATGTACCCAGTTAAAATTTGGAGGAAAAGTGTTAATGGAGAAAACTAGCAGTCATGACCACAGCTATGAGAGAGCAGATGGAGTATCTATCACACAAATACAACACATCAGTAAACACTTAACTGAAAAACTGTTTCAAACATTGATTTCTAATAAAGAAAATAATTGCCACTTTTCTTTGCTTACTTATTTTGTTTTATTTTATTTTATTTTTTTAATTTCAAGATTTTGCCCTTGTTGCCCAGGCCGGAGTGTAATGGTGTGATCTTGGCTCACTGCAACCTCCGCCTCCCGGGTTCAAGAGATTCTCTGCTTCAGCCTCCTGAGTAGCTGGGATTACAGGTGCCTGCCACTACACCTGGCTAATTTTGTGTATTTTTAGAAGAGATGGGATTTAACTTGCAAGGCTGGTCTCAAACTCCTGACCTCAGGTAATCCACCCGCCTCAGCCTCCCAAAGTGCTGGGATTACAGGTGTCAGCCATCACGACTGGCCTGCTTACTTATTTTTATAAAGCCAAAGACAATATTAATTTTCAGACTAAAATATATGAGTTACTAGGTGTTTCTTTTACAGTGATAACTTCTAATTAACCTAAGAAACAGAATGTTAAATTCGAAAAAAAAATTCCTAAAGGCATGCAGTTGACATATTTTACAGAAATCTATGGGATTAAGAATTTGTACCATTTGTTCAAAGTATCCTGATTGCCAACACAGATTCAGAACTCATAACTGATCTATTGGCTCTCAGGATATGGTTGTTGTACTAAAATTACAGATGTTTCCCATAAGTGTGAGCAAGATGTTATGAATCTCCAAGCATGAAAGATATTCCCAAATCTTAAGAGGGAGAAGATGAAGGTTGATGGATTTCACACGAAGTAAAGTTGCATAAAGTTACCACATGTGTTTTCAAAAAGTTCATGATCTTTATGATTTAACACCTGCCTGATTTTTACTTCCTGTGTATCAGGAAATGAAATTGGAGACTGGTGTAATTGTAACTTAGTACTCAAGAAGTAGGAAGCAGAGATATCTGGGTGGAAAGGTAGGCAGTAGCTGGATCATAAAGGATGTTATAGGCCTTCATAAAGGGGTGGGCACTGCATTATAAGTTCATTGATCATGTGTATATAGCATGTCTTTAAAAGCCTGAATTGGAACACCACTAGTACTTAATTCTCTTAATTCAGTTAGAATAAAAGAAGGTATGGGTTTCTAAAGAGCCTAAAAAACCATAAACATAATTATATCTGTAAACGTGTCCCCATACATGCTGGAAAGTAGAAAAATAACTCCATTTTTATTTTCTACCAAGTGCCCTGTATAAAAGATAATGATAACATGATTGCTTTTAATGGTAGGAATTAGGCTTTTAAAGTCAAGACAGTATACACTCAGGATCTAAAGTCTTCTTTAACAGGAAAAGCAACACATTACTCTGAAACAAACAAAAAAAAAATGGAGGGAAAAAGGAGGTACATTCAAGGTGGAAGGATAGGAAAAGACAGAATTCCAGGAGTCTGACTTCCTACATCATGTCCCATAGCGTTATCTGCACACACAGCTCCTCATATAGCTTTTTACTTATTTTCTCCTTTTATTACTTTTCTTCGTTGAAGAGGGAAGAGATTAGACATGGAAATAATGAGTTTGATTTGAATGAATTAAGGAATGAATGAGCAAACAAATAAACCAATGGGTTTAGTTGATTCCAGATTTCTTCTGATATTTCAACTTATGTGTTAACATCTGATGTCATGGGGAATATGTTTTATGATGACAACACAGGTTTTCAGTTATCTGGAGCACTGAGCTACATTACAGAAGTGAAATGTTGCTGGTTTTGTTGATTTAAGTCTGCTAGTTCAGTATTTTTTTAAATGAGAAATGTGAATCATTTATGTTTCGAGGTATACCCGGAGAGTTATATAAAGAGTATTAAATTTCAAATAGAGTGAAGCTAAGACTCATTTAAAAAGTGCTCTTCTATAACACTATAATCCCCAGGAGGAAGAAGAAAATGACAACTGATGAAAGTAAAGCCTCTGTTCCAAGAATAATTTTTACTTTAGTTCAAAGGTATTCTGAACAAGTGGAATATTAACATGACAGTACTAAAAGTGATTCAGGTCACTCTACATTTGAATCTTTACCTACACTTTATGAAACTAAAGAAGAAGTCAAACCAGGGTGGAAAACAAAACAATTTTGATTTAAATAAAACTGGCAGTAAGCTATTGATAAAAAAGAGTCCAGTACCCATAAAGAAACCTAAAGGTTATTTTTTTTAACTTCCTCAGATTATCAGATAAGAGACTTGATTACTTGAGAACTGACATGGTTAGGCTTTGTGTCCCCAGCCAAATCTCATCTTGAAATGTAATTCCCATAATCCCCACGTATCAAGGGAGAGACCAGGCGGAGGTAACAGAATCATGGGGGCAGTTTCCCCCATGCTGTTCTTGTGATAGTGAGTTCTCACAAGATCTGATGGTTTTATAAGGGGCTCTTCCACCTTTGCTTGGCACTTCTCCTTCCTGCAGCCTTGTGAAGGTGCCTTGCTTCCCCTTCACCTTCTGCCTTGATTGTGAGTTTCCTGAGGCCTCCCCAGCTATGCTTAACTATAACTCAATTAAACCTCTTTCCTTCATAAATTACCCAGTCTCAGGCAGTTCTTTATAGCAGTATGAAAATGGAGTAATAAAAGAATGAACAAAATATGTGGATTTAGCTGTCCAGTATAACTTTCTCCTTACTATTGCCCAATGTAGTATAAAGTTACAAAGATCTTTCTGAGAAGCCAGAAAATGTTTCACAAAATACCATTTGTGTCCCAATGATGGCAAGATTTTTAAGCAGGTTATTTTTTAAGTTCACATTTAAAAAGCCATTAGACATTATTTCATTTTCAAATGTATGATTAATTTTTAAATTTTGTTTAGTTAGCAGATTCTTCAAATTACATTCTTCCTTGCCTGTCAATATTTAAATCAGCAAGATATGTTCTTAATTCTTGTATTTCAATTCATGCTTTACTTGATATTTTAAAATATCTGTACATGTTTAAATATTTAAAATGAATTAAATATTTGGTTTCTTCACTTGTTTTTTTATAATTCTATGTAGCGTTTAATAAGAAAATCCTTTAATGCCCTTATTTTCACATTCTATGGAATGAATATTGCAGTATCAGGGTTGGTGTTTTTTCCGTAGCGTGATCACTGGACACAGTAGTCAATTTGCCTGCTTAAACCAGCACGTTCACAGCAACACTCCTGAGGTCACGTGATAAGGCCATATGACTCTAATCCCTGTGCCTCAGCTGACTGAATTAGCAAAGGATAGCATTTCCATGATAACCAAATAAGCACCAGAAAGCTGAGTAGAACACACTCACTGAGGTCATCCTATGCATAAAGTTGATGTTTTTTATATTTATTTTTGAACATGAAAAATACTTAGCCAATGATTATTTTAAAAAAATAAACCATAATGCCACAAAACCACTGATACTAGTTCTAACTGAAGAGTTAACAATATTTTAAAGTGACTGAAACTCATCTTTTCACTAAACTTGCCAATCAGAATGGCATGTAAATTGTTTTCTTTAGGCCCCAGTTTTTTTCATTTATTCGAAGTTTAATAATCTTAACTGGCTGTAATCTCAAATTACCAGTCAACTGCTTCAAGACTACTCTTACTTAGACTTTTACTGATCTCATACATAACCTTGTGGCTTCCTATTCCAAGTTGGTTTGGCTAAAGCATATCATATTTTTACCAACAATCTCCAAAACAAGTTTCCTACATATTTACACAGCATTTTCTGCTTACCAGTATCACTGAACCTAGGGCATGCATTACTATAAAGGTATTTGTCTATTACTTGCCTGTATTCCCTTTTGGGTTTTAAGGCCTTGAGGGCAAGAACTATTTTTCATCTCTGAATACATACCACTTAGTAATACCTGGTATAGCATAGATACATATAAATGTCTTAAGCATAAAGAAATTTTATAACATTTTAGAATGCATTATGAATATATTAAATTTATAGTTTAAATTAATATATAACTCAAATACACTAACTTTTCAAAGTGAATTTGCCCTAACTCAATTTGCCTTCTCTGTGTGTGTGTGTGTGTGTGTGTGTGTGTGGAGAAATTCTGTGCACAGGTACCATAAAAACAGTAAATTGCATCTGATGCTCTATCTGATGCATATATACACATATAATTATATACACACAAACGAAACGGCCAATTCATAATAAATGTTAACTGATCAATATGATACTGGCTTATCCCAAAAATAAAAACAAATTGAGGCAACTCTCAGACTTCCTCATACATGAAAGCTAAGGCTGCCCTTTGAGCAGCGTCGTTCAGGAGACATCATTATGACTAAAAAACTCAGAAGGTAAATTGGTGAGACTTAATGCAGAATGGCTTAATTTATTACATAACATAAATTAGGAAAAGAACATTGATTTTTAACAAATCACTACATTTACTGATATTTTAAAGTAGAAATGAAATAATCTTTTATTTTAAACAACGTACTATCAGACAACATTCTAAAAAACACAATTAAATGGAATTAAGACATCAGCATTCAGGTACCATATAGTTAATGGAATAACTGATAATATTAAAAAACAGTAACTGTCAATTTAAATAATAGTTAACTATAAGCTATATGCCTGCAAATACTCTGTGTTTTATGTAAGTATAAAAGTATTAAGTCATTTCACCCTCAAAACAATCTGACGAAGTAGGCACCCACTTCATCACTGAGCCGATGAAGGCAGAGTTGATGCACCTTACCCAGATCACACAGCTAAAAAGGGAAAGGCACAGATTCCAACCCAATAGTATTCTTAACCACTATGCTGTACCTTTTCTCTAAAAAGTATTCATAAACCATGTATTTGTGGCTAACTAATCTAGATACTGATCTCAGAGTAATTTTCATTACAATTTTCTCAAATTGGAAATCAGAAGAAAAAGGCAACTGACCAGCTGCCGAATTTTTCTGGTTGTGCAAATTTAGGCATGTCCCTATATGTCTCTGAGTTGAAGTTTTAGCAAAATGGACTCAGAATGTCTAAGTAGCATATTTTATTACTTTTTTAACTTTTGGCCCCAGGTTTCTTTTGAACAAATATCTGGTATAAAAAATAAAAAGGAAATGGAATGTTCACTAAGATAATAGATATGAAGTGTTTTAGAAAGTATAGAATGAGGCCGGGCGCAGTGGCTCATGCCTGTAATCCCAGCACTTTGGGAGGCCGAGGCCGGCGAATCACGAGGTCAGGAGACCGAGATCATCCTGGCTAACATGGTGAAACCCCATCTCTACTAAAAAATACGAAAAATTAGCTGGGCGTGGTGGCAAGCACCTGTAGTCCCAGCTACTTGGAAGGCTGAGGCAGGAGAATGGCATGAACCCGGGAGGCGGAGCTTGCAGTGAGCAGAGATTGCCTCACTGCACTCCAGTCTGGGCGACAGAGCGAGACTCCATCTCCAAAAAAAAAAAAAAAAAAAAAAGGATAGAATGCTATGTCGATGTTACTTACAAAAATAATTTAGTCATTGCTGATCTCCCTTCTATATTCAATTATTTCATATGAGTATATGATAGAAGAATAAAAAATAATACAAATCTATTTACTCATAAAACCATTCACAATAACCTAGCAAATCAAAAATGCATAGTAAATGTTTCACAGCTATAACCAGAGTGAAATAATTTTTTTGAAATTCAAAATTAGAATACATAAGACAAAAACGAAACAAAACAAATCAGCCAAACTGGTATTCTAAAAAAAATCTACATTAATCTTAATGATTTTTGATAAACAGAACATATATCTGAATGCCTGACAAATAAATTTACATAAACATGTTTTTATAAAAATATGTGCTATACAAATGTATAGTTGTTTTATTTCTTTTGACTCACTGTTTCTCTCCAGGAGGAGAATAAAAAATAATACTCCAGAAAATTAACAAGTTTAGAAATGCCTAAAAGATAGGTAAACAATCAAGTTGCTTCTTAGTTTTGAAACAATTTCTTAAATTGCTCTTTTTAAACATAAATTTCTATATGCCATTAGAAAATATTCCTTGCTTATAACTAAAACTGGTTATTGCAGCTAATGAACTAATGCTAAAACAGTATTACAAGGCAATACTCCATATACACACATACACATGCACACACACACATATATATACCATATATGTATACATACACACACACACACAAACACACACACATGCAGAGTCATGTGATGGAGGATCACATATATCATGTGTGTCTGTGTGTGTGCACGTTATATTTTTAAGAAAATTTTAAGAGCCTTGTGATGTGCTAGATATGGTGCTAATTCCCAGACATATAAAATTGTAAACAAAACACAAATAACAACTGTTTTCACTGGGTATTAAATTCACTTTAAAAGTCATGTATTTAATAGTTTTCCAAGTATAATTTTCTTAAATACCATGAAAGGTAAGGAGAAACTGTATAAACATGTATTTTAGGGAAAATTAACCTAGTGTGAGGCTTTAGGGAAGACTCCCTCAGGAAAAGACATTTGAGAATAAAGGATTTGGTCAGGTATGGCAGGGAGTGTTTGAGTGGGATGATTCCAGGCAGGGGTAGAGTGCAGAGTGGAGGAAGGTTCGTTCATTCAATGAATGGAAAGGCAGCCACTACAGCTGCAGCAGAGTGACCAAGGCGGAGACCCGGAGACCATGAGAGCTTTCCGAGGCTCAGAGGACAGCTGGAGAGCATAAGGGTCATAGAATGCCTTTTTTTAAATTTTTTTATTTTTTGAGACAGAGTCTCGCTCTGTCGCCCGGGCTGGAGAGCGGTGGCGCGATCTCGGCTCACTGCAAGCTCCGCCTCCCGGGTTCCCGCCGTTCTCCTGCTTCAGCCTCCCGAGTAGCTGGGACTACAGGCGCCGCCACCACGCCCGGCTAATTTTTTTGTATTTTTAGTAGAGACGGGGTTTCACCGTGTTAGCCAGGATGGTCTCGATCTCCTGACCTCGTGATCCACCCGCCTCAGCCTCCCAAAGTGCTGGGATTAAAGGCATGAGCCACCACGCCCGGCCACAGAAGGCCTTTTAAGCAGGACAGTGACCATGATCAGAAAGGGAAAAATAATATTTAAAATCGTGACAGCTCATAGGATATATTAAATTTAATAAAACACCACCAGTAATTAGAAATTATTCATCCATTAGAAGATTATTGATTTCAAAGTTAGTAGACAAACACTGTATTTAGGTAAGACACTAAGAAAAAAAAATTAACTTGCTATATTGGAGTTTAAAATATTAGAAGGTATTTGTTTCAAGGACAAAAGATTAAAAGATTATACCAAAGTATAATCTCAAAATCATATTTGATGTAATAAATATGATCAATTTACAAACATAGAAAGATAGATGGTAGAAATAGCTATAATTATTTATTTTGTTACTATTGAAAGTTCCATGAGAAGAGTGTCTAAAACTGAATGGATGCTCAGCCTGCCCTCAGTTAATAGATACAGTTAAAGTGATATTAATATAAATATTTCTGAAATTTTATAAAGTTTCTGTAGATTCATCAATGTCCTAGCTCTCCAGAACATGCTTTATCCTAGGTAAGACACTACCCAAAAATCAAGAAAATAAGTCACATTATAAAATATCATTAGGCCTTTCTTCACTGACAAGTTATCAATTTTACATTAGCCATGACCATTAAGTCTCTATCATGTGCAGATAGCTTGGTTTTACCACAGGCCAGATCTGATATCTTCAACAAAGGACAGCATCAGGAAAAGGAATCTATTAGGTACTTCCTGATAAATTCTAGACTCTGGTAGAGGCATCTGAGTTGATGTTACTTATGTAGCTTGCAGACTAGAGCAAAAGACTCAGTCAGGATTTCTATATTTTCATAGGTAGCAGGCTACAAGGATTAATGACATAAGACTGCCTGCGTGAATTAGGTGTCCATTTTATTTTGGTTCTTTGAAAAATTGTTTTAGTTTACAGATACATAAGGATTTCCTTCTGTAGATGATAGTAATTTTGTACTTTTGTAAATGAAATAAAGCATTTAAAATATCTCACTAGGTCCTCAGTTTCCTTACTTTACGTGGTGACATGGTTATTTGCATAGGTTCATACAGTCTACTTATTCATCAGGATATAGTTAAACAAATTGGTTATATAACTAAGGCCTTATGGAGGTGCCCTTATTGGAGAATGATGCATCCTGAGTCAGGCACAACCATTGCTTTTAAGGAACTAAGGCTGACTTTATTTCTGGAACCAATCATTGCAAAGTCCATCCAGGGAACTTGACCTGATACCTGGCTGACGCGACGCAGTCTCACAAGTCAGGAAGGTCATTTCCTGGAAGGCTAGAGATGTCAACAAATTTCAGTGACCCTGAGAATAGAGGATACACCCAAAGTACAGGTAGTATAGGTGAAATCTGTGTATGCTTTCTTGGGGTTGGCTTCCTAACCTCCAGTTAGTAATAAAGGCTTTTAAAAGTTCAATCTGAGATTTCTTACAAAAATTTCCAAGTAGAAGTGAATAATTCAAAGATCCAGGGCTTTTTTAAAATTAGAGATAGGGTCTTGCTTTGTCACCCTAGCTGGAGTGCGGTGGCATGATCATAGTTTATAACAACCTCAAACTCCTAGGCTCAAACAATCCCTCTGCCTCAGCCTCCTGGTTAGCTAGGGTACAGGCACGTACCACCACACCCAGCATTTTTTTTTTCTCTTTCGGTAGAGATGGGGCTTTTCCATATTGTCCAGGTTGGTCTCTAACTCTAACTCTTCGCCTGAAGCCATCCTCCTCCCTCAGCCTCCCAAAGGAATCAGATTAAAGGTGTGAGGCACCATCCACCCTGAGTCTTTTATTGTAGAAAAATAAATCAGCCTTTTGTATATATTCCCCAGTCTTTGTGTCTTTCTCTAGTCTAAAAGCTGTTAAAATTTCCTAAAACTCGAATGTTTCAATGTCTGCTGTTCACCAAATAGGACAGTCAATTTTTATATTTTATTTCAAGAGCTTTCAGACAAAAATGACCTTTCAGTATTCATATTTTTCTATTTTAAAGAATAAATTTCTTGGTTGGAGCCAAGATGGCCGAATAGGAACAGCTCCGGTCTACAGCTCCCAGCGTGAGCAACACAGAAGACGGGTGATTTCTGCATTTCCATCTGAGGTACCGTGTTCATCTCACTAGGGAGTGCCAGGCAGTGGGCGCAGGTCAGTGGGTGAGTGCACCGTGCGCCAGCCGAAGCAGGGGCGAGGCATTGCCTCACTCGGGAAGCTCAAGGGGTCAGGGAGTTCCCTTTCCAGGGGTGACAGACGGCACCTGGAAAATCGGGCCACTCCCACCCGAATACTGTGCTTTTCCGACGGGCTTAGGAAACGGTGCCCCAGGAGAGTATAGCCCGCACCTGGCTCAGAGGGTCCTACGCCCACGGAGTCTCGCTGATTGCTAGCACAGCAGTCTGAGATCAAACAGCAAGTCGGCAGCGAGGCTGGGGGAGGGGCGCACGCCATTGCCCAGGCTCGCTTAGGTAAACAAAGCAGCCTGGAAGCTTGAACTGGGTGGAGCCCACCACAGCTCAAGGAGGCCTGCCTGCCTCTGTAGGCTCCACCTCTGGGGGCAGGGCACAGACACACAAAAAGACAGCAGTAACCTCTGCAGACTTAAATGTCCCTGTCTGACAGCTTTGAGGAGAGCAGTGGTTCTCCCAGCACGCAGCTGGAGATCTGAGAACGGTCAGACTGCCTCCTTCCTCAAGTGGGTCCCTGACCCCTGACCCCTGACCCCCAAGCAGCCTAACTGGGAGGCACCCCCAAGCAGGGGCAGACTGATACCTCACACGGCCGGCCAGGTACTCCAACAGACCTGCAGCTGAGGGTCCTGTCTGTTAGAAGGAAAACTAACAAACAGAAAGGACATCCACACCAAAAACCCATCTGTACATCAGCATCATCAAAGACCAAAAGTAGATAAAACCACAAAGATGGGGGAAAAACAGAGCAGAAAAACTGGAAACTCTAAAAAGCAGAGTACCTCTCCTCCTCCAAAGAAACGCAGTTCCTCACCAGCAACGGATCAAAGCTGGACGGAGAATGACCTTGACGAGCTGAGAGAAGAAGGCTTCAGACCATCAAATTACTCCGAGCTACGGGAGGATATTCAAACCAAAGGCAAAGAAGTTGAAAACTTTGAAAAAAATTTAGAAGAATGTATAACTAGAATAACCACTACAGAGAAGTGCTTGAAGGAGCTGATGGAGCTGAAAACCAAGGCTCGAGAACTACGTGAAGAATGCAGAAGCCTCAGGAGCCGATGCGATCAAATGGAAGAAAGGGTATCAGCCCTGGAAGATGAAATGAATGAAATGAAGCAAGAAGGGAAGTTTAGAGAAAAAAGAATAAAAAGAAACGAGCAAAGCCTCCAAGAAATGTGGGACTATGTGAAAAGACCAAATCTACGTCTGATTGGTGTATCTGAAAGTGACGGGGAGAATGGAAACAAGTTGGAAAACACTCTGCAGGATATTATCCAGGAGAACTTCCCCAATCTAGCAAGGCAGGCCAACATTCAGATTCAGGAAATACAGAGAACGCCACAAAGATACTCTTCGAGAAGAGCAACTCCCAGACACATAATTGTCAGATTCACCAAAGTTGAAATGAAGGAAAAAATGTTAAGGGCAGCCAGAGAGAAAGGTCAGCTTACCCACAAAGGGAAGCCCATCAGACTAACAGCGGATCTCTCGGCAGAAACCCTACAAGCCAGAAGAGAGTGGGGGCCAATATTCAACATTCTTAAAGAAAAGAATTTTCAACCCAGAATTTCATATCCAGCCAAACTAAGCTTCATAAGTGAAGGAGAAATAAAATACTTTACAGACAAGCAAATACTGAGAGATTTTGTCACCACCAGGCCTGCCCTAAAAGAGCTCCTGAAGGAAGTGCTAAACATGGAAAGGCACAACCGGTACCAGCCACTGCAAAATCATGCCAAAATGTAAAGAACATCGAGACTAGGAAGAGACTGCATCAACTAACGAGCAAAATAACCAGCTAACATCATAATGACAGGATCAAATTCACACATAACAATATTAACTTTAAATGTAAATGGACTAAATGCTCCAATTAAAAGACACAGACTGGCAAATTGGATAAAGACTCAAGACCCATCAGTGTGCTGTATTCAGGAAACCCATCTCATGTGCAGAGACACATAGGCTCAAAATAAAAGGATGGAGGAAGATCTACCAAACAAATGGAAAACAAACAAAGGCAGGGGTTGCAATCCTAGTCTCCGATAAAACAGACTTTAAACCAACAAAGATCAAAAGAGACAAAGAAAGCCATTACATAATGGTAAAGGGATTAATTTAACAAGAAGAGCTAACTATCCTAAATATATATGCACCCAATACAGGAGCACCCAGATTCATAAAGCAAGTCCTGAGTGACCTACAAAGAGACTTAGACTCCCACACATTAATAATGGGAGACTTTAACACCCCACTGTCAACATCAGACAGATCAATGAGACAGAAAGTCAACAAGGATACCCAGGAATTGAACTCAGCTCTGCACCAAGCGGACCTAATAGACATCTACAGAACTCTCCACCCCAAATCAACAGAATATACATTTTTTTCAGCACCACACCACACTTGTTCCAAAATTGACCACATACTTGGAAGTAAAGCTCTCCTCAATAAATGTAAAAGAACAGAAATTATAACAAACTATCTCTCAGATCACAGTGCAATCAAGCTAGAACTCAGGATTAAGAATCTCACTCAAAACTGCTCAACTACATGGAAACTGAACAACCTGCTCCTGAATGACTACTGGGTACATAACGAAATGAAGGCAGAAATAAAGATGTTCTTTGAAACCAACGAGAACCAAGACACAACATACCAGAATCTCTGGGATGCATTCAAAGCAGTGTGTAGAGGGAAATTTATAGCACTAAATGCCCACAAGAGAAAGCAGGAAAGATCCAAAATTGACACCCTAACATCACAATTAAAAGAACTAGAAAAGCAAGAGCAAACACATTCAAAAGCTAGCAGAAGGCAAGAAATAACTAAAATCAGAGCAGAACTGAAGGAAATAGAGACACAAAAAACCCTTCAAAAAATTAATGAATCCAGGAGCTGGTTTTTTGAAAGGATCAACAAAATTGATAGACTGCTAGCAAGATTAATAAAGCAAAAAAGAGAGAAGAATCAAATAGATGCAATAAAAAATGATAAAGGGGATATCACCACCGATCCCACAGAAATACAAACTACTATCAGAGAATACTACAAACACCTCTACGCAAATAAACTAGAAAATCTAGAAGAAATGGATAAATTCCTCAACACATACACCCTCCCAAGACTAAACCAGGAAGAAGTTGAATCTCTGAATAGACCAATAACAGGAGCTGAAATTGTGGCAATAATCAATAGCTTACCAACCAAAAAAAGTCCAGGACCAGATGGGTTCACAGCCGAATTCTACCAGAGGTACAAGGAGGAACTGGTACCATTCCTTCTGAAACTATTCCAATCAATAGAAAAAGAGGGAATCCTCCCTAACTCATTTTATGAGGCCAGCATCATCCTGATACCAAAGCCTGGCAGAGACACAACAAAAAAAAGCAATTTTAGACCAATATCCTTGATGAACATTGATGCAAAAATCCTCAATAAAATACTGGCAAACAGAATCCAGCAGCACATCAAAAAGCTTATCCACCATGATCAAGTGGGCTTCATCCCTGGGATGCAAGGCTGGTTCAATATACGCAAATCAATAAATGTAATCCAGCATATAAACAGAACCAAAGACAAAAAACACATGATTATCTCAATAGATGCAGAAAAGGCCTTTGACAAAATTCAACAACCCTTCATGCTAAAAACTCTCAATAAATTAGGTATTGATGGGACGTATCTCAAAATTATAAGAGCTATCTATGACAAACCCACAGCCAATATCATACTGAATGGGCAAAAACTGGAAGCATTCCCTTTGAAAACTGGCACAAGACAGGGATGCCCTCTCTCACCACTTCTATTCAACATAGTGTTGGAAGTTCTGGCCAGGGCAATTAGGCAGGAGAAGGAAATAAAGGGTATTCAATTAGGAAAAGAGGAAGTCAAATTGTCCCTGTTTGCAGATGACATGATTGTATATCTAGAAAACCCCATTGTCTCAGCCCAAAATCTCCTTCAGCTGATAAGCAACTTCAGCAAAGTCTCAGGATACAAAATCAATGTACAAAAAGCACAAGCATTCTTATACATCAATAACAGACAAACAGAGAGCCAAATCATGAGTGAACTCCCATTCACAATTGTTTCAAAGAGAATAAAATACCTAGGAATCCAACTTACAAGGGATGTGAAGGACCTCTTCAAGGAGAACTACAAACCACTGCTCAAGGAAATAAAAGATACAAACAAATGGAAGAACATTCCATGCTCATGGGTAGGAAGAATCAATATCATGAAAATGGCCATCCTTCCCAAGGTAATTTACAGATTCAATGCCATCCCCATGAAGCTACCAATGACTTTCTTCACAGAATTGGAAAAAACTACTTTAAAGTTCACATGGAACCAAAAAAGAGCCCGCATTGCCAAGTCAATCCTAAGCCAAAAGAACAAAGCTGGAAGCATCACGCTACCTGACTTCAAACTATACTACAAGGCTACAGTAACCAAAACAGCATGGTACTGGTACCAAAACAGAGATATAGATCAATGGAACAGAACAGAGCCATCAGAAATAATGCCACATATCTACAGCGATCTGATCTTTGACAAACCTGAGAAAAACAAACAATGGGGAAAGGATTCCCTATTTAATAAATGGTGCTGGGAAAACTGGCTAGCCATATGTAGAAAGCTGAAACTGGATCCCTTCCTTACACCTTATACAAAAATCAATTCAAGATGCATTAAAGACTTAAATGTTAGACCTAAAACCATAAAAACCCTAGAAGAAAACCTAGGCATTACCATTCAGGACATAGGCATGGGCAAGGACTTCATGTCTAAAACACCAAAAGCAATGGCAACAAAAGCCAAAATTGACAAATGGGATCTAATTAAACTCAAGAGCTTCTGCACAGCAAAAGAAACTACCATCAGAGTGAACAGGCAACCTACAAAATGGGAGAAAATTTTCGCAACCTACTCTTCTGACAAAGGGCTAATATCCAGAATCTACAATGAACTCCAACAAATTTACAAGAAAAAAACAACCCCATCAAAAGTGGGTGAAGGACATGAACAGACACTTCTCAAAAGAAGACATTTATGCGGCCAAAAAACACATGAAAAAATGCTCACCATCACTGGCCATCAGAGAAATGCACATCAAAACCACAATGAGATACCATCTCACACCAGTTAGAATGGCAATCATTAAAAAGTCAGGAAACAGGTGCTGGAGAGGATGTGGAGAAATAGGAACACTTTTACACTGTTGGTGGGACTGTAAACTAGTTCAACCCTTGTGGAAGTCACTGTGGCGATTCCTCAGGGATCTAGAACTAGAAATTCCATTCGACCCAGCCATCCCATTACTGGGTATATATCCAAAGGACTATAAATCATGCTGCTATAAAGACACATGCACACGTATGTTTATTGTGGCATTAGTCACAATAGCAAAGACTTGGAACCAACCCAAATGTCCAACAATGATAGACTGGATTAAGAAAATGTGGCACATATACACCATGGAATACTATGCAGCCATAAAAAATGATGAGTTCATGTCCTTTGTAGGGACATGGATGAAATTGGAAATCATCATTCTCAGTAAACTATTGCAAGAACAAAAAACCAAACACCGCATATTCTCACTCATAGGTGGGAATTGAACAATGAGAACACATGGACACAGGAAGGGGAACATCACACTTCAGGGACTGTTGTGGGGTGGGGGGAGGGGGGAGGGATAGCACTGGGAGGTATACCTAATGCTAGATGACGAGTTAGTGGGTGCAGCGCACCAGCATGGCACATGTATACATATGTAACTTACTTGCACATTGCGCACATGTACTATAAAACCTAAAGTATAATAATAATAATAATAAAAATAAATAAATAAAATAAAATAAAATGTAATGAACTTGCCACAGAAATGTAAGTACTAGATCCAGTATCAGATCCTATACCTAACTACAAAATCTATGTTTTTCTAACTAAAAATGTTTTCCTATCTACATTTTAGTAACATAATTTTTTTGTTTTCTGAACGCTTCTTTACAGATCATAGTCCTCAATAAATAAATCTTTGCAAAAAAATAAATAAATAAATAAATTTCTTTTTGTCCATCACAATATCTCTGAACCTAAGTTTACACATTTATAACCCAAGTATACTGATATAAAATTATCTAAAAGAAGACCAATAATACCAGCTTGCCATGGTATAATATGATAATTATATCTTTCTTGGATTTAATGTGCAAATACTATAACAATAAAATTAACTCAGAATGATTAAGTTCAGAATCATAATTCTGGATGTTAAAAACAGGTAAGCCCACTTGACAGCAATATTCAATTAAATATCAGCTTTTAGACTATACTTTTGTATCATATATTAATATAACAATAACCTTATAGTGATTTAATTTTATTTTTGCAATTTACACGACAGTATATGAAATAAATAGTTGTAATTTTATATTCTAAATCTGAAAAGCCAAATCAAAATATTCTACATGATTTATGTCATTATAAGTTAACATTTTAAACACAAATTGGATATGTGCTTAACTCACACTTACCCATGAAATTGAGATAGCCTTCTCCACCAAGCCCATGCGTAATGAGTCGAATCATTTTATGAAGCTGTATTCCACGATCAATAACTGGAGTAAAAGGAGTCAGGACACTCATGTTTGTATACATTTCGGCATCCATCAACCAAAATGCCAGCGACTTATCCCCAACCAATGCCTACAGAAATAAAAGTAATGGAGATAAATGAAAAAAAGAAAGTGCTAAGTAGTTGTGATTTACAATAGAACAACACATGGTTACAAATGTTAGGAAACATCGTAGAAGAGTTGGGTAGATTAATATTAATTTCAGGTATTTTCCACTGGTGATTTTCTAGGCTCAAGGTAAGCTGGTAAAATATGTTAGACATCAACACATTTGTTTTCAGGACTGGACTGATTTTTATTTTTAAAATAGGTTGGTGAAAGATTCATGATAAGGTACCTAATATCTGTTATATGTGAGCTGACACCTCACATTTTCTGAAACATTTATTATAATATTGAGAATATTACATAGATTTTTAAAATAGATTGTATATAATGATTTTATTTGCTTTGAAAGAAGTTTCTGAAAAATCATTGATATACATAATATATATATTATTTTGCTCATATATATGAGTAATATATAATATTGTATGTGTATAAATATATCACAATAGTTCCTTCCTGCCCTCAGCAGAGAAAATAAGTTAAGAACTTTTATTTAAGTGTAAATTTGCTTTCTCATTGTATTTGCCATTTAATCTAAATTTAGTTTGTTTTACCTGAAAATATAATAATTATTAACTGAGGCACGTAACTCAGAAATGCCCTGAGTAACAGCAGAGAGACCTCCTAAAAATCTGAATTATTTACAGTTCAAAACATCTAATGCAGTGTTCATCATGGACAAAACAATAACATAGAGTAAAATGTATAATAGAAATTAACCCAGAATCTCAGTACCCTATTACAGTTCTTTTCATTTTCTAGAAAAAAATTTTGTTTACAATCTTTTCTATCTTTAACCTACTTTAATTAAAATGATTTTTCTTTAAAAATTGTTATACGATTTGTATCACTACTTCTTAAACAACTCACCTTCTCTCTACTTGTTTTGAATTATTTAATTATGTTTTTAGCTATAATTATTTATTTCTATAATCTCTGATTCTATTATAAAATTATTTTAATAACTTTTGATCAGGTTCATAGATAAAGCTTATTCTCATATCAAGTTGCCCTCTTATAAAATCCTGTTGAGATACTGGTGAAATTAAGTTTACAAATTTAATTGTTAAGGATTTATCTAAAATGTTTAAAATAACATCCACATTTTTACTATAAATTATATATGTTTATTTATTCATTTTTATGTATTCATATACATTTATATTTTTTATCAGGCTTAAGAATCAAAGTACATTTGCTTTTAGAGAGAACTAGGCAGCTTGCATTATTTCTGCTGTCCTGAGAATTCCTGAATATATAAGACAGGATTACCTGAATTTTTAAAGTACGAAAGAATTCTTGGTAAATCTGTTTCTTTACAGATTAGGTAGAAAGTTACATAAGAAATCTATCTGTTTCATCTTCCATTTGTTCATGCCACTTATTTGTTTACTCTTTCATTCATACAAAATAAACATATGCTGGGAATTCACTATGTGCTGCAACTTCAAAGAGTTTGCAATAGAAAGCTATAATTTATGCATATATTTTAATTTTCAAATTGTTATGTATTTGGTGAGAGTTTCCCCCTCCCCACCCCCACCACTTACCTATTAAACTAATATTATTCTTTTCTAGATTGGGTTCTTCTTTTTTAGATAAGTATTTATCTTATCTGCTCTATAGACAAAGATAATATAAATTTAAGTTGATAAGAAGGCACAGCCCCAATTTGGAAGATGCAAAACTTAACATGCGTTTACTTCAGAGGTCATCAAGTTTCTCTAAGGGTGGGCCACTTTCTCTGTCTCAACTACTCAAATGCATCATTTTGGCACAAAGGAGAATACGTAAACAAATGAGCGTGGCTCTGTTCCAAGTAACCTTATTTACAAAAACAGGCAGCAGGTAGGATTTGGCCCATGGTCTTGGTTAGCCAACCCCTGCTTTACTTACATTTTCTTAACAATTAGAGGAGACACCTGAAAAAATCATGTTTGCGTTAAATGGCCAATTTCTGCAAAAATGATAGAGAAACTTATTTAGTTTCAATTTTTTAATAAAGATACTTTAAGTAACTTCAAACATTTTATTGTCTACATTTTAATCTACGAAAAGTAAATTTTATGTTGATGTGTATGAGAATTAATATGAACTTAAATAAGTGGCCTTTTTTCTCCATTTTAAAAATATTTATTAAGTGATTACTAGGATCAGTCACAGTGCTAAAGGCTGGAAATAGAAAGACAATGAAAAAAAAATTCTGTCCCTAAAACATAATGGAAACCTGGAGGATGGGACAACTAATTTTTCCCTACATGACCCAAGGCAGGCTTCATATAGAATGCGACGTCAGAGCCAGGCAGTTAGGTCTGAGTAGGAACTTCCCAGATGCAGATGCGTGGGGAAAAGCACAAGATTGGAAAAAGCTGACCTATTTGGAATGGGTAGGGATGTCAAAGTATTGAAGAACAGGAGGCTGGGAGAGCTGGGCAGAGAATAATGCTGGAAACTTCGGCTTGAGCCAAAACAGGAGTGGCTTTGAATTACAGGCTTCGACCAGGGTACCTGGGTTGACAAGACGAGCTTTCCTCTTTAGAAAATACCTTAGGCTGTATTCGAGAAGACAGACTAAGGCTGCATGGAACAGGGGGCAGGGAGGTCAATTAGCAGGAGATTTCAGTGACTGAGGGGAAAAAATGAAGAATGCTTGTCAAAAGCATAAAAGAATACCTCTAGAAGGCAGCCTAAGACGGAAACTAAAATAACCCTAGTCCAGCACCAATTTGCTTCATTATGATAAGGGAAAACATATAATACTTGCAACTGCAATGTATAATCTAGTAATTATAGTTTGGCAGGACAAACATACTACTGCATTTTGAAACTGGAGTTTCTCCATCTACAAATTTAACATTTTTTCCAATATACGTAGTTGTATTGTAAAGATATATATTAATACACACACACACATACATACATACATTATAGTAACTACAGAGGTTTATATTTCGATATGTTTATATTTAAATATGTTATTAAGGAGAGGGAAGGAGGAAGAGAGAGAGAGAGAGAAATAAATGAATTTATGCACATATTCATTTACCTGATCATGGCTCTCTGCATAAGCAATGCACTTCTCAAGGTAGCGCCTGTTTGTGAGCGTGTATACTATATCGCCCATGTTCCAGTCTTCATCTTTAAACTCTTTAAGTAGCTAGACACAAGAGAGAAAAATAAGCTTCTGAGTAAAGCATTACTTTTCTTATTTTTAAATCACAATCTGAAGGTATGCATTATATCAGTGCAAACTATTTGGTATGCACATATTAGCCCACCCATCTAGCAAAGTTATCACTGTTTAAACTTTTACTGAAATCACAGCTTTTATACAGAATGTCCAAATGACAGTGGTGTAGAGTGTGTGTGTGTGTGTGTGTGTGTGTGTGTGTGGTGTTTGCTTTTGTGCAGACAGTTTAATCATTATATTTTAGGATCTTTGCAACTTTTTTTCTGTAATAACTGTCACCTCTTGATTAATGCCCACAGTAATGTTATTGCACGGCATGTCTTTCTATAACTTGTACATGGTAGAGATACACTTGTTACATTTATTTGTTTATATGAAAAAAATTAGTAAAAAAAGTGTTTTGCTTCATTTTTACAAAGTGATAAAACAACTGTTTCAAAATTTAAAGCTAATTATCATCAAATAATTACCCTCTTAACAGACCACACATTTTGTGTCTGCATTTCAATTTCTAGTCAGTCTTCAGTCTGGCTCTGTCCCTCTAACACTATACTTTTATGCAACTGAACTTGCTGAGGTTAAGCTTGTGGTGTGAGCTTTAGTAATTGCTCTCTCTTAAGTAGATTCTTGCTATACATATTGACACTGCTGATCCTATCTCCTGCGCCTGAACTTCTCCCTTTATTAGTCTACCACTGTGAAACTCTTGCTTTATATTGTTTTGTTTCTTCCCGCCACTCCCGACATACTATAAATTCTCTTCCTCTGTTTGTCCTATAAAGGCTGATGTTCCTCAGGATTATGTCCTAAATTTACTCTCCCTCTTTAATTCAACACACTGTCATACAATTATGGGAACATAAGCAGTTCTGATCATTGCAGTGCGAATCTTTGGGCACCAGAAGGCAGAACGTGGAAGGCAGAAGAGCAACCATCCGTAGATGTGTAGCCTAATCCACGAGAATCTTTCTAAAAAGCAGGCATGAGTGTCAAAATAAGAGAGAGATTTGAAGATGCTATACTGCTGCTTTGAAGATAGAGGAAGGAGCAATGAGCCAAGGAATATAGGCAGCTTTTAGAAGTGAGAAAAGGCAAGGAAATGGCTTCTCCCTTACAGCCTCCAGAAGAAATGCAGCCCCGTTTACACTTTGATTTTAGTCCCAGTAAAACCCATTTCATTTTTGTAACACATAGAACTGTTGTGAATTTGTGCTGTTTAAGCCACTAAGCTTGTGGTAAATTGGATATGGGAACAATAGAAAACTAATGTATAGACCTACACAAATGGGCCAGACTAATTTTTGATAAAAGGGCAACAGAAATTCAATGGAAGGTGGGCAGATGTTTTAACAAATGATGCTTAAAGAATTGGATACCCATGGGTAAAAAGAGAACGATAAAGAACCTTGAGCTAAGTCTTATATATTGCACAGAACTTAACTCAAAATGGATCATGGGCTTAAATATAAAAAACAAAAACTATAAAACATTTAGTAAAAACCATAAGAGAGTCAAAAATTTCTTAAACTTGATACCAAAAGAGAGACCTATACAAGGGAAAAAATGATAAACTAGCCTTCAACAAAATTCTTTAAAAATTGCTCTGTGAAAAGCCAATGTGAAGAGGATGAAAGAACAAGCGTCAGAGTAGGAGAAAAAAATTGTCAACCATATATCTGGCAAAGAAGTTGAATCTAAAATATATAAAGAACCCTCAAAACTCCACAGTAAATAAACAATGAAATCAGGAAATGGTTAAAAGACATGAACAGATACCTCACCAAAGAGGGTATGCAGGAGGCAAATAAGCACATGGTTGGTATCCAGCATCATAAACCATTCGAAAAATAATAAAACCACAATGAGATATAACTACACGCTGATTATAATAGCTAAAATAAAACATAGTGACACCACCAATGCTGGTGAGGATGTATAGAGGCAGGTCTCTCAAACATCACTAGTCAGAATGTAGAATGTTACAGCTACTTTGGAAAACAGTTTAGCAGTTTCTTAAAAGATTAAATAGGGAATTAGTATATGGTTCAGTAATTGCAGTGTTTGAGCATTTATCTCATAGTTATAAAAACTTATGTTGATAAAAAATGATAAAAAATGAGTACACACATGTATACAGTAACTTTATTCATAATAGCCATAACCTGGAAGCAACCTGGATGTTTTTCAATGGGTGAATGGTTAAACTGTGGTATACCCCTGCCTTGGAATCCTATTCAGTGCTGTTGAATGCAATGTTGATATATGCAACAAGAATGCTGGATGTAACAACATTGGAAGTTTTCTTGGATAAATCTCGAGAAAATTTTGCTAACTGAAAATGCCAATCCAGAAGGGTCACAAACTGCATGATTCCATTTATATAATATTTTTGAAATGACGAAATTATAGGAATGGAGATCTCATTAGTGGTTGCCAGGGGTTAAGGGGTTATTAGAAGCAGGCAAGATGAAAATAAGTAGGTGTCACTCTAAAGGTAACATGAAGGAATCTTGTGGCAATGAATGTGTTTTGCACCTTGAGTACATCAATGTAAGTATCTTGGTTAAAATATTGTTCTACACCTTTGCAAGAAGCTACTGTGTCTGGAATTTGTGGGTTCTTGGTCTCACTGACTTCAAGAATGAAGCCGCGGACCCTCACCCCCACGGTGAGTGTTACAGCTCTTAAGGTGGCGCGTCTGGAGTTTGTTCCTTCTGATGTTTGGATGTGTTCGGAGTTTCTTCCTTCTGCTGGGCTCGTGGTCTCGCTGGCTCAGGAGTGAAGCTGCAGAGCTTCGCGGTGAGTGTTACAGCTCTTAAGGCCGCGCGTCTGGAGTTGTTCGTTTCTCCCGGTGGGCTCGTGGTCTCGCTGGGTTCAGGAGTGAAGCTGCAGATCTTCGCGGTGAGTGTTACAGCCGATTGGTGTGTTTACAATCCCTGATCTAGATACAAAGACTCTCCACGTCCTCACCAGACTCAGGAGCCCAGCTGGCTTCACCCAGTGGATCCCGCACCGGGGCTGCAGGTGGAGCTGCCTGCCGGTCCCGCGCCCTGCGCCCGCACTCCTCAGCCCTTGCGTGGTCGATGGGACTGGGCGCGGTGGAGCAGGGGGCGGCGCTCATCGGGGAGGCTCGGGCCGCACAGGAGCGCACGGAGGGGGTGGGAGGCTCAGGCATGGCGGGCTGCAGTCCCGAGCCCTGCCCCGCGAGAAGGCAGCTAAGGCCCGGCGAGAAATCGAGCGCAGCACCGGTGGGCCGGCACTGCTGGGGGACCCAGTACACCCTCCGCAGCCGCTGGCCCGGGTGCTAAGCCCCTCATTGCCCGGGGCGGCGGGGCCGGCCGGCCGCTCGGAGTGCGGGGCCCGCCAAGCCCACGCCCACCCGGAACTCCAGCTGGCCCGGAAGTGCAGGGCGCAGCCCCGGTTCCCGCTCGCGCCTCTCCCTCCACACCTCCCCGCAAGCTGAGGGAGCCGGCTCCGGCCTTGGCCAGCCCAGGAAGGGGCTCCCACAGGGCAGCGGCGGGCTGAAGGGCTCCTCAAGTGCCGCCAAAGTGGGAGCCCAGGCAGAGGAGGCGCCGAGAGCGAGCGAGGGCTGTGAGGACTGCCAGCACGCTGTCACCGCTCAGTACCACTGGGGAAAACTGATGAATGAGCATACCAGATCTCACTGTATTATTTCTTACAACCGCATGTGAATCTACAATTATCCTAATATCTCAAAAATGTTTAATTAGAAAAACTATATTTATTAAAAATACTAGGTGCTCAATAAATATTTGGTGGAATTAACAGATCAATGAATGAGTTCATTAGACACATACATCACCTTAACACAAACACTTCAAAAATGATCAAATAAAATGGAAGGAAGTATAGTAAATTTGGCATAATTTAGATAGTCAAATATTTGGACAGTAATTGATTAAACTAAGAATGATATTCGAAACTAATGACTTTGAAATAATACAACTAGGAAATGATACATAATTTGCTTTTGAACAACAAAAACATGAATAAAATCTAGCATTCTAATCTAACTCATACTGTATGGGTAGACAACATCGCAGGCCATATACATTCTGAGTACAGTTGTCGTCTGATTTAATAACTCTTGTGTGTTTGATTCACATGTAAGGAGAATGGGAGCCACTTATTGAATTGTTTTTAAATGCACCGGTTACAAAAGTAGAGGAAAATCACTGTGTCTAAGGGTTTTATTGTAATACTATTTTAACTTTAGTTTTATTAACTAAGGGGGGACCCAGTTTGGTGATACAATAAGAATTTTAAATAATTACATAAAATAGAAGATGATAACTGCTTTCAGAGAATTTACAATCTAAAACAGGATGGTCATATCCCAAATTTAGGATAAAATATTTTTCTATTTGATAACTATGATTATTATAGTTATCATGTATAATAAGTAAGTATGATACATTGCCTAATGCATTACCTTCATCATACAAAGTAATAAAATGTTTATTAGGTTAAATTTCAATTTTTTAAGCTACCATGAATACTCAGAAAGAAAATACCTCACTTTGTGCTGTTACTGACTGAAAAATAATTCTAGGTTGACGTACACCTTAAAAGATTATTGAATGTGAACAAAGAATGATTAAGGCTTTTAGCAAAAGGTTAAAAAGTAAGATTTGTCACTTGTGAGGAAAAAAAGTCTACATGAAAAAACTAGAAACAGTAAGAGATGGGGCTGATAAGGAACCTTATACCTAGGTGAGAAAATTGAAAACCACAGCATTTTTTTTTTAAAGTAACAAATACAAGCTACCTTCCCATGTATTAAAGGAGAATACTCCTTTGTTTGTTTGTATGTTTTCTAAGTAAAAACCTTTATAAAATAGTTGCTTTTTGACCTGATAATGTTTAAGGAATCATTATAAATGTAGGAGCATAAGTTATGATGGTCGAAATTTAATGTCACAGCTATGCATTGCACAAATTGCCCGGGGGGACAGGAAAGACAGCTAAGAAATGATTATAGTAACCACTTCCTTAAGAGTAGGCTCTACAGTTTTTCTACCAAAAATTAAGCCCTTCTACAACTGTGGTCTCATGGCACCAGTTCATGTCTGAAATAAAGGGCTCATCAGAAAGCTATGATTATTTGTATACATATCTGACTCCTTATATATATATATATTCAGCCCATGAATGTCGACATGGCTGCTAAGAAATGTTCTATATCAAACCTAAGTCTACATAATGACATTAGTCCTTTAGGCAAACATTAAATGAAAAAAAACAAAAACAAAAAAAAACCAAACTACTTGAACTGTCATTAAATTTAATAAAATTTTATTGATAAATGATGTGCAAAGTACCATGTATAGTTATTCATTCCTAGTGTCTGACAAATGGTAAGGACTTTTTAATGTTGAATAAAGGAATGGATGAATCCAATCCAAATTTGTTGAGGAAAAACCATACTATTAAGCAAGTACTGGGAATTAAGGAGTAACTTTTATATTAATGCATGATCTGTAGGCATAAATGAATGCTTTAATGAAGTCTAATGTGTATTAAATATAGAGCACTGAAGTTTCATATAATTGCATTGATAATGCAAAATTCCATTTATACAGCTAACATTATATTAATCATATTTTCCCTTTGCCCGAATACGTATAAATACTTTAAACCAGAACTTTTAATATTTTGAGAAGCACCTCATTAAAAAGCATAAGAATCGACAGACTAATGAAAGAATTTAATACTTCAATTATAATATCTGTAACTAATGATCACAACCAAGAAATAAATTAAAGATAAATGAAGCAACACAGTATTCACAGAAACAAAAAATATTTACATGGACTCTTACCTGAATCCACTTATCTGGAATTGCCATGGCTAGTCGATAGTCGAAACCGCCCCCTCCCTGGGAAATTGGAGAGCACAGAGCTGGCATTCCTGATACATCCTACAACAAAGAATATCGGTTCATAATGATCAAACTTTTAGTAAATATTCTGACCGTAAAGCCCAGGTCAATAAATGAAAACAATAATAGGGGCATATATTTTTGGGCTGCTTTGGTAACATAAAAGTTGATGAAATTGTGATAGCATATCTCATTTCCCAGAAAGATTTTTGCTTAATATTTTCACTCCAGGCAAACTTTGAGCTCATGAAGCTATTTATTTCTTTTCTTCAGTATCGCCTAGAGAACACAAAATAGTAAAACTATTATTGCTAAAACATAGTTTCTTATTTTTGAACTACTGTAAAACATTTTTTATTAGTTTTGTTGCTTTCACCAAGCACAACAATACATGTGGCATAAATCTGTTATAGTTGTTCTTTCTGTATGTAGCCCTGATAGGGAGTGTATTTTTGTGAACACTAGCTTTTGATGAAATGGAATGTAGAGTTAGTACATTAACAGTGAAACAGTACAATAGCTTTTACTAGAGTAGGTTACACTTAGAAGAGGTCTTTGAGATTAGGTAGGGATTTTCATTTAGCAGACATAGAAACAGAGGCTTATTGAGGTGAAGGGATCTCTCAAGATAGAGAATTTTTTTTTTTTTTTTTTGACACAGAGTTTCACTCTTGTTGCCCAGGCTGGTTTACAGTGGCATGATATCAGCTCACTGCAACCTCTGCCTCCCAGGTTCAAGCAATTCTCCTGCCTCGGCCTACCGAATAGCTGGGATTACAGATGCCCACCACCATTCTTAGCTAATATTTTTTATATTTTTGATAGAGATGGGCTTTCATCATGTTAGCCAGGCTGGTCTCGAACTCCTGACCGTTCCAAGACAGGAGTTCAAACTCCCGTCTCGGCCTCCCAAAGTGCTGTGACAACAGGCACGAGCCACCACACCCAGTCGAGAGAGAGGATTCAGATATTCAGCTTTTTGACAGGGGGTCCTTTCTACTCTAGACAATTAGTATCCAATAATTAATCAAATAAATAAAATTAATTTAAAAATGGGTTTCAAAGATTGGTACAGGGACCCAGATGTAACAAAAGATATTATTAAGACAACTTTAGGAAAATATGCGCTAAGTATTATCAATTCTAATTCCACAATATCTTTCAAATAAGTTACTTTCCTTTGCTCCATTACCACAGCCACAATCTTATTTAGTCTTCATTACTGCTTGCCTAGACCATATCCAAATGGCATTCCCCATCTCTACCTTCTCTTTGTACTAACTGCTGTCAAATTCATATCTTATGAGACAGTCCGCTCCTATTGCTGACCTTCAATGGATTTCAATAGCCAACAATAGAAAATTCAAATTCCTTAGCTTAAGATTCAATTCAACAATTACACACTAAGCATTTACTATATGATTTACTATCCAATTAGCTACTCCCCTACTCCCTGTTACAGTGTAAGACCCATGAGGGCAAGAGTTTATAGTTGTTGTTCACCGATATACCCTAAGAATCTAGAATAGTTTAATAATACTTGGCACAAGCACTTTATTCAGTAAGTACCTGTTGATGAATAGTGAGGTGCCCTGAGGGATTAAAAGATAAGACATAATATCTGACTTTCCAAGATTAATAAACTAGGACCTAAATACACACAAACATACTTATAATTATGAAATGACCATGTGATGTAGTTGTGATCATTAACTAAAGTGCACAGAAAGTGAAATGGAAAGACATCTTTCCACCATTATTTCCTACTATTTCATTTTAATTACTAAGTACTTCGACCACTTTGAAATATTCCCCTTTGCATGTACTTGTTACAAGCTTTTCTACATCTGTCAATGCCCAAAGTTTTCCCTAGATTATGATCCTTACTTCCTATAAAAGACTATCACATACCATAAGCTCTCTGAGACTCAGGTCAAATGCTTCTTCTTTTTTTTTTCTTATGGAAGGAAGGTATAAGTAAATATACTATATGGTAGAATACATCCATAAGAAAATAAAATGTTTGCCAGTAATCTTATTTCTGCATAGTTGTTCATGGTTTATAAAGTAGAAAAAAGATCAGTAGAAAATAAGCCATTTCAATCATTCTATTTATCAAAATATAAGTTACATTTCCACAGACAGGATTGGATAAATATGTATTAAATATCAGGCACCATATTAGGAACTAGAATTACAGACACAATGCCCTCTGAAAAGAGTTTCGAAAGACCAAACTGTCAAGAATGACTGGTGATGGGCTGGTATTAAAGATCAAGATACATTTTCTCAAGAAAATATTAAGGCATGTTCTGTATCCAGTCTCAATGTTGTTTTAGGAAATAGAATCTGCTAAGAAAAACATATGGTAATCATGAAACCCAATCATCCCATAGACAGATTTTTTTGGATAAACATAGAATTCAATCCTTTTGAAAAGCTTGAAACCTATATTTGTCCCTCAAGCTTCTCAAAAAAAAGTATCAAAGAACTGAAGCTCACCAAATCACGGCATGCAATGAGATGCCAGACCAGTCATTCCTCATGATTGTTTCCTTACCCTTCTCTAGTTCTGTTTTCTTACACATTGTTACATTTATTTCTTACTATATAAACCTCTAATTTTAGTTAGTCAGAGAGATGGATTTGAGACTGATCAAAGCCTTCTTCTATGGCAATAATCATTGTCTCAGTGATTGGCTTTCTGTGCAGCAAGCAGCAGGACCTAGACTGAACCCCTGGTGATTCGGTAACAATCATATAGTCTTGACTCCTAAATCTGATTTCTAGAAAGCTGCCTCATTAATGCATATGAGTTGTTTCGGCCCTCCTTTTGAAGGTGGAAAGTTAGTGACTGTTCTTTTAAAATTTTTAAGAAAAAAAAAGGTAAATCATAAAGGTCATCAAAATAAACATACTCTAAATATAAAACAATTGATGCCTATTCATATGGCATATGAAAATGATTCTGTGTTTGGGATGAAATTAAAATAGTTCTAATTTTTTACTATCTAAAGAGCACTTATAACCACTCCAGAGGGAAAGATATATCAACCAAAAATGTTTTAATTAATATAGCAAATATAATAATGTAAAATGGTAGATACATTTGAGCAAAATAAGGTTTCAATTTTTGTAATTGTCATTATAAATAAATTCATATTTCTACTAAAGGAATTTAAATAAAATCACATTGCTTATTCATTCAAATACATTCCTTTTCTTAAAAAAATAAAGTTCATGGAGATCAATTCTACATTTGGAAGAGACTCCCGCTAGACAGAAAAGTGATGTATTGAAATTGAAGTAGTTTTCAATTTAAGTAGAATACATTGAAGGCACATCTTGTTTTTTAAAAAAATCTAAAACCAAGTAATATAAAGCAGGCTAAAGTCTCAAAGTTTCATTGGTAGAAACACTGATAATCAGACCAGAGCTCCCTAGATGATGAAACTATTTTACTTGAAATGAATGGAAAGATCAATGTAACAATTTTAACTTTCATGTATTAAATCATTGCTTCTTTTTCTTCAGTACCCACTTTTGATTTGTGCTGTCATTAATTGTTGGTAGTAATTTGTCATTTGTAATATCTCTGCTTTGGACTGCCATAAATATCATTGACAAAATAATTAATTTTTTGATGTTTGACAAATAAAATACAAATATACAGAAGACAAAAGTTTAAAATACACTCTGATGTTAAAGATATTCAGCACAAAAAATATTAGCACAAGTATTAGTAAGATGTGCTATGATCAAATGTAGGTAGGTCATGACTGTGAAATAATACTGGGTGTCTAAATTGTATGATAGGTTGCTGTTTGTTTTTTAATTGTACATAAGAACCAATTTCAGGAAAGGCTACTGTCTATTCCCAGAAAATACTTAGAAAGTAAAATGCCTGAAGGGAATAAAACTATTCTCCTCTATCCAAACAATGAAATCATACCATTTGTAAAACTGGAGATTTCTGATTTTGAGAAATGGTGGATATAAAAACAGTCTATACAAAAAAATAAATACTACAGGAAGGAGACTATTCCATTTCATGCCAATAAACTAAACACCAACAATGTAAAAACACACCTTAATTCTAATTCTTTTTAACAGTAGTCTTACTATTTTTACATGTCAACCACTATACTTTGTATAGAACAGTTTTAACATGCTAAATTCAATTTTAATAATAATTCCTAGTTAGAGAACGTAGAAAACCAGAGGGATTTTAGCACTAAATCTAAATTAGCATAAACATTTAACAAACTTCTTAATTTATCACATTTATCACCAAGAGGGGAATTGTCAATTATGCATATATGGAATTATATCATTACAGTGCAGCTTTGGGACAGTTAATCATGAACCTTCAAGAATCATGAATAACTAGTGAACATTTGGCAATCTGAGAGCAATAACATAAACAAGAAAGGTAATCACATCAGAACAAGAAAGGCTTCACAGAAGCTTGCAGGCAGCGATCCATCCTATCTCTAATGACTGAGCCAAAAAAGAAAAAAAAATAATAAATGGACAGACACACATTAATATTCAATTCTTTTCTCTGCTGAAGGTCTCATAGCGAAGGGCCTGTCCACTGATTAGGACATTTAACTCTCCAACCACTGGCATTTTCTTTTTTAACAATAGAATGGTGACAAGTAATTAGTACACATTATCTTCGAATAGGGAAACAGTGAATTCTAAATAACGTGCCACCCATACAAGATAGCTGCACTATACTCAGGGTAGAATTTCATTTACGCAATCATTGACAACATGAGATTGATTAATCAAATACTGTATGCGGACAAAATGCTCTCTATTAAAGGGGGTCAGAAGGTAAGACTTCACTATGGCTTTACCTCAGCTATTGTTATAGAATCTGGACACAGCGTGTGAACCAAATGATTTGCCAACATGAGGTAAGTCAAGGCATCTTCATCTACTTGTAGTCCGAAATATTCACTGTAATCACCTGAGAAACCTTGACCTTAGAAAAAGAAAATCAATATGGATATATTATGTTAACAAGCAAGTCTTAACTCTGCACAAATACATCCACCAATTAGTTTGTTTATATGAATTTTGTTATTGTAGCAGTTTAATGATAACATAAGCATCAGCAAATATACTGACTTAGAAAAGTACTACATGTCAACATTCAGAGTTGAGACAATTCTGCAAATCAATTTTGTTTGACAAATGCACACACATGAGAAAAACAAAGCACTTTAAAGATTTAATTTAATTTTAGCTAAATTATATGGCAAAAAAGTGAAATCATACTAAAGGGAATTCTAAATATCAAATAATTGTCAATACATTTTCTGTCACATTAAGATCTTAATGTTAGTTCGTATTAGATCCCTTTGAGGTAAGGAAAAGAAAATAGGAAAACCATCATAAAATTGAGACATAATATTTATATATTATTTCAAACATGCACTTCAATTTATGCAATATGGAGTTCCCTATGATAAAGAGATTATATGTTCTCAAACTTCCTCCTACCTCCTCTTCTCCCACATCCTAACTTTGGTTGGTTATAGTATATTTCACTTACTTGGGTTATACCATTTACTTTCTATTCTTTCAGTAATTTACTCTTATTGTTATAATCAAATCAAATTTGTGCTCAATATCAGCCTTTTACCGTTTCTCTACATCTAAGTTCTATTGATTTTTTTTTCTCAGTTTGCCGGAATCTATCACTGAGGGATATTTTCAAGTATAATTATGGAAGTCTTATTCTTCAAGTTCTTTCATGTTTGTATTTCAGCAGCAATATAACTACCAAGTTTCTCATTTTTGTTTGATGCTGTCATTCTTTAATTTTAAAATATTTAATTGACAAATAAAAATTGTATATATTCAAGGTTTCCAAGGTACTGATTTGATATTGGTATACATTGTGTACTGATTACTATACTCAAATTGACACATCCGTCACCACCCATAGTTACCACGTGTGTGTGTGTGTGTGTGTGTGTGTGTGTGTGTGTTAAGGATACTTAAAGTTGGCTCTCATCAAATACCAAGTAATATTATTAACTATAGTTACATCAGATTCCGCCTAGCTTATGCACCTTAAAATGAAAGTGTGCCCTTTGACCAACATCTCTCCATTTCCTCCACTCCTCAGCCCCTGGCAACCATCATCCAACTAGCAAATGTTTGAGTCACACTTTGTAAGAATTTGGCAGACATTGCTTCTGTAAATAGAATACTATGAGTCCGACCATTTTTTTTTCATGCATGCAAGTAAATTGCAGGTAAATTCATGACTTCCTGATGAATTTCTCTTTATTACTGAGTTTATAAATCAAATACTGTGTCTTGATATTAACTGCCTTATCTCAACTTTTCTGGTATTCTATTTGACCTTCTGCTGTGCAGTTTCAGGGATTTTGTTTGTTGCTTTCTCTGTCATTCCAAGGGAGAAAAAAATGTTAAATAACTCAATGTTTTTCTTTAACCATTTCTTGGATTCTGTATCTATAAAAAACACATCCCATATCCATAAACTTTGGTTCATTTCTCTAATACCACGAATCCCTGGAATATACTCCTCTCTCAGTGAGGTAGTTTCTGCAGGGGCACGTAGGTGTTTAAATCTAGGAAAAGATTTTTCTTAACTTTTGCCATGCTTGCCTTTGCATACCATAAGTCAGCTTCCCCGAAACTGGAAAATGGATATCAATAAAATCTGCTGTGTTTTACAGATTCAACTTCTTTCCTAGGAACATTTCAAGTGGGCAGCATCATGAGTAAGATCAAGCAGTAGCACATTTTGAATGTTTAGCTTCTTTCCTTGGCAGTCACTTTTCAAGATTTACAGGCACGTTTTTCACGCCCTTTGTTTTTTTTTTCTGTTTATTGCTAGTGAATATTTAGCCATTAAAAAATACTAATAATTGGCCGGGTGTGGTGGCTCACTCCTGCAATCCCAGCACTTTTGGAGGCCAAGGCTGGCGGATCACCCGAGACCAGGAGTTTGAGACCAACCTAGCCAACATGGTAAAACCCCGTTTCTACTAAAAAAATACAAAAATTAGCCGGGTGTGATGACACCTGTAATCCCAGCTACTCGGGAGGCTGAGGCAGGAGAATTGCTTGAACCCGAGAGATGGAGTTTGCAGTGATCTGAGTTCACACCACTGTACTCCAGCCTGGGCAACAGAACAAGACTGTCTCAAGAATAATAGTAATAATAATAATAATTGTTTCCATGTCATCTGTTGAGGGATTAGTATTCTGTGATACTACTTCTTTGTACAACTTTTAAACTGAGAGTCTGATAAATATTTAATTTCAAATTAATTTATAATTTAATTTTAACCAGGTAAATCTACAATTAAAATACTTATTTTATTCAATGTGTAATATGTAAAAACCTATGCCTTCACAACTGTTCTCATTATTTTTTATTTTCATTGGAAGTGCTGTAGTGTTCACATCCTAAGGGTGTTATAATAAATGGTTTCCTCAAAAAAATTTTAAGCTACACACGAATGATAGCATACTCAGTAGATATATTTCAAAGGAAATGATTACCTTTTGTTTACTTATAAAATGTACTGATAATCTACCTCTTGCCAAAATGGGATAATAAATTACTGCAGAGAGAGCATATGTAATGGAACTAACAAAAATCAAGACACCAGTAATGGCTATTGCAGCTTCTGCAATTAACCCCAAACCTGATTATATCAGGTTACCTACCTACTCCATGGTGATGATAAAGCATGGATGTAACACCATCAAAACGAAATCCATCAAAGCGATATTCTTCCAACCACCATCTTATGTTTGACAGAAGGAATCGTAAAACTTCCCAGCTAAAATATAAGAGAAATACATATTTAAGCAAAATGTAAAGAGCATTTTCCTTAACTGTTATGTTTGCTATTAACTAAAATTATAGGGCTCTATCTCAAGAATCATAATGTTCAAGAAACATAACATATATAAAAGTCACAAAACTAACAAGAATCTCAGTCGGTTGATGAAACTCATTCTAAAAGGAAAAATTATTAATTTTTATAGTCCACAAAGTCACTTAATATCTAAGAAAATTTAGGGAAAACATTTTTTAACATGAACTCCAAAACCAGAGACCCTGTCTTATTCAATGCTGTGTTCTCAGCAACCGGAAAAATGATTACTACATAGTAGTGTTCAAAAAAACCAAAGGAATAAAATCTATTACCAGTCCCTGAATTTTTAAAAAGGCTTTTCATGTAATATAACCATAATTATGTGATTTTTCTCCTTTCAGAAAAAGCATTTTCATTATCAGTAGAAAAAGTACTTTCACTGACTTTTTGCTTAAAATATTTCCTCATGCTACAATTTCAAACAGATATCATTCAGAATAAAAAGTAAAAGATAAAAACAGAAAATCAACCACATGATAAGCAATATTACATTGACTAGACTGTTGTTTCGTGGAGGTAAACAAAAGAAAACCTAGTTACCAAAAACCACATGTGTAATAAAGTACAAAGTTTTACGAGTTTAAGAGTCCTGCATCCATAAAAAGAGAAGGGAAACAAAGAAACTGTATAGCTCAATTAAAAACACCACACGAAACAAGTCTATTTTTGACAACTGAAAATAAGGCATCATCAATTAGTATTTTCTTTAGTCATATAGTTATGGTTGAGTTCTCTATCTTATTTTAACTGTGGTGTTAAGACTTTAATACCTCATTTAGTTTAATGACAAAGCTCCATAACAGTGTACACAAATCTTTACCCCAGTTGAAATTTATGTATTTTTAAAACCTTCCATATATTAAAGAACAATCTGACATAAATGAAGATTAAGTCATCAAAATTAACTTCAGAATTGTAAATCCAAACTTTGGGGAAAGATGAGTGTTGTTAGTAATTAACTGTTTTAAATAAGCTACTTTGAGTTTTGAAAACTTACTAAGTTAAAAAAAAAAACAAAAAGAAAAGAAATCCAAGAAATCTAATAGATATAAAAGGGAGACAGGAGGTTCAAGATTTTAAGGTTAAGCAACCTTGAAGATAGTATTTGCTTATGGTTCTATAATTGCACATTCATACGGTTTAAGGGTGAAATCCTGTTTAACAGAAGAAATGAACAGAAACAAGGAGATATACTAGAACTGTATAAAATCAAAATCACTCTATTTTGCATAGGACTTTTCATTACCATATTGTTTATAGTTTTCTTATAATTAGTAAATTTTATTTTTCAGAGTTTTAGATTCACAGCAAAATTGAAAGGAAGATGAAGAGAGTTCCCTGTCCCCAAGCATATATCTATATTTTGTAACAAGTTTGCTATACGAGAATTTAGAAAGAAGACTTGAATAAAGTTGCATACAAATAATCGTTTGAAAATAATTTTTTGAAAAGAATATACTCTTCTAAGTAAAGGGAAAGATAAGTGAATTATATTGCAATTCAGTGAAACACAGAAGAGGGAAAGGACGTGAATTTGATCACTGAATAGAAAGAATTGTCCAGTGTCACAGCAGGTTTCATCAAAGTCAAAGGTAATGAAAGTCCTGTTGATTCCTTTTACTGCAATATTTAATCTATTCTACTCTTGACCAAAACAGGAAATAAACTGTGTCTAAAAATATTAAAATAAAAAGACACATTTGGGAATAACTATGTTAGTAGACAGATTCTTGGCATGTATGAACAACAAAAAAATTCCTGTGATAATCAGAAAAGAAACAATAGTGACGATGGAGCACCTAATTAAAAAGTTCTCATGGGTTAAAAACTGCATGCTATTCTTCAGATCTCTGAAATACTCTTACACATTGTCTGAAAATCATAAACAGTCTTTTAAAAACCACTACGAGATTAAAGTGATAAATCAAATTTCTAGTGCTTTTAATTTCTTTTATATTTTATGAATCATTAATGAAACACAATAGACAAAATTTTATGAGAGTAAACTATCTAGAACAAAATAGTAAATAACAAAAATTTAGAAAGTTTTATTTTTTAACCAAATATCAGGAAATGGATCTAAGAAAAAGCCAAATATAAAATTTAAAATTAGTAGCAGCAAGTGCAAAGCAAAAGTTAAAAGTATTAATTCTCTGGCTAAGTCAATTTTCTTTTTTTTTTTTTTAATATACTTTAAGTTTTAGGGTACATGTGCACAACGTGCAAGTTAGTTACATATGTATACATGTGCCATGTTGGTGTGCTGCACCCAGTAACTCATCATTTAACATTAGGTATATCTCCAAATGCTATCCCTCCCCGCTAAGTCGATTTTCTAAAACCAGATTATTCGTATCAGTTACGCAAAAATAACTAGTCTTATAAGGGTAACATTTTATAAATAACTAGCCTTTGTTGCATAAGAAAAAATGAATTGTCAGCTTCTAAGGATAGTAGTCTTAGTTATGCTATGTTAAATTTTCTGCACAAAAGCACAACCTTTTTGTATATAATTATAAAATACATAGGACACATTACTGGAGAAAAAACTTCTTCCCTAATCATTTTGTCTCATAGGTACCCAGAGTTCAGAATCAAGTGGAAGATTCTCAAATATACATTAAAGATCCAAGTATGTAAGGACATCCAGCAGAGGTACCCTGTTCTGCACCCTACCCTCCAGCAGCCACATGGAGAATGAAAACAATAATCTCATACAGGAATGAACTAGTTCACTGAATCTAAGATTTGTCTTTGAAATAGAGCAAGCTTAAAGAATACGTCACCAGTGAAAATACTGATTTCTGAAAGATGTTCAATATTATTTCTACTGTCATAATTTCCAAATTCAAAACTCATAAATTCCATTTTTCCTTTTTTGGGGTGCTGAGAGAAAGAGGAGTTACGAATTATTCCAGACTATGACTGAATTAGAAATATTGTTCAGTGTTCTCTCTAGTAGTAAATGAACTGAATCACCTCAACCGAATGGTTTGCCTTGAGTCAGAGTATGACAATGTCTGGTAAAAAGTACAATAAAAAAAGCAATTTACTTTTTCTACCTCAAAATGTCATCAAACAGCCCATAACACAGTTGATTAGAATCTCATAAAAATATACAGCAGAATTTAAGACACAGTTTTATTTTGGTGCGTTCCAACAGACAAGCCAGGACTTAGATTACTCCATTGGCTTACAGCTTTTATAGCCTGTCTTTACAAACCACTTACTGGCCAGAAGCCTAATTTCTGAACAATTGGAGGAGCTAGATGCTAACTTTTAGATAGTGATGTCAAATATATATATATACATCTCATTGGTCACAATGAATGTGTTTAAGAAGTAACCCATTTTAGCTCTTAGCTTTATATCTTAAAGTAATTAACACATACATTAGAAACTAGCACTGTGCTACTCACACTGTGCATAGTCAATTGATGAGCACACTCCCAATTTATTTTTTGGAGCAAAACAAAATCTCTAATATACAGAAAAAAACAATGAAATGCAATTGACTTTCTTTTGAATCATAAACCACTAAAAAAATGTTTAAATCAAAGGTGCCTAATATAGAAACTGAATACATCGATGGATAATACATACATTTAAGGATTTCTGGCAATCAAAATAATCATGATTCTAATTGGCTTAGATGTCTGAAATATTCAACCTGTAATCAAGTAATGAGGATTTATTAAGGAAATTTTGTCACACACAGATAATTCCAATATTAAGGTTTTTAGGAAATATCCCTAAAATCAAAAACTGTTGATTGTCTCACATTCTGCCAATAATCTTTATAATGAAATATAGACAAATTCTCTCAGTGAGCAACTATAATCAAACATAATGACATTTATTTAATGACATTACATTTTGTAATCCAAGCTTATTTGCCTAATGTTCTATTTATTTGTGGTCCAAAAATACCTCTGAGATTTTCAAAATTTGCAACTTAGTTCACTGGATGTTACTAAACCTAGTAATATTGTATATTAATAAATAAGAGACATTACTAAGCAGTGGCTAAATATCAAAAAAAAAAAAAAGGAAAAAATGATGTTCCTCTTAGATATTCCTTAGGCTTTTAGGCTGAATGGGTATTAAACAGTACATCATAAAACCACGAATCAAAAACCTCATGTTTTGATCTATGTATTTCAATTGAGGCAGTAGATTGTAAGGAAAAATGAGAAAGGTATAGAATGCCAAAAAAAAGTCTTAAATTACAATAAAAATGACATTTTTACAAAGGTATTCTAAAATGTCAATGTTTAATATAATAACATGTAACATCAAACTACCTGGTTTATTTTTAAAAATTAAAAGAATTAATCAATTTTAATTAAATTAACCAACAATTAAAAATATTATGTTTTGCTCATAATTTGTATAAGTTACATTACAAACTCAGCCAATTGGAATTAAGAGAAAACTTGAAATGATTGAAAAGTAGTAATTCATATCTAGTAGTAGATAACAGTATCATCAATAATAAAATAAAGTGTATCTGGATTTTAGACACTGAGAATTATATAGAGGCTACTGTATATATTAATTTCAAATACTATTAGATAATGAGTAGCACAAAACTCTAGTGAGACAAATTGTTCATTCAACTACTAAAAACTTGTAATAATAGAAATTTCAGAATGTAGGTAATTATTATAAATTATGGTTTTGAAGTTTTCTTTTCAATATCACATAATTTTCTGGATTTTATTCTGTGCAACTTTATTTTATGTAAATTAATATATTGTTTAATCAGATTATATCCACTGAGCTCCAGTTATCTATATCCATTAACAAAATAAAGCATTTTCTTCCCATAAGGCCTAAATTGTACTTAGCATATTAAATACTTTATTAAAATTAACTCTATTTGTATTACATGTAATTCCAATCAGGTATTCTCTAGGAAATAAGTAGAAAAGGATGATATGGTGCTTTTAAGGCTAAATGATTCCAATTAGACTTTTACTAAAAAATAAAATACTTGAGAAATTTCCAAGTCACGTTCTTCTCTAATTTAACCTGTATTCTTAAAAATTGGTTATCTGTCAAGTAAGATTAGCAAAAGGCAAACCTGAAGTGTCTGTGACTGTGACTGTATGTACATAAAGTGTGTGTGTGTGTGTTTGTGTGTGTGTGTGTGTGTAGGAATTGACAGTGGACAGCAGTGAGAATAAAAGTGAAGGCTAAGAGTCTGATATGATGGAAAAAGACAAGTGTAAAAGAAAAAATAACCCACTCTAATAGAGCACACCTATGCAAACCTAGATGGGAGAGCCTACTACTACACATCTAGGCTATATGGTATATAGCATATTGCTCCTAGGCTACAAACCTGTATAGCATGTTACTGTACTGAATACTGGAGGCAACTGTAATGCAAGGGTAAGTATTTGTATATCTAAACAGAAAAGGTACAGTAAAACACAGTATTATCATCTTATGAGATCACCATCTTATATGTGGTAGCTTGTTAAAATGTCATGTGGTACATGACTGTACATACATATAGACATAGGTATATACACACGCACCCATGTTTTTCAAACAAGTTTAAAAAATTCTACCTTATCTACAAAATAAAGCTAATGACTAGTTCAAATCAAGTGGCAGTGACTTGAACATATGTAATATGCATCATGACAAATGTCATATTAATACCATAAATGGTAATCAGCTTTAAAGAGCTTATTTTAAAGGTAAAAGTTTGGAAACATTAACAATTCATATACTCCTTTTTCATTTTTCCCTTCTGATTTATTTCTAATAGATTAACTATCATATTTAGATAAGCAATTGGCTGGGTGCAGTGGCTCATGCCTGTAATCCCAGCACTTTGGGAGGCCAAGGCGGGCGGATCACGAGGTCAAGAGATCGAGATCATCCTGGCCAACATGGTGAAACCCTATATACAAAATTTATCTGGGCGTGGTGGTGCATGCCTGTAGTCCCAGCTACTTGGGAGGCTGAGGCAGGAGAATCGCTTGAACCTGGGAGGTGGAGGTTGCAGTGAGCCGCGATTGCGCCAATGCACTCCAGCCTGGTGACAGAGTGAGACTCTGTCTCAAAAATAAATAAATAAATAAATAAATGACTAAATAAGCTATTATAATAATTTTATGATTGAAAAAATACACGCCTCAATTTGATAATTTCCCATTATCTCATTTAAATTTATAATTATGTGTATGTATTTATTTACTTATATTTAGCCAGTTTTATTTTAAATGATGACTTGAGGCAACTTATAGAGATACATATATCTAAACAGTATCAGCCTCCCAAAGTGCTGGGATTATAGGCCTGAGCCATGGTGCTGGGCTCTAAAAAGCATAAAAAATAATTTAGAATAAAGATCTTATACAAACATAAAGTATCTGGGAACTGATTTTTATTGCAGTATGAAATAATTATTTTACAGACTACTGACTTTAAATATACTACAACAGGATTTTCCTTCACTATTACCTCAGAATGATACTTCAGGACAATATTCAAGGAAAACCCCATCATAACGTATATAAAGATGCAGATATTTAGGATAATACTACAGAAGTTATTTTAAAGATACAACAGTGTACTTTGAGACCAAAAAATGGATAAGCATTTTAGAGAGGAGATGAACTGGGAAAAACTAGCTGTACAGCAACTGAGGTAGGGAAAGGTGAAAATATAGAGGTGCCTAGTTCTTCAAAAAATGAATGGTGTGTGTGCACATGCATGCATGTGTGTGTGTTCTAGGAGCGGGAAATCAAGGAAAATATATAGGGTCTGCTATTGATTATATTTAAATTTCGAACATCACTCATCAATGGTATTTGAATTTGCACTAGCTTTGCTAAATAATATATACATTTCTAATTATATTTGGATACATTCCCACAAGCAAAAGGAGCTAGCTTTCAATGGGCTGACCGGAGTGGAGCAGAATAGAAAGGGGAAATGTGATATTATATAGAAAAAAAAAAGGAATTCAAAGTCACCAAGTGTCTACTAGCTTCCAGACTCCACCCGTTACACAGCCTCATTTAATAAGGCTGTGATATGATATTTTATGGTTTGGGAAACTGAGGTTTAGAAAAGTTAAAAAACCATGTCCAGGGTCACTCAGGTAATAGGTACAGGTGCAGCTCAACCTTTTGAATCTAAAACCTCACCTCTTAACTGCAATTTTATACTCCACATTCAGCATGACTACATTAAAAATTATTTCTTGTTTTTGGCAATGTCCTGGTACAACATCTTTTAAAACCCTGTAATTCCCACATATCCATAATTTTAATATGTGGTCATGCCAGCTGTATTAATCTTCTCTAAGTCTCAGTTTTCCACAATGTAAAATGGAAGATAATTTCTGCACCCTCCTGAATGGGGATTAAATGGAATGGGTATAACGTGATGGCAGTGTTTGCTATGCTGCCAATCATGAGAGTTCCTATTAAATAATAAATTTTGAATATTTGTTTAAATATTACATATAAATTACATTTATGGCTGTAATATATCAATGTGTTCTATTAGTTGTGATTTTCTCATACTGAAATAAATCATAAAGATAAGCATGTTTTAGCTAACATCAAAGCTAAATAATCCCTTTTTTAAATTCAGCATTTATTTTTCCTAGAGTTTTATTTTATTTACCTATTTGTACATTCAATATGCATTTCTTAACTACCTGCTTCGTACCAGGCACAATGCCAGGTGCTGGGGACACAGCTATGAATAGCAAATACAAAGTATCAATTTGTGTGGAGTTTAGGGTCTAACAGGAGAAACAGACATTTTACAACTACTAACACAAACACACTTAATTACAATAGTGATAACACAAAGAATAAATATGGCAGTATGAGACTGTATTGAGAGAGAAACAGTTAATCTATTCTGAGGAAGTGAAGCTAAGCTTCTCAGAAAGTGAGAGTGAAAGTTGAAGCCCATAGGATAAATTGGACAATATAACACTCATTCAAAGTTATTGGAAATCACCTTACATTAGTTCAGAAAAGCCCTCAATCCACTTTTGACAGGCACAGCAGGAATATATTTTTATTACATACTATCAGTTCACTAGTGTAGTCGTTAACATAGGACTTCCTTTAAAGATAGATTCAACATAGTCAACAAAATCAGATTTTGTGGAAAGGTATCTATTAAATTAACCATTTGTCTTAGTTTAAGCTCCTATATCAAATTGCCATAGACAGAGTAGGTTATAAACAACAAAAATGTATTCCTCATAGTTCTGCAGGATGGAAGTCCAAAATCAGGGTGCCAGCATGCTCAGATTCTGATGAGGGTCCTCTTACGAGCTGCAAAGTGCCCATTTCTCACTGCATCTTCACATGGTAGAAAGAGTGTGAGGGAGCTCTCTGGGGTCCCTTTTCTAAGAGCGCTAATCCCATTCAGAGCGTGGAGCCCTCCCAAAGGCCCCACTTCCTAATATCATCACCTTAGAGATTAGAATTCCAACATACAAATTTCAGAAGGACAGAAACATTCAGAAATAAAAGGAAGAGAGGATGAAGAAATAAGAAAAGGACATTTTTCTTTATGTGTTAATTTTGTGTGACTGACTCCCTACATAATGCTTAACTATTCTTTCTTGTTTTAATCACATTTCTCCAGAATTTTTCTATTCAAAGAAAATACTTTTGAGACAGTCTTTCCAGCAGCATACATATCTAGAAACTTCCCACTCGATACTCCTTCTGTACCAAATCTCATCTTTTCTTGGCTGACTCATGCCCCAATTCTTGTCCTCTTCATTCCAGACTCTGCTTACTCTCTGCCTGGAGAATGCATTCCTTTCCTCCTTACTCCCTATGGCTTCTCTATTCCTAAACTAGCTATCCATATGGTCTCTTATTCTCTTTCCTTCCATTTTCCTCTTCTAACCTCTTCTCCTCTCTCCCTTTCCTCTTTGTTAGCCTCTCTTCCTTCTTAAATCTTGATTGCAGACGCAAATGTAAAAGCCTGTCAAGCAATCCTAGGAACTGCTTATAATTCACTAAATATACATATTTATATACGATTTTGCAAAAATAAAGATATCAGGTACTCTGACTTCATGAATTTCATGAGAAAATTATGTCATACTTCACTTAATGAAAATTAACTAAGCATTTTTAATATACAATGAAATAACACTGAATTAGAAGTCAAGAAAATTATGTTCTAGCCAATTTTGCAAAAATCAGTACATAAACAGATAATCTCTCTGAAAATCAGTGTGATAATTTTTGAAAAGAGGGTATTAGATTATTTGATCTCCATCTTATATATTTTTATACATTTAAATTTATTTTATTTTATTTTGAGACAGTCTCTCTCTGTCGTGCAGGCTGGAGTGCAGTGGCGCGATCTTGGCTGCAACCTCTTCCTCCCAGGTTCAAGCAATTCTCTTGCCTCAGCCTCCCAAGTAGCTGGGATTACAGGCGCCCACCACCATGCCCAGCTAATTTCTTGTATTTTTAGTAGAGATGGGGTTTCACCATGTTGGCCAGGCTGTTACTGAACTTCTGACCTCAAGTGATCCACCCACCTCGGCCTCCCAAAGTGCTGGGATTACAGGCGTGAGCCACCATGCCCAGCCTATAAATTTAAATTTAAACTGAAAAATTAATTCAAGATTAACATTTCTGAGTTTTAGCATACAGACTAATTTGAATGATTTCACTGTATTCTACTAGAATACAGACACAAAAGTTTATGACATTAAATGTGCCTTAGAAAATGATAGAATAATGGCCTGAAAAAAAATGACATCCACACTCAAAAATATTATAAAACCAAATTCAACCAGCACCGAATCCCACAATCTCAACTGATAGCCCAGCACAAGGTTCACAAAATCTTCTTATTTCTTACATGAATGTCATGTGAGAGAGAGACAAACTGGTTCATGCAAGTAAGTCCTGTTTTCCCAACGTAATCATAAATTATTGTCTAAATGTTAAGAACCATATCTTACGCCTTTTATTTATATTAGTTTCAAACAAACTGACCTGAACTAAATTAATAATGTACATAGAAAGCTAAGACACTCACATAATAAAATATTAACTTTTCTTTTCTTTTTTTTGAGAAAGGGTCTCACTTTCTTGCCCAGGCTGATGTGCAGTGGCACCATCTCATCTCACTACATCCTGGACCTCCTGGGCTCAAGTTATCCTCTCACCTCAGCCCCCAAGTAGCTGGGATGACAGGAGTGCACAACGACGCCAGGCTAATTTTTGTATTTTGTGTAGAGGCAGGGTTTTGTCATGTTTCCTAGCCTGGTCTTGAACTCCTGGACTCAAGCAATCTGCCCACCTCGGTCTCCCAAATTGCTGGGATTAATTTATCTTTTAAATACAACATTAACTCGGAAGCAGTAAAAATAAACAAATTGAAAAGTAATATATAAAGTTAAATAATGTTTTCATAGTCATTGGAAATGGAATCGGAAATTAAGAACAACAAAACTCTTTACTTCACTAAAATAAAGGCACATAAGCAATGATTATGATACTTTTTGGAAACCTACAAAAGTGGTATTTTCATGATGAAAACTTACGTAAGAAATTATTTAACTGAAATATTCAAATAATAGATTTTCCTCTTCTTTTCTTCCTTTCCCCCCACAGCTTACAATTTCTCTTTAGAGACCTTTCATAACATGTTTAACACTATAAGAAGTAAAATCATTAAACTCTTCACTGATCATCTTTCCGTATTGTTTATTAGAAGTTTTAACACACATGGGCATTCATGCAAACATATACCTCAATTTTTTTTTAAATAAAAAAAATATATGGCCAGCCTTTAGTGAGAGTAAGCTCATATTGGTGAATGTATGGCCTACATTGGAATAAAAATGCTTATGATTAAATATTGAAAATTTCCCCAAATGTAATATAAATCTCTAGTGATGACAACAAAAGGAAGAAACCACAAAAACATCAGTATCCTTAAGGAATCATCAGCTTCTTTTTGTTTGCTCCAGTTATAAATTTTGCATTTGCACATTGCTGCCTAGACTTTCAAAGGGTTCTGCAATGATTAATTTAACAATCTACCCATATTGCTCTAATATAACCAAAAACTTTTACATATATATAATTTATAATATCCGAATCAAGGATAAACTAGTGGCCAAAATAGAAGTTCCGACATCCAGGCATGTTATTAATGCAGAAATGGCCAAGTGTCACCAAAATATGGCTACTTAAACAAATACTTCTCAAGCTTGGGTGCTTTACCTCTAAAGATACATGGAAACACACATAACAGTGCATATTTATGACAGTCAATTTGACCTGATTATTTGACAGTAAAAAAATGAATGTGTAAAAATTCTAATACTTACAAATATATATTGAATGCTTACTAAATAAATGGCAGGCCTTGTACTGAGTGCTTTGCATGAATTATTTCATTTAATTCCCACAATAACCCTCAAAGGAGCACATAATAATAGAGCTTGGCACACTTTTTTGTACAGAGCTAGAAAAAAACATTTTCGACTTCGTGGCCACGTAAGGTCTCAGCGTTGCATGACTCAACTCAGTTGTGGTAGGGAGAAAGAGGACATAGGCACTGTGGAAAGGAATGGGTGTGGCTACATTTCAATAAAACGTTATTTACAAAAACAGGCAGCAGTCACACTTGGCCCACAAGCAATATCCTTTGCAGACCCCTGCAATTAAAATTCTCATTTTACCACTGGTAGTGTGTAACATTCATATGCCCACACAGCTGGCCAATGAACTCAGGTCTCTTATTGCAGAATCAAAGCTGCTAACTACTACATATATCTGCTTCTTGCCAGCAATTTACACAGCTATTCTATGGTAAAATAAAAAATATATATATTTTGGAGTAAAAGGCAAACTGATATGTTTATAAAAGACAAAACAAAATATTAGAAGAAACCTTGCATTTACAATGCTAGTGATGCACACTCTAGGAAATAAAAGTCTATGCTCCCCAAAACATCAAGATATCTGATGAAATTTAGAAAATTCAGTCTATGCTTTAAAAATGAGCTTTCTTTAAAAAGTTGTATACTTTTTAAAGCTCCTCGGAATCTTTTAGGGTTCTTCTTCATATATAATGACACGGAGGAATTGCTAAAACCATGCACCAGGTGCTATACATTGTCATCAATGTCCATGCCCATTTGCAAATGTACAGCGTATGGCCAGACTGAGAATAATGATTTATGTTCAGGTCAAAATCCTGCCCAGGCAGGAAGACCCTGCGCTATTTAACAAAGTCTGATTTCACTTGGAATAAAATCCAGTCCACAGTCCTGGTTACAGGTCCAGTATAATCTGATCCAGTCTAATATTTCAACTACTGCCCACTAAGCACACCAGCTATAGTGCCCTTTTTTCTGTTCTTGAAGCACAGACAAGCTCATTTCAGACATAGGTACTTCTTACCAGCTATACTCTCTGCCTAGAATTCTCTTCCCTTGAGTCAGACCCCGGCCAACCGTCAATTAGATTTCATGCAAATATGATCTCTTAGAGGACTTCTCTGGACACCCAGTTACTCTGCCAACCATATCACTTTCAGTTATGTTTTGCTTAGCATTTATGTGATACTATGATCTTTTCTTGGTTTATTATTATTTACCTTATGTGCTATTATGTAGCATTTTAAAATTGATTATCAATCTTCCTCAATATAATAAATCTAAGCTGTAGATGTACAGATGTCATGTTTATTTAGTTGTTGCTGTATTCCCAGAGCCTAGCAGCTGGCCTGGTGCTTAGAAACCATACAGTAAATATTTGTAAAATAAAGAAATGAATGACACATATCATTGTTCTGCAGGCTACACCATATTGCCATTTATGGTTTTATTCACTTCATTTTGGTCAATCATGCACAGAAAAGAAAAAGTTGTTTAGACCTCACAGAAAATGATTTAAAATTCACAGTGCCTTGTTATTTTATTCAAAGAAGTTCCTTTTTAGAACTGATAGTCATTGCTGTCTAAAAATGGGGGAAAATCTATTGTTTAGCTCTTCATAAAGTTTATTTAAAAAATAAATGGCAGGCCAGGAGTGGTGGCTCACACCTGTAATCCCAGCACTTTGGGAGGCCAAGGTGGGCAGATCATGAGGTCAGGAGATCAGGACCATCCTGGCCAACATGGTGAAACCCTGTCCCTACTAAAAATACAAAAATTAGCCAGGCTTGGTGGCGCATGCCTGTAATCCCAGCTACTCGGGAGGCTGAGGCAGGAGAATCACTTGAACCCAGGAGTCAGAGGTTGCAGTGAGTCAAGATTGCGCCACTGCACTCCAGCCTGGCGACAGAGCGAGATTCCATCTCAAAAACAAATAAAAACAAAAACAAAAACAAAAACAAACTAAATAAATATGGCAATTAATTCTGCTAACTATTCATTTTGTCTTGTCATATTTTAATTATTTGAAATTTATGTATTTTTATCTTTAATTTCTTTTGCATAATATTACCTTATTTATGTAATTTTGTCAAAATGTTTCCCAGTTTAAAAATCATTTTATTTGACCTTAGTCAAGTCTAAAATGTCATCCATTATGCAATTAGTAACAATTTAATTCTTTTTTCTTAACTCTTTTCTAATTGAATTTCCCAACACTTAAGTTTTATTTTAATGCAACTTTTATGCTAGAATGTTTATCATTTATTACTTTTTTGTATTTGTTATTATTTTCTAAATTTTATTGTAGGACAGCATAAAAAGTATAGATAAATGAAGATCACAGATAAGAAGAGCCAGGTTTACATAAGAAATGTTATGCTCCTGTTCATCTATGATTAACTGCGTATTAGCCCCAGAAGTCCTTAGGACTAAATCCACTTTTACCAAAATTCATGTTGTTGAAAAGTCACTAAATTGGATACTCACTGAAACTGATGTTCTCTTTCAGCATGTCAGCATGTCACTATTCATATATAACTATCAAGGGTTTTCTGGGTCAGTGTTCAACTTTCCTATGCTAAACCACTGATTTCCAATAAGAAGGAATTTGTAACCTCAACCCTACCACATCCTCCTCTGTCATCTCTGTTTATGAGCTATGCCATATGTCAGTACTTTTGCACAAGGAAAGAAAGGGGAGGCACCATCTAGTTAAATCCACTGTGCTTCTTCCATTGAAAACCCTTCTTGAGAAGTATTTTATTTAAGAAATATAAATTCTGAATGTTATTACTTGATTAAATCAGGCATTTAGGAAAGCCGCTTATTTGTGCAACACTATCTTTCTCCTTTCCAGAAAAGCCCTCCTAAATTACATTTTCAAAACCTCTTTCAACCTTCACTAAAGGTCACGGAATACATTTGTGATACCTGCTATTTCACTGACATGTAGAACTGTCATTGTGAACACTTGCCACAACATTATTCAATGACCCCCAAACAATACATACATGAGATAATAGCTGTCAGTTATGATATATCTGTTAACTCCTTAAGATGATTTCCTCTCCCTTTTGGCTGCTGGCAGTCTGCATGCTGGGATAAAGAAGAGAAGACTATCCTTTATTGGGAATCCATAATGTGTCCAGTGCTTTATCCATATAATCATATTTAATTTTCTCACTATATTTTTGGTAGGGTAGAGGGGAGGCAAAATCTTTACCTTTACCTGTTTAGGGTATCCAGCTGGGTCTGAGAGTTAGATTGACATAAGACAGATTAACAGGAGAAAAGCATACAAATTTATGTAACATAAGAGCCTTCATAAGAAAATGTTGACTCTGCTAGATGACGAGTTAGTGGGTGCAGCACACCAGCAAGGCACATGTATACATATGTAACTAACCTGCACATTGCGCACATGTACCCTAAAACCTAAAGTATAATAATAAGAAAGAAAGAAAGAAAGAAAGAAAGAAAGAAAGAAAGAAAGAAAGAAAGAAAGAAAGAAAGAAAGAAAAGAAAGAAAGAAAATGTTGACTCAAAGAAGTAGCAAAACCTGAATGCTTATAAGCTGGGTTGAACGAAGAATCACAAATATGGAAAAGTAACTAAAACAAATGGAGACACTAAAGGAAGAGTAGAGTTATTTTTCACAAGGTCTGTTTGTACAGAATCCTCTAGTCCCATCTCTGGTGATAACATTTCTTTCCTCCTGGCATAAGGAGGGCAGCTCTTACATAGGAGTTACATCTGCTTTCAGGAACAAAAAGGGGGAATGAAAGTGTACTTCTTGCGCCAGTTTTTCAAGTGCCTTTTACTGAAAACTCAAAACCAGTAATATGCCAACGTGGCCAATTTTGGGGTGACAAATCCTGAACCCCTTCAAGGAGTTATCATCCTCTAATTACTAATGAGGAAACTGAAACAGATATTAAGTGATTTTCCAAAATCACTTGGGCAAACAAATGAAGGACTGGAACACTGGTCTACATCTGTCTGTCTCTTCACCCTCAAAAACACTGCTGAAAGCCAAAAAAAAATTTAAAGTCAGATTTTACTCTCAGACACAGAAAATATACCAATGATTACAGGTAATATATTTCTATACTTCTAAAATCTTATTTTCTAATTTTGCTCTCTAGGATTTTGGGGTTTTTTTTGTTTGTTTGTTTTTGCTTTTTTACTTTCTTTTGTTATTTTGCTTGTTATTGATATATTAGTGAAGTTAATAAAGCTTTGGATGTTGTCACAAGCAGCTCATGGACTTGATGGCAATCCTCCCAAACTTGCCTTTTCTAGAGCCCACTTATTCACAAATGTTTTCTTTTGATTTATACCTTCACAAAGTGTTTCATTGTTAATACTGTTGGTTGCTAATGGTCAAACCTACTTTGGAAAGAATTGCGGTATTAGAACATTTTACTGCAGACGTTAGAGATTGTAAACATATAAATTGCTCACAACAGAGTCTCGTAGAGCTCAAATTTGGCACTCAGACTTGTTACTAACATAAAAATGTGATTGAAATTTATTCACAGCCAGTTACAAGAGGGATAAATGAGGAAAAAAGAGTAAAAGGGTATTTAAAATCAATAAAGATACAAATGTGAGGAAATAATGCAATAGGCACAGAAACATGTGAAAGTGTCAAGAAAATAATGGATTACACAAAAATTAGTATTGCTCTAAAGTATAAAGTCTTCTCAAAATTATCTTACTTTTCCAACTATTATGATGCCACATGTCTGGCCCATTGGTTCAAATTTTGAGTTTTTCCCTAGAGCAATAGCAGTACTAAGTCAGCAACTCTCCCTATCATCATCCAAGGATACAACCCCTTGACCTTTGATATAGCATGTTAATCAGTGAATTATTTTAAGAATCCTTTCTTTTACAGACACTTGCTAGTCTTTGGCAATAGTTTTACAATAAACTGAAAAGTATCTCTTTTAAAGTTGAAAGAGTACTAAGCAGTTGAAGATAAATATGTTCTTGTGAATAAAATTTTGTCCATGTTCATAAACAAAAGGTCTACATTTGTTTCTCATAATCCATAAACACTTCATAAGAAAAGACCCCTTTGAAGGTTATCTTATTAAAACAGGAAAAAGAACACCATTTTTGAGAAATTGGGGGTGGCATATATATTTCTAATGTGGCTTTTGAGAGACAAGGTTTGAATATGGCCCAGGAACTTCAGAGGTACTGTCATCACAATGGCTGGCAGAAACAAAAATACCATAGCTCTCTGAAGCACCAAGGCTTGCGGAGAACACCTGTGACTGCAGGTGGCTCTACTTGAAAAGAACTGCACCCCTTTCCTCTTCAATGGGGGGCACCGTGTTCCACAGTGGGTCAGAGGTGACCAGGGTGCTTTCAAGTTTAGTTTTATAATTTTGAAGAACTGGATTGTGAGCACTGACAAGTTTCCAATTTAGCCCGTTAAAAACATAAAAGTGGTCGGCTTTCCCTCCTTTAACATAAACCTTCATTCACTAACTACAGCAGGAGATTTCATCTAGTGACCTTCTTTTGAAATCCAATTTAAATTAAATGATTGATTTTAAGATTTTGCCAGACATATACTGAGGCTTTAAAAAAAAAAAAAAGTAATCTTTATAGTACTCTCAATGGAGATTAAGTCAGGTTAGAAAAAAAAAAAAATTGTCACTAGTGATTTTTTTCCCCTGCTACCTTGTATACAAATTATTTATAGACGTCTAGAAGACAGAACAGCACCAAATCTTCAGACACTGAAAATATTTTGACACAATTGCACTTTTCAAGTATAAAATAGCAAACAAGGATGTGGTGGATGCATTCCTGTACTGGGCAATGGCTAAGAAATTTCTGACTAAAATATAATATGAAAAGTCAGAACTCATCTGGTATAGTACATTCAGTTCAGTATTCCACATTTAAGAGGGATATAGACAAATTCAGGTTTGTTAATAAATAAGAATTCAAAACCAAGTAATGCAATAGGAAAAACAATTAGGGGAAAATGGAAATATGCACTCTGGAAATAGAAGAAGCCCCAGGGCATAACACTCAAAGGCACATGATGTAGAAAAGTGATTGGATCCGCTTTGTGAGCTTCCATGGGTTACAAATTGGTAGACAGATTCTAAACTCAATATAAAAAAGAATTTTCTAATGGAGAGACCCATCCAAATATGAAATGAGCTATCTTACAAGATCAGTTTCATCTTCTGAAGACATTCAAGGGAAAGGTGAATTAGGGATGCTAAAGAAAAGACTAAAGATTAAACTATAATATTGAGGTCCTTTCCAAGTCTAGAGTCTGAATTTTTTAGGATGAGAATTGTCTATAATTGGACAGCTCTCAAACTGATAAAGAGGGCATGTCAAAGTAAAATACTAGCATATAATGAATAGCATTAGTTAGTAGAAGAAATAAATGTAACTAAGACATAGTTTACAAATGCTTTTTTGATGAAGAGTCAGGGAATATCCAAACACAAGCAACACGACAAGTTTTTGAATTGTGAAAACCAGGATATACTGAAGAAACACGAGAAAAACCTCAAGAGAAATCATATTGGAAAAAAGCATTTTTGACATCATGCCTAGTAAAAGCAAACACTATTACTAATCTTACTAATATGCATTAATCAGTACTAACTTAGCAGTGGTGGGAAGAAACAAACACTAGTTTAAGAACGCAAACTTTCAAATTGTAGGAATATTAGAACTTTTTAGGCAGGAATGGTTCATAAGACATTTACTTTATCAAGATTACGTATCTACTAAAATCATGCCACTCTTAAAGTGTTAAATCCACACTCGTTTAAAAAAAAAAAAAAAAAAAAACTTCAAGAAGCTCTCTGGTTCCTCATGTTGCCTCTTCCTGCTGGCTTTATTCTGCATTTGACTTTAGTGCTTCGTCAAATCCATTCCAGATTTCCATTTGATTTCGGTGGACTTTGAAGATGGATCACCACGTTCATTAGGATGAAATTATTTGGGAATAATTTTATTTTCAAAGTAAGGATTTTCATCAAAATAAAAATCGATCCTGTAACCTGATTTAATATCTTCAAATTCTGTCACTTCAACTCTGGTCAAATAATGCAGTGTGTCTTCGTCCTCCTCGCCAAGCAGTGTGAACACTTGGTGGATGGTTGACAAATGTTGTTACACCCAAATTTGGGATGTTGGTGATCAGTTCTGACCTCTTCTGAAAAAGTGGTTGGCGATGTTTGTTACATTTCTATTCAACTTTCAAAATCTCCTCACATTAAGTCTATTTCATTTTGTATCTCATCAATGTGTTCAATTGCTTATCGCTGTTCTTTTTGTCCCTTCTTCGGCAAGCCTGAAGGAGCAGATGTCTCCTTCGGTCCCACAGCAGGAGGTGGTCCAGAGAGCTTCTTTACCTGATTTACTGATCATTCTGATGCAGGTGTGGATGAGTTAGGAGAGTTCATCAAAGATGACATTTGGCCAAAACCATTACAGTACTACTTGGTTCCTAATATGGATGATGAAGAAGGAAAAGAAGAAAAAGATGATGACGATGATGATCATCATCATCGTGCAAAGGAGGAAGGATGATGATCACCTCCATCGTGCAAAGGAGGAAGGATTAGAAGATACTGATGAAGTAAGGAATAAGGATGAAGGTGAAGAAGATGAAGATGATGAAGGGGAGGAAAGACAGGAGGATGAAGGAGAAAATGACTAATAGAACACTGATGGATTCTGACCTTCCTTTTTTAAAATGTTCTCCAGTCCCTGGGAGCAAGCTGCAGTCTGTTTTGTTTTTTTGTTTTTTTTTGTTTTTCCTCTTGTCCTCAGTCGTCCTGTTCTTGAGGTCTCTTTTCTCTATACCATGGTTCTCAACTTATTTTGGAGAACATACCTTGAGCAGAATAGAATGGGAAAAGAGTCGCTACCCCTTTCCGCTGAAAATTCATTTTTATCCCTTCCTGTCTGAATTCTATGGAATCAACACCACCAAGCTCTGTGGGAAAAAAGAAAAATCCTGCTCCCTTCACGCTACTGGAAGCTGGAGGGTGCTAAGCCCCTGTGTAGTGGTGCATAGAATTCTAGTTTTTTCCTCCTTTCTCTGTATATTGTGATCAGAGAGCACACTGTGTCTCTATGTGAATATGGACAGTTAGCATATACCAACATGTATCTACTTTCTCTTGTTTAAAAAAAGAAAAAAAAAACTTAAAAAATGGGGTTATAGAAGGTTAGCAAGGGGTGAGTTTGAGATGTTTCAGTGGGTTAAGTGGACATTTTGACAATATGGTTTCTCCTTTGGCATGTTTAATTATGATATTTGACAGACGTCCTTGCAGTTTAAGATGACACTTTCAAAATAAATCCTCTCCTAATGACGGCTTGAGCCCTGCCACTCAATGGGAGAATCAGCAGAACCTGTGGGGTCTTATTTGGTATTAACATTCTCTATTGTAATTTTGTTGTTTATTTTTAAATTTTCTCTGTTTCACCAGAAAGGAAAGATGATGCTCAGTTTTAAACATTGAAAGTGTACAAGCTTTGTTACAATAAAACTAAACGTGTTCACACATACACATCGAAAAAAAAAAAAAAAACCTTAAAAGTACTGTTTGCCTTCATAAACTCTGGAACAAACAAAGGTAAGTTGCTTAGTGAACCCCAAAATCTGAGTTACTTTTTTTTGTTTTTTTAGAGTCAGGGTCTGGCTCTGTTGTCCAGTGGTGTAATCATGGCTCACTGAAGCCTGAAACTCCTGGGCTCAAGTGATCCTCCTGCCTCAGCCTCCCAAGTAGTTGGGAATACAGGTGTACACCACCACTCTTGGTTCACAATTACTTTTAAAGCATCTATCTCATCTAATATCACTAGGTCAACAATTTTTAAAATATGTTTCTCTATAAATTTGGTGTGTGTCCCCTATAGCTCAATCTAATCTAAGGGGGGAAAAAACCCTACCATAACTTCTGAACTGTGAAACTGAAGATTAGTTCTCAATCAAAATGTTCTTAATTGGCATTGATGTTCTAAGTGACTGCATAAGCAGCAGATGTCCCTGATTTGACTAAATTAAAATACAAGTTGCTTTTTAAGAATCTATTTGAGGCCAGACACGATGGCTCATGCCTGCAATCCCAACTCTGTGGGAGGCTGAGGCGGGGGCTGGGGTGGGAAGTATTGCTTGAGCCCAGGAAATTTGAGACTTCTTTTCTACAAAAAAATAAGGAAAATCAGCACAGTGACTCATGCCTATAATCCCAGCACTTTGGAAGGCCGAGGCGGGCAGATCACGAGGTCAAGAGATCCAGACCAGCCTGGCCAACATGGTGAAAACCCTTCTCTACTAAAGATACAAAAAATTAGCTGGGCATGGTGGCACGTGCCTGTAATCCCAGCTACTCAGGAGGCTGAGGCAGGAGAATCGCTTGAACCTAGGAGGCGGAGGTTGCAGTGAGCCGAGAGATCACGCTATTGCACTCCAGCCTGGGAGACAGAGCAGCATTCCATCTCAATAAATAAAAAAATAAATAAGGAAAATTAGCTAGGTGTGGTGGCATGTGCCTGTGGTTCCAGCTACTTGGGAGGCTGAGGTGGGAGAATCGTTTGAGCCCAGGGCCCAGGAGCTCAAGGCTACAGGAGCTCAAGTACTCCAGCATAGGTTACAGAATGAGATTTTTTTCTCAAAAAAAAAAAAAAATTTGTATTGTTTTAAAAATAAAGAATCTATTTGAAAACGTATTAGCTATGTCAATAGGTTTTGGAAAATGAAGACTACTGCCAAATGCCATCAAGAGGGAATACTTAAATAATTATTAATTGTGGGTATATTTTCTTCCAGCTGCTTTAGAATTTGTATGCAAAACCAAAATTCTTAAACTTTTTATCTTGAGAAAGCCGTAGATTTATATGCAGTTACGAGAAATGATACAGAGGGGTACTGTGTTCACTTTACCCATTTTCCCCAAATAACATCTGGAAAACTATGGTACAATATCACAGCCAGGATATTGGTATCAATACAGCCAAGATACAGAACAATTGTATCACTAGAAGGAATCCTCTTGTCCTTTCATAGTCACATCCAGAGCACTCCTGTTTTCTCACCACCACCCTCAGCCCTGGAAAACACTAAATTCTTCTCCATTTCTTTGTCACTACAAGAATGGTAACACAAATGGGATTAAACAAAATGGAATATGTCCCTTTGGGGATGAGCTTTTGCTACTCCACATAATCCTCTAGAGATTCATGCAAGTTGTGTGTATTAATAGATTACTCATTTTTATTGCTGAGTAGTACTCAGCAATGTACTACATGATATGGATGTACTACACTCTTGTTTAATATACTGAAGAACAAGTGGGTTGTTCTCAGGTACTGGCTATGATGAATAAAGTTGCAATGAACATTTAAGTGTATGTTTTTGTATGAAAACAGTTTTAATTTATTTGGAATACATACGCAGGAGTGCAACTGCTTGCTGGCATGTACGACAGTTGCATATTTAGTTTTACAAGAAACTACTACACTGTTTTGCAGTGATTATAGCATTTTATATGCACACCAGGAATGATCCAGTAATCCTTACCAGCATTTGGTGTAGTTACTATTTTAATTTTAGCAGTCTGATAGATATGTAGTGATATCTCATTGTAGTTTTAGTATCCATTTCCCTAAAATGATGTTGAATATATTTTCATCTGCTTATTGGCCATCTATATATTCCGTTTTCTCGCCATTTTATGATTATTTTAACTGTAGCATTTTGATACATTTATGTATTGTGGATTTGAGACCTCTTTGGGTATGTGCTTTGCAAACATTTTCTCTGAGTTTCTAGCTTGTCATTTCATCATCTTAACAAGAACTTTATATCACAATCTTGAAGTAGTCAAATTTATCAATTTTTCCTTGTATTGACAGTATTCTCATGTCAAGTCTAAGAACTCTTTGACTAATCCTACAGCTGAAGATTTTCTCCAGTTTTATTTTTCTAAAATTTTCACATTTTACGTGTTAATCTATAATCTATTTTAGTAAACTTTTGCATAAGGTAGAAAATTTAGGTTGAAGTTTATTTCTATGGATGTCCAACAGCTCTGGTATCATTTGTTGAAAAATCCATCATTCCTCCACTGAAATGCTTTTGTACTTTTGTCAAAAATTAGTCATGCATATTTGCGTAGGTCTATTTCTGGGTTGTCTATTCTGTTCCATCAGTATATCTATCCCTCCACTGACACCATACAGTCTTGATTACTATAACTATGTAAGACTAAAAATTGGGGAGACTGATTCCCCCCACTTTATTCCACTTTTACAAGATTAAGTGTTCTAATGTTTGTCTTACCATATACTTTTGAAATAATCTCTATGTATACATCTATAAAAATGTCTTCCAAGAATTTGATAGGAATTGTCTTAAACAGCTTTTGATTTGGAGAAAAATGACATCCTTATTACTCTGAGTTGTCCAATCTATGAACACAGTATGCACCTCCATTTATTTAAATTTTCTTCTTTCATCAGTGTTTTATAGTTTTCATTATACATTCCTGTATATATCTTATTGGATTTACATCTTACTACTTCTTTTAAGAGAGAAAAAAGATGAAGGGAGGGATGTAGGAAGGGAAAGAGAGAAGGAGGGAGAGAACAAGTGTTTATAAATAGTATATTTTTTAATTTTAATAACCCCTGTTCATTACTAGTATATAGAAATACAACTGCAACCTTGCTCATCTCATTTATTAAATTCTAGAGGGGTTTTGTTTAGATTCCTTGGTATTTTCTATATTCTATATATACAATCATGTCAACCACAAAGAGAAAGGAAAGTTTTATTTATCCATTCTGATCTCTATGTCTTATGGATTTCTTTTTATTTATTTTTGGCTTTATTTCATTAGCCAGAATTCCCAGCACTGTGTTAAGTAAGAATGGTGATAGTGGACTTCTTTGTCTTGTTCCCAAAGTTAGAAAGAAAGAATTTAGACTTTAGCCACTAAGTATATTGTCCCATTTCAGTTTTTAACAGATCTTCTTTATTAAGACTTGACAGTTCCCCTCTGTTCCTATCACTCTGAGCCATTTTATTTCAAATGGGTGTTTAATTTGGCAAAATACTTTTTCTTCATCAACTAATATAATCTTTTTTCTTCTTTAGCTTGTTACTGTGTTGGGATTTTAAATACAAAACAAGCTTAATATTTCTAGAACAAACCCTACTTGGTTATGTTGTATAATTCTTTTTATATATTGCTGAATTGTATTTGCTAATATCTTGTTAAGAATTTTGCTCCTAATTCACGAGGAATATTGACCCGCAGTTATCTTCTTATTACTCTCTTTATCTGGTTCTAATATTAGGGCAATACTGGCTTCATAAAATGAATTGGGTAGTGTTCCTTCTTTTTCTCTTTTCTGGAAGAAACTGTACTAAATTAGTGTGAATTCTTCTTCAAATGTTTCAGAAAATTGTCCACTGAAAAGACATGTACATGTAGGTTTTCCTATGTTACATGCTTTTAAGTTACAAATTAAATTTTATTAATAGTTACAGGGTAATTATAATATTTCAGATTTGGTAAGTTGTGGTAGTGATTTTTTAGAAATAGATCCATTTCATCTAAATTACCAAATATATGTATGTAGAGTTATTCCTAGTATCCTTTTACTGTTATTTTGATGTCTGCACAGTGACATAAGTTAAAAATTAAAGAGAAGGAAACTTTATTGTATTTAGCCGTACTTTTACTCTTTCCAATTTTCCTTCTCCATTTCATAGAATGTCCATTAACCATTCTAGGATAAGTCTGCTGGCAACAAATTATCTTAGTTTTCGTTCATCTGAGAATGTCTTAATTTGATCATCATACTAGAAGAATATCTTCACTGTTTTCTAATTAATAAACTTGTAAGAAATATCTTAATGCACAAAGCATTTTTAACTTATAGTTGGCCTACAGCCTTAGAATAAATTACCTTATATTTAATAATTCAATGATCATGCTCTAGGACTTATTAACGTAAGTACTCGCAAATTGTTTCCCAGAAAGCTAGCAGAAAATCAGACACCAAGAAAAAACTGTAAAGAAGTGATCCCTAGTTGACCTCAGAAAACTCAACTCCACACTCCATGATTCTACATGATCCCACTGAAGAGGATCATTTATCGTGTTAATTTTTAGGCAGGACAAAGAGGAATAAACTTTGAATAGCAGTGAGAAGTTTCTTTCGCCTTTGACATTCTAAATCAGGAACTGTTTCCTCACACGCTGGTTCACCTTGGCATTTTGCTTCACTTTTCTCTCACAGTTCAGAAATTTCATTGAGGATGCATATCCTATCCTGAATCTCCCTTTGTATTAAGAGGTTAGAAATGAATTTAGGCCAACTCTCATTTTACACATGTAGAGTAAGTCCTTGAAAAAGAAGCATTACTTAGTTACTTGCATACTTACTTGAAAAATTAAGACTAGAGCTAAAGTTATTGATGTTCCTTTAGTGATATTCACTCTTCATAAATCTACTCATCAGTCATTTTCTCAGCCTGAAAAACTGCTACACACCCAGAAAAGAAACACCGTACCTAATATACTTTTGGAAATCTTTGAACTTATATATGAGATTCTTTTTAAAAAATGACTCTTTAAATTATATCAAAATAATGCAAACATGCAGAAAATTACTATATAATTTTGTAACCTATTGCAAGGAACATGTAATTTTCATTCATTTATTTTTAAAAAGGGATCTCTGGTAAAATCATCAATAATATTGATATGTTTAGCATTTGTCTCTGCCCTATAAAAAGAAGAATAACAACAATATTTTGCAGACCCTCAGCACCATGGCTAAACTATGCAAGTAGTATTCATTCTATAAAAAAATTGTCCTTCATATTATCCAAGTCTTTATGAACTTGATCCAAATTTGTCTTGTAAATATATCTACACATACATATATGTTAAGATAATTTACCATTTTCTCACTTAGATGGAACAAAATGGTTTTATGGTCTTCTGCTATATCTGTCCATGTTGAAATTAGAATAAAAAGAAACATATTTCACATATATTAAGGGTACAACTATAGATTATCATGCTAATTTTTTAAAACTGACAATTAGATTATTTATTTCATTTGAGTGTATATGTCCACATTTGCATTTTAATATAAATTGTTTATTGATTCCATTAATCAAGAGAAAATAAAATGGGAAGTTGGAAATTATTTAACACTTAACACATCATTTCATGGGGGCTCATTAAAATAAAGGCTTAAAATTATGACTATGTGGGATGGAAGAAAATTATAAAGCAAATAATTATATACATAATTGTTTTAAAATTATCCTCTAGGTTGGAGACACTCACATTTAAAAATTCTTTAGGGACTTAATTAAAATAGAAAGAATTATCACTTTTCAAAAATATGACCAAGAGATTTAATTTTGGCTTTTCACATTTATTTTGACATTTTAAAATGCATTTTAATGTGAGGAAACAAAACACCATTTTACATTTAAAATGAAGTTTTTCTTTTTACCTTTTTTTGTAGATCTCTTAGAGTAAAACCTTTTCATAGTAAGTTAAAAAGTGTAGCATTAAAATGTCATCACCATTAAAAAACATATAAATTTATAAGGTAAAATAGCTCCATATTTAAAAAATATACTTTGCAAATTAGTTTATTACAAAATAAATCATAATTTTTATTTAAAAATATTGCTTTCATAAATTGCTCAGGAAACTACATTAAATCAATGATATAAAACATAGCAATTTAAAGGCTGTCATATATGACAGCATGAGAAGGTCAAATTATTTTTGACATGGAAATAATTTTTTTTTTTTTTTTTTGAGACAGAGTCTCGCACTGTTGTCCAGGCTGGAGTGCAGTGGTGCGATCTCCGCTCACTGCACCCTCCGCCTCCTGGGTTCAAGTGATTCTCCTGCCTCAACCTCCCGAGTAGCTGGGATTACAGGTGCCTGCCACCATGCCCGGCCATTTTTTTGTATTTTTAGTAGAGATGGGGTTTCACTCTGTTGGCCAGACTAGTCTTGAACTCCTGACCTTGTGATCTGCCCGCCTCAGCCTCCCAAGACATGGAAATAATTTTTAATAACAAAAGCCAAAATTAATGGCAGACCATCTTGTTTTAATATATGAAATTTAAAGAGCACTTAGTATATATACTTTTATTTTAGAAAGAATTCTAATAGTTAATGAGCATTTATTTGAGAGCAAGCATATGCTATGGAAATAAAGTCAAAAGGCAAGTCGCTGAAATGACATGTGGTCCAGTAAAAGGACTAAAATGGGGAGGGTTTTTATTTTGGGAAGTGTAATTTATACAATATTAGATTTGTTTAAGTAGATTATACTTAAACAGTATTTAAATAAAAAAGGGAAGTCCTGATTGAGTTGCAGTGAGGTGGCGGGGATGAATGTCAACCAGGCAGGAATGAGGATGAAGACAGGAGACCTTCTATGAAAGTTTCTTATAAGATAAGAAAGATATTTGGCCTTAAAATATAAGATAGTCCATAAAGCAAAGTAGAGGAGGGAGTGCATTCCAAATGAAAGGAAATGTCATGTGTAAAGTCACAGAGACTCAGTATATGAGAGGACAGCAACACCTAGGAACTCTGCAGGGAGACGCCATCAGCAAGAAGAGACCTCACGGAGGCAGGCCCCTGACCTTGGAGTTCTCAGTCTCTATCACTGTAAGAAATAAATTCCTTTTCTTTATAAATTACCCAGTTTCAGTTATTCTGTTATAAGCAACAGAAAAGACACCACTGAATGTTTCACATTTGTGAGTCACATGTCAAATTTGCATTTTAGAAAGCTTACTCTGGTAACACTTTGGAGAATACATTTGGTGATGGATTGAGTGTATTCGAATCAACTGTCTCTCAAGGTTACCTTATAATTATACCTCCTGTTGTGGCTTATTATTTAATGCTATAATTTAACAGATTCGACCTAGAAAATTGTGAATCTTTTTATTGTTGTTACCATTTTGGAAAAGTTAAGTATATGAAAATGTAAGGGAAATGGAGAAACACCATTGTCATTCAAACATTTTTGAGGGGATCCTAAGAGACTGCCCTCCTCCTGGCTTTCAAAGAGCCGTGGTTGTGACTTAAGGGAAGTCACAGCATGCTTTGGTCTCCTTATAAGGTTGTTCCATAAGCCAAAATATTCAGTGCCCTCATCCAACAACTCTTCACCCCGCAACAGAGAATTACACCTAACCACATCTTTTGTACCTACTATCCTTCTTCGGCTGTCCTGTCCATGCTTATCCAAATTAGAATTCTCACAGTCTATTACCCGAATCATTCCTTTACATCACTCTTCTAGTCCTAACAAAACTCCACCCTTAGTTGAATCTGATCCCTAAGGAATCCTATCACATTCCCTTAGTGAACTACTCTCTCCCACTCTTGCAGTGGACAACACCATACTTCCTCTCACCTGGAATTTCCAATACCTCTCCCTCACTCACTTTCACTGGATGGCCTTGCCTTCTATTTAAATGAGAAAATGGAAGCAATTAAAAAGCATCAACACCCAATCAAATCTACCATATACTTCACCTACTTTCTTATTACATCAGATAAATTGCCCCTGCGTTTTTCAAAGAACCCTCTCTATCAGCTCAATCCCATCAGCTGAACTATCACCTACCTTAAAAGAAACTTTTTGACTTTTGACCTCCATTCCAGCTACCAAACCCACTTTTCTACTACTTTGTAAATATCCTCTCTCTATACATAAAAGTTTTCTACACTTGCTGCCTTCACTTTCTCACTTTCCATTTTCTTCATAACCCATCTGAATCAGAATTTCAGCCCAACCATTCCAACAAAACCATTTTTAGTCCAAATAAATGACCATCATGCTAAATCAATGGCCAATTCTCAATCCTCATCTAAATTAAACTCTGCAAATGCAGCTGGCATTTTGAGCATTAACTCCTTCTAAAACATGCTTATTTAAATAGGTCCTCCCATTTCACCTGCATATCCTTCTTTATCTTCTTAGCTCCCAGCTTCTGTTTTTCTTCCTGACCTCCTTATGTTAGAGTAACTTGGAGCTCAGTAGCTCAACCACATCTTTCTTCACACACACTCTTCAGATGATCTGATACAAGCTCACTGCTTTGAATGCCTTTTATAAACAGATGATTTCTGACTCAAATTGCCAGTCCGAACCTCTCCACTAAATTCCAGGCTTATATTTTTAAGTGCCTACTCAATATTTCCACTTATATAGCAAACATACATCTCACACTTGTGATATCCAAAACTAACCTCTTGATTTTCCCCCAAATCCTTCTCCTCCCAGTTCCCCATGGATTTGTGAATGGCTACAGTGTACCTTATGCCAGAAGTCCCATTTTCAGAGGCCTGTTTACCTCTTGGTCAAAAACTTCAGAGTTAACTTCTTTCTTCCCCTCATATACAACCAATCACTCAGCAAGTTTTTTTTCTTTAAATCAGTTATACTTTCAACATGCACTCCATGTTTAATTTAATTAATTATTAAAGCCCCTGATGCTACTGCACTCATCTAAGACAGCTTCTCACTGGACTACTGCAATACAAATATCTTAAATCTGCCCAAAAGTTCTACATCTGCCCAACATCTATCTTCCTTCTAGAATAGAAAAAAACGATCTTTTCAGTAATGTCATACCATTTCCCTGATCCAAACCTTTAAAAAGCTGTTAAAACAGCTCCCCATCAAACACAGAATAAACTGAATAAAACAGAAGAAAATTGAATCTCCTTACAAGGGCCTACAAGGTTTTATATGATCTGACAACTGCCAAACTCTCTGGAGTCTCGTGAAATTCTCCCTCACTTACCAATCTACATCTCCCTGGCCTTCCTTTAAACACACCAACCCCATTGTCCCTGCAGGGACTTCACAATTCCTTTTCTCCTCACTGTTTGCTTATTCTCAGAATATGATATTGCATGTCACTTCATTCAGGTCTCTGCTTAAATATCACCTTTTCAGAATGCTTATCTTGACCACACACTAATAGACAGCCACTTTACAACATAACACTGAATCTTTCTAGCTGATTGCCTTTTTCTTCATAGTACTTGTTGCTACCTAGAAATGTACTCTGTATTGTTGGTCTTCCTCACCAAAGTATAGGGCTCTGAGGGTTGGCGTCTTATCTGTTTTCTTCACTGCTTCATTCCCAGGGTTCAGGAAGGTTGGGTATCCAGTAGGTACTCAAACTTTTGTTAAATTAGTTAATTTAGCATCTATGGTGTGCCAGACATTATTATTATTATTTGAGACAGGGTTTCACTCTGTCACCAAGGCTGGAGTATAGTGGCATGACCATGGCTCACTGCAACCTCCTGGCCTCACTGCAGCCTCCAGGTTGCCTGGGCTCAGGCAGTCTTCCTGCCTTAGCCTCCTGAGAAGCCTCATGATGGACTTCAGGTGAGAGCCATCATGCCTGGCTATTTTTATTTTCATTTTTTTAAATAAAGATGGGGTCTCACTATGTTGCCCAGGCTGCTCTTGAACTCCTGACCTCAAGCATTCTTCCTGTCTTGGCCTCCCAAAGTATGAAAATTACAAGCATGAGCCACTGTGCCTGACCCAGACTTATTTTTAATATAGAATCTGTATTAGTCCATTTTCATACTGCTATAAAGAACAGCCCAAGGCTAGGTAATTTATAAAGGAAAAAGGTTTAACTGACTCACAGCTCCACATGGCTGGGGAGGCCTCAGGAAACTTACAATCGTGGCAGAAGGCGAAGAGGAAGCAAGGCACCTTCTTCACAAGGCGGCAGGAAAGAGAAGTGCCGAGCGAAGGAAGACAAGCCCCTTATAAAACCATCAGATCTTGTGAGAACTCACTCACCATCATGAGAAAACATGGGGGAAACTGCCCCCATGATTCAATTACCTCCACCTGGTCTCTCCTTTGACATGTGGAGATTATGGGGATTATGGAGATTACAGTTCAAGATGAGATTTGGGTGAGGACACAAAGCCTAACCATACCAGGATTCTCACAAGCATATTACTTAGGCATCAACATTTGTTCATAAAGCCTCCTGCTCCTAACATGTAATATTCATATATTTAATACAGAAACAGTATTTCATATCTATTTTTAAAGTAAACCTCCCACTTGCACACTCTAGAAATGTATAATCTTGCCCTATTGTCTATAAATTTTAGGTGTGTTGAGATTATGAATTGCAGAAAACCAAAATATTAAATAATATATGATCAACGGGTATAAACTTTTGGACTTTAGATGTGATACACACACATGCATACACACACACATAACATGTAAATAAACAGGAAAATAACCTAGTGGATATTTATTTGAGCTAGTTCATATCTATAAGGTAACATAAAAACACACACAATACAAGAAGCATATCTCTACTTTCTATGGGATGTTAATGTATCCTGCAGAAAGAGTGGAAAAGAATCAAGTCTCCTTCTGGTTTGTTCCCAGTGTGTCTGAATTAGCTACATTTATGCTCAAATAGCCTAAAATATTCACATTTCTTAAGGAAACTTTCTAGCAGCAGCCACTTTTTTCTACCTGCTAAAATAATCAGTATAGCAGGGAAAAGAGCCAACCACAGGGAAGACAAAAGAGTAGGGCCCTAAAATAAAGCCACGGCTACACTTTTCCTGACATAGACTCAAATCCTTCCCTGCCTCAGAATCCTGCCTGCCCTTATGTTATGAGGGAGGGGGAGGGGGAGGGGGAGGGAGAAGGAGGGATGCAGTGGGGGGAAGAAAAACACAGAAACCAAGAATAGAATGCTTCACTCCTGCCTTGATAGGAGATATTTTCAGGTCTTTATCAGTTAAGAGAATACTATCTAAGACTCTAGACACTACTGATAGCTTCTTCTCAGGATATTTGATTCTGACATTCCTATTTTTGCATTGGCTATGATCTTTTAATATTTTTACACTTCAGTCACTGGAGGCACCTGGAGTCTGTAAATTAAGACTTTTAGAAAGAACATAGAGACTTTTAGAAAGAACATATCTTTCCTAAAACTGATAAGTACCAATAAAAAATAAAATCCTGGACTTTTTTTTTTTAGACTGTGTCTCACTCTGTTGCCCAGGCTGGAGTGCAGCGGCATGATCATAGCTCACTGCAGCCTCGGACTCTTGGGCTCAAGCAATCCTTCCTCCTCACCTCCCAAGTATCAAAGACTACAGGCATGCACCACTATGCCCAGGTAATTTCATTTTAATTTGGTGTAGAGAAAGGGTTTCGCTATGTTACCTAGGGTGGTCTTAAACTCCAGTGCTTAAGTGATTCTGCCACCTCAGCTTCCCAAAGTGCCGAGATTACAGGACAGTCACCATGCCTGGCCCTTGACTTTTATTTCTGGTTTTTGGCTATCTTCTTTCAAATATCACAAAGTTTAATCACCAAATGTACAGCTGATATCTATTGGAGTATGGAGAGAAAAGGAAAGGTAATGAGAAAGAAAGAGAAGGAGAGGAAGAAAGGCAGCCAGAGAAACTTCTGATGGGCTGATGAGGAAAGGGTGAAATTGTGTTTTATTTTAAAAAGCGTAAATACTGAAGCAAGTTGTGCTATTATCTTCTGCTAGAGGAAATAACCATAAAGAGACTTCATTTCCTTAACTTGTATGTTGTAAATAAATAGTACCACATGTTGATGCTAGTTTAGGGGCGGTAAGATTTCAATAAAGTAAACAACAAAACAATGCCGGCACTGCTCAGTAAGGAGCAGCTCACGCTCGGAAACAGCAGAGCCTGAATGCCAAAGCATATCTATTCTAATTTCATCCACTCACTAGCTCAAGCTATTATCACTATATCTGTATTGGTTAAGGTAGTAGTAAAAATCTTCATTTTCTTTCAAGGACATAAGGTTCAAACAGGATATTCTTTACAAAACAAAAGTTAAATGACCATTAACAACGTTTATAGCACAGAATTTACATATGTACACTTATGCAATGGAATAGCTCTTAAAGGTAAAATCAAAAGAAAATTGGTAAGTTGTAAGTATTTCAGAATATAAAACATAAATACAATCACAACTTATAACTACAGATTATAAATAAGTAAAGGATAAAAAGAGGAAGCCTTGAGCAAGCATTCCCGACGAACTGATTTTAGACTGGCGAAGATAAGGAGAAGGGGCTTTTACACTGAGGACCAGAAAATAAACAGGAGATGGATACCAGGGAACTACTCCAGGCAAAGAAAAAAGCATGCACAACAGCCCCAGTGCAGGAAAAGCACTGGAGTGGCTAGAGCTTAGTAAGCAAGAGAAAAAGGATGTCAAGATGAGACTAGAGCCAGACCCTTCAAAAACCCCATAAGCCATGTTCAGACTCATTTAAAAAAAAAAAAAAAATCTCTTCTATGTGCATCTGAAGTGCTTCAAGGTCTAATACATTTGAAAAATGAAGTATTATTGTATAGCACTTACTTGGAGATTCAAAATGTATACTAGCTAATTAGATTCCAAGAATTTTGATTCTAAAGAAGTGTGCTGAATTTGATTTAATTTGGGGTTTTCCAAGTGTATTTGAGCACTGAACACCTTTCATGTGCCACACTTCCTAATTTCCTGCTGAACTTTCCTCCTTGGTGGATTATTTCCCACTTTCCCAAATAAATTATATGGAACAAAGAGCTATAATAAACCTGGATGCCATTGTTATTTCGTGAATGAAGTGAAACACCATTTTCTATATCTGGGTATAAAAGGACCTAAACTATTCAAAAAAGTATTACTTCATAGAGATACTGGGCTTCATTTCTACTCATCTGGACAAACTTTGACAGTCTATTCTCTAGCAGGCTCTGAGGCACTTGCTTAAGGAAGAGGATTATAACATCTATATTCTAATCCGGGAGAACTAGCATAAATGTACTCATTTATTTATTCATTCAACAAATCCGTGTTTAAATGTGTCAAGTACCGTTCCGGTCCTGAGGAATAAAGTGGGAAACAAGATAAACATGGTCTTTGCCCTGCTGAAACTTATATTATTGGCTTCGTATAAAGGAGAAAAGCAAACTAAGTACAATAATAATGCAATCCAATAACTGGTATAATAAAACACATACTCACATGGAAGAGAACAAAGAATGGAGGTGAATAATAACAGCATTTTTAACATAGGGTGGGGAGTAAGAAAGAGAATCTGGATTTGAAAAATCATGTGGAAGTAAAATAAAGAGGGGAGGACCTGTAACAGTTAAATGAATGTGTGTTGTTTATGTGATACATCAATTCGAGCTCAACTGAGAAGTCTAATTTTAGAATAAACCATGGCAGTTATAAGAAACAATACTAATTCTTATAATATGCCAAGAACTGTTGTAAGAAAATTATATATTTTACACATATATATATAACATATATATTTGTTGTTGTTGTTGTTCTTGTTATTTCCACTTTGTCGCCCAGGCTGGAATGCAGTGGGCAGTGGTGCAATCATACCTCACTGTAACTTCAAACTCTTGTCCTCAAGGGATCCTCCCACCTAAGCCTCCAAAGCACTGGACTACAGGCTAGGATTACAGGAGTGAGCCACATTGCTTGGCCACATATTTTTAATATTTTAAATCTTATAATAGCTCCATGAGATAGGCACCCTTTAAATTAGTATTTTAAAGAAGAATCTGAGACACACAGAGTTTACGTGACTTGCCCACTCCAAATTAGAGAAAGGGAGGGGCCATTTGTTCCAGAGGCCTTTATGACAATTCCACCCCCTTTCAGACTCAGGTGCCCCTCTTATATGTGTCATCAACTATCAATATGTCACCCCGGGCTGCATAAGCATACATATTGTGTATCATCCTCTTTAGACTTTTAATTTCCTGAAATGGGGCCATGTCTTTCTCTTCTTCAAGGTGAGCAGGTGCAGCATAGTCTCTACAACAAAAAAGGTACTGAATTCTTGAAAGAATGAATATCATGGCCGTGAAGGAGAACTCAGGAAAAGCATACAGATAAGAACATGAAGAAGACCCTAGATGGAATCTTGTGGACTCTAACAGTGAGGGCAAGAGCTCTGGGAAATCTGAAAACCGATTTATTCATGTGATAATTGTGGAACAATGGCAAATGATAGAAATCAAAAATTCTGATCAGAGTTAGGCAAAATGCCAAAGAGCCAGTGATGAGTTTCTTCATTACTGCTAACATTGTTTTCTCTATGTAAATGATCATGTCATATTTACAAAATTTAATTAATGAAACTTCTTTGAAAATTCATGACAAAACTCAATTGAACAGTCTATTTCACCATATATTTATATATTCTACCCATCATTTAAGCAAATAGCCTACCCTTTAAAATATAAAGGAGAAAGAACAATTGCATATATATAGCAATAGAGTATGTTACTAAATTATTTATTTCATCTTAATCCCAGGATAACTAAATTTTATACAACTAAATCATTCATTCTAATTCACTTATGCCTGAGTCATATTTGAGAGGTAAAAACAAGCCAAAATAATTACTTACATGTGTTTACTGGCTGACAAATTGGTGATTTTACTGGTAGTTCTATAAAACAATTCTTGGCAACTGATTAATAATTAGTGACTATTTTGTTTAAGTTACATGTTTAATTTCTTGAGAAAGAGACATTTAGTACTTTTCATAAAACATATACTTTTTTAGTTTATTGCTCCTAAAAGGGTTTATTGAAAAATAAAATATTATAACCACCTAACTCAATAAATGGATGTAGATTTACCCAATGTAATGACTACAAAGCTGTAACAGCAAGAGCCTTCAGACTACTTGCTATACCTGTGTCATTCAATGCAATTTACATGGGGCTACTGAGCCCTGGAAACCTGGCTAGGGAGGCCACAAAACTGGATGTTTAATTGTATTTTATTATTATTATTATACTTTAAGTTTTAGGGTACATGTGCACAACATGCAGGTTTGTTACATATGTATACATGTGCCATGTTGATGTGCTGCCCCATTAACTAGTCATTTAGCATTAGGTATATCTCCTAATGCTATCCCTTCCCCCCTCCCCCCTCCCCCCTCCCCACAACAGTCCCCAGTGTGTGATGTTCCCCTTCCTGTGTCCATGTGTTCTCATTGTTCAATTCCCACCTATGAGTGAGAACACGCAGTGTTTGGTTTTTTGTCCTTACGATAGTTTGCTGAGAATGATGTTTTCCAGCTTCATCCATGTCCCTACAAAGGACACGAACTCATCATTTTTTATGGCTGCATGGTATTCCATGGTGTATATGTGTCACATTTTCTTAATTCAGTCTATCATTGTTGGACATTTGGCTTGGTTCCAAGTCTTTGCTATTGTGAATAGTGCCGCATGCTTCAAAGAGAATAAAATACCTAGGAATCCAACTTACAAGGGATGTGAAGGACCTCTTCAAGGAGAACTACAAACCACTGCTCAATGAAATAAAAGAAGATACAAACAAATGGAAGAACATTCCATGCTCATGGGTAGGCAGAATCAATATCATGAAAATGGCCATACTGCCCAAGGTAATTTATAGATTCAATGCCATCCCCATCAAGCTACCAATGACTTTCTTCACAGAATTGGAAAAAACTACTTTAAAGTTCACATGGAACCAAAAAAGAGCCCACATCACCAAGTCAATCCTAAGCCAAAAGAACAAAGCTGGAGGCATCACGCTACCTGACTTCAAACTATACTACAAGGCTACAGTAACCAAAACAGCATGGTACTGGTACCAAAACAGAGATATAGATCAATGGAACAGAACAGAGCCCTCAGAAATAATGCCACATATCCACAACCATCTGATCTTTGACAAACCTGACAAAAACAAACAATGGGGAAAGGATTCCCTATTTAATAAATGGTGCTGGGAAAACTGGCTAGCCATATGTAGAAAGCTGAAACTGGATCCCTTCCTTACACCTTATACAAAAATTAATTCAAGATGGATTAAAGACTTACATGTTAGACCTAAAACCATAAAAACCCTAGAAGAAAACCTAGGCAATACCATTCAAGACATAGGCATGGGCAAGGACTTCATGTCTAAAACACCAAAAGCAATGGCAAGAAAAGACAAAATTGACAAATGGGATCTAATTAAACTAAAGAGCTTCTGCACAGCAAAAGAAACTACCATCAGAGTGAACAGGCAACCTACAAAATGGGAGAAAATTTTCACAAACTACTCATCTGACAAAGGGCTAATATCCAGAATCTACAATGAACTCCAACAAATTTACAAGAAAAAAACAAACAATCCCATCAAAAAGTGGGCAAAGGATATAAACAGACACTTCTCAAAAGAAGACATTTATGCAGCCAAAAGACACATGAAAAAATGCTCATCATCACTGGCCATCAGAGAAATGCAAATCAAAACCACAATGAGATACCATCTCACACCAGTTAGAATGGCAATCATTAAAAAGTCAGGAAACAACAGGTGCTAGAGAGGATGTGGAGAAATAGGAACACTTTTACACTGTTGGTGGGACTGTTAACTAGTTCAACCATTGTGGAAGTCAGTGTGGCGATTCCTCAGGGATCTAGAACTAGAAATACCATTTGACCCAGCCATCCCATTACTGGGTACATACCCAAAGGACTGTAAATCATGCTGCTATAAAGACACATGCACACGTATGTTTATTGCGGCATTATTCACAATAGCAAAGACTTGGAACCAACCCAAATGTCCAACAATGATAGACTGGATTAAGAAAATGTGGCACATATACACTATGGAATACTATGCAGCCATAAAAAATGATGAGTTCACGTCCTTTGTAGGGACATGGATGAAATTGGAAATCATCATTCTCAGTAAACTATCGCAAGAACAAAAAACCAAACACCGCATATTCTCACTCATAGGTGGGAATTGAACAATGAGAACACATGGACACAGGAAGGGGAACATCACACTTCGGGGACTGTTGTGGGGTGGGGGGAGGGGGGAGGGATAGCATTGGGAGATATACCTAATGCTAGATGACGAGTTGGTGGGTGCAGCGCACCAGCATGGCACATGTATACATATGTAACTTACCTGCACGTTGCGCACATGTACCATAGACCCTAAAGTATAATAATAATAATAATAATAATAATAATAATAATAAAATATGACACATAATAATAAAATAAGACACATATACTGTGTCTTTATACATATATACCTATGATAAAGTTTTATGTATAAATTAGGCACAATAAGAGATTAACAATAACTAATACAATAGAACAATTATAATAATATACTGTAATAAAATGTATGTGAATGTAATCTTTCTTTCTCTCAAAATATTATACTGTACTCACTCTTCTTCTTGTGATGCTATGAAGATGATAAAATGCCTACATGATAAAGTGAAGTGAGGTGAATGACCTCATTGTGACGTAGCATTAGGCTACTATTGAAAACTAATCAAAAACTTATGAACTGCTTATTTCTGGAATTTTCCATTTAATATTTTCAGGCTAAAGTACTATGAGTAACTTAAATCACAGAAAGTAAAACCATGGATAAACGGGGGAGCCTACTGTACTCTGAAAGGAGTGATTTTTTTTTAAGTCTATCTTTCCAAAATTTCTGACAAACATATGCTCCAAGCATATATATTGAATAATGCAGCATAGTATATGTGTATCTCTAACTTTACCAAATAATACCAAATTGTTTTCAAATGTGGTTGTACACGTTTATCCTTTGTATGCGATTTTTTCTGTATTTTTTTTTGTTTGTTTTTGTCATTGGGTGAGTTGTTCTTTTTGTAATTCAATGACAAAATCAAAAAGTAGTGTATGACTTAAAAATCCTTTTAAAAATAATTTTAGAATTTTCCATTCATGTCATGGTTACTTAGTTTTTAAATAATCTTGCTAATCATGATGGTGTCATATACTCGTTAGCTAATATACTGATGCATAATAATCCTCAAGTTAATACTTATCATTGAGAACTGATTTGGTCATGATGTAATATCATTTATAATTATGCTAAAATTTTGTTTAGAATACTTGCATCTGTGGTCATGAAGGCTTACCTCAGGAATGCAAGACTGGCTTACCATTAAAAATCAATTCTAATTAACCATAGAAAAGCCATATGGTAAGATATCATAGAATAATTACCTCTGATACAAAAATCCACTCTGAGCAGGGATAACCCCTTGAATTTCCTTCCACATACTAACTTGTAGAAAATGCCCACCATGGTTAAGAAGCCCCAAATATTACATATAGTGTCTATACTAAGAGTACTTTATTCCACATACTTATGACCCTAAAAAGGCCAATTGGACTCACTTTTGTTTCTGAAAACAACTCTAGTTGCTCAAGAAAAGAGAGTATCTTTTAGCCCAATGGTTACCATATTATGAGCTAAAGCTGATGAAATATAATTATATTAATTTTGTGTCCAAACATAAGTTTAAGGAGGAAAAACATGAGCATTAGATCTAGTTTGCTATCTCCTTTAGAAGTCAGTATTTTATCTTTGAAAAATATTTAACAAACAAAAGATATTCATTTGAAGATTCAGTAATGGTTATAGCATAATAGTTATTTAAATCCAACTAGTTTTCATTGTCTTAAAAGTGCATTTATATAGCGCCAGAGGAACGTGCAAACGGAATTTAAAACTGGGACCACTACATGATATTCATTATTACTAATTCTAGAAACTCCTGAAACTTACGGGTGACATACTCGTCAGAAAGTTCTCTTTACCAAATACAGGACAACCCAATCACTGTGATGAACTGTCCTTACTAATTTAGCAAAGCTAGAAGGCAGTTCAGCTGAGTAGACAGAAAACTAAAACATGGGCAGCTCCTGATTGGAAATTTATTCATAGCAGGTAATGAAATAGCACAGTCAGGATCTCTGCTATTACTCAGAGTAAGAGATTTAATTCTGATAACTTTGATGATGGCACTTGAATCACAGATTCTAAACGGTGACAGGCTGTGACATATAGAAAGGATAAAATGAGCATCAGCAACATATCTCTACAGAAGCAATTCCATGACATCAATTTTTTCAAACAGTAAATATAATAATTTCAAAAATTATGATAAAAGTTTTCAAAGAAGAGGCTTAGGTCTTAAGCAAGCCATGTGCCATATTTATGTCTGTTTGTCAATGGGTTATAAAATTAATCAGCCTAACAAATGTAAGGGGTGGAAAAATTTATATTTAAAATATGAAACATAAATTGTAGTTTCTGATTTCATCTGAATAAGGAACAAACTCAAAATTACAGGCAGAGTAGCTATTTTATGAAGAGGGTGAAAGTGAAGGATTGGGTTATGTATTTCTATGCATGTAAGGAATATTCATTAAATGCGTTCACATATAGCTAAATACAAGTATGTTGTTCACATTTTTAAAATATAGTTTTTTTATTTTGAATTTTGTGTGCCTTTTTAAATTTTCTAATATCTACAATGGCATTATTTTATAATGAAAGGTCTATTTTTTTAAAAAAAATTGGCTATTTCAGACATAACTCTCTGATAATTCTCATAACAGAAATATGGCTGAGTAAATAATATTTCCACATGAACAGGTATTTCAATACATCTATTTTGAATTTGTAAAGTAGCATATTCGTTGTGTGTGGTTAAAATTACTTAACACCCCTTCAAAGGGAGGGGCGTTAAGGAATTTTAAGGCTATGTGCAAAAATTCTCTTATCTAACAAGTTTTATTAGATAAACTAACAAGTTTTCAAGTTTTCTTGAAACTGTGATTGACCAGTAGTTTTCAGCAGAAATGGCACTCTGCCATGTTCTAAACCCAGACCATATAAAATGGCAGCTTGCACATCCTGTCTTTTGGGACTATCACTCTTGTGAGAAAGCCCACATTGTCTGTGGAGTGGGCTAGGAGGAGGGGAGCTGGGGTCCTCAATCTCACAACCAAGACTGAGCTCCTAGCTGACAGCCAGCACCAACTGTAGGTCATGTGAGTGAACCATCCTGAAAGCAGATGCTCTGTCCCCTATATGAGCCACCCCAGCTGACACAGGTGAAGAAAAGAAGAGCAGTCCACACTGAGGTATACCCAAATTGTGAGTTTAGGAACAAAATAAATATTGCTGTTAAGTCACTAAATTTTTGGCCTACTAAGCAGCAATAAATAACCAAAAGAGCAAAGTAGGACTTTGATCATGAATGCTAAGAAGTATTTGTTTAAATGAATTTATATACACTGGCTTTGGAGGATTTTATCTATATTGTTTAATAATGTCATAACTAATTGTGATGGTTTATACTGACTGTCAACTTGATCAGATTGAAGGATGCAAAGTATTGTTTCTGGATATGTCTGTAAGGGTGTTGCCAAAGGAGGTTAACATTTGAGTCAGCGGACTGGGAAAGGCAGTCCCACCCTCAATCTGGGTGGGCACCATCTCATCAGCTGCCAGCGCAGCCAGAATAAAAGCAGGCAGAGGAACGTGGAAAAACTAGACTAGCTTAGTCTTCCAGCCTCCATCTTTCTCCTGTACTGGACACTTCCTGTCCTTAAATATCAAATTCCAAGTTCTTCAGCTTTTGGACTCTTGGGCCTTTCACCACAGACTGAAGGCTGCACTATCGGCTTCCCTACTTTTGAGGTTTGGGGACTCAGACTAGCTTCCTGGCTCTTCAGCTTGCAGATGGCCCACTGTGGGAATTCGCCTTGTGATCCTATGAGTCAGTTCTCATAATAAACTCCCCTTGATAAATATATATAGCTTCATATATAAATATATATATATATCCTATTAGTTCTCTCCTGCTAGAGAACCCTAATACATTAATAGTATAAAAATATAGAAAATACTAATTCTATAAAATGGGAAAATTTAGATATTGGTCAAACAGAACGACATGTAGAATAATACAAATGCAATTTAGTAAAACTATATTTACAGAGGACTAAGTCTATGTGACAGCAGAAAAAAAAAAAACAAATAAAATGGTCACAATAAAAAATAAATTAAGCTAAAACTATAGGATGCTTTATTTACCAAAAGCATGCACATGAGAAAGATTAATAGTTAATTCAATAAAAAAGAAGCCAAGTATTAAATAACAATGTTAAGTTTGTCTCAATTTCTGTAATAGAAATGTTTATGAAAACAATGATGTATGATCCCTTTTGTTTAGAAAACTGGCTAAGTTTAAATGCACTTTGGTACAACAAGGTACGCTACGATAAACATGTGAATAAAATAAAAATGTTGTATAACATAAAAATCCATCCACTTAATGTATTTCTTTTTCAGGTATAATTCTACAGAAGAATTGTTTTAAAACATAAAAATCTAACTATTTAATAAATATATTTCCTTCATAAGGCACAGTTCTACAAAATAGTCAACCCTCATTCATCCAAATATAAACCAGAGAGTTCAATTAATTGAATTTCTTGTGCATATTCTACTTCTATAAGATGTACTCGATGTAATTAGTAGAGTTATGTAATTGCAGTTTTTTGCCAATAAAAGGGCAAAAACCAAAATTACTTTTGCACCAACCTAATATATCACAGAATTAATACAGATTTAGTCCTTTTTATTTGCCATAAATCTGTGGCATAAAAATAAATGTTCTCAAAAGGTGACATGAATACAAAATACTTTCATGAGCAAAGTTATATTAGCCCCCAAACTCTGCCTCCTTCTATAATAAAAAGCCTGAGAGTAAGAATGATTAATCAGTTTGTACCAGGGTGAGGCTAGGCCAGGAACCTGGCTACCATCTTGTTTCTTTTCTCACCTATTACACTGTCTTATCTGGCATCAGTGATTCCTGAATGGCTATGAAATATAAAATAATGTATGATATCCAGAAATAATGTATGAATTTCCTTCATATATAAGTCATCTAATTTAGGTTGAAAAATCAGACTTCCTCATTTTATAAAATTATTTGCTGAGACACTTTTCTATACAGCCTATTTTCCAGGTATATTTATGTTTATGTATGATGCAACACTGGAAAGAAAATTCATTAATTTTTTTCAAAAATACATACACATATACATAAAATATACATAGTATGTATATAATACATATACGTATTTCAAATATGTATATGTATTATAAAGATATGTATTATACATTACTTGATACTTTGCTACTTTTAATATGCTTGACATTTTCATTTTTTCACTTACAATAAATAATAAACACAAGTTCATGGTTTTTTAATTTTTCTTTTTAATTTTTGCCATATGCTATTTAATCACGTAAAACACCCTTCTCCTTAGATGGCAGAAGAGGTCAGAGATCTGTTTGATCTTAACAAATGGTTTCAACACTAAGCCTTAGTTTATTTATCTGTAAGATGGCTATAACAATAGTGTTTACTACGTGTAAGTAGAGTTGCTGTGCAGATTAAATAAGATAAAATAGGTAGCTAATATATCTAAAACACTTGGCACCATACATGAGACATATTATATACTAGTAACTGTTGTTTTATAGTTATAAGTTAATTTAGCTGTAATCAAAACGATGTAATTTTAAGATATGAAGCAATGAAGTATGATTTTTTTAAATGGCCTACTTAAAACAATATATTTCTCTAGTAAAAGGAGACTGGCTATGGTTTAAGTCAACTTGATAAAGTGGCCTTTTAGATATTAAAAAAATGATTCACAGTAAAATTTTTAAATGATTATATAACCAATATATTTTACATGGCATAAGATATGTAAAATTGAAACTTAATGAAATATACCACAAATACATGTGCTATACAAAACAAGGTAAAATCCACTGTACAACAAAAATAAATCCAATTAAGAACACTAAGTACCAGTGAGAGAGTACACACACAATGAATTTAGTGAAATTCTTAAAAATTAATCTTAAACAGCAACAATAGAAAACATTTCTATATTGTATGTACCTACCTGGAGTAGGCAAACAATCTGCTATCCCAAAGATCATGAGTCCCTCTAGGTCCGGAATGAAAATAACAGGAATCTGTCCCATCAAACATATTCAATCCATCTGCTGAATTTTTTGAAGCATGGCTGTGTACTACATCTAAGAGGACTATGATACCCATGGAATGAGCTGTGTCTACCAGTTCTTGTAGCTCTTCAGGTGTTCCATAACGGCTAACAATAAAGAACACAGCAAAAACAAGATTACATCACATTTAGAGGAAACAGCCGATTGTGCATCCATTGTTTCACCACCACAGTACTAGACACTTGAAATATCCAAACAGCATGTGACATGATACTTGGATACAACTCAAATTTGCTTAATATTTGATATTAAGCAAATTTAAAACCATTAAGTTAGAAAATCATTTAAATCGGGTTATTAAATGCAGATTTATACCCCACCCAAAATTCACATTTTGAGGATGTAAATAATAAAACTCTGCTTCTCTATTTTCAGAGCTTCTGATTTCCACCTGAAGCAAGTCATTCCTGCTCTCATGTTTGCCCACTCCCCATTACTTTCAGGGTGTACATTTGAGATTGAGGGGCTCTTCAAGAATTTATTTGAATATCCATGGTACCTTGATTGAAGTTATCCTTCCTGCACTTATTCCAAAAATAGAATGGCCACAGTTACCAGTGGGCCAAGATAATGTGCCACATTTGTCACCACCCAAGTAAATAAGACGGGTAGCTCACAAGCAGGTGTGTTTGTGTTAAAGGTAGCCCCCTAGTCTGAATGAAATAGGTAACAAAAATTACTCACAGAAGAAGGCCTTTCTTAACCTGTGTAAAATTTTGACAATATAGTCATCCCTAGCATCAACTTTGCCCTTTAAATAGTCACCCTTGCCTTCAATTGTTTACTGTCTCTCTTCCTCAGTAGACTATATGCTCCTTGAGGGCAGCAGCTATTACTACCAGGCTCCTCATGATATGGTACAGTGCTAAGTATACAGCAAGTCTCCCGATAGCCAACTCCACTGAGCAGCAAGAGCTGTCTTTTTAAACTTCAAGTAAGATCATGTCACCTACTTAAAATCATACTTGTGCTCCCATTCATCCCAGGGTGAAGACCATTGTCCTGATCATGGCCTAATGCACCATCTACTGGCTCTTTCCAATAATGCTAAATATCCTATGACACTCTCCCACACCCTCTTTTTATTCCAGCCACCTATCCATTTTTATACTCATTGAACAACATGTTCAATAATAAACAGCCTTAAAGTTTTTTTTTCATTCAGCCATTCACTCATTCCTTCATTCATTCCTTTATTTGTTTGCCACTTACTAAAGTCATCTACCATGTGCCATGACATTTTCTATGTTCTGGAGATACACCACCGAAAAAAATAAACACCACTGATCATATGGAATTTACATTCCCATTGGGAGACAACAAACAAGCAAAATACGTAGAATATCAGATAATAATAAGTGTCCTAAAGAAAACAAAGAAAAGCCACTGGTGGGAAGGGAAGGTTTGCTATTTTAAATAGGGTCATCAGTTAAAGTTTCATGGAAAAGGCAACATTTGAGCAAGAAAAAATGTCAGAAGCAAGGCATAAGAATATCTAAGGTTAAGAGCATTCAGACAGAAAGGAATAGCAGGTGCAAGGGACTGGGGCAGGGATGAGCTAAGAGCATTTGAAGAAAACCAAACAGGCTACTCTAACTGGAATGGTCAATAAAGAAAACAGGTGAGCTCTAAGAGTCAGCCAAGAAGCATATCAAATGAGGCCTTGGGAACCAGTGTGAGGCCTTTTGCTTTTATTCTGAAGGAGACAGGGATTCATTAGTGGTTCTGGGCAAGAGAGCGACATGATCTGAGTTTAATTTTTAAATGATTACTCTGGCCACCATGCAGAAAAATTGACCATAATTGGTAGAACAAAGGTAAGAGAAGGGGAAAGGCAGCATGAAAAAACAGAGTGACCAGTTAAAGAGCTATTGAAATAATCCAGGTAAAAGATAATCACAAGTTGGACATGGGTGGTGGCAGTGGGGGCAGTTGAAGCAGCCAGATTTGGGATATATTTTGAAGTTACAGATGGCTAGATTTTTTAATAGCTAGCGTGTAGGGAGGAACAGAAAGGGACAAGTCAAGTATAATGCCAAGATTTTTGGCTTGAACAACTAGAAGATGAAAATGTCATTTACTGAATTAGAGAAGATGGCAGGGGGAGGAAGTTTGAAGTTAAGATCAGAAATTTAATTTTGGACACATTAAGTTTGATATATGTATTAGATAGCCCAACATCAAATATATACTTTCTGAAGTTCATAAGATAGGTCAGAGAGACTTAAGTTTGGGAGTTAACATATAGCATATATTTAAGCTACAAAACTGGATGAGACTTGATGAGATCCTCCCGAATATTTCATATAGATGAAGAAGAGAATGGAACTAAGTTCTGAGTATTGGGACGTCCAATATTTAGTGGTCGTAAAGATGATGAGGAAAGAGCAAAGGAAATTAACAATAAGCAACAAGTGAGGTGGGAAAAGCAACAAGAGGAGGTTAAAATATTCTGGAAGCCAGGGAAAGAAAAAGGTTTCAAGAAGGTGACAGTAACCAGCTGTACCAAGGGGTGCTGACAGCTGAAGTAAGCTAAGAATTGCCCATTGTCCTCAACAATGTGAAGGTCACTAATACCCTTGACAAAAGCAACTTCAGTGAAGAGGCAGACCGCATACTTGGAGTGGGCTCAGGAAAGAACCGGAGTGGAGGATTTGGAGACAGTATTATAGATAACTTACTGAGGGAGAACTAATATAAAGAGAAACAGGTAAATGAACCAGTATCTTCTTTCTATGTCTGGAATGTCACCTACTTATGCCCACTTCACCCCTTTCCCCAGTTAACTCTTAGTCGTGTTTTAGATCTCACTTGCAGTATTTGTTCTGATCTATTCTAAACTGATCAGACTTCTGATTATAGCTCCCGGTCATTTTCATTTTAGCTTTTATTACAGTTAAAAATAATAATCTGTATGAACAATGATGGGAGCAATGTCTATATGCCATACGTCATAAACTCCATGACACTGACTGTTGGACTTCTTCGGGCTGTGGTCATTTAGATCAGCACCTCTTAAATTGCATAGAACCCCTTGGTGTCTTTTCTGTCCAGAGAGAATTATTCCATCCATTTCAGCCTGGAGGGAAGGGCAGCCCTTCTGTGAGTAGTAATTGTTGTACCAAGGGACTCTCTGGTGACCCTCCTAGATGAGTCAATCTCTTTCCAGAAAACAATGTGCTCTCTCACAATAATGGCTTTCATAGGAAAAGATTTTCTGACTAAAACGTGGGCTCCAAATAAGTGACAATTTCAGCAGGTAACTGGACATTCTATATCACAAATCATCCCACGAGGAGTGACATAAAATCAAGGACAATTTCTAAGGCTGGATGAGAAGAGAGTCTATGACCTTAGTAAAAGAAAATGTTCAGCTTCTATTAACTCTGTTAACCCTAAAATGTTACACAATGTTATAAAAAATGAACAATTTCATTTTATTTCTTTAAATTATTGGCTCAAAATAAAAGTGAACACAATGAGTCTCTGATTTTACCTGGAAGCTGCAAAGAAGCTTGTGATTTGGTAACCAAAGCTGGCATAGTAAGCATGCTCCATGATTGCCATCAACTGAATGCAGTTGTATCCTATATAAGGCAATGGTCAAATCTAAATTAAAAGCCACGTTTAAAAAAAAAAGTAATGGGGAAAAAAAGCATCCTTATTCCAAATACATTAAAATTTACAATCTAGAAGCTTTGGTCATCTTGAAAAGTTCTACTACTTTAACATTTTTTTGTTTGACCTTCCAACAACATTGGATAGTCTCTTAGAGCTGTATTCTGACTAGCTATCTGTCTTCATTTTAACAAGCAATAAATAATATGCAAATTTACTTAATTTGGTTTTAGCATATTAAAGATGGCAATCTCCATATGCTAAACATCAGTTACACTTGTAATATTCATACTGAAGATTATGAAAGCTAAATAAAAATAACCAATTGCATGACATATACTTTTTATTTTGACTCTATGTATTTCCATATATTTCAGTCCTTTTTTCCATATAGCATAAGAAATAGCACCGAACCCATATTTTCCACAAGGTAGCTTTTTTTTTTTTTTTTTTTTTTTTGAGATGGAGTCTCGCTCTGTAGCCTAGGCTGCAGTGCAGTGGCATGATCTCGGCTCACTGCAAACTCCACCTCCCAGGTTCAAGCAATTCTCATGCCTCAGCCTCACAAGTAGCTGGAACTACAGGTGTGTGCCACCATGCCTGGCTTTTTTTTTGTATTTTTGGTAGAGATGGGGTTTCACCATGCTGGTCAGGCTGGTCTCAAACTCCTGACCTCAGGTGATTCACCCACCTCAGCCTCTCAAAGTGCTGGGATTACAGGCGTGAGCCACCGCGCCCAGCCCGCAAGGTAGCTTTTATACAGTCAGCATTAATGCTTCTACTTTCCACTATATAATTTGCACCTAAAAAATTATTTCCAAGTTGCATATATGAATGTATGTGCACATACAAACACACATCACCTTCCTTTCTTCATCTGAATATGTTTTGTTCTAACAGTAAATAAAGTGACTCAAAAAAGTAGATATTGTGTTTTAAAAATCCATAACATTAAAAAAATTCTAATATATTTTTAATATAAGCAAATAATCAGATGAAAAAAGTATTGGTCTTAAAAAAGCTAAGAAAAACAGGTTTTTCTTCTTGAAGTATAATTTGGTAAAATGTTCGAATATGATTTCATTACTTTAGAAGTTACAGTTCTGTAACATACATAGTAAATATTCTTATTCTGCTCTCAAAGTCCAATTCATATAAGCTTTATAATTTTCTTAAGGTTTATATAAGTTCATTTTTAATGGCAGTTCATGTAACTATACAACTATACTTGTAAATACACTTATAAACAAAGATATTAGATTAGTTTCATTCTTCTGGGCTGATACCTTGTATCAAGCACAAATTTATAGTTTTATTCTTAATTTTTATGGCATTAATCATTCCTGGATTCACTTTCATTCCAGGTACTAGGCTAGACAATTCAAACACAAAGATGAATAAGAGAATCCTTGTACTGCTGAATGTTCTGCAAGAACTGTGTCATAAGCAATTTATTACTCCATAATATGAAAGAATATCTCAAATATAATAATTTAGCATAATATCTATTAATTATCATTAATACTAAATACTCTATACATTTAATTAATTTTGGTTTCTGGAACCTGACTTTACCATCACAGATAATCCATAAATAACTGAAAACTTTCACCATGGCTTACAAACCTTTCTTCTACCAAAAATTTGGACTCCCTAGCAGAAGCAGTATAATTACATGTACTTTATCCTCCTGCCTAGTCATTGAAGCAGGTGATAAATATACTGTTGTATTATTTTAAATATCATTACCTATAAAAACAACAGATTTAAAGCACACTGAATCAATAATTCAGCAACATATTCTTTACTCTCCTGCTTGTTATGAAGACAGGATCTGTGCCATTACAGTTCAACACATGAACATCTAGCAAAATGTGTCTCACATAGATATTCTATAAATGTTTGTTAAATAAGTCATCCAGGCAGGGGCCATATAAAATAACTCTGATACAAAATGAGTTCCAGGCACATTACAAATATAAGATTTTTTTCCTTAACAGATTAAAATGAACAGGCTACAGTCAATGATCACTTAAATTGATAAAGGTTTCCTCCAGTAAAAAAGTAATTATGCTTACATATTTATCTATAATTTTGGAAGTCATCAGTTCACATTACTTAAAATTGAAATTGGAATAATATCTTTAATTCTTATGCTCTAACTTATTCCATTTCTCTTTTCTATGCTATCACTATTACAGGGCAATTTGAGAAGCCTAAAATAAAATGCATTTCTAATACATATTTAATCTCCTAACACAAAAAAGAGACACTTGTAATTAGCTCTTCTAATAAGAGAACAGACTCATTAAAATTTTATCTGAATAAAAATCACAGTTATTACTTACCAAGGCCTTTGATTCTTGGTAGTACATTGCATGTAAAATGTTTATAAGAAGCTACTTTTCCTTCATGGGAAGAAATTCCCACATGAGATTCATAAATTCTTAGACTCCGTGGCTTCTTTGGTCTGGAATGCTGAAACTACAGAATATAAAATTACATATAGAGTTAAGCCAGGAATTCTGGTATGACACTACCTGATCAAGTATATTTTTAAAAAGTGGTGAATATACTCAAACACCTGGAACTATTCTTACATATAAAAGGCACCGGCTATACTCACTAAATTTTCTTTCAGGAAAAAGTCCTTATGGTCCTGCTAGTGGACCTATTTTAAAAGATAAATCATATAATAGCTTACGCCTTATCATTGAGTAAAGATTTTTTTTTTGCGCTTAGGCCTTAGAGAAAATGTAAGAGCCATGAAATACATATGTAATTATCAAATGCAAAGTATATATCAACAAACTCCAATGATTTAAAGGACAGAAAGTGAGTTCAAACAATCACAGAACACTTGTCACTAATATGGTGGTAAAAATTACCCTAGTTAATACATTCATGAGATGGTCTTCCCTATTCCGTGTTTCTAAGAACATTGATCCTAATTCAAACCCTGAGAAATACTGCACTAAAGAGTCTCTGATCAATCAGAAATTGTAGTTTAAAAAAAAACCAGTATCCCTTACAGATTAGTATATAGCAATTTAGTATTCTGTTTTCTTTAACCTCAAAAACATAGACAACACAAAAACTAACTTCTATATGTTACTGGCTACAGAAGACAGACTATGATATTCATACAGTATAGAAGGAATACTATGATGTAAAATATTCAACTGTCAGTGAAGAGAAGCATTGAACATTACTATAAAAGTTATAAAAGTAAAAATTAATTTTCCTAGAAATATTGGAACAAGAATTTATTTAAAGATTTGTTGTTCTCACTTCATATGAGTGTTCTGGATCCCAGTGTATCCAATCATAATTCACATTATCACCTTCACGAACCACATACTTCGCCCATGGTGAAATACGATACAAGATCTCTCCGCTTTTACTAGTAATAACTACCTAAAAAGAGAATGAGATGTTATTGCTTTAAAATACATCCAGAACTCTGATAATACATAATGGTTTAGGAGCACTGCTACAAGTAGGAAAGGAGGAATGATCTTAAGAATCTAGACCACCATACAGATGTGTGACCTTCAGGAACATAATTCTATCAATGTTGGTTTTCTCATCTTCTGTTACTATATCATCCTTAAAGTAACTTCCAGCTTGAACATTTTATGGCTTTCTGGCAATTTCCACCACTGCAAACCAGCCATAAGGGTGCTTACTTAAACAAACAGTAGATATACTAAAAAGACAAGAATATTATTTGGAAGCTTCTGTCAATAAATCAATCAATGGGAGCAAATCATCCTACTCCATTAAAAAAAGCAATTAGTGAGTTATATAACCATCTCTTTCATTTCCTTTCTATAGCAACTAATGAAAACATATTCAGGAAGCTAAAGAAGAAAAACAGGTTTGATTAACACTTACAACGTGCGTGCACAGACACATACAAATATTTTCCACACCTTCTCAACTTCTTTTACCTCCTATTTGCTGTATTCTTTACCATATAAACCAAACATTATCTCCTTTAATCATCCATTCACATATTTGCCAACAATATGACTACTATTTTTGATAATAAAAAATAATACTTTTTTTATTTTTTTAACTGAATCTACCATTAAGACTTAGAACTGAATAAATGATTTTGAATTTATCCAGCCATATAAATGGAACTTCCAAATGATTGAAATGATAGCTTTTTATTTATTTTATTTTTTTGAGACAGGGACTCACTCTGTCACCCAGGTGGAGCGCAGTGGTGCGATCACAGCTCACTGCAGCCTCAACCTCACAGGCTCAGGTGATCCTCCCAATTCAGCCTATCGAGGAGCTGGGACTACAGGCACGTACCACCATGCTCAGCTAATTTCTGGGGGGGCTGGGATTTTTTTTGTAGAAATGGGGTTTCTCTGTGTTGCCCAGGCTAGTCTTGAACTCCTGGGCTCAAGTGATCCTCCTGTCTCAGCCTCCCAAAGTGCTAAGATCACAGGCATAAGCCAATGCACCAGGCTGAAATTGTAGCTTTTACACAAAGTTGCCTTTTTTACTAAACTTTCTAAAAGGAGGTAGAATACAATTTTTAAAATCCAGATTAAAAGCTATATTATATCCTCATCATGGAGCAGAACGTATTCTTCAGTCTCCTCTAAGAGAAAAGATTTACTCACAATTCTTAGTAATTAAATATTTGTATAATGCCTTGTAGTTTATAAAGACTTTTACTTTCTTATCTCACTTGATTCCAGAAAATGTTTGTGACCTAAATATTAAGTGAGATTACATAAGTTGCCAGAAGTCCCAAAATAACCAAGTGGCAGAGCCAAAAGCTCAACACCGAGCTTCTGATACTCACTTCTCTTCTCTGAACAGGCTTCCACAGCACTTCCTTCAGATGCCAAAAAATAATAAATTATGGTTTATGATGGAGAGGCCAGGTAAGTGGTGAAAGGAATGTCTAACTTACATGAATACAATTATTTCTCCTTCATTATGCCTCCCACCTATTAAAGCTAATCATCGCCAGGTGTTGCTATTATTCAAGCGATTATCACAAAACATGAATCAATAAGACCAACCTACTTCAAGATTATTTTAACCTTAAAAAAAAAGTCCCTTAAGCTACCTGAATTTGTAGCATAATATAGTACAGTAATATGTTTAAGAAAGGGCCTTTTGCTCACTCATCAACCCAGAACAAGGTATGAGGAAACAAAATCCTATAAGCCAGTTTTCCGTGACTGCCACTTTGGCTAATCTATCCATCTATGCTTTCTCTGTTTTGTAAACGGCTCTATAATACCTCCAAAGGCCGATCATAAACTAATAATAATTTCTAAAGGTGTCTGTTGGCAGAGAAAATACTTGCAATTTTAAGACATGAAGAATCTACTTCATGCTGAATTTAACCCCCACATCCTTTGGAACACTAATTCATTCATCTTGCTGTACACACAAATGTCTCCAGAGGCTACTGAGTGATGGGTGTTGAATGTTGGAAGGAACAATACCTGCATGGTTCTCTGATGCTCCTATATCTTTTGCTGGGTATGCCAAGAAGGCAAGGCCCTGACCATTGTTAAGGGGAGCCGTTTCTTAGGGCTGTCCTTCTAGTGAGCAACCTTCAAGGATAACATAATGATGCCCTTGAAGACACAGAGCTGCTACAAAAGAAGGGATTCTCCAGGCTCAATATTATCCAGCTATGATGCGAACCCAACGTGTGAGCAGCAGCCATCTCGGTCATATAGTGTCACCCCTATGGGGCTTGGAGGACAAGGGGAGCCAATGAAACTATGATACCTACTGTGCCATGAGTAATAAAATAATTTTTCTCTGTTCTAGGAGTCCTGGACCAGAATCGACAATATGGTAACAGGTTAACTTCTAAGTTTGTAGGTAGGGTAAAATCAAATCACAGACTTGACAAAGGAGTATTTGCTCATTCACTGAATAATTTCAATATTTTGTTTCCAAAGGTTCTGTCTTCTGCTACTCTAACAGTCATTTCTACTAGGGTTGCTTGTTGAGTCGAGTATTTTAATTTCCCCATTTTCTCCTTCTCTCTTATTCATGGAATTGCAATCAACTGTTAAGGGAGAGCGAAGCTTTCTACCAAATCCCGAACACTGACCTGTGATTGTTACATAATAAATATCTCTACTCTTTAGCCTCTGAATTTTTCAAGTATTTTTGTTACAGTAACTTAGGTTTTTGTTACTAGTACATTTGTCTATAGTAGCTGTCTCACCTTGCTTTTCACTTTCTGTTCCTAAATTGTTGTAATCTTCATAAGCAAATAAGAGTATCATAATAAGTCTAAATAAATTTAATTTGAGAGACAATGCAAAGAGCAAAGACTATAGCCTTTATGGACTAAACTTTGCTCACAAAACTCTTTTGGTGAGGGGGAGGGTACATCCTGCATTTGTGTTATGCTCCAGTGAGTTCAAATTCCCGTCGGAAAAATTTTTAGAGAAAACTTTATGTCATTTAACTCACAACCTCAAAATGTCATCATGCTATGGAGCAAACTGAAAGAACGAACTGGCTTGACTGATCTTTCAACAATAAGTCTGGTAGCTAATGTTTAAAAGAGTTCACTTGATACTGTCAAATGGGAGGTCTGATACACTGCTAGTGTGAGTATAAAGCAGTATAAAATTTCTGAAGAGCAATCTGACAATCTGCATCAAAAATTCAGAAAAATTAATTCCAGGTCAGGCACAGTGGCTCACACCTACAATCCCAGCACTTTGGGAGGCTGAGATGGGAGGATCACTTGAGGTCAGGAATTTGAGACCAGCCTGGGCAACATAAGGAGACCTGGTCTCTACAAAATATTAATGAAAAATAAAATTAAATTAAGTTAAATTAAACGGCATGATGATGCATGCATACAGTCCTCATTAAATAGGAGGGTGAGGCGAGAGGACAGCTTGAGCCAAAGAGCTCAAGGGTACAGTGAGCTATGATCATGACACTGCACTCCAGCCTGGACAACAGAGAAAGACCCTGTCTATAAAAAAAAAACATAAAGTTAAAAGAAAAAAGTAACTGCAATGAATCAGCAATACTAATTATAAAAGCTTGCCTCATGGAAACAATCAAGAGATGAGCCCAAAAAACTACATCCTGGTCTACTAGTCTTGGTGCTACTTCTATTAGCAAAGAGAGAGTGACAGAATAATGTATAGTTGTTAAAAAATATACTATTTAAGCATATTAAAGGTTGCAGAAAAAGTCTTCTAAGTTATATGAAAGAATATATTGTATCTTTCTAATGTAAATGCACAAAAACTCACAGCCTAAAGTATTTTAGAAGATATAAAAATATCAATATGGTTACCCATGGATAAGGGGATTGTTAGTAGTTTTTATTTTCTAGCTATACGTTTTGATATTATCACTTCATTTACTGGTATAGATTCTAGATTCCAAAAATATAAGCGGTTTAGTAAGGATTACAAATATACGAATCATGTAATCACACATACATCTGCAGAGTGTGCTACTTAAGGTGTACATCTTGTGTACCTTAAGTATATTAACACATTAAGAAATACAACTTAACAAAATATATCAAATTACTTGAAAGAAATATAATAATGAAAATAATACCATAATAATACCAAATAATACCATAATAATCCTTTTTAATGAGCCAAATTATTTTTTTGAGTTACAGGAGGTTATCATCAAAAGACATTATTGGATTACATAAATAACTTAATAAAAGAAACTTCTAACTGTGCAAAAGTCAAATTAACTTAGTGAATGGTTTAAAGTCAAATTTTATTTAGAACATGTCATTTAAAACTCAAATACACAATATAAAAAACAGTAAATGTTGAAGACAAAAAAGTGTGTGTGTGTGTGTGTGTGTGTGTGTGTGTGTGTTCATTCATGCTTGGAATATATTTTAAAATGCTTCTTGCAAAACACAAATTTTCCATGTACCGGAAAACTACTGAGATAATACGTTCCTTAGGTGGCCAACAGTTTTATATAAAAACATCAGATATGTTCAGCTGGTTAGAAGTAAGTGTTAGCATATTTTGAAAGATGGTAATGAATGTAGCTGTAGGCTTCATGAAGGAAAGTGTAGCATGCTAACAGAAAATGCAGTTATTGAATCATATAATTCAAATTGCCCCAATTATACTACAAATATCTCCTAATGTTGTGAGGAGAAGCTTTTCTTTAAAAAATTTTTGCTTAAAGCAGAGTGAAAAAAAAACATATTGATCAAGATAACTATTTGATAGACTACAGGTCAAAGTGAATTATCAAACAAGTGATTTCTAATTTATAGAAAAATACTACTTCTACTTCTTTTTTATTTCACTTTTAAAATTTCAACTTTACTGAGTTATAATTAGCAAAAATTGTATCTATTCAAGGTGTAAAACAATGTTTTGATATATGTACACATAAACCCAACATATTTTAACAACATGTATATTTTTGTTTCTACCAATCAGATGAGACGATGGCCACAGAGTATTTGCCAGCTGTTAATCCTTTAATAGCTGAGTTGTCCCGAGTTCTGGAAGTTCTGGAAGAAACATGAGGGTGGTAGGAGTTGTACTCACAAAGTCCCTGAGCAGTACCTATTTATCAAATATTAAAATATTTTTATTTTAATAAGTATAGCCATACCAGCATACAATGCTGAATATCAGTATTCTGTGTGCATATATATGTGTATGTGTATTTCCAGTGAGACTGAAACACACACACACACACACACAGAGACACACAGACAGGACTAGCTAATTGTTATTTTTAGTAGAGAAAGGGTTTCACCATGTTGGCCAGGCTTATCTTGAACAACTGACCTCAGGTGATCTGCCCACGTCAGCCTCCAAAAGTACTAGGATTACAGGCATGAGCCACTGCACCCGGCCTATAATTAATTTTTAAGTAATTTGTAGAAGAGGGTGGAAGGAACATAAAAAAGAAAAAAGTAATGAAAAATTTGTAATTAAGTAGAAAAATAAGTGATATTCCAAAAGAAAAGCTAACAATTCTATCAATGACCTGAATCCCGAAGAAATAAATGTGTGTTTTTGTTATTGTTGTTGTTGTTGTTGTTGTTGTTACGGAGTTTTACTCTTGTCGCCCAGGCTAGAGTGCAATGGTGCCATCTCTGCTCACTGCAACCTCCGCCTCCCAGGTTCAAGCAATTCTCCTGCCTCAGCCTCCTGAGTAGCTGGGATTACAGGCACCTGCCACCACGCCCAGATATCTGTATTTTTTTTAGTAGAGGAGGGGTTTCACCATGTTGGCCAGGCTGGTCTCGAACTCCTGACCTCAGGTGATCCACCTGCCTCGGCCTCCCAAAGTGCTGGGATTACAGGGCTGAGCCACCACGCCCGGCCAAATGTGTGTTTTTAATAGTCTCAAATATCTAGTGTAAACATTATTTCAAAATGCATAGATAGAATTTACAATTGCTAAAACTTTAAAGTAACTTAATATAATTTAAAGTAAAGCTCATAAATTTCATTTCAACCAAACTAATCTTTTACTACTTATCCTTGTTTTTGTTTTGTTTTGTTTAAAACAGGACCTATTTGTATAAATTCTATCCACAGCTCTGCTTGTCATTTCTGCTGAGCCAATTTAACATTAATGAAGCTTATGTGAAGAGTATGTGGGCAAGAATCTCTTTGCCATTGTGTGAGGCTGAAAATGGCCTCCCAAAAGATATCCACACCCTATGCCAAGAATCTGTGAATGATATCTTCTGTGACAAAAGAAAGTCTTTGCAGATGTGATTAAAGTACATATCTGGAAATGGAGAGATTCTTACTCCATTTCCAGATTCTGCAGGGGGGCAATCACAGAGGGAGATTTTACATATAGAAGAGGAGAAGACAATGTGACCCAGGAGGGAGAGAGTGGAGTGACGAGGATACTAGTGAAGGAATGCCAGCCACTTCCAGAAGCTGAAAATGTCATGGAACACATTCTCCCCTAGAACCTCCAGAGGGACTATGGCCCTGACAACAACTTGATTTCAGCCTGGTGATACTGATTTTTAACTTCTGGACTTCAAAGCTATGAGAGAATACATTTACATTGTTTAAAGCCAACATATTTACGCAGCAGCCTTAGGAAACTAATACAGTCAATAAGGGAAAATTTGGAAACAATAATTTTTCTATGAATAAAATGGAAATAAACTTAGTTGAAATTTGTCAGTACTGGAAAGAGTTAAAAGATATAAGTTATCTTCATGAGTAGTCTAAATAATACATTTGTCTTGTGTTCATTTCCTACTCCCAAAAAGTAGACAAATATGTACTAATACATTACAGTGAACTTCACTAAACAAGGTAAGTCTCCTTGACGATTCCCAGGTAAAGCAAACTCCTTCAAAATAAACATTGCTGAGTTCCAGACTTGAGAGAAGAGCTTTTAAAAATGTGAATTTGTGTCCGGGTGTGTGGCTCACGCTTGTAATCAAAGCAATTTGGGAGGTCAAGGCAGGTGGATCACCTGAGGTCAGGAGTTCGAGACCAGCCTGATCCATATGGAGAAACCCCGTCTCTAGTAAAAATACAAAAATTAGCCAGGCGTGGTAGCAGGTGCCTGTAGTTCCAGCTACTCGGGAGGCTGAAACAGGAGAATTGCTTAACCTGGCAGGCGGAGGCTGCAGTGAGCCGAGATCACGCCACTGCACTCCAGCCGTCTCAAAAAAAAAAAAAAAAAAAAAAACCAGTAAATTTGTAATACACAGTTTTTATACCTAGCCTTCTTCCCACGTAAGTATTTTCAAAGATTAGACAAAAACAATCACTGCATACATGATGTAAATGAAGGCTCTAAATTTACCATATGGAAAAGCAAAGGGAATATTTTTTTCTACCCAATACCTGACATATTTGCTTCATTAAACAGAGATGAAACTATTTAAGTAAACAGATAATCAGTGAACCAAAAAAAATACCTATTGAAAAAATTGCATTCTGAATTTCCTAATTAGGAAGATGAAAATCAGAAACACTCTTCATCGTAACTGCTAGTTCATTGTGAACTTTGAGTTTATATTTCTATTAATGGGGAATTAAAATAAAGAGATCACTAAAATTAAATAGACCTTGATATATAAAAGACCACTTCCTGGGTGAATTTTTCTAAAACTGTACATAGTTAATCAGTAAGATTATATAAATTAGGGTAATATTTAGGCTATAAATGACATTATATATTATTTAATTAAGCCTGCTGTGGGTACCAAATAAACATAACTGTTTTCTTGAAATTATTTTAATTTTCTGTTAATTTTATCTGGATACTAAAGTTCATATATTTTAGAAATCTCTTTCTTTGCCTCATAATTTAGTTCATAGTTTTCAATTAATCAAATAAACTTATACAAGACATATGCATATAAAATCATCCTTGTGAGGCTCTTTACATCTACAATGTTCAGGAATTGAGAGAGGTGGATAGAGAGAGATTAAATGATTAGATTAAGCCCCTGAGCTCTTATATTATGCAAGACTGGACACTATACAGGAGAAAAGAAGATATCCTGGCTAGTAGCTTAACTAAAAAAGGATAGAAATTAGTTGAACTTCTAAAGCAATAACCTATAGATCAAATTTCACTAGCTACCATTATTTTAGATTTCTTATTTTAAAACATGCCATCATAATGTATTTTTTTTCTTTAATAAAAAACAAGAAACCTTTCCAAGGTTGAATCCATAGCAACAGCTTGAATAGGATAAAGGGTTTCTCTAACAAAAATAAATACTTACAAATCATAATTTTAAAACTTCATTAAAGGAAAAGACTGAGTATATTAGCTATGAAAAATAAATCTGTAATGTGATACAAATGAGTGTCAGATCAGTTTATACAAAACTTTGGGATAACAGACACCAATGTATAGAACAAAAAAAAAAAGACTATTTTTGAGGTATAATACACATAGCTTCTTTGTCCCTGACAACACCAATTAGAGAATTATAAATATATTACAATCTCATTTCTGTAATACTTACACATGAGAAAGAAGAAACTGCAGAATATTGTGAAAGTAAATAAAGGTCAGTAGTCACTTCTAAAACCAGGTCCTGACTTAGAACGATTTAGAGAGACAGAAGCTTCCGCACCTGTAAAAAGGAGTATTATCCCCCAAGGTTTATACCCTAGTTCCCCTATCTTCTAGCCTAGTTAAGGAGTATTACAATTGTAATATGTTTTTCTTTCTCTGTTTTTCTACTGAGGCAAATCTTTAAAGAAATAAAGAAACAACTAAGCAGGACTGATAGAGTGTTTGCTTCATTTCAAGTACATTACCTGAACAAAAACCTTACAAACTGAGGTCGCTACAAAAAGACAAAGCCCAAAGGGATTATTTGAGATTTAGGAAGCAGGCATTGAAAACGATATCCCTGAACAAGTGAGAATAACCACTCCTAAGTGAAAAGAAAAGGAACAATGCTGAGATGTTGTAATCATGTAAAGATTGATTAGGTGTCTTAGACTAGAAAACAAATGAATTACACATGATACAAAAATATGGGATTTAAACATCAAAGATATTGAAAGATCAATATCGTAATAAAAGAAAAAGACTATGAAAAGGAGAAAAAATCAGTGAGTTTTCATTACTGAAAGAGTGTGCTTCAAAGAGACTCATCCATGTGCAGTGAAGGTTAGAATTCTATTAAGTAAACAGAGTTATAATCTGGTATAAAGCCAATAAAAAAAATCTAAGAAGTATTTTCAGAAGTGATAGGATAGGGAAAGCACTATCATAGGATGAGTTGAAGTTCTTTTAAAAATATTTTATTAAGTATAATTACAAAAGTCTATGTGGTGATAAATTCAATCATTTGAAGAAAAAAATATGATTCCTAAGCAATCATTCTTTTTTTATTTTTTTTTTATTTTTTTTTTAGACAGTCTCACTCTGTCACCCAGGCTGGAGTGCAGTGGCATGATCTTGCCTCACTGCAACCTCCGCCTCCCAGGTTCAAGGGATTCTTCTGTCTCAGCCTCCCAAGTAGCTGGGACTACAGGTGCATGCCACCACGCCCGGCTAATTTTTTTATTTTTTTGTGTGTTTTTAGTAGAGGCAGGGTTTCACCATATTGGCCAGGTTGGTCTTGAACTCCTGAGCTAGTGATCCACCCACCTTGGCCTCCCAAAGTGCTATGATGACAGGTATGAGCCACCGCACCCGGCCCCTAAGCAATCATTCTAAGTGCCATTGCAATGAAGTAAAATATAAAGCATGGAGGGAAAAAAAAGAAATAACTCAACCCCTAAAAGAAATCCAGAGAAGTTCTGAAGACTACACACAGAATACATAATTCTAAAAATTATAGGATCTTTTAAGAAAACATACAATTACCTATTCAATAAACATTAAGACTATTACATCCAAGAATATAGTTAATGACTATTAAATAAACAGTTAATGATGAGATGAATTCCTCTTGAATCTTTAAATACTCTTTACAAATTAAGGTCTCACAGGTTGGAACACTATCATTCTTTTCTCTCCTTTCTTCTACAAAAAATCTGTATTTTGCCAGGTATAGGTGATATTAGAGGAAAAAGAACTGGAAATAGATATGTATGTACAATGATGAAAGTAAATACAACCAACAAGAAATAAGAAAGCGATGAAATAGTTTGTATTATGGGAAAGAGATAATGACTACCAGTGAGAAGTAGCACTAGATATGCATTTGGATAATTTCTTGTCAATTGATTTTTTTTAACAGCATTCCAGTAAGTTATAAAAGATGGTCAAGAATTGGAGTGACCTTTGGATAATGGACTCAGGCACTGGAGGTGGAAACAGTGATGTTGGGAAGAAACAGTGGTAAATAATAGGATTCTACACAATAAAGCCTGTTACTTTCATCCTTCCTTGTTCAGATATATCTAAATATTTAAACATAAATGCCCCCATCTTGTGTAGATAAAGCAAAAGCACAAGGCAGCAAACTTTGAGCTTGATCTCTAAATGTGACAACCCCTCTGGAAAAGTAGAGAAAACTACTGAATAAACTAGTGAATATAATTCAGTCAATAAAGAACAGGTCTGGGAATTACTCACCCGACCAATGAGTGAGGCATAGGGAATATTCATCAGATGAGACGCAGTGACCTATGGCTGACTGTTTAAAAAAAATTGTATGTTCATGAGAACATATAATTTTCAATTTGAGCACTAGTCACGTGGGGAAATGTAATGCTACTGACATATTAGGATGGATAAAGATGAACATACTGAGGTGCAAAAAAAAACACACACACATACACTAAACCACACACTTTAAATTGAAAAAAGTTAAACATTAATTTTGACATTTAACATAAACTTAACTGGGATATTCAATAAAAGAACCCAGCTTAAACATAAATGTTTAAATCATGAATGAGATTGTATAGTATGTACTTTATCAGGAGAAAAAGGTTATTTCCTGTAGGTATACCTTTATTCATTATTATTTGAAGGTATACTTGGCCAAAGTGCAAATACTTTTATTAAACATAACCAAAAATAATGCCCACCTAAACAGTCACAAACTGTAATTTTCTTCCTTTTTCTGGCACAGCAGTGAAAGATCAAATACCAAACAAAAGCTCTCTTGAAAAAAAAATCGGATGACTACATAATTTAGAAGAAAAAAGCATGAAACATTTTTATTTTTTAAAAAAAGTATTTCTAAAGAAAAATTTTCCAGACTTTATAATCATATTTAAAATATACTATGCCCACATTGAAGGAAGAAAGAAAAAAAGATGATAAAATACAACATATTTCACAGTACACAGATACAAGAAAAGTAAGTTTGCTAATACATTTAAAGTATCTATGGAATCAATGTTTACATTAAGGGATCAATCAGGAAACAGAACTTTATGGACAGTATAATTTTTTAGATAATGGTGATTCATTTGTACAAGCATTAAATAAACAGAGAAAAAGAATGCTTTTTATAATTATTTTTCTAAAATGTATCCCACAACCTGTCACATTAAACACTTGTTGAGATTGATTTGTATAACTCCGTCGTGCCTGGAATACAAACATTTTCCCCTTTAATTCAGTAAGAATATATTAGGCTTTTATATGTATCTTTGACAGCAGTTTTCAACCCTGAAAGCAGTAGGAACTCCTAAAGAATATCTTAAAGATGCCTGAGCCTGATTTCTAACCACTGCTACCATCCTATCAATTGTTCTTGATTCAGATTTTGTGACCTGAAATCTAGTGCTTTAGGAGATAAAAGCTAGACCTGAGAAGGTAAAAGACAGAGTAGCTACAAGTACCAGTGTTCCAGTAATAAAATGATAGATGTTTATTTTTAAAAAATAATAAATTATCATAAAGGAAAGAAAACATCAGGTTACAGGGAATATATTTCCTAAAACCCTGGTAATAATACTTTTGCAAATCATAAATATTTTGCAATAAAATTTGTCTCAATCTCTACTTTGCATTTTAAATGTATTTATGTTTTAACAAAAATTTACAATTATATTTAATCCTTCATTGCCTAATCTTCCTACTAATTTATTTATTTTTTTAATTTTATTTATTTATTTTTTAGACGAAGTTTGACCCTTGTTGCCCAGGCTGGAGTGCAATGGTGCAATCTCGGCTCACTGCAACCTCCACCTCCTGGGTTCAAGCGATTTTCCTGCCTCAACCTACCGAGTGGCTGGGATTACAGGCATGCCCCATCACGCCCAGCTAATTTTTGTATTTTTATAGAGACCTGGTTTCTCTATGTTGGTCGGGCTGATCTCGAACTCCTCACCTCAAGTGATCCACCCACCTAGGCTTCCCAAAGTGCTGGGATTACAGGTGTGAGCCACCGCACCCGGCCCTTCCTACTAATTTATTCTTCTCAAATAATAAAATTTAAATATCTTTATAAAGTTAAGTTAATCTCACTTAAATCATTGAAGACTTCCATGCTGGCTCAGAAATTTATCCATCTGTGGTCCTGAGCATACCTATGATTGTTCTTAAACTCACATCATTTATTTATGAAAAAGTTTCCACCATACTTGGGAATGCTGTCATAAAAGAGTCTGGTAAATTTACTCAAGCTTCTGATCTTACCCTGTTGTTCTAACCCATCAATATTTTTTAAATTTCCCAATTTCCATACTATGTATCACATCAATCATTTTGCCAAACATTAACAGTTTTGTCAAAAAAAAAAGAAAGTTATCAATGTTACTTTAAATGCCATTACTAAAACTTGATACTTTTCTTCTCAATACATAACTTTTATTTTAAAATTGTAGCAGATATTGGCTCTTCAGTCAGTCAAACTGCCTTTCTGCATTCTTTGTATTAGAGAGCATGGAAAGCTTAAAATCACATTCTTCTCACTCCCTTGCAGCTAGATTTCAACACGGTTAATGAACTCATAGAAGAAACGGAAGCTAGATTTCAACACGGTTAATGAACTCATAGAAGAAACGGCAGCTAGATTTCAACACGGTTAATGAACTCATAGAAGAAACGGCAGCTAGATTTCAACACGGTTAATGAACTCATAGAAGAAACGGAAGGAAGACGCAAGTACATGACGTAGATCACACAGGGATCAATCGTTTTTGCCTGAGAACGCAGAGTGATGCTTAATCTAATAAAATCCATTATCTACATAGTCACAAAGAGTGGAAAACTCAAAGATAACTATCGAGCTGATACGGAAGTGCTAGGAAGGGAAAAGTATGGTCCCTTTAAATAATACAGAAGAGGGAAGGAAAGTGCTGGGTAGAGAAAGCTGGGTCCCTGGCTAGGGCTCCACTCCCATGGACCTAGGGGAGGACAAGCACTCCTGCCTTCCAGCCCAAATGTTGCATTTTCCAATACCACCCTGGCCTGCCATGAACCATCATGGGCCCATAAAAAAAAAACCCAAGACCCCAGCAGGCAGACACACAGGTGGCCAGACATCGAGAGGACCACATCAGCGTAAGCAGCTGGAGGGCAGGAGGACGTGGAGGGGGCATGCCAGCTGAAGAGCACCCTAACAGACACCAGCACGTCCGCAGGCCATATACTGGTGGGACAAGGCAGAGTTTGGCCGGGGCAATCTGAGGAGAGCCAGAGCCACTGAAGGGCCCAAGTGCAGGGGAAAACCACCTCCCTACTAGCTCTGCCATCAGCAGAGAGCTACCTCCACTCAATAAAATCTTGCACTCATTCTCCAATCCCAGATGTGATCCTATTCTTCTAGTACACCAAGGCAAGAACCCGGGATACAGAAAACCCTCTGTCCTTGTGACAAGGTAGAGGGTCTAATTGAGTTGGTTAACACAAGCAGCATATAGACAGCAAACTAAAAGCACACGGTAGCACACGCCCGTTGGGGCTTCATGAGCTGTAAACATTCACCCCTAGCCACTGCCGTGGGGTTGGAGCCCCACAGCCTGCCCGTCTGTGAGTTCTCGCAGAGGTTTGAACAGCAGGGCACTGAAGTAGTGAGCCACACCCCCATCGCGCACCCTGTGAGGGGGACAAGGGAACCTTTCCCATTTCAATGTCATCATTAATTCGTTCATGACACTAATAATTTCTATTTGTACCTTCCTACACATAATTATGTGCACATTCGGAATCAGCTTTTTCATGAGAAATAATCATAAAAAGGGGCTGTGCATGGAAAAAAAAATTTTCTCCGTGCATTTGGTTTCAAAATTCAAATTTTAAAATTTATTTTTTATAAGCAGAGTTTATTACAGTTATCATGCAAAAAGACACAGAAGTTGGCAATCCCTAGGAATGCTAGGGGCAGAGAGGATGAAGAGGAGGGGGAATCTGTATTTCAACTAAGATGAGAAGCAGTACTCTTTATGAAAAATAAGAAGAACATAATTTGACTTAACCTAGGACCTCATTCAGAAGAACACAACACATCTGGAATATCAGAAAGTTTGGAATCAAAGTAAGTTTGAGAGAAGAAGTGGAATAGGGTTCACATGAGCAAAGCTGGAGGCAGAACCTGGATTGAAGGCTTAAAGAACGGTAAGGAAATGGCAGAGCCTGGAAAATTAAATGGCAAAAAGAGAAAACTTGAATGTGTCAAAAAAAAAACCAAAAAAACAAAAAAACCTGCCAGCACTACGAAGACAAATAGTACAGATAGGTCCAAACCTGAGAGCAGCTGGGCCTCAAATGCCCCAACATTTTGAAAAGAAAAAGAAAACCAACAAAATTTCTTCAGATGTTAAAATTATTTTTATATAATAACTCATTAATTTTAAAATGAGTTCATGTCTCAGGATCAAATGGAAAGAGGTGCTGCTCAGCTGAGAACAACGTGTTCATGAGATTGCTTATAGTCTATTCACATGAACAGACATTTGCAAAAATCACCCACTGTAATTACCAGTGCAAAACATTACAGATTATTTCATTATTATTATCACTTCAAACCTCTCAACATGACTGTAAATGTGACTTCTTAAGTCAATGACATAGAATTAATTGGCAATCACAAACTAACTATATTTAGCATAATGATAGAGTAAACCTTGTTTAATATAAATATGCAAATGTCAATGGCATTGTTATTTACAAAGGCAACAAACAAAAGCCATCACCTGTATATTCTTCAATTTATATTATTTCATTACATTCTAGTTTGTATATGAAATAATGCCTATTCTGAGAGAATTTTTTAATTCAAAGGAAGTTTGCAACAGTGTTTCATAATAGTAATACACATTTATATATACACACATATATATTCACATACATTATTACACTACACATCCATTTAATTTCTGTAGGTTGAAGTAGTGTTTTTAACCTCTTAGAAATGCTGATTAAATAAATTCTTTAAGTAATTTATGAAAATTAAACAAATGAAAATTACTAGATTGATGTTAGACATGAGACTTGTTGGCCAGGCGCGGTGGCTCACGCTTGTAATCCCAGCACTTTGGGAGGCTGAGGCAGGCGGATCACCAGGTCAGGAGATCGAGACCATCCTGGCTAACACGGTGAAACCCCGTCTCTACTAAAAATACAAAAAAATAAGCCAGGCATGGTGGCAGGCACCTGTAGTCCCAGCTACTCGGGAGGCTGAGGCAGGAGAATGGCGTGAACCCGGGAGGCGGAGCTTGCAGTGAGCCGAGATCGCACCACTGCACTCCAGCCTGGGCGACAGAGCGAGACTCCGTCTCAAAAAAAAAAGACATGAGACTTGTTAAACTAAAATAACCTACTGTTAGCTCTTGTAAACATTTTCTTTCTACATTACATGCAAGTGGTCTTCTTGGGATATGTTAATGGTTAATTTTAAATTTTAAAACTCAAGCACTTCTTTATAATCTGTAGGCAAAGTTACAAAGGAGTACACAATAAAAACAAAAACCACATCCAGCAAAACACTCAACATTGTTGAACAATTTACAGGGTAAATTCAGAGCACTTCTATGACCCAAATGCAGGAAGCAGGGAGGGTAGAAAATGAACATTTTGTTCTTCTAAGCAGTGGTAATGAAGGTGGAGCCCTGATTTTAATACCTCAAGAAAACATACAATTGTTATAGAATTATGTTAGCTATTATAAGAAACAGACTTGAGTGATCAAGAATAAGTATATTAATAAATTTTATTTCTTTTTATAATATTCATATCAAAGTAGAATGCTTAGCCAGAATAAATATTAATTTATACCTTGTAGACATCACTCTATTAATATGCTTAGGCAGAATAAATATTAATTTATACCTTGTAGACATCACTCTATTAATAATGGGTATGGACTTGATTCTTCAAGTAACTAACATAATAATGCACCTTTTGAGATTTGCATGATATGTTAGGAGGGGTGCAGCAAACTGAAGACTAATAGGCACAGTATAATCATATTTTTATGATAATAAAAAGCATATAAATACAGGAAGGCAGAGGACAAGGGCAAGGACAGTTTACAAATGCCTAAAAACTGATGAGCAAGAATACCCATAAAATCTATCAAGAGTGGATGGTAGCCTGGAGGGCCAGGCCATTAATGATTATAAGAAGCGCTATTTTTCTTTCCATATATTTTTAATTAAGTCCTATTTTTTAAACAGGCATTATGAATCATGTTGCACAATTACAGAAAAAGTAAAACTGACTCTCTTCAACTAAAAATAAAGGCATTTCAAAGATCAAAATAAAAAGTTTTCCTGGGTTGAAACACATGTCAAATGTCCTGTTGTTTTCCACACATCTCAAGAAATATACATGTGCATATATGTATGAAAGTTTAACTTTTTATTAATGTAAAAAATCTCCAAGGAAAATCTATTCCAGAGAAAAATATTATTTTAAAATCTGTATGTTCAGGAAACTATGTAAACTGAAAATTTGAAAAGAACAATTTCAACTCAACCAAAATGCCATGCCTTGGCTTTCCAAAAGAGGGAGACGTAACTCCACTGCCACAAACATATCAATGTGATACATAAATGATCTACTCAAATACAGAACTTATTGAGAAAATAATTTTAGGGAAAAACTCTAAATTATGTGTTTATTTTAGCCTTATGATTTTAATTGCCTAAAAAGCACAGTTAAATCTATGAAAAAATATCATGATCTACAATAATAAAATGAAAGCTGTTCCAGCTCCTTCACAGAGAGCTCAATTGTAGAATAAAAATGTGACAAAAGACTTATAGTATTTAGATTTTGAAAAACAGGTTTAGAGATGAGAGATGTCAGTTACTAAAATTTGTACCTTCTGATTGTTATTTGAAAATTAAAATTTAGTATTATTCTGAACTAGAGACAGAATGCTACTCATTTCTTACAATGATTATTAAAATTCTCTTATTTCCTTGAGCAGTGGTTTGTTGCTCTTGTTGAAGAGGTCCTTCACATCCCTTGTTAGCTGTATTTCTAGGTATTTTATTCTCTTTGTAGCAATTGTGAATGGGAGTTCATTCATGATTTGGCTCTCTGCTTGTCTATTGTTGGTGTAAAGGGCTTGTGATTTTCGCACATTGATTTTGTATCCTGAGACTCCACTGAAGTTGCTTATCAGCTAAAGGAGTTTTGGGGCTGAGATGATGGGGTTTTGTAAATATAGAATCATGTCATCTGCAAACAGAGACAATTTGACTTCCTCTCTTCCTTTTTGAATACCCTTTATTTCTTTCCCTTGCCTGACTGCCCTGGCCAGAAGTTCTAATACTATGTTGAATAGGAGTGGTAAGAGAGGGAATCCTTGTCTTGTATCAGTTTTCAAAGGGAATGCTTCTAGCTTTTGCCCATTCAGTACGATATTAGTTGTGGGTTTGTCATAAATAGCTCTTATTATTTTCAGGTATGGTTTATCAATGCTTATTTTATTGAGAGTTTTTAACATGAAGGATGTTGAATTTTATCAAAAGTCTTTTCTGCATCTACTGAGATCATCATGTGGTTTTTGTCTTTGGTTCTGTTTATGTGATGGATTACATTGGTTGATTTGCATATGTTGAACCAGCCTTGCATCCCAGGGATGAAGCTAACTTGATCATGATGGATAAGCTTCTCTGATGTGCTGCTGGATTCGGTTTGCCCGTATTTTATTGAGGACTTTTGCATTGATGTTCATCAGGGAAATCATTCTACTATAAAGACACATGCTCATATATGTTTACTGCAGCACTATTTACAATGGCAAAGACATGGAACCAACCCTAATGCCCATCAATGACAAAGTGGATAAAGACAATGTGGTACATATACACCACGTAATACTATGCACCCATAAAAAGAAATGAGATCATATCCTTTGCAGGGACATAGATGAAGCTGGAAGCCATCATTCTCAGCAAACTAACACAGGAACAGAAAACCAAACACTGCGTGTTCTCACTCATAAGTGGGAGTTGAACAATGAGAACACACGGACACAGGGAGGAGAACAACACACACCAGGGCCTGTTGTGGGGTGGGGGTGAAGGGAGGGAACTCAGAGAATGGGTCAGTAGGTGCAGCAAACCACCATGGCACACGTATATCTATGTAACAAACCTGCACGTTCTTCATGTGTATCCCAGAACTTAAAGTAAAATCAAAATAAAAAATGAAAATAAAGCTATATTAATCAAAAATAATAATAATTAAGATAACAAGTATACACTGGTACTGCTCAAGCAAAGCAGAATGTAGGGTGAGCCAGTAATAAAAGTACTTACTGTATTGAGTTCTTATAATGAGTCAATGACAAAATATATCTAAATTAGTTAGCTGTTAATGGGAAACATTCAGTAAGTGGTAGCTGCTTATGTTGGTATTTTTCATGCCTCCTGCTTTGGCTAACAAAGCAAAAAAAATCGATGAGCTGTTTATTCTTATCTTTTAATAGATGATGCTGGGTCTAGTAATGAGATAATGAGTGTTTAATAATATAATCATACAGAGCTCTCTTTGAGAGGGAAAGGAGCTTTATGTCTATTTAGTTATGTTTACTATAGTGATTCTCCACCAAAAGAAGGAAAATCTGTTTTTCAAATTTAAAAACTTGAAACAGCCCATCACGCCTCTTCCACACACCTAGCTCCTTAGCTTGATAGTTACTTCCACAGAAAGCTGATTCTACTGAGTGGACTGTGTCCTAGCTCTTAGGCTTGTTGGAGCAGATAAAAATTAAAAATAACTAATTTATTAGATTATTTCCTTAAAGGCGGTAATTTTTAAAATTCTGATTCCCTATGCATATTACAATACCGGATACACAGAAGATATTCAATACATATTTGTTGAACTAGTGAAAATACGAATAAATAGCACTCGGCAGCTAAAAATCAACCTTATGAGGTGATAGACTGTAGTGTAACCCTGCAACCGAAGCTCCACCATGATTGGGAACTTCCCTGTGCTTCAACTAGAACATTTGAGGGTCACACAATCAAGGAGTTCAGAGATTTCACAGCTGCAGCTGGTGCCAAGGAGCTGTTTGCTATTTAGATTGGTTCTCTTAGTCAATTGATTGTAACAAGTACAAATTCAGTAAAGTTAATCTGCCAATTATCTCAAAAAAATAAAAAGGAAAAAGGCAGAAAAAATTTCTGCAACACTTTTTAAAACGTAGTAAGTTCAGTTCTCAAAAAAAGTTCCGAACCTAAAATAAAGGTTAAAAAAACAGCCATTAAGACCTAAAGCAGCAATGAAAACAGTAATAGTTGCCGTGCCACAGTTTCTATAAAATTAGCCCTTATAATGTGTCGAAGAATCAAATTGTTTGATTTACTTCTTCAAAGACTGAGTCTCCAAATGGCTTTAACACTCAATAAATATTTTTTGAGTGTCTACTCTGCCAGGCACTGTTCAAAGAATTGAGAGTATACAGGAGTAGGAAAAAAAACAAAACAAAACAAAACACAGCAAAGGCCATGCTCTTGTGGAGCTTATACTGACATGGAAAGGGGACTATTTATATTGAATTTTAATTCCTCTTATCATATACTATCAGTATTTTTCTCTTTTTTACTATAGATTAAAAAGAACCTTGACTGCCATCTCTTGCTAAAAGTCTTATTACAAAAAATACTCTTCTCTGCTTACTATTATTATGTGTGGCAATATATTATTAAATTTTACATACACTTACAATTTCATTATTTATAAAATATTTTTAACAACCTACAAAATAAACATACTGTGCATTTTGATTTAATATATTTAAGTAACTCTGAGTTAATATTGTTAAATACCAATAAAAACAACAACTCAATCATAGGATTTATTATGGTAAATGTCTAAGGAAGGAAGACACAAGGGACATGGAAATATTATATAATTATATGACCATGGAATAAAATCAAGTAAGTGTGAAAAGATTTAGATCGCTTCTCTTGTAATCAAATGCCTTAAATCTGTAATCCAGACTTTGGAGCCCATCCTTCAGACATCCCTTGATGAGACAAGAGCAGCCAACTCTAACTGCTCTGCAGACCTTGAATGCAAAACCACATGGTCAACGAAAGCAGAGGGAGTGTGGAGGATGCTCAGCCTGCCTCCAACAGGGAGACCCCTGGGCTAATTCAGGTGGCTTTATCACAGAAGAATATGATGAACAAGACCGCACCACCACCATGTCAGAGGCCAGAAAGAGGAAGAAGCAGAAGCAGCAGTATCCAAAATGCATGAGCGTCCAACACAGCATCCCCTCCCACATCAATTTCATCCGATCTCTTTACAGATAAAAATCCTCTCTACGTTGGCTGATTTCTGAAGACAGGTTTCATTTTTCCATTAAACTTTCTGTATCCCAAGCTAAAGTTTTACAATTACTCAAAATCACTTTTAATATATCATTTCTTATATAAAGTTTCCAAACTTGTGATAATAATACAACTAAGTTTGGTTCCTTACCAGCCAAACAATTGTAATCTAACCCAATTCAACTCATCAAGACCTTCTCCTAAATTTTCCTCTATTTGTACATTTAGACTGTTTCTCCCACAATTATCATGCATCAGTTGTACATTCTAATAGTTTAAATGAAACTTGGCAAACAAGATAAAAAGAAAATGATAAGTTCAAGAAAAAATAGGAGGGAGGAAAGTACCTTTAATTTGGATCCATGAGGCACGAGTACAGATTTATTCTGCTTTGGTGGGATATACAGCTCCCATTTTCCATAGTCCAGTTTTTTATACGGGTACGAAAATGGATTCCAACCATCTAAAAAAATAAAGAAGATCAGTTAACAACAGCATGATAGGACTAATAGTTAATGAATTTCAAGAAAAACAAAATACTGCTTTACTTGCATAAAAAATCAAATTGTCTAAAAAAATCATTTTCTAAAGTGTTAGTCAAAATACTGGTAGTTTAGAAAAGGCAGGTTATTCTTAATTTATTTATAAAAAATGCATTTTAAAGTGTGCTTTTGCATTTTATAATTAAATTAAGACTATAACATTTTCAGTTGTGGTTTCAACTCTAATACTTCTGTCAATAAACAGAATGCAAAAGAAAATGATGGATCCTTTCTTTAGAAAACGCCATCAACAAAGAGACATATTATGAACAAACAGAAATGTACATGCCATGGTAGAAAAATAATGAAAAACCATTAAAATCATATAACATTTACTGAATTTCATAAGAGTGTGACAGAGCTGACATAAAATCTAAAGAAATGCCTTAAGCAAGAAAGGTAGAAGGTTATATAAAGTATAGGAAGTAAAGAAAAGGTGGAATGCAGACATGGAAGAAAGTAAAACAAACAAGAGCAGACTCACACACACCAAACTTATCATAAGGGAGACATTAAAAACCAGTGAGTAAAGGACACACTATTTAAAAAGTGGTGCTGGAACAATTGGTTATCCTTATGAAAATAAAATAAAATAGATCTCCACCAACTAATATGTCCCCAAATCATTTGAACATGGATTAATACTTATACATGATAGGCAGAACCATAAAATGCTTAGAAGAAAATACAGACAAATATATTTACAATATTGGAGTATAAAAGGTTCTTTAAGTAAAATATTTTTAAAACTATAAAACTTTAAGACTGATAATTCCGACCATTAAAACTATAAACTTGTCACCATAAATAGATGAATCGATAGACTGACAAGACAAGCTATAAATTGGGAGAATACATTTGTAATGAATATACCAAAAGAGAGAGAGCATCCATAATACATGAAGAACATTGTAAGTCAATGAGACAAAACAAACCAAGAGAAAAATTGACAAAAAATATATTCAGGAGAGGACACTTGAAAGGCCAATAAACATGTAATGATACTCAAGCTCACTGTTTAATCAAACAATCACAAATTAAAACAACAATAAGATATCATTTCGCACTCAGGACACTGGCAAAAATTAAAAGTTTAAAAATATCATCTAGTCAGCAACGATATAAAACATTGCTGCTGAGCGTATCATTGGTAAAAACAACTTGGTATCATATGTGATGCAAAATTGAAGATATCTTAACCCCATAGCCCAAAAGATTATTCCCTGAAGAATCTTTTGTCATAGCCAAAAAACTGGAAGCTATCAAAATTTCAACAGCCACAATATGGGTAAAACGTTGTAGTATAATTAAACAACTGGATGCTATACAATGGTATAAAATGAATGGATTATAGTACCAACATATGCAAATATTCCACACACAAAAGTTAATTTTAAAAGAGTACAGAAGAATAGCATTTATATCAAGATCAAGAACTATCGAAACATTATATGAAACTTATTGATACATATGTATGTAGTAAAAATATTAAATCAGAAATAGGAATATGAAATACCAAATTCTATGGTGATTCCCTATGGGTAGAAGAAAGGGAACACAAGAAGCTTCAATAATATCTGTATTATTTTTTGTTAAAGTGAGTTGTATACACATAGATGTTTATTACACTATTTGCTATTTGTTTATGCCTAAAATATCTCATGGCATAAAAAAAAATCAAGCAGCCTTGTGGCATATACTGTGTCACTAAGACATTACATTCTCAACTAAGGACATAATAAAGGAATAATCAGGAAACTCATTTTATGCCATTTTTTCTTCCATTACACATTTCACTCTTCTCTCTCAGCCAGGCTGAATACTGGGGGTAAAACAGGAGTAAGAAATAAGATTTAAATAAAGGTTCTTCTAAACAGTTACCTGTTCTCCACCATGAAGACAACCTGAAAATGTCTAACAGCAGTTTATCTTCAAGGGCAGCTCTACAAGTTTGGTGCTGCTATACTCCTCTTCACCTAAAAACCTCAAATACATCTCACCTATACATGCTGTGACATTCCATTACCAAAACAAAGAGTTTAGTCCATAATTAGAGAAAAAAATAATAATAAAAGCTTGGAATATAAAAATCTAGGTACTAGAACACTATATCATTCCTGCATTTCTTTTTAGCTAATCACTTAAGACAAGCAGCAGATCTTTTCCCGGTTAGGTAGAACTGAAAATAAAGGGTACAGTTCATTAGTTCATTCATTCATTAAATATGTACTCCATGTTTAATGCAGGCCCTGTTCAATGCCAAACCAAATTTAGTGTTCCAAATTAGTCATATCTCATAAAGAAAAGGTTAAATTGAGTTATAATAGACCAATATAAATGAGAAAATATACAATGGTGTATCCACTAAAAAATTTACTAAAAGATTTGGATATTTTGAAAGTGAAACTTCAATGATATATGAAATTTAGATATGCAGATTTATTTGTAAGAGCTGTTTTCAGCACTGTGAAAATGGTTTCCAATTATCAGTTTTTGGAAATTGATGAGCTAGTTCTTTAGCTTGGTATCAACTATTGTTTCAAGACTATTTAAATAAGCAAAGTATTAATATTTGGTAAAGAAAAATACTTTCACTACATTCCATTTTTGTTTTATAATAGTTTAATTATATAAAACTCCAAAGCACATGCTGATTACCTGTAATTATACACTGTAAAAAACTTTTTTTCTTTGCTTTTTCAAGAGTTTCATTTTAGTAATGCCCCTTTCCTCTTGGGAACTCAGGTGTTGGCTTTCACTGCAGGTACTCTTTTCTTGCCAAACACAAATCTTTAAAGCAAGACTTAGAAAATCTTCACAATATTTACCCCCACCCAAAAAAATCCAGTACATTAGCCATCATAAACTATGTAGAGCATACTAAAGATTTCGTATGGGAGAGAAAGAAGAAAGTCTGCAAGCATATACGTACAAAACTATTTAAGACTTTTCCATTAGTCAGTTTTCTCTCCAAACAGATCCTTCTTCAGCTACCCCACCATCAGTTTTTCCATCTCTTTCTCCAATCATTGCTAAACCCTAAATTCTCCTCTTTCTCATTCTTTTATTAGTGTTTCTTCTTTCCGTTAAAAACATGCGCACCAACCAAAATATCCACTTCTACCACACTACATCACACAAAGGATTTTTTCCAATAAAACCAGTTCCTGCCTTATATGAGTTTCTCAAAATATCTAATAAAAACAGCTTTACTCCACAGAATACACATATCTTAATATCCAGAAACAGAATAATCAGGAAAATCATTGGATTTGGATCTGTGCTTATAAACTTAACATTAAACACTTAGCTAAGAAAGAAGGAACTATCATTAAGGTGTATCCAGGTGTAATTGCAGGAACCAATCATGGAAGCACGCAGTTAAAAATAAATACATAAAATTCAACTTCAAATTATTGGTATAAAAATACTGAAAATTGATTTTAAGTAAAATTTGATTTAGAAAAACACAGAAGGCAAAATAATATAAGCTGGTAGACACATATTAGGGAAATGCATGTCTTGCAAAATAAGTCATGTGACTCTACTACAGAATATAATTGAAAATAAAGTAATAATATTAATAATAATAAATAGTACCAAGCCATATCAGAGCCTATCTAAAGACATATTTATAAAAAAATCAGGTTACTCAAACTTTTTTTCATTTAATCCTACACAACTTATGCTGAGTACACGAGAGAGAATTAATTATGTAATGCGAAGAGTTTCCATTGCTATGCAGACTTGAGGATGGAAATAAACATGACTCTTCATCATGTGTGACAATCATTTGCTTCTCTACTAAGCATAGAACTACACATAGAACTAGAAAGGTCTCTATCTAGGTCAGTGGGTTCTCAAACTATAGTTCACGTGAGAATCACATGAATTTGTTAAATACAGATTGCTGGGTCCCAGTCCTAGAGTTTTTTATAAAGATCTTTGGTGAGGCCTAATAATTTGCATTTCTAAAAAGGTCATAGGTGATGTTGATGCCAGTGGCCTAGGGACTACACTTTAGAAACAACTGCCCTGGTTAAATTGATGTGTTCGCGTGTTCTCTACTTAACAGTAATTTTCTAGATGAAGTTAAACTAAAATTTTCCAGATGAAGTTAAACTAAAAGGCTATCAAATAATATATCAATAGGTAAAGGGACTTCTGAAATCAAAAATGTCATAAATAATCCTTTGAGGCAAGTGTTAATCACATGAAATATAGGATTTAAGATTCAGGATTGACTGGGGTTGTAAAGCCCAGGAAGGATGACCAGTGAGAATCAGATTAAACACGCAATCTCAGAGATCAAGGAATTTAAATGTATTAATGTGAGGGAATAGAAATGATAATCAGAACATGAGAAGACAACATGCATTAAAACCATTATTGAATATACTATTATTAGTGTCTACAGATAATATTCTCTATGATATTCACACCAAAACATTGCTTGGTTAAAAAGTATAAGCAACTGATAACAAAATGAATAAAAATTTAAAGGTTTATTTTTCCCATAGAAAAGTGATATTAAACCTTTTAAATGTTAACAATATTAACTCATATTCCTGTCTACTCTTCATTATCTACCATAACCTAGATATTGCTAGCCTCAAAGTTACGTACCCCAAAACAATGTGTGCTTATTATTTCAGTTTTGGCGAAATTTTAAGAACATGTTTCCTATATGCATAGATTATTTTATTACGATATCTGCTAAAACATTTGATGTTTATCAAGTAAAGAAAACCTGATACAGTTCTCTGTTTTAATGATAAAATGTTAAAATTTATTAAAACTTAGGTATACAAATAAAGACCATACAGGCACTATTTACAATTGAGATAAATGTAAACAAATATAAAGATCTTTATGACGATCCCCTTTCATTTAATGAATAGTAAATATATTTTCTGTTTCTTATGATTTTCTTAATAACATTTTCTTTTCTCTAGCTTACTTAGTTGTAAGAACACAGTATATAATACATATAATGTATAAAATAAGTGCTAATCAACTGTATGTTATTGGTAAGGCTTCTTGTCAACAGCAGCATATCAGTAGTTACGTTTTGGGGGAGTCAAAATTTATACTCTAACTTTTGAGTATGTGAGGAGTAGGCACGCCTAGCCCCCACAGTGTCCACAGGTCAGCTGTATAATCTTGGAGCAACATTTAGGAACCTCCAAGAATGTAGAAAGGATTCTGATACTCTTATGCTTGTCTAGTTTCTCTTGATAGAAACTTTTGGAGTGGCATATTAATGTTTTTGTTTACATTGTGACTAAGTGGCATTCTTGGAGTCCAGCGTATTTTAATTTGCAGTCTTAAGTCTGAAATAAAGGTAGATTTTAATTAAAAATTAAAATAAAATATTTCTAGGAATCACTTGGCAATTAATATGTACTAATTACTCTTAAAATAAAAATATAATGTATATAAACATAGTATTTGAACATCTCTTACTAAAGAAGGTCTTACAGAGCTAATTTACAATAACTAATTTTTTTTGGCCTTCTGTATTTTTCTTTATTTTCTTTTTTATTTCACTGAAGTTCTGGGATACATGTGCAGAATGTGCAGGTTTGTTACATAGGTATACATGTGCCATGGTGGAAAACCTGATATATTTCTAAAGCAAATATTTTAACAGGTATTTTATTAACAGGTTTAAATTCATCATATCTGATAAGGCATAAGATTCTATTTGTCCACAGACTCAAAACAAGCTGACAAAATTTAAATCGAGATATGGAAAAGAAACAGTGTGATGCACAGTTTAATATGAACTGCAAACACACATTCGGCAAAGGTGATCAAACATTAACTAAGGTCACTGTATCAGGCACACAAACTCTATGTTTATCTCATACCCAACAACCTTTCCTTTTCAAATGTACTAATCCTCACATAAAATTCTCAAATGTCAGCCTCCTTCAAACGTTCCCAAACTCTTTGATTCACAGTGGAGTACTACTCTTCATCAGCACTTAGCCACTTCATTTCTGCAGCGTTTTTGAGTTTAATATAAATTTTCCTTCTACATGGCTGAAAAGGTTCCAATTTAGTATGTAGGGCCTTCCATTTTTCAGGAAGATTCCAATGTGCTAAAGAGTTTGGTTTGCACTTGGGCCAATCCCTGCCACACCCAGACAAGCAGTGAGGCAAGATGCCTGGCAAATGCAATAGGCGAGGCTAATATACAAAGGCTAATATAAAGTCAGTACTAGCCCATATGGCAGATATCAATCCCATCCCATCTGAAAGGATATCCTCGGGTCAAAACAGTTGTTAAATATCTGGAATATCACCACTTTGGAGCTAGGAAACATCCTTCCTCACCATATGATGTCATTTAATTACTTTGTATCATGCAGAATGTATAAGAAATTATAATGCAAAGGCTTATAAAGATTGAAGTTTGGCTACTTTGCTTGTATCAAGGAAGAATCTTGTCATCGAGTATAGAGCTGGAACTTCCTATGGCATTGTTCTTACCCAGGATTATGAGAGAAGCACTCAGTGTCTGAGGGGTGACAGACAGTAGTCCTTTCTGACATATAGCCCTGTGCTGTTTGATTTTCTGTCCTCCCCTCCAGATAAGTCTTCCTCCTCTCAGTTGGGTGCAAAGGAATCACCCTTCTTCCACTTCTACTGGCAGCTAGTACCCCGGGAAGGACCTTAGTAAGACACTTCCCCTCCCTATCACTATTACCTTGGGGAAACTACTCTTAACACATATTAGTTTAGCTTAGGTGTGGTTTTCAAGAACAGTCTCTAAAGCATATCAGAGTGCCACTAAATTCAGAACCAATGGAATACTAATAACTCATTATTTAAAGAAACATAGTGCTCAATCATGTATATCTAGCTTTCTGGAAATTAGAAAATAAATCAAATACAGTCATTTGTTCATTACTTAACAATGGGGATACATTCTGAGAAATGTGTCAATAGGTAATATCATTATGGTGTAAACATTATAGAATATACTTATGCCAGCCTACATGGCATAGCCTACTACACACCTTGGCTATATGGTATAGCTTATTGTTCCTAGACTACAAACCTGCATGACATGTTATTGTAATGAATACTGTAAGCAGCAGTGTCACAATGGTGAATATCTGACTATCTAAACATTAAAAAGGTGAAGTCAAAGTAAAGTATTATAATCCTATGGGACCACCTTTGTATACGCAGTCCCTCATTGACCAAAATGTCATGCAGCATATGACTAAGATCTAGAGCTTCACTTACTAAATTGTTATTTAAGGTATTTATGGGAGAAAATAGTTTTATTATCAAAAAACTGTGATTTTAAATAAAAGTATGTTTCTTTATTTCTAAAATAGTATTTACATTATGGTACTTTCTATGTAACAAAGGCGACGATAAATGGATATACATCATTGCTTGTAATTTTAAATGAAATTAACAATGTTTCATCAAGAAGCAGTATTTATACCATGATTCTTCTTATGTAAGAAAGGGATTGATAAATATTCTTGTTTATGATTTCCGAAAGCACAGAATACAGCAAAGAATGCATAGAAATTATTCTGAATATGAGAAGAAAATGCACAGATTAGTAGTCTTCCAGGATTGTACTCATTATATTGTGACTACAAAACCATGTAAATAATTCATAAAATGGGAAAACTTAATAAGTTAAAAAGAAGAAAAAATAAGAAAAGCCCTTAAAATATAAATATGCTGAAATAAATGAATGTAATTGCATATCAATAGTAGCATATCAGGCAATCTGACTCGACTGAATATAAAGAAAGTATTGATAATTTTATTAAGGATGATAAGAGTTATTATGTTACCAAAAACATCTACTGATAGTAGGAATTGCACAAAGAAGTATTAATGACGAAATTGTACATTGCCTGAAGTTCGGTTTAAATTATGAAAAGCAAAACAACTAATGTACATCAGGCAAGGGAATAGATGAAACAACACAAGCTAAATATTGATAAGTGTCAAAGCTGGATGAAAAGAACATAGAACCTCACCTCTATTATTCTACAGAGTAAAATATTTCTGTAATAAAAACTTAAAAATGAATGTTATGAGGTCTCTGTGCACAAATAGGTGTCCAAATCTCTTTTCTTGCTATCAATTATAAAAAGTGATATTATAAAGCACAGGGCATAAGGTTTAATACATTTATGGTTCTGAATGCAGATTAACAAACTACTTTCTGGTAGTTTCCATTCATACTCCAATCAGCCGGATATGAGGATGTTCAACTACCCATAACCTCATCAACTCTGGGAATTATCATCTTAATAACGGGGCATACCTGCCTTGGTCAATCAGGGTTCACTAAGAGAATTAAGCCCTAATGTGTTAAGAATCCATTGTATGCAATAAATTAACTTCCCTTCAGTGCATCTAGAATCGTATTAGTTATGTATAGTCCTTGGGATAATTTGGAAAATAGGCACTCAAATAATTTCCTGTGTTCTGTGGATCAGATGCAGAATCTTTCATTATTGTTCTAGCTGTAACCAATAGCTTTCGATACAGTTTTCATTTCTTTTCAAAACAGACTATAATTGTAACTGATTATTCTCTCCAATACTATTGTTGCTTGTGAAAAACTGTATGGTGGGTATTATATTTTCCTTAAGATTTTTTCATTAATTTCTAGTTTTATTGAAATGAAGTTCGTCAGGAGGCTTACTTTGTAGCTCAATACAGGGGCAATCAAACTATTTACTTATTTACCAACCTATTTACATGCAGGAGTAGAAACCATTCAATTATCTCAAAATAGATTTTATGGAGAACTCCAACATTAAAACTATGCAAAGCATATAAAAACAGAGCTGATCTGGCTAAAATGCCTCTATCTGGCCACGCATTCTCATTTCTTACCCTCCCTCTCAGAGCCCACCACATGGAACTCAGTTCCAAAAAGTGCTCCAGTGTATAATCTATCTTTGTAGACATTCCACAGATTCTTGAAAATATGTAATTTCGTTTCATTCAAATTCTCCATTTATTTTCAGTTTACTTGACCCGCTGCAAGCTAACAGTATATTAAATACTACCATGACAAGTGAGTTTGAACTGTTACCCAATTTCGGCTGGGCGCAGTGGTTCATGCCCGTAAACTCAGCGCTTTGGGAGGCCGAGGCGGGTGGATCATGAGATGAGGAGATCGAGACCATCCTAGCTAACATGGTGAAACCCCGTCTCTACTAAAAATACAAAAACAAAATTAGCCGGGCGTGGTGGCGGGCGCCTGTAGTCCCAGCTACTGAGGAGGCTGAGGTAGGAGAATGGTGTGAACCCGGAAGGTGGAGCTTGCAGTGAGCCGAGATCACGCCACTGCACTCCAGCCCGGGTGACAGAGTGAGACTCCGTCTCAAAAAAAAAAAAAAGAAAGAAAATGTATCCAATTTCATACAATTCATGCCATCTATAATTGACCAAAAATAAACATTATTTAGGATCTAAGGATAATGACATTTATCTTTGCTGTGACTTGCATTATTGAACTCTTTTTACCTAGTATTATGGACTGAAAGTTTGTATGCCCCCCAAATTCATGTTAAAATCCTAACCCCAAATGTGGTAATATTTGGAGATAGGGACTTTGAGAGGGAATTAAACCATGAGGGAAAGCCTATGAATGGGATTAGTACCTGTATTAAAGGAACCCCAGACAGCTCTCTTTCTGTCTCTTGGTCATGTGAGAACACACTGTGAGAAGACAACAGTTTGCAACGCCAGAGAGGGCTCACACCAGAACCCAATCATGATGGCACCCTGATCGCAGGCTTCCACCCTCCAGAACTGCAAGAAATAAATGTCTGTTGTTTAGAAGCCACCCAGTCTGTGGCACTTTGTTGTAACAGCCCAAACCCACTCGGATACTTGGGTTTGGTTTTGGTCTGAACCTGACTATCCTTTCCTTTTGTAATCTCTCAGTAACAGTAAACTGGAGGAAAACTAATGGTTACGGCTGGAAAGTGAGACATTATTTGCTTAGAAAGAACACAGAAAGGATAAAGCATGAAGGAGAAGAAATGTAGGAGAATTGCGAATGCCATATGGTCTATAACCAGAAGTAGCAACAGTCATCCTGTGGGCCAAGGACGGCTCTCAAGTACGTTTTCAGTAGCTAGCTAGCTATCCATTTCAACAAACATTTGGGGCCCAGTAGGGGGGCTCTTTTTAGACAGGGAGCACACTCTAGTTCCCTGTTACATGCCATATCACTATCAACTGCAACTTAACTGATTCATCACTTCCTTGGTTTCAGCACGTATTTGAGTTTAGGAACTCTCCTCTATACCCTAAAACACAATCTTCTGTCTTAAGATATCCCACCTGACCCAGTCCATGGTGTGGGAGCATGGCAATGGTTTACAGCAATCAAGAAGGCACCTACATAGGTCTCCCTCCTAACCCTATAGCCACTTATGAAAATACACCAATAAAGTTAAAATAATGGTTTCTAATATAGCTAGCAATGTAACAGATAAAAACTCATGTGTCTATGGCCAACTGGTTTTCAACAAGGATGACTAAGACCATTGAACGAGGGAAAGAATAATCTTTAAAACCAATAGTTCTGGGACAACTGGATTTCCACATAAAAAAGAATAAATTTAGATTCCTGCCTCGAAGCATATACCAAACTAAATCAAAATGACTCATGTCGGAACTAAAACTAGAAAACATACAGCAATCTTTGTAATCTCTGTTCTTTAATATCACACAAAAAGTACAAGCAGCAAATGAAAAAACATAATCTGACATCCTCAAAATTAAAATTTTTGCATATCAAAGGACACTATCAAGAAAGTGAAAAGTCAGTCCACCAAATGGGAGAAAATATTTTCAAATCATATATTTGATAGGGGACATGAATCTAGAATACTTAAAGAATACTTAACAATTGAATAAAAAAGACAACCCAATTTTTAAAATGAGCAAAGGATCTGAATAGACATTTCTACCAACAAGATGTACAAATGGACAATAAGCATACAAAAGGATGTTCAAGGGCTAGGTGTGGTGGCTCACATCTATAATCCCAACACTTTGGTAGGCCAAGGCAGGAGGGTTGCTTGAGGCCAGGAATTCAAGACCACCCTGGGCAACACAGCAAGACCCCATCTCTACAAAAAATGACAAATTAGCTGGGCACGGTGGCACACGCCTGTAGTCCTAGCTACTCAGGAGGCTGTGGCAGGAGGATTGATTGAGCCCAGAAGGTCAAGGCTGCAGCCAGCCATGATCAAACCACTGCACTCCAGCCTGGGTGGTAGGGCAAGGCTCCTTCTCAAAAATAAATAAATAAATAAATAAAAATAAAAATAGTAATAAAAAAGGGTATTCAACATTATTAGTCATTAGGAAAATACAAATACAAATCAAAACCACAATGAGATACCACTTCATGCACACTAGGATGGCTAATGGATAATAAGTGTTAGCAAAGATATGGAAAAATTTCAAAGCTTATATACTACTGGTGGGAAGATAATACAGTGCAGGCCCTTTGAAAACTCTGGAGTTCCTCAAAAGCTAAAGACAGAGTTACCATTAGACACAGCAATTACACTCCAACCTGGATATCCAATTGAAATGAAAACACATGTCAACACAAAAACTTGAACATAAATGTTCATAGTAGAATTACTCATAATAGTCAAAAGGTGAAAACAATCCAAATGATCACCAATAAATGAATAAACAAAATGTTGTATATTAACAGAATGAAGTATTATTTGGTCATTAATAGGAATGAAGTACTAATACACACTACAACATGGAACCTTGTACACATGCTAAGTGAAAGAATGACATCACAAAAAAACACATACTATATGATACCATTTATACGAAATATTGAACACCAGCAGATTCATAGACACAGAAAGTAGATCAGTGGTTGCCTAGTGCTGGGGAAACGGTAGGATGATAGCTAAAGCATATGGCATTTCTTTTGGGGTGTTGAAAATGTTCTAAAATGAACTGTAATAATGGTTGCACAACTATTTTATTATACTAAAAACCATCAAATTGTACACTTTAAAATGGTGAGCTGTATGCTATGTGAATTATATCTCAATAAGGCTGTTAAAAAATAAAACATTTTTAAAAAGTCAGGTAGCCTTTATTCATCCACTTCTACTGAGCTTTTGCCCTAGAATAAAATCAGGTTCTGTTGGAGATGCTGTAAAGGAAAAGACCACATAGTGAGATATATAAAAATTTAATGCTGAATAGTTAGCTTGGTCAATAAGTAGAATAAAGACTCAGGATGGATAGCTGAAGACTCTATGAAGAAAAAATGATTAAAAATTTCAAGGCTTTGCCAAGGTAGAACAACTAAACAACATTCAAAGCTATAAACATATATAGGTATCCTCTTCTCAAACCCAGATTAATTAGTGGTGGTTTCAGAGGTGATTACCAACTTAAGCAAACTAAGCTAATGATGATGATGTCAGAACTTATCTTTTACTCTGAATGAGACCTACAAGGAACACAGATCTAAAACTTTTACATAGCTCCCAAATGTTTTGCTATCCAGACACAGGTTTGGTAACCAATGCCCTATGTTATTATTTAAGAAACCTGACAAAGAATTGAGGGAGGGATTTTCTTTCATTTTCCATATACATTTCATATATATTTGAGGAAGAAGAGCTGTAAACAACTTTATATCAAATAATATACTCCCTTCAAAAAAATAATTTGAGCAAAGGCCATCTCAAAACTAATGATATAGAAATGAAGAGTCTTATTGTGACAGAAATAACAAAATCATTACAACAACAAAAAATAGGAAGACTTGGTGACACTGATTCCAGTAGCAGTAGTTATGGCTTGTCCTTAGTGCTTGACATTCGACATCTAATTCGATTACCTCAAATGTCCTATAAAGTATCACAATTTTCATTTGAAGAATGAGAAAATACACTCCAAGAGGGAGAGTAACAAAGACCAAATCACAGAGCTACTACATGACAGGGCCAGTATTTGAATCATATTAATCTGACTCCTGCTTCTGTCTGCGTGTGCTCTTATCCTCTATGACACGTATACAACAATCTAGATTCAGCCCAGTATCTATCTACTGGGTAGAAATGTGGATAATACCTGTCTTAGACAACTCAGGCTGCTATAACAAATACCACAGACTGGGTCACTTAAACAAAAAACATTTATTTTTCACAGTTCTGAAGGCTTTGGAAGTCTAAGATCAGGGTGGCAGCACGGTCCAATTCTTGATAGCGCCCTTCCCAACTTGCAGAGTACGGTCTCCATGTTCTCTCACATGGTGGAAACAGGAATCCTCTCTCTGGGGTCTCTTATATGGGCACTAATCCCATCCATGAGGGCTCTCCCGTCAAGATCTAATTACCTCCCAAAGCCCCCACCTGCAAATACCATCACATTGGAGATTAGGGCTCAACATATGAATTTTGAGGAGATGCAAACACTCAGTCCACAGCAGAAATTTAACTAGATTTTATGTTTGCCCTCTCAATTAAAGCCATCCTGGAATCTCATGCTTTAGCAATCAAAATTTCTCTATGAAATTTTTTTTCATAGAAAAGCTCACTGGTACATTTTTGCGAGCCCTGAAAACATTAGGCATGTCAATATAGCAGCTACACCAGAAATAAAGCTACATCAGTCTGTCAAAACAGAGGATCCCCTCAACCACACTGCTGGGATAAGTCACCATCCCCAGCAAAGTAAGTGACAGAGCATGATTCAGGCTACTCTCTGGATATTCAACCTTAAATGACAACAAAGTGTTTTGTTAATGTTTACAACATGCCCAGCATTAACCTTGGTGTTACAGCCTTGTGGAGGATAACAACAAAAGTATCATAAAAGAGAATGACAGCAAGCCAGAGAGACCAGATAGAGTAAGAAAATAATAAAGATCATGCATTTTACCACGTAGCTTCCAGGATCTCCACAGAGAGGTAAACTTGTATACTCTACTTCCTTGCAGCAGAAGGTTTTCTGTTTCACAGAGAAAATGGGAGCCAGCAGACAAGAACTCCCTCAGCTTTCCACTCTCAAACCTACGAACTGGTAAGTGCAGGCACCTTTACCTCCTTTCCTTCAGTCTGTGAGAAAGACGTTTTGTTGTTGTTGTTGTTGTTGTTTTGTTTTTGTTTTTCTCTTGGTCAAGGCTAATTCCTTGATTCCATTTTTGTTGTTGTTTTTTGTTTGTTTGTTTGTTTTTTGGTTTGATCATGCAATAGCATGATCTCAGCTCACTGCAACCTCCACCTCCCGGGTTCAAGCAATTCTCCTGCCCCAGCCTCCCAAGTAGCCGTGATTACGGGCACCCGCCACCATGCCCAGCTAATTTTTTTATTTTTAGTAGAGACAGGGTTTCACCATGTTGGCCAGGCTGGTCTTGAACTCCTGATCTCAGGCGATCCACCTGTCTCATCCTCCCAAAGTGCTGGGATTACAAGCGTGAGCCATCGTGCTCAGCCGATTCCAATATTTTCTTTTCTCTTTTGTACATTTTTTTTCTAATGTTCTGATGTTTTCAAACATGCTCTCAAGCTCTTTATTCTCAGCATTCAAATATGATGAGTTGATGCACTGGCTGAAAGAACATTAACAACAATGAAGAAAACCTCTCTTTTTGATCCAAGTCATTCTCTGGCTATCCTACCACTGACAGACCAATTTCCTAACTGCCATCTCTACTTCCTCGTATCTCTTCAGCTGCTAAAATGTGTCTGAAATACTCTGGCAAAGGTTATCATAGACTTGAAAATTTCGAGTCCCAACAGTTCTCTCCAGACTTCAAGTGGCATGCATTTTCACTGGCATTGGAAACTCCTGCTTCCCTCTCCTTGGGCTTCAGTGATACCCATCTCAACTGGTTCTCTCAAACCACAACAATGAAGATGGGGATGAAAATAAAGGAGTGCATTTGAAAGCTACTTCCTTGGTAAGACGACTGTTTGGTTATTAGGGGTGGCAGAGAAAAATAATGTTTCGCTTGAGTGGTTCTTTAAATGGGACAGAGATTATGAAAGTAAGAGAGAAGGGAATTTTAAGAAACTAGAAGTAGTCATCTACAGCATCTACTACAACATCTACTACTGCAAGAAGATAAAGGAAGAAAAGATACCTATATGGAGGAGGGAGGGAAGGAAGGTAAAATAGGGAATGCAGGTACATGGGATACTAACCTCTACCATTATTTTTGTTTCTTATTGCAAAAGAAGGATATATTCTGCATAGAAAAAAATATATAGATAAATTTTAAAGACACTGGCCGGGCGCGGTGGCTCACGCCTGTAATCCCAGCACTTCAGGAGGCTGAGGCGGGTGGATCACCTGAGGTCAGGAGTTTGAGACCAGCCTGACCAACACAGAGAAACCCCGTCTCTACTAAAAATACAAAATTACCCGTGTGTGGTGGCGTATGCCTGTAATCCCAGCTACTCTGGAGGCTGAGGCAGGAGAATCACTTGAAACCGGGTGGCGGAGGTTGTGGTGAGCTGAGATCACACCATTGCACTCCAGCCTGGGCAACAAGAGCGAAACCCTGACTCAACAACACAATAAAATAAAATAAAATTTAAAGACACTAAAACATACTCAAATCACATCCACCTCTACATTATCAATGCCTTAGTATAAAATCTTCTCATTTTTATTATATAGGTATTTATATGCATATGCACGTGTCTATACAGTATAAACTATATATAAAAGTATATACATACACTTTTTTAACTTACAATTTTGTAACATTTTGTCACATACTACACAGTCAGCATCACCCATATTAATACATATTCATTTATTACAGTAGTTCCCCAAACTGGTTATCTTTAAAAGTTCGAAAACAATAGAAACTCTACTACAGATCTGTCAATCAGATCCAGGAGTGGATCTTTACTTTTATAAGCTCCCTACATGTTTGCTATGCACACACAGGTTTTCTAACCAATAGTCTATGGTATCATTCTAGATCATAGACAATCTGACAGAGAAATGGAAGAGGTAAGTCTTTCGTTCTAATGTATTTAGGGAAGAAGAATGATGAGCAACTTTACATACAGAGGGAAAGAAAGCAGCAGATGGAGAGGCTGAGGGGAAAAGAAGAGGAAAACAGATGTACAATATTAAGGACGCAAAAGAAAATGGGATTCAAAGTATGGATCTGTGACAGCAATTTCTTCTACCAACTTTTGAAAGCACATGGAAAGGATAAATATATAGAGATATTTTTAAGAAAATGATTGGAAAGTCGAAAATTTTCCTTTCTGGTGGCTTCTCTTTTCTCTGAAAAGTCAAGGCAACTATTATGTGAATGAAAAATGAGGAGGTAGTAAAATCATGGATTCTGAGGAGAGCAGTGAAACTGAAATAGCTACCATGGAGAATGTAAGAAAGAGCAGGCTCGGGGTGTGCAAATGATTTCTGTGGAATGTTGATGGCCATGATTCCGTAGAAGCAGCAGTTCACATCTCTATGTGATTTTCCTCACTGTTCCCAGAAGCTATGCAAAAGCAGAGAAAAAATTAGACTTTACAGATTCACAAGGTGAGCACGGTGGAAGCTCAAGGTTTGAAAGAGATGAAACGTTCAAAAACAGATCAAGAGGTCTGGAGTAGCATCAAAGAAAAGTAGTCATGTCACAAAACATTGTAGATCGAGACGCCCCATTCAGTCTGGAGTATTTAGCATCAGGGAGTTTAAAACAGAAAAATTCTGCCACAGTAATCTTTATAGCTTTTACACAATAAAGTTTGATAACGCTTTCCAAAAATTCTGCTCATCACTCACCAGCAGCCTCATTCCACACCAAAAAATCTTGCTTACTACCCCATCACCTTTCCTAAGCATATCAAAACGTCTAAAAAGCAGAGCCATTCAAACAGATCTGCAGATGCATGAGTGGAAAATAAATCCTTACTATTGTTACACAAAGTATGGAAATACTGTGCTACTCCACACTACTGTGGATATAGCTGACTTGTGTACCAAGAGTGATAACTCCCTCTGAACTCCCACAAGTAGCCTAAATCTACATCTACCACAGCACTTACCAACTACACTTAATACATTTGCTTATACGTAGCACTTACTAATTTGTCTATATTGATTTGTTTTTCCCCTGACTGCCAGCTTTCTGAAGGTAGGGATCAAGTTTTATTCTTCTTTGCACCCCAACGCCTAACACAGAATCACCCACAGAGTAAGTATTCAACAAGGATTTACTAAAATAAATTTTCACCTTTTTATGCCAAATGAAGATGATATTAACTTGGCAACTGAACATGTAATAAAGAATACAATTAACCCAAAAAAGCATTTATTTTTAGTTTTGCAAATGAGCATAAATAGTATTCTTTTAATAAGACTCCATTATATACTAAGATTATATTAATAAGAATTATACCTGTATTTAGCAAATAATATAAATGATTAAAATGCACAAAAGATTTAGGTGGTTGCTTTTGTTAATCTTTTCAATTCCTATGGGTCACTAACCAATTATGTAGACAGAGATTTAAAAGCAAAATTACAGTAATTTTAAAAAACATGAATGACATGAATGTATTTACTTGTATTTTAAAACAGATCTTAATTTTCTCTTTTATGTCCTAAATGCCAAAAATAATATATATAATATACATATTTAATACTATATATAAATTATACAGGCAATTACTATTATGTATATAAACTATATCCATTCAACATATTAAATATCACCATTTAAAAAAAGCAATCTTCTAAAATATTCAATAGGCTATTAATCCAAAAATTCACAAAATGCCAAATTATCTATGCCCAAACACTAGTAGCATCTAAAATAAACCTCTATATGTGATTTCTACATTTATAAGACATATAGGACATAATTTATTAGACTATGTTCCTTTTTTCTGAAATCTAAAATCCAAGAAAATTGAATCACTTTTAAATGAACCAATGTGTTTATTAGATCTGTAGGGTGTAAGAAAACTTCAATTGCTACTCTATGTCATGCTGATACAGGCATAAACTCTCAGGTTAAACTTCTCTCTTTGTAGTACAAGTTTCAATTTGGATTTTAAAAAGCTTGAGGCCATCAATTTTCACATCTTTCCTCACTCCCATTTCAGAAATCAGGGACCCAATTTTAGGAAAATACTCGCAAGTCATATGGAGGCTTAACATGTTCAAGAATAAATCTGACTGCCATTAGGGCAATTCCATTAAGATAAAGAACATTTAATCCACCAACAATTGTCATGTTTTCTGTCTTTAATGTAAGAGCCATTTGTTTAAAGTCGAACAAAGTAAATAGCCATGTTTTTATTAACTACTCTACTGATTAGATTTTAAGAACTCTTAAATTTGAAACAAAATCATTAAAATGTTTTTGTCACTTTTAACTACTTCATAAAATAGCCTGCAAGGCCCTACGTTATCATCTCACACACAGCCGCCCACCACTAGCAGGCGAGTCCACTGTACCAGTTTTGAACTAAGCCTCTTCCAGCCTCTCTTGACCATTGGCCATATTGAGACAGCCAGGAGGGAAGGGGTCCCCAGAGAAACTCCAACCAGTCTGGGCCCTGGGAGGAGTATGCATTTGGTATGTTCCTGCTGGGAAGTTAGTGTTGTTTGCAGTGGGGAGGAGCCTGGCCCCTCCTTTTCCTGGGTGGAACCAGGGATTCAATTCAAAGCACACCAGCGGGGATTCTAGCTTTGTGGAGGATCCCTGTTTCCCATTTTTTCCCTTTTCACCCAATAAAACTGTGCCTTACTCACCCTTCAAATTGTCTGTGAGCCTAATCTTTCGTGGCTGTGTGACAAGGCCCTGTATTTAGCTGAACTAAGGAAAAGTCATGCAACAATAGGTCCACTAACAAACATTATAAATCTAATGCTCTAGAGACAGAGAACTATGTGCTTTCTCTGTGCCTACCCCGGTTTCTAATGAGCACAGTAAGATCTTCACAACTATGAAGTCCTGCCAGAAATCATTGTGTCCTCCAGAAATAAAGTGGACTTAAGCTCTCTGACATCCGCTAGACACTCAACACCAACAAAAGTCATATGTTCATTCCCTCAGTGCTAACACTGTGTGTGCATACTTCATCTCTAAATTCCTCTTACTAAGCTTCCCAAAGAAATGAATAAACTCTATCTCAGTTGTAACACTATCAATCAAATAAGACAGGAAGCACTAGATACAAAAATACCAACCAAAAAGTAGTAAGACAGATACTTGTCCAGCTCTGGTACTGGATCAGGCACACAGCAAACAATACATGTGCATTAAATAAACAGTTACCAGAACTACTCACTATTTTATAGTTACATGTACATGCCTGTTTAAAACTACAATAGTAAATTTTTCCAATATATTTATGAAACATTTGCTAATCAATTAATTGGGATATCATTAGCACTTATCCTAACAGAATGAATAACTCCAAGCCATTCCATAACACCATCGTCACCATGAAACACAAATTTAAATGATGGAAATCCTCTTTTTTGCTGTTGTTGTTTAATAAAAGGGTTAAACCATTTATGACTGTCTTTATTTTGTTTCTATTTTATTCTACTTTTTATTGTCTTTATCATCTTGCTGTTTTCCTCATTGTTGTCTCATTTTATTTATGATTCTCTTTATTGTCTTGCTATATTATTGTCCTATGCTAGACATTACAATTGTCTGTAAGCATGATTAAGTCCTACTAACACAAAGCAAAAATGAATTAGTAAAGAAACATTTACAGTGAACATACTAGATTTTAAGAACTATGCTAACAGCCCTAGCATACAAAATTTCATTTCATTGTACTTCCTATGGAGCACCGTACACAGAAAGCTCTTCCTATGTGGCCGATGATGAAGGTGTGAAACAAAATAAAGTCCAGATGAGGATAATCCATCTGCTTGCAACAACAAGGGACTCCAATTTTCTGTATGCCTAACATGACCATGCCTTCTTGTTCAAGCCTCGGAAAGTGAATGAATCTCGATCTTAAATGAGAAAAGATTAACAACTCTATAATGTTGCAATTTCCTTCCAGTTAATGATAATATATTTACAGGAGATTTCAGTTTGTGATTCCTCACCCTGTGAAGAGGAAGAAAAAGGAGAACAAAAATGGACTAGTTTATAAAAAAGCTTTTCCTTTAAAAAATGAAATGAAAATTATAGTAAATGACTTAGCTTTTAACAATGTATTTTGGTTTAATATGTACATGTACAATTACTCCGAGATACTTTGTGCTAGTCAGCATGACCTAATCATAAAAAAAATAAATAAAGTTTGAATTCTAAAGTTGGTTGGATGCAGTGGCTCACACCTGTAGCCCAAGAAGGCCGAGGCAGGAGGAGGCCTTGGAGGGGGGATCATTTGAGCCCAGGAGTTCGAGACCAGCCTAGGCAACATACCAAGACACTCCTCTCTATAAAAAATAATAAAAATTAGCGGGGTATGGTAGCACATGCCTGTAGTCTCAGCTACTCTGGAAGCTGAGGCAGAAGAACTGCTGGAACCCAGGAGCTGGAGGCCACATTAAGCCGTGATCATGTACACCTTCCTAGGTGACAGAGCAAGACCAGGTCTCAAAAATAAATAATTAATTAATTAATTTTTTAAATAAAATAATACAGTTGAACCAAGCACCTAAGGTAATATTATTATTCATCTGGGTAGATCTTAGGCAAAAGTAAACCAATGAAAGAGAAAACCCCACTTCTGACTCAGTAACTCTTAGAGGAAGGGATCTGTAACGAGTTGACGGACAGGAGCCAAGGGCGTGATCATAGATTGGGGCTGTGGCAATTGCTCTGAACCTTATTACCCATGCCTACTCCTATGGCTTTTCTCAGGTGGGAAAACTGCCATGACCCACACAGCCCAGACTTCAGCATCTTCTTACAACAAGGGACACCCACATCCTGAAACCAGGTGATGCAGAGCTAGGGCTGGGGGCAAGCACAGTGAGGACTGGTAGTTGGTCACACATCCTTCTATATTCACCATATTTTTATTTTTAATGCCTTGGATTAAGAGTGCTCAATTAGATAGAATCACAGAATAAGTTTGGAGGCTTCTAATTTCTTCTAATTAACCTAAAATGATTACATAAAGGGGAAGTTTGCAACTTGGCCAACTAATGTGCACAATATACAGTCTCGTTTATGTTTGCTTTTCAACCTCAATAACTTCATGCTTCATATGCTTTAACTTTAGAAGAACAATGTCCATCGGGCAGTATTATGAATAAGGACCTACCCCATCAAGTGAAAACATTAAAACACCAGGACATATAGCCAGCTGTGCTAACGAGGTGTTAGGAGTTGAGAATGCAGAGCCCCCTTTTGCTCTCAGTTTTTAGTTTGGTTTGTTAAGTTTGGTAACGTTCTCCATCAAGAAAAAAGTGAACCATATTTTGATCCAATATACTGTTATAAAATGCTTTCAGAAACTTTCTTTATATGTTCATTGTAATAATTCAATTAAAATGTGCCTTTTTTGGACTAAACTTTACAAAGAATTCCTATTAAAGGCAAGTACTGAATACAAGTTAAATACAAACTAACTATAAATTTAATTTAAGATTTTAAACCTATTTCTAACTTAAAGAAAGGTTAAAGCAATCTACTTTTAATTAAATATATCTATGGCAACTTAATTTTAAATCTTAAGGTTTTGCAACCCAATTTTTCATGATAAGAATATTACTAAAACTCATCTGCATTGAATGACAATCTTCCATTCCTCTCGGCTCTGACTCCATTATCTCTCTCATGGGAATGAATGCTTTGCTATGACTGATGATGAATAAGATATATAGGACAAATGATGCACTTTTTCATTTAAAAGACTAAAAAGGAAATTCACTTTAGTCTCCTTTCTGCCTAGTTTCATTAAAATCTAAATGCAGCTATTCTAAGAGATTTTTTTCTAGCTCAGATCAGCTTGACAAAAAAGGTCTCATGTATCATTTAAATCAATTACAGATTCTCTGGAAATATACCTCAAACTTCCAGTCCAACAGTTTTGGTTTAAAAATAAACACATGAAATATTACCAAAAAAATATGCAATCAAACACAATCCTCAAAAAACAGTATCCTGAAGGAGTATATTGTTTATAATTATTATTAAATTATATTCCAAGAGTTACTTTTTGACTTTAGAAAGTACTTAGGAAAGTATCAGTAATTACTTCCTAACGTATCTTTATAAAATTGTATCTATTTTTATACCAAAAAAATCACATAATGGCCACAACTACTTATAATAACATCAAAATTTCAATTTAATGTTATTAATATATAAGCTCAGGCAATGACTGCTGGTTAGGAAGAAACCATCCATTTCCTCCGCTAGATAGGAAGGTTATTGTCCCTCTTGTGAATTGCTTGAATTTCCAAGACTTATTTAACACAGTATTTGGCACACAGAAGAGACTCAATAAGTACTGTTACTTAAGGGAAGGAAAGCAGGTGTAGATGAGAAAGAAGCTATTGAATTTAAATTCTGGATCTTTCATATAGTCTTCTAATATCAAGAACCCTGATAGATTTTTGAAACACACAAACACACACACACAACCACCTATATATATCATATACATATAAACTATATGTATAGTGACTTACATGTGAATATCAACACTATTTGGAGGAAAATACCATTTTAACAGAGTAAGCACCTTATTTTAAGATCATATTCTGTAACTACAGGAAAAAAAGGAACAGAATAAAACTTTGATATTACTTGTCTAGAGTTTAGATGTATTGGTAATCATGTATAAATTGTTTCATGATATTTTAGAAGTCTGTAATAATTGCTACAAAGTTAATTGCTTGCTTTACGTGAATTAAGAAATAAAGTACCATCTTTTTTTCCTAAGAACTCAGAGCCTTTTTGAAAGCCTGAAACTCTCTTTTTAACACTAGTTACTAGGCTGGCTGAGGAATAAGACGATCAAAGCAATATCTAAGAAAAAGGAAGGATGGAAGGAAATGAGGGAAGGGGGGAGAAAAGGAGTGGGATAGGTAGAGAACGAAGAAACAGAAAGAGAGGAGGAAAAGGAGGAGGAAGGGAGGGAAAAAGGGAGGAAAGAAGGTGGGAGGGAGGAACAAATGAATCAAAAATGTTTTCTTCCTCTTTGAACAGAAAGATACATAATAGTATGTGCAAATGTAGCCATTTAAAGAAAGTAGGGGTCACTTAGAAGCAAATAAAATCAGAAATGGCTCTGGTGATTTATGTTCTTTTGACACAGCTGCTTCAAGAGGCACAGCCTTACTCTAGATTGCAAGAGTGGGCAAAGGAGGAGGGGAGAATTCTCCAGCTCCCCGCCTCCTTCTACTCTCCAGTCTTCCACCAGTGCTACCCACTAAACCAACTCAACAGAAGCAGAAGCCAAGGGAGCTCGGCTTGGAAATGTGGAGAGTACGGCAGAGAAGGATGAGTGAAAGGATCATAGGGCAAATAAGGAAATGACCAACACGGCAAAATACTGAATTTGGTAAGAGCATCAATAACCAAGACAACCCAAGAGAATCAAAACTATATTGTTACCCAGTGTAACGCCTATGTGACATAGCTGAATTTCTACCCTGCCCTAACTCTGCTTATCCTTAAGAAACAGGATGCCTATGATACAGTTTCCTTTGTAGCCAGACTAGCTGAGACTGGTTAGGACCAAGACAGCCGACTGAAGGACGTCAAAAAGACCTCAGGCTTCATTATGATCTCATTTCCATGCTAAATGACACTCCCATCAGTGCCATGACAGTTCACAGTCACCAAGACAATGACTGGAAGAGGCCATAAAAGGACAAAAAAGGCAGCACTCCAGTTCTGAAATGTTCACCGCCCACTTCCAGAAAAATCGTGAATATTCCTTTTGCTTTTAATGTCCAACTCCTTCATTAGAGAAACACTACATTTTAACCCCCTCATCCTTTACTAGTCGAGAAGTTGATTGGTGAGCCAAGCTCCCTCTTCTCAATTCCACGGCCACTGAATAAAGCCTGTACTACTTGACATACATTTTCCTAACAGTATAATTCACAAGAAATAATAGAAACAACCCAAATGACCATCTACTGAGGAATGAATAAACAAAATGTGGACTACCTATACAGTGTAATTTTATTTGGCCATAAAGAGTACTGTTACATGTTACAAAACAGATGAACTTTAAAAATATTATGCTAAATGAAAGAAGCCAGACACAAAAGCCCACATGTATGATTCCATTTCTACGACATGTCCAGAACAGACACAAAAGCCCACATGTATGATTCCATTTCTATGACATGTCCAGAACAGATACAGCCATAGAGACACAAACTAGATTGGTGGTTGACAGGGGCTGGTAGGAAGAAGAGGGGAATTAGAACTAACTACTAACAGGTATGAGGTTTCTTTTGGGGTGATGGAAGTGTTCTGAAACTAGATAGTAATAATGGTTGCACAACATAAAAATAGAGTAAAAACCACTGAAGTGTGTAGTTTAAAGGAGTGAATGTTATGTTATATGAATATCCCTCAACTTTTAAAATATTAAAGTGAAAAAGAAATAAAATAAATACAAAAAGTGAGAGTATTAACAGGCCTTCCAGATTTGGGTTAAAACTCACGTACATGTCCATGGTTGTTAAAAGGCAATGGCATCAATATTGAAGGTCATTCCTTCTTGCTGAAAAAAAGTGTGGTATTATTTTCAGCTTCCTAATCGCTAAATAACACATCTGAAGCAATTCTGCCACTGATTTACAAGCAAGTAAGATGGCTAAGTCATTTTTTCAGGAGTCCATAATGAGAGGGCGGTCTCTGGCAGTCATAATTAAAATGAATACTTTCATAGTTTTACATGATGAACTGGCAAGCTATAATACAAAGAAGCAAAAGTTTCCTTTTCCCCCCACCAAGATCTATTCAAGCTTAAAAGTATCTCTAGTTTTTTCCTTAAAAGGAAATAGTTCAACAGGGGTTGAAAATATAAAGAATACAAGACAGTAATAGGGAAAAGAAGAAAATAATCTGACATGAAGAGAAAGCTACAGATTCAAAGCTTGACAATAAACCAGACCAAGCGTCAAGACTAATCGGTGAATTCCAATTCAGCTGCATGAAACAACTGCCTGGATGAGCAAAACAAACAATGCTGAACACCTTTGACAGATTTACCACATTTTTGTAAACCTCTCCACAACGCAAAACGATACTCAGATAAGCTACCTGTGGCCTAAGAAATTATCAACAAATTAAATGGAAGTTGCCTTAAACGTCTATCATAAGTGACAGCTTCTTAGAATAACGCAATTTGAACTTAAAATGAATAGTTTTGTTGTGATCAAGATACAAAAAATTTGATATATGTTGTAATCAGTCACACTTGGGGCTAGATGTGACTGTTATAAAATAGAACATCAGTTCTCTATGAAAACATCTAACTTGATAAGAGAATATGAATAATGCACTTTCTTTGTGTAAGTAAATGGTGAGCTTAACAAAGCCAATTTGACAGATAAAGTTATGAAAATTTAAAGACAACTGCTAAAGAACAACCATAAACAAGATAATTTTACAGACATTAACTACAAGTGAAATACCAAAACTGAAACCTAAGAAAAAGCACTGTATTATCTACAGAGCATAAATTTTGAACAGAGTATTTTTAAAAAGCAATATGAGGCTAGGAAATGTATATTTATGTTACACAGTTCAAAATCTACTTTCTAGAATTAAGGTCCATACCAGGAAAAATTCTCTCAAACCATGTATTTCCTATACTCTGACACCATAACAATCATCAACACAGAAGAGGACTTCTGTGACCAAAGGTACGGGAACTTCTCCCCACCACCAAGCAGCAGACACCAACTGGGTATCCTCCAATTCAATCCTGACACAATCTACCAGGAGACAGTGTCAGATCCCACAGGTTGGGGGCTCAGTCCCCAAGACTGCCCCCCACACCAATAAACAGCAGTCACAAGTCTGGGCCTCCTGAACTTCAAGTTGGGATTCCCATGGTCCCCTCTTTGGGTTCAATTAGTTTGCTGGAGTGGCTCGCAGAATTCAGGAAAGCACTTACTTATGTTTACCAGTTTTGTATAAAGGATATTGCAAAGGATACAGACAAAGACACGCATAGGGTAAGGTATGGGAGAAAGGGCAGACAACATCTTTTTTTTTTTTTTTTTGAGGCAGAGTCTCACTCTGTCACCCAGGCTGGAGGGCAGTGGCGTGATCTCGGCTCACTGCAACCTCCGTCTCCCAGGTTCAAGAGATTCTCCTGCCTCAACCTCCCCAGTAGCTGGGCCTACAGGCACCTGCCACCATGCCCAGCTAATTTTTTTGTATTTTTAGTGGAGACAGGATTTCACCATGTTAGCCAGGATGGTCTCAATCTCCTAACCTCGTGATCCGCTGGCCTTGGCCTCCCAAAGTGCTGGGATTACAGGCGTGAGCCACGCGCCCAGCCCAGGGCAGACAACTTCTATGCCCTCTCTGGGTAAGCCACCCCAATGTGTTCAGCTATCAGGAAGCTCTTGGAACCCAGTTCTCTTGGGTTTTTGTGGAAGCATGCCTTCCCCCAGGGTATGAGGCAGGACCCTCTCAGGGTAGAGTCTTAACAACCACAATCAGAAAGGTAAGGAAAGATTAGGGTCCTGCCTTGGAGCAGGTGGAAGGAAGAAGGAAGAAAGATTCTGTTTCCTGAGGCCTACCCTTGAAGTCTAACACACCCAGCATTTTAACGAAAGACTATAACAAGGGATATGGGAATTATGAGCCATGAACCATGGATAAAAACCTAATATATATATTATATTTTAGGTATTATATATTATATTAGGTATGATATCTATTAGGTATATTAGGTGTGATATATTATATACATATAATTTTATATATATATTAGTTTTATATATATATATATCTTATAACACGACAAGGTCTCTAACAGCTATCTCCTAAAATCCCAGAATGTAAAGATGCTTTTCAGTAAAAATAATCCCATTAGGCATTATAACAAAGCTCCATGATCCAGCACAATTGGGGCCAGAAGTTGCTATGTATGTTGAAAATATTAGTTAAAAGAGGGAGTAATAAAGTACACACACACACAAAATAGTAAACATGTTATTTTAACTTAAAACCTAAATAGAATTATACATTCGCCCATCTTGTCACATAAAACTAAAGTTTGGGTCCTCTGATAAGGATTTTGTAGCATCTTTCTTATATGAACATACATCTCCAATGTAACGTTTATAATTCCCAACCCCCTCTGGACAAAAATGAATGAAAGCTAAAAGGTTCATGTAAAATAATCTACATGCAAAAGTCAATTAGGTTTATATCTTTTCTTTTCAAGTTCATACTTAATTCAAAATGCTTTTTACAACTTGTCCTTATTGAGATTTTCCCAATATTCAATAACTTTCTTTCCTGTCATATTCATAGATCATCACTTTATATAAAATTATGATATAGAATTATAATGGGAAAAAGCAGCATTGGCGGGAATGGGGGGAAAACTGACACACAGTATAACTGGTAGAAGCAGAACTGTATACGTGTAGTAGACTATAGTCTACTACCTGTGCTCAGTACTCTGTGGGAATCAGTCAGCAGCATTTACAATGAAATCTGTTAAGCAAAAGTAAGTTCACTATGTCTAGTAAACAGAGACTGGTTAAGTAAACCTCCATTGTACATATACTCCATTGAAAGTGAACAACCCATTAGGTAAAATAAATTAAGGTGGTGAGAGCAACAACATCAGGTTGGAAAGCCAAAGGAAGTACTGCAAAACTTTCTACAAAACACTATTTGCTGAATACTTACTTTAGGTTCACATACATCGAAGAGGTCACTTCTCAGCATAGGTACCGGTTTGGTTAACAAACCTAAAGCCTTCTATTTGTGCCTTGTAGTTCGCTACCACTTTGCCAAAATAAACAATATCTAGAATCCCAAGGCTGCCTCCAAAAACTTGCTTTCCAGGAAAAATTTCCAATAAACCTAATTGAAGGGAAGCCACATAGCAAAAAACGCATTAACAGATAACCCAGAGGGAGTTGAAAATGTCTATTGAACAAAAGACTCCTTGAAGGTCTCTCTGAGTTCAGAAGTCAAGAAATCTTCTCAACAATCTGTCTGGATCACTACCCTGCCAGAACAATTCTCTTCCCACAGACTCTAAGATATCTAGAATATCAAAAAATATGGAAAGTTTACACTGTATATTACAAAGATGGGTCAGACGTTATTGTTCCCAATTTTTCATGAGCCTTATATTAGTCAGGGTTCTCTTAGAGGGACAGAACTAATAGGAGAAATATATAAAGGGGAGTTTATTAAGAATTAACTTACGCAATGGCAAGGTTCCACAATAGGCCGTCTGCAAGCTGAGGAGCAAGGAGAGCCAGTCCAAGTCCCAAAACTGAAGAACTTGGAGTCTGACGTTCAAGGCCTGGAAGCATCCAGCACGGGAGAAAGATATAGGCTGAGAGACTAGGCCCGTATCTTTTTCAAATTGTTCTGCCTGCTTTATATTCACTGGAAGCTGATTATATTGCGCCCACCAGATTAAGGGTGGATCTGCCTTCCCCAGTCCACTGACTCAAATGTTAATCTCTTTTGGCAACACCCACACAGACACACCCAGGATTAAAACTTTGTATCCCTCAATCCAATCCAGTTGACACTCAGTATTAACCATCACAAGCCTCCATAAAAGATGATTTGGCTTTCATGCCTCATTCACATAAGGCTTGGCCATGTTATTTGGCTAAAGAAATGTAAGTGCAAATCACATATGTTACTTATAAGCTTTTTAGAGCCATCCTAGAGTTTGTTCATTGCTCTTTCTCTCTCTCATGTGATCAGTGTGTCCCCATATTGGGGTTACTCCATTAACCTGTATTCTGGAGTGAATTTGACAGTTTCGGGAGAGCGCAGCTGACAACTACAGCCAAAATGAACAAGAAAGAGGCCTTTGTTGTGTAAGCCATCAAAATGTTGGAGTTGTTTGTAAAATGTCATGCCACAGTGAAAGCTGACTAATAGAGACAAAAAAAGATTAGATGAAGAAACAGAATCCAAAAGAAGCTGGTATCAGAATTACACCCCTGAACCAGAAACGGCTTTAAACCAATAAATAATGATCACTGATTTTCATATCAGTGTTTCTCAGACTATGGTTATGTACCAATTACCTTTCTTAAAAAACTTTAATTTCACTATAGACCAACAATTGTGTAAATAAAATTAATTATTCAAAAACTGAAAGAAAAAAGATTTAAAACTCCAGCAGAATTTTTGTATTATTAGATTCTACAGAAATAAAATGACCCTGCCAAATTGCTATCAACATTCCTAAATGCTTATTCTCAATTTCTGACAATATCACTGAAAACAGATTACAGTTCACAGAACCCACTGGTCCACAGAGCACATGTTGAGTAGCACAGTTTCAGAGCATGTGGGATTAAGAAATATGAAGGCTTTTATCACACTGAAAACTTATATAACTGAAAAAAAAATTATAGACAAAATTGGTCCAAAAAAACTGTTAAAAACTTCTTCTTGCTATCTTTCCCACTCTGCAAAAATATCAGTGGTTCCTTTTTCTATAGGCATAAAAATCAGGGTTTGTTTCTTTTTTCCTTTCTTTCAGTCTATCAGTGATAGACATTTAGGTTATTTGAAAGGTGCCTAGCTCCCAGACTTAGTAATTTTAAATGAAATGCTTTCCGTTATAGCAAATAGGAACCCAATTATTTTATATTGACATATGTAGTTTACTGCCTTTCTCTCTTATTATCATCTAGATACTGGAAAGCAGCTAGTTATTTTCAATTATTTAGCAACCTGCCATAAACATGATTGAGAACCAAAACTCCAAGTATATTTTAAATCACATCTGATTTTCTAAAGAATCAGTCTTTGCTGTATTGCAGATGATTCAAAGTTTTAGAAATTCATCTCAGCCCTTTAAAGTAGTTTCTAGTTTAACCAGAAAGACTTTTTCAGTGGTAAGAGTCCAATCCTGATGAATGTCAATATATATACACCATCCTTCTAGGTCACTGCAGCAGCTGTTAGCTAAAAAAAAATAGTTGTTTAAAAATGACTGGAAGAAAAAGAAATGATTGTTGTATTTTCTCACAAAGAAAGAAAAATATATGTACCATATTTAAATTGAAGCTGTTTTCCTAGTAGTTTTTTTAAAACGTGGATGGCAAATCTGCCTTAGTTTTGGCAGAACAGACTATTTTACTTTTGCAAGGCTCAACTGCCTTTTGAAATTAACAGTAATTTTCTGAAATAAATAAAATGACCTTTGTAAATAAGAGGGGTTTTTTTTTTAATCTTGCCAATTAACATTTCTGTAGCACTGATTAAGGTACAAAATTTCTCACATTCACAATCTAGTTAGTACCCAGAGCAAACCAGTTAGGCAGTTAAAACAATTATGATCACGTTTATCCCCAATGAGCCAGAGGAAGAACCATTGTTTAGAGAGCTCAACTGTGTTTTCAAACTCTAACTCCCATCATTTTTTATTTTACACACCAATTCATGATGATTTCTTTATTCTTTATTTGTATTTATCTATTTATTTTCTGGTAAAGATAGGGTCTATCTCTGTTGCCCAAGATGGTCTCAAACACCTGAGTGATCCTCCCACCTCAGCATCCCAAAGTGCTAGATTACAGATTACAGGTGTTAGCCATTGAACCCAGCAGGCAATTTCTTTCTTAAATAGCATTTATATTTGATTATTCTAAGTACCTGTAACTAAAATAGTCTCAGGTCAGTAGGCACAAAAAAAAAAAGAAAAAAAATCTTTCTTTTTGCTCAACTATTATTAGGAAAAAACAGATTTTATGTTAATAAGGGAAAAATAAAATACAGAATCCCTGAAGAGTGTGCATGTGTGTGTGTGTGCGTGTGTTAAGGCATGGTTAGTTCAGTTATCTAAGAGTATATTTTCACGTAGGTTGTCATCACAATAAAAATTCTGTGTTCACTAAAGTCATACTGACCCACGTGTATATCTTTTTTTACAAAGAAACCTTCTAAATGCATCATTGGCTCATAATTCAGGCTCCACTCTCAATTTTCAAATTGTTTGTTTGTTTGTTTTTGAAAGTCAAAGCCCATTAGTGAAAAAAAGCTGAGATCCCATTCACAAAGAGACTTTGAGATCCTATAACTCTGAGCATAAAAAAAGACATCCTTTCATCTAAAAAAGAAAATAGACATTTAAGTTTCCCAATATACTGCCTGTCCTTAACTATTTTCTATCACAATTTCATTTACTGTAGTCTTTTCTTATCTCTTCAATAAAAATAAAGGCCCACTGATTACATCTGCTGCTTTTCATGCCCTTAGTTACTAAATATTTGTTGATTGAGAATCATTAAATGAATGTTATCACAAGGATATGGAGAAATTTAAAATTATGCAATACATCTTTATAAAGAGTGGAATTTTAAAAGTCAATGTAAATTGGGAAAAAAAGTTAACAGAGGACATTTTTACAATAAAATATGGGCCAGGTCATTTTAGTTTCCTGTTTACAAAACTTTTTTTAATTACTGTACTTTTAACATTTAAGTATTAAGTCCAAGAACATAAAATTTTTAAATGCAATTCTACAAACACACACAGCACAACTTTTAATAAATGAGCAATAGTCATTATGACAGTTTACAAATCCAGTTTTCATATAGTCCCTTTCCTATATTTTTATATTTATAGAAACTATTAAGTGGGTTTCATCATAAATACGGGGGTGGGGGAACCAAATGCAACTATCAGATATTAATGGTGGTTCTTATAGTAGTTGGGTATCTTTACATAAAAATTTAACTTAAACATTCTCAAGATCCTCAACCTCTGCATGGAATTTTAAAAAAGAAAACTGTAAAATAGAATGCCTTGATTATAGGCAGATTTCTAAGTGGTCTAGTAACAAAAAGTCAAGGCAGTCACTTAGAGAAGATGGGGAAATACTTGTGTTTATGTAAAAGAAAAAATTATTAATAACAACCATGACTTAAGTGAGTAGTCTCTTATCCTCAAAATACATTTAATAATTACCACCAGGCCAAGCTAATCTGAATTATCATATCTCATGGTCTTTTACAAAAGTATCCATGAAATTTTCCAACAACTCTCCAGACACATCTAATTTTTGGGACTACACCATGAAGTATTTTCAATCCTTAGACCTGTACTTTCCAATAAAGAAGCCAGTAGCTACAAGAGGCGATAGAGCACTTGAACTGAGGCTAGTGCAACTTAGAAACTGAATTTTATATTTTATTTCATCTTAATTAAGTTATTAATTTAAATTTTAAAAGTGGTATTCAAGTCAGTTACTGGAAACCTCTTAATTTTGTTTGGAAAAAACTGGGTATATGAACATACTTTTAAACTGAAAATTTTATTAAATTTAAATTTAAATTAAGTGCAGTCTGCCCTCAAGTTGCACATCTACTGATTCAACCAATCTTAGATTGAAAATATTTGGAAAAGAAAAGTGGATGGTTGCATCTGTACTGAACACTTAAACAGTCTTTTTTTTCTGGTCATTATTCCATAAACAATACAGTATAACAAATATTTATAAAGCATTTACATTGTATTGGGTATTGTAAATAATCCAGACATGATTGAAAGTATAAGGGAAGATGCGCCTAGGTTATATGCAAATACTACATCATTTTATACAAGAGACTTAAACATCCTTGGATTTTGGTATCTACAAGAAGTTGTAGAACAAGTTCCCCATTGACACCGAAGAATTACTGTATTTGCAATGAAAACTTACCATCTGAATTAATACTTGCTGTACCCAGATTTCAAAGATGTGGTACAATAAAAGAATGAAAATCTCATCAATAAAATTTACATTGATTAAATGTTAAAATGATATTATTTTATATACTAGGTAAATATAATTTATTATTAAATTTTATTCTACTGTTCTCCTTTCACCTTTTTAATATTGTTACTAAAATCTCTGAATTACGTAAGTGGCTTGCATTTTATTTCTGTTGGACAGTGCTGTCTTAGACAATGCATACTAATATAAAACCCAAAGTTCTGTTAAGTCAGGTTCCTTGAAGAATAATTTACATTGCATTAACATTTGTTCTTTATACATGTACATTTCTATAAATGTTGATAAATTCATACAGACAGGTAACCAGCACCACAATCAGGATATAAAACATTTTCACCACCCCAAAAAGTTCCCTCACGTCCCTCTGTAATCAACCTTTACCCACCACCCCAACCCCTGACAACAATGATCTGTTTTCTGTCCCTACAGTTTTGCTGTTTCTAAAACGTCATAAAAATTGAATAACACAGCATGTAGACTTTTGAGCCCAGTGAAATCAAATTTTAAATATTATACCATTCTGTGGTATTAAAGGATTATGATCATTTTGATATTCCTTTTCCTTGTATCAAGAACCTTTACCAAGGCCTATTTTTTCCAGTTACTCCACTTTCAAAACTGAACTTTCTTCCTTGTCATCATTCTAGTAATGCATTTACCCTTCAAGAATAAAACTTAGTAGATTGTATTACAGTTATTTACATTACAGCCTTTCCTCCCACCAGACTCTAAGCTGGAAACCTGACTTTGCTTTCCACAGCGTTAACTCTGTCTAGTTGGAGTTAACAGTGCAAATGACAATGCTGAGAAGATATTTCCCTTTGTGTTCTAAAACAAGGTAAAGGAAAAAAAGAAATGAGTGATGGAGGTTACCCCCCAGATTAGATATCTACTTTGATTGAAGACACCAAAAAGAGTAAAAGGCTATACAGAGGATCCAAGAACTATGATGCCAGCCAGCCAAGTGTGAATGCTAGCGGAGCTTTATGCCAATATTTTTACCTGGATTGCTACTGGTTTTGTCAGAGCTTGCAAGCAAAGTCAAGTAAATTTGGAGTTGTCTTCCTAATAGCATTTTTCTCATAAACCTTGTTATTTCTAGTACATGATTTTACAGAACATAAAGTCTTTCAAGAATACACATATCACATTATAACAGAAACAGCTGTACCATACAAAGAGCTTAATAAATTCTAAGGCTCTATCTGAAAAGCCTGATATTTATTTGTAATCATTAATGTTCATATGGTTAAATACATGAAATATAAGAAATATATGTATTAAATAGTTAATAAGATATTACTATTTAGTTCAATGCTTTCAAGTACTTACTAAAATCTCCAGTAAGAAAAACTCCTTCTGCTCCCGGGGCCCATTCTTTGCAGTATAAACCACCATCAGCACATCTGTGGACGCCAAATGATTCATAGCCTCTGGAAAACTTATCAATACCACCTTCATTTTCTCCAATGTTCTTCAAAATTTGGCTAAACTGCTTATACCTTTGAAGAAGTGTGAAAGAAAATAAGTTAGAAAATTAAACAGTCTTCTAGAAAAGCTACTGTAATTAAGTAACTGCTTTAGTCTTATTCAGGGAAAAAAAAAGACATTATTAAAGAGGAATAATATAAATAATTTCATTTATTAGTAGAGGTTACCTGGTAGGATAAAATCACTCTTATTTAAAATAAACTGAGCTAATCTAACTAGCATTTTTTGTAACTTCAAGCACTGGTATGAGAGAGGAAATATGATGGTTATACTATTTCATGAATTTTTTAAAAAACTAGCATTACAGCAACTTCCATGTCGAGACAGTGTAATGGAACCGACTCTCTACATTTCTCTCCTCTGATTCCTAAGAAAATGAAATAACACAGTCAAAATTCAGCAAGAAAAATAAAATTAGCCTACTGCAGGGTTTGGCAAACTTTTCCTGTAAAGGGGCAGACGGCAAATATTTTAGGTTTGGCAGCCATATGGTCTCTGTCACAGCTACTCAAGGGTGTCTCTGAAGTACGAAAGGGGTCATGGACAAAAAGTTAATGAGTGGGTGTGGCTGTGTTCCAATAACACTTTATTTACAAAAACAGGTGGTGGGCCAGATTTGGCCTGCAGCCTTTTCCTTCCCTAAAGCAACTAAGCATGTCAAGAACATATACCATATCAAAGCACAAAAGCCAGTAGCCACAAGAAGAAATCACAGATTCCTAAGCAGGACAAAGAACAGCACATGCCTGCTCCTGACCCTCTCCCAGTTCCCCTGGATCAGGTACTGGTACACCAAAAAGTACTACCCTATTTTCATTAGTATCCCCTATATTCAGTAAGAAACAAACTAGGAAAAACTTGGTAAACTGGAGAAGTAAACCATGTGGCAGGTGCTCTATGTCAGAAGTGAAGGTTCCAGAACTATACAATGAACTAGGCAATGCCAATAAGCTTCTCTACACCTCCCCATACCCTCGGGGTTAAGGAATCTTTCCCAGAAAGATGGCAGGAATCGAGGCACGGGATATCCAGGGAATATACAAAATTTGAGATGCAGAATAATGAACCATATCTCAACTTAAGCTACATAGAAAACGGACCTTTTTACAAATATTTCACATTATACAACTTAATTAAAAATAAACTCAAAAGAATAAGAGCTGAAAGATTATATGACAACAGAATGAAAAGTAAAAGACTGCAGACTTAAGGAAATAAATGGAGGAATAAAGTATATCAATAGATAATGATGAGTAAGTTAGACTCAACAAAAAAAAGTACATAGTATAGCAAAAATAGCAAATTATTAAATCAATAAATAATTGAGAATTGAAATAATTAAAGAAAAACAATGAATTTGAATATATTAAAGAGAACCTAAGAGATACCCAACATAGACCAAAAAAAGATCCAAATATGGATACAGCTGCTGACTGAAAAATGAAACCAAATAAAATGAATATAGAAGTTATAAAACTGGAAAATTATCCTAAAGAATTAAATCCACATATTAAAAAGAGCATACAATGTTTTAAGAAAGGTTTGGGAAACAAAGACACACAAAATGTATCCCAATTTAAGCAACTGAAATTCAAAAGATAAAAGAAATGAGTCTATAGACAACCAGGCAGAAAAAGGCAACATTAATTAAAAACCAAAAGATAAAGCCAACTCCACACAATTCTAAGAAGGAAAAGTAGTAATCTAGGAATATCCTAGGAGACAAGTTTCTATTCATATCTAAGTGATTTTTAAAAATATTGTCAAATTTAAAATTGAGTTTTAGTCAATGACACTAATGAACCATTCTAGAAGAAAAATAAGCTACTTTACATTTTTCTAAATGGCAATTAAAAATTAAAAACAAACACATACAAGAATGAACAGTCATTGTAGGAGTGTGTCTAAGAACTGACTCCTTAAATATAGAACCTTGGCTAGACAACTGTGGAACTGTGTGAATGTGATCATGAAAAAAGGATCTCAACTGACAAAGTAAAAATATATTTAAAAAAAGGCATGAGTGAAAGGGGGATGAAATTTTATAGCGGAGAGTCACTCAATACAGAGTAAAATTTAAGGTTGTCATCATTTACTTTTTAATTTCTTTATTAATCTTAGATGAGCATTTAAGAAATAACTATTTAAGGTAAAGAAAGTTGTATATGAATTCCAATAATTTCTTCTTTCCATTTCACATTAGTTTCATTGTTTAAAGTTAACAGACATTTCTTTTCTCATGTCTCATTATAGTATTTCTATCAAGCATTTTCTCTAACCTGCTATCTAAAGATAGGCATATAAAAATATCAAGAATGATATACCCTTAATATCAATGAGGATTATTTTGGTGAGGTTTCTTTTTACTTTCTCTGTTGCATTGTTCTAATCACGTATAACAAATAACTACCATTTAAAAAAAATTAAGTACAGTTTTCCTAAAACTATAATTTTTCACATTATTAAAACAGCAACATAATTTTATATAATATTCATAGGAATTTTACTGAGTATGTAAAACTAGGTTTATAAAATTTGAGGAACTGAAATCATTTGAAATAGATCTATGGAGCAAAACCGAGTTTCTGAAATAGTATTAAGCAGAAGTAAAAATTCAGTATGTGATGAAAGGGCATTTCAAAACAGTAAGAAAAGGATGGCTTATTCAATAAAATATTGAAATCTATAAGTTTGTCATAAAAAAGTAGATCTCTAAAACCAAAATAACTTCCAGAGAGATCAAATTTATAAACTTTAATATTTTAAAAATAAGTAAGTCCAAGAGATCATGGAAAATGAAATACAAGTGGCCAATAAACATTGGAAACAATGATCAAACTCATATATAACTAAAGAAGTGCAAACCTAAACTTCAAAATTCAATTTTCCACCTAAAAGACCCAGAAACATATGATAGTCTATATGGATGGGATATGGTTCAGGAGAAGACATTTTCAAATGCTCTTGGTTGAAATATAAATTAGAAAACAATTTGGCAACAGCTATGAAAATTTCAAAATCACACTCTTCAAGTAAATAACTCTATTTTTAGAAATTTGTCCTTTGGATATACATCACACAAAGATGCAAAGACATCTATGTATACAATAATATTTATTCTTTATGGCATTATTTATACTACAAAACCATGGAAAATAACCCACCTTCGCAACAGTGGGAAACTAGGTGAATAACTGTGGAATATCCAAATGATAAATTATATGACAACCATTAAAAAAATGAGGTAGGGCAAAATGTGCTGATATGGAATCCTGCCCGAAATAATCCCAGTCTCACAGATAGTTTTATTCAAGGGGACATAAACTGAACCACCCCAAGGAGCCAGGCCAGGCAGATGTAACAAATATGAGGAGCTGACCCCACACAAGAAACACAAAATTGCAAAGCTGATGATAACATAATTAAGGAAAACAATGCAGAAAGAAACTGTTGAGATGGAAAGTACAAGCCTCATCTAAAAGCACAGCCTCTATTTAATAGTTACACCTCATTGCTGCGTAGCATAGTTTGTCCAATCATGTAATTATTCAAGAACATAAAAAAATACAGATTTTTCTATGAACTCTTCCTAATTTAAACAGTGGCAACTCTTTCAAAATACTTAAAATACTTACCTAGACAAACAAACTAGATATGCAGGCCTGATGGAACACCATATGCAAACTCTTTAAATCATATGAGAAAAGGTTCTGTGTGTGTTTTTTTTTTTTAACCTCTTCCCAATATCAGTCAGCTATACTTCTTGGAATATGGAAATGCTAATCCATATTAAGTTACGTAAATAATAACAGGCAATAAAATGACCAAACAGTGTGGAACAATCAACAAAACAAAAACTGAACTTAGGGTAAAAAATATACACACACATACACCCTCATAATACAAGGAAAACTACTGATTTTCCAAAAAGGTATAACGTTGGGAGGATAAACAAATGTGGTAATAATTTTACTTTCCATGTTGGTATAATACCTTACGATAAATTTTTAGATTTATGTAAAGTTTAAGTTTAAAAAATAATCATTTTTAGAAAGTTTCTTATTTTCAAACATCCCATTTAGTGAAATTTCAATGGAACCACGATTATAGCATTATATTACTTAACTAAATATCTTGACTTCCCTCAAGGTCAGCCCTACAGCTTCTGATACAGAAATACACATTGCACTTTGAAATCATTGTGGCTCAAAAAGGAAAATGCCTGAGGATACAGCAAGCTCATCATGCCTGTGCCCTCTCCTATTATAGTCATCTCTCCTAATATTTTGCTATGAATTTAGAGGATATTTAAAAACTAGGTCAAATTTTTGGTAACCAAGAACATAAAATGAAACTACCACAGGAACTAGCATTTTGTATAGATATAAAGAACTGTTATAAAAATTATCAGATGTGATGTCTATATCAATGTTTTAAATCCTCTGTTACATAGGAAGAGACAGAGGCAAACAGAGATACAGAAATTGTCCAAGGTCAAGAAAGTAATAAGCAATAAGGACATCACATCACTAATCACAAAAGGTAGATTTCAAGTTAAATCTCCAATTAAAAGTCATATTTCACTTTTAAAGAAAGTTATTTATGTTGTTTTACTCTTAAGGTAATTAATCTTTTTTTTTTTTTTTTTGAGACAGAGTCTCGCTCTGTTGCCCAGGCTGGAGTGCAGTGGTGCAGTTTCGGCTCACTGCAAGCTCCGCCTCCCGGGTTCACATCATTCTCCTACCTCAGCCTCCCAAGTAGCTGGGACTACAGGCGCCCACTACCACGCTCGGCTAATTTTAAGGTAATTAATCTTACAATTATATTTAACCTTATAATTATATTTAATTAATTTAATCTTATAATTAAGAGAAACAGGGGTAGCTGATACTAGCTTTATTTCTAGAAATAGTCCACGTTCAAATCCTGACTCTGTTACACACCATATGTGACTTTGAATAAGTCCCTTAATCTCCTTTTTCCTGATTTTTTTAACATGTTAATTGGGGGCTCGGGGGAACCTCACAGATTGTAAGGAATCAATGAAACACAGCAGGAGCATTCCCCACAATATTCAATAAACGGTGGCTGGAACTTTTCTCCACGTCAAAGTGGCAACACTATAGTGTACTTTTCACTTTATCAATTTTCTTTTACTTACTACACTTGCTTAGATTTTAAAACACATATTAGCTATTAGCAACATTACGATTTTTCCCATCAAGTTCCAAAAGTGTTTAAGAATGCTTTCCATTTTTTTCCTGGAATAGAAAAATACAAATATAAATACACTAACACATATCACACACTCCAAATTGATTTGAATATATGAGTTATGGAAAGTCTGGAAGAAAATAAAGTTGACTGGACTAGCTGGGGTGGGGTGGAGGGGCGGCAGGGAGTTACTACTAGGAGATAGGTATAAAAACAAAATGAAACAAGCTAAAAATCTTTGCTCTCCTGGAAGGCAGTTGGTTCATCCCAGATCAGTACTGAAGCTCTAATTACAGACAGCATTGTGAACACAGGAGATATGTCAGTAGAGATGGATCATCCCTTACCTGGAAATGTATTGGGTATAGAATCCATTCTCAAGTGCTTCTGAGCAGGCCAGAAACCCAAGAAACACACGAGTAAAACTCCTTTCTTAATAGCTGATTTTTAAGATTTTATTTTGTCATTTGCTTCCTATGGGAGACTTGGATTCGAAGCAAGAAAAAGCACAGAAGTAAAACTTCAAGAGAAATTTTTAATAGCTCAAAAGAGGGAAAATAGGGTTAAAGGAGTGGAGAGTTGAAAATTTTTGGAAGGGTAAAAAAGCTCTCCAACTTTCCAGCACCATCTATTAAATAGGGAATCCTTTCCCCATTTCTTGTTTTTGTCAGGTTTGTCAAAGATCAGATGGTTGTAGATGTGTGGTATTATTTCTGAGGGCCCTGTTCTGTTCCATTGGTCTATATCTCTGTTTTGGTACCAGTACCATGCTGTTTTGGTTACTACAGCCTTGTAGAAAGCTGAAACTGGATCCCTTCCTTACACCTTATACGAAAATTAATTCAAAATGGATTAAAGACTTAAATGTTAGACCTAAAACCATAAAAACCCTAGAAGAAAACCTAGGCAATACCATTCAGGACATAGGCATGGACAAGGACTTCATGTCTAAAACACCAAAAGCAATGGCAACAAAAGACAAAATTGACAAATGGGATCTAATTAAACTAAAGAGCTTCTGCACAGCAAAAGAAACTACCATCAGAGTGAACAGGCAACCTACAGAATGGAAGAAAATTTTTGCAATCTACTCATCTGATAAAGGGCTAATACCCAGAATCTACAAAGAACTCAAACAAATTTACAAGAAAAAAACAAACCACCCCATCAAAAAGGGGGTGAAGGATATGAACAGACACTTCTCAAAAGAAGACATTTATGCAGCCAACAGACACATGAAAAAATGCTCATCATCACTGGCCATCAGAGAAATGCAAATCAAAACCACAATGAGATACCATCTCACACCAGTTAGAACGGCGATCATTAAAAAGTCAGGAAACAACAGGTGCTGGAGAGGATGTGGAGAAATAGGAACACTTTTACACTGTTGGTGGGACTGTAAACTGGTTCAACCATTGTGGAAGACAGTGTGGCAATTCCTCAAGGATCTAGAACTAAAAATACCATTTGACCCAGCCATACCCATTACTGGGTATAAACCCAAAGGATTATAAATCATGCTGCTATAAAGACACATGCACATGTATATTTATTGCAACACTATTCACAATAGCAAAGACTTGGAACCAACCCAGATGTCCATCAGTGATAGACTGGATTAAGAAAATATGGCATATATACACCATGGAATACTACACAGCCATAAAAAAAGGATGAGTTCATGTCCTTTGTAGGGACATGGATGAAGCTGGAAACCAACCTTCTCAGCAAACTATCACAGGGACAAAAAAACCAAACACCACATGTTCTCACTCATAGGTGGGAATTGAACAATAAGAACACTTGGACACAGGAAGGGGAACATCACACAATGGGGCCTGTCATGGGGTGTGGGGAGGGGGGAGGGATAGCATTAGGAGATATATCAAGTGTAAATGACAAGTTAATGAGTGCAGCACACCAATATGGCACATGTATACATATGTAATAAACCTGCACGTTGTGCACATGTACCCTAGAACTTAAAGTATAATAAAAATAAATAAATAAATAAATAAATAAGCTGTCCAACTCAGTCTTTAAAAAGACTGCAGGTGTCTCACAGAAACTTTCTTTCTTAAGTGAAAAATAACCAAAATATACAAAATTATTCATATATTAAGACTGCCAAATGAAAGTTAACCATTCGGGACTTTAAAGTGAGTATTTTATGTTCCTCAATCAGGGCAATTATTCAACAAAAATACCCAACATACTTATTGCAGGATAAACATATTTATTGTGTGCTAATAATTCAGTTACGTAAAACAAGATCCTTCTTGTAAGATGTTCATCCGTGCAACGGGAAACAATGTCCAACTCATGAAAGGATAGGCCTGAGATAAGCAAGTGTTCACAGAAGAATGAGCAAGACCAGGAAGGAACTAGTGATTTTGATTGGAAGAAGAGATTAGGAGAAGGCTTTAGGGAGTAGCTGGCATTTGTGCTGTATCTTGAAGGATGAGTAGTACATTTTGACAGCTGGAGAAAAGACAGAGAAGCACATTACATGTGTAAAAATTGGATGCTTCTTGAAGACATGACGACTAGCTGTGTGTAATCAGAGCAGGAGAAAGTGGAGTATTCCAGTGGCGAATTGGGATGAAAAAGATTGTCTGCAATCAGATAATAAGTGGAATAAAACATAAAATCCTTAAAAACTTTACAGAGGAGATAACTGATATGATCAGAGACATGTTTTACAGGGAGCAGTTTGAACGATGAATTTTATTAGGCAGAGTCCATAAATTAATAAAGTATTTATTAAGTAAACTATTAAGCACAGATATTGGCAGATCCTCCTGTTATACAAGAGTGAGCAATGAAAAGAATTTTTTAAATGACATCATGGTACACATGGTTTCTTATTTTTGAGAACTATTTCTTATTTTTAAAATGTTGTAAATGTCATCAAATCACCAAATGCATCTATTTTCAAAATCCTACATAAATTTTCAGTGGCATTTCCAATCTGTATTCAACTTAGCACACACTCTTCACTTCATCTATCAGAAAACAGTAGAAATGAAACTGAGCAAAGGTGACAAGGAATAGTGAAATCCACCTATTTATTATACAAGCATTACTGAGAGTCTACTGTATATCCAGTACTATGCTAGTCACTGAGAATATAGAGATAAAAGACATTATGAAGTCCACAACTTGAAGATATTCTCTGTTACGTATGGGAGACCGCAGAAGAGAAAGCAAGGAGTAGGAAAGCATTACATAAGTTACTGATAAAGACAATCAGAAAACAGAATGTAATTCTGAATGTAATTCTTTCCTTTGAACTAAACTAAATGGTATTCTTCACTTTGAAATTCCACAAAGACTGGGAAAATTATCTATTTTGAACCCTGATGTCTTCCTAGTACATAAAATACTGGCACATAGTTAAGTATTCAATGAACAAATATTTAGTGAGCACCAATTATCTGTCAGATTCTTTCAGTGGTGATAAAATGGTTAGAGTTAGGTTCAAGATTATGATTATTATGTTTGAATTTGAATCCTAATCCTACTGCTTACCAACTGTAACTAAATTTTCTAATCTGAAATAAGAATAATAATGGAACTTACCTTGTAAGTCTGCTTTGAAAATCAAATGAAATAATGTACCTAAACTTTTTAGCACAATCTTTCATCTGAAATAATGAATACACTATTAATTAATGTATTCAATAAGATTGATGGAAATGAGATAAACAGAAAAATTAATAGACTATTAAAATATACAAAAGATATAATTCCTGTAACTATATTAGATATAATATAGGTGGCTTCCTGATTTAGTCAGTCCCACTGGCTCTCCTTGTATGCTTGCCTGACTGGCCCTATAGAGGCTGTGTCTTGCAAGCAGCTCTCTGATGAGGCCAGATACTGCAAGTCTTGATCAGTTTGAACTGTTATAACAAATAGACTGGATGGTTTAAACAACAAGCATTTATTTCTTACAGTTCTAGAGGCTGTGAAGTCCAAGACTGAGAACCAGCAGATCCAGCGTTTGGTGAGGGCACTCTTCCTTGTTTTCCGATGGCCACATTCTCATTGTATCCTGACATGGTAGACAGGAAAGGGAGGAAACAAGCTAAACACTCCCCAGTCTCTTCTTATAAAGCCACTAATCACTTCAGGAGAGGGCCCTTGTGATCTAATTAATCACCTCCCACAGGTACCATCTCCAAACATCATCACATGATGGATCAGAGTTTCAACATTTACGGTCTGAGTGGGTATAAACATTTAGTTCATAGCAAAATAAAATGAATGTGTAGAAGAATAAAGGCTCCAAAGGACAAACTTTGACTATTACGAGACAGAAAATGGGAAGAAGTCCTTAGATAAATTCCTCACTCTTCCTCTTTAACATCCTGTGTGACCAAATGACCAGCTATAAAAGGAGATATATCCTCTCACTTGAGAATTCAATGCATCAGCTTGGGTGTCTATCAAGATCAAATGTATACAGATCTACACAGGTGAATAATAAACTGGGGATGTGATGACCCAGTGGAGACTGCCTGCTTCCACGAGTGAAAACACAAACCTCCCACTGTTCTTCAAAATGACTGCAAACTACTCTGTGCAAACTACTCTTAATTGATTAAAAGTGAGCTGCAGACAGTTAATTCCCACCATTTCACTTCTGCTCAAACTGCAGGTCGGTGGTTTTTCACTCAAGCAGCTTTTCTCACTATTATAATCTTTATGAATGCCTAGGTTCATGAGATTTGAAACTAGCTATTAAATGAGTTGTTTCATATATGGAATTAGTCTAAGACTAATTGGTATATACCACCTACTATGTGCCAGGCACGGTACTACACAAGAAAGAATAGATTTACAAGTAAAAGACTGAGTTATATTGCTAGTCCCATTAGCAACTGACCTTCAATTTTCACTTAACAATCTCAGAATTTCTGCTTCCTCATTTATAAAATGGAATGATAATATCATTGATGTCAAGGTGGCTGTGCTTATATATAAGCAGCCCACAAAAAATAAATTATTTTATGACACGTTACATCTTTCTTTTTTAAAAACATAAGAAATGAAGATCTCATTTAGTTGTACATTAACTACTTTCAGCAAATCATTAGTCTCCAATTTCTAAGTAGAAAACTTAAAACTATGAAAAAATTGGAATTGTTCTGCTATGCTAATTTTAATAGAAAAATAAAATTTAAACATTAATCCCATTACAAGCATACACTGTTACTAATTTTAATCTTTTTAAATTTTATTCATATTGTACCATCTCTAAAACACAATCAAATGCATTGTGTACAATCTAATAAACACATCCTCAGTCCACATTTAAGAAAAAATTGTTAGTCTCTTATTTTCTGATGTGAAGGAATAAAAGCTAATTACGTCATAGTTTTCTTCTTATTTAGTCTAAAGTTAAGTGCAATGAAAATTGGCTTTCAGTCTCAAATTAGTAAAATATATAGAGAAGTTATGGTTATGAAGAGTTCATTAAGTATTTGGTGGGGGAGGAAGTATGAGGTAAATTCAAAATTATTATCTTTTAAAAGTTGCTACTATTTAAAATAGTGTCCCAAAAGTAAATAGCGGCTATTATTTGTTAAATATTCTTTCTTAATTTCTGGCACTGGGCCATAGATGTGAGGGGTCAAGGGAGATCACTGCTAAGATCTTTCTAGGTCTAAATCCTATAAAATCAAGAAAAGAAAAAGAAATGTTCTTACTCAATTAACAAAAAACTGGACAAAGTCCATTTAGTGGTAGCATTTAGAAATCCTTAAAACTCTCCATTTCTTTTAACAATAAAGTATTTATTTATACTACATTATTCTACATTCAGAATAATGGAAACACTATCACGTTTAATGACACAACTTAAAGAACCTACTATAAAGCCATTAATGTAAACATATTTTGACTTAACAGATTAATTAGAATAAATTTAACAAAATATAGCTAGAAATTAATTTTAATCACTGTGCCTTGTCTCTTGGTTGCAAGCAAATTAATAATATATTGCCCTTACAGTTTACTGAGGTATGATTAATGGTCAATATTAAAATTTCTAGAGTCTTCTGGCAAAGTGAAAACCTGACCGCCTAACAAATGCTCACACATACACACATCTGAATGCAATAAATCAGAGTTACTGAAGGTAAGCCCTGTGAGATGGCCCATCTGGTCAGGCCTGGAAGTGTCAAGTATTGTCCCAAGCACTTTAAGCTGCCAGCCTCTTTATCAGCCACTCTCTTTCCAGTCACGCTCCTGTTCAGGTCTTTGCTACATGCTCTGCTGATTACCTTGGAAAAGGGCAATGCTGTAACTGTTCAACTGACCTTTCAGTTTATTTTCTCTTGTGTAATATGAAACATGAGCTAACACAGTCTTAGTCTACTCATTTCTAGGAAGAATTCTGACTTAATGTTTCACCAGCTCTTGGCTCAAATAACATTCTGCTCTTCTGTATTCAGGTGTCTCTTTTTGGAAAAATTACGTGGCAAAGACCAGAGGTATGGGCTAGACAGATAGGAGCTTTAGGTCCTCTGCAAGGTGGACCACATCTGCACAGTAGTATGCTCCTGAGAATGTATGGTCAACCAACCTGCTGAGAAGCAATTCCAATCTTTTAAGTCATCACTAGGATATTGTTCTTAATGTGACTTTCATTGCATCCATGAATAGTTTCAAAGTGATGAAGCTTATGTCTTTCCTGTCTTTCAATATGAATGTTACAGTTACTCGAACATTGTCAAAAATGCTATACTCACCATGGGAAAAACAAAATGGAGAGGGAGGTTAAAGAATTGAAAGGTACACACTCTAGACCCAACTCTAAGACACTAGCGATGTGACCTTTGGAAAGATAAACATCCAAAGTTTTAGGTTCTTCTTCTACAAAATGAAGAAGTTGAATTGAAAGGTTCCATCCTATAATCTATACTCTAAACTTCTTTGATTCTTAGTTGGGTACTAAATTTTCCCAACCCAGAAAGAAAAAAAATGCACCCCAACACAAAGGTTACCTTGCACATTTCCCACATAAACCAAAAAGTACATATTTTACCATGTACAAGAAACATAATGTTACATTTATATTTTTTCTTAAAATAAAATGTAGGGTATAAACCACATAAGAAATATAATAGACACAGGAAATTTTATTTTATTTATTTAGTTATTTATTGAGAAGGAATCTCACTCTCTAACCCAGGCTGGAGTGCAGTGGCACAATTTCAGTTCACTGCAACCTCCACCTCCTGGCTTCAAGCAAATCTCCTGACTCAACCTCCCGAGTAGCTGGGACTACAGGCGTGCACCACCACGCCTGGCCAATTTTGTATTTTTTAGTATAGGTGGGGTTTGACCATGTTGGCCAGTCTGGTCTCAAACTCCTGACCTCAGTTGATCCACCCGCCTCGGCCTCCCAAAGTGCTGGGATTACAGGCGTGAGCCACTGTGCCTGGCCAACACAGAAAATTTTAAAAAGAGAAATAATCTGGACAGAAAAAATAATAATAATTTATAAATATTACAAATTGTAAATTATAATGACCAGTATCTTATGGAGTACTTACTATGTTCCAGGCATTGTTCTAACTTACAAATGAAAGCTTACTTAAGCTCTCACAATAACCCAACGCCGGGAGAAGCAGCATTATTCCTATTGCACAGATGAGAAAACTGTAGAGGTTAAGCAACCTTGCTCAAGGTCACACAGCTAGTCTGTGTGTGAAGCTGAAATATAAATCCAAGATTTTACCTCCAAAGCATTGGTCCTTGACCATTCTTAATATCACCCCAATAAGTATGTTTTGTTTGTTTGTTTTTTGTTTTGTTTTTTGAGATGGAGTTTTGCTCTTGTTGCCCAGGCTGGAGTGAAATGGCACAATCTTGGCTCACCGCAACCTCCACCTCTCGGGTTCAAGTGATTCTCCTGCCTCAGCCTCCCTAATAGTTGGGATTACAGGCATGCACCACCACACCCAGCTAATTTTGTATTTTTGTAGAGATGGGGTTTCTCCACGTTGGTCAGGCTGGTCTTGAACTCCCGATCTCAGGCGATCCGCCCACCTAGACCTCCCAAAGTGCTGGGATTATAGGCACGTGCCACCATGCCCAGCTACTTTTTGTATTTTCAGTAGAGACAGGGTTTTGCCATGTTGGTCAGGCTGGTGTCAAACTCCTGACCTCAAGTGATTCGCCTGCCTCAGCCTCCCAAAGTGCTGGGATTACAGGCATGAGCCACCATGCCCAGCCTTATTTTATTTTATAAAGTCAACAAAGAGAAAGAGACACATATGATTTTAATTGCTCAGAGAATTTTTATTTGGGGAGTGTTCCTGTCACAATAAACTTGAATTAACTGATCTGAAGCAAGATCTGGGAACAAATGCTTTTTGAATATATACTTTAAAACATAGTTTGAAGTATTATTTTGATAGGTAGTTTGAAACTATATATCAGAAACATAAAAATTTATATCTTTATGATATATAGTTTCAAACAAGATGGTTATATCAATAGTAAAGTAAAAACTAACAAACACTAATTTTTTTACCTAAAACAATAATCAAAGATCAGAAAACTTATATAAATTGATACTTTGCATATCAACAAACCCAATCACACTTATGAATTTATTAAATATAGCCAGAGAGCCATGGACGTTAGCCTTGTGAATGTTTTTATATTAGGAACAGGATAAATGAATCAGTTATCACTTTGACAATGGCATAGGGCACACTACATTAATATATATCAAAGAATCTCAGGAGATATATGTATTTCCAACAACAAAAAAATCCACATCTTTTGGACTAAATAGCAGCGAAATATCAAAGATCTATCAAACACTGACAGTTCTTTGCCTTTACTGAGAGACAAAGGTTTCAAAATTCTGTCAGGCACAAAACTACAAAGATCATAAGAGCTTTCACAGTGGCTGCCTACATATTGGCAAGATCTTTTTTAATTTATAAAAATTCAAGCCTTATATCTATATCTATCTAGCTACATATATATCACATTGTATAACATATGCATATATACACACACACACACACACACACACAGTGTGTGTGTGTGTATATATATATATATATATATATATATACACACAAACCCATAGATTTTATAGCCAATAACCTAACACCGATGAAACAGAATAGGTCTGAAAGCACAGGTACAGTTTGGCAAGTACAGTGGTCCTCTGCATTGTGTGCATGTCTCAATCTATTACATCTCCTCCATTACATATTTTATTCTTTTAACTATTTACCCAAATTGAAATTGAGATAAGGTATTTAAATGTTACTGAGTAACTCTACTCTGTAGGTCTTGTAATGATGTAATGTATGAATGTAAAATAACACTTATACATTTCACTTACCATATTATCAACTTCCTCACCAAATGAAACTACTATAACCAAGAGCACAATGCTACAAGCAGATTTAAAAGAAAACCCAAAGTTAAATTTCATGTAAGTACAACTAAATCTGTGTGCTAATAATGTCATACTGATACTTAATTTAGTAGCCTATTCAACATCAGTAAAAGGGAAACTTTAAATTCACCTAAGCCTTGTATTGCTTATGGGGAACAGTTTTTCAATTGTGTGATCCCAAAGTGCTCTGACCAGACATACTGATACAGATAATTACTGTTTTGGCCTATTCATAATTAAAACAAGTGAAATAGTGAACTCACATAGGCACCTCATTACTTATGGGTCAACCTTTCCCAAGACTGAGTTCACGGAGAGCTTTGACCAAACTGCCCAAATGGTATAATTACACAGTATTATAAATTTATCTGCTGACATATTTTCCCTACCAGATTATAGGTGCCATGAAGCCAAGGATCATGTTTTGTTTAAAATTATGTCCTCAGCATCTAGTACAGCAACCATTAAGAAACAGAGATTGAACAAATGTTTCTCTCAGCATGTTTTACCATGAGACGCTTGTAAGAGTAGAAAATTTCTTAACAATCTGGGGTGATTTCAATAACTGATACTGATTATTGCATTTACTATGTACCTAGCACTGTGCTAAGTGCCCCCCAAACAACATCTAATTCTTTCTATTCTGTATGTTAAAAATTCTGTACTGGTTGCACAGATGAGGAACCCAAGAATCAGAAAAGTTAAGCTACTTCACTAAGGGCACTCAGCAAGTTATTAGCAGAACCAGAATTTTAAAAGATCTTTTTATGTTAAAGTACCTTAAAAACAGTCATCATCATCATTGTAATAACTTGTAACAGTGCTAATTCAACACAATTTCAAATCCCTCTTAAGAATTCTCAAAATTCTTATAGGAAAACTTAGCCGTTAGAATGAATACTCATGTATAACATTTTCAAATTATTAAGCACTGTCCATGCATATCACAGATATTATGTATGTGACATTCATACATTTAATATTGAAGTGTTGGATCTACATTTAGCGACATAAAAAGATGTTCATAATACACTAAGTGCAAAAAAGAATCAAGTTTAAAGGGTTGCCCATTTAATTATGGATGTATACTAATATATAGAAAAGTTATCTGATACACTGTATATCAGAATGTAACTATGGTCTCTTGATAATGGGGTTAACAATGATTTTTCTTTGCTTTTATCTCTATTTTTCTATTTTTTCCTACCATAAATATACAAAGACAAAATATTAAGTAAATTATGAAAGGATCTATAATATTACTTTAAAATTTATTGTTTAAAAATAATTTAAAAGTTTTAAGGTAGAGCATGTTTAATCAAATTGTCTACTTTAACAAGTTTGAAAGTTTATTGAAAAGTAGATGAGGAAGAAATGAAGACAGCCAAATAATGAAAACTTATATCTCATTAGCAAGTCTACTGTTCAAATCACTATAATAGTAGTCATAACTATCCTAATCCAAAATATGGCCAGCTAAACCTGACCATTCTGCTGAAATGGAATGTATGAGACCCTTCAAGGCTTCGATGGCTCCGTCTGTATTCAGTTTTCCTACCCCCTTTAACCCACTTATTAACTCATTCAAAAAATGTTTAGGTTCTAGGGTATGTGCATGGGCACACACACGTGTGTGTGTGTGTATATATATATGTACATGTACATATGTACAAGTAAATATGTACATATATACACATATATAATCTCATACTTACATACATATAATCTATTCAAGTCTCTAATACCTAATCAGATATCTAACAATAGTAGGCACTCCTGAATAAAATATCACTGGAACAAAATAAAAATGAAAAAAACGTGGTACCTGTCTTCAAGAAATTACAGGTTGGTAAGGCTTCTCTAGTGTTATTTGCTCATAGTATCATATCCTCAAGGATATAACATATCTAAAGCTTTCTGATACTTCCTTATTCATTTTCAAAATGTCAACCCCACCCTATACCAGAAACAGACATATATCCTCGGTATTAAACAAAAGTAATTTTTTTTTTTTTTGTATTTTTAGTAGAGACGGGGTTTCACCATGTTAGCCAGGATGGTCTTGATCTCCTGACCTCGTGATCCGCCCGCCTCAGCCTCCCAAAGTGCTGGGATTAGAGGCATGAGCCACTGCGCCCGGCCAAATAAAAGTAATTTTTAAAAAGAAGTCTGCAATATCAAAGATGCCATATTTAAATAAAAACTACCACAGAAAGGACAGTAAGATAAACCATTTAATTTTTTCACCTTAGATTTTTTCTTAAAAAAAAAAAACAGTGAAATACATCTTAAATTACTTCACTGCCTGTTGCACAGAGAATCCCAGTGATAGATCTATTTTATTATTGTTTGCTTCAATACCTATTTTCCTTCTTTCTTCTTACTTCCAGCAACATTCTCAAAACCACGCTCACAAACAATAAATGCTAAAAGTAGTGGCACTGAAGCATGACGTACTCATTCTCTGCTAAGACTGGTTACCACCAAGGCACAAATGTCCAGCTCCGCACCCTCAAGAACAACATTATTTCTATTTAAAAACTCCCAGAGAAGAGAGAGGCAGCCAGTAATTATGTATCTATCTGCTTTGCTTCCTGCTCACGGCCAGCATGCAGTACTATGAAAAGCATTAGTCATGCGGCCTCAGAAATCAACTTCAAAATCAAAGCTTGAGCTTTAGTCCTGTGTTTGCTTGTTTTGCTTTCTTTGTTTTTATTTCTAATCCTTGGAAAACACAAGGTTTCAAATTCCCTCCCTTTAACTTGCTACTAGAATCAACACCTAAACAATAATTGTACTCCATCAAGAACTGGGCAGCTCAACAACTGCTGAGAAAAGTATATTTGACATTTTTCTCCACAAGACTCCATTCTCAGTTCCTGTACTGGTTCAGTGAACATGGCTATAATTGAGAAAAGCCCAAATGCAACAAAAGATCCATTCCACAGGAAATATATATGTTTATCTTTAAAATATTTTATATAACTCACTTTAAGTGGAACTAGGTTTGTCTCCAAATTCACATTAAAGGTCGTATTTACAAGCATTTTCTTATTAACATTCTAAATTTAAAAGATGGAAATGCTTCCCAATATGATAATAAGTGCATTAAGATACTCTTCACTAATTATTTCCTACAGTTCTATAGTACCAACATGTGGATTAAAATTATGATCTCTAATCAAATTCACCCCTGCTCTAAGATCTTTCTAGTCAATAAAAAGAATCACAGATTTTTCAGGAAGGAAAAAACCTTTTCTGAAGAAAAATAAATAAATAAAAGCTCTAACTCATTACAGAGTATTCCAAAATTTCTATTTCCAGTTTCCACAGCTCTTTTACATCATTCCAAATCCCTTTAATAGTCACAACATCTTAGGTTAACAAACAGTGATTTAATGATTTCATCCTTACACATGAAAATGTGATGTCTTTCATTGAAAGAAAAAAATTTTCATTCACCAAAAGCAAAAATTAGTTTTGCTAAAAATAAAAAAAAATGCAAATCTAAAATTTGAAAAAAATAAAAAAGTCTTCATATCTAAGCACTCTAAAATAAAATGCTAATCACATAAAGTCTATAAAGCCAACAACTGCATTTAAACTTACATATTACTCTCAAAACGTGTGTTTCTATGTTGTCCATCTGCATCTCACTCAGAGCTATTTGTTGAAATCAAGATTTCTGAGATGCTTGCCAAAATGCCTGTTACTGGACTCAATTTCTGGACATAAGGCCTACAAATAGACATATAAACAAAAACCTTTTCATATAATTAGTATGTACACTAAACCCTTTTAAATGTCTGCTGGTAGACGTGTTGCTTCTGTACCCTACTAAAGACTTTATACACACTGTCACTTAGGCTATGCTAAATTTATATTTAAACTTTTTTTATTATTATACTTTAAGTTTTAGGGTACATGTGTACAATGTGCAGGTTAGTTACATATGTATACATGTGCCATGCTGGTGTGCTGCACCCATTAACTTGTCATTTAGCATTAGGTATATCTCCTAATGCTATCCCTCCCCCCTTCCCCCATCCCACAACAGTCCCCAGAGTGTGATGTTCCCCTTCCTGTGTCCATGTGTTCTCATTGTTCAATTTCCACCTATGAGTGAGAACATGCGGTGTTTGGTTTTTTGTCCTTGCGATAGTTTACTGAGAATGATGATTTATATTTAAACATTTTTTATTCTTCAATAATAAATTAACCTTAGCTTACAGTAACTTTTCTATTTTATAAACTTTCTAATTTTTTCTTAACTTTTGGACTCTTTTGTAATAACATGTAGCTTACAACACAATCATGTTGTAAAGCTATACAAATATATTTTCTTTCTTTAAATTTTTATTTTCTTTCCTTATATCTTTTGGCCTACCCAGGGTCAAGATTATCAATATCACTGTCTTCCACCTCCATATCTTGTCCCACTGGAAGGTCTTCAGGAGCAGTAACACACATGGAACTGTCATCTCCTATGATAACAATGCCTTCTTCTGGAATCCCTCCTGAAGAGCCTGCCTGAGGATGCTCTATAGGTAACTAATTTTTTAATATACATAGTAGTAGTACACTCTAAAATAACAATTTAAAGTCTAGTATAATAAATGCATAACTGGTAACATGTATTATCATTATTAAGCAGTATATACTGTATATAATTGTATATGCTCTACTTTTATATGACTGGGAGCACAGTAGGTTCGTTTTCATCAGCATCTCCAAAAACACATTAGTGCATTGCACTATGGCAATATGATGGTGATGTCACTATGTGATAAACATTTTTTTAGCTCCATTATAATCTTATGGAACCACCACTGAAGATGTGGTCCATCATTGACTAATAAATCTTCAGTGGTTATAACTGCATATAGAAGATTCTAAGCAACACTGGGGCATGACATGAGCTGTGTTTCAAGCTTGTACCAACAGAGGGATTCTTCCAAATGTTCCAAGCAGTCATTCCCTAGAGTTGATGATGCTCTTTTGGCTTTGGGCACCCAACAAAGTGATGCCCAAAAATGCTCAACATATTGCTTCTTAATAAAGGTTACTTGAACTGATAATCAATAGGACTTTTTTTTTTTTAGCTTTGTAGAGGGATATGAACCACATTAATAACTCAGTTTTACCTGGTGTCCCAAGTTTGGTAACATTCAAATATATTTATTTTTCATAGGACCATATTTCTCCTTTCAGGATTAGAAACTCTAACAATACATCCCCCTTCAATCCCCCTTCAGGATGTTCCTCTTGAGGGTGCAGAGCTGGGCTTTTGTACTTTGGTGGTAACCAGGCTTAGCAGAGAATGAAGATGAGTATGTCATGCTTCAGTGCCACCGCCTTTAGTATTTATTGTTTGTGAGTGTGGTTTTGAGAATGTTGCTGGAAGTAAGAGGAAGACAGGAAATGGTTATTGAAACAAACAGTAATAAAACAGATCTATCACTGGGACTCTCAGTGCAACAGGCAGTGAAGTAATTTAAGATGTATTTCACTGTTTTTTTTTTTTAAGAAAAAAATCTAAGGTGAAAAAAATTAAGTGGTGTATCTTGTACTTTCTTTGGTAGTTTTTATTTAAATATGGCATCTTTGATATGGCAGACTTCTTTTTTTTTTTTTTTTTTTTTTGAGATGGAGTCTGTGTCTGTCGTCACGCTAGAATGCAGTGGCACAATCTCAGCTCCCAACAACCTCTGCCTCTCAGGTTCAAGCGATTCTCCTGCCTCATTCTCCCGAGTGGCTGGGACTACAGGCATGTGCCATGTCTGGCTAATTTTTGTATTTTTAGTAGAGACAAGATTCCACCATACTGGCCAGGCTGGTCTCAAACTCCTGACCTCGTGATCTGCCCTCCTCAGCCTCCCAAACTGCTAGGATTATAGGCGTGAGCCACCATGCCTGGCTGATATTGCAGAGTTCTTTTTAAAAATTACTTTCATTTAATACCAAGGATATGTGTCAGTTTCTGGGGTGGGGCTGGCATTTTGATTATGGGTCTATGTCATGGTGACTTATTCAAAGCTAGTAATGATGGGTGGAGGAGGGTATGGGATCCTGTTTCCTTTTGTTCTCTTCCCTAAGGCAGAAATGATATCCACAGTAACATCCAGTCAACCTAATTTCCAAACTGAGACAGTTCAATGTCCAGGATACTTGATATTCCTTCATAAAAATATGAAAATGCAAACACGCTTAATTCCTGGGCAAAATTCTCTTCACAACTCCTTTAATCATGCAAACGTTACACATTTTCTTCTCTTGGTGCACTATTTGTAAAACTTCCTCAAAGGGATCCGCGGATCTTACCACTATTGAAGAATAAACAAAAGAGTCACAAATCACTAATCTACCAAGAGAAAGGGGAAAAAATCATTAATCATATGGCGTCAGAAGATCTCTAATCCTACAGATGGGAATTTGACCAAGGCATTCCTAGAACAGCTACTTTTTAAGAAAGGTTATCAATCCAGACTTTAAATTTCTATACTTTTTTAATTTGAATTTTCATAGATTTTGGAGGCACAAGTGCAGATTCTTACATACATACATTGCACAGTGGTGAAGTCTGGGCTTTTAGTGCACCGAACAAATTTCTGTAGTTAAGTGTTTACAATTAACTAATTATGAATCAGCTGTCAATTAGCATTCATTGCATAATGTAAAGCCAAATGTCTCCAGTGCAATTCTTCAAATTATGAGAAACTTTAACAAATTTTAAGCTAAAGTACAAAAGAGAATATGAACGTCAATATAAAATGAGACTTCAAGTAAAAATAGGAAAAAAAGTAGGCAGTATATGTTTAAGCTTCTTTTGGAAAATAAATTCATGCTGAATAAATTGAAGTGACATTTGGTTTCTCATAATTCCAGCCTGTCCTGATGGCCTCCAAAGTAACAGATTCTTAAGTGTAGCCTTCTTTCTCTAAAACTGACACCTAGCCAGAATTGCCGAGGCAAAAGATTATTTTTAAAGCTGCTCCTATAATATTATTTAGAATCAAATTATATAATTATATAGAATTATAAATTAACCCTCCCAATTACCAAAAGTTAGCAATAAAAATTGGTTGCCTGGCAGTACCTATTTTATTTGTATACAGATTAGCTGTTAAATCATTAACATTATAAAACATGACAAATGAACCAAAAGATATAATAATACTGAGGGGAAAAAAAACTATGTCAAACTTCCTGAATTCAAAATGTCTCCTTGAGCAAGAATCTGCCTCATCTACATATCATAGAATCAAAAATGTCTGTCATCCTAAAGATAAGTAAATGTATTGGAAGTAATTTAAACTCTGTAAAAGGAAATACAAAAACTTAGTAATTTCTGAAGTAGGACTCCTATAGAAGCGCATGAGGAGGAACTATAATAATGCAAAAAATGATATAATCAAATTATAGTTATATACTTTCTAGTTACTCTGACTACAGATCTATCCTAACAGAGATAGATAACAAAAATAATGCAATATCACATCATCCAATTTTTCCTCTAAGAGCCAAGAGAGGCAGGTAATAACAGAAAAGAAACTGGACACAGTAAATGCGGCTAGCAGTGGATAACCAGTCTAGTCTAGAGCTCAGACACTTAGTTTAGCCATATATTGCAATGGATTATACAACAAAAATATATTCTAATTACTACTGGAAAGAGAGAAGGAGGAGAGAGGGGAGAAGAGAGAGTGAAAAAAAGACAAGAAGAAAAGGAAAAAGAAATAAAAATCCCTGACCAAAAAAAAGTACAATGTGAAAGATCAATACAATGAAATTAAATCAAATTCTAATCCCAAATCAAATCACTACTGCTGCCTTCTTACACAAAAAGATGTATAACAGAAAAGCTAATTAAATGTTTCTCATTAAAATTCTTCAGTGTTCAAAGTCTATCAAGTATCGTCCATTTGCCCCTCCAAATTCATCCCCCCTCCTTTTTTTTTTTTTTGCACACCACTCTCTGACTCAAGAAGCTGGTATGTGGGGACTGCTTTAGAATACCCATGCTTTTCTCTGTAGACAGCTACTCTCTCTGAAAAGCAGTTTTTAGCTTACTAGGTGCTAGCAGAGATTAACAACCTGCCCATTAAATATTAAGTGACTATTTAAACTGCCTGTTTGGAACCGAATATTACCTGTTCTATCAAACAAACCCTCAAAACGAACTTGCAAAATGAAATTCCACTATAAAATGGAAATAGTATATACAAGACCAGACCAAAGCATGTTTAGAAGGCACAAGTAAACTAAACTACCCAAACAAGTGACTTGAACTCCAAAGTCACTCCTACTATGTTTCCGCCTCTCCCTTAAACCCACAGGTTTGGTGTCATGGGCAGGTCCCAATGGCCAGGAAGTTAAGAAGGAAAATGCATGAGCCTGTAGAACAGCTCCATCTGCACAGTATGCCTGCACAAGCTAGGAGTGAATTGTAAGCCCACTCAGTGACAGCCTCTCCAATGAGCAGAACTAGGTTGTACATGTGGTTTTCCACTTTGGAATAAAAAGTAACTACAAGTACAGTTCTACATTGACTTATGAGCTAGTAAGTGCAAGTTCTGGCAAACAGGGCACAATCTTGGGAAGAAAGTAATTTAGAAATCAGTGACAGATATTGACCTCTAGGAAGAAGTACAGAGTAGGATGATACTTATGCCCATATAAATACCCATCATAGAACACACAGGCAGGAATGGCCTCTTAGACATCAGATGAACACTGATGGTCAATTCAGTGGATGTCAGTCAGCCAGTTTCCCCAGCCAATACATGCTTTGCTTACGTACAAAGCTGCTAGGGTTGCAAGAATGGATGCTATACATGGGTTCATGGTCTTTCCCTCACCATGTTCTTCCCCTCACCATATCTGACTACCATATATGCTAAGCATGCAGCCGACAAACAGCAGGACGCCCCCATAAACCTCAGAATGTTACCATTCTATGGACTGATCAACCAACTACATGGGAGCAGGCTGATACCACTGGATACCCCACATGAAGGAAGGGGAATATTTGTGTCCTCACAAGAAGAAATACTTATTCTGGGTGTAGATTTGTCTTTGTTGCCTACAGTGTTTCCAACACCATCAACAGACTTAATTTATCCTTTGTCAATTGCTATGTTACATGACACAACAGGGCCTGTGACCAGAGGGCATACTATATAGATGATGAGCTTACACTCAAGTAATTCACTGGTATTACTATGTGCTCCATCACCCAGAAACAGCTGGCTTTATAAAATGGTAGAAGAGTCTGCTGAAGTCTCAATTATGATATTGGGTAGGAAACAGCTTGACGGGTTGAGGTTCTGACCAGTAAGATACAGTATATGCTTCAAACTAGCAGCAAATATATGGTGTTATCTCCCCATAGGCAGAATGTGGATCCAGGAATGAAACAGAAGAGGTGGGACTAGCCCTTTTCACTGTAATAACTGATAAGCTACTGGAAGAATTTTGCTTCACTCCCCAATTTTAGGCTTGGTGAGTTTGGAAGTCCTCATGTTCAAGGGGGGAATTCTTCCAGCAAGGAACATGATCATATTTTCAATTAATTGAAAGCTAACACTACTCTGAGGCCATTTTGTGCTCTTCATGGCCTCAGAAAGAAAAAAAGCAACTTGGGTGGCAGTTTCACAATAGAAGCCAGGAGGACTGCTGAGAATCAGAAAATATACCAGGAAGTCTTTTAGTTTCAGTAAAGGAAAACTGCAGCAACCTAATAAAAACACAGCCAAAGACTGAAATCCTGTAGGAATGAACCTCTTAAAGGTTAACTTCATAAAGAACCCCGTGTAGCCAATACGGAGGCAGCTGTGATTACAAACTGAGTCTTGTGACCATCTACAGACATGAAGTCTGTAGCAAATATGTTTATATGACTTAAGCCAGTTATTTTCTCTTTTTTGCTGTGCTACCTTATATGAAGAGCACTAATGGTAGCCAATATGTTATGTTTCAAGTAAGGTATAACCAGTTTTACATCACTTGATGATAGGGTAGCTGATGGGACTTTGTGGATTACCTAAGTGAGGATCCCAAACTTTTAACCCTGAAAAAAGGTAATATAGGCTGAGAGGCAAAGGAGAAAGGCTGTACCATACATCTTTAATTTAGCCCTCAAGGCCCATTTTCCAACATCCTACACCATTTTCTGCCCTGGGAACACCACCTCTATGGACTATATCACAGACCTCTGGCCTGAGCAGGGTTTGGCCATTTGAAAGGTCCAGGAAGAGATTATGGAGAAGAGGAGTATATCAGGAACTTATTCTCCAGGTCCCTCCCTGCAATTGAGTCGACTATGTCCCCTGAACTAAGATCCCTGCTACTATCAAAATGGATGACTGTACATGATTTTCTTGTTTCACATTAGATGAATGGCTCCTTCTTTTATTCCTTCAGGCCTGCAGGTATTAGCAACTCAAAAGCTAAGCCACTGGCATTATCCACTATGGATTCCCTATTACCATATCTTTACAAACACTCACTTTATAAATTAATACTCCTTAGATGATACTATTTTGATTGTCATTTGCCTCCTGTTGAAGCCTGATATGGTTTGGATTTGTGTACCCACCCAAATCTCATGTCAAATTGTAATACCTAATGTTGGAGGGGGGCCTGATGGGAGGTGACTGGATCACGGGGGCAGATTCCCCCTTCCTGGTCTTCTGATAGTGAGTTCTCATGAGATCTGGTTGTTTTAAAAGTGTGTAGTACTTCTCCTTTCACCCTCTTCCTCCTGCTCCAAACACGTAACACGTGCCTCCTTCCTCTTCACCTTCCGCCATGATTGTAACTTTCCTGAGACCTCCCCAGCCATGCTTCCTGTACAGACTGCAGAACCAAGAGCCAATTAAACTTATTTATAAGTTACTCAGTTTCAGGTATTTCTTTATAGCAGTGTGAGAACATACTAATACAAAACCCTACATATATAAGTCTAAAATCTCTTCTTAATCCCCAAAAAACCACTAATTTTTGTTTCTAATTATTATACAAAAACTCCTGTTAATGGGAAAAACAAAAACAAAATAACAAACAAAAACTTCAGACAATGATTACAGCACCATGAAGACAATTGTCTGCTTTGTTTATTCCTATAGCCCAGCACCTAACACAATGTCTGACATATACTAAGCATTAAAATATAGTTGTTAAATCAATGAATATACATAACACTATGAGAATTACATTAAGCCACGTCAAAAAATAAAATGAAATAGAAAGGCTGCTATTAATCAAGATGACTGTCCCTCAAAAATATGATATACGAGACTATAATACAGCATATTTTATATTAGCCAAACATATGCAGCAAGTCCACATCCAACTAAAATCCCAGATTCAAATATATTAAAAATATTCCAAATAAGTGTGGTCTTTGTCCCTACAATCTATGAGATTTATGCATTTTAATCTGCAAGCTATAAATATTGAAATCCAAGCTATAGTACTGTCCCTATATCTAACTAAATGATAACCCGGGCCCAGGTCACTTAAATTTTTTCCCATTGTTCATTCCAAAAACTTTGAAGTCATCCTTGATTCTTCTCTTTCTCTCACATCCAATCCATCAGGAAGTGCTTTTGACTCAGCTTTCATAATAGATTCAGAACGAATTCAATTTTATAATTTCTTACTATCACTCCTAAGATACTGATTCAAGCCACCATCATCTCTCATTTGGATCACATAATAGCCATAACTAGTCGTCCTGTTTACATCCTTGCCTCCTACAATCTATTTTCAATATAGTCACCCAGAGTAATCATTCTAAGTCATAAGTTCATGTCATTTGTCTTCTCAAAATGCTTCAGTGGCTCCCCATGTCACTCACAGTAAAAGCTAACCAAAGTCTTTACAGCAATCTATAAGTACTTGTGGTGTCATCTGATCCTTCCTCCCTTATCTTTCTTAATGTCCTTTCTTACTGTTCTGTCCCTAGCTCATGCTGTCCCATACAAACTCTTCTATTTGCTGTTTCCTGAATACTCTAGGCTAGGGGTCCCCACTGGTCCATGGCCTGTTAGGAATTGCGTCGCACAGCAGGAGGTGAGTAGCAAAAATAAACACAAAGAAGCTTCATCTGTATTTATAGCCACTCCCCATTGCTTGCATTACTACCTGAGGCCACCTCCTGTGAGATCAGCGGTGGCATTAGATTCTCATAGGAGAATCTAACAGGGTTCACATAGAACCCTATTGTGAACTGCACGTGCAAGGGATCTAAGTTGCGTGTTCCCATGAGAATCTAATGCCTGATGATCTGTCACTGTCTCCCATCACCCCCAGACAGGATCATCTAGTTGCAGGAAAACAAGCTCAGGGCTCCCACCAATTCTACATTATGGAGAGTTGTGTAATTATTTCATTATATATTACAATGCAATAAAATAGAAATAAAGTGCACAAAAAAAATGTAATGCACTTGAATCACCCCAAAACAATCCCCCTGCCCCCCATTCATGGAAAAATTGTCTTCCACAAAACCAGTCACTGGTGCCAAAGTTTGGGGACCCCTGCTCTTGGCAAACCCCTGTGTAGAGGCTTTTGCACTGGCCATTTCTTAGGTCTGGTACACTCTTCTACCAGACAGTGCATGACTAACTCCCCTGCAGGTCTTTCCACAAATGTCAGCTTCTCAATAGTTCCTAACCTGAAATACACCTATTTAAAACTGCCCCTCCACACTCAATTCCCGTTTTTATTATATTCTTCTATGTTTTCTTTTTGCCATAGCATTTATCATCCAATATTTGTGATGTTTATTGTGTATCACCTGTCTCCCGCTGCTGCAAAGTAAGCTCCTCAAATGTATGAGCTTTATAGTCTCCTCGTTCACACTTATATTCCAAGTATCTATAACAGTACCTGGCTCATAGTAGATACTCAATAAATTGCTGGCATGAATTCTGTTTCTACACTTGAACAAAAGGTGAGAGTTGTACAAATTTGCCTCTCCTATCTATATAAGTACTTATTTTCTGAAACCATCTATTATTTTGCTAAATACAAACAAGATTTTATTTGATTAAGAGCATTAGGTATAATCAATCATAAACAACTTGAAGGCAAAAACTCTGGTTTATTTCTAAAGTTTTCCAAAATAACTTTTATTCTTACTTTTATATATAAAGCATTATACTACAGAGTTGTATTTGTAAATGTTATCTTAACTTTTACATATGAAAGTATGTGTGTAAAATAAATATACTAAATTTCCTAAATGTATTTTCCAGTTGAAAAACTTCAATTTAAAAAATCGCCATTCAAAAATAAAGCTCAAGTCAAAACGCTACAGAGAAATTTGTATTTTAGAGGTCTGATACTGTGTAAGTTGTTCAAAGCAAGTACCTTCTTTTCAAATTACTATCAAGTTCTTTGTTTTCCTTATTTAATTAAACACAAGTCATTTGGGGAAAAGAACCTATAGACTCAATAGTGTTGAATCAATATTTGAACACAGTATTAAATTAAGTTTTGCAAGATTACCAACTTTAAAGCACAGAGTTTATCATCCAACATCTGGCACGTGTGAGTCCTACTAAACCACCTAGGCTACTTGCTACTTCCTGATCATCAGATTCAAAAGCATGTTTGCTTTAGGGTACTAGTTTGAGATGATGTTTTCTACGTATCTAGATGGTCAAGGTCTGCATGAGCCATATTACGACGAGATCAGAAAACTTTTATCACCCTGCCCTAAAACAATGAAGGTGTTCAGTTCTCCCCGCTAGCTGAAGACAATGTGTCTCTAATCTAACTGGCACAGCAAGAAAAAAAAGATGCCGTATCAGTTGTGGCATTCCAGGTGCAAAGGAGTCACCCACTTTCTGCAGTTTCAGTTACCTGAGGTCAATGTGGTACAAGAATATTAAATGGAAAACTCCAGAAGTAAACATTCATAAGTTTTAAACTGTGTGTCATTGAGAATAGTGTGATGAAATCTCACACTGTCCCAGCTTCATCTCACCTGGGATCTGAATCATCCCTTTCTCTGATGTATCTATACTGTCTATTCTACCTGCCACTTAGTCATTTAGTAGCTATCTCAGTTATCAGATCAAATAAATAGTATATATAGGGTTCAGTACTATCTGCAGTTTCAGGCATCCACTTGGGGGCCTTGGAACATATCCCCCATGGATATGGGGTGACAAATGTATACTGATACTACATTTTGGAAAGCAAAGCACCTAAGAGTCACTCTCTGATTAGGATTATGTTACTCCATATTTGATCTCCAAGATCCATTCATCCAATCAGCAAATCAAAAAAAGATGTTACATTCTCCACTGAGACTGAAGTCTTTGAAGGTAGCCCTGCTCTGTGCAATGTTTGTAGGGATGTAGCACTGCTTAAAGTTTTGTCTTTTGTTAGTGAAGGGCAGTTTCAGGGGTTTCCACTTAGTCTTCCTAAATAGTCCTCACTCCACAAGGGGTCAATGTGAAAATTCTGCCAATTTCCAGGCTTGACGCAATCATGCATTCAGGAAGTAGGAAAATCACAGGATTATTCAGCCAAGCCACTGGACCCATGGCGATGCAGATGCAGCTGAAAGGCAATTTTCCAGGTGACTTCCATAAGCCTTGACTCGAACTGATATGCCACAGTGGCACTGTGGTCCCCCCAAGGATTAATCCAGGACCCATTTTTATTAATTTTCAAAAGTCTGGGCTTTTTCCCAGTAAACAGCAAGTCCCTTTAGGAAAGCCTTGGAAGATTTGAAGTATACATTTGTGGTAGTATTTCATGTCCTTTCTCAAGGGAAATCAGTCTCACCTTCAATCAAGGGGCTCCAAAGGGCTCCTATATCAGTAACAAATGTCAAGTTTCTACTCCACACAGCTAGATTTCCCCAGTTATAGAGATCAAGTAAAAATATGGTAAATGGCCAATTTATTATATGCTTAAGGACATTATATCCAATTAGCCACGACCACTAAAGGCTGCATTTCAAAACACTGACTGCCACTCCACATCTAAGCCTATTATGAAAATGATAGCTACTTTATCCATGAAGCCAAAGCACCGCCAAAAAAGCCCTTTGCCACTCCAGAGCCCCATGATCCCCACTGAAATCAATTCTAGCTCAATGGCAGCATATCCCAATGAGATTTCCCAGCTGAGAGATACCATACAGGTCTGCTCTCCTCACCAAGACATTTTTCAATTCTTAATCATGGGTATGTCCTCTGGAATCTCACAACGGTTGGAGTGAGGAGGTACAGGAGAGGACTGCATATAATAAATGTATTCTGCCACTTCACTTTCCTGTGCCTTCCTCCTACCTGCACAGCTAGAGATGTTAAGGGATCTCAACCGCATGGAAATGTTGGCCATTGCTGAACCCAAGTTTGAATCAAATAACCAGGCAAATTGCTAAAGCCATTTCCAGGTGCTGAAGTTAACACATTAAATCCAGACTCCTGTTAAGAACACTCCTATACATAAATTTGGCTCCATCTGAATTAAGTACACACATATTTATATGCTGCATCCTCCTTAGTCTACTTAGAATTCAACCCCACACATTACTTCCAGATTGCTGCTAATACAAATTAGCCTGCTACCTGATATGCCAATCATCCCCATGAAAGACTGGGATCTGGCTCAGTTTTAACCCGGAAGGAAATGAGAGGTAAATGTACAGTTAAAGCACTAAGAGAAGAGTATCCCTTGGCTACAGGGCTTCCGAAATAATCTCCAGCCTCTGATTTATTCCTTCTTAATCTTAATATCTGGCAATCTCTCAAATCACAATTTTTAACATTTACACAACCACTACCCCAACTAAGCTATTAAACCACGCATCTGGAGTACTGCCTCTTAACGACTTGAAATTTGATTGTTATATACCATTCACCCAAGGAAACTGTAATTAAAACATGAAGCCAATAAAAGGTTATAAACAGATTTACCTTTTTAGAAAACTCATTCTTGTAACTCTATGCAGAATGGAAGAAAGAGGATGGAGTAGTAGAAGCAAGAAGGCTGGTATTAAGTTGTATCAGACATTGGTGGCTTTGGACTAAGAAGGTAGCAGTGAAGATGTACAGAATGGCAAAATTCAATAGGACATAAATGACGGATTGGTTGGACAGGTGAGGTGGAGGAAGAGATAATAATAACAGACTTCTACTGAGTAGAAATAATGCCATTGACTAAGAGAGAGATGGTCATCTCCACGTGTAAATCAGAAGGCCAGAGAAATGGTCTGGGGTATAGATATAAATTTTGAAGTAAATGAATATATATATATTTATATATATAAATTTCATATTGATATTTAAAGCAATACTACTCAAATGTGTGCCACAGACCACTGCTGAGTCGCCAACTGTTTGTCACTGGTCCATGATAACATAAGTACTGAAATTGAGAGTAAGCATTTAGAGACTTTTATAGCAGTTTTACAGAGAATTTTTGTATGTGTTGAATCTAATTTAAAAACTGGTACTTTTATGTCTTCTTTTTTTAAGTTAATTTTTCTAGTAACTCATTTTTGTTGAATTTTATATAAGTATCAGTCTCTCGTAGATTAAAAATGTGTTTTTTTTTTTAAAAAAGACTCTTCACAGGTTGGAAGGCACTGACTTAAAGCTATTGTAATGAATGTAATTACTTGCAGAAATAAATCTGAAGAAAAATTCTAAAAAACTTTCATACCCTGGAATGTAATTCCTTGGGTCATTTTATTTTCCATATCTCCTTATCACAATTAATAATATTCACAGAGCACACACTTCTCGCCAGCCAGTCTTTACATGGATTATCCCATTATTTAATCCTCATAAAATGTTGATAAAGCTGTTATTATTATCCTCATGTTATAGATTACAAAATTAAGGGTTAGGAAAGTTAAATTACCCATAGTGTCAGTCCATTCAGGCTGCTATAACAAAATACCTTAGACTGGGTAGTTTATAAACAAAAGAAATTTATTGCTCATAGTTCTGGAAGCTGGTTAGTCCAAGATCAAGGTGCCAGCAGGTTCCATGCCTGGTGAGGGATCTCTCATAGTTTCATAGTTGGTGCCTTGTTGTTGCTTCTTCACGTGGTGGAAAAGGTAAATGAGCTTCTTCATGCCTCTCTTATAAAGGTACTAATCCCATTAATGAGGGTAGAACCCTCAGGATCTAAACACCACCCAAAGGTACTGTCTCTTAATATTATCATCTTGGGGGTTAGGATTTCACTATATAAATTTGGGAAGAGGGAATACAAACATTCGGACCGCAGCACATAGCAAATAGTTAGGGAGCTAGGATTTGAACTCAGGCCAGCTGACCCAAGTCTCAGCTTTTAACCACTGCAGCATACACTGTCAGCCTACCCTTCAGTGATTTTATATATGTAAAACAAAATATTTCATGTGAAACTCATTAAAACTTCTAAGTGTGTGATGTCCAGACCCAAAAATTTATTTTGAGTATATAACATCTTAGTTACCAGGTAAATTTTATATACTACAATTTATCACTGGATTATTCCTATTACCTCCAACTAGCCAGTAAATTACTCAAGAACAAAAGACAGGGGTGCACTTTCTAGAAGATAACATATTGCTGGCAAATATTGAGTGAGTTGATGCCTGTCTCAAGAGCATTGGGACCTAAGAATTGATCTTTCCTTAATAGAAAAATAAAATATCTCACCCTGTCCGTCAGCTTAGGTAACACAATAATGTGGTCACAGATTCTCTAGTTACCTTTTTTTATTGAGAGGTTTCATTGCTGACTTGAGTTTTTCCATGAGGCTTCCAAAACTGGTTAAGCCAATTTTACCTTGACTTATCATCCTTTGAAAACTGACATATATTCTATTCCTTTAGAAAGTATTTCTGCTAATTTTCTTATATTTTTAACCAAAAACACATATCCAAACATTATATAAATTACACATGCCTTTGATTAAGTTTCTACAATTCCTTTCCAAAGTCCATAATAAACAATTAAAAATAGAAATCGGGCCAGGTGTGATGATCACACCTGTAATCCCAGCACTTTGGAAGGCCGAGGTGGGAGGATCACCTGAGCCCAGGAGTTCAACACCAGCCTGAGCAGCATAGCAAGACCCCATCTCTATAAAAAATTTAAAAATCAGCCAGGAGCAGTGGCATATGCCTGTAGTCCCAGCTACTCAGGAGGCTGAGGCAGAAGGATTGATTGCGCCTAGGAGTTCAAGGCTGCAATGAGCTATGATCTTGCCACTGCACTCCAGCCTGGGCAACAGAATGAAACCCTTTCTCAAATAATAATAATAATAAATTAACCAATACATATTACAGTGTATTGGTTATTTATTATTTAATCTATTCTTTTCCACTTTTGTCTAATTCACACCTGAATTTTGTCTTAGCGCCAAGAAAATAAGATTTTCAGCTATACATAGAGGATCTCTCTCTTTTTTTTTTAAGCTGGTATCTACCCATATGTAAAGCTGGCCTTTAAGAATAGCCAAAACAAAACAAAACAAAAAATAAATAATCATGAATTACATGGTCTCATGTTGCAGACCACTTAACTTCTAATTATTATTTTTCTCATAAACGCAGTAGGGAGAAGAGAACTAAACCTGAGGGAAATGGCTACAATAACCAGCAAAGGCCAGTCAATAAGGCCCAGAATTGAAAATGAGGAGTATGAGATACTTAAAGCCATTATGAAATTTTGTTGTCTTTTTCCAACTATACAAACTGCTAAGAATAGTGCCTCCAGATCACCTGTTTAGTGGCTGAATCTGGAAATTACAACAAACTCCTACTGTACTGCCTAAGAGTGTTGGAAAGCGCGCACACACACACACACACACACACACGCATGCAATTTATTTAAAATCAAATTTTGTCTAAAAGAATGCATCACAAACATTAAAAGCTAAAAGGAGTCTTAGGGAATTCACCCTCTCCGTAACTGAACTGAGGTCCAGACCACTAATTATTCAGCCCTAAAATCTCTCTCTCATACACACCCATACAGAAAATGACAACTGACAGGGATTTAAAAGGTTAAGAAAAAATAGAGCACAGAGCCAACGTAAGTCATACAGCACCAAATCTGGTTATTTATGGCTTATTCAATTTTTTAGTATTTCCTGGGTTATAATTGAACCTTAACTAAAAATCAAAACAAAATTAAACCACAATGTCATTAACAAATAACAACTAACAATAACATCTATATAAAAACATCTTTGATGCCATAAAATATTGTGTCTAAAACTTTAACATTTATCATTGTATTTTCAGCCAGATCTTTCCATTAATGCAAAAGTGGTTGTTAATAATGTATAATAATCAGTAAGGTTGCAAGCTTGAGAAATATTTAGTTCAACAAACCATTTGATTTTTTTTAAGCCAAAGAAAAAGTATTGTGATGCACAATACTTTGCACCTGGAGTGCATCACAATGTGGTAGAGCCTTGGTTGTATTTAAAAGTGTAAATTCTGTTTCAAGCATTTCCACTCCACTTGAGAAAGAGCAACCACAAAATTCCCAAATGTCAACACAGATGGAAGTCGAGAGGAACAGCAATGAAATCTAAAATGCAAACTATAACCTAAAAAAGAAGTACTCTTCCTTTCTCCTTAATGTGATGATGAGTATCCCCAAAGAGAGGAAAAGCCCCATTTTTTCCCACGTTTGTACACAGAAATCAGCACAATTAATGGGAAAACATTCCAACTAATACAAGGCATAATATAAAAGCCATGCATACCTCACACAAGTTCTATGTATATGTGGTGTGTATACAACAAAAATATACACACATATAACATGTATGATACATAAAAATGTATAATACTCTATATATAATATATAATATACAATACTCTACATAATATATAGAGTATTATACATATTATATAGATTATATATAATATATAGTTTTTTATATATAATATATAATATATATTATAACCAGAGTTCTAATTTTAGTTTAGCCCTCCACTTCCCCATCTATATTCCCTAGAATCTCTTGAAAACCTTGATACTATAAAAAGATATTTCAAAACCTACCTCAATGTAAACCAGTAGTGCCTTAAAATAAGACAGCAAAGGGTTTCTCTTGTATGTTTCTGTTTGCCAGACTTGCCCCCATTAAAAACATAAATCCTTCTAGATTATATCATTATAACCAACTTCAGACCCAAAGAGTAGCTTTGAGAGTCTCTACTTAAAATGCTGTCTCCTCTCAAGCCAAAAATTATACCTAATTCATATTCATTTGGGATGGAAAGGAAGATAACCTGTTTCATTCACTTTTAAAATAGCACTTTAAAAAGAGAATTTGCTACCTATTAAATGAACTTGAACGTTATTAAAAAAAATCAGCAAATCAGTCTCTTATTCTAGTGTGAATACTGTTGTTCAGGAAAATGCTATGAACAACTTTAAAAGTTCAGGTGGACAATTAAAATTCTATTCATTAAAAAAGGATGGTTTATGACATAAATAACTGAAACAGATTTGAAATATATATGAAAACTGGGCATGTCTTCCCCTTAGTAATAAAAATGAAATAATATTTTTGTGAACCAAATAATATCAAAGAAGACATAGGCACCCCATCATTTGCTATGCTATAAACACAAAAAGGAAGCCTTCTTAGGAAATCCACATCGAATTTTAACAGTGAAGGTGAATGAAGCCAGGAATGATAGAAATTACTACTGGCCTGGCTGGAAAAGCATGTTGGGCCTGAGGCGAAAGAAGTTTTTTAAATAGGAGAATGTTCTGAAATAGAAAGCATGTTAAACAGAATTGCCCGAGGACTGTTAGGAAATGAAAAATTACACTAACTGCATTGGGAACAGCAACCTGATAAAAGCACAATGCACAAATTACAATCTTCTTCATGAGTAGTATTAGACATGAGAAAGGTTAAGCGGTATGTGAGAGAGGTTTTGCCCACCACAGGCCACTACATGATAAAAGAATTACTTCCAACCGTTTCTAGGGACCCTCCAACAATGACAGTAATAAATATTTCTAGATTCCTAATATTACAGAACAAGCTAGACCAGACCCCTAGTCAATACATATTTGCAAAACACCCCTGAGTACAAACCTCTATTCTAAATTCTATAGAAAACACCAAAAGACAATAATGTGTTCCCTAACTATATTTTTCTCTTCTTAAATTCAAAACACACAGCCAGCATCCCAGAGACGCTCAGTGAGTCAGCACATACTAAACAGCATAGTGTGGAGAAAACAACATGGATGAGAGCAGGAAAACAACATTCCACTGGAAGAATGTGACTGATTGCTCATGAAGGCAAATACTTCTAAAAATGGCAATGTTTTCACTATGAATATGAGGTTAACTATTATTTAAAGTGAGATATGCAAATATAAATAAAAAGTATAAACACTGAAGAAACTACCATCTAGAGAAAACAAGAAAAGCAAGTCATGAAGAAAAGAATATAAAAAGACACAAGGCACACACACAATCATGAACACACACACACAGCCACAATATTATCACTAGTTTTAAGTTTAACAGAGAATCAATCTTTCCAACCCCCCTCTCTTACAGGCAAAGACCAACACAAAAATAATGCAAGTCATAATGAGTCACCCCACTTTAGCAAGATTCTTGGGACAACAAAGTTAGAAACAGCTGTTAATCTGGGCCGAATCCAAGTGAAGTTGGAATATCCAGAAAGGTCTAGGGCTATTAAAGCAGACAGCAGTCACCTGATCTCAGTCATTTTATCAAGAAAGACCAGATTTACTTGGTCTGGCCCATGTTTTTGTTTTGTGTTGTTTGTGTTTTTGCTTTATAGGACGGACGTGACGCATTTAGCATTAAAAAATGACATGAATAAGAATTACCTCAATGAAAAGGTCAATGTGGACTAGCCATGCCACGTAACTTAGGGCAAACATGACCACCTACTCAGCCACCGTTAAGTATGTGGCATAGCTCCATGTTTACACTTAACATATCATCTATTTATTGATCTTCAAATATAAAAAAGTCACTGGTCAATAATTGCGGAGTCCCTATCTTAGGCTAAGTCAGAATTTCTTTGGGTCTAATTACCGCTGTTATGAACACAGGGCTGACTGAACCATTCTCCCTCCTTAATCTTCCCTTGAATCTCTTTGTGGAGTAATACCAACTCTTTTTCTAAAAGCTTTTATTTCAAATACCCACCTGCACTGTCTAATATGGTAGCCACCAGCCAAACATTGTTATTAAGCACTTGAAATATGGCTAGTCCCAATTGAGATGTGCTATAAGTGTAAAATACACAACAGATTTCAAAGACTTAGTACAAACGACAGGTAAAATATCTCATCAGTACTCTTTTGGTTACATGCTGAAATGATACTTTGAATACATTAGGTTGAATAGTGTAAAAATTAGTTTCCTTTCTACCTTTTTTAATGTGGCTACTAGAAAAGTTTAAATTACCTGTGTGATTTATATTACATTTCTATTGGATAACATTGGTCTGGGCAGGACACTTAACGTGGGATCAGGAGGAGCATGAGCATTCAGTACTCATTTCCTTTTCTGGAAACCTCCTCTCCAGATAACACTCATAATGTCCCTTGACTCATTCAGGAACGCAGCCACTTAGCTTACTCAGGAATTGCCTCACTCCCATTAAAAACAGCCCATTATCCCTCCCAAAATGGGCTTATCTGTTATAAAGAAACATGTTGCTGTGTTTTCAGATATGATTTACAAGCTATTTTAGAGGCTTCAGTGCTCACACAATGTGGCAATTCTTACACAAGCACATTTTTCAACTGAACCAATTTTGCAAGTAAACTTTCACTGTAACCAAAGCTGTATAAAAGTTCAAATGATACCTTCATTAAATGTTTTAATGAAGATTAATGTCTTAGCTCTTACATTATTTATTTCCACAAAACCCACAGACTTCCACATTCTTAAAGACTCATTCTAATTTTAATAGAGAAATAATTTTGAGAACTTAAAGCAATTCAAATGAACTTCTTTGTCATATATGTATTATCCCCTTCCTTAATAGAAGAAGATATGCTTTCATCTGTATTACACTGAACTTTGTGACTAAATATCTACTCTGTGTTTATTTGCCTAACTGAGCTCCTGTCAGGCAGGAAGCCTATCTTACTCATATTTGTTCTGCTATCATATAGAAAAGTGCCTGTGCCAAAGAGGGTGTTAGGAATAAATTTCTTACAAATCTGCAACAGTAAAACTCACAGTACAGATGTAAGAAAAAGCAACTTTGATAATACTAACAATAAAACCCTTTTTACCTATAATAAGAGTTAGGAAACTTATTGTGACCACCAAAAAATTAAGTAACTTGGTTAACCTCATCAGTATATACATGTATTACTTATTTTTAAAAATTTGAAATACATACTTATAGCTTACATATTTACAGAATAAAATTTAGCCCTTTGCTAACTGCATTTTGAACAGAGATATGGGACTACCTGCTACTGAAAGTGTCCTCTGGGAAACAGCAGCATCAGCATCACCTGGAAGCTTCTTAGGAAGGCAGACTCCGACCCCAACGCACATCAAATGACGTATACGTAAATTGTACCAATCATAATTATTGTAATGATGGTGATGACGATTATCAGTAAACTTGGTAGAGACCACTTTTGGATGCTTAGTGCTTCAAATTCATCACAATGAGTTACAATTGTAGAATAAATATTTCCTCAAAAACAACACAAACGACAGGTAAAATATCTCATCAGTAATCTTTTAAGTTACATGTTGAAATGATAATTTGAATACATTAGGTTGAATAGTGGAAAAATTACTCCACTTTACCTTTCTGTTTAAAGGTGGATAAATTTTTAGCTATATTATTCATAAATTTTCTAAATTTTGCCAAATAAACGTACAAACAACTTCCATCTCTCAACAACTAATCAATTTCTATTTGGAAAGTGGCATGCTATGATTTCTAATATATTTATAGGATAATGAACCCTGATAAACATCAAAGAAAATATTAATATTGGAATAAACTAAAGGCTAATTTCATTTAGATAAGACATGAATTTTGTAAAATACTGACATTAGTTAAGATTTAACCAATTCATTCTTACAAATAAAATTATAACAGAAAATATTAGATTTACTTGTCATTTAAGTCAAGTAAACAGACAAAATGAATGAAACTTATTTTTAAAAGTAATAGGTGTTTGTTTTTTCTCTGTACTTCAATGGATATAAATAAAGGCAATCGTTTTCATAATGTAGAAGTGAAGACTGATACTGTGAAATGAGAGGGTTCTGAGACTAAAATATAAAATGTTTTAAGCTTTTTTTTTCTGAGACAGGGTCTTGCTCTGTCACCCAGCGGGAGTGCAGTGGCACAATCTTAGCTCACTGCAGCATTGACTTCCCAGGCCCAAGAAATCCTCCCACCTCAGCCTCCCAAGTAGCTAGGACTACAGGTGCTTGCCACCACACCTGGCTAATTTTTGTTTATTTTTGGACAGATGGGATCTAACTATATTGCCCAGGCTGGTCTCAAAACTCCTGGGCTCATTCAGTCCAACCACCTCAGCCTCCCAAAGTACTGGGATTATAAACATAAGCTACCACATCTGGCCAAGAAATGAAATTTTTAAAAATAAAAAGTCAAATTAAAATGATAAGTCAAATTAAAATGATAACCACTACAGTTATGCAGTATACATGAATTATACATTCATACAGACTCATATGAAGAAATGTTTGGAATATAAATCAATAATGTGACATGATAGAAAAAATATGAAAATCAAAAACTGAAAAGAAAAAACCTTAACACGAGGCACCTACTTGAGAATAAATTACTATATATATCACAAATTTTTGCCTGGCTTCCTAAAGTTTAGGGTTTGTCAAAGCTTAAAATGAGATCTCATAAATAAGAAAACTGACAGTTTGTTTCTACGCTTTCGATAACCTATAATATGTGTAAAAATTATCATTGCATGTACATTTCCGTGACACCTGATCAAAGATGAGTGTAATTTTGGTCAGGTCACTTCTCAATACAAGTTTGTCAGTTTATGATCATTAAAAGGAAGCAAACACACATAAGCAATAAAATAAACCTGGACTTAAACCTAAAACATTACACAAAAAATTAACGCACAATGGATGACAGACTTAAATGTAATATGTAAAACAATAAAACTTTTAGAAAAAAAAATAGAGAAAATGTTCAGGTCCTAGAGCTAGGAAAAGAGCTCTTAGATATGGCAACAAACCCATGATTCATTAAAATAAATGAATAAATTGAACTTTTTAACTTCACTAAAATTTAAAAATTTTGCTCTGTGAAAGACTGTTTAGAAGACAGAAAGACAAGCCACAGACAGAAAGAAAATATGTGTAAACCACAAATCTAACAAAGGATTTATGTGTAGAACATATAATGAACTCTCAAAAAACAAAAATAGGCCAGGCTCAGTGGCTCAAGCCTGTAATCCCAGCACTTTCGGAGTCCGAGGCAGGCTGGTCATTTGAGGTCCAGGAGCTGGAGACCACACCAGCCAACATGGTGAAACCCCATCTCTACTCAAAATACAAAAATTAGCTGAGCGTGGTGGCACGCACCTGTAATCCCAGCTACTAGGGAGGTTGAAGCAGAAGAATCATTTCAAATGGCGAGGCAGAGGTTGCAGTGAGCCGAGATCACGCCACTGCACTCCAGCCTGGACAACAGGGCAAGACTCCATCTCAAAAAACAAAAACCGACAAGTAAAAAAAGAAAAATCAATCCAGTTAGAAAATGGGCAAAAGACATGAATAAACATTTCACCAAAAAGAACGTACAAATAGAAAATAATACTTTAAAAGATTTTTCATGTAATTAGGCATTAGAAAAATGCAAATTAAAACCACAATGACATAGCACTACATACCTATTAGAGTAGTTAACATAAAAAATAGTGACGGCCGGGCGCGGTGACTCACGCCTATAATTACAGCACTTTGGGAGGCCGAGGCGGGCGGATCACCAGGTCAAGGGATTGAGACCATCCTGGCTAACACAGTGAAACCCCGTCTCTACTAAAAATACAAAAAATTAGCCGGGCGCAGTGGCGGGCACCTGTAGTCCCAGCTACTCGGGAGGCTGAGGCAGGAGAATGGCAGGAACCCGGGAGGCGGAGCTTGCAGTGAGCGGAGACCGGGCCATTGCACTCCAGCCTGGGTGATAGAGCAACAAGACTTCGTCTCAAAAAAAAAAAAAAAAAAAAAAAAAAAAAAAAAATTGTGATAATACCAAATGTTGGCAAGGATGCAGATCAACTGCATCCAGTGGAATGCAAACTTGTACAGATACTGTAGAAAATATCTAGAGGCCAGGCGCAGTGGCTCAGCCTGTAATTCCAACACTTTGGGAGGCCGAGGCGGGTGGATCATGACGTCAAGAGATCGAGACCATCCTGGCCAACATGGTGAAATCCCGTCTCTACTAAAAATACAAAAATTAGTTGGGCATGGTGGTGCGCGCCTGTAGTGCCAGCTACCACGGAGGCAGAGGCAGGAGAATCACTTGAACCAGGGAGGCAGAGGTTGCAGTGAGCCGAGATCGCACCACTGCACTCCAGCCTGGTGACAGTGCAAGACTCCGTCTCAAAAAAAAAAGAAAAAAGAAAAAAAGAAAATATCTGGAAATTCCTTATAAAACTAAACAAATGCTTGCCACATGACCCAGCTATCACAGCATTCCTGTGCATTTATCTCAGAGAAATAAAACCTATATATAAATATTAATATCTTAGGTTTATTGTAACATTTGTAATAGCCAAAAACTGGGAACAATCCAAATGTCCTTCAACAGGTTAATAAACAAACTGGATGGATGGTACATCCATACAATGGAATACTACTAAGTGACAAAAAAGAACAAACTATTGATATATGCAACATGGAGAGATCTCCAGGGAATTATGCTGAATGAAAAAAAAAGCCAAAAAAAGCCACTGTCAAAAACTGATATATGATTTCATTCATAGAACACTCCCCAAATGAAAAAAATTACAGACATGCAAATCATATAACTCACTGGTTGCCAAAAGTTAGGGATGGGTGGGGGAGGGGCAATGTGCGTATAAAGGAATAGCAGGAGAGCATTCCTTTGTAGTGATGGAACAGTTCTACAACTACATTGCAGTATCAGTTACATTAATATACACATGTGATAAAATTGTATAGAGGTGTAGACACACACAAATAAGTATACGTTAAAACTGGAGAAACATAAATAAGGTCTGTAGTTTGCACCAATGTCAATCTCCTGGTTTTGATACAACCACTGCAGTTATGCAAGATATTACCACTGGGGCAAACTTAGTGAAGGGTACAGGAGCCTTCTCTAAACTCTTTTTGCAACTTTCTGTGAGTCTGTAATTATTTCAGAATGATTTTTTTAATACAGTCTAACACAATTTACAATTGTCTAAACAATCTCCACTATGTTTTCAAATGTCCTCTGACTTTATAGGTACTTGGAACCTGCTAAAACCAACCCTTAGGTTTGATACTACTCTTATTTCTATGTACTTCTTGTTTATATGTTGTATTTGTGAGTAGAGGTTTGCCTAATACTGCATGGGTACCATACAGTTTTTAATTAGAGGCACTTTGGAGAAGTAAAGCAAGAAGAGGCCTGTTAGTTTCACTACACTCCTATCACTAGTAAGCACAACTTAAACCACAAAAATAACACTGCCAATCAAAATGGTCAAGAGGATGGAAGACTCCAAGGTGTAGGCAAAAAGCAAACAGGCCAACAAAAGTGTCAGAGCAGAAAGAGAAAAGCTGAGACAAAATAATAATAAAAAGCACAGAAATGACAACCATGAAGACTGATAGTTATACATCTTAAGCTTTAAAAAGAAAAGCACGGAAAGGTATAATGTTAAAGCCTCATAAGCTTGTGTGTAGTTAGGTAAAAAAAAATTCATGCTTTAAAGACTTAGCATAAATTAATGGACATTTTTAATTTTGTTCTCCTTTTCCTTTTAATCACACAAATTTTCTATTCTCCAAATAACTGAAAACTGATCATTTTTTCATGAGCCCAAGATAAGATGAAAAAATTATTAGTAATTAACAAACCAATTTCATCTCAAAATATTCTTTTTTATATATATATATATATATATATATATATATTTTTTTTTTTTTTTTTTTTTTTTTTTTTTGGCTCTGTCGCCCAGGCTGGAATACAGTGGCGCGATCTTGGCTCACTGCAACCTCCGCCTCCCCGGTTCAAGCGATTCTTCTTCCTCAGCCTCCTGAGTAGCTGAGACTATAGGCGCGTGCCACCATGCCCGGCTAATTTTTGTATTTTCAGTAGAGACAGGTTTCACCATACTGGCCAGGCTGGTCTCAAACTCCTGACCTCGTGATCCGCCCACCTCGGCCTCCAAAAGTGCTGGGATTACAGGCGTGAGCCACCACACCTGGCCACATTCTTGTATTTTCTAAGAATATTCATGAAATTAAAAAAAGAAGATAGTGGAGCTAGGGCCAAGTAGCTGAAGCGACTGAAACAGCTTAAGACAGAGCAGTGAAAAGTCTCTGTATACCCCCCGCACCCCGCCAAAAAAAAGAACCCAGAAAAACAAAGATCAGGTCTAGCAAAGTAAAATCCATAACCAGAGGCTGGTAATACTGAGGGGTGTTACTATAGACTCCTCTCAGGAACAGTAGAATGCCTGGATCCTGCACAGAATGATTTGTGCATAGATGTGATTTCAGAGGACTACAACATGATCTCACTGGGCTTTTCACCAGTGTAGTTTCCTCTTTGGAGAAAGGAAAAGAGCCCTGAGAAGTTATGATGGATGAGACAAAAGGAAACATTTCAGGAAGATGTGTGTGCAACTGAAAGCCTCGATGATCCAGGCTCACTTTCAGCTAAGGATGATCATGGGACAATTGTGATCAATAACCTGTAAATGGGAAGAACCACTTGAAGTTTACAAGAAAGCTAACATATGCTTCACTAAAATAGACATAGTAAGCTAGCACATGTTCCAGCTAGAAACATGGATGTGGTGTCAGGCTGTGCCCAATCATCCTCTAAGCATAAGAAAGGAGACCATATGCTAAGGATAATATAGCAGAAAGATAAAGAAGGATGTATTTAAGCTAAAGTCCAAACCACTGACCTTCGCTTTTCTTCACAAGCCTCTATTTCTATAATTCACTGCTTGTGGGATATTCTGTTAATTGAAAGCGTGCTAGGTTTTCTATGACATGAACCTAAATGCATAACTAATTTTATCATGTTTCTGTACTAGTGTGTATATCTGTATTGTGTAGTTATTCATAATCAAATATAACCTGTGGCTAGGTGTTATTAATGGAAACAAAAACAGAGTGATGACATTGAGTATCATGTGATATCACTGGTAAAACAAACAGTTAATTCTTTTTGCTGGGTATTTGGAAAACTTCAACTTTATGCAAGAAGTACATTTTTATATTTGGTTTCTGATTATCATATTTTGGGTTGTAGAACTAGTGTATAAAGCCAGAGATTGTGTCTCATTAAAATTAATCATTCAATGGATCTACTAAAATATATATGAATATTCCATTCATTTGTTTTATGCATCTTATGGCAAAATCAAACCTATTGAAAACAACTGCAGCCATCAAATATCAAAAAGCAAGGGAGGAAAAAAAAGAGAAGGCAAAATATTGGATTTACAATTTTTTCTAATTAATATGCACATATCATATGTTCATACTCCACTAGAATTCTTTCATTTTCAAACTTTTATGCTGCTATTATATATTTTTTCTTCTTCTACATTAGTCTTATTTTCAAAGTTACTCCTGCTATTAGTAAACTCAGTATGACCATTCCTCTAACCATCCACAGTTCAGGAGGAAGAAAATCCCTGCAGCTGTTTGATACCCAAGAATATGAACACTTAGCAGTCAGATGAAAGAAGAGAAAAAGACAGAAAAGGAAGATCAAGACAAGAGTGATTTTGAATTTCTGCAGGCTAGCATTTACCTCTCTCAATAAAAGGAGCTCTGTGCTCATTATATCCCAGGACTCATCTTGCCTTCAGCTTATAGTAAACTGGCAATTGCTTTATCATTTCCTCTCTAAATTAAGGATCAAAGTTTAAACATATTCTTTTCCTTCTCTATTAGATTATGATTAAAATTACCACCTGCCTCACCTCATTCACACAATCACTCCTGCTAACAAAAAAAAGAAGGAACCCCCAAAGTAAGGCACAGTTAACTAGCAAAACAAAGAGTTGTGGGGAATTTCTGGTCATGGTATTTATCTGATAATTGATTTCAGAATATAGTGTTAAAGAACCAAACAGTAAAATCTTCTGAAAGTAATATTCTAGTAAATATTTAACTTGATATATTAGTTTGCTAATAATATCATCATCAAACTATTATTTGTTTACTGAGCATCTTTACATGTATTCTTAGTCCTCAAGACACCCTACAAAGTGGATTCTATCCATCTTTTATGGATGAAGAAATCAGTTCACAGAGGCTGATTAATTTTCCCTAGGACTCAAAGCTATTTAATAGTTATGAGAGCTAAAATTTAATTGTATAATAAATCAATGAATGTAAGATGTATAACATATTTTAAAACTCTACACAATCATGTGTTTAATGTAGAGTCTTACCTTTTGTCAAGGTACTGGGTTCCTGTTGCCCTAAACACAAAACACAGTGGGGATTCTTCTGGATATTAAACACAAAGGAGCCCTGGATTCAAAACAGTGGTGAACATAAACTGATGAGCTCATATTGCCATAAGAAGAAAATCAGCTCACTTTACAATGAAAGGTACCTTGTAGTAGCAATTTTCTCCAAAGAATACACTTTCATATTTTCCTTTAATGCCTATAAATGTATAATCAAAGTTTAATATGTGCTTTCAAATAACAGCAGCATGATATACTTATCAGTCTAAAACTATAGCATATTTCACAGAGACAATATTATCATCTCACTGGCTGACCAAGGCCCAGTTTGATGAGAGCTGAAAGGAATCCTGTAAGTTACAACACACACAGTCATTTCTCAGGAGGTGGTGCAGCAAGTGCCAGAGCCTAAACTAAACCAAGATGCTCCATGAAGTCATTTGAAGGCACTTTGAAAATGAGAAGAGGTCAGAGCCTGTTGACCATCACTGTAGAGAATTCAGGAATGACTGGAGTTAGTAAAGATTTCAGCTGCAAAGGGCAAATGAATCTACTAGTGCAGAAGAGCAGGTCATGTATATCTTGTTATCTTCAGATTCTTCACTGCCTTCTACAGTCACTGACATCTGACTTCCTTCAGAGCCCACAACTTGGCCAGGCGCTGAGAAAAAAGTACCCCATTCCACTGTGATATAAAACTTCTGTGCTGTGAGAATCAATTTTTGGTGTGGTTGGCCAGAGCAATTAGGCAAGAGATAGAGCTAAAGGGCATCAAAACTGTAAAGCAAGAAGCCAAATTAGCCTTGTTTGCAGACAACATGATTATATACCTACAAAAACATAAAGACTCCACCCAAAAGCTGTTAGAAGTGGTAAACAAATTCAGTGAAGTTGCAGAATACAAAATCAAAATATAAAAATCAGTAGGATTTATATATGCCAACAGAGAATCATCTGAAAAAGAAATCCAGAAAGCAATCCCATTTACAATACCTACAACAAATACAAAATACCTAGGAATCAATATAACCAAAGAAATGAAAGATCTATACAAGGAAAACAATAAAACTCTGATGAAAGAAATACAAGAGGACACCAAAAAATGGGAAGGTATTCCATGCTTATGGATTCGAAGAATTAATATTGTTAAAATGACAATACTAGCCAAGCAATTACAGACTCAATGCAATCCCTATCAAAATGCTGATGATATTCTTTACAGAAATAGAAAAATAAATCCTAAAGTTTAAATGAAACCACAAAAGACCCCAAATAGACAAATAAATCTTAGCAAAAAAAAAAAAAAAAAAGCTGGGGACATCACACTACCTGGCTTCAAAATTTATTATAAAGCTATAGAAACCGAAACAGCATGGTACTGGCATAAAAACAGACACATAGACTAATGGAACAGAATGGGGAACTCAGGTCTAAATACACACATTTGCCACCAACTCGTCTTTAACAAAGGTGCCAAGAACTTAAAATGGGGAAAGGACAGTCTATTCAATAAATGGTGCTGGGAAAACTGGATAACTATATGATGAAGAATGAAACTAGACCCCTAATATCTCATCATACACAAATGTCAAATCAAACTCGATTAAATAAAGACTTTAGTCTAAGACCGGAAACTATGAAAACTGTAGCAGAAAACATTGGGGAAATGCTCCAGGGCATTGGTCTCTTACACAAAGATTTCTTGTGTAAGACCTTAAGAGAGGCTATCAAAGCAAAAATAGACATCAGAGTATAAATCAAGCTAAAAAGCTTCTGCACAGCAAAGGAAACAATCAACAAAGTAAACAGACAACTCATAGAATAGGAGAAAATATTTGCAAACTATCAGATAAGAGATTAATAACCATAATGTATGAAGAACTCAAATAAACTGATAGCAAAAAAAAAATCTGATTTTAAAATGGGCGAAAGATCTGAACAGACATTTCTCAAAAGAAAACATATAGTCAACAGGTATATTAAAAAAAATGCTCAATATCACTAACCATCACAGAAATGCAAATCAAAACCACAATGCAATATCATCTCACCACAGTTAAAATAGCTTGTATCAAAAACATAGGCAGTAACAGATGCTGGTTAGGATGTGCAGAAAGGGGAACGCTCATACACTGTTAGTGGGAATGTAATTACCATAGCCACTTGGAAAAAAAAAACAGTATACAGGTTCCTCAAATAAGTAAATATATAACTATGATATGATCCACCAATGCTACTACTGGGTATATATCCAAAAGAAATAAAATCAGTATGTTGAAAAGATATCTGCACTCCCATGTTTATTGCAGCCCTATTCACAATAGCCAAAATACAGAATTAACCTAAGTGCTTATCAACGGATGAATGGATAAAGAAAATACAGTATATATACACAATGGAATATTATTCAACCATAAACATTAATGAAATCCTATCATTGCAGCAACATGGATGGAACTGGAGATCATTATGTTAAGTGAGATAAGCCAAGTACAGAAAGGCAAATATCACATGCTCTCACTCACATGCAGAAGCTAAAAAAGTGTTTCTCAGGAAGATAGAAAGTAGATTGGAGGTTACCAGAGGCTGAGAAGGAGAGGGGGGGAGGAAGATAAAGGAGGAAAATACATATAAATTTATTTATTACTACTGAACTGTGGTTAAAAATGGTAAAAATGGTGAATTATACATATAGTACATTTTACCTCAATACAATTTTTTTAATTTCTTTTTATTTATTTATTTATTATTATTATTATACTTTAGGTTTTAGGGTACATGTGTGCAATGTGCAGGTTAGTTACATATGTATACATGTGCCATGCTGGTACGCTGCACCCACTAACTCGTCATCTAGCATTAGGTATATCTCCCAATGGTTGCTAACATACCAAATCCAAATTACTTTCTAATTCTAATTAGATACCAATGTGAAAATTATTTTATTTCTAACCAAGTAGAGCTCTTCACTGTAATCGTAATACTTAACATGTAATACTTATCATAAAACCTCTTCTCCCATTCTTGGACACACAGCCACAACTTGACATCAGATTCTCTCAAACTGACTATTCCTTCAGAGATTAAACTTCTAGTCTCTGATGAGCATGAAAGTATCTAATTAAGAAACTATTTTCTTGATTTATTCTGGTCATCTTTAGCTCTTTAATTGAGCATATATTCCCCTTCCCCAGATTGTCACATGAAACCTCTACTAACTACTCCTGTTCCCTGTTCATCTACCGTAGTAATCCAGACATTTTTAGCTCCAGGTCAATTGACCTTAGTTAGACTCACTGGTATGGCACAACGGAAAAATAAAGTCAGAAGACATTCAGTCAGCCACTGGCTCATTCAAATATTACACTAAGTATTTACCGTGAGGCAGGTCCAGTTCTACAGACTGAAGACTACAACAGTGAATAAATAATAAGACATAGTACCCACTCATGAGAGCAAACAATCCAGTGGAGGATACAAAGAGTAGAAAGACAACTATATTACAGTAGATGCGCATCCATAGGATAGTGGTCCACGGTGGCAGAAAAGAAGAAGGACCCCCTCAACCAGCCCAGAAGAAGCTTTGAGATAGGGCGAAGTCAGAGAAAGCATACAATATATCCCTAAGCTGTGTCCCAAAACATGTATAGGAGCTATCCTAAGGTAGACGCAAAGAATGCTTAGGCAGAAGCAATAGCATGTACAAAAGCACAGCTTCACCGAGGGCTAAACCAAAACATGTGGCATCTAAGACAGGATAATATGATGTCACACTTTCCAGCTGATACTCAAACATTTGTTAAATGTTTCTCTTTCATGGGGTAGAGAAATTATTTTATATTAAGAAAATATTAAATACAGGAAAAGATTCACTTATTTAACCCACTCCTACTAAGCTAAAACTGTCACTCTTCTGACAAAGATCAGAAAATTTTTCTAATTCTTCAACTTTCTTATCTTTTATTCAGTGATTTTTCCAGATGCCCCAATTTCTTGTGTGTGGACAAAATAGAAATGAAAATCTTCAATATTCAAGAAAAAAGGAATGCATGTGGGAAATAGATATCATGTTTCTGATTTATTTTATTGGTATTCTAGTATCTTTATAGAATGGTCCCCAGAGATCCGAGCTGCCCCCTCCCTTTATGGCCCTCTGGTTAGATGGTACCGAGAGGGAGGCTGAAAAGGTCAACAGGGACCAGATAATGCAGAATCTTCTAAGTTATGGGAAGGAGGTTGTACAGAACTCAAGAGAAATGAGGAATGGTTGAAAGGGTTTAAGCAGAGGCGTACCATGATCAGATTTGTTTATTTCAAAATCCATTCTACTTACTCTGTTTCGAATGAAGAGGAGTGGAGAAGTTAGAATGGAGTGAAGATCTGAAAAAAGAACAACAGCTACAAGGTTGTTTCTGTAAACCATACTAGAGATGCTAGCAACCTGAACTAGGATGGCAGCAGTAGGAAGGCAGCATGGTACATACTTAAAAGTTACGGGCTACAATTGACTAGACTCGAAGGTATAAGGAAAGGAGGAGAGGGGAGTAATTAGAAATCACTCGTTACCTTCTAGGTTTGAGCAGCTGGTAGAGGAAGAGTCCAGACACTGCGATTGGGTTGACAGGGACAAACATGTTTGGAATGAAAATCTTTAAGTTCAGTTTTATACATGTTGAGATTTGTATTTATAAAACATCAAAATGAAGATATAAATAAGTCCAAGATAAAGAGAAAGATCTAGAGTGGAGACAGATGTGGGCAGCCTCAGTAGACAGATGGAATCCATGGGATGGATGAGAATGTCTAGGGAGAAAATATACAATAGAAATACATAAATGATCCCAGGAAAGAGCCTTGAAAATCTCTCACATTAAATGGTCAAAAAGAGGCTGAGAAAATGAAAGAAAAGCAAGATTATGGCTTCAAAGAGCCAAGAAATAGTCCAACATGTACAATGCTAGAGATAAAAAAGAGTAAAGAGGTATCCCTAAATTATCATGAAGTTGTCTGTGAACTGGTTGAGAACAGTTTTAGTAAAGAAAGATTAATCACAGTTGCAGCACGCACTGATGCCATGTATGCTCAAGCCTGTCACTTAGTTTCTTCATCTGCAAAACAGGAAAAATGCCCACCGTCTACTTCATGGTTTTGTTATGAGGATTACATTAAATACCATATCTGAAACTGCTTTATAAACATTAAACAGAGGGTATAAAGTAGTAGTATTAAAATTGTGTTGTGTTGACAGTGTTCACAAATGCCAATTCTCTGTTTCACCCACAGGGCAAGCTGATGTGCACTGGCCGATGTAACGTATCAGCAGCGTGGACTCACTGCTAGGCAAAAGCCGTAAGAAATAGTGCATAGTTCAACATGCTTCTCTTTGCACTGCCACTACCTCTACAGAAGCATGTTTCAAAACAAATCCTTCATAAGCCTAGATTTTTGAGTGACTGCCATGAGAGCCCTCTGGCTGACTCATGCTGACGTGTAATATGGGGACAATTAAATGCTGTTTTAAAGCACTAAGATTTTGGAATTATAACAACTAATTGTAGTGTAACAACAAGTAAATAACTAAATAAAAGGTAGAAAAACCAAGTGGAAAATGTTATTTTGGGAGGTCATCAATGAGACGACATGGAGGTGGTTAGTCATGCTAATAATGCACTAATTTTTATTTTATAGCAGAGTAACTCATTAATCCTCTACACTTGATTCAAAATTCTCACAGGTACAGAAGCTGAAAAGAACAACTAATGAAGGTGATATGGTTTGGCTGTGTTCCCACTCAGATCTCATCTTGAATTCCCACGTGTTGTGGGAGGGACCTGAAGGGAGGTAACTGAATCCTGGGGGCAGGTCTCTCCCATGCTGTTTTCCTGATAATGAGTAAGTCTCACGAGACCTGATGGTTTTAAAAAGGGGAGTTTCCCTACACAAGCTGTCTTCTCTTGTCTGCCACCATGTAAGACATGACTTTCACCTTCTGCCATGATTGTGAGGCATCCTCAGCCACTTGGAACTGTTAAGTCCAATAAACCTCTTCCTTTTGTAAATTGCCCAGTCTCAAGTATGTCTTTATCAGCAGTGTGAAAATGGACTAATACAAAAGGGGAAAAGGACAAGATAAAGAAGGGAAGGAACATCCAAAACATCCTAAGGGAACATCCAAAAAATTTCAAATGAAAAGACATCTGTTGGGGAAGGATGAGACAGTCCATCAAAAAGAAATTTCCTTCTTCATCACCTTAATTATATATTGTTGTACGTACCTCAAATTTTCTTCACTCCTTAGTAAGCATACTTTGCACCTAAGTGTTTGACTGGTTATGTATTTGTGTTAGGCCAAAGACACACAGTCCAAATGGATTATCGGAAATAGATGGAAAATTGGACAAGGAACTAAGACCAAATTGTATGAAGGAAAAATGTTTTATTCTTCAAGTGTTAACAATAGAAGTTACCACTAACAAATGCCAAATTACTATTTGATATGCCTAAATGGAACATGTGTGCTAGCAAATGGCCATTACTCAGAACCAAGGACAAAAGTAAAATCCAGGTCAGAGTGAGACATGAGGGCCCACTGGGCGAAACTTTTCACCAAGCACACTGGATTCTCTTCCCTTCTTTATCTTGGCCTTTATTCCCTTCATTAGTTTTGGCAAACCATGAAAGAAGATTATAAATGCTTCAATCCCAGTGGAGTTGGAAATAAAGTACATGAAAGAAACACTTCATAAAGAATGTTTATCTGTTTGTGTCATTTAAAAAAAAAAAAGGAGGGGGGTGTAGACAAAACATTTCCACAACTCTTCTTTAATAAATATCTTGTGTCCTTTTACAAAGCACACATGTAAATTAATGTCATGGTTACAAGGACATCAAAAAAAAAAAAAAAATCTGACCACTACCTTTAATCACTATCTTTTGTTCTAAATTTTTTCTATTTCGAAATCAAATCCAACCTTAAACCTATGACGATTATGTACTATGTGTCTTTGAAAGCATATACTGTAAATTCTGAAAACAATTTCACAAGGCTGCTCCCAAAATGGTTTATATAAGAGCATAATCATCAGATTAAGTGACGGACAGCTCAAGGTGATTATTTTACAGAGGGCTCATTCATTACTATATACAAGCTCAAGAATGAAACTTCATATCCCTTACAATCCCTAGAGCAGTGTTTCATTTATAGGAGTTCCTCAATAAACACTTGCTGATTTGAATGCATTTAATACCTGAAAATGCTAGGACACAAACAATTTGCTCGGCTTTTTTCAAACTCCAAATCAACCCATTTTCATTACTCTCAACGCTCCTTCATGCCAGTTAACTAGCTGGATGTTTTCCAACACTCGAAAAATTGGCCATGTATATTCTGTTGCCAGGATAGTTTCCATTCTGCAGTGTCTCTCCTAAAAGGGGAGAAACTATTAAATCAAAATGGGGTAACCTCACAAGTATAACTATTACAACTTGTATAATAGCTCTTTTACTTCAAACAACAACGACAACAAAAAAAGACCTGTACCTTTTTAGTGGAACTTATTAATAGAATTATTAGCCCAGTAACTAAAGCGGTATGGTACACAATGGTAGAAGACAAGCTAAAACGACATTGGCCTGCAAAAGTTTTGCTTTCCTGACCTTTCTCCCTATTCAAGATGGCAAAATCACACACGGACAAATGTTGATGTACATTTAACTTATCAATGTTGATCCAAGGGAAGAAAAAATTGATCAATGTAGGTGTAATCTTCCCCTAAATGAGGAATATTAGCAAGGAAAAAACAAAAGTTAGGATATAGTGTCTGCTTGAAGGAATCCTCTTAGATATAAAATCACAATATTTGCTATGAAATAAACTAGAAAGTTTTAAATGCGTAATTACACTTGCCAGGAGTTACGCCCACGTTACTCCACAGGCCCACGCTAGCGCGTGCCAAAATCAGAAAACCTGCAGTGGCGTTGAGTCACTCCCCAGCAGCACTACCGGGAATAAGTGTTGGAGCCACAGCACGTACCCTATGGCGCAAGACCGCTGATTAGAACAGAGGGGGAAGGGGATGAGGAAAGAAGTTTCTTCAGCGCCCGCTCCGGGGACCAGAGCTGTCAACCTGCCACTACGGAAGCCACAGAACCCAGTTACCCGAGTCACCCCGAGCCCCGCCCACTCAGGTTCCTCCCCGCCTGGGGCGGGGCTGGCGCGCGAGGGCCGAGGGGCGGCCGGCGTCCCGAGTCGGCTCCTGGGAGGCGGGCTGCCGGTCTAAGTGGGGGTGGTGGGAGTCTGGCGGTACCTGCGCTGGAAGTCCACGGCGTAGGGCTTCAAGTACGGGTCGATCTCCAGGAGTCTGGCCAGTTCGGGCACGTCAGCCAGGGCGGCATTGAGCGCCGCCTCGGATTCCTCGGGCCGAGCCGCGGGAGTCACCGGAGCCGCCATCTTCGCCGCAGTCCAAGTAGCCGAGGCCCGAGAGGGTCGAGTGGGGCCTGATCGGGCGCTGGAGCTCGAGCTGGGTCGCGGCGGCTAGGGCGGAGCCGGAGGGCGCCTAGGCGTGTCGAGGCGAGCCGAGGCGAGCTGCGGCGGTCCGGGGCCCTTTATAGCCGAGGCAGAAGGCCTCCTGCCCTTTCTCCCCGCGCCAGCGGGGAGGAGCGGATCCTGGGGTGATGCCGGGACGCACGTCCCGAGCTGGTAGGAGGCACCGAGGCCTCCCCGCCCACTCACGCGGCTGGCACCTGGAGGCCGCAGGGACCTGCCCTTTCCTTCCCTTAACGGTTTTTTCCCTGCCGGCGGAGGTCATTCTAGGAGGTGGGTCCCAAGCTGACCTCGCTCAGCCTTGGCCTTCCTCACCCTGACCTAGTCTTGGCTCCGGAATGGATTCCGCTTTTAAGTACACACTTAACCACCCACTGACAGCGCCCCCTTCAAATTGGACATAAGGGGTTTTTTTGGAAGGGACCGTATTTCTCAAAGTTCTGAGACTTTTGAGGGGCAGTATTTCAAACATACCATGTAAATTCACAGAGGGGAACAGTCAAGTGTAGCTAGAGTACTACTGCTGAAAATGTTAATACCACTTACAACCAGGACTCTCCTAAGTTTGCCAGGTCACGTGAATTTAAAATTAACCAAGACACAGAATCCTGGAATACTGTTGGAATTCTGCTGTTCTGGTACTCTTCTGCATTACCAACAGCTAAGAATTATAACCCATGGGAAGAACTTTTCTCATTCTCCGTAAGGCCAAAAAGGAAAAGGCATTTGCCTGTGTTTATAATTGTTACAAGCTTTTCAACGATTAAACTTATCTTTGATAACACAAATGATATCATTGAATTGGAACGCCACTCTGCCACTTACAGTGATAAGGCAAGAAACCTCTCTTCCTCTTAGCTTGGGAAGCTCCCACTTGGAATTCCCTTCTTTTATTGCCACTGACTAGCTTCTATTTCAATAATTGCTTTTTAAGAATACAGAGTTGGACTCCAAGAGAGATGGACCCACCAAACCCAGGAGGATCCAAGCTGCTTTACACCTAGAAACTGGAGAGGATTGAGGATATTTTTCTCATTAAAACCTAGAACTGGAAAATCCTAGGGGTTATGGAGGAGAAACAGTATTAATCAGCCTTGGGCCTTGAATTTTAAAATATTTCAAAGTAAAGTTTTTATAAGGGGTTTAATAGACTTGAAAGATAAGTGGATATGAAGACAGACCTCAATGTGAAAAAGTGAAGGACTTGAACGACTTTAAGACGTGCCTTCTTTTCCATAAAGATGACAAAAAACATGCAGACATTTGTAGAATATAAAGCACTAAAAAAGGAAGGAAATTTTAAAAAAACCCGAAGCAGGACAACTATTAATAACAGACCCACAGATCTATATCTCCAAGCCTAAACTTTTTTCAGAAACACAGGTTTGTATCACTGCCTGTCTACTGAGATCTCCATTTAGCTGTCTAGGAGACCTAAACAAACTGTCTGCAAAAGATAACTTAAAATCCGTCTTCTCGTCCTTCCTGCTATCACTCTTATGCAGGCTACTGTCTTCCTTCACTTGGACCGTAATGTAGCTCTCTAATTGACTTCCCCTCTTCTACTCTTTCTCACCTCTACTCCGTTCTCTGTACCAGTGTTTCTCACACTGTAATGTGCATATGAATCACCTAGGGATCTTAATTCAATTCTGGAGTGGTGCTTCAGATTGCATTTTAACAAGCTCAGAAGTGATTCTGATGCTGGTGGTCGGGGACACAGTTTGGTGAGACTACACTGAGTAAATCAGATGATGTCATTTAGCAACTTAAATAGCATACTGTTTCACTTAGGGTAAAATAGAAACAGCTTATCATTCTCTAACAAGGCTTGTATAATCTGGACCCTGACTACCTTTCCAGCCACTTTTCTCATCATTTTCCAGTTTTACTATGCTCTAGTCACACTGACTTTCCTGGAACTCAGTGAATTTGTTGTATAATAGCCTCTAAGATTATTTGCTTGCTGTTCTCTCTGTTGGAAATTCTCAGGGAGCTGAGCTCTACTTGCTTAATTTTTTCCCAGCCTTCATTCCAGCCTCAGCAAAAATGTCAGCTCATACCTGAGAAACTTCTGATTGTAGACTCCTCAGTGTCTTCTGTGTAACTTCAATCTCTTCTATGCAACAGTTAACAGAATCTAGGTGTTTGTTTTTCTCCTATTTATTGACCTTTCCCTTTAGAACCTAAGCTCTCCACGAGCAGGATCCTAGTGTACATATCTGCCTACCTAGGTGGTTCACCATTGAGCACATATTTATTGACGTCCCATGTGCCAGCCATTTTCCCACGTACTGTGGATAAATGATAAGACAAGTCCCAGTTGTCATACTCTATTGGGGGTAGGAGGGAGAGGAGACACAATTACCAGTGAAATACATAAAATAATACAAAACAATGTCAGATAGTGGTAAATGCATTGTTGAGAATTAAAACTGAGCAAATATCTGTGTTAGTTCCGGTCATCAAGAAAGGCCGTTCAGAACTGACATTTAAGCTGAAGTGTGATGACAAGAAGAAATGAGCCAGGAGAGGAAGAGCATTCCAGAATGGCAGAGTTCGTGCAATGGAGGAATTGAATTGGTCTTAAAAAAAAAAAAAAAATCTAGCATACCCGGTGTGTAATGAGGAGTAGCAGGAATTGTGGTGCAAGAGCTAGGCAGCTGTTTGTTCATATAGGCCCTTTAATGTCCATTTAAGGGATGCTATTGGAGAGTTTTCAGCAGAACACTGATATGATATGGTTTAATTATTAAAATATTCTATGTGGCAAATGAATTATAAGGATACAAGAATGGCAATGGGGTGCCATTCTTGTGGGAGACAAGGGAGACAATTAGGAGGTGATTAACATTGCCTAGGTAGGAAATGATGATGGCTTGGTCTGGGGTAGCAGAGAAAATGATGAAATAAAGATTTGGGATGCATGATATAATGAATGCCTAAACTATTATGAAGTCATTTAGTGTCTGTATTAGTTACCTAGGGCTGTAGTGATTAAGTACCACACACTAGGTAGTTTAAGCAACAAAAATTTGTCACCTTACCCTAGTTCTAGGGGCTAAAAATCAAGGTATCCACAGGTTTGGTTCTTTCTGGGGGCTCTGAAGGAGAATTATTCCATGCCTCTCTCCTAGCTTCTAGTGATGGCCAGCAATCTTTGGCATTTCTTGGCTTATAAATGCATCATTTGGATCTCTGCCTCCATCGTGACATGGCATTTTCCTGTGTCTCTGTCTCTTCACATAGTGTTCTTTTTATAAGGTCACCAGCCCTATTGAATGAGGGACACACCCTATTTCAGTATGACCTCATCTTAACTAATTATATCTGCAATTATTATATTTCCAAATAAGGTCATATTCTGAGGTACTGTTAGGTTAAGATTTCAGTGTATCTTTTTGTGGAGAAATACAATTCAACCCATCACATTTTTGACACACCAAAACAGAGGAAATATTTGAGAAATAGAATTTATAAGATTTGGTGACTGATTGGCTATGAAAGTGAAAAGGGAATTAAAGATTGAGCTTCTGAGCCTGGGGCAATTCTGTCTAGCAAAAATAAAGAAGTCCTTGAAAGAGGGAGAACTGAGTTCAAGGTGTCAGCTCCTGGATACCCAAGTCAATATGGCAGCTGGAAATGTAATTCTGGTGCCTAATAGATCATTTAGGAATGAAGATAACAATTAGAGAATGACCCATGTGCGGCTACTAGCTAACAGTGGCAAATAGGAGATCCTCAATAAATATTTTGAAACCTTTTTTTCTTGATATTTGAGTCTCATGTCACATGTTTGCTTTTCAGTAGTTTGCATTATAAAGCCAAAGAGTTACTGATAATGTGCTCCAACACAGATGAACCTTAAAAACATACCAAGTGAAAGAAACCACTCACAAAAGACCACATATTATATGATTCCATGTATATGGAATGTTCAGAATATGCAAATCTACACAGAAAGAAAGTAGATTTTTAGCTTCCTAGGGTTGGAGGTCAGGGGAAACGAAGAGTGAATGCAAGTGGATATGGGATTTCTTCTTGGGATAATACACATTTTCTAAAATTGGTTGTGGTTATGGTCTCACAGCTCTGTGGATGTACTAAAAACTATTTAATTGTACACTTTAAATGGATGAATTGTATGGTATGTGAATTACATCTCAAAGCTATTTTTAAAAAGACTCTGAAGGATAAAATACTACTAAATATGCTTTTTAAAAGGCAAACAATTTATAACTACTAAAGATAAACTAGACTATATAAATATACCCTTTAAAATTACATATCCCCCTCGTTGAAAATCATTAGCAATGAAAAAGAAAATCAGAGAGCTGAAAGAAAAAAGAGGTAACTTTTTTTTTTTTGAGACGAGTCTAGCACTGTCGCCTGGGCTGGAGTGCAATGGCGCGATCTCAGCTCACTGCAACCTCTGCCTCCCAGGTTCACGCGATTCTCCTGTCTCAGCCTCCCGAGTAGCTGGGATTATAGGCGCACACCACCATACTCTGCTAACTTTTTGTATTTTTAGTAAAGATGGGTTTTCACTATGTTGGCCAGGCTAGTCTCGAATTCCTGACCTAGTGATCTGCTGGCCTCGGCCTCCCAGAGTGCTGGGATTACAGGTATGACCCACGGTGCCCAGCCAAATAAGTAACTTACTTTTAAGAACAAGGAATAGTGTTAAAGGAGAATGTGGCTTCTGCCAAGAAAAAGGAGAACTTTCAGAAAAGAAGAGAGTGATCAGTGATAGCCCTATCTTTTAAAACGTGATGGAGGACCCAGGGTCTATGGTTGTTTCATTTTCTCATCGTATGTGCTTTTGACCTCAAGTTTGTCTCCTTATGGTCATAAAATGGCTGCCACAGCTCTACACATCATTCTCCCATAATGTGTCTGGAATTGGTGGGTTCTTGGTCTCACTGACTTCAAGAATGAAGCCATGGACCCTCGCGGTGTTACAGCTCTTAAAGGCGGCGCGTCTGGAGTTTGTTCCTTCTGATGTTCGGATGTGTTCGGAGTTTCTTCCTTCTTGTGGGTTCGTGGTCTCGCTGGCTCAGGCGTGACGCTGCGGACCTTCGCGGTGAGTGTTACAGCTCTTAAGGTGGCGCACCTGGAGATGTTCGTTCCTCCAGGTGGGTTCGTGGTCTCGTTGGCTTCAGGAGTGAAGCTGCAGACCTTCGCAGTGAGTGTTACAGCTCATAAAGGCAGTATGGACCCAAAACGTGAGCAACAACAAGATTTATTGCAAAGAGCGAGAGAACAAAGCTTCCACAGTGTGGAAGACGACCCCAGTGGGTTGCCACTGCTGGCTCCCGCAGCCTGCTTTTATTGTCTTATCTGGCCCCACCCACATCCTGCTGATTGGCCCATTTTACAGAGAGCTGAGTGGTCTGTTTCCACAGGTTGCTGACTGGTGCGTTTAGAATCCTTGAGCTAGACACAAAGGTTGTCCACGTCCCCACTAGATTAGCTAGATACAGAGTGTCGATTGGTGCATTCACAAACCCTGAGCTAGACACAGGGTGCTGATTGGTGTGTTTACAAACCTTGAGCTAGATACAGAGTGCAGATTGGTGTATTTACAATCCCTTAGCTAGACATAAAGGTTCTCCAAGCCCCCACCAGACTCAGGAGCCCAGCTGGCTTCACCCAGTGGATCCCGCACTGGGGCAGCAGGTGGAGCTGCCTGCCAGTCCCGCGCCGTGCGCCCGCACTCCTCAGCCCTTGAGGGACTGGGTGCTGTGCAGCAGGGGTCGGTGCTCGTCAGGGAGGCTCAAGGCTACAGGAGCCCACGGAGTGGGGGAGGCTCAGGCATGGCGGGCTGCAGGTCCCAAGCCCTGCCCCATGAGGAGGCAGCTAAGGCCCGGTGAGAAATCAAGCGCAGCGCCCGTGGGCCGGCACTGCTGGGGGACCCAGTACACCCTCCGCAGCCGCTGGCCTGGGTGCTAAGCCCCTCATTGCCCGGGGTCAGCGGAACCGGCCGGCCGCTCCGAGTGCGGGGCCAGCCAAGCCCACGCCCACCCGGAACTCCAGCTGGCCCGCAAGCGCCGATTGCAGCCCCGGTTCCCGCTGGCGCCTCTCCCTCCACACCTCCCCGCAAGCTGAGGGAGCCGGCTCAGACCTCGGCCAGCCCAGGAAGGGGCTCCCACAGGGCAGCGGTGGGCTGAAGGGCTCCTCAAGTGCCGCCAAAGTGGGAGCCCAGGCAGAGGAGGCGTGGAGAGCGAGCGAGGGCGGTGAGGACTGCCAGCACGCTGTCACCTCTCAATAAGGCCACATAAAAGGTAAAGAAAAATGCATTTCTCCTGTATCTTTGCCAAGAGGAAAACTTTTCGCAGATGTCACTATCAAACTTCTTGTATCTCTTTGGCCAGAACTAGGTCACATGCCTACCCTGAAACAAGTGGCATAGAGTAATGTAACTTCTATGAGTAGCTTAAACTAATTGTGATTTACTGCTTGAGTTGGGACCACCTTCCATTAATGTCCAACATATGAATAAAATGGTGGTTCTGTTCCCATGGAAGAAAAGGGATGGCTGATCAACATGTGTGCCACATTTTTCTTTTCTATTCATCATAGATTCCACTACCCATGAAACTTGCCAGTGCTGTTAACTAACTTGTCGCCTTGTGATTTTACCATATTCACATGACAAAACCCCAATCTGGGACCAATCAATTCGCCTTCTCCATTCCTGCATCCAGAGTGCTACGAATGTCACACAGACACACACAGAGACGCACACAGACACACACACTGACTGCAGGAACTAATTTCATTAAAAATTTACCTTAGCTTTAAAAATCCTCGCCTCACACAAGGCCACTACAGTTTTACCGGCCATATACTACGTAAGGTATGCCCAGCAATTGAAAGCATTCACTCTACTCTGAGAGAGGAGCCTTCACTTGCCCCACCACAGAAGTGCCTCCTGCTTCTCAAGATATGAATTCCTTAGAAGCGTATTAACCTGCCAGGCACGGTGGCTCACGCCTGTCATCCCAGCATTTTGGGAGGCCGAGGTGGGCAGAACACGAGGTCAGGAGATCGAGACCAGCCTGGCCAACATGGTGAAGCCCTGTCTCTACTCAAAAAAAAAAAAAAAATACAAAAAAATACAAAAAAACCAGGCATGGTAGCACGCGCCTGTAGTCCCAGCTACTCTGGAGGCTGAGGCAGGAAAATCGCTTGAACCCAGGAGGCAGAGGTTGCAGTGAGCTAAGAACGCGCCACTGCACACCAGCCTGGGCAACAGAGCAAGACTTCATCTCACAAAACGAAAAAAAAATGTGTTAACCAAGAGAAGGCACCTTTTTCTATTCTACACAATGGCACAGTATATGTGATAGTAGCCTTGTCCTTCTCTTCTTTTTTTTTTTTCTCTCTCTCTCTCCCTTTCCCTCCCTCCCTTCCTCCCTCTCTCTCTCTTCCTGTCTCCTCCTCTCTTGCCCCCCTCCCCTTTGCCCCTTAATGATAACACTCTTCTTTCTTCATTGCCAGGCATTTGAGATATTATCCTATTTCAGTTTCTAGTGCACTGTGGGCTGTCTGGGCTGTGGCTCTGCATGGCCCCTGTGGGATAGGATAAAGAAAACAAAACAGAAGATTCCTGAACAATGGGGAGAGCCCAGCTGAGACTGGACATCAAACACCTCAAATAGTGCTGTGTGGCTGAATCGTTAGATTTTGTTCAGCATTGCTTAATAGACTGAGTATGTAAGCTCAAAGTATAAATATTTTAATGAAGTTAGGGTTAGAAATGCAGAGGATGAGTACAGCAGAAGGTCAGTAGGGCTGAGAAGCTTCTGGCACTTGTGAACATGCCATACGAATGCTTAGCCATAGAATTCAGCTGGTTAGGATGGTTAAAACAATAAAGGAATTGGGGAAAATCTTTGTTAGCACTGGACCATTGATTTAGCAAGGATAAGAAAACTGGTTGGTGAAATGAAAGTTGTTCTTAGATGTTAACAAAGACTCTGGATCCGGACTGCCTAAATTCTGATTGGTGCTTCATCATTTGTAACCTTGTCAAGTTACTTTACCTCTCTATGGCTTCGCTTTCTTAACCGCCAAATGTGGTAAGGATTAAATAAGAATATTTAATAATTTAATACGTTCTTAGGATAGTGCCTAGCATATTGTAGATACTATATAAGTGTCAGCTATTATTATTATTAATGGACTATGAACTTACTTTAAAAGGAAACGTGGCTTTTTCAGCAATGGATATATAACAGACACTCAGATTTTCCTATAATAGTATTTAAATTTATTCAGTGATTCTGGATATGAAATACTTAAACACGGAGGAATTATGAGGATGGATAACTTTATTTAATATTAAGTACTTAATATTAAATACTAAATGAAATATTGAAGTGCCTACCATGCGTATGGCATAATGTTAAAGCATTATGATGATATAAAGACCTGTGATATGATCCACTAAGGTCTTCACAATATTAGACATTTTGTAAATAAAATGTCAACAATGACAGCTCCAAATACTATACAGTTGTATTAAAATTGTATTTTAAGATTTAATCATAATTTTTAATCCCATTATTTATCTCTCTGTTGCTGTTTTGTTCCCCTCCTTTCCCAAATGTATTAATTTCTTTGAAATTAAATAATTCGAGTATTTATTCCTTTACGTTCCTCCACGAAAAGATCTAACACTGGATGAGGCAATGGTTACACAATTCTATAAATTTACCAAAAATCATTCCATTAGACATGTAAAACAGGTGAATTTTATGTATGTAAATTATACCTCATAAAGCTATTTTAAAAATTTAGCCATAAAACTATCTCAGAATCTCCATTGGAAGGTAGATTTAATGCCTAGTAAGTGTTGGTTCCCCATCTACAAACTAACAGCCACTTATTTTCTTAATTCAGCAGAGGTTGTGACCACCTAAACTTCCCCTCTAACCTTCCCTTCTTAGCACCTACCCAGCTTCTCAAGAGAACCCTGGGAAAAGAGACTGTCATTCCGTCTTGAGACCTATTCACCCTCTAACATCTCTACTTAGATGGCCAACTGACGAGTGTTCAGGGTGATGGGGATTTCTGCCACCTGAAAACCAGAGTAAAGCAAACAGCCTTTTCCTGAGATGGTACTTAATAGTTTTTAAATGATAATGATTTTCAATTACTTTTGTCCTACGTTGAATGAGAACCAGTAACCTCAAGGTGAAAGCCTCTGTTAGGACAAATCCTCTGAGCATCTGGTCCTCTCCATTAGAAGAGAAACAACTTCCCTGAATCTCAAACCTACCTGAAAAAACTGGCAATTTTTATTTCAAAGTAACAGGCTTCCTTTATGCCTCTATGTTATCTCTAGTGATCATTTTATATCTGAAATTTTAAGTACTCCTTGGTTGTTCCTTATTTGAAATATTTGCAAACATTTTAGGCATAAAATTATGTAAGAATGGATTTGATAACTGAGCTTATCAAGAAGAAGTTATGTTGGAAGAAGACTAGAGTGACTCTTTAGAATAATAGCTAATAATACACAGTGTCTTCTACAGTCTGGGTACTGTTCAAATGTGTGTGTTTGTGTGTGTGTGTGTTTTAATATAAAGTTATGTATGTGTTTATGTATTTTAATATAGTTATATTTGTGTGTAGTTTAACATAAAAAGGTGTTTGTGCGTGTGCATGTGTGTATGTATGTGTAAAATCCTATGAGAAAGGTACAGAGCCAAAAAAATTGCATAAAGTGGTGCACCTAGCAGGAGTCAGGATTTTAACCCAGGTAGATCTTTTGCACAGTGCATGCTCTTAAGAACTGTTTTATACTGCCTCTCAGAAAGATGAATATGAAAAATAATAGCATGTTTGCTAAGTATTTAAGACAAAACTCAGACAAGCAAAATTTAAAAGATATGAATCTATTAACTTTACCTGAGTGAAACCCAAGTCCCTGACAAACTCAACCAATCCAGAATAAAGCAAAGGTCCAAGAAATGTGGTGGTGATGGGGTGTGTGTGTGTGTGTGTGTTGCGGGGGGGGCGGGGGGCAAACTATCACATAAAATTTAAGTCATGAAGCCCATGGATTAAATCTTCATTCAATGTACTAATCAGAAGACACTTCCGACTATTGTCACTTATTGTAGTAGCTGGAATGATGGTCCCCCCAAAATATATCCAAGTTCTAATTTCTAGAACCTGTGAATGTTATCATATTTGTTTGTTTAAGCCTCCATGGAGTCAAATTCTTACCTTATTTGGTATAAAGATGAAATTAAGTTAAAGATCTGAGGATGAGGAGATCGTTTTGGATTATCTGGGGTGGTCTAAATCCAATGACAACAGAAGAGACATGCAGAGGAGACAGTTACAGAGAAGACTAGGAGACAGTCAAAGATTGAAGGGATGCAGATACAAGTCAAGAAATGCCAAGAGGCACCTGAAGCAAGAAGAGGCAAAGAACAGATTCTCCACTAGAGTTTCCAGAGCAAATGTGGCACCGACAGCACTTTGGTCTCTGACTTTTGGCCTCCAGAAGTATGAAAGAATATGTTTCTGTAGTTTGTTTGGCGGCCTCAGCAAACTTAACACATGTGTTTAGTCTTTTTGAAATGAGTTCTCAGTGATTGTAAGACAATCGGTAGAAGTGTACCAGCTCAAAGCAACTCAGTGAATTTAGGAGGGAAAAGCAGAGTTGCCCTATTATAGCTATTAATATATCTAATAAGAGTCACAGCAAGTAATCTTCCTCGTCTCTTGCTTCACCCCAATAGGAGGATTCGATGTAGTGCTCTAATTGGCCTGCTAAAAGGACAAACAGCTTTGATAATATTGAGATGAATTATAATTATGATAGATTAAAATGTGTTAGAATACTGCTTCTGTGAAAAATGAATCATAATCATCTCCAGAATCAACTTTCGAACATTACATTTCTAAATTCCACATAGCTTATAGTAGTGTTTTGCTCAAGAGAATTCTCTTTAAAACTATATTATCACTGGAGTGGAGAAAAAAAAAGCTGACCTAAGTAAACTTTGGAAAACAGTGTTTTGACTGGATACTGGAAGGCTAAAAGCAAGAAGAAATGTACATAAACACTGTATTCTAATTGGCAGATTTAGTTTTCACAGGGGTATGGGCTAGGAATTCAGAAGCTACTCTTCAGGTATACTACAGTTGAACAAGTAAGATGGACGTGACAAATAAGCAATAGGAGAAAAATATTATAAACCCCGTGGTGCTCAATTAGAATCAGATGGCTGTGTTAACTCACATACACACAAATAGGTAAATACAGAAATACGTGTGTGCATGTAGGTGGGTGGGTGGGTAGGTGTGGCTGTGTGTACATGGGTTTGTATAGTATGAATATTTCTTAGCTCTGTCTACTGAGACAGTATAGAAGCAGTGACAAAACAGTGAAAACAAGCATACCCAGCGCCCAGCTCTTTACACCATACTCCGTTAAAGGAAATGGCTAACTCTAGGGTGAGGTAAGGAAAGTGAGAGATGAGTTTGGATTTTATAGTGACAGAAAGTAAAAGTAAAAAGTGTTTATATATATTTATGTATATATTCCACTCACACACATGGGGCACGAACACAAGAGTCAACCCAAAAGAGTCTCTGTGGTCCAAGCAGCAATCCTTTGAACAACAAAATAAATAACAGTAGTATTAGATTATAGCCTAAAGAGTAAAGTAAATACCTATGAGTATACCCTAATATAAATAATAGATTAAGCACATCACTAAATTGGGGAGAAAGAAAAAAAAATTACAGAAAAATTCCAAATTTATATACAGCCTCCCCGCTCAGGAGATGGAGCTTAATTCTCCTCCACTTGACTGTGGGCTGGACTTAGTTATATGCTTTCAAATAATAGAATATGGAAAGAGGAAAACAGTAAATTTATAGGGGAGAAAACTGTCAGACTCACCTTAACCAAATGTCAATATTAATAGCACCACTGATAAGACATGATATGACATAACCTTTGATGTGATGAGAAACACATTTCGCCTCTGAGATATTCTCCCTCAAAGTTCATTGATACTTTTTTTTTTTTTTTTTTTTTTGAGACAGAGTCTCCCTCTGTTGCCCAGGCTGGAGTGCAATGGCATGATCTCTGCTCACTGCAACTTCCACCTCCCAGGTTCAAGCGATTCTCCTGCCTCAGCCACCTGAGTAGCTGGGACTATAGGCGCGTGCCACCACGCCTGGCTAATTTTTTTTTTTTTTTTTTTTTAGTAGAGACGGGGTTTCACCATGTTAGCCAGGCTGGTCTCGATCTCCTGACCTCATGATCTGCGTGAGACAATATCAGACAAAACCAAACTGAGGGAGATTATGCAAAACACATAACTAGTACTCTTAAAAATAGTCAAGTTCGGCCAGGCACAGTTGCTCACACCTGTAATCCCAGCACTTTGGGAGGCCGAGGCGGGTGGATCACGAGGTCAAGAGATCGAGACCATCCTCGCCAACATGGTGAAACCCCATCTCTACTAAAGATACAAAAATTAGCTCGGTATTGTGGCGTGCACCTGTAGTCCCAGCTACTTGGGAGGCTTACGTAGGAGAATCGCTTGAACCCGGGAGGCAGAGGTTGCAGTGAGCCGAGATCGCACTACTGCACTCCTGCCTGGCAACAGAGCAGGATCCCGTCTCAAAAAAAAAAAAAAAAAAGGTCAAGTTCGTGTATGAAAAACACAAAAGACAGAAAATGTCACTGATTGAAGGAGACTAAGGATGCATGATGAGTAAATGTGAAGCAGTGTCCTGAAATGGATCCTGAAAGAGAAGAATGTTAGTGGTGAAATACGAATAAAGTCCGTAGTTTACTTGATAGTATTGTTCCAATGTCAATTTCTTCAATTTGACAAATGTTTAAGGTGCTAGCAGAAAAAAAGTTGTGTGAAGGGCATATGGGAACTCTGTGCTATCTTGCCAACTTTTCTGTAAATATAAAATTATTCCAAAATATATTTTAACCTATAATATTAACGATGATAAAATCTTAATATTTATTGATTTTGGAGAAAATACATGCAGGCTTAGAAAAATAGTATTTCACATAGTTTTCTATAATTTTTTCTTAAACAAAAGATATTATAATACTAATTTCCCCCCTTTTTCCAATGATAGTTTGTCCTTACATAAACCTTAGTTAATATTTAAATGAAAATATACAATAATATTTTAATAATGTCATAGTTAATCAAAAATTTCTCTCTTCTAGTGGAATTAAGTGTAACGGATTTTCTGAGTTTCTATTAACTCTTTGAGTTTACAAGGCTGCCACTTAGTTATCCAGTGGCATAGTGTTCTGAGAAATTTAAAGGAACTGCTACAAGTACCTAATTAATCCTTACAAAGTTGAGATAATCTGATTCATTAAAAGAACAATGTGAGCCTGGCACTGAACTAGAAATTTTTAATTACTATTTTGTACTTTGCCGATAACTTGATCTTCAGTGAAAGAAAGTGACTGTCTCTAGGTGATATACCAAAATGTTTATGGCACTGAGCTGTAGGAAATATAGCAAATCACAGGTAAATGACCTAAATTTTAAGAATTTATTTTTCACATGTTGAAATTATATTCCTAGGCTATTTGATTCTTAAGACACTTTGACTAAGAACTCATTCTACCTATCTTTTTAAACAGTTATTTCATTTTAATAGTTGATACAAAATGTTCATAGCATTGAATCACTTAAGTCATTGAACAATCTGACATTACTTTCCAGTCTGAATTAATTCTTCCACTGTTTGCTTCCACCTATTTTTATTAAAATGTTTTCTTCTTTTCTAGAAACATTTCCCACTTCTTAAGATTTTTTTTTTATTATTAGCAGTTGTAATAATGCCTTTTAAACTTGAAAATATTTACTGTGCTCAAAGAGAATGTGGTGAAAACTAGAATATTGGTCTTGATATTGAATATTAAAAGTTTTTTTTTTCCCAAAGATCCTGTTCTTATGTGAAACTAACAATCTAGGTATAAATTTACCTGTATCAAAACTTCTTTCAAGAACTTTTTTAGAGATAACTAATTTCGCAGATATTCCTGCATACCCTACATTTAAAAACACCTACCAAATTAACTCTCATTGGTAAGATAATATTTCAGGAGACGGCTTATCATTTTACCTGAAAGAATATGAAAATATTTCACTGTGCTTTTGAGAGAAAAAAATGTTTGACAGAGGAAGGTTGAAACTTTTCTTCAGTAGGATGAAGTCAGAAAATTCAGTAAGATCTAAGAATAGCTCTCATATAAAAGGATCATAGAGGCTGGATTTGAGGTACACATTTCTGTGAAGTTCTCACTACTTATTAAATGGCAGATACTCTTACAGTATCTGTTTGTTTGTTCTTTCTTTCTTTAGTGAACAGTTAGGATTAAATTTCTTGCTCATTAAAATTGATGCTTCACCAGAGTATGGGATTGTAATTTAAATTTATATATATATATATATATATATATATATATATATATATATATGCATGTGTATGTAGAAGAAACTTTGATTCAATATTTTACCATAAGCTGGATTTTCTACACAAGACCTATATATAGTGTGTCTTGATCTGCCTATAGCTCATTTCCATTATTAAGATCAGCTGAGACTTCAGCTTTCAGCCAAGATGGAGTAATAAGGACGGGATTTATCCTACTGCATAAAAAACAACAACAAAAATATCACATCAAGATACTGGGCATCAGATAACCAAAGACTGTGATTTCTGAGGATGGAAGACAAATGAGGTGAGTTGTGTAAATGTCTTAGCTTACTACAGTGAGAGAATTTCAAGCTACCATTCAGGGAAGAGGAACACAGGGAGAGCCTGGCCTGAGGAGATGGAAGCTAAGAGTTCAGAGAGAACAAGCTGACTAGAGTTCATAGAACAGACTATCAGAAAGGAGAAAACTTCACAGAGAAATAACCTTAGAGTCATGCAGAAGGTACCCACTGAGTATTCAACACAGTACTGATCACTGTATTCATTTGAGGAAACTGCCAGAAGCTGTGAAAGAACCATCCAAAAGAATTAAAGAGAACAGTGCTTAACATTCACACAAATGTACCAGACAAAGTACCTCTTCCCTACAGCCAGACTGGAGGATTGGCTAGAGTACTCAAAAAGGTCTTGTCTCAGTAGTTGAAAGTAATTTGCTCCAGACTGGATAATGTTCTGAACCCACCAAACGAATCTTAAAGAAAGGCCCTAAAGGACCTGCTTCCATGTAACTTAACTGCATATAAGTTACAAAGTTTAAGAATATAGAAATATAAAATATCTCCTCAACAAATAAAATCCACAAGGCATGGAATTTAATCAAAGATTTACAGACCTACAATTAAACAGGAAGATATAGCTCATATTGAGGAGTGTCAATTAAAAATGACAGAGGTGTAAGAATTAGCAGACCCAAAGACATAATTGTTTTACCTGGTTTCCATATGTTTAAAAAGTTAAGTAGAAATATTGAAGACAGGAAAAAAGTCAAACTTTTAGAGATGAATGCTGTAATATCTGAAATGAAAATTCAGGGTAGCGAAGAAATAACAGTAGAAATTATCCCAAATTTAAAACATAAAAATAATAATAAAAAAGAACACAAAGAACATGAGTGAGTGTAAAACAACTTTCACTCATGTGTATAAGGTGATATGTAAGGTGATATATATGTGGTTGCTTAAAGTTGTTTCACACTCCTTCAAGTTCTTTGAATTCTTTTATCATTATTTTTATGTTTTGAATTTTGGATAATTTCTACTGCTATTCACTATCCTGAATTTTCTTTCATTTCAGATATTGAAGCATTCATCTCTAGAAGTTTGACTATTTTCATATCTTCAATTTCTGAATATATAAGCATATATATATGCAGACATGCAATGAAACAGGCATATATATATCCCTTTATATATATATATATATAAAGACATACATATATAAACCTTTATATAGATAAAGACACTCACACACACACACACACGTAATTGGATCTCTGAAGGAGGGAAAAGAGAGAGCACACAAAAAATAATTGAAGAAAGAATGGCCAAAATTTTCTAAATTTTACAGAAATTGAACACACACATTCAAAGAAGCTAAATGAGCCTAAACACAAACATCATGATGTAAACTACACCAAGGCACTTTATCATAAAATTACTCAAAACCAATTATAAAGTGAAAATTGTAAAAGCAGCCAAGGGGAAAAAAAAAAGATATATTATGAAGAGACAATGATTGGGAAGACAACAGATTTCTCATCAATAAAATTTAAGCAAGAAGACAGCAGACCAACATCTTTAAAGTTGTGAAAGAAAATACTGACAATATAGAGTCTAATGCTCAGTGAACATATTGTTCAAAACTGAATGCAAAGTAAAGGTAATTCAGACTTATAACAACCTAAAAAATTTATCTTGAGAAGACCTACACTATCAGAAATTTTCGAAGAAATCTACCAGGTGCATGAAAAGTAACACCAGCTAAAATATGCATTTAAAGGAATGAAGAATACAAGGAAAGGTAACTATATGGGTAAAAATATAATAAGAAGATTTTGTTTCTTGTAGTTTAAATTTCTTCTGAAGATAATTGAGGCTGGGTGCGGTGGCTCACACCTGTAATCCCAGCACTTGAGAGGCCAAGGCGGGCGGATCACCTGAGGTCAGGAGTTCAAGACCAGCATGGCCAACATGGCGAAACCCTGTCTCTACTAAAAATACAAAAATTAGCTAGGCTTGGTGGCAGGAACCTGTAATCCTAGCTACTTGGGAGGCTGAGGCAGGAGAATCACTTGAACCCCAGAGGCAGAGGTTGCAGTGAGCCAAGATCACGCCACTGCACCCCAGCCTGGGTGACAGAGCGAGATTCCTCTGTCTCAAAAAAAAAAAAAGGTAATCGATTGTTTAAATAAAATGTTACATGCGATTATTAAAAAATACTTAATCCAAAGGAAGACAGTTTATAAAAAAGAAAAGCAGAACAAGAACAGATGAGACATGTAGAAAACAAATAGAAAGTGATAGATTTAGACCTAACTCTGTTAATAACCATATTCAATATAATAGGTCCAAACATTCCAATAAAAGCGATGTTTGTCGGATTGGATGAAACAGGAAGACCCAGCTCAATGCTACTTAAAATGAATTCACTTTAAATATAAAGATACAAAAATGATGCTATATTAACACTATTCAAAAGGAAGATAGTTTTTAAGAGCATGGGTTCTGGCCAGACGCAGTGGCTCACACCTGTAATCCCAGCACTTTGGGAGGCCAAGGCAGGTGGATCATGAGGTCAGGAGTTCGAGACCAGCCTGGCCAACATGGTGAAAGCCAGTCTCTACTAAAAATAAAAAAATTAGCTGGGTACGGTAGCACACGCCTGTGGTCCCTGCCACTCAAGAGGCTGAAGCAGGAGAATCGCTTGAACCCGGGAGGCGAAGATTGCAGTAAACTGAGATAGAGCCACTGCACTCCAGCCTGGGTAACAGAGCAAGACTCCATCTTAAAAAAAAAAAAAAAAAAAAAAAAGAATGAGTTCTGAAATCAGATTGTCCAGGTTTGAATACTGGTTTCATCTTTTAAAACCCTGGCAACTGTGGGCAAATTTTTATATCTTTCTGTCCTCATCAAATGGGGATGGTATAGTAACAACTGCATCATGAGTTTTTGTAAAGACAAAGTAAAAGCTTATCACATTGTAAGAGTTGAATAAATATTAGCTATTATTAAAATCCATACATCTGCTTGAGAAATTTGGCCCTGAAAGGAGAAAAATAGATATATTTCTCCTTATTTCTGGGTCACACAGTTATGGAGAAATTTAAGGACTTATGATGTTATAGTAACAGATATCACACCCTAATTAGAATTTTTTAAAATTGAGATTAGTACTTCACCAGACTCCTTCCTTTCTGTCCCTGACTTCTGAATCAGGAGGAGAAATTTATCTGTAGCCCAGGTGCCTCACCAAGTTGCTATACCTACTGTTCCCAGCCCTACACTCGGGTGACCATGATTCTCATAATTGCTGACCACCAAGATAAGGGCATGCAGAATGAAAGGTATGAGAAGGCTGTACTAGTAAGAGCTTAATTTTGAATATAAATATTCCGATTTATATATCATTTTCAATAAGAATCATTCATAGAATGGAATATATTCTTTATTATATTTATTAAAATATATTCATAAGAGAAATATATTTACAAAGGAATACATTTACTCTTTTGATTATACTATTTTTTGCCCCTCAATCTTTCTTTGCACTTCAGTCTCCCACTGCAGCAATAGAGATAAGAACACAGATAAAAAATAAACATCCTTGAAAATACTTTGTGTAATTAAAGTAACATCTGGCCAACTAAAACTAGAGTTAAACGAGCACATTTGGTAAGTTATTCAGTGAATTGGGTTCTGGCCAGTTGTGACCTCTGACCTTGGGTTTGTTGAGATTCCTTTGCATACTGTTGAGAAATTTCTTCTTTTTACCTAGACTAGTTTGAAGTGATTCTTTACTACTTGCTTTCAAAAAAAGCTAGACTGACACACACTCTTCTCCATCTGGCTCCTTTCCATATGCGTGTAAACATATTTCACATCTTCCCTTTCACTGTAAAGCTTCTTAAATGAATTTATAGTCTATAGTTTCATTCCCACTCATTCTCAGTGGTTTTTGCCTAAACTCACTGCCAAAATTGGCAAGTGAGTTCCCCATGAAACCGCCGTGAGGTCCATGACAATAGCTGTAGTAATACAATCCCAGTTTTCGTCTAGCTTAAATTTTTTTTCAGTAGTATTTGACAACATTGACCCTCACCCTGAAAACTCAGCCCTTAGTTTCTTTAATAAAAAATTTTCTGGATTTTCCTTTTCCTGATTTGACTGTACCTTCTTGTTCATCTCCTCTGTCAACCTCTTTCTTTCCTAACTGATCCTTAAATGTCAGAGATCTGGAATTTCTTCCCCTTTTTTCTTTTTTTTTTCCTGCTTTTAATTTTTTTTCAGATGGTATACCACTGTATTAGTCTGTTCTCACACTGCTACAAAGAACTGCCTGAAACTGGGTAATTTATAAAGGAAAGAGGTTTAATTGACTTACAGTTCAACATGGCTGGAGAGGCCTTAGGAAAGTTACAATCATGGCAGAAGGGGAAGCAAACACATCCTTCGTCACATGGTGGCAAGAAGGAGAAGGGCCAAGCAAAGAGGGAAATGCCCCTTATAAAGCCATCAGATCTCCTGAGAACTCACTCACTATCATGAAATCAGCATGGGGTAACTGCACCCATTATTAAATTACCTCCCACCGAGTCCCTCCCACAACACATAGGGATTATGAGAACTATAATTCAATATGAGATTTGGGTGGGGACACAGCCAAATCATATCATGCCATCCTTGGCCCCTCCAAATATCATGTCTTCACATTTCTTTTTTTTTTTTTTTTTTTTTTTGAGATGGAGTCTCACTCTGTTGCCCAGGCTGTAGTGCAATGGCATGATCTCTGCTCACCACAACCACCGCCTCCTGGTTTCAAGCGATTCTCCTGCCTCAGCCTCCTGAGTAGCAGAGATTACAGGCACCTGCCACCATGTCCAGCTAATTTTTGTATTTTTAGTAGAGACAAGTTTTCACCATGTTGGCCAGGTTGGTCTCGAACTCCTGACCCCAGGTGATCCACCCATCTCAGCCTCCCAAAGTGCTGGAATCACAGGCATGAGCCACCGCACCCAGCCATGTCCTCACATTTCAAAACATAATCATGCCTTTCCAACAGTCCCCCAGATTCTTAGCTTATTCCAGCATTAACCAAAAAGTCCAAGTCCAAAGTTTCATCTAAGAGAAGGCAAGTCCCTTCCACTTATGAGTCTGTAAAATCAAAAGCAAGTTAGTTACTTCCTAGATACAATGGGGGTATAGGCATTGGGTAAATACACCCATTCCAAATGGGAGAAATTGGCCAAAACAAAGGGGCTACAGACCCCATAAAAGTCCAAAATCCAATAGGACAGTTATTAAACTTTAAAGTACCAAAATGATCTCCTTTGACTCCATGTCTCACAGCCAGGTCATGGTGATGCAAGAGGTGGGCTTTCATGGCTTTGGGAAGCTCTACCACTGTGGCTTTGCAGGGTACAGCCTCCCTCCTGGCTGCTTTCATGGGCTGGCATTGAGTGTCTGTGGCTTTTCCAGGCACACAGTGCAAGCTGTCATTGTATCTACCATTCTGGGGTCTAGAGGACAGTGTCCTCTTCTCACAGCTCCACTAGACAGTGCCCCAATGGGGACTCTGTGTGGGGACTCCAACTCCACATTTCCCTTCTGCAGTACCCTAGCAAAGGTTCTCCATGAGGGCTCTGCCCCTGCAGCACACCTCTGCCTGGACATCCAGGCATTTCCATACCTCCTCTGAAATGTAGGTGGAGGTTCCCAAACCTCAATTCTTGTCTTCTGCATAGCTGTAGGACACATGTAGGCATGTGGAAGCTGCCAAGGCTGGGGGCTTATATCCTCTGAAGCAATGGCCTGAGCTGTACTTTGGCCCCTTTTAGCCATTGCTGGAGTGGCTGGGATGCAGAGCATCAAATCCAAGGCTGCACACAGCATGGGGGTCCTGGACACAGCCTGTGGAAACAGTTTTTCGTCCTAGATGTCTGGGCCTGTGATAGGAAGGGCTGCCTGGAAGGTTGGAGACATTTTTCCCATTGTCTTGGCAATTAACATTTGGTTCCTCATTACTTACGCAAATTTCTGCAGCCAGCTTGAATTTCTCCTCAGAAAATGGGTTTTTCTTTTCCATTGCATCTTCAGGCTGCAAATTTTTCAAACTTTTATGCTCTGCTTCCTCTTGAATACTTTGCTACTTAGAAATTTCTTCCACTAGATATCCTAAATCATCTCTCTCAAGTTCAAAGCTCCACAGATCTCTGGGGCAGGGGCAAAATACTGTCAATCTTTTGTTAAAGCAGAGTAAGAGTGACCTTTACTCCAGTTCCAAACAAGTTCCTCATCTCTCTCTGAGACCACCTCCACCTGGAGAGTGACCTTTACTCCAGTTCCCAAGAAGTTCCTTGTCTCCCTCTGAGACCACCTCCACCTGGTCTTCATTGTCCATATCACTATCAGCATTTTGCTCAAAGCCATTCAACAAGTCTTTAGGAAGTTCCAAACTTTCTCACATCTTCCTGTCTTCTGAGCCCTTCAAACCTCTAGGAAGTTCCAAACTTTCCCACATTTTTCTGTCTTCTTCTGAGCCCTCCAAACTGTTTCAACCTCTTCTTGTTACCCAGTTCTAAAGTTGCTTTCACATTTTTGGCTATCCTTACAGTAGCACCCCACTCCCAGTACCAATTTACTGTATTAGTTCGTTCTCATTCTGTTATAAACAACTGCCCCAAACTGGGTAATTTATAAAGGAAAGAGGTTTAATTGACTCATAGTTCAGCATGGCTGGAGAGGCCTCAGGAAACTGAGAGAAAGGACTAGCTGGATTTCCTAGGCTGACTAAGAATTCCTAAGCCTAGCTGGGAAGATGACTGCGCCCACCTTTAAACATGGGGCTTGTAACTCAGCTCACAGCCGACCAATCAGGTAGTAAAGAGGGCTCACTAAAATACAAATTAGGCTAAAAGCAGGAGGTAAAGAAATAGTCAAATCATCAATCATCTGAGAGCACAGGGGGAGGGACAATGATTGGGATATAAAACCCAGGCATTCGAGCCGGGAGTGGGCAACCCCATTTGGGTCCCCTCCCATTGTGTGGAAGCTCTGTTTTCACTCTATTAAATCTTGCAACTACACTCTCTTCTGGTCTGTGTTTGTTCCGGCTCAAGCTGAGCTTTTGCTCACTGTCCACCACTGCTGTTTGCCACCGTCGCAGACCCACTGCTGACTTCCACCCCTCTGGATCTGGCAGAGGATCATGGGTGCTCCTGATCCAGTGAGGCACTCATTGCTGCTCCCGATTGGGCTAAAGGCTCGCCATTGTTCCTGCATGGCTAAGTGCCCGGGTTCATCCTAATCAAGCTGAACACTATTCACTGGATTCTACGATTCTCTTACATGACTCACAGCTTCTAGTAGAGCTACAACACTGACCACATGGCCCAAGGTTCCATTCCTTGGAATCTGTGAGGTCAAGAACCCCAGGTCAGAGAACAAAAGGCTTGCTGCCATCTTGGGAGCAGCCGCCACCATCTTGGGAGCAGCCGCCACCATCTTGGGAGCAGCCCACCACCATCTTGGGAGTTCTAAGGACAAAGACCCACCCTTAACACTACAATCATGGCAGAAGGGGAAGCAAACATGTCCTTTTTCACATGGTGGCAAGAAGAAGTGACAAGCAAGGAGGGAAAGCCCCTTATAAAACCATCAGATCTCATGAGAACTCATGCAGTATCATGAGAACAGCATGGAGATAACTGCCCCCATGATTAAATTGCCTCCCACTAGCTTCTTCCCACGACATGTTGGGATTACAGAAATTGCAATTCAAGGTAAGATTTGGGGGGGACACACCAAATCATATCAGCCATGTACTCAGTTGCTCAAGAGAGAAGAAGCATCCATGACTCCTTTTTTAATAGCCCACATAAATCTTAATAATTCTACTTCCAAATCACTCTCAGGCTTATCCACTTTTCCCAGCTCTACTGCCAGCCATCCTGCTCTGATTCCCAGCATCATTATCTCACCTAGACTACTGCAATGGCCGTCTAGTAGCCTACTGTATACAACTGATCTCTTTTCTAATCAATTCTATACTCTCCAGCTAGACTGTTATAAAAAATAAAACCTAAATGAAAAACATGTGTTTAATCACATTAATAGCTTTCCATTTCTCTTAGAATTAAGTCCACATTTTTTTAAAATTATACTTTAAAATTTAGGGTACATGTGCCAACGTGCAGGTTTGTTACATATGTATACATGTGCCATGTTGGTGTGCTGCACCCATTAACTCATCCTTTAACATTAGGTATATCTCCTAATGCTATCCCTCCCCCCTCCCCCCACCCCAAAACAGGCCCCAGTGTGTGATGTTCCCCTTCCTGTGTCCATGTGTTCTCATTGTTCAATTCCCATCTATGAATGAGAACATGTGGTGTTGGTTTTCTGTCCTTGTGATAGTTTGCTGAGAATGATGGTTTCCAGCTTCATCCATGTCCCTACAAAGGACATGAACTCATCATTTTTTTGGCTGCATAGTATTCCATGGTGTATATGTGCCACATTTTCTTAATCCAGTCTATCATTGTTGGACAATTGGGTTGGTTCCAAGTCTTAAATGGCTTAGGAAGAAATGGTTTCCCACAGTGTGGACAGTCCCCACCAGTATCTTCAAGCTTACCCGTTATGCATTTCCCTTTCTGTGTTTTATTCATGTTTACTCTTTTTCAGCTTTAGCCCATAGGCTAGAGAGCTAATAGTAGTAGTATGGGACCTCCAATGGACTGATTCTTTCCTGAGCTTGGAAACTCTAAACAATTCCCTACTTTTCCCTAGCTAATATGCACCCATCTTTCAGGTCTTAAATAAGATCTCATCTCCTTGACCCCTGCCAAACACTAGGCGAGGTTCTATAGCATCTTTTGCATACCCTTTATAATACCTATAACACATAAGTATCTACTTAATGTCTGTATTCTCTGCTATATTATAAACTCCATGAGGGCAGAAATCAAATCTATTTTATTTCTATATTCCTAATTGATCACAGGCCAGGTTGATATTAAATGCTAGAAAGTATTAAATGAATGAATAAACAATAAATGACTTTTTCCCCATCATCTACTGTATGACTATTATAAACATTTTGAGATTAAGCAAATGCATTCCCCAAATCTGGGCTGGTTCTTGACATAACTGGATTAGAGTTCTAACTATATACTGTGGATAGATATAAGGCCCACCTTTCCCCAAATATCTTACCTGGTAACCTGTCATAACTTCTTTTTCATGCTATTTGTTCTAAAACTGCCCTGCCTCTACCCACACTCACCTGGGTTCCATAATTAAAGATTAGAAATATTAATTACCTTCCAAAAAACCAGTGTTAAGGGCATGTCATTTTTTTTTTTCCTGGGGACAGAGCACTACTTCCCTGTCTTTGGCCAATTGGAAGGATTATATTATCAGATTTGCTAATTGTTGAACTGCTATCCCTCAGAAGATGAGAGAAAGAACACACAGCTATTAGTAAGGGTTGTGGTCTTCACCTAGAATAATAGGGCACCCTCTAATCTTTGCTACTTTGGAATACGAAGAAAATTGTTCATCAGAAAGAGAGATGACACTGAAGACTTTTCCTGCTTCACAATTTTTGGAAGTAGTCCAAATGTGTTTAAAATTGATAGGTATTTTTGGGATAATCCTTTTAACCTGGAAAAACAGAGTGGTTCCAAGATATTGAACCCATATGCTAGCTTCGCTGATATCTGTTTTTCCGTGTCACTGGCCAACTAAATGCAGAATGAATGAGATTAACTCCACAGGAGTAAATGGTGCCAAATTCTATGACATAGGTTGGAGGGAACCCAAACACAGGCCTTAAGCTACATCCTAAAATCAAGGCAGAATTAGCAGAATTACTTGCACATGAATTTGATTTGAAAAAAAGTAGAGAGGAAAAAAAGGCAGTAACGTAAATATAATGTTCTTGATAGTTACACTAAAAGTAATAGAAGGGGAAAAGGCACATAAGTGTATATAAGCTAACCACATTTTATCAGTTCTGCGGTGCTCCCCTTCTCCACATTTTTCATCCGTGAAATTGGAACGCATGGTACAATTCATGTTTTGTCCAATTTAATTAGAAACATGTTTTCTTTCTTAGTAGTACACATAATGGTGTGCCTTTTAATCAACGACATCTTAGACTGATGAAATACAGTATTTGCTTATAAATATATACTGATAGCATGGGCTCATTATCACATTTTCAAATCGTGTTACAATTGGCCACTTTTTTGTATTTGGCAGACTTTCTGCATAAGTTATAGCCTGAGAAAGAGATGAGAAATTTACATAATAGGTATGTCTGATGGAGAATTATAACATGCCAAAACCTCCATGGATAGCAACAACCTAGAAAAGGATAATAAACTCTGCAGCATCAATTATCATTGCACAAGTGAGTAAAGACCCTGTAAGCTAGAGAAACAAGTCATTGAAGAGGCAGAGATAGAGACAGACACAGATGGAGGTTGAGATATGGGGTTGGGTTGGAAGGAAGACAGGTGGGAGGGGAGAGACATACAAAGAGTGAAGGAGAGAGTGAAGAAGAGAGAAAAAACACATGATTTGCAGATATGTAAAAGCACAAATATACTTTTCTTCTATTTAAAGATGACAGGAATATCTATGTCGTTAGGCAGAAGAAATTCAAGATTTTTTTTTAACTGAGAACTTTCTTTTTAAAGTTTACATTGAGTGATAATGTAATTAGTTGAGTGGGAAAATGCCAAATGAAAATGAAAATCCTAAGACATGCTATATATGAATGTCTTGGGAAATTCTCGCAGATTCCTTTTTCATCTCAAGCCGTGTATGTCAGTGAATTCTGCCTAAAGAAAAAACTATCAAACTGGTGGCACCAAAAATAATCAAAATATGTCCAATGGTGCTTGAGAATTTCAGAGGAAAGAAGAGCTTTTTGTTTAAAAAAATAAGTTTTGAAAAAAACTAATCTTTTGATGAACACAAAACAAGAACTATTCACCAAAAAAAACCCCTCTATATTGCATTACCACAAATGTTCCTTACAATGCAGTGTAACATTACTTTACAAGTTACTATTAATCAAAAGTCACTTTCAGTAAGGTATACTATAGCTGACAAATGGCTTACCCTAGTAGATTCTTGGTTATTTGTGTATATTTTTTCTGAAAAACAATGTCAAGTTTCTTAAAATATTTGTTTCACATATTGCAGAAAGCTCCAGAATAAGGCAGAGGAATTGAGTCCAGGGGAAAACAACTTGCTTTTTTCCAATCAGATTAGATTAAACACTGATTATAAGCCTTAAAAAAAACAAAGACGCTGTTCGGGATGCAGAACATCAAGAAGAGAATGGTGGCACCTGCTGTCCATTATCCCTAATGTCCTCCCTTTGGTTGCAATGCATGATACTCCAATGCATGAGGCATGGTCTTTGCCTCACTGGCCATAACTCCTGTTGGACCATGGAGCAGCTGCTTGCTTGTAGTTCATTTACTTTTTTCTGTTTTTCAAAATAGCAAGATCACCCTGTATGGATATCACTTCCTGACCAGGAGAGCAGGATTCCATTTTTGTGTATACTTGTAACCCTAATTTTTCTCACTGGAAGAATGGGCTTCTCTTCATATCACATATTCATCTCCCAGAATGTTTTGGGTAGGAAATGAGGGGTCAGGTGTGGTGGCTCATGCCCATAATCCCAGGACTTTGGGAGGCCGAGGTGGGAGCATTGCTTGAGCCCAGGAGTTCAAGACCAGCCTGGGCAACATGGTGAAACCCTGTCTCTATAAAATATACGAAAAGTTAGCCAGGTGCGGTGGCACACGCCTATAGTCTCACCTACTCGGGAGGTTGAGTTGAGAGGATCACCTGAGCCTGTGAGGTCGAGGCTGCAGTGAGCCATGATTGTATCACTACACTTCAGCCTAGGGAAGATCGGAGGATTACTTCTCATTGGCTTCTTCCCTACTGTTATATAAGTACTAAGTATACTTATATAAGTGTGCTAAGGATTATAATACCATTTTTTAGAAGTGAAGCCCTTAATTTTATCTGTTGTTTCAATTGATTTATCTTGCCCAGTGAAACAAAGTTTAGGAATATTAGCAAATAAAATATTCTTTGTAATCAGCCTTTGTCAACCAATATAAGGTTGTTACTTTGTTTTTTTTTTTTTTATCAAAATGCCTGTTATCCATAATAGTTTGGTATATATGTTCTCTTTTTCTCATGTTTATCAAAGAGATAACACCAAAAAAAGTTTTAAAATCCCCTATACAGATGCAAACTTTAAATTTCAAATGTGTTAGCATTGATAAAGGGATAAATACCATCATTAAATTTTATAATTTAAGTTTTTTATTCCAACAAGATGCTTAGTACAAATGTTAAAGAAACAATTTAATATGTGTGGCTACTTTTGTTTTGTTTTGTTTTGTTTTTTGAGACGGAGTCTCGTTCTGTCACCCAGGCTGGAGTGCAGTGGCGCAATCTCGGCTCACTGCAAGATCTGCCTCCGGGCTCACGCCATTCTTCTACCTCAGCCTCCCTAGTAGCTGGGACTACAGGCGCTCGCCACCACGCCCGGCTAATTTTTTTTTTTTTGTATTTTTAGTAGAGACAGGGTTTCACCGTGTTTTCCAGGATGGTCTCCAACTCCTGACCTCGTGATCCACCCGCCTCGGCCTCCCAAAGTGCTGGGATGACAGGTGTGAGCCACCGCGCCCGGCCCATGTGTGGCTACTTCTTATTAGAAGGAAGAAAGATCACACAGAGCTTTTTAGAAAAATTAATTTTAATGGCAATTAGCCCCAAATAGTAGTTAATTCAGATGAAATTGTTGTGACATCACTTTTCAACTTGCTAGGCTAACATAGTAGGGGCCAGCTTACCGTCAGTCAACTTTTGGAATTTTTCTTGAAAACTCTGGAAACTAACCTAGCCCTTTGATTGTAACATCACCTGTATATCAGCCTCCAGGATTTGCTGAGTTAATGTCTCAGTAGACCTACTCTGTAAACTGTTACTTTTCCATTTCTGAAGACTAATGTTCTTGGCCAGCACCATATGATATAGATTAATGATTAGACTCAGCATCCTCTAACTACCCTATATGTAACACAGCCCTTAGTTGGCAAATCCTGCTTTTGACAATTGAAAACATAAACATAACAAATAGGATAATAATACACACAAATCAATTAAATTGATTTGAGCTTGCAAAGTTGATGCATCATTTAGTTTTTCATACAGATATCCTTAATCAGACAGTGCAAGAGCATCTTTTGGTTCCCAGTTAACTTTTTCTTAGAGCACTGAATCTCAAATATACTTTAGCACTACATTCATTTTAATAGTCATTGATGATGCTTGGATTTAAAGAGTGTGAGCATTCAGTTGTAATGTTCTCAGTAATTTAAAAGGGATTTGCGATTTTTGCTTTTGAAAGGAGGAAAGGAATTTATCAGAGCTGTCACAAATCTTTCATACCCTGATACCTTACCCACTTCCCTTCTCCAATCCACAGATCTGTTATTAAATTCTACTACATAGGAAATATGAATAGTCATTGAAACTGTTTCACTGCCAAGATTTGAAAGCTGATGCTCTGAGAAATGTTCCCAGTGTATATTAAATGAACACCAAACTCCCTGGCAATAAAGGGACTGATATGAGACTATCACACAGTTAAATTTAGAAACAGGGTTAAAAATAGTGCCACGGTTTTCATTTCGAGGTCACTCACAGACACATTCTCAGAGTCCTGTGGATTCTATCACAGTCAGATTTCATTTCACTTATGGGGTTGTGTCTTATCTATTCAGACTATTATGAATTTTGAAGATAAATTTTTAAAAACTAATATTTATTAAGCATCTACTGTATTCCTGAGATTGTGCTAAATGTTTTTCTTTGTATCTAATAATAACAGTAACAATATAAGAATAATAAAATTTGCTGATATGTTTTGGACACTGGATAAAGACAATATGCAAAGTGATTTCCATTCCTAGTTATACTTTCTCTCACCAAAAGCTTGTGAGTTTTGCAAATAAAGAAATTCATGTTTACAGAAGTTCAGTAACTTGTTGAAAGTGGCTGACACTTTTACTAAATGGCAGAGCAAGATTTGAATGTCAGTTTCTTTGTCTCCAAAGCCCATATCCTCAAAAGAATGTCAGTACAAATATTTTGGAACCAGATTGTGTCTCAATGCCTTCATTTGTGAAATGCTGATAGCAATAATACCTACACCAATAGATTGTTGTCAAAATATAATTCTGGAATACACTTAAATTTTATAGTGCTAGTGTCTGGCACATGGTAAACATCCAAGAAGCATTAGCTGTTAGTATTTTTGTTTAATGACAAAAATAATTATTAGGTTATTGCATTTCAAAAGATAGTGATATTTTCTTTACATTCTTATTTTATGATTACATAGCACTAAAAAAATCATTATAAAAAATTTTATGTCATTGTAACTTCCAACTGCTTCTTTAGAGTAGTAATATTTGCTACTTTCAATTAGCAAAGTTTGGAATATTTCTGCAAATATTATTTAATTTAATATTTCTTGGATCTATGGCCTGTTGTGTAAAATCAACATGTCATAGATAAGAACATATCAAAAGCAACATCCACTAAAAGCTTTGCCATTTGATCCTCAAAACACTATTTCATTTTCAAAATTTATTCTCATTCTAAAGAAAAGGGGAAGTTAACTTAAGGCATCCGGCCAAACTCTGCTGTTAGTTCCTTCCGTGCAGATAATATTCTTGAAGTTAACACAATACTGTATTTTTAAAGTTATCCCTAAAATCCATTTCTTTCTTAACCCTAAGGGGAAATTATATCAATCTTTAAGACTTCAGTCTATTTATTTGTTATTTATGCATTTTCTAGTAGCAGCCAGACAAAAAGGCATTCTAGCAGAATAGCTGACATTAAAACGGCTAAGTTTTCAACGTCTTGATAAAACATCTTTTAAGGCTGAGATCATTCTCAATTTAAAACAACAATAACAGTATATAATACTTGCTATTCCCTTCTCCAGACTTTTGTTTTCCAGTAGAGCTGACCGCTTGGCAATAGCTGATTACTCTTGCTGAAGTGTTTTTGTAACTGACATCACTTAGCCACGTAAAACACCAGTTTTAATCCAACCTTACAATTAGTAGAAGGCTTTTGAAGTGCACCGAAATGTTAGCAAGACATTCCAACAGAAGGTGGTTTCTTTTAGTCTGCTAAGTCAGGAAAAGTGACCTGTTAATATTACTTTTTAGTGATGGATGTGTTTCAAAGAGGTCAACACTAAATGAATTATTCAATTAACACTAGTTGTCTTTAAAATAGTAAGGTTGGTGCTATAGTGCAGTGTAGAAATCCTCAGTGCTGTTCAGCAAATATTTCTGGTCTTTGGCTACCTACTAGAATTTTCTCTCCTGGTTTATTTTTTTGTTTGTTTGGTTTACGTAGGTGAGTCGATATGACTAGTTCTGACTCATGGAGTCATGAACAAAAGTAACATGGGTCACTCCTGGGCCAGAGCATGAAGCTGTCAGAGTAAGATCCCTCATGAACTGCCTTTCCGGCTTCCACAGTGATTGAAAATACTCTAGATTGTGCGTATACTATCCATCAGCCTGGTTTCTCAAAAACACTGAACAGCAAGACCCTCAAGCGATCTGCACTGGAAATATAGAGTGAACAAAACAACAAACATTTGTGCTATCCACTGAGACTTTCAGGGTTGGTTGTTACCACAGCATAATCAACCCTATCCTGGATGATGCACACAACAAGAATTACAAATGAAAAATTTGTGACAATTCAAAAAATAAATTGGAAAATGTAAACTGACACTTAAAAATTACTTTTATAGTCTTGAATGGCATACCTATCCTTGCTGGCAATAGGCTATCAATTTTGTTTCATAAAAATTTAGATTCTAAAATTGGATCCATGATTTACGAAATCAATACTTGAGTAGTCACTATGAAGCAAGCACTCACAATAAATGCAATATCTTAAACTTTATTTTTAAAACATGTTTAACTTCATTTTAAGTATACATGTGATTATAACTAAATTTCTAAGAGTGAAGAACTAGAATGAATTGTTTTATAAATCAATTATAACTTATGTGCACTGAAATTAGTATTTCTTTAGATTATTCATTTTCATCTTGTGAGAACTATTATATTGTCATAATTTAAAAAGAAACAATAGAGAAAAATTACTCTTCATCTGTGCAAAATTCTTTCTCTGACAGGGACACCAAGTTATGGTTGCTCTCCTTGCTTTGATCAGAAATGTACTTCCTTCAAACTTCTTCATTTTGTGCAATAATCCAATTGTGTACTATCATTCATCACATATCTAAATATTGCATGAATTGTTTTGTATTTTTACTATGTGGCACTTCCCAAGAATGATGAGTTACCTATGTTTGAAACTTTACTATGAAAAGCAGTACTTAAAAATGTTCCTTAATATTTTCCAATTGTCATCTAATTCTACAAGTGGAGAAGACCCAGATGAGCCTATTACTACTTGACACATTTTAATGTATTTCAAACTACTTCCCATTTATTTTCTACTTTCCACACCTAAGGGCACAAATATTTGTAGCCACTCAATAGTGACGTCGTAGTCATTTTGAGCTGCTATAACTAATACCATAGGCTGGGTGGCTTAAACAGCAAACATTTATTTCTCACAGTTCTGGAGACTGAGAAGTCCAAGATCCAGATGGAGGCTGATTCAGTTCCTGGTGAGAGCCCTTTTCCTTGCTGTATTTCCACATGGTGGAGAGAAAGGGATCATCTCTCTCTTGCCTGCTTTTTTTTAATATATATATGCATAAGGACACCAATCCCATTATGAGGTCTCCACCCTCCTAATGCCTCACCTCTTAATGCCATGACAATGAGGATTACAGCTTCAACACGCAAATTTGCTGGGGATTGGGGGGAGGTCGTATAACATAAGGCATTCACTTCTAATCCTGCATCATTTTCATTAAAACATTCAAAAAGTAAACAATGACCAAGTTTCAAAAACTGTAGCTCATAATGATGCAATTATGTTATGTACAGAAAAGAACCTGTGATTGTTAATTCTAAAAGAACTCATAATCATTAATTTTATAGTTTTATAAGTCCTATTCATTTAGGCAGTATTTTCTTAATGACCTTTACTAATACTTGCCCTCAGAAAATATTTTTTAAATATTTAATTTTTCTGTCTCATCCATGTAATACATGAATACATGATTTTTTTTTGGTCTGCAAAGTGGCATAACATAAAATGTATTAATGGATTTTGCAAATTACTATAACCCATAGTAAGGTACACACTATGAAGCAAACAATCTTTTGGTTGTTAAGAAATGTGCTGGGCGCAGTCACTCATGCCTGTAATCCCAGCACTTTGGGAGGCCGAGGCGGGCAGATCACCTGACCTCAGGATTTTGAGACCAGCCTGGGCAACACGGTGAAACCCTGTCTCTACTAAAAAAGACAAAAAAAAAAATTAGCTGGGTATGGCATTAATCCCTGTAATCCCAGCTACTGGGGAGGCTGAGGCAGGAGAATCACTGGAACCCAGGAAGGTGGAGGTTGCTGTAAGCCGAGATCATGCCACTGAGACTCGGTCTTCAAAAAAAAAAGAAAGAAAAAAAAAGAAGTGAAGTGACTTCATCTTGGATGACTCAACCTAAGTTGTGTGAAATTTGTTTATTTAACAACTGAGGCCAGGCGCAGTGACTCACGCCTGTAATGCCAACACTTTGAGAGGCCGAGGTGGGTGGATCATCTGAGGTCAGGAGTAGGAGACCAGCCTGGCCAACATGGTGAAACCCCGTCTCTACTAAAAATACAAAAATTAGCTGGTTATGGTGGCGGGTGCCTGTAATCCCAGCTACTTGGGAGGCTGAGGCAGGAGAATCGCTTGAACCCGGGAGGTGGAGGTTGCAGTGAGCCGAGATCTTGCCACTGAACTCCAGCCTGGGCGACAGAGAGACTCTGTCTCAAAACAAAAAAACAAACAAACAAAAAACAACTGAAATTTGAAGTAAGGTATCAAAATTTAGTTTTTTCATGGAAGGGTAAACAGTGATTTCTTTCAGAATATGTGTCTTACTTTGATTAAAATTCTTCTGTTATGCTGCACAGATGAAAGTAACAACTGTTTTTGTTTTAAATGATAACACTTGATGCTAAAACTGAGCCTAGAAGATTAGATACAGATTTCATAGGATAGTACACATCTGTGCACTAATGTTGGTTCTTAAACCTCCATACCCCAAGGTCATATGGAAGTACCAGTTTCTATATTCTGTTCATTGTTGTGTGAAAAAACAGATTGACAGTGGCTATTAATATTTCTACAGTTTGTTCCTATGCAAATTTAAAAGCATATGCTAACTACAACACAAATGTTATGTTGGAATATTGACTCATTTCTGCTTTTACCTGATTATTTAAAAAAACCCACACATCTATCCACCTTTATCAGTTTTTAGTATACTAAAATAATCCATGTGTATAAGAAATGATACCTTATACATATTCAGTTATCACCTATTTAGGATTTTAGAAAGTTGAAGCAATGTAGACAGTCCACAATGATTTAAAATAAAAATCTTGTCATATGTTTTAAGTAGGGTGAAGTTAAATTTTATTTATATAGCATATGCCAAATATGACAAAATGAAGCAATTCAGAAAGGTCCAAGATGATCAGCCATGCATTCCAACATTTTCCTCAGTAATCTTCAAAATAGAGAATCTACGTATAAATAGTCATAAGGTGGTCATTAACCCATGTATTTTAAATAATTTTGAGGTGGCTTATAATAAAAGCATAGGGAGGGAATGCAAGACCATTAGTCCAAAATTAAGAAAGAAAAATCAGATTGTAAAAGATTAAAAGGGGAAATTAAGCAGAAAAATATCTATGAAATAACTTCTAATTAATTTCCTATCTGAAGAAAAAAGGCTTGAATATCAACTAAAAGAGTGACAAATAAATGTATGTTTATGTTTGAAGTTTAAAGGATATTCTTGTTTACGCGTATATAATATTTTATAATTTCCATGTTTTTCAAAAATTTCAGTCAACCAACCAATAAGATCCCAACTGTGTAAGAACAAGAGGGTAACCGATGCATTGAGAAGTGGTGAGGGGGGAAAATAGTAGCATAAAACTTAGTTCTAAGCAGAAGTGAATACACCATGTAGCTCATAAAGCTTACGCTTCAAAGCCCTGAACTTTGATGAGGCTCTTCCACAGCCTTGTACCTAATTTTGTATTCATAATTTTGAAGTTTTATTTTCCTAAACACAGCTCCCCAAATTGTAAAGACTTGAGGTTCCATTAAGCTAAGACTGGCTTCCGGCCTGTCAAGAAAAAATGTGGTTGATCATAGAACTCTCAGTGCTTAATAACAGGAAAATCCCCAGTTCATAATAATGAACATTTTTCTAGTTGATATTCTCATACAGAAATTTAATATTAGATGCTTTATGTGAAAAAGATTGAGCACTATAACAAAGTATAGACCCTTGTCAATGATGTTACAATATGACAATATATCACAGAAAAATGCAGCATTATTTTACATACAGTGTGTCTTTATATAAGCAGCAAGGGCATGCTATTAAACCATATTTCACAAAGTGTTTTTTTTTTTTTCAGGATGTCACAAAGGGACTCTGGAATTGGGTTTGCCAGGAAAGTTTGTTATGGGGCAGAGGGTAGAAAAAAGTAATACCAAATGTCAGGGGGACAAGAGGATATAGTAGAAGGAGATGAGCTAAATGAACAATCCAGCCACAGTAGAGCAGAGAGATGAACCACCTTGTGGAACTACAAGATGCAACAATTTGTGTAGAATTTTCCGTTGTTATCATGCATAAAATTAGAGCAATAAAATTAAAGCATTATTAGTAATGAGGAAACTGTATTTTCGATGCAGCTAACTGACAAGATGATATGAAGGTAATTGGTCATGAGAATGTTTAGCATTAGTAATGGAGTATCTATTTTTAAAATTGCCTCACCATAATTAAACTACAAAAAGTCACTGTGTTTCATTGCAGAACATTTTTACATACCATATTAAAGAAAAAATAACCATTTCCAATGAAGTATGGATATTATTTCTCAGTAATAAGCGTTAAAAACAGGATTTGTTCATTGCTTTATCACTGGCACCAGCATATACCAGACTCTGAGTAAATATTTTTTAGTGAATAAAAAATTCACGTCTAACAGCCATGAAACTCTAGAAAAATGTATGATATTTCAATTTTGTTGTGAAGGGTACAATATAGGTATAGATATACTTATTAATCACAGTAATTATTAGAAAGAACCCAATATGCAATAAGCTATATATACATAGTAAAGAATTAGAACTTCATATTATAAATTTAATACATTGCGAACTATTAGCTAATCAAAATAACCATGAATTATACAATGCAAATGTAAATTACAAAATCAATAGTTTTTTTAAAGATTACTTGTGGGGGGGGATTTTTTTTTTTTTAGATGGAGTTTCACTCTTGTTGCCAAGGCTGGAGTGCAATGGTGCAATCTTGGTCCACTGCAACCTCCACCTCCCAGGTTCAAGCGATTCTCCTGCCTCAGCCTCCCAAGTAGCTGGGATTACAGGCATGCGCCACTATGCCCGGCTAATTTTGTATTTTTAATAGAGACGGGGTTTCACCATGTTTGTCAGGCTGGTCTCAAACTCCTGACTTCAGTTGATCTGCCCACCTTGGCCTCCCGAAGTGCTGGGATAACAGGCGTGAGTGACTGCACCCCGCTGGGAATGATTTTGACTGTTTATATCACTTTCAAAAGCTGTCCGAGAAAGTTTATCTGCCTTTACTTTCTCATATAGCAAGTAGAAATATTTAGATATCCACTAGACTCTATAAAAACACTAAAATTTGGGACAACTTTTTATTATTATTATTATTATACTTTAAGTTTTAGGGTACATGTGCACAATGTGCAGGTTTGTTACATATGTATACATGTGCCGTGTTGGTGTGCTGCACCCATTAACTTGACATTTAGCATTAGGTACATCTCCTAATGTTATCCCTCCCCCCTCCCCCCACCCCACAACAGTCCCTGGAGTGTGATGTTCCCCCTCCTGTGTCCATGTGTTCTCATTGTTCAATTCCCACCTATGAGTGAGACCATGCAGTGTTTGGTTTTTTTGTCCTTGCGATAGTTTGCTGAGAATGATGGTTTCCAGTTTCATCTATGTCCCTACAAAGGACATGAACTCATCATTTTTGATGGCTGCATAGTATTCCATGGTGTATATGTGCCACATTTTCTTAATCCAGTCTATCATTGTTGGACATTTGGGTTGGTTCCAAGTCTTTGCTATTGTGAATAGTGCCACAATAAACATACATGTGCATGTGTCTTTATAGCAGCGTGATTTATAATCCTTTGGGTATATACCCAGTAATGGGATGGCTGGGTCAAATGGTATTTTTAGTTCTAGATCCCTGAGGAATCGCCACACTGACTTCCACAATGGTTGAACTAGTTTACAGTCCCACCAACAGTGTAAAAGTGTTCCTATTTCTCCACATCCTCTCCAGCACCTGTTGTTTCCTGACTTTTTAATGATCACCATTCTAACTGATGTGAGATGGTATCTCATTGTGGTTTTGATTTGCATTTCTCTGATGGCCAGTGATGATGAAGATTTTTTCATGTGTTTTTTGGCTGCATAAATGTCTTCTTTTGAGAAGTGTCTGTTCATATCCTTCACCCACTTGTTGATGGGGTTGTTTGTTTTTTTCTTGTAAATTTGTTTGAGTTCATTGTAGATTCTGGATATTAGTCCTTTGTCAGATGAGTAGGTTGCAAAAATTTTCTCCCATTTTGTAGGTTGCCTGTTCACTCTGATGGTAGTTTCTTTTGCTGTGCAGAAGCTGTTTAGTTTAATTAGATCCCATTTGTCAATCTTGGCTTTTGTTGCCATTGCTTTTGGTGTGTTAGACATGAAGTCCTTGCCCATGCCTATGTCTTGAATGGTATTGCCTAGGTTCTCTTCTAGGGTTTTTGTGGTTTTAGGTCTAACATTTAAGTCTTTAATCCATCTTGAATTAATTTTTGTATAAGGTGTAAGGAAGGGATCCAGTTTCAGCTTTCTACATATGGCTAGCCAGTTTTCCCAGCACCATTTATTAAATAGGGAATCCTTTCCGCATTGTTTGTTTTTGTCAGGTTTGTCAAAGATCAGATGGTTGTGGATATGCGGCATTATTTCTGAAGGCTCTGTTCTGTTCCATTGATCTATATCTCTGTTTTGGTACCAGTACCATGCTGTTTTGGTTACTGTAGCCTTGTAGTATAGTCTGAAGTCAGGTAGCGTGATGCCTCCAGCTTTGTTCTTTTGGCTTAGGACTGACTTGGCGATGTGGGCTCTTTTTTGGTTCCATGTGAACTTTAAAGTAGTTTTTTCCAATTCTGTGAAGAAAGTCATTGGTAGCTTGATGGTGATGGCATTGAATCTATAAATTACCTTGGGCAGTATGGCCATTTTCACGATATTGATTCTTCCTACCCATGAGCATGGAATGTTCTTCCATTTGTTTGTATCCTCTTTTATTCATTGAGCAGTGGTTTGTAGTTCTCCTTGAAGAGGTCCTTCACATCCCTTATAAGTTGGATTCCTAGGTATTTTATTCTTTTTGAAGCAATTGTGAATGGTAGTTCACTCATGATTTGGCTCTCTGTTTGTCTGTTATTGGTGTATAAGAATGCTTGTGATTTTTGTACATTGATTTTGTATCCTGAGACTTTGCTGAAGTTGCCTATCAGTTTAAGGAGATTTTGGGCTGAGACGATGGGGTTTTCTAGATATACAATCATGTCATCTGCAAACAGGGACAACTTTTATGGACTTAACTATTGATGTATTTAAGCCCTCATGACATATTCATTTGGGAGACTGGAGAAATCTTTCTTGAGGATGTTAATGTTCCTTTTACTTTGTACCTCTAGACTCCCGAAGAAAAGCCTCGAAGGGTAAAAGAACTTAGAAAAGAACTAAAACGACTTCTTCTGAAGTGTGTGTGGAAAGTAGAAACATAATGGCACAATCATATTGTGGCAATAATTGCTGTTTCTGTGCTCATTGTATGGTTTTGTTAATTTAAGCATTCCCTGAAACAGAGCCAGTTTCTTATCCTCTATTCTCTTGCTGTGTCCTTGTTTAGTGTCAGCAGCTTGGAACTCTATTTTAGACATTATGAAATAAATTAAATGTAGAGTTATTTAGAATGAATCAGTGGAGAAATCAGAGACTTTTAGTTATGATAATTTGTTCCTATTTAAAACTTTTATACTCTAAGGACTTACTCTTCCAGCCACCCCTTTTCTTTCAGAGCTGGAGAAAACCTCTAGATGATATACCGAAAAAGAGAAAAAATATATAAAGTATTTTTACTCATTTATATATTCCTTTTACCGATTAAAACATTTAAGATACCAACATGTTTTTTTAAGTGTGAAAAACAAATTCATTAATTACCACCTGGGTCACCCATTTGAACTTTTGAATTTAGTCACCTTATAACTGAATTTACATTTTACCTAAAGGACTTGTACATCTGCAGCAGTTATCTGACTATACGTTTCTAATTTTGAGTTATAGCAGATGACATGTCTCTAAGTTATATAAGTAGAGCCTGTCTATTCTTGTTCATCTTGAAAATTAAAACTTTGGAACATATTTTATAATGGAAATTCTAATTCACATTATTTGAGGGAAAATTATAGATGTTTGGAAACAAGAATATGCAATAACAAGAAGATTTGCTATATTTGACACAAAATGTTTCTAGCCTGAATCAGAAATAGAGCTACAAGTGCATCATTCTGTATATTATTGGGAGAGAATTGGTGAATTTTGAAGTGCAAGATCAGACAAAGAAAATTAAAGAAAATTATCAGCTAAAGTAAAGTAGTACTTAGGTGCAAGGAAAGGACATAAAAACACAAGAAAAAGCATAGATAGGGCAGGAAGTGCACATGTTAGAAATAATCTAGGGGCTAAGAATAGGTACTTTCCTCAAGCAAATACAGAATTAATCAAAAGAATGACATCTAATTACAAGAGAGTCCTGGGCTAACAAATATAGAGGCCTAAGAAAAATAAGAAAATTAACATTTAATCTGAAAGGGTTAACCTCAGCCATGATTATCTTAGAAATTGAAATGGAAGTGTTTCTTCCTGGCCGTAATGAATCAGCCCCAAAGTCTGAAGCTGTTCAGGACCAAGGAAAAGGCAATTCTATACAGCCAGGTAGATTTTCTCATGCCAGTTGTTGGAGAATCATGTGTAATTATACAGCTGGAAATAACTGCAGAAGCCATCCAGGCCAACTCCTTTATTTTATACATAGGAAAACTGAGGCACAGGAGTATCACTAACTTCTCCAGTCATCCTCTTAATAAGTAGTGAATTTGAGCTTCGAATCAAAGGCTGCGGATACCTAGTACAGCATTCTCTAAATTACACAAATATATAGAATCACATGCACAGAAGATTTTGAGTGATTGTTTTCATATTAAAAAGGTGATTCATATTTGACATTTGTATATGTATTTCTGTGTGTGTGTGTGTGTGTTCATGTGAATAACTTAAAAGCAAAGCAGGACATTTTTCTAAACAGTATGCTCTAATCACAATTGATCAGATTGTTTCACACCAAATGGACCCTTCCTAATTTGGGTATGTGTATTTAGAAATGGTCAGAAGAAAGCTGTCCAAGTACAAAATGTCTCCTCAGACCTGTCTTTCCTTTGTGTAGTAATATTTAGCCTAGTATCATGGTCTTTTGAAAATATTTTTAAGAATTGCTTATTATTTAAATTTTTATTCTGCAGTTGTCTTGTCTAATGTCTGAGGAATCTTCCATATTTGTCTTTGTGTGTGTCTGATTTTGTGTTTTTATATTGTTGTAATTTCAAAATGTAAATAGTTTGCTAAATTGATTTTTTTCTTTTGAAGACTTGGTCAAGGAGGATTAGAATTTATACTAATTAACTGATTGCTGAGATTTTATGGGAAAGAATCACTCAGGGAAAAGTTGTATTGCTATTAAAACTATTTTGTCTACTTTTAGGCAGAGATATCAAGAGGAACTAAAATAAAGTTTAAGTGATTGCTGAAAATCAGAGGCTAATTTTATGATGCATATAGTCACCCCAAGAGTAAACCAAATTAGAAATTTAAAGATGAATCCTAATCTGAAAACATTTTCTTAAAAAAATCTTTGACCTGCCTAGGGAGTATCACAACTTCTTGATATAGTGAAAAGATTATGAACTCTGGAGTCTGAATGCAAGATTGCACTGGGGAGATTTCTTAGACTCTGTCAGCCTCAGTTTCTCCCATTGAAAAATAGGGATATTCTGTTGGACAGCATTGATCTTACATGTAGACATATCAGTCTTTCCTGATGCAGACCATGACACTTACTGAAAATGAGAAGTTTCTGTCCCGCCCTCTATATGTCGTCCCAGAGCCAGCTGGCAACATTAGATCCAATTCTTCAAGGTCTTTGGCCTTGATCCTATGTGCTATGAACTCTGGTGCAAGGTAAGAGAGCTCTATGAAGATGTAAGATCCAGAATTCCCCATCACCCATCTGCCCAACCTGAGCTGTTGTGGTGATAAACTTCAGGAACCAGGTGAATAAGTCTTACTTTAGACATAGGTTTCCTCAGAAAACAATCTGGTGAACTCTTAGGGTGTTTAAGATCTATTCTTGGACTAAATGTTGGCCAAAGGTTTCTACCTGTTTCTCCATGAATCTCTAATTTCTTTTCTTTTCTTTTTCTTTTTTCATTTCTTTTTTTATTCCTTCTTTTTTTTTTTTTTTTTTTTTTTTGAGACAGAGTCTCACTCTGTTGCCCAGGCTGGAGTGCAGTGGTGGTCTCGGCTCACTGCAACCTCCCCCTCCCAGGTTAAAGCGATTCTCGTAGCTCAGTCTCCCGAGTAGCTGGGACTACACATGTCCACCACCATGCCTGCTTAATTTTTGTATGTTTTTAATAGAGACGGGGTTTCACCATGTTGGCTAGGCTGGTCTTGAACTCCTGATCTCAGGTGATCCACCTGCCTCGGCCTCCCAAAGTGCTGGGATTTAGAGTGTGAGCCACTGTGCCCGACCTTCTAATTTACTTCTTAATCCTTCCAATCTTGCTACTTCCTCCCACCTTGTTGTGGATTTTTGCAAGGGCGCTAGCTATTGAAATGCACTTGGTTATTGACCAAAATACTTTCTTTCATTTTGCACTGGATACCCTTTTTATATTGGACTTAGTTGTTTCTATATTTCAAGCTATCACAGTTTGGACCTGATCTACATAGAGTTAATGAACACCATGTGGAAATCACACTGACTTTGCATAATATTTTTCCATACACAATAATAAAATTAAATGAACATTAATTCTTTTACAAAACCCCACCCACCCTTTCATTGACAAAAGGAAAATCAAGTAAACAACTTTAACGAGAAGGCAATAGTATAATTTCTTTTTGGATTTTGTTATTTTCCTCTCTTTGTTTTGTCCAGATTTTAGCAGGACCATTGGATCATTTGTACTCAGGTTGGTCTGCCTATTTGTGAGAGAGTATTCTTCACAAATGGGATGTAGTTATGCAAAAAGATGAGACCTGAATTTATACTTTGGCTTTAAAGTTGAAATGTTAGTTTACATTATATGTCGTAACTAGCTCAGAGAGAATTGGTGCACGCAAGCACACTGGAGCTTGGTTTCCTAATGTCAAAAAAACCTTCACTTTTCACATTCTTGTTCTTGACAGAACATATTTTCGTTTATTCATTCCACTAATAATCTGTGAAATTAAGATATCTCCATCTCAAAAAAAAGAAAGAAATTAGAGATTCATGGAGAAACAGGTAGAAATCTTTGACAAAGAAATTATTTTCTGAAATCTTCATTAGAAGTTAATTCCTGAATTGATAATTTCTTTTACATTTAAGAAAAACATAGTTTTAACTACAACAGATGCTCCCACATATATACATGAAATTCAAACAAAATTGTGAAAAAAAAACTAGTTGAGTCTGAAAAAAAGCAAAAAGCAGCTATTTAAAAACTGTACACCAGCACGAAGAAGAAGAAAAAGCTGTAATATTTACGTTTGCTTCTACATATCATTGTCACCTATCAGTTGTTATCTTGAGATAATTCAGGATGAAAACTTTTGTGATTTTCTTTGCTTACAGATTGCATACCTTCTTAAGCACATTAAAGCTTCCCTGTCTCAGTTCTTTTCCTGAATTTCACAGCTGAAATTGTTAAGCTATTTTTTCCCTTATACTTAGCTAAAATCTGCTTCTCTGGGCCTCTACCAATTGATAGAAGGTAAAAAAAAAAAAAAAAAAAAAAAAGTCTCTACCCATTGATAGAAGGTAAAAAAAAAATAGTTCATAAATTCAGAAGTCAGTAAGACTGGGGACACACTGTTATTATCTCCAGTAATGTGATATTTTTAAGTTTTAGCTTCCTTATCTGTAATACGGAAATAGTAGCAATTGTACTGTGCCTGAATGTGGAATATAATAGGAGTTTTCTACATCCCAACTCATTCCCCTACTCCTTTTTTTCCCTCCCTCCAGAAGTATCTGTATCATTGAGGCGTCAAGATGGAAATAGTTGAATTAATGTATGTCAGTGTGTAAGTAAGCATTAAATTGCTACTACATGTAAATATACATGTTGAGGCCAGGCCCAGTGGCTCATGCCTGTGGTTCCAGCAGTTTGGGAGGTTGAGGCAGGGGAATTGCTTGAGGCCAGGAGTTTGAGTCCAGCTTGGGCAACATAGCAAGACCCCGTCTCTACAGAAAATTAAAAATGGCCAGGTGTGGTCGTTCACGCCTGTAATCCCACCACTTTCGGAGAATGAGGCAGGTGGCTCACTTGAGGTCAGCAGTTCGACACCAGCCTGGCCAACATGGTGAAACCCTGTCTCTTCTAAAAATACAAAAATTAGCCAGGCATGGTGGCACATGCCTGTAATCCCAGCTACTCGGGAGGTTGAGGCATGAGAATCGCTTGAACCTGGGTGGTGGAGGTTGCAGTGAGCCAAGATCTTACCTCTGTACTCCAGCCTGGGCAACAGAGTGAGACTCTGTCTCAAAAATTAAAAATTAAAAAAATTTAAAAATAGCCATGCATGGTGGCATGTGCCTGTAGTTCCAGCTACTCAGGAGGCTGAGGCTGGAGGATCACTTCAGCCCAGGAAGTCAAGGCTGCAGTGAGCCATGATCATGCCACTGGACTCCAGCATGGGTGACAGAGTGAAACCTTATCTCAAAAATAAATAAATAAATAAATAAATATGCATGTTGATTTGTGGTACATATTATAGTACATATGTTGTGAATTTAATTTAGAACTCAGCATGCTTCAAAAAGATTGTAAGAATTTTCTCTTAAATACTTCCTTGTCCTTCTGTTTCTTCTTTCTTTTTTTATAGCTACCCCTCTTAACTGTTTCTCCACTCTCTGTTCCCCGTATCCAATCAGGTATCAATTCCTATTGACTCTATTCTAGTTTTGGTTCACATTTGAACCCATATTTTCTTTTCCACTTCCGACTCTACCCCAAGCACGCATTAACTCTTCCTTCCACTATAGCATTCCTTTCCCAACTAGTCTATTTGGCATAAGCTATGTCCTTTTTCATTCATTCTATAGACTCCATCTGGCTTATTCTTCCAAAGCAGAACTCTGATCAGAAAATTGCCTTGCTCAAATATTGTCAACAAGTTCACATTTCTTAGAAAATGAAGCCCAAGCATCTTTTCTTGGAAATTAATACTTTTTATGATAAAGCCTACTACACTGCTTAACAAACTCTAATGCGCTGCCAATTTTGATACTTGCTGCTTTCCAGCTGCACTTTCCCACTCTTGTCTCTGTGCGATGTTTTTGTCTTCGATTGTCTTTCCTTCTTTCTAGAATTTTTACCATCTTTAAATACAGATACCACCTACATATTAAGCCTTTCTTGATGCCCTTAACTAAAATTGATCTTTCTCTTCTTTGTGATTCTACTGTCCATTGTGTCCATCTTGCAACATTCGTAATCTTTTGCCCAATTTATGTGAACATGTTCAATCTCCCCAACTGTATTTTAAACTTCTTGAGAACAGTCTTTCCATCTAGCACCTTAGCTATCAGAGTTTTGTACATGTAATACAGAATACTTTTTTAAAAAAATGGAAATACCATCGTGAGTTGGCAAAACAGAGTCTATTTCACAAAGGAGGACAGTCTTTGAGTTTGGGTGGAAGGAATTTAAGGAAAGAATTTTCATGACGTAGGTATGATAGAAGGTAGTCATCCTGAGTGAAGATTTGTTTTGGGAGGAGAGTTAGGAAGTAAGTTTAAGTAATTTTAATAATGAAGTATCATCGTAGAGATCTTGAAAAACAAATAGTTTAAAAATGTATAGGATGGTGAAGCAGAAAGAACATTATGCCAGGAGACCTGGATTCCAGTCACAGTTTAACTTCTGATAGGTGATGAGACTTCAGTAATGACTTTTATGGGCCTCAGTTGATTCTGAGTAAAATTAGCAGATAAAACTCAATGATTTCCAGTCTATTCTAGCTTTAACCTCTCATGCCTATAAAGAAATAATGGGCTACTTTATGTTTTTGAGCAATTAGTGCCATATAAAAGTTGTACTTAAGGAAGATAGAAAAAGATCAAAGAGGATAAAAACATTAAAAATACAGAATTTTAGCAGCTTTATTATTTTATGCAAGTAAAATTAGTTAATTAATTTGGAGAGGTCTAATTATATAAATAAAGTGTTACAGGTTAGAGTATCTATATCTTTTTTTCAGTTTATTGTTTACTGTTTGAATATTGAAAATTCTTACTATAGAACTATAATAGTCTTGAGAAGTTGCAACTGTTATGCATACCCACACTCAAACTATTTCATACAAATAAGGTTCTAGCTTTAATTTTAAATGCCTCGAGGCAAACAGCACCGTCTTTTTCCGGCTCAAATAGATCCAATTACCTCTAATGACCCGGCTACAGTTTATTGAGTGTCTATGATCCAGGTGCTTTTGCTGAAGTCTAAAGTCATATTTTATATCATTTTGTGAGAAGTCATCGACCAAATGAATAAAAATTACTGAGACTTTCCTCCACATTACTATTTCTTCATGTAAATATTTATTGAGCTCCTACTGTGTGTAAGTGAATATGCTAGCCCCTCACAGAGAAGAGAAAAATGCACAAGACAGTCTGATCTCAGGGAGCTTATGCTTTGTTACAATAGAGCAAACATGCAAAATAGACTGAGCTTATAAAGAGCAAGAACAAGCTCCTGACACACAGCAGATACTTAATAAATGACTATTGACAAATTACACAAAAGGTAGACTATTTTAAGTACCACCAGAAGTAGGGACCGGGTGAGGCAATGGGAACTCATAGTCTTGGGGTTATCAGAAAAAGTTTGTGAGGAAAGTTCTATCTGAGTTCTTGATAGAAGCAAATGTTTGGAGGTCAGCAGGGCTGTGGATAATAGGGAAGGAAGTTTCTTATAGAGGAAACAGCCAGAAAAACATTAAAAAGTGGGATAGCCTTGGACAAGTTTTAGAAACAGGGAATGGCTTAATTTGGCTGGAGGATAGGAGAATAGGGTTGATAAAGTTAGAAAGCCAAATGGCTGAAAAGTACTTTCTGTAGGTAACTTGCGAGTCATTGAAGATTTTTAAGTAGAGAAGTACTACAAAAGATCTTTGGTTTTTCTTTTAGCCATTATACTTTAATATGACTTAGGGTGATTCTTAAATAACACATTTCAGCGTTTAAAAATTCATGCACTAAAAACAGGCACCAAAAACAAGGACAAAATCAGAATAAGAAAACACGTAACAGCCTTTTCATTTCTCACCACTCTGGGCAGTAATGTCAAGAATCAACTGGATTATTTATAGTTCTCAGTTAGCCCTGGAGGTGGGTGCTCAGAGAAGTAGCTGCACTTGGTGATGGTGCTGAAATAGTTATAGACTTTACATTCCAGCGTATTTGAGTGTCTATTGACATTAGATCTACTATGTAACACAATTTTCTGGTAGAACATCATATAAATCATATTAGAAAATATTTTTTGTTAACATGTAAGAAAAATGTTAGATTTCTATTACTGTCTGCTCTTTGCCCTAAAGTTATGCTAGGAAAAATGTTCTTTCCAATCATCAAGAGGAAAAGGTACACTATTCAAACAGTGTCATCATTAAATAATTTTTCAAATGATGTTATCATATTCTTTTGGTTTGTTCTGGGAGATATAATTTAAATGCACTCATATGTTAAGAATCCAATTAAGTTTTAAATGTATGTTTAACCTAAACTGGCATAATATAAACTGGCGTAAATTCTGGCTGAATTTTCAACTTTAAATTATTATTACAAGTAGATTATTTTACCTTAATTATCATGAGCTTATTCCTCAAAGTGTGCAAGTATATTTATGAAATTAAAAGTAATAAATGTCTACTATGATGTATTGCAAAAATATTGTAGAATATTATTGTCCCCAATTCTTCATTCTTTACTTGTTATAGAATTGCACACCCTTTTGCAAAGTGATTTTGTATTATTTCCTTCTTACTAGGGTAGATGAAATATATTTCCGCACTTTATTGAAGTTGGGCTTGGCCATGTGACCTGTCCTAGGCAATGTGAATTGCCAGAGAATGAGCAGGAGTTTCAATGTGCCAATGTGGCTAGGCTTGAGTTCTTGTGTTTCTGCTCCAAGAGAAAAATATGCTTGAGTAGCCTCTAGTCCCAGAGTGATGAAGGCAGGTGGAACAGGTTTGAACCCAGTCCCAGGCCTGGAGTTTAGTCAAGCCTAGCCAAGTCCTGCCTGGTAAGCCCAGCTGAAATTAGAGGATCTGCAGCCACCCTACATATTTATAAATGGAAAAACAATAATGTTTGTTTTTGTAAGCCATTGATATGTTAGTGGTTGCTTATTATCCATCATAATTGTAGCTAGAATTGATTATTACATATATTATTTTATAATATTTTGATAGCTATAAATAGTTACCCAAATAATGGTAAGAAATAAATGAATAAAGCGTTAAGACTATGGGATTTGTTATACGACATTGAATGTTAATTACATGTCCCAATATAAATATGTCTCAGTAATGATGATAACATTTTGATGAATAAAAATATAGTCCTCTTAGGAAACCATTTTTAGTCTTTTGAGGCCTACAAGAAAGTTCAAAATGAAAAGATTGGGCTACATAGTTTTTATATAGAAAAACTTCAATTCATCTGAAAATTCCTGCTCCTCAAACTAACATTTTTATAAATTTTCCTTTGTTATCTTAAAGCATAGCATTAAAAATTGCTTATCAAATTACATCATTTATCAGCTGTACATTGTAACCTCTTTATAATTGAGTTTTTAGTGAACATGATGCAGAGTATAAGTTACCTTTGTTCTACTGGAGACTTGTTTAGAATTAGCGGCCAGAAGAAAAAATTTTGTAACTTTAAATCTATATACCAATGCTTGGCAGGAAACAGTTCCAATGTCATATGAGGATATGTTCAGGAATAACAAATCCAATTGAATAAGTTTCTCAATTTTAATGGATGGCCTACACTATTCAAATAAGCTCATCTAAAATTTTTAGCATGAATATATGTGTGTATATATACATATATATATATATATATACATGTTAAAGTTGTGTAATTATACAGTGAATATTTCCATTTCAGATGTCAGAGACTTCTTGTCAAAAGCCAAGAACTATGAGTGAGTGGATTAAAATACTTTGCTTCATAAACAAGTTGGCCTATTTTATTTGGCCTACTTTTTTAAAAAAGCAATTTCCTTTCATAGATAAGATAGCAATTGTTGAACAATTAGCCTCATAAAATATTATTTCACAATAAGATGGGAAGAAATAAAGGATACCAAGACCATTTTCTTTCTATGAGATTAAAACCATTTTCTACATATTTGTCTATCGATGGCATAATAGACTCATTAAGTTAACGTTTCATTGTTACATAGCATCTCTAATTCAAATTTCTCAGTTTCAGAAAGAAAATCTTTTGACAATACTTTGAATAGGTTCTAAGTGGAAGATTTTTGTTTGGTAAGATTTTCACATTAAAGTTTATGTATGATGTAGAATTGATTTAGTAAAAGCTATATTTAGTTAGCTGGTTAATTCTTGGATGGAAAAGAAAATAATTATAGCTAGATACTTAGCTTTTTAAACATGTATTATTTTCTTGGATATTTGAACATCATAGTTACTTTGGCTTTTCTTTTTGCAGGATCATAATAAGCCACTTCTCTCCATCCTCCAATTAAGCACAAATATTTATTTAATTTTGTAATTAATTATATATGTTTTTAAAATATAAAGCTTGCAGCACATAAGACAACATAATTAAGGACAAAGAAGACAAACTCAACTAATGAACACAGAGTTGAAAAATAGAATTCTGAAAAATTAAATGAACTCTTGCTTTGCATGTCAGTGAAAACCTTTTGTTATTTTCTGGCAGGATCTGGATAGACAGAAGCTTTCCCGTGTATTGACAGAACTGCAGAAAGCCCAATTAATTCTTCAACTTCACTAAAGTCTGTTTTTTTTTTTCCTTAGGAGTAATTCCAAACAATTCTAAAGCAAACAGAAAGTATTCACAGTATAAAAAGTTTGGGAGTACTTTGGCTTAGTTTTATTTTGGACTTTGTAAAGGCAGTCAGAGAATGTCACAAACGCCAGCTTTAGACAAAATCTGCAGCACATTAGGCTTGGCAACTTACTCACATTAAAAAGATCAATTGTTAAGGTCATGGGAAGGAATTGCATGTCCAGAGAGTCAAAAGAGGAAGGTAGATGAAAATAAAATACTACAAATGTATATAAGTGTGTATATTTTAGATTGCATGCAATTTCAGCATTTAATTTATATGGTACCTGCATTTGTGCCCTACTGTTTTAAGTATAATAGTCATCTTCTCAACAATAGTGTAAACTCCTTGAAATAAGCTTTGCATTTTATAGTCTCTTTAACCCTTAACACAGAATCAAGGCTAGTGCTGAACATTCAATAAATAAATATAGATTAATTGATTAAGATCATAATTCAAGTTTGCTAGGACAATGCAATGTTAGAATGTTCATTGCAAACAATACAGTCATTAGGGGTCCAAACTGACATGATATGGATAGGTTTAGGTCACCGCAACATTGTTTGTTTATTTCTCATTTTAAGGTTGCTTTACTTGCCATTGAAGACAATTTTCACTGCAATTAAAAATATTTCTTTTCTATTTAAGTGTGTTCTGAGTACTTCTTTTTATTGTCTTTTTTTCCTTTGGTTTTGTGCAAAAAGAAAAAAAAAACAACATTATAAGCTCTTTAAGAATTGCTTTCTTCACTTTCAGACACACATTTAAATCCTGTGTAGTGAGAAGACTCTGCCTTTTTGGACAATCCTTTGATCCTCACTCTCCAACTAAAGTTTAGGAAGAAAGACACTATTGAAATTCAACACAGAGTTTTAAGGATTCCAGCCTTCACTCCTCTTGGCTCCATCTAGGAAGAGCGGTAAGTCAAAGAAAATCCTAATGACACGTGGTTAGCATTACTCCATGACATTTCGAAGCTAGAGGAGAGAGAAAATTTAGCATGCATTTTGTTAATGTCTTTTGTGTCCATTAAAGTCTCACCTTTGCAGCCCAGGGGAGAGAGGACATGACCTCTCTCAGACCAAGATCTTGTCATAAAGTTCTAAATAGCAGTATGGTTTTAGAAGGGCCACCCTCTCTTCCATGGACCATTGTATTCCTAGAAAAAGTTTTAGTAGACCTTTGACTTTGACGTTCTATGTATTGAAATGTTGCAGCTTTGTTGCAGACATATATAATTGAGTTTCTATAACCTTGCCTCTGTCTGACTGCTTCACTGGAATTGGGTTGGTATTGGAACACAGCTCTCTTCTATAGGGTCTATGACAGGAGTTGCAAAATCTTGTTGAGACAAAGGAATTGACTTACGGTATGTTTTCTAAGCCATGAATTATTTTTACATAACCTTGTGATAAGGAGTAGAATTTTTACAAAAGGAGTAATAATTTTTATTAAACAGAACCTCTGGGCTTATTACTGGAGAAGAGGATCCTTGGTGATTGTGTTGCTGGTTGTACTTGGCTCTAACTCAGGGGATACTGCTTTAGAAAAAACTACTGCTAACAGTCCCTGGACAAATATTTTGTGTGTCACTAACCGTTGAAAACCTGCCATGATTTCAATGTATAGTAAGTGGCATATTAACTAACATTCTCATTTGTATGAGAATTCCACATGAGTTATCTTTTGGTTCATTGGACATAGGTCAATGAAAAATGAGTATTGCTAGCACTAGGCAGCTTTCTATGCTTTATGTCTTTAAGCTCAATGAATCACTCTAACATCCAAATAGCATTGCACAATTTATACTTTCTAATCAGGAATATAATTTCACAACATCACGTTTGCAGCACAACCATAGCATTGTAATTTAGCATGCGTTTTGTTAATGTATTTTGTATCCCATTACAGTCTCATCTTTGCAGGCCAGTGCCGTATGTTACCAGGCTAGACTAAACCTCTTAAGTAAAAGGAAATAAAAAGTGGTAAAATTACACTAAGACATATGCTATTTGTTACCCACCAACAACCAGCCTCCTCTTCTTATTTCCTAACTGAACCCTAATTTTGTTCAAGTTCGGGGAAAATGTGCTAAGCAAAGATGTGCCCTACTCCCAGTGTGTCCAGAATTGGTGGATTCTTGGTCTCACTGACTTCAAGAATGAAGCCACGGACCCTCGCGGTGAGTGGTACAGTTCTTAAAGGCGGCATGTCCGGGGTTTGTTCCTTCTGATGTTCAGATGTGTTCAGAGTTTCTTCCTTCTGGTGGGTTCGTGGTCTCGCTGGCTCAGGGGTGAAGCTGCAGACCTTCGGGGTGAGTGTTACAGCTCTTAAGGCCGCGCGTCTGGAGTTGTTCCTTCCTCCCTGTGGGCTCGTGGTCTCGCTGGCTTCAGGAGTGAAGCTGCAGACCTTTGCGGTGAGTGTTACAGCTCATAAAAGCAGTGTGGACCCAAAGAGTAAGCAGTAGCAAGATTTATTGCAAAGAGCGAAAGAACAAAGCTTCCACAGTGTGGAAAGGGACCCGAGGGGATTGCCACTGCTGTCTGGGGCAGCCTGCTTTTATTGTCTTATCTGGCCCCACCCACCTCCTGCTGATTGGTAGAGCCGAGTGGTCTGTTTTGACAGGGCGCTGATTGGTGCCTTTACAATCCCTGAGCTAGACACAAAGGTTCTCCAAGTCCCCACCAGATTAGCTAGATACAGAGTGTTGACATAAAGGTTCTCCAAGTCCGCACCAGAGTAGCTAGATACAGAGTGTGGACTGGTGCATTCACAAACCCTGAGCCAGACACAGGGTGCCCATTGGTGTATTTACAATCCCTGAGCTAGACATAAAGGTTCTCCACGTCCCCACCAGACTCAGGAGCCCAGCTGGCTTCACCCAGTGGATCCCGCACCGCGGCTGCAGGTGGAGCTGCCTGCCAGTCCCGGGTCCGTGCGCCCGCACTCCTCAGCCCTTGGGTGGTCGATGGGACTGGGCTCCGTGGAGCAGGGGGCGGCGCTCATCGGGGAGGCTCAGGCCGCACAGGAGCGCACGGAGGGGAGTTGGAGGCTCAGGCGTGGCGGGCTGCAGGTCCCGAGCCCTGCCCGGCGGGAAGGCAGCTAAGGCCCGGCGAGAAATCGAGCGCAGCACCGGTGGGCCGGCACTGCTGGGGGACCCAGTACACCCTCCGCAGCCGCTGGTCCGGGTGCTAAGCCGCTCATTGCCCGGGGCGGCGGGGCCCGCCGGCTGCTCCGAATGCGGGGCCAGCCAAGCCCACGCCCACCCGGAACTCCAGCTGGCCCGCAAGCGCCGCGCGCAGCCCCGGTTCCCGCTCGAGCGCGGAGAGCGAGCGAGGGCTGTGAGGACTGCCAGCACGCTGTCACCTCTCACCAGCACAGGATATGAAACATGAAGGATATATGTCACAACCTCATTCTGCTTTCATCAGTGATTCAGTTGGGGTTTGCCTATGACTGAGGTCTGGCCAGTAGGAGCTGAGAGAAAGTCTGTTGCAGGACTCCTGCGAAAGGTTTCTTCCTAATAAAAGAAATATGCATGAGGAGAAAATACCTCCATCTCTTTCATTTCCTGCCTTTGGATGCTGCTATGAGGATGTGATGCATACAGTTCCTACTGCCTAGGGGTCGGGGATGATGAAGATGGAAGACATGCAGAGCCTGGCAAAGCAGGGAGGTTAGAAAGAGCTTAGGTACTTTAAGGCCTTGTTAGGCTACTGAGCCAATACTTAGATCTACTTCTCTCTGGACTTCTTGCTGAATGTCATAATAAATGCCCTTATTGTTTAAGCCGCATTTAGCAGGGTCTTCTGTTACTTACAGACAAAAGCATTCTGACTGATAAAAGAAGTTAGTTAAAAGAATGCAGCTTGTTCCAGTGTGGCTGCTTCTCTCACGGGCAAATGCAAGGCAAAAAAAAAAAAAAAATTAAAAATTAAGAAGCTATAACTGGTTTACTCATGAGCTTTTTGTGGAGCTGGTAGTTTAGAACTTGAAATGAATTTTCCCCACAGAAATGTTATAAATGGTGTCTGGGTTCCCAAGGTAAGCCCATAAGGCCTATTTAATCCAATAATGCCATAAAATCTGTACGGTCTAGTAGAATTGGACCACCTTGAAAAACAATGTTTCCTTTGGGACAAAAATTAATTGAGAAAAAAATGCAAAGATCCAGCTTGGAAAAACATAAAATCATCATGCTAATAACAATAAAATTGAGGACTTTTCACCCCTCAAGGATTGGGCAGTACGTACAGTTGTTAACCCAAAGGTAATGTTTATACCTGTTGCTTGGGAGTCAGTGTGAGAGGTGAAAGGCTAGACAGTAATACAGGAGAAAGGTAGAAACCTGGTAAAGGGGTGGGGACGTGGGCACTAAATGATTTCTTTCCCCATTACTCCTCAGTGCCAAGAGTTTATCTGCCTGTTTCTGTAGGTTTCTAATAAAACAATCATCTTCATCTCTTTTCCCTGAAGTATTCCTAACTTGAGACACTTTTAGGCAGAACTAACAGCATGATGTTGGTGTCACTGCTTACCTGGTTTTGTCAGTCTGAATACCAGATCCTTGATGTTGATGGTGAGGTATCGGCCAACACTTAAGGTATCTATATATAAAGGCTATTTAACCTGGTATAAAGTGGCAAGATATTTTGCTGATATTAATTTGTCCTATGTTCTCACCACATGAACCTGGAAGATGTGAGAAGTCTTGCTCATCACTTCTTCCAAAAACTTGAGAAGGTTGTCACGTTTTGTGCTCTGAGTTCTGAACTTTTTGCCTTGTGAAGGTCTTGACCCATTTTTGTGGCAGGAACAAATGCTAAACTGGTCAGAGTCCCAAAAGAACACTGCGTCTACTCTTTGTTGGATTGTTTTGTCTTTAAAGCCTAAACTTGTGGAGGGGGAAGGTAGACAAACTGGGGAGAAAAAGGGCTTTTCTGGGGTTTCCTCAGAAGCTTAGGGAGTCAATGAGGATGTGGGGTGCCTTTTGTTGAATGACAGAGATCTGAGGCCTTTGCCCACTCAGAGGCCTTGAGATGTGAAAAGATCTTTGATGAAGTAAACATTGGGATAACAGGAGAAAAAAATGAATTCTTGTGATAGACAACAAAAATTATTAAAATGATGATAAAACTATACATAGTTGATCAAATGTAAATTATATATAAAGGATATGTATCCGGTATGTCCCTAAAAACTTCTATGATATTTCCAGTGAATTCCTGAGCCCTTGTAAATATGAGGATGATTTCTAGCACATCGCACTTAAAGTCTTCTTCATACACAACCCAGTATTATGAGGGTTGCTGCTAGAGATTTTTTAACTGAAAACAACCATAAGAAGTAGCAATGTGGATTAGGTGAACGGTTCCTCCTTTGCTATTTCAACATCTTTTCTTTTACTTAAACCTTCATTTCTATCCTCTATAATTGCAGGAGTTATGTGTCCCCTGCCTCTAAAGGAAGGGACAAGAATGAGCTCCTTGGAGATTTGAGGGCTGATGAAAAAGAGCACTCAGACATATTATGTCTTGTACAATTACATTTCATGCAGTAAGCTCAAAGTACTTTCTTAGCCAGACATCTGAGAAAATACTAAGCTGATGGAAGCTCCTTCTCCAGGATCCTAGTTTCTTTACAGGAAATGTATCTGGATCCCAGCAAGGGTCATCTGCCTGTCCGAGGTAAAGCCTCCCAGGTCAGGGCCATTCTTGGTGGGGTTCATCAAGAGTAACATAGTAAAAATTTTCTATTGCTATGTAACAAATTACTTCAAATTAAGTGGCTTAAAACAGCACATATTTCTTGTCTCACATCTGTGGGTCAGGAGTCTGACCATAGTTTAACTAGGTCCTGTTCAGGGTTTTATAAAATTACAATCAAGATGTTCAGAGAGTTGTGTTCCCATTTCAAGGCTTGACTGGGAAAGGCTCTGTTTGGAAGCTCTTTCAGCTTGTTGGCAGCATTCATCTTCTTGAAGCTGTATGACTGATGCGGGTTTTGCTGGGTGTCATCTGGAGACCACCCTTAGGTTCTAGAGGGCACTTGCAGTTCCTACAAATCACCTCCAGTTTCTTGCTGTGTAGGCTTCCTTACCCATGGCTGCTTACTTACTAAGCCAGCAAGGAGAATCTCTTTCTCTATCCTGCTAACACTGAGTCTCATGTAACATAACATAATCATGAGAATGGCATTCTATCACCTTTCCCTTATCCTACTGATCAGAAGCAGGTCGTAGGTCCCACATACACTCAAGATGGGAGGTTACATAAAGGCATGGACACAAAGAGACACCAGGAGGTGCAAATCATTGGAGTTTTCCTTAAGTTCTGTTCATCACACCAACTTTATTAAATCCTAAACACACTCCACATCTCTGAAATAATTACCCGATATAACAGCAAAACTTGCCTTTAGCATTTCTTCCAGATCCAGGTTCTGTATTACAATTTTTACTTTGTCATTTGCATTATCTTGTACCATAACATTTCAACAATGTAATACTAAGACGTCTGTACACAAGTACAAATAAGGCCAAGAAGACATTGGATCTTCAAGGCTTGGGCTGGGCCTACCACATGTCAGCCCTGCTTCTGAAAGCCAAGCGGAAGAAGTATACCAGAAAGGAACAACCAGTTCATTGCATCTTTGCTACCATAGGTTACTACTGAACATTATTGGTTCTCTAGTGATGATACATTAAATGGTTCAGATCCTTGGGCAGATTATGGTGGTATTCCATATTTGAGCCCCAAATCATAGCTTTCTGTCACTGTTTCTGCAGTTATAAATTAGAACAATAAGGAATTTCTCTCCTTAGGAAATTCCACTGAACCCAAGTCAACCATATATACTCTCTCTCTTCCCTGACAGCGAACTCTCCTTAGGGATCTTATGTGTCAGCAGAATTTAGTCAGGGCTATCTTCCCCTGGGTTTTTCCTAATTTAAATGGCTTTTCCTAATTTCCAATCTCAGGAAAGTGGTTGAAATTTTGCTTTCTTTATTTGCCAAGAGTTTCTTATGCAAACTGGTGCACCCATTTTGGGGTCTCTGATTACCAAGAGTTAGGTGAAACCTGCTAAATCTAGTGGAAGATTTGTTCACTTAGGAGTGACTTTATGCCTTACATTTGCATAACTGTGTAACTGCACAGAGTAGAGAAGATTGGCTCCAAGGCAGCTTTCTTTTTTTTTTTTTTTTTTTTTTAACCTCTGCCTAAACAGAGAAGCAGCTGGTACTCTGCTCAGTAAAACAAATTAAAGCCCTGCCTCACCAGGCATTCCAGGCTCCCTATTACACTGGTATTTTATTATACGCAGCCTCAAAGCAGTCTTTAAGTACTGAGTCTTTATCAATTGAATTCTATGGGAGGTTTTACTCTTCTCCATTATGCTCTGCCAAATGCTGGCTGGAGCTGTGTGACGCTACAATTCTCTGTCATTCTATCCCCGGAAATCTTTGTCTGTGTTCTTTATGCATGTTGTGGCTATGGGAGCAGTGTTTTAAGGTCGCTTTGGTGGAAAAAACCCAAACTAAAAACAGCTACTCGACTGGGCAGAAACAAGGAGGCTGTGACCTTTCTTTTTGGCACGTTAAACAGTCATTCCAGGAGGCAGTGGACCGGGTGTTACTGTTTAACTCTTTCACACAGTCTGACACCCTGCGGGTTACACAAGCACATGGGACTTTTGAGATTTTTTTCCAGGGCCTTTAGTGGCTAATAAGTACGAGTAGGATGGGGAAGTTGGGTAAAAATGGTCCTGCTATGTTATTTATTCTCCCTACTCACCCCTCTCTCCAAGAATGCATGGACACCTAAATTTTAGATCTATTATTTTCTATTTAGATCTATCTGTGAACACATAAATAAATGCTAATGATGGCTTTTGAGTACTGAAGTTAGATGAATTTATATTTTAGAATGAAACTTGACTGAGACTTACCTGGGAATTTGATTACATCAGAATCAAAGATCTTGTTTGTGAAAAAATAAGAATGGGGAGGTAGAACAAGTGTCTGAGTTTGGAATATCACCCCTTCCCTGATAAGAACCATGCACTAGAACTAGGGGACTGGGCTATGTGGAATGAACGCAGTTGTTCATCATAATCTTCTTGATTCTGTGTACTCAGCTATTATTGGGTAAATTTAAGAGAAAATTGGGGATAAGAGATAGTCACAGGAAGGATTAGTTGACTGGAAAAGAAAATAAAATTGAAAAAGAAATCCAAAAGCCACAACAGAGGAGAGAGAAGGGGATGAGAGTTTCTGTAGGCACTGCTCTTCAAAGATGTAGCTGTTTCCTTATAGCCTTTTATATATAAGATGATCTAGCTTGTGTGGAGCTAGCTCACCACCGGCACACACACACACACACACACACACACACACACACACACACACACACACACACACACATACACACACACACACACACACAGCTAGCTCATGTGAAACTGCCTTGGGTATTATTTTGGCTAATATAGCTGATGCAACTCACAATGGTCCAAGTTTTTAGTTACAGACAACAGAATCCTCTCTAGTTAATGAAAGCAGAAAGTGATTTATTAAAAGATAATGGTAGCTCATAAATCACTGGGATAGTTGAAAATAAGTTTGAAGCTGAATGCTGAAACACCTCTCCAAACCATTTCACAGAAATGGAGTACCCAGGGAGCTGTTGCCTCTGCTGTGATCAGGAATTTGCTGAATCAGGGAGCTGCTCTTATAACTGGGTGTTCTAGAATAGGTACTTCTGCCAGTAACTATATCAGTAATATGGTGTATCAGTAAGATGGATTTTATATTGCCTGCCTTTTCATGTGACTAAGTTCTAAATTAAATACTTATGCCAGTGTGCAAAACCTAAGTCATATCTTGAACCTTAGCTGCAAGGGAATCTGGCAAGTGTTTTTTTTTTTTTCTTATTCTTCTAGTCTCTGCATGCTAGGAATTAAAAATAAGTGTTGATTAAGACACACTACTGTATTCTGCCACTCTATGGAACTTAATAGTCTACAAAAAGATCCTTATTCAAAATGAAAGAAAGGATGACCAAATTTAAGTAAAAGAACAACAAATAAGGCAGAACAAAGCCAAAACAAGAAAGATGGGGAAATATAGCCTAGATCTGAATTCCTGACTTATGTAGATCCACACATGAATAAGAAACAGCTATTTTGGACTTTCTGTGAGAAAAAAAGAAACTTCTGTTGTGATGAAACAATGAGGTCTGGGGTTATCTGTACAGCATTTAACATTGCCCTAGCTAAGGCATCCTAGTCATTGATGTTTCTCCTACTAAGCCTACAGTTCACTAACCTGTCTTCTACAGTCTAGCCAGGATGATGTTTCTGATCATTGTTAGCATGGTACATAAACTCCTTTGAGACCTTTTCCCAGCCTGTCTCTCCAGTGTCAGTTCTTGAAAATTCGCTCCAGATTTGCTCCATGTTTCAAAGGATACAATTACTGACCGTTCTTACTGGTTATTGCTCCTATAGCTTTGTAAATGGTGTATCCTCTTCCCAGATGCTTTCCTGATCGATATATTCTTCCCTTCAATGACATTAATTTTCCATCCTCTACAGTAGAACTTTTTCTGAGCATTTATTACATTGTGACTTTATTACTTCTTTACTTATCCTTCTCCTCTATTATAAAATGATCTCCTGGAAGACAGATCTATCTTATTCAACATGTTATCTCAGTACTTAATGTAGTGCTAGGTAAATGATTGATTGTTATTAAATTCATTAACTCATTAAACATGTTTGGATTATATTTTATATGAGAAGACAGGCAATAAACATGCAGATAAATACATATGCAAAAATTTTAAAGTATAAGTGTTATAAAAATAAAAACTCATGGGATAGAGAGAGGCTGAAGTTGAGGTTGGGAATTGCTCCATAAGCTTAACAAAGTTTGAATCCTTTAAACTCTGTGCTTTAATTTCCTCATCTATTAAATGGGGATGATGATAGAACATATATCATCAGTTCTTGAAATAATTAAATGAGTGTATACATCTAAAATGCTTAGTGGAGAGCCTGGCACATAATAAGTGCTATATAATTGATTGCTATTAATTACTGTAAATTTATCTTCTTCATATAAATTAGAAAAATGTGTCTTCTTCCTATAAACTAAAGAAATTCAGCCTCTTCATATAAGTTTTAGTTTTAGCTTAAACCAGACATAATTAAGATGCTAAATGTTCTCATAAAAACTCTTTCCCTCTCACACAATTAGAAAATGATTTCTGCAATAAACATACGTGTGCATGTGTCTTTATAGCAGCATGATTTATAGTCCTTTGGGTATATACCCAGTAATGGGATGGCTGGGTCGAATGGAATTTCTAGTTCTAGATCCCTGAGGAATCGCCACACTGACTTCCACAAGGGTTGAACTAGTTTACAGTCCCACCAACGGTGTAAAAGTGTTCCTATTTCTCCACATCCTCTCCAGCACCTGTTGTTTCCTGACTTTTTAGAAAATGTGGCACATATACACCATGGAATACTATGCAGCCATAAAAAATGATGAGTTCATGTCCTTTGTAGGGACATTGATGAAATTGGAAATCATCATTCTCAGTAAACTATCGCAAGAACAAAAAACCAAACACCGCATATTCTCACTCATAGGTGGGAATTGAACAATGAGAACACATGGACACAGGAAGGGGAACATCACACTTCGGGGACTGTTGTGGGGTGGGGGGAGGGGGAGGGATAGCATTGGGAGATATACCTAATGCTAGATGACGAGTTAGTGGGTGCAGCGCACCAGCATGGCACATGTATACATATGTAACTTACCTGCACATTGCGCACATGTACCATAAAACCTAAAGTATAATAATAATAATAATAATAAAAAAGAAAATGATTTCTAAAGCAGGTTTATGTGCATATGTGTATAGTATGTATATGCCAGTGTAATAGGGTGCCTGCAAGTGTGTATATATTTGTACATGCCATAGCTTCTGTGTTAGTCTGTTTGCATTACTATAAAGGAATACCTGAAACTGGGTACTTTATGAAGAAAAGAGGTTTATTTTGGCTTATGGTTTGGCAGGGTATCCAGGAAGCATGTGTTGGCATCTGCTTCTGGGGGGGCTCAGGGAGCTTACAATCATGGCACAAGGGAGAAGGGAAGCTGATACAATATATTACATGGCAAGAGGGGAATCAAGAGAGAGAGGGAAGAGGTGCTAGGCTCTTTTAAACAACCAAATCGCATATGAACTCATAGTGTGATAACTCAGTCATTACTGCAAGATAACTTTTATGTTCTGCTTCCTTTTTATTCATAAGCTCCAATTTTAAGTCATTTCTTTGCTCCCATATCATATCATTGACTGTTAGAAGTAGCCAGGCTACTTCTTTAACACTTGGCTGCTTAGAGATTTCTTCTGCCAGGTATCCTAAATCATCATTCTTAAATTCAAACTTCCGCAGATACGTAGGGTAGGGACACCATGCACCCAAGTTCTTTGCTACAGAGTGACAAGGATAATTTCTGCTTTTGTTCCAAATAAGTTCATCATTTCAATCTGAGACCTCTTCAGTTTGGCCTTCACTGTCCATATTTCTATTAGCATTTTGGTTATAACCATTTAACCAGTCCCTCAGAAATTCCAAAATTTCCCTCATCTTCCCATCATCTTCTGAGGCCTCCAATCTCTTCCAGCCTCTTGCTGTTACCCAGTTCCAATGTACTTCCACGTCTTCAGATATCTTTATAGCAATGCCTTACTTCTCAGTACCAATTTTCTATGTTAGTCCATTTTGTGTTACTATAAAGAAATACCTAAGACTGGGTTATTTATGAAGAAAAGAGATTTATTTTGGCCCATGGTTCTGCAGGCTATACAGGAAGCATGGTGCTGGCATCTCTGGGAGCTTACAATCATGGTGGAATGTGAAGGGGGAGCTGGTGTATCATACGGCAAGAGATGAAGCAAGAGAGAGAGGGAGGAGGTGTCAGCCTCTTTTAAACAAGCAGATCTCATATGAACTCATAGAGTGCGAACTCACTGATTACCACTAGGACAGCATCAAACCATTCATGAAGGATCCATCCCCATGACCCAGACACCTCCCAGGAGACTCACCTCCAACTTTGGAGGTCACATTTCAAGTGGAAAAAACATCCAAACTATATCAGCTCCTGTGGAAATAATATGGTTTGAGGAGGAATCAGACACTTATTATTACATTATTTTTATACTAAGAAAATTTATTTTCATATAATTTTAGAAGTCTATTTTACAACTTAATTCTAAAATTTGAGTTAATTATAGCTAAAATTTAATACCAAAATTTTAGTTAGTGAACTAAAAATGTCAAATCAAAATCAACCCTTACAAATCAACCATTGAATAATTTAATGTATATATTGTTCTTCAAAAGTAAATCACATGAACAGCAGGAAGTCTCCCCATTAACATCATCCTTCCAATTATAATACATACTTCAGTCATATTCATGCATTTATAATCTTCCCCCACCATGTTGAACAGGTATAAGTTGTTTCCATTTAAACTTATACAGATCTATTATTTTGTCTTTTGCAGGTTTCTTTTAAACACAATTACCTTGAAGGAAAAGATTAGTTTATGAAAGGAATTTATGCATAAAAGAAAAAAAATGATGCTCAAGTTGCTTTTCAGTTTTAGAGGGTTTTTTTTCCATATTTAAAGACTGCATTATGAAGTCATTCATTCTATAAATTAAACCTTTGATTCCTAGTAGCATTATGCAAAGCTAGTATATTGTACCTATTTGTAAATACATTATATTAGTGAATGGTGTCTTTTTCTTTGCCCAAATTGCCAAAATGTTTCCACAACATACAAAGGACATCTTAAATGTTACCAAAATAGAAAGTTTTTGTATGAGCTATACAATATAGAGTGTAGTCACTCTATATTGTGCTCAAAGATATGTGGAACTATGGAAGAAAAGAAGCAAAAGCCCTCTGAAAAAGTTAAAGGCACACTATATAAATATTATGGAAAAGTCACCCAGGGACATCTAATCACTGAAGCACAACTACTGAACATAAACATAAAGTGTAGTTTCATAAAACTAGGCTTTGGAAAAATTTTCCCAATCCTACCCTTTTCTTGCTCCAAAAGTAACTGTTGACACTTCAGATTCATCTCTTTATGATGGAAAAAATCATCAAAAACAGAGCAGTGGAAATGGGGCAAAGCTGCAGTTGCTTCCAAATTCCAGACCATTTTGTCACTGTATTTTGAACAGCAACTGACATAGAGTGTTAACACTCTTGTGTTTTCCTCATCCTATAGATTGTATTTTCATGGGACAGCACACAATCCCAGGGATGGAACAGAACCTGAAAAGACGTGGCATTTAAACAGCTAAGATGTTTCTCTATCTCTTTATCTAGTCTTAACCACTGTCTTTAGTAAACAGAATTAAAAAGAAAAAGAAGGGCTTGAAAAGGCCTTTATAATATTTGTGAATAGACAATGGAGTTTTTCAAGGCGACAAGCAATCAGAAAGGAGAAGAAGAAGGATACTCTTTCCCCTAAGAATTCAAGAAGAAAATGGACTTGGATGTATTTATTCTAAAGTGTTGTGCAACTGAAGGTGTGTTCATAGGGTAAACATCCTATCAAACACACGTACATACACATACACAGACAACAGAAACTATTTATGAAAAAACGCTTAAGTGTTAGCAAACTGCTACTATTAAAATGAAACTGCATATCTACCTAAATAACTATTTATTATAATATTTGTATGTGTAAGTGTTGTAAATTAACTAGTAAGAGAAAAAAGAATGATGAACAATCTAATATTCAATATTATTTTTACAATGTGTATGTATATAAAAATAAAGCTTACCCTCCTGGGTGATTTGACCATTTGCTGTACAAGACCCTTTCTCACATATTCTCTTGGAGTTCTCACAGCAGTTTTAATCCACATAATTTAACTTCTTTATCTCTCAGAGACACTGATGAGGTCCACTTTGTTTGTCTGTTTTTGAGACAGGGTCTCATTCTATTGCTGAGACTGGGGCAGTGGTGTTGTCATGGCTCGCTGCAGCCTCGACTTTCTCGGCTCAAGGGATTCTCCTACCTTAGCCTGCCGAGTAGTTGGGACTACAGGTGCAAGCCACCAAACTCAGATTTTAATTTGTATTTATTTATTTGTTTTGTAGAGATGGGGCCTCACTATGTTGCCCAGGTTGGTCTCAAACTCCTGGGCTCAAGCCATCCTCCCGCCTCAACCTCCCAAAGCGCTGCAGGGGAGGTCACACCAAAAAATCTGCTTTCAATGAGTTCTATACACGTGACAGAAGACAAATGAAAGAATACTTTAGTCTCTTGGGCAGACATTGATCACCACAGGCCTGGGTATGATCTTGCAAGCCCTTGAGTGGCGAAAGGTCCTGGCAGGTCTACTTTGGTGTTGAGCAGTGTCTGTTTACCTCAGAGTGCGGTATAAATATTATCATTTTAAGATAGGAAAACATTGCCCTAAGGAAGCCCTGATTTTCTAGGCTTCAGAGTTCCTTTGAATTTCTTTATTTTGTGCAGATAGTCTTTGATTATACTCTGTTGTATCTACCTCTATCTCTATTTTTATCTATATCTGTTCCACAAATATTTCTTGAGCATATACAATACACCATGCACAGTACGAATAAACAAAATATGATTTTGATGAATACTGTGCAGATAAGCAAAGCATAAAGTAAAAACATAGTGTGTGACAAGTAATGACTAGAAACTTTGTTTAATTTATACAGTATTTCTGTATGTTATGAAATAAGTCTTTTGCTTATTCCAAAACTGCAACCACTCTTTCTTTAGGTCAGTTTAATTTCCTTGCTCTTCTTCTAAGTATGAAATGCTGTTATTTGTTTGCGTCTATAAACTAGAGTACACCAACTGGATTATCTGTTACTCTCAATATTATTGATTTGAAAGATCCTCCTCTTGTTATTTCTAATGAAACAGCCAAAATATCCTAGTATTTCTGTTTGTGATGATTCAAAATCAATGAAGCAAGCTATTTCCCTTGAATGCTGTTATCCATGACAAAGGAGCTAACTGCTTAATTCTAGGGGTCTGTTATTATTTGTAAACTGGTTCTTAAATAAGGATACTTAGAGATGCCTCTTGCTCCAGATGGTACCATTTAACTGCCTGTGTTACTCATGAGTGATTTTCTGCTTTAGCTTTAAACAAATACTTAACACAGCAATTCTGTTATCAAGAATTCTCTCTCAAAATTGGAACAAAATCCTGAAGTGCTACATGAAGTGGCAGCACAAGCAATTTCCTCATGGGTTAAAAATAAACGGAGCATGACTGGGCTGGTAGGTGAAAAAGGGAACTGTAGCCAACTAGAAAAAGAAAAGACCTCTGGTCTGTCTGAAGACCTGAGTGCAAATCTTTGCTTGACAACTCATTACCCTATGACCTGGGTAGATCACAAAAAAGTAGGGATTAGGTCATTCTTTTCATATGATTTGTTTATGAACTAAATAAAATAATATTTTTCCATCACTATTTCTGATGAATATTAATAGATGTTACCAGAAAAAAAAGCTTCCGTGGTTGTAATCATTTGAGAAACACTAAGTTAAACCAGGAATTAAGTTTTTAAATGTGAAACACTTCTCAGCCTTTACAATGCTCATATGTTTTGTGACTTTTAGAAAAGACATAGGTGATGTGTCTTCTAAATCTATGTGGCTCCCAGCCAGCAATATCCTATGGAATACATTTTGGGAAATGCTATCCTAATCTTGAAAGTGCTGTTCAAAGGTAAGCTGTTAAAAATTTAGATGTTAACAGTATTTACCTGGAGCCTATGTTTTACTTATTTGTGTTTTGAAAGATCTTATTTTTTAAAAAATGATTCCTTTTTTTCTTGAGCTGCCATAGGTAAGTTTAACTTCCTTTTTCTCTTTTTCTAACTATGAAACTTTGTTTCTTGCCCATATCCATGAACCCAGAGTTAAAAATTAATAATACTTCCTACCTGATTATCAAAATAAACCCATTATATATAATATTTTAAAATAAATTTGTTAGCAGTTATGATAGGTAGTACATCAAGTACTTAAAAATAAACAAATGAAAAGGAAAGCAAAACAAAACGTATTTGTGTCTACAGTTCAGAGAACCCTAGCTGTACTTCTCAGCTTTGTGCTTAAAATGTAACCAGATATTATTTTTGCCTTCATGGAATTTCTACTCTAGAATTTTATCATAATGTAAGCTGAAACTGTGTATAAATTTTAATGCTATTTTTGCATTCCTCTTGGTAATGCATTCAAAATGTTAGAATATTTGAAAAACAGCTCAAGTACTGGATAAAAATCTTGGATTCAAATTCTAAAGGGTCACTTACTTGCTCTATGATTGCTACAATTTACTCAGCCTCAGTTTTCTCATATATTAAATGGTTATAGTGATATCTACCTTCTAGAATAGTTGTGAAGCACAAGTAAGGAAATTATTAGATGACACTTACTGACATGCATTTGTTACTCTTGAGGGATAATAGAAGAGAAAGTAATATATGTACTTACTAAAATAAAAATGACTTTTGGTCATTTCCTGAATTAGGAAAAAAATACATACATTTCTGAATTAGGAAATGACCAGAAGTGCCCAGTTTTTAAAAATTAGAAACAAATATATTTTTATGAAAGCAACTCTAAATGACAATGCAGTGATTTTCAATTTATGTTTCAAAGAACAATACAAAATAGCTAATCTATGTTGCATATCTGTGTCTATGGAAGTCTTTCTTTTAATCTTTCATATTTCTTTTCCATGCCCTTTTACATGTTCATTGTTACTTAGCTCACATAATAGGATTTGAATTTTGGTACCCCTCCTTTAAAAATTCTAAACTATGTTAGTTTTTTTAAATTAATATATAATAGTTGTACATGTTTTGGGAATACATGTGATATTTTACATGTATACATGTAAAATGTGTAATAATCTAATCAGGGTAATTGGAATATTAATTTTCTCAAACATTTATCTTTTCTTTGTGTTGGAAACATTCCAATTCTTCCCTTCTAGTTATTTTAAAACATACAGTAAATTACTGTTAACTACAATCTCTCTACTGCACTATTGAATTCTATAACCTATTTCTTCTTTTTAACTGGAATGTTGTATCCACTTACCAACTTCTCTTTCTCTCCCCTTTCCTCCCTACCCTCGCCAGCCTCTGTTAACTATAATTCTACTCTCTACCTCCATGAAATATACTTTTTTAACTTCCACATGTGAGTAAGAATATGTGAAAATTGTCTTTCTGTGCCTTGCTTAATATAATGACTTCCAGTTCCAACCATGTTGCTTCAAATGACAGGATTTTATTATTTTTTATTACTGAATAATATTCCATTGTGTCTATACACTGCATTTGCTTTATCCATTCACTCACTGATGGTTGATTCCATATCTTGAGTATTGCGAATAGTGCTGCAATAAACACTGGAGTACAGGATCTTCTTGATGTACTGATTTCCTTTATTTTGGATATATACTCAGCAGTGGGATTGCCAGATCGCATGTGATGTGGTTTGGCTCTGGGGCTCTGTGTCCCCACCCAAACCTCATCTTGAGTTGTAATCCCCATGTGTTGAGGGAGGGACCTGGTGGGAGGTGATTGGATCATGGGCTGGTTTCTCTCATGCCATTCTTGTGATAGTTTATGAGTCCTCATAAGAGCTGATGGTTTTAATGTGTGACATTTCCTCACTCTTTCTCTTTCCTGCCACATTGTGAAGGAGGTGTTTGTTTCTCCTTTGCCTTCCGCCACGATTTTAAGTTTCCTAAGGCCTCTTCAGCCATGCAGACCTCTTTTTGTTTATAAATTAACAAAAGTCAATTAAACTTTTTTGTTTATAAATTACCCAGTCTCAGCTAGTATTTTTATAGCAGTGTGAAAACGAACTAATACAACATGGTAGTTATATTTTTAGTTGTTTTGTGTTTCCATAGTGGCTGTGCTAATGTACATTCTCACCAACAGTGTAAAAGCAGCATCCTCTTTCTCTGCAACTTTGCCAGAACTCATTCTTTTTTGTCTTTTTGATTATTGCCATTTTAACAGAGGTGAGATTATATTTCATTGTGGTTTTAATTTGCAGTTCTCTGATGATTAGTGATAATGAACATTTCTTTCATATACCTGTTGGCCATTTAATTTTTATGTTTTGTTTTTGAGAAATGTCAATTTTAGTCTTTTGCCCATTTTTTAATGATTATTTTTGTTATGGAGTTATTTGAGTTCCTTTTGTATTATGGTTATTAATCTCTTGTTGGATAGATAGTTTGCAAATATTTTCTCTCATCCTGTAGGTTGTTTCTTTACTTTATTGATTGTTTCTTTTGCCATGCAGAAGCTTTTTAGCTCGACGTAATTTCATTTGTCTATTTTAACCTTTGAGGCCTATGCTTTCAAGCTCTTACTCAAAACACCTTTGCCCAGAACAATGTCTTGTAGCATCTTCCCAGTGTTTTCTTCTAGTAGTTTCACAGTTTCAGGTCTTCTGTTTAGGTTTTTAATCCATTTTTTAAATATTTTTTAATATACTCTAAGTTTTAGGGTACATGTGCATAACATGCAGGTTTGTTACATATGTATACATGTGCCATGCTGGTGTGCTGCACCCATTAACTCATCATTTACATTAGGTATATCTCCTAATGCTATCCATCCCCTCTACCCCCACCCCACAACAGGCCCCGGTGTGTGATGTTCTGCTTCCTGTGTCCAAGTGTTCTCATTGTTCAATTCCCACCTATGAGTGAGAACATGTGGTGTTTGGTTTTCTTGTCCTTGTGATAGTTTGGTGAGAATGATGGTTTCCAGCTTCATCCATGTGCCTACAAAGGACATGAGCTCATCATTTTTTATGGCTGCATAGTATTCCATGGTGTATATGTGCCACATTTTCTTAATCCAGTCTATCTCAGCAAAGTCTCAGGTTACAAAATCAATGTGCAAAAATCACAAGCATTCTTATACACCAATAACAGACAAACAGAGAGCCAAATCATGAGTGAACTCCCATTCACAATTGGTTTTTAATCAATTTTGAGGTGACTTCTGTATATGGTACCTGATAGGGCTGTAGTTTCATTCTTTTGCATATGGAAATACATTTTTTTTTCCAGCACCATTTATTTATTAAAAAGACTGTTCTTTCCCCAATGTATGTTCTCAGCACTTTTGTCAAGAATCAGTTGGCTGTAAGAGCATGGATTTATTTCTGGGTTCTCTATTCTGTCCCATTGGTCTACCTGTGTGTTTTTAGGCACACACATAGACCAATGTTGTTTTGGATACTATAGCTTTGTTGCATAATTTGAAGTTTAGGTATTGTGATGCTTCCAGCTTTGTTCTTTTTGCTCAGGATTGCTTTAGCTATTTGGAATATTTTGTGGTTCCACATAAACTTTAGGATAGTTTTTTCTATTTCTATGAAGAATGTCATTAGTATTTTGATTGGTATTGCATTGAATTTGTAGACCACTTCGGGTAGTATGAACGTTTTAACAAAATTAGTTCTTCCAATCCATGAGCATAGGACACCTTTCCATTTTGTAGGGCCATCTTTAATTTCTTTCATCAGTGTTTTATAGTTTCCTTGTAGAGATATTTCACTTTTTAGTTAAATGTATACCTAAGTATTTTTATTGAATCCTAGTCTATCTTACAGCCTCTTTTAATTTTATGTTTCTGATGGTCTCAGGAATAATAATGGCTATATTAATTATTTTTATTTTAAAATTATTGTCTGCATCTTGAATTGATACTTTCTTCCAATTTCAGTGTCTGCTTCATCAGTGCAGTGATCATTGGCACATATGAAAATCATTGTGAGCATTGGTGTACATTATAGGGGCAAGCACTGAGCACAGGGGGAGATTTATAGCTAACTGTTGGGTTTTAAGATGTGATGGGAGATTGTTCTCAGAGATCAAGTGTTTGTTTATTAGTAAGTGGAGGTAAGCTAGAATATGACAGCACCACCTCTGGTTTCTCCAGCAGTGATGGCTGGCAGATTTGAGAGTAAGGGGTTGGCATGGCTGTTCTCTTGCCCTTAACAAATTTGAACAACCTATTTCCTTCATTTTTCTGCCTCTTAGACTAGATTTTTCTGGAGTTCTCATGGCAATACTCACTTCATAGCAAATCTCTCTTTTTCCGATATGGCACTAATGGTTACTTAGATCTGTTAAATTTTCCCATTGGTTTCCAACTCTTTGGTATATTCAGAAATTCTTTTGCTTTCTGGTTGGTACTTCTACGAATTTTTTCTAATTTTGTAATTGCTTGTTATTTCCTTCCAGTGGGAATTTTTATGGGGAGAGGGAGAGGTAAAGTCTTGTGCTAGTCATCCATCTTGAGCTGGAACACCTTAAAATGATTTTCTTTCTATTATATTGTCCTTTAAAAACCACACATTGTTACAATGGAAAATTTCTTTTTACTCCCCTTAAAGCATATTTGACTACAGCCACCAAAGAAATTTATTTCTAAACTTTTGGTTGATTTAATCCCTCAACAGAAAAAATTCATTTTTGTAGTTGAATATGCATTGTTCATTCATTCATACATTCATCAAATACTTGCTCAGCCCCTCTTAGATATTGGATTATGAAGAAATATAGACACAGTCTGGCCAGCAGCAGAACTATACTCCAATGTGCAAATAAGGTTTTCTTTATTGTTTTCTTTATTCTTCCACAAGAAGAGTGAATCTGTCTTTACCTTTCTGCTAATTTAACTTATTAGCATAGCATATGTTTACTTTATGTTTAAAAAATTGCTTACTATTTGTACACTAAAAATCTTCATTTTAACTTTGCAACCACTAAAAAAGAATACCAAAAGAGGTATGAAGCCAGGTGCAGTGGCTCACACCTGTAATCCCAGCACTTTAGGAGGCCGAGGCAGGTGGATCACTTGAGGCCAGGAGTTAGAGACCAGCCTAGCCAACGTGGTGAAAGACCATTTCTACTAAATGTACAAAAACTAGCCAAGCGTGGTAGTGCTTGCCTGTAATCCCAGCTACCTGGGAGTCTGAGGCATGAGAATTACTTGGACTAGGGAGGCAGAGGTTGCAGTGAGCCGAGATTGCACCACTGTACTTCAGTCTAGGCAATAGAGTGAGACTCTCTCTCAAAAAAAAAAAAAAAAAAAAAGGATAGAGGAAGCATTTTGGGATACGGATATGTTCATGATCTTGATTGTGGTGATGATTTAATGGGTGCAAAAATTATTTAATTGTACATTTTAAATATATACAGTTTACTGTATGCCCATTATACCTCAATAAAATTGTCTTTTAAAAAACAAAACAAACAAAAAAAAGAATACCTAAGGTGAAATATGAAGCTTCAAATACAACAGAAAATTAGACTGATGTTTTAATTTCACTGTCAATAATACCATACATTTTCTAGATAGTCTCACAGGATTGTTGCCATCATGTAGGATACAACTGATGGGCCTTTAATACAAGTGGCTGTTTTAGATTAAATTATCTGAATTTATCCCTTACAGGTCTCTCAGGACATTTAGAGTTAAAATGCATATTGCCTGTATTGAAAACAGATCTTCATGATATTAGACTAGGAAGAATTTCCAAAATAGTTTATGAAATTCCTCTTCTGCAGAGACTGTGGAGTCATCTTTGTTCTTATATGTCTATTGTAATTTAAATGTGGTTGTCCTTGAAGGTCAAAGACAAGACAAAGTACCCTACCAAGCTTCCATTTAATCTTATGACCTGCGGGCAGCTAAGCTTAGTCATCCCCAGTAAGTGAAGTGTGTGTGAAAATGACAAAATACACAGGAAACTGCATGTGCAATATGGAATTGGAAATGGAATATGGAAACCAGGTGAGGAGATGGCTTATTGATCCTGGAAATCTGTGCTTTTCAGACTAGGACATGCATGACCCCAGAGGTACAGAATGTTATGCCAGGGAACATTTGAAGTTGTAGAATACACATGATCCATCTTCCTACCATGTTGATAGTCAGAAAATAATTAGAGAAAAATATTTTGTATTTCATTTTCTTTCTATTATAACATATAGTTGTATTGTAGAGTAAAACCCACAAGTTTTTGCATTAATTAAAAAAATAAGACATTAGATTTCAAAATAATTTTGGGCTAATTTGGACTAATTTTCTCTAACAATGCTCCAGGGGCACCTCTTACCTCTCCTCTGCTATAATTTGTTGGAGATGGTCATAGAGCTCATCTGTAGGTGAAAACGTAAGATCTAAAATGCTGGCTTCGATATGCAGATTATTGTCACAGTTTGAGTAACAATAGTTTTTAATGCTAGTGGTTAATTTATCTAGCTATTTAGTAAAAAAAATTTGCTTTGAGACTAGCCTATTAAAAGCTGATCTTTTAGATATTTGATAAAATTGAGCCATAAACTAGCCTCATTACTATATATTTATTGGATATTTGTTTTGATAGATTAAATACTAACATCTGTTTAAAAGTTAATTGCCAAAGTACATCAAGCATGCAAAATCGTCCTTAGCACCTTTATTAGATGACACTACATGTAGTAAGTTACCAGCCTAGCATCTGCAGCTTTTCTTCTCCACACTGATTGTAACCAATCACTCTTTTTTCATGTATGCGCCTCCAAGTTATCATCTCAAGGCTGTGAAAGCTGAATCTCTACATGTTACTAAAATATTCTGAAACTCACAAAGAAGTTGGAGATAAAGTGCATGCATATTAAAATTACTCAAATGACAGCTTTATTTTTAGCTAATTTTCATTTATGGATGTCTCTCAATTTTCTATCTGAACAAAGATAGACAAAGGCACAAATTCAGGTGATCTTTTTCCATTTCTGACATTTATTTTAGAGATCTCTGCAAATAGAGAAATCTATCAATATGGCTCCACCTTGTTAACCTCATACCTTTTCCCACCGAGAGCCTCTAACATTTAAGCCCAGGGCCAAGGCCAGCACGGGGTCTGAGGGGAGAGCAGGCACATTCTTTTTCTCACTTCTCCTGTTTCTTCTTTGTCTTCGCTTTAGAAGACCACTGAGAAATAAACGTTTATTTACCTTCCAGTTTTCCTTTTATTCCAGTGGGGGACATCAGACAGATGAATCTATTGTAATTTTGGTATTTCTAAGCTTTTGACAGCAAATGAAAGTACGGAGATGTTTACTGTTCCACCTAGTTCATATTTAAGCAGCCCTGCAATCATGGGCTCAATAAAAATAACTTCAAGTATGAATTTTGGAATACTTGACTTGAAATCATGAATCAAAAACCTGTAAGTACTTGCTCAAGGTCTGAGAAAAATAAAAAAATACTGTAAAAGTGACTATTATTCAAACCTTAGAGTCGGAAGACAATGTACAGGTCAACCCTTTTCAGCAGTTCTGAATTCCTTTTACAAAACCCATATCTAAGGTCATTCAACCTCTTCTGGAACATTTTTATGGAAAAACTGTCTATTTGGATACTTTCAGTGAAAATTCATTGCCCCAAATAGCTGCCACATTAACCAATTTCACTGTTAAAAAGTCTGGGCTTAAAATTGATCCTAAATTTGCCATCATATGTTTATATCTACTGGTCCTGGTGATGCCCTCTGGAGTAAAATACTGAAGTCTTACCCTCCCCCGTGATGTATCTTTAAATATTTTAAGGAATCATATCTTCCATTAATCTAGTTACTTGTTGGAGCTGGCTTATACCAGGTTACAAGAGCCAATTTTTTAATTTTCCAGAAATTTGCAAGTGGTTGTTAAACTGGTCATTATTAAAAAATAAATTATGTAAATTTCCTGTTAATTAAATTATATTAAAAGCAAAGATCATAAATACAGCTCATTATACAGCTAACTATTTTACCACTATCTAAGGCTAAGGTTATTTATACCTATATCTGAATGGTATTAATAGAAACATTATATATTGATTGCTACATGTTATAGACTGAGTATTTGTGTCCTTCCCAAATATATAAGTTTAAAACCTAATCTCCAAGATGATGACATTAGGAGGTGGGGCCTTTGAGAGGTGGTTAGGCCTTGAGGGCAGAGTCCATATTAATGGAGTTGGTGCCCTTATGAGTAAGACCCCAGACCGGGTGCAGTGGGTCATACCTGTAATCCCAGCACTTTGGGAGGCCAAGGCAGGCAGATCAGCAGAGGTCAGGAGTTCGAGACCAGCCTGGCCAACATGGTGAAAACCCTTCTCTACTAAGTGTACAAAAATTAGCTGGGTGTGATGTTGCACATTTGTAATTCTAGCTACTTGGGAAGCTGTGGCTGGAGAATCGCTTGAACCCGGCAGGTGGAGGTTATAGTGAGCTACGATCGTGCCACTGCACTCCAGCTGGAGTGACAGAGTAAAACTTTGTCGCAAAAAAATAATAAAATAAAATAAAATGAATAAGACCCCAGATAGTTCATTTGCTCCTTCACCATGTGAGGAAAAAACAAGAAGATGGCCACCTATGAACCAGAAAGTGGACTCTCACCCAACACTGTATCTGCCAGTGCCTTTATCTTGGGCTTTCTTTCTTTCTTTCTTTCTTTCCTTCCTTTCTTTCTTTTTTCTTTCTTTCCTTCCTTTCTTTCTTTTTTCTTTCTTTCCTTTTTATCTTTCCTTCTTTCTTTTCTTATCTTCCTTTTCCTTCCTTCCTTCCTTCCTTCCTTCCCTCCTTCCTTCCTTCCTTCCTTCCCCCTTTCTCTCTCTCTCTCTTGCTTGCTTGCTTGAGATGGAGTCTTGCTCTGTCACTCAGGCTAGAGTGCAGTGGCACAATCTTGGCTCCCTGCAACCTCTGCCTCCCGGGCTCAAGCAATTCTCCTGTCTCAGCCTTCTGAGTACCTGGGACTATAGGCACACACCACCATGCTCAGCTAATTTTTTGTAATTTTCGTAGAGAAGGGTTTTTGTCATGTTGCCCAGGCTGGTCTCAAACTCCTGAGCTCAAGTGATCCGCCCACCTAGGCCTCCCAGAGTGCTGGGCCTAAAAATAAATATCTTTTCTTTGTAAGCCACCCAATCTATGGTACTTCGTTATAGCAGCCTGGAAGGACTAAGACACTGTAGTATTGATTATTTCTTCCCAAACCTTTGATCAGTGATGTCATCCTAATGGTTGGAAAGTGGCTATGGTTGGAGAATTTATACCATAGAAATTAACAAACGCTAAAAATTAGTACTTTTACTTTTCTCTCTCTTTTTTTTTTTGTTTTGGAGAGCTAGTTGTTGAACATTTCTTAGCACACTACTTTCCAATCTCTTATCTAGCCTGAAAATCTTATGCAGTTTCTTTTATTATCCGATAATCTCTCAAAATTCATTTCTCTGTGATTTTATGAGCAGCTCCACTCTCCAACACACCCTCCTCCAGAGGTCTGTCAGTTTCTCTTAGTATCTAGAACCTAAAACAAAATTCTCAACACTCAGTAGAAGAATTCCTACTGATGATTTGGACATTATTATTTTTTACAAGACCTAAGGAAACAGTTATTGTTTTTAAATAGTATGTAGGTGTTATACATACATAAAAGACTAAAAATATAGATTTCTACACCTACCACCAAGATCTTTCACAGACTCTAATGACATGCATAAAAAAGTACCATGGGGGGAGGAGCCAAGATGGCTGAATAGGAACAGCTCCGGTCTACAGCTCCCAGCGGGGGCCACGCAGAAGGTGGGTGATTTCTGCATTTCCGTCTGAGGTACCAGGTTAATCTCACTAGGGAGTGCCACACAGTGGGCGAAGGTCAGTTGGTGCGCGCACCGTGCACAAGCCGAAGCAGGGGCGAGGCATTGCCTCACTCGGGAAGCACAAGGGGTCAGGGAGTTCCCTTTCCTAGTCAAAGAAAGGGGTGACAGACGGCACCTGGAAAATCAGGTCACTCCCACCCAAATACTGCGCTTTTCCGACGGGCTTAAAAAATGGCGCACCAGGAGATTATATCCCGCACCTGGCTCAGAGGGTCCTATGCTCATGGAGTCTCGCTGATTGCCAGCACAGCAGTCTGAGATCAAACTGAAAGGTGGCAGTGAGGCTGGAGGAGGGGCGCCTGCCATTGCCCAGGCTTGCTTAGGCAAACAAAGCAGCTGGGAAGCTCCAACTGGGTGGAGCCCACCACAGCTCAAGGAGGCCTGCCTACCTCTGTAGGCTCCATCTCTGGGGGCAGGGCACAGACAAACAAAAAGACAGCAGTAACCTCTGCAGACTTAAATGTCCCTGTCTGACAGCTTTGAAGAGAGCAGTGGTTCTCCCAGCATGCAGCTGGAGATCTGAGAACAGGCAGACTGCCTCCTCAAGTGGGTCCCTGACCCCTGACCCCTGAGCAGCCTAACTGGGAGGCACCCCCCAGCAGGGGCAGACTGACACCTCACATGGCTGGGTACTCCAACAGACCTGCAGCTGAGGGTCCTGTCTGTTAGAAGGAAAACTAACAAACAGAAAGGACATCCACACCAAAAACCCATCTGTACATCACCATCATCAAAGACCAAAAGTAGATAAAACCACAAAGATGGGGAAAAAACACAGCAGAAAAACTGGAAACTCTAAAAATCAGAGCGCCTCTCCTCCTCCAAAGGAACGCAGCTCCTCACCAGCAACAGAACAAAGCTGGACGGAGAATGATTTTGACGAGCTGAGAGAAGAAGGCTTCAGACGATCAAATTACTCCGAGCTACGGGAGGATATTCAAACCAAAGGCAAAGAAGTTGAAAACTTTGAAAAAAATTTAGAAGAATGTATAACTGGAATAAGCAATACAGAGAAGTGCTTAAAGGAGCTGATGGAGCTGAAAACCAAGGCTCAAGAATTACGTGAAGAATGCAAAGCCTCAGGAGCTGGTGTGATCAACTGGAAGAAAGGGTATCAGCAATGGAAGATGAAATGAATGAAATGAACTGAGAAGGGAAGTTTAGAGAAAAAAGAATAAAAAGAAATGAACAAAGCCTCCAAGAAATATAGGACTATGTGAAAAGACCAAATCTATGTCTGATTGGTGTACCTGAAAGTGACAGGGAGAATGGAACCAAGTTGGAAAACACTCTGCAGGATATTATCCAGGAGAACTTCCCCAATCTGGCAAGGCAGGCCAACATTCAGATTCAGGAAATACAGAGAACGCCACAAAGATACTCCTCAAGAAGAGCAACTCCAAGATACATAATTGTCAGATTCACCAAAGTTGAAATGAAGGAAAAAATGTTAAGGGCAGCCAGAGAGAAAGGTCGGGTTACCTCAAAGGGAAGCCCATCAGACTAACAGTGGATCTCTTGGCAGAAACTCTACAAGCCAGAAGAGAGTAGGGGCCAATATTCAACATTCTTAAAGAAAAGAAATTTCAACCCAGAATTTCATATCCAGCCAAACTAAGCTTCATAAGTGAAGGAGAAATAAAATACTTTACAGACAAGCAAATGCTGAGAGATTTTGTCACCACCAGGCCTGCCCTAAAAGAGCTCCTGAAGGAAGCGCTAAACATGGAAAGGCACAAGCGGTATCAGCCGCTGCAAAATCATGCCAAAATGTAAAGACCATCGAGACTAGGAAGAGACTGCATCAAGTAATGAGCAAAATAACCAGCTAATATCATAATGACAGGATCAAATTCACACATAACAATATTAACTTTAAATGTAAATGGACTAAATGCTCCAATTAAAAGACACAGACTGGCAAATTGGATAAAGACTCAAGACCCATCAGTGTGCTGTATTCAGGAAACCCATCTCACGTGCAGAGACACACATAGGCTCAAAATAAAAGGATGGAGGAAGATCTACCAAGCAAATGGAAAACAAACAAAGGCAGGGGTTGCAATCCTAGTCTCTGATAAAACAGACTTTAAACCAACAACGATCAAAAGAGACAAAGAAGGCCATTACATAATGGTAAAGGGATCAATTCAACAAGAAGAGCTAACTATCCTAAATATATATGCACCCAATACAGGAGCACCTAGATTCATAAAGCAAGTCCTGAGTGACACACAAAGAGACTTAGACTCCCACACATTAATAATGGGAGACTTTAACACCCCACTGTCAACATTAGACAGATCAACGAGACAGAAAGTCAACAAGGATACCCAGGAATTGAGCTCAGTTCTGCACCAAGTGGACCTAATAGACATCTACAGAACTCTCCACCCCAAATCAACAGAATATACTTTTTTTTCAGCACCACACCACACCTATTCCAAAACTGACAACATAGTTGGAAGTAAATCTCTCCTCAGCAAATGTAAAAGAACAGAAATTATAACAAGCTATCTCTCAGATCACAGTGCAATCAAGCTAGAACTCAGGATTAAGAATCTCACTCAAAACTGCTCAACTACATGGAAACTGAACAACCTGCTCCTGAATGACTACTGGGTACATAACAAAATAAGGCAGAAATAAAGATGTTCTTTGAAACCAACGAGAACCAAGACACAACATACCAGAATCTCTGGGATGCATTCAAACCAGTGGGTAGAGGGAAATTTATAGGACTAAATGCCCACAAGAGAAAGCAGGAAAGATCCAAAATTGACACCCTAACATCACAATTAAAAGAACTAGAAAAGCAAGAGCAAACACATTAAAAAGCTAGCAGAAGACAAGAAATAACTAAAATCAGAGCAGAACTGAAGGAAATAGAGACACAAAAAACCCTTCAAAAAATTAATGAATCCAGGAGCTGGCTTTTTGAAAGGATCAACAAAATTGATAGACCACTAGCAAGACTAATAAAGAAAAAAAGAGAGAAGGATCAAATAGACGCAATAAAAAATAATAAAGGGGATATCACCACCGATCCCACAGAAATACAAACTACCATCAGAAAATACTACGAACAGCTCTACGTAAATAAACTAGAAAATCTAGAAGAAATTGATAAATTCCTCAACACATACACCCTCCCAAGACTAAACCAGGAAGAAGTTGAATCTCTGAATAGACCAATAACAGGAGCTGAAATTGTGGCAATAATCAATAGCTTACCAACCAAAAAGAGTCCAGGACCAGATGGATTCACAGCTGAATTCTACCAGAGGTACAAGGAGGAACTGGTACTATTCCTTCTGAAACTATTCCAATCAATAGAAAAAGAGGGAATCCTCCCTAACTCATTTTATGAGGCCAGCATCATCCTGATACCAAAGCCAGGCAGAGACACAACCAAAAAAGAGAATTTTAGACCAATATCCTTGATGAACATTGATGCAAAAATCCTCAATAAAATACTGGCAAACAGAATCCAGCAGCACATCAAAAAGCTTATCCACCATGATCAAGTGGGCTTCATCCCTGGGATGCAAGGCTGGTTCAATATACGCAAATCAATAAATGTAATCCAGCATATAAACAGAACCAAAGACAAAAACCACATGATTATCTCAATAGATGCAGAAAAGGCCTTTAACGAAATTCAACAACGCTTCATGCTAAAAACTCTCAATAAATTAGGTATTGATGGGACATATCTCAAAATAATAAGAGCTATCTATGACAAACCCACAGCCAATATCATACTGAATGGGCAAAAACTGGAAGCATTCTCTTTGAAAACTGGCACAACACAGGGATGCCCTCTCTCACCACTCCTATTCAACATAGTGTTGGAAGTTCTGGCCAGGGCAATTAGGCAGGAGAAGGAAATAAAGGGTATTCAATTAGAAAAAGAAGAAGTCAAATTGTCCCTGTTTGCAGATGACATGATTGTATATCTAGAAAACCCCATTGTCTCAGCCCAAAATCTCCTTAAGCTGATAAGCAACTTCAGCAAAGTCTCAGGATACAAAATCAATGTACAAAAATCACAAGCATTCTTATACACCAACAACAGACAAACAGAGAGCTAAATCATGAGTGAACTCCCATTCACAATTGCTTCAAAGAGAATAAAATACCTAGGAATCCAACTTACAAGGGACGTGAAGGACCTCTTCAAGGAGAACTACAAACCACTGCTCAAGGAAATAAAAGAGGATACAAACAACTGGAAGAACATTCCATGCTCATGGGTAGGAAGAATCAATATCATGAAAATGGCCATACTACCCAAGGTAATTTACAGATTCAATGCCATCTCCATCAAGCTACCAATGACTTTCTTCACAGAATTGGAAAAAACTACTTTAAAGTTCGTATGGAACCAAAAAAGAGCCCACATTGCCAAGTCAATCCTAAGCCAAAGGAACAAAGCTGGAGGCATCACACTACCTGACTTCAAACTCTACTACAAGGCTACAGTAACCAAAACAGCATGGTGCTGGTACCAAAACAGAGATATAGATCAATGGAACAGAATAGAGCCCTCAGAAATAATGCCACATATCTACAACTATCTGATCTTTGACAAACCTGAGAAAAACAAGCAATGGGGAAAGGATTCCCTATTTAATTAATGGTGCCGGGAAAACTGGCTAGCCATATGTAGAAAGCTGAAACTGGATCCCTTCCTTACACCTTATACAAAAATCAATTCAAGATGGATTAAAGACTTAAATGTTAGACCTAAAACCATAAAAACTCTAGAAGAAAACCTAGGCATTACCATTCAGGACATAGGCATGGGCAAGGACTTCATGTCTAAAACACCAAAAGCAATGGCAACAAAAGCCAAAATTAACAAATGGGATCTAATTAAACTCAAGAGCTTCTGCACAGCAAAAGAAACTACCATCAGAGTGAACAGGCAACCTACAAAATTGGAGAAAATTTTCGCAACCTACTCATCTGACAAAGGGCTAATATCCACAATCTACAAAGAACTCCAACAAATTTACAAGAAAAAAACAAACAACCCCATCAAAAAGTGGGTGAAAGACATGAACAGACACTTCTCAAAAGAAGACATTTATGCAGCCAAAAAACACATGAAAAAATGCTCACCATCACTGGCCATCAGAGAAATGCAAATCAAAACCACAATGAGATACCATCTCACACCAGTTAGAATGGCAATCATTAAAAAGTCAGGAAACAACAGGTGCTGGAGAGGATGTGGAGAAATAGGAACACTTTGACACTGTTGGTGGGACTGTAAACTAGTTCAACCATTGTGGAAAACACTGTGGCAATTCCTCAAGGATCTGGAACTAGAAATACCATTTGACCCAGCTATCCCATTACTGGGTATATACCCAAAGGACTATAAATCATGGTGCTATAAAGACACATGCACACGTATGTTTATTGCGGCATTATTCACAATAGCAAAGACTTGGAACCAACCCAAATGTCCAACAATGATAGACTGGATTAAGAAAATGTGGCACATATACACCATGGAATACTATGCAGCCATAAAAAAAGATGAATTCATGTCCTTTGTAGGGACATGGATGAAATTGGAAATCATCATTCTCAGCAAACTATCGCAAGAACAGAAAACCAAACACCACATATTCTCACTCATAGGTGGGAATTGAACAATGAGAACACATGGACACAGGAAGGGGAACATCACACTCTGGGGACTGTTGTGGGGTGGGGGAAGAGGGGAGGGACAGCATTGGGAGATATACCTAATGCTAGATGATGAGTTAGTGGGTGCAGCGCACCAGCATGGCACATGTGTACATATGTAACTAACCTGCACATTGTGCTCATGTACCCTAAAACCTAAAGTAAAATAATAAAAAAAAAGTACCATGAAAAACATAATGTTACAGAAATATAAATGATTATTCGAATTTATTGTTATTGTAGCAACTGTGTCCAGGTCACAGAAAATAATATTTCCACTATTTGTTTCAATAATCAGAACAAATGTCAAATATTGTTCTCAGTCTTGGTGTTTTGTTTTCATAACAACATGGATAAATGAGGGGAAGTCTTCAGAAGGTGTCCAGAATGGCAAGGTGTCTTGTTTTGATTCTGTTATTCTATCACAGGCATAGCTTTCTAACTATGTTTTAGTTAAATTAATACTAAAATTTGTTTACATTATCTTTAAAAATATTATTTCATAATTAGGTAATATACACATGAATATCTGAGAGTGGTTCTGTAATAAGCCTGCTTTCTACCAATTTTTTTAATTTAGCCAAGTAAACCATTATTAAAATTAGTTTCATTTTCCACCTTCATATTTTAAAAATAATCTTCCATATTTTCAGGGAAAAGAGAAAACCCCAAATCTTTTTTTTCTTTTATACTTTAAGTTCTAGGGTACATGTGCACAACGTGCAGGTTTGTTACATATGTATACATGTGCCATGTTGGTGTGCTGCACCCATTAACTCGTCATTTACATTAGGTGTATCTCCTAATGCTATCCACCCCCCTCCCCCCACCCCATGACAGGCCCTAGTGTGTGATGTTCCTCACCCTGTGTCCAAGTGTTCTCATTGTTCAGTTCCCACCTATGAGTGAGAACATGCGGTCTTTGGTTTTCTGTCCCTGTGATAGTTTGCTGAGAATGATGGTTTCCAACTTCATCCATGTCCCTACAAAGGACATAAACTCATCCTTTTTTATGGCTGCATAGTATTCCATGGTGTATATGTGCCACATTTTCTTAATCCCATCTATCACTGATGGACATTTGGGTTGGTTCCAAGTCTTTGCTATTGTGAATAGTGCTGCAATAAACATATGTGTGCATGTATCTTTATAGCAGCATGATTTATAGTCCTTTGGGTATATACCCAGTAATGGGATAGCTGGGTCAAATGGTATTTCTAGTTCCAGATCCTTGAGGAATCGCCACAGTGTCTTCCACAATGGTTGAACTAGTTAACAGTCCCACCAACAGTGTAAAAGTGTTCCTATTTCTCCACATCCTCTCCAGCACCTGTTGTTTCCTGACTTTTTAATGATCACCATTCTAACTGGTGTGAGATGGTATCTCATTGTGAAAAATCCCAAATCTTTTACAAATATGGACACCTAGACCTTTTGTAGCAGAATAAGAAACACCAAAACATATTCTTTCAAGTGCTATTATAGTTAATGAATACAATCAGGAATAATTAAGATGAAAAAATATCCACAGAAGAGATTGTGTAATATAGAAAACAGCTCATAGTACTATATACTACAGAAAGATAGGGACATGAGCTCTTTGGCAGAAATGAAATGAAGAAGACAGGGCAAAGGGTATTGAGAGTTGGGGATGAGGCCACAAAGATATCATAAATGCTATGAAGGAATAGGCAACATACTTTGTCAGCAGGAGGAGCCACTCAAATTTTTTGTTTGTTTGTTTGTTTGTTTTTAGCAATTGAATAATCTGAAACGATTGTTTTACAAGATCACACTGGCAATATTGTGGGCTGAAGGCAAGGTTGCAGAGTAATTACAATGTAATAGCCAGACCAAATCATATGGCAGTTTTTAAGAGGGCCAGTGGAAGCTGAAAACAATTCGGATTTAGCAATCTACATAAAGATGGTAGCTAAAGCTATAAAACATAAGCATACAAACAAAATAACCAAGGGAATAAGTATGAGAAAATATAAAGTACAATGATCATAATCTTAGGAAGAAGGTAAAACAAATTTTAAAAGAGGCATTACAATGTCAAATGTCAAGAATGAGAAGCAAAATAGCATATATGTTTTATTTGAGCAGTATTCTCTATATACTTCTTCATAAATATTGCCATGTTTTAATTAATATTTTGACTTGATTCTTTTCTTTGGATTTACTTAACCTATGTATTACTATTATAAATAGAAAAATCATAAATAGAAGATAACTATAAAATAAATAGAAAACTACTAATAACAAATTAAAGAATATTATATGTCACTGAAAATTGACTTCTATACAATCAGTGGTTCATGTACTACATTTTGGGAAATTCAAGACTAGGAGAAGCCACTCTTGATATATAGAGAATACTTAATGGAGTTGAGATTTAGGGAAAGAAATTAAATTGTTTGGGAGCTGGTTTGCTCTTGAAGTGAAATGTAGGACCAAGAATGTGGGGGGTACCTTTGAGAAACAAGAACTGAGGGCCTCCTGATGCTGAAGCATAGAGTTTGGACATTTGCATCAGAACCTCTGAGAGATGGAACTTTTCAAGCATGTTGTAAAAATTTTGCATTTCATATAGTGGTATGTCTGATACAACTAATAATAATAATTTCCCACCACCACTGGGAGATTTGTCTTCTTGAAAAGTGTCTTTTGCTGAACAAAAACAAAAAAAAGCTGTTCCAATAGAAGACTAAACAAGTCAATCTAGAGTGTAAAGCAGTAGTTCAAAATTTAATTTAATTGCATTGCATGAAATTGGTTTTCTTTACGTAATGTCAAAGAATGCAATTAGAAATAAAGAAATTTTTCCAAATCACCATTTTTTTTCATTTTAAACATAATTTGCTTTCCATGGGAAAATAACCTCTCCTTTCATGGTTGTTTGTAAAGTTGAAAGAAGAAGAATCTTTCATGGCAAGAAGATATGCTGGAATGTACATGTCCTCTCAAATGTTAAAAACTTATTTTGACTTGCAAAGAAATTGTCTTCATACAATGAAAACCTCTCAGGAAGTCCAACTGCTTATTTTTTGTTCTTTCAAGCGAAACAAATCGTCATTAAAAAGGTTCAGCTTCAAATTAAGACCTTTTAGAAGCTTAGAGGAACTTGCTCACAAAGGTTCAAATCCCTTAGAAAATGGCTCATTGCTGTCTCAGAAAGAGAGAAAAATAGCTACTGATGAGATTCAAATTATTCTCTATCTTCTCTTTCATTAATTTTAAACATAATTCATAGGTCATTATGCTTTGGAAATCAAAAGAATTATTCCTCATTGTAGCCCACCATTTTTCATCATTATACACATACAATATCCAATTTCACCTCACTCATTCAAAATGGCGCTTAAAGCAGGCAGAAAAGATTAACTCCAATACTTATATTTGGCTTTAATTCATAGCTTTATAAAGAGTTTTACTGGTCTAAATATGTATTTACACAATAGAATATGATGAGTCATTTCTAAAATGTAAACATACTAGTTTTAAAAATTGCTTAAATATGTATTCTGCCTGAGATTTTCTCAGGATATTCCTGTGAGATTCATAGCAAAAAACTCCCTTGTGTTTGAATAACGCTACTTCTCCACACATTACAAATAATAAGTGAGAGCAAAGGGTAGAGATACCTCTCAAAGCAGTCAAAATATTTTAATCCTTCATCTTTCTTCATGTTGAACAGTCACGGAAGCACCACCTCTCATTTCACATAGAATCGCCTTCAGTCTGTTCTGACTATGCTTTTAAGAGTGTCAGCGGGTTGCTGTTTAAAGTCTCTAATAATCAAACACCTGGGCAGATGTTTCAGAGAATAATAGTGTTCTCTTTCTATAAAGACAAATACAGCTCAGCAAAGTGGATTTTATTCTTGGCTAGACACGCATTTCACTATTTCATAAGTCTCTCTTTGCTTTTAAATGGTCTGTTGCACATTAAAAAACACTTGAAATCTTATTTCCTTTTGCTAGTGAGGATGATAATGAATATCATTTTGGGGCCAGTGGTAATGTCATCATATGTCTGAGGTTGGTATCTCTGTATTAACATGCCACTGCCAGTTCTGATTCCTGTCCAAGATGAGGTATAATAAAACTCTAGTCTCCCACACAGCCTGCTCTGAGTGAATTACTCTTTCTCTATCGCAATTCCCCTATCCTGATGAATTGGCTCTGTCTAGGCAGAAGGCAAGATGAACCCCTTGGGTGATTACAGTTCTTCTGATTATCCAACTTTCCCTTTTGGATCTCCACTACCTTCGCTTTTCTCACATATGTGTGAAGTCTGATTCCCATGATAACTCCCTTATCCCATCTCTATAATGGTTTCACTTCTCTTATTGAACACTGAGTGATAAGAAATCAGTACCTGAAACTGGATGCTACCAAAACAGAAACTAAACCATGAGACTTTGGAGCAAGGGGTGAGCATCAATAATATTTATAGAAAACTCACAGAGTTTTAAAGGGAACTTTACTACTAAACATACCATGTAGTTGAACCCAAAAGGACAGTGACAGTTGAAATTAAAAAGGTTTTGGGCCTCAACTTTACATAAGCAGGAAGCAGGTTGAGATAGTTTCACAAATGAAAAGATGGGTCATTTTTTTAAGGAAAAGGAAAGATATCTCAGAGGGAGGTGCTAAGACTCCAGAGCTGAGAACAACAGATTAAGGAATTACTCCTAGAGAGCAGAATTACTGTCTAATCAAGAAACAGTTTTTGCTTCTGATGGACTTGGGGAACCCAAAACATATTCCCAGCTGTATTCTGTTTTATTTTCTTTGTCCTTTTCTCTTTTCTTTTTCCTTCCTCCTTTGTTTGCCTGCCTGCCATTTTGGAATTGCTAGGAACTCATGACTGTGATTCCCATTTCCCCTTTTCTTTGCACAGAAGTATCTCTTGCAGTTGTTATGTTCCTGTCTTGCTATTCAATGTTGCTTATTTAAAGGTCAGATAACATATTTTTAAGTTCAAAGTTCTTTAGGCTAAAAGGAGTTCCATCTGATGAGCCTCATCCATATCTGTGCCTAGCTTAAATCATAAGATCTTGCATTTTGAGTCAGAGTCAAATGATAGTAATGTGACTAGATAAAACTTTGGGGATCTTATTTGGAAATTAATACATTTTGCATAGGGGAAGAATGTGAATTTTGGCCAGGAAACAATTTCTCCCAAGCCTAAGCATGCATGCCATTTGTCTCATGAAGAGGTAGAGTCTATTTCCCTCTTCTTGAACCTAGGCTGGCTTTATGACCTTTGTACATCAGTAGAATGCAGGAGAAATGATGCGGTGCCACTTTTAAACCTAGTCCTTATTAACCCTGAAATCTTTCATTTTTGCTTTCTTGGAGCCCTTGTAAGCAGCAGTGAATCCATATGGGTCTGGAGTAACTTTAATTCTTGCCTCCTCTGAAGAAAGAATTAGACTGAGGGGCATATGGCAGAGTGAGAGACCGAGGCACGTTTTAGAGCAGGAGTGAAAGTTTACTAAAAAGCTTTAGAGCAGGAACAAACGGAAGTAAAGTACACTTGGAAGAGGGCAGAGTGAGTGACTAAGCAATCACAAGTGCGTGGTTTGACCTTCGAATTGGGGTGTTATGTGTTGGCATTCTTCTGGGGTCTGTGTTACGTCTCCCCTGATTCTTTCCTTGGGGTGGGCTATTTCCCTGTGCAGTGGCCTATGAGCGCTTGGGAGGGGCCCCATGCACAGTGTGTTTACTGAAGTCGTACGCATGCTCACTTAGGTGTTTTCCCTTAAACTCTTCCACTTTTGCCTCTTAGTGGGCTTGTGCCACAGAAATCATGGAGATTCCAGTTCCAGCAAAGCCCCTGGTGGAATGCAACTTCATAAGTGACCCCAGCCAATGCCACCTGGAGCAGAAAAACAGCCCAGTTGACCCCAGGCAACCCATGGAATGATAAGAAATAATAAATTGTTACTGTTTTAAGTCACTGTATGAGTCTATTTTCACACTGCTATAAAGAATTGCCCGAGACTGAGTAATTTATAAAGAAAAGAGGTTTAATTGGCTCACAGTTTTACGTGGCTGGGGAGGCCTCAGAAAATTTAAAATTATGGCAGCGGGCAAAAAAAAAAAAGCAAACATCTTCTTCACAGGAAGCAGGAGAGAGAGATAGAGTGAGAGCCAGGGGGAAAGTACAACACTTTAAAACCATCAGCTCTTGTGGGAACTCACTCATTATCATGAGAACAGCATGGGGGAAACCGCTCCCATGGTTTAATCACCTCCCACCAGGACCCTCCCTTGACACGTGAAGGTTACAATTTGAGATGAGATTTGAGTGGGGTCATTGAGCCAAACCATACCATTCTATTGCTGGCCTCTCCCAAATCTCACGTTCTTCTCGCCTTTCAAAGCACAATTATGCCTTCCCAACAGTCCCCCAAAGACTTAACTCATTACAGTGCTAACCCAAAAGTCCAAATCCAAAGTGTCATCTGAGACAAGGCAAGTCCCTTCTGCCTATAAGCCTGTAAAATCAAAAGCAAGTTTGTTACTTCCAAGATACAATCTGAGGGTAAAGGCATTGGGTAAATTCTCCCATTCCAAATGGGAGAAATTGGCCAAAACAAGAGGGCTACATGCCCCATCCAAGTCCGAAACCCAGTAGAGCAGCAATTAAACCTTATAGCTCCAAAATAATCTCCTTTGACTCCATGTCTCACATCCAGGGCATGCTGATGCAAGAAGTGGGCTCCCAAGGCTGTGGGCAGCTCTTCTCCTGCAGCTCTGCAGGTTACAGCCCCTGTGTCTGCTTTCATGGGCTGGCGTTGAGTGTCTACAGCTTTTCTAGGTGCATAGTGCAAGCTGTTGGTGGATCTATCATTCTGGAGCTGGAAGACGGTGGCCCTCTTCTCACAGCTCTACTAGGCAGTGCCCCAGTGAGGACTTTGTGTGGGGGCTCCAACCCCACATTTCCCCTCTGCACTGCCCTAGCAGAGGTTCTCCATGAGGGCGCTGCCCCTGCCACAAACTTCTGTCTGGACGTCCAGGCATTTGCATACATCCTCTGGAATATAAGCAGAGGCTGCCAAGCCTCAGCTTCTGACCTCTACACACCCACAGGCCTAACACCACATGGAGGCCACCAAGGCTTGGGGCTTGCACCTTCTGAAGCAACAGGCCCTAGCTGTACCTTGGCCCCTTTTAGCCAGGGCTGAAGCTGGAGAAGCTGGGACACAGGGTGCCAAGTCCCAAGGCTGCACAGAACAGTAGCTGGGCCCTTGACCTAGCCCATGAAACCATTTATTCCTCCAAGCTCTCCCAGGCTGTGAAGAAAGCGGCTGCCATGAAGATCTCTGACACGCTCTGGAGACGTTTTCGCCATTGTTTTGGCTGTTAACATTTGGCTCCTAGTTGCTTGTGGAAAGTTCTGCAGTGTTGGTTTGAATTTCTCCCCAGAAAATGAGTGTTTCTTTTTTACCACATGGTCAGGCTGCATATTTTCCAAACGTTTACTCTGTTTCTCTTTTTAAACATAAGTTCCAATTTTGGACCATCTTCTTGTGAATGCATATGACTGTATGCTTTCAGAAAAAGCCAGGTTACATCTTGAATGCTTTGCTGCTTAGAAATTTCTTCTGCCAGATACCCTAAATCATCTCTCTCAAGTTCAAAGTTCCACAGATCTCTAGGGCAGGGGCAAAATTCCACCAGTCTCTTTGCTAAAGCATAGCAAGAATGACCTTTTTTCCTGTTTCCAATAAGTTCCTCATCTTCCTCTGAGACCACCTTAGCCTGGACTTCATTGTCCATATCACTATGAGTATTTTTGTGAAACCCATTCAACTAGTCTCTAGGAAGTTCCAAACTTTTCCACATCTTCCTGTCTTCTTCTGAGCCTTCCAAATTGTTCCAACCTCTGCCTGTTACCCAGTTCCAAAGTTATGTCTACATTTTCAGGTATCCTTATAGCAATGCCCCACTTCTCTTAATACCAGTTTCCTGTATTAGTCCACTTTTACACTATGGTAAAGAACTAGCTGAAACTGGGTAATTTTTAAATAAAAGAGATTTAATTGACTCACAGGTCCACATGGCTGGAGAGGCCTCAGGAAGCTTACAATTATGGCAGAAGGCAAAGGAAAAACAAGCACCTTCTTCACATGGTCACAAGAGAGATGGAGAGTGAGAATGAGGGAGGAAGTACCACATTTTAAAACCATCAGCTCTTGTGAGAACTTTACTATCATGAGAACAGCATGGGGGAAACTGCACTCATGATCTAATCACCTCCCAACAAGTCTCTCCCTTGACACATGGGGATTACTATTTGAGATGAGATTTGTGTGGGGACACAGAGCCAAAGCATATCAACCACTAATCTGGGGATAGTGTATTATGTAGTAATTGATAATTGAAAGACTTGCAAATAAATAAATGAAAGAATGAAAGGGTAAATGATTAGAAGAAGTGTCTCTATAAATGGAGGCAGATCTTATTACTGGTTGTGTTACCTTTTCCTCCCCAGCTAGTACCTTTTGTGAGGCTTTACACCCTTGATTGCCTACAGACACCAAGGTGCTTTGGAAAAATTCTGCACCTTTGTGTGTGTGAAGAGAAAAGCAAGAGAGAGAAAAAGAGTGTTGTTGACTGGCCCCCAAAGGTTTAGATCCAGATGCTTTTCTTTTTTTTTTATTTACTTCTTTTCAGAGCAGTGTTATGCCCATTATTATTTTTTTGAACCCTTCATTTCTAAAAAATATTGAAGTAATAAAAAAAAAATAAGGTAGGGAAACCTAAAGCCTTAAAAGAAAAGACATGGAAAATATAACTTCTATACTGTGGGAGAAAAGGACTTCTTAAACCATAGCTAAAACAAATTCAAAGGATCCAATACAGTAAAACTAGCAAAATGTCATCGATGGTTTTCATGTCAGTGCTAAGTGAATAAACTTTTTAAAAAGCGTGGAATAGAAGCAAAGTGATAAAGAAAGTTTACTTCAAAATAGAAGATCAGCTATACTCTAGCTGAGGATTTCACATTTGAAACTGGTTGTTTGGTATCTTAGTACCTCAGTGACTCTGGAGTATGTAAATGACAGACATAAGGAAATAGTGAGGAGGGGAAGAGATAGACTTTATAGATACTACTAAAAAAGCAATAATGAGGAATGACTTAACAAAATTCAAAGGTTTCAGATCATTTGAGAGCCTGAAACAGCAGATGGCAAATATAGTTCAATTCAGACAAACATTAAAAAAGATGCGTAGCGATAGAGAACTACAAACGAGGGCTGTGGAAACACATTTCAATGGACTAATCACCCAGCACGCCAACCAGAAAATATTTGAAAACTTTTAAGTATCAGCTTAGTGCAAAGAAACTGTCTTCTAAGATGAAGGGCAGAATAAAAATAGTCTTTTAAGTTTCTAGTCTTAACTCATGGGGGAGGGGAAGGAGTGAGGATAAGAAAAAAATATTTAGATGTAGGAAAAGATAATGATACTTTGTGAAGCATGAGACTCTTAGTCACAAACTGCAGGAGATTTAATTTCCTCTACGGAAATGAAAAAGCATTTTGGTAGGTGTGTTAACTTATTTAATAGGGTACATTTTAGTACCTTATGTAAGATGGCGTCTAAAAATAGCCAGGGGAATTTTTCCCAAGTGGAAATAGATTGTGTAGTCTGTAAACTACCAGTTGTTTATGCTGATAGTCTTAGGGACAAAGGAGGATTCCTACACATTTATATGACTGAGTCAGCTGAAGTATTTCCCCCTTAATATAAGTATCCTGTTACATGTGATTTTGTATTGAGGTAGTCACTTTTCATAGAAAAAGCTCAAGGGGAATCTTGAAGGCTTCATCGCTACTCTGTTAACAAAAATCTCATTAGGCTGTTCTTCCACTATTTACCCAGGACAACCAAGTTTGTCCCTCTAACTAGAGCATCTTTATTACGTGGTAAGTTGACCAAAAAACATGATACAGGCATTCAGGGGAAGCTAAGTACTCAGTCTGGTTGGGAAACCGTATGTATTTGGAGTTAAGTGCAGAGTTCCTGGAGAACCAAGAAATAATCTTTATTCTCCACATCACTCAGGGTTCTTTTGCAATTTCAGCAATATATGGCTAAAAATTATTTTTACTCTCAACAAATATTTTGGAAGAAAATGGGACAAGCTTATACTCTTATCCTTCTTTAAAGAGAATTTTGACACGGGTAAGAATATTAGTTATGTGTTCCTGAATTAACCTATGATGTCATAGTGCATTTGGGTGTGATGTTTTGGGACTTAATCTAAAACTGTCCTATCAGGAGTATCTAGAATTAAGACACTGAGTGGCAAGATAGACACAAATATGTCCATAGAAATATGGAAGGTTTTAAGCCAGAAAATCCTTAAATGAAGGTCTGTAGCAGTATCTCTCCAGATATTTAAAAATACAATGATCACCAAAATATGCTATAAATGTTTAAAATGGACTCTTATCGAAAGTTCAGAGGTCAAAGATGATGTTGTTTATGGTACTCCTAGAAATTGATTCTTCTTTATTTTTTCTTTTTGTTAAGAGTTTAATTGCCACTAGAATTATTTTCAAGTTAAGAAGATAAGAGGATTGACTTTTTAAACTTCAAAATGAACTTCCCTGCTATGACTGACTATATTCCCCAGTATGGAGAATTGTAAGTTTTCACAATGAAATCATAAACTTTTAGTGTACTTTTACTCTCTGCTTTATGCTTCATCCATCTGCCATATAGGAGCATTCTAGTTAGTGTACTGATGATAGCTTGTGTGCTTACCAGGTACAGTTTTAAACTTATTACTTATCATATAGAAACTGAAATGATATATATGCTTTAAAATATATTCTTATCTAAAAAATAATAAAAATAATTGATGACAAAAATCTAATTTTAGGATCTTTAAAGAAGATATACTTGGGATTACTATATAGAGATTATCTACTTAATTTAAAAAATAAATTTAGCTGAAAATTTTTTTAGTAAATTTCTCTTTCCTTCAGTTGGCATATAGGTTCATGTAAACATTGCTTCCCCAATTGAAAAAGACCATGTTTTTGACCTCACTAAACTTTTCCTCATTATAAAAGACCATGATTTTGATTTTCCTAAAAGCAAGTTTCCTGTCATTTATTTTTAAATTCTCTGTACCCAGCACAGTGCTTACAAATGGTAAGCTAGCAAATATTTTTAGAAGAAATACATGAATCGTAATGTAGTACTTCCTAATGGTTTCAACTAATGGCATCAAATTTAAAATACATACCAACTAGAAATTAAACTTACTAAAATTTTTATTTTACTAAAGTTTCATGTATATTCCACTCATATGAAAAGAGATAGAGGGTCACAAAAAATCAGAAAATACTAGGTAGCTACATTTTTGACAAGATCAAGAGTCACTGAACTCGTAGAGTAACAGGAAGTTATATTTAGAAGTAGACTTAAAATATGACAGTTCATGACATGATATTTATTAAGGAACACACTTCACATATGGGAATTGGCTTTTTGCCCTAGTATGGCTTGCCTTACATCTCTTTTATATAGAACAAACAAAAGTGCTTTTGTACATGACATTGTGGCAGGGATTCTCAATTGATTCTCTGATCTATTTATAAGAAAGGTTTTCTACTGCGTAAGTTACCATGTCAATATTCATAAAAGCTAAATGTAAAATTGATATCCACAATGTATTGTTTCTAAAATCTTATTCTTGGTTTTTTTTTTCTTCTTTGATCATATTCCTAGCACTTACTTAATACTATTTTCACAGACCACTGTCTTAATCAGTTCAGGCTGCTATAGTAAAATATTATAGACTGGATGGTTTACAAACAACAGAAATTTATTTCTCACAGTTCTGGAGGTGATAATTCAATATCATGGTCCCAGCATTATCAGGTTCTGGTGAGTGCTCTCTTCTCGATTGTAGACCGATGACTTCCTGTTGTAGTCTCACATGTTGTAAAGAGTGAAGAGAGCTCTCTAGGTTCTCTTTCATAAGGGAACTAATCTCATTCATGAGGGCTCCATCCTCATGACTTAATTATCTCCCCTAGGCTCCACCTCCATATACCATCACACGGGATTAGGGTGAATTCTGGGGGGATACAAACATTCGGTTCAATGCAACCAACATCCTCATGCTCTTCTTGCCTGAGGGTAGAAATAGAAAGATGGATGTCCAACAAAATATTTTCTCCTATTCTTTCATAGTAAATTTGTTGTTGGGCATGTAGCTGCCTAGCTAGAGACATTTCTCAGACTCTCTTCCAGCTAGATGCAGTCCTTTGGCTACATTTTCACTAATGGAATGTGACTAAAAGTGAAAATGACACTTCCAGCTATAGGTCTTAAAATTATTAGTCAAGCAAGTGTTTTTATACTTTCCCTTTCCTGTGAGCTGCAACATGGCCATTTCTGGGACTTAGCTATGGCCATATGGATGAGAACAACAGCCTTGTTGATGGCAGAATCACAATGTAAGGAACATGAATCTCTGAATGGCCTTATGGGGCAGAGCTGTCTGCTTACCTGGACTGCTACTTACATCTGTGACACAAGAAAGAATTAGAGTTATATTTTTTAACCTCTATACTTTGGACAGTTTTATTATAGCGGCTTAGTCTTCATCTTAACTAATCAGTTGGACCCAGCAAAAGTTTTAACTCATCTTAGTCCAGGATGAAATCAAACTCATTATTTTCCATGCTGGCACTTTTCCGTCCAAAATAAAAACAGATTTACTTGTATCTATTGATCAGTGCATCATATTAAAGGTGATATGTTCAGTTAAGCAGTGGGCACATGAAAACAATATTTAATTTGTAGTGACTATTGAATAGAATTTCAGCCTATGTTGAGGTGAAAATATTTAGGTTATTTAACAATGATCAGATGTATATAAACAGATTCCATCTTGTAAGATACTGAGAGTTCCAACATTACACAGTGCAGATCTCCAACTGAGTGCTGCTCTCCAACAGTGATACTAAAAGGTAAAAGCCAAAGAAAGACTTGGTACTTTTCATGGCCTTTACTTCATTTGTCCTAGAAGCTCCAGATGATTGATGGTCTTCTCAACCTTGACGTTATCCATCAATTCTTTTTTGCTTTGGGCAGTTGTATGAGTCATCATCTGCCTGACTTTAAGCAGACAGGTATGAAGTTCGGTTAATAATATATGCATTCATTCAACAGATGTGTGATAGAGGAATGAATGAACACATATTTACTTATTGAGTTTATCATGAATTAGGCATTATTCTGTTAACCAGAGATTCAGCAATGAATCAAAGAGACAAGTTTTCTTCCTGGGTAGAACTTGTCTTTCAGTTGGCATAGAGAAAAGTACATACAAGTAAACAAACAAGTCAATAAATAAGAAATATTTAGGTATTGATAAATAATATGAAGAAAATAAAAGCAGGATGACAGAGACTGACTCAATGGAGAGAAACAATCTTAGAAAGGGTGCCCCCAAATTCCTCTCTGAGAAAGTCATATGGAGCCATGTCCTGAATAACAAAGAGATGGCAGACATTGGAAAGCCAAAGGAAGAGTGTTTTAGGCAGAGGCACCTCTGGCAAGGTAGACAAGTCCTTGGAAATCTTTACGTTAATTTTTAGATGCCACATATATGCTATTTACCTAACGATCATCTAATAATAAATAACATGCTAGTGATATGAAATAAGAATCAAGGGAACTGATATTTCTATAGAGAGCAAAAACTCAAATATTCAGACCTCTGTCTTCACTTGGTTTAGTATTAGATGCTATGTGAATCAGGTATGCCAGTTTCCTAACTGCTGGCAAAGAGTTATCATCTAAAATGGATTCAAACAAGGGATCTTGTTTACTGTAATAGTTTATTTTACTTATACTATTTTTAGTGAGAAAATGTAAGCCCCATTAAGTGTAATGTTGTGCTTGGCAGGTACCATTAGGAAGTAACTGGCTTTGACTAGTAAAATCTCATGAATTGTTGTGACTTTACTTTTAATTGAGTCTAAGAAAGAGGCTGGAATGATTGAACAATAAAAAGTTGAGGAGGTCTGATGTTTTGATGTATCATCTAATAGACATAAATATAATTAAATAATATAGACAGTAACTTAGCAAAAGGAGGAAAATCGGAAGTTCCTCTTGAGCCATGCTTATTAGGAATCACTGAAAAAATACTGGAAATACATACACTGTTACTCTGTAAAAATTTCCAAAAACCTGAACTTTAGCTCTTCTGAGGATAAAGCTATTAAAACATCACAAGAAATGTAATCAGTATCTTGTAGAAGCTAGTAAGGACAATTTCACTGCTGAGTAGAGTATCTGTGACCTGGAAAACAATATAAGGATTAAAAAATGACTCTCAACAGTTATTTTAATAGGTTCAGGTAAATTGGAAATCAAGTATGCAATGTGGCACTTACTTTACCTCTATATCCTGTCTGCAGTGCATGAAAATATCAAAATGATATTTGCAATAACACAACATGAGCCAATCTATGAAATTTAATGTCCCAAAAAAAGATTCAGCATGTCTGAACAAGAATACAATGAAGAAAAAGTTACTATAATTATGAAACTTATGACCATCAAGTTACTTATGTTGTATACATTTGCTGCATCTTTTTTGTAAGCCTTTAAATAAGCAATCTAAGAAAATAATTTTCTGGGAAATGACTGAGATAACCAGAGATAAGAAATTAAAATGAATTATTTGGCAGCCACTGTATAGTCACATCAGATTCAATCCTACTATTGAAATTGCCTCTGTATTGTGAGCAGTTAGAAAACACTTTCTCAAATGATCAACATCTATTTCCAAAATTGTAGTTATGGATAATATGCATAGTTACAAATGATCATGGACTTCCTTCCAAGAATCAATTCAAGGAGAGGAATTCAGACAAATAGGTGCCTTTTAATAAGTCAAGTTCCAGCTGTGAACTTCAAGGCAATTATAAGAGATAAACATAAAGAGTCCAGGCATAATACAAAATAAATAAGTCCTATAAAATTGGAAATTTGCAGGGTTCTAAATCTTTAGGGATCCACAGGATGTTCACAAATGCATTTGGAGGGCAGGACTTTCAGAGCTGACATAAAATCGGACTCATTATCTTTCTGTAATTTAGTATTTCCTCTTATAAGAATTCTAAATAGAGGGTAGCTAGAATAGCTGAATTAATCAAAACCTTTTCCATCAGAAGTTCGTTACCAGCGCCCTTGGCTCTGTTCTCATCTCCTTCATGACTGCACATCTCTCTTGCACGACTTCAAAGAGGAATCTCCACACAGGAGACAGGAACGAGAGGCTGGGGGATGAGAACCGGGCCACCTCTGTTAAAAGAGAGGCTTAATTAAGTACATATTTGAAGAGTGCCTTTCACATGAAAAAGCAGTAAGAAAACTCAGTACTATTAACACTGATCAAGAAGTGCCTGGTCCTGGGAGCAAAGCCTTACCGAGATTAAGGAAAAAGTTTATATTCTCCTCCTCCAGGCAAGCATTTTTCAATGGGGTTCTTTATTGATCTGTCATCCTAAGAGAGTCTGTAAATCTAGCATCTGCATATTGATTCCTAGTTGGTTTGGAAGAAGAGGAAGCAGAGAGCAAAAGACACATCTTTCTTAAGTCAGAGTAAAACTGCAGCTTATAAATGTGCACTCATTTCTCTGCAAAAGGACTTATAGTACATGTAAAATTTGGAGGCGAACAGTTTTTGCGTGTGTAATGAGAAGATCTTAATTTTCATTTGTTACTTAGAAACTTAACTGGCATGATTTATTATTAAAATGACCAACGTTATTGTAACAGCGTGTTAAGGCCAAACTGTTATTTAATGTCATACCAATAATTTAAAGATAAATCAAAGCATGGATAAATATTAACTGTGATTTATGCAATTTATTAAGAATGTTAGACAAAAGTTTTCATCAGAAATGAAAACTTGGCAGGTATTTTCTAATGGTTCAAGTAGATGTACAATCATTGGAAGTTTAGAGTGAGGCACCATATTTCCACAGATATAAAGTCCTGAAGTGAGATGCCAGGTCGAAAAACAAATCCTCTGAGAAAAACAACTGGCTAGAAGGCTCTAATTCTGATGATAAAAGGACTGAGTAAGAAAGTAAAGTAAAAATATATTTGCGAGAGATTTCCTTGAAGGGAGCTGGTGCTGGGCTCTAAATCTTACCACCCCTCCCAAGGGTGAGGAGTGGGAGTCCATCCTCCTCAACCTGAAACTTAGAAAGAGGAGCTTCACTGGGAGTATTTGGAAAGCTTCAGAAATGGCTCCGGAATTTAGGGAACTCTGGCCTACTATCTGACACATGTCCTGACATTCTTCAGGGGAAGGCCATGACTTCTGAGGTAGCATGTTCAAAAGAAAGAAGAGTTTGTACAATAACCGCATTCCCACTAGTAACAGAGCAAAAGCTCATTTGCATTTGCTGTACACCAGATGTAGATGACAAGAGTGGGAGCACATTCTAGAGCCATTTGCAATCATGCTTGGCGGGACTTCCAAGATAGGCAATAGTACTCTAACCGCTAGTCTGTGTTGAAGAGGACACCGTGGAAGTTAGAACTAAGGGAGAAGTAGACATCTGAAGGAAAGGTACTGAACAAGCAGTCGCAGATGTTATAGCCAGGGAAGGTTAGCTTCCAAGGAAGGTCTGCAAAAGCTTTGAACATCTGCCAGGCCAAGTTCCTATAATACCATCGTGTGATAGTACCTGCCCAAGTAAAAGCTCCCTGTCTGCCTTTGGCCTCCAATCCTTTTAATTTGCATGAACAGGTGAGTAGAGGAGGAGATGAGTTAGACAGAATGACCCATTCCCTCCATCCTCTACCACCGCAATGACTACACTACAGTCAGGCTCTGACTGAAGAGGGGAAAAGTTCAAGGTTGTATTTTTGATTACTGTGGACCGAACAGTGTCATTTCTGAAACAAGACTATGCTTGTGACAGGAACGGAATGAGGAAACTTCAATTACCTAAAACCAACAAAAGGATCACGAAACCTTCAAATGTTTCATACAGTATTGGAAAACTACCTGCAATAGACACAATAAGACAAAGTAGGTAAAAAAAAAAAAAAAGTTTTGTCTTCAGTTTACCCTTTGAATTGTGCTTATTAAAGGCAATAATAAGCCTAAAACCAATTGTTTTTTCAAAGAAACCGCAGCTAAGAAGCAGCTGGTTAAAATGACATATCTGTCATTTTGCTAGCTAATCAAAGTAATCACCATTGAACACAAACATTGTTATAAGTAAAAATACAAATTTCAAACTGAAGGGGATCGTAGTTGAATAAAAAATTCACCAAGGCCTTCAGCCATATCTTCAAAGACATTGAAGCAAGAATTAGTCTATTTATAATTGTACCTGTAAAGCCAAACTGTTATTTAATGTCATACCAATAATTTAAAGATAAATCAAAGCATGGATAAATATTAACTGTGATTTATGCAATTTATTAAGAATGTTAGACAAAAGTTTTCATCAGAAATGAAAACTTGGCAGGTATATTCTAATGGTTCAAGTAGATGTACAATCATTATTTGAAAGGTTGATTAGATGCGTCACTTAAAAAAAAAGGCTCAGTGTTTCTATTTCCTTGTCTGAGTCTTCAATGGTGACATTAATAAGAAGGAAATGTCTATTCATGGAAATCTAAATATTTATTAGTTCAGCCATGCTGTTTGGGTTGTGAACTCGAGTTAGGTAAAATCTCTTTGTCATGATTTGACAAAAGTAGATTTTTTGATGACTTGAGTGGATTTTGTTTTCTGAAATCAATTTGGGCAACAGCGCTTCAATTCTACTAATTAGCTGCCTTGGCCCATTAGAAAACGGAGTTTCTGTCCTCCATTTTAGAAAGCAAAGACTAGGACAAAATAGCACATTACTGTAGTGGTAGCGAAGAGGCAGATAAGGTTTGAGCTACAAAGAACAGTTTCAAAAAAGTGGTTCTGAACAACCTTCAGTTAGTAAATAAAATCTGTGCAAATAGCTATTTGTGAAACTTGTATTATTTTCTCTTTTTTGAAGTTATTTGCAGGATTGATCCAGTGCTTAGAAAAATGACTGACAGATGAATCAGTTTTGAATCTCTCAGTTTCTATTCACACTGTCTAGATCAAACCTTCATCTTTCAACTAGGTTTTGACAATACCTTCTTTTTTCCTAACTTCCCTTACTTCAATGTTACTCTCCTCTAATGAACCCTTCATTATACTGACAGATTATTTTTAAATGCAAATCAGTTAACATTTGTTGTTGTTGTTTAAAATAAATGGTTAGACTCCCATTTCCTAAAGGAGTGTTTCTCTACAATTTTTTTCTGCCTTAACATGCAAGATAGCTGGTATTCATACAAAGGACAAACAGCATGGACGTACATAGCTTTAGTGTCATTAGCTATTTACTCCACTTTTTTCTTCCCACTCACTCAAAAAAGCATATTGAAATGCAAGAAACTGACAGGGATGTAAGACTAGAACTCATTTATTAGAAACAGTAATCAAATTTTTACTGACTGCTATTATTAACAAATTATTGGTATAATTGTGTATCAAGATGCTATAGTTAAAAACCCATTGGACTACAAGATAAACCCAAACTACTCAATTTGATATCCGTAGTACTAGCCTAACTCATTTTTTGCTCCTTCTTCAATTATATTTGCCTCTGACAGGGAAAGAATACAAATCACGCAGGACGGGAGAATTTCTTAGGAGGGAAGAACATGTAGAGATATGGGAAACCAGAGAGCAACAGACCTCTGGACTCCACAGTTCACCTAAGGCTGGTTTGGATCCATGAGTCTTCTCATACATTCAATGGACTATCTTAACTAGGCTTTCTTACATTATTGACAGTCTTTCAGCTTATTACTTTGACAAAATAATAGAATTTAAAATATGGATCTGTGGCATAGTTAAGTCACTATACTTGTTAGCAAGTCAGGAGATTTTAGGTTTATAATTTAAATTTCATAGTCATGTACATTTTTTACTACCATGTGAATTTTTAGAGGGGCAGAAAGTCACAATCAAATAAGTAGATTTCAGTTATTAATATTAGATTTGATTAACTTATGTATTTTTAATAAAAATATAAAGAATTCTACACCTATGAGATTTATAAAAATAAGATTAATTACTATATCTGCAGGTAGAGTAATTCATCAGAGCAGAGAACTGATGAATTACTGTCTCTAAGATAATTTATCTTTGAAAATTCTGTTCTAAGCTGAATGTGTAAAATTTCCCATCCATTTTTATAGCAGAGCACTTTTCTTAGCCACGGATTTAGTAAAACTAGAATATCTTGTGCACAAATGTCTAAGTTATGATAAAGAAAATCTCACATTCTTAAATTCCACATACATCTTTTTAATACAGGTTTTTCTTTCTAGGTTTAATTTTCTTTCTAAGCCCTCATTTGACAATTATGTGTCACCTTGAGTATGCTTTTTGATGAAATTTTCTGTCTTCCTAGCTAAATTATGGTTTCTTTGGAGGAGGAAATATGTATTCTATCTCTTTGTCTCCTGAATATATAGCACAGTGCTTTGAGGATAGTAAGGCAAATTTAGTTTAGAGGAAACTCATTTTGAGAGGAAAATTTATTCGCTATTTTTTCAAAGTGACAAAATCATTATCAATCAACAAATATTCAGATGCAAACACTCTCCTAGGTATGGCATATGTTTTGCGACACTTGCCCTCAAAGTCCTTTTACAGAGAGAAGCCACATACCCAAGGCTCATTTATAAAATACCTAAATGAGTGAAATATATATATATAATATATAAATATTTAATACAAAAGACCTATATGAGTGAAATATATGTGTATAATTATATATTATATAATTTTAATTATATTTAATTATGTATAATTAAATTACATATTAAATATGTATATTAAATTATATATTAAATATATATTATATATAAATACATATAATAAATATATATAATTATATATAATATATATTAAATTATATATAAATTATATATAAATCTATTATATATAATAGATATAATTATATATTTTATATTTCACTCATTTCGGTCTTTTGCATTAAATGATATTTTCTATAATTTTAGTATACAGAATAAGTAGAGATTTTTTAAAGATGACTTTACAAAACGATTATCCTTGCACTTGTACATTAGGTAAAGAGACAGTTTGAGCTCATTGATCCTGTGAGAAAAGGCTTCCAGGCACAGGTTTACATGTATTTGAATGTATCACTAATATTACTTTGAGAACTAGACTCCTCTTTTTTTTCGATTGCACAACCATACTTCTCAATAAGAAATCATGCACATTTTGTAATGTAGTTTCATATTTACAAAAAACTCAAATTAGAATCATGGAAGTACTGTAACAAATTTACTGCTACTTTTGCTTTGGCAAGTAGAGAAGTTCAAAGGCCAGAAATTGAAGAAAAATAGTGGTAAAGGCCACTATTTACAAAAATAAATGAAAATAAATTGTATCCATGATAATGTACAATATTTCAATAGTCTTGCACTGTCATGGCTAAGCTTTGTAAGTGAGGTAAGAACAAAGGCCGCTGATTTGCAATTTTAGTTTTACTAAATTACAAAGGGAAACTAAAGTTCTGGGAGCTCTAACCCTAGATCTTATATCATTTGGACGCCAGTTCTAGTGTATTTGAATTCCAAACGCATATTCTTTCCACTTCACTGTATTAAAGTTTACCTGGCCATTTATGCATACGTGCATATGTATGTGCACACACACACAGGTTTAATTTTCTTTCAGGTTCGGGGAACAATTTTGGCACCAGAGATTTCTCTTGGTTGATCAATACTATGTTAAAAATTACATAATAAAAATTCCTGCTTTTCCTGTTGCATCTTTGGATTTCTACAGTCATAAATATTATTTAAGCATTTATATATTCTGCTAGGTACTGAGAATAAAGAAGACAGTCCCTATATTCTAGGAACTTACTGACCGATTGAGAAAAACAAGTATGTGAACAAATATATACTACAGATAATTAAGATGAAATTAGTTTTCAGGTTCAAGGAAGAAATAACAAGGATGAGTGGACAATTCATTATATGGGAGCTCTAGTAAACTGGAGCCTCTGCCTTCTGAAATCTGTTCTTTGTTTGCTGTAGAGATAAGACAGTCTTATTACAGGGTCCTTTTCATAACTACAGTTTACCAAGTTCTTGGAAGGTGTCCAGCAGTGACCTCTCAAATGATGAATTTAGCTCTTTTTCTTGTGCCTTTCTTTAGTCTGTACATAATTCTGTCATAGGTGTTGAAACATTTTAGTCTTTATTATTTATTTCTTTATATGTTCTAACTTATCTAGACTTGCACCCTAAAGCCAGTGTCTTTATTCTCTGTTTAGCTAAATCCTAACACAAAATCAGGCTTATATAAGGCATCCAATAAATACTTAGTAAAGTAAATGAAATAAATGTGCAGCATTTGACAGTTTATAGTTTATAAATCCTTCTACAAAGTATGTGACATATATTTAATTTGTATATATGAATACATATGTATATACACACATATATGGAGGTATATGTATATGCGTGTATGTGTACATATATACACAATATATATTTATCATTATTATTTTAATACAAGGAAGAAATTGCATAAATAAGCAATATTTCATCTGAATTACTGAATTTTAAAAAATTCTAATAGTAATAAGCAAGACAGTCAGATCAAAGACTAATACATTTATTTTCATCTATTAAGAAAGTGATGCTTAGAGAAATTGTTATTAAGGCAAGTTGGGGTGGAAAGCCAGAACTGGGGCATAGGTTTACTGACTCCCAGATCAATGCCCCTCCATTTTACTACACTAGTAAATGCACTAACACAGGAAATAAGAATAATAACACCTATTTGTTCCTTTCACCCAAGGTTCTCAGCATGCCTTGCTAATTGTATCTACAGTCAGAGAAAATAAAGCTCTTACCCCTTCAGGATTTTGTCTAATTCATTCTGCAGCCAGTGGCTGAGCCCAAAATACAGCCCTTCTTTCATTTTGATCAAAAGATCATATTGGTTATGCCAACCTATTAGTGTCTAAAGAAGCTGTGAGTTAAATTTCTGTGCTTCAAAGGATAAAAAGCATTATTTCTGTTTTGAGATGGTATTAAAAAAAAGATTGTGCATGTAGGAGGTTCATTCAGCACACACACTTCTAACATACTTTTAAATCTATCTTAAAATAGAAATCTGTCTAGTTCCTCTGGATCTCTTATAAATTGCTAATGTCAATGCTAAGAATATGTTATTTAGTTTGAACTTTTAAAAACAGTATGGTTTATAAGTTAAGAATTATTACATAGGATCTCAATTAGATAATGCAAATGTTAGCGTTTAAGTGCTTATATTTTTCATCCTTATATCAATTTTGGGAGATCATATTTATAAAAGATGGTTGTCATACTGCAGCCAGTCTTTAATTTAGTTCTTTGGAGTAAGTGATGAATATGATCAAGCATTTATAGATAATATTTCTGGAAATAAATATGTGTAATAAGGTTAAATAATGAATCAGATTAGAAATAACAATTATAGCTAAAATGGTGGAGAAAAGTTTACATACTTGAAACTTGTGGGGTTAAACATACTATAAAATATACATATTTCATAAATTTTAAATCTTACTCTTTGAGCCTTTTACTCAAAGCCTCTATCTCATCTATATTTGTTCAACTATTGCTTCTTTATTATATAGGTACTTTGGTTTCTGCAGATCTAAGATAATTCTCCTTTTTAGAAATTATTACATAATAATCAAATATTTAATTGGATTCCCAAATAGCCCAATTGGTTATAGTAGCAAAAATAACGAAATTGTTGTTTTCTGGCTTAAGTACTGACACTGTTACATTATCTAATTTATTAATCTATAAAACTCTTTGGGAGTCTCTAGTTGGTAAGTTGGGACTTACTGCTCGATCTTGAACGACACCTGTTAACTTTCAGAGCTGGTTGCTCCCCATAATGTGATCCTTTCTGTCAGGAACATCCATTCCAACACCAGCCTTCGCTCTGCAGCATTTTCTAAGATGAGCACAATTGGCTAATCAATTTAATAACTATAATTATTGAGTACCTTAAATATGACAATAGTATTGTGTTAATTGCAAGAATATAAACATTACATGCAATGTTCTCAAAGAACTTATTAACAGAAGACAGAGCATGTTTAGCACAGCTACTGTACAGGAAAGTTCATGGCAAATAAATTAAGGGGTATATAAATTGAACAGGAATACATTTTAAAAAGCTAGATGTAAGATTCAGAGACAGTACAATGTATTAGTTTTGAATATTGTTTCTCTATCCAGACTACATCCGTTTAAATTACAACTTAGCCAATTAGTTGTTGAGTGATTTTGGGCAAGTTACTTGAACTTGCTAACAGATATTTATTATGTGTTACTTCTTTATTTATAAACTAGTGATAATAATAGTATACATGTACTTCAAAGATTTATTGTTAGAATTAAATAAGTAAATATACATAATAGTGTCTGGCACGTGGAAAGACTGTATGAGTGTTAGCTTTTATTAGTAGTAGCACTATATCGAAGAATAAGTAAGATAATAATGTATTGTACATGAAGTGTTTAACAGAATGCCTGTTTTATAGTAACCAGTCAAAAATGTTACTTTATTATCGGCATTATTTTACGTGCTGGATTGCTATGCTGTTTTGAGAAAAGTAAAACCAAACCAAATCAAACCAAACGAAAAAATATATGCACAGAATGAGTAAGAACTGATAGATTCATACAACTCTTTGTCTAATTAAAAAACAAATAATATGTTTTGATGTGTTTAAGAGATAGATTTTGAAAGTTATATGGAAAAGGGGATGAGGGATGGTCTAGGAAATTAATACCAGAGTACGTCTCAGGGTGAGACACACAAAAGTAAATAAAAACCACCAGATCTGGTATTGCTTCTGTATTCTGGTTGTGCTGAAAGTCAACTCCCAATATTAAACCTTAATCAGGTGCCATATGCTGGCAAAATAACTATTTTTATTCCCTGAAAAATGGCATAAGGGCTATAATGGTAAGATGAGTTCTAAAAAAGAAAAAAAAATCCACTAGAACCTAGAACTTCCTCTCCGTCCCAAAATAGCAAACAAAAATGAATATAACATTCTAAGTAAGATTGCATGTATTTACGCCTCCAACAAAGACTTGTAAGATACATCTCTGTTAACTCGACTATTTGGAAGAGAAGTCAAATGAATTTTGGAGAATGACAATGGGTTGTCATAAACATAACCACTAGCAATTCCAATTTCTGTTACTATTCTAGATTTGTTCTCTTTATTGGAACAAATCAGTGCAGCATCTGGTAACTGGTATGCAACTACTGAGTTAATGAATGCTTTATTTTCTATGCTTAAAGACTCTACCAAAAGAGTTTTGAATTCATTTGGCAGAGTTAGCAGTACTCCTACTGTCTTAGCTATAACAAAATTCCATAAAGTGGATAGCCTGTAAACAATAGAAACTTATTTCTTACAGTTCTGCCCACTGGGAAGTCCAAGATCAAGACACTAGTATGTTCAAAGTCTGGTGAGAGCCTGTTCCTTGTTGCATAGATGACATATTTTTTGCTACAGCCTCATATAGTGGAAAAGGAGGAAAAGTTCCCTTAGGCCCCTTTTTATTTTTTTGCAGATAGGGGTCTCACTACTTTGCCCTGAGCGGGCTTAAATTTATGATCCTCCCACCTCAGTCTCCCAAGTAGCTGGGACTACAGGAGTGTGCCACCATGCCTCACTATCTTTAGCCTCTTTTATAAGGGCACGAATCTCATTACAAAGTCTCTGTCTTCGTGACTTGATCCACCTTCCACAAGGCCCCACCTCCTAATATCATCACCTTGAGGGCTAGGATTTCAACATAGGAATTTGGGAACACACAAACATTCAGATTATACAAAGTGCCTACTCTTTCTAAATTCTAACTTGTCAGGTTTTCTGTCATAAACTAATCTCCAGGGATTTTGCTTAGTCTGCCATTTCTTAGAACATCATGCTGATCTGCTACACCTAAAGGTATCATACATATTAGATTTGGTGAGTAGGACTTAGTAAATAACCCATGCACATGGTGACTGATATGGTTTGGCTGTGTCCCTACCCAAATCTCATCTTGAATTGTAGTTCCCATAATCCCTACGTGTCCTGGGAGGGACCCAGTGGGAGGTAATTGAATCATGGGGATGGTTTCCCCCATGCTATTCTCATGATGTGAGTAAGTTCTCACTAGATCTGATGGTTTTGTAAGAGACTTCCCCCTTTGCTCTGTTCTGATTCTTTTTTCTACCACCCTGTAAAAAGGACATGTTTGCTTCTCTTTCTACCATGATTGTTAGTTTCTTGAGGCCTCCTGAGCCATGCTGAACTGTGAGTCAATTAAGCCTCTTTATAAATTACCCAGTCTTGGCCAGGTGCAGTGGCTCACACCTGTAATCCCAGCACTTTGGGAGGCCGAGGCGGGTGGACCACCTGAGGTCAGAAGTTCGAGAGCAGCCTGGCCAACATGGTAAAACCCGGTCTCTACTAAAAATACAAAAATTAGCCAAGTTTGGTGGCGGGTGGCTGTAATCCCAGCTACTTGGGAGGCTGAGGCAGGAGAATCGCTTGAACCCAGGATGTGGAGGTTGGAGTGAGCCGAGATCATGCCATTGCACTCCAGCCTGGGCAACAAGAGAGAAACTCCATCTCAAAAAAAAAAAAAAAAATTACCCTGTCTTGGGTATGTCCTTATAGCAGCACGAGGATGGACTAATACAGTGAGTTACATGCATGCCAGAGAGTAGGAAATAAACACATTGGAAATTTAGGGGATGGGACCTCAGAGGTGGAAGAAATGCTGCACATTATGGCGGCAAGAGGAAGAGTAGGTCAGGGCAGGCATTATGGAAATTTGAGTGGGGCCTTAAAGAGTGGATGAGTCTTTTGTTGTTAGAGATGGGGGGAAATGATGCATTTCTAGTAGAGAGAAAAATATGGCGGAAAAACATGGAAATGAGAGAGTGGAGCAGCACCAAAACTGTTTTGCAAATGAACAGTAAAAACTGGAAAATAATGTAACTGGAAATGAAGCTGAAAAGGCAGGTTGGGGCTTGAATTGCCATGCTAAGAGTTTGAGTGTTATTTTTGATAATGAGGTGTGCATTTGAGCTAGAGGAACTGTTTCCATAGACCTGTTATCCTACAAGAAAATGCAGGAACTGACAGGAGGAAGTGGGTGTGAGGGGAACATCCTATCATTTTTTCCCTTCCCCAACTCACTGACCTCAGGAGTCTGATAGATTATTATTGACTCCAAGGTAAGAGCTGCACCTTTAATTGAACACTTAGAAAAATCGGGTAGGTTCCTTTACCTAGACTTCTAAAATCTCAAGTTGTACAAAAAAAGACATAATTCCAAATCACACTTTCATGAATGATAATATCCACTGCTATGGCAGTTGCTTTGTCCGTTAGTTTTTAACCCTTTGAATAGCCAATCCCTTGAAAAGAGAAATTATTATAGCAAATTACAATAGCAAATTATTGATTGGATTTCTTACTTGGAAATGGCCTGAAAGAAAAGGAATTGTTGATATTTGTGCTTTGTAATGAAATGTTTTCATTAGCGGGCTATATAGAAAGATGTCACTGGTCCACTCTCAAGGATATTTGCAGTTTAATAGACTTCTCTTGGTTGCAGAAGGAGTAATAGCAATAGTGACAGTGGTAGTAATAATAGTGGTAATATTATAGGTCATATTTGTTTTGAATTTCCATGTCAAAAATAGTTCTCTCAATCCTGCCAACTACAGCCCTATGAAGTATTTGCTATTATTATTCCTATTTTACAGATGAGGAACCTGTTGAACAGAAAAGTCTGTGACCATAATCAAGGTCACACAGTCAGAAGGCATCCGAGCAGACACTCCACACTAGCCAGTGTGGGTTCAGAGACTGCACCCTTAATTACGTGTTGTTTAATGATACTAGTGGTATGATTCGTCATTCACAAAAAGATAATAAGTCTTGGGCATAATTACTGGAAACAGATTATAGTTCTTTGTGTTTGTTTGTTTTTGATGGGTGAAAATAATTAGCCTATATTCAAATGTGTGATCTCTTCCCTATTTGAATGTTTCTCTAACTCCAGCCATAATGAATCATAAAGGTGAATATGAATTATTATCATTCCTTCTTTTTAATCAAGTCACAACAGTTGTTAGTCATTTTTTAAAGTTTATGGCATTATTTTGAAAAGTATAGTTAATGTAAAATTTCACGATTATTCTGAAGTCGTGATTTTTTGGTCAATTTACTTCCAATATAGACTTCTTTGCATTACACAAAGGACTTTACTTTAGATTAAAGTGTTTGGCCTCATGACCAGTTACATTAACACTTTGTTCTCTGTACTTCATGTTAATGCTATTGCATTTGTTATAGACATGTGATTGTGTGGCTTTTGATTTTTATTTTTCTGTGTTCAAATATTTAAACTTCATTTGTGAATCCTGTTTTTAGTTCCATCATATAAGATAGCTCAGGGCTGGGTCCAGTCAATCACTCTAAATTCTAATCATCATAATTCTTATCTTGTTTGATAAAGGTATAAATTATGCCTAAAGGACAGTGTTCCTATGCCAGAAATAGGGAGGACCAATTAGTAAATGAATGACTCATCTTTTTGTTTATAATTTCCACAGTCTAATTTTGCTTAAGCAATGCCTCATGCTTTAATCATGAGGTTAGTGTATTAAAGTAATGGTTGATTTTTGGCTCCTCCCATATACTGTAAGACATGATATGCTAATATATTCAGACACCTAGGAATAGTTTCATTTATTGCTAGTGGTAATGGCCAATAATCAAGGCATAACTTCATAATAAGCAATCCACTTTCAGAATGAAAACACGTATAAAATAAGAAGTTTTAAATTTTCTAATTGTTGTCGTCTCCTGCAGATAATGATAGTTGAACTATTTTGTCAGCTATGATTTATAAGTACAGTATTCATTATGTTCCTATTCCTTTATATTTTACTATATTCTTTTTACCTTTCTCAAATGGGACATTTCCTCAAGATAATGTATATAATTATTCTCATTAAAAACTGGTAAACCTAGAGAAAATACTCTGTATTTTATTACTGAGCAAGTCTTTACCAAACAGGTGATTTTGGAAAACATTTAATACTCTTGTAATAATTAAAGCCTTTCTGTTTCATTCCAATAACATTTCTTAGCATTTCTCTCCAGGTGAGTACATTTTGTTTTTAAGCTAAAAAAAGGCAACATGGCCTGCCATATATCATATTTATTATTAAATGGCTCAAAATTTTAATTGCATTTTTATGTTAAAAAGCAGCATGTATTACAGAAATCTGAGGTCACTTTTAAAGTTCAAGAGACTTTTCAGAACGGTAAAATGTATATAAACTTTAAAAGAAATGTCAATGTTCTATACAATTACTGTTAAAAATGAAATAGTTAAGGATAACATGTTTTGAAAATTAAAAAGGAAAAGGGAAATCAAAATTATATTGCTTTTCTGGTGTTATGTTGACATTGTTGTAATTTTACAAGGTTTGCTATATGTTAATTTTTTTCCTTTATTTTCTCTTCTTTTTACATAAAAAATGTTGCTGTATTCCACTATGTAATGGGCAATTAAGTATTAGAACCAGCTGTTTCATCTCTGAATCTTTTGCTTATCATTGCTGGGCAAGAAGCAATCTTCAGTGGGACAAAATGAGAGTTAGTGTTATAAAATAAAAATAAATCAGAGAAAGTGAAAGGCTTTTTGGGCAGACAAGTCTTAATGGATTAAGGATGAAAAGGGCCAAGGTTAGGGCCCAAGTTCATGAAAAAATTTATTCTGATTACATGATCTTATGGCTTCTGAAATAATTATTTAAGCATGTAACATATATAGTTTGGCTTCTCATTAAGGAGTAAAGAATCGAAAGTTCTTTAGCGGAGAGTTGAATAGAGTAAATGAATCTGGCATTTTAATAGAAAAATATTACTAGCACCTATGAGGTTTTCCATTTTATGTTGATTGGCTTGCCTCAACTCATTTTTGGTTGTTTGCTTTTTGGCTAGCACCTTCATGAATCAAAACTTTCCATATATGGATGTTATTCAGCATGTCCTTTGTGAGTAATGGTTACAGGTATAAGGTGCATACAGGTGGATGTGAAGAAGGCAGTGGAGGATAACAGGAAAATGGAAGAGAATGAGGAAATATATGGTCCTGTGGAAGGAACACTGGAATTAAGGTCAAAGTTCTCAGCTTTAAATTCATACTGCACCCTTCTAAGAGTAACTGTGGACAATTTCTTTAATCTTCTTTTGCGGTTCACTTTCTCCATCAGCCTGTAGGAGAATACAGGGTCGAAAAAAAAATGCTTGAGATGCTTGCCTCATAGGCTCCTACATCAGATGATGTGTGATGGTGGCTTGTAAGTGGGGACACATTATTTAGATATTAGGGGATATTTGCAAACAAGTGCTGCAAAATTTGGAGCTCCTAATACATATTCCAAAATGTCTAATAGTTTCTCTGAAACATAAACATTTATGGTGAAAAAAAACTTATGAAATCCTAGGTACAGTTTGGATGACTCAGTTTTAACAAAACATCAACTATTTCCTATGTACTTCCCCAAACGTAAGAGTTGACTACAAAATAAAATAACCTGTCTTTCTTCTTAGATTTCTATAAGAAACTTTCAATGTTGTTGATTTGTTCATTGGCTGATTTTACATGTTCTCATTTTCTTTTTATAAAGCATATGTAGGAAGAAAGAAACCTGAATTAAGATTTGTGCCTTCTTGTATAATTTTTGTTGTAGCAGGCATCAACTGCAGGCAAGGCTGAATCCAGGTTTTGGGGGCCTGAAACTTAATCAATGTGGAGGACCTCTTTGAGGAAAAGCTTGCAAAATTACAAATACAAAATTAGATATGAAAGTGGAATTTCATGTAGAATGAGAGAACAAATTAAAATAAATCACATCTCTTTTTCTTTGATCTTTTTAGGCTATTTATTAGAAATGCTTACATAAAAATGCTTCGAGATTACAAGCTGACTTTCCCTCCTCATGTGGAACTTTACAAACCCCAGCAATTCCTAGCAGCCACATGGGCTGGTACAAGGTTTTTCTGACCCTGGCTGTGAGGAAAATCTGTTAAGCTCCTTTTTTTCTTGTTTCTCTTCATTGGGGCTACCAAAGTACCCTACACAACTCTTTAAAAAGCATGAGAAGACACTTTTTGAAGGATTACAATCTTTTACCCCTTCAGTGTAACTGTTAAGTGTTATCAGGCAACGATCACCAAAGGGTTCTTCATATAGTGTTTTGTTTGTTTGTTTTTTGTTTTTGCCTATGAATTTTAATAAAATTTCCTAGAGGTTAGACAAGGAGGCTTTGAATGATCAATTGCTTTCTACCTCAAGGTGATTTGTATTTTGTTTTGTTTTCCAACTACCTTTCTTCCTTCCTCCTCAAGGCTGGTGCAGGCTTCATTTACTTATTTATTTTTAGTCTCTTTAATTTCATGGCGTATAGTAGTCATTCTCAAACTTGGCTGCACATCATCTGGAGAGCTTTCAGAACTACTCACGTGCAGTTACACTCCCAGAGATTATTATGTAATTAGTCTGGGGTGATTTTACCATGCAGCTAAAGTTGAGAACCATTGTCTAAGACCCCAACAATCTATATGTCCTTAAGATCGATCAAGTTGAGAACCATTGTCTAAGACCCCAACAATCTATATGTCCTTAAGATCGATCAAGTTGAGAACCATTGTCTAAGACCCCAACAATCTATATGTCCTTAAGATCGATCAAGTTGAGAACCATTGTCTAAGACCCCAACAATCTATATGTCCTTAAGATCGATCAAGTTGAGAACCATTGTCTAAGACCCCAACAATCTGTATGTCCTTAAGATCTATCTTTATTTTTTTAAAGGGGCAGAAATGGCTGAAAAATCTAGTGGTAAATATGCATATAAGGCCCATTAATTTGACACTGTTTTGTTTAAAAATAAGAAGGCTGCTGGGTTATTTTCAAATAGTGAAGATAATTGTTATCTTACTGAATAATTCTTAAAATCAATTTGGACATTGCAATATCCTCTTAACCACTGAAAACAGGCAGAATTTAGAGATTAACTTCATTCTGGTCTTTAGAGTTACTGACTTTTGTAACTTTATTCAAACTAGATGGCTCCATTTATCAGGCTAGAAGTTTCTGGTTTCTTAAGATTTCTTAAAACTTTATACTTGATGATCCCTTTACTTGAGGAGAGTCAGTGGCAGATCACAGAGTACAGAGCAGGGTAAACAGAAAAGAGAGGGCTGAAAGCTGTGCTATACAGTAGAACGGCTCTAGGATGGGGAAGGACAAATGGGAAAGTTGGTGCGAGGTACTGATTCTCAAGTCCAAGTCAGACACTCCACCAAGTTAGAGGATGTGAGCAAGTTTCTCTGTCATTCTGTGCAGGGAATGACAGTGTAAAGATTTACCTTCTGAAATAGATGTTACTTCAGTGATGGGACTAAGGTGAAGAGATCCCTTTTTAAGTGTTCTCAACAACCCAGCAACTGAGGTGTGATGCTGATCCGAGTGTTTTTATTAGACTTTTTGATGTGGGTAGATGTGTACAACCAGAGGGCATGTTTTTTTCCAGAATGAGGCAGGATTCTGTAGTGGCCGGGACTGAAGCAAAGGCCACATCCTTTTGTGAGTAACACAATCAATTTAGCATGTTGTGACCAGCACTTAAAAATAAATGAAATTTAATAGAACTGGTAGAAAGTGCTGTGGGGTAACTGCTGCTTCACAGAACTTAAATGGATCAACCTAGACTCAGAGTGTGTGGAATGAACTTCCAACTAAGCATACTTAAGAGAGAAGAAACCTAGAACAAAGGGAATCCTCACAGTAGCTTGGTACTTTTAGTTCTAGAATATCTGAACAAAAGCTAAGAGTTGTGAGTAGGGTAGTGGAAGGCTGGGGATTATTTCAAGTGCCTCCTCTGGGAGTTAGGAAGAAAACAGGCAAAGTATGGTATTTTGATAGAGTACTGTGGAAATAGGATGTCTTGGTAGAGAAAACAGTGCATCTTGGTATAAGAAAAAGTTTTACTGTTTCAAATATTAGTGAAGAATGAAGGTAGCCACTAAAGGAGGAAAAAATATATACCAGGATGTCCACATTTCTAAGAGGAAAAAGAATATATAGCAGCTTGATTAAACCAATCACACTAAGAAAATAGGTAACAATGTATGATAAATGATAAACATAAAACAAGATTTAAAAAGTAAAATAAATTATTTAAATCATTAAAAAAATGTTTAAGGCAATTCTTCTGTCAACCTAAAGAAAAGAACTGAGGCAAAATTAATATAACTTGAGAGTTTATTTGGGCCACATTTGAGGACTGCAGCCTGGGAGCATCGTTTCAAGTTGCCCTGAATATACACCCTGATTAACCACAGTTATAAGAAGGTTTTCAAAGGAAAAGAGGAGACAGTTCCTAAGTGGTTTACCAAAAATTTATGTTAAAATAACATAGGCTATTATTGGCTATACATTGTTCTTTGTATCACAGATTTCAGGAACATGAAGATAATGGGTGAGGCAGCTGCTCAGGACCAAAATTACTTTGAACAATGATCCCTGAACATGGGGAGAATGTGACTGAAGTACCTACTCTTGTCTCTCTGGACCTGATACATTTTGAATACCTCACACAGCTCAGAACACTCTGAGCTATTTTCCTTTTCTCGCTTCTGTTGAAAGGAAAAGGGACAATAAGCTAAATAAAAACAGAAACAAAAATTCCAGTTAAATACAGCTTATAAAAATAATTGAACAAAGTAATAAATTATGCCAGTAAAAAAGATATATCTGGCCAGGTGCAGTGGCTCATGCCTATAATCCCAGCACTTTGGGAGGCCGAGGAGGGCAGATCATGAGGTCAAGAGATGGAGACCATCCTGGCCAACATGGTAAAACCCCATCTCTATTAAAAATACAAAAATTAGCTGGGTATGGTGGTGTGCACCTGTAGTCCCAGCTACTCGGGAGGCTGAGGCAAGAGAATCACTTGAACTAGGGAGGCAGAGGTTGCAGTGAGCCGAGATCGTGCCACTGCACTCCAGCCTGACAAAAGATGGAGACTCCATCTTAAAATATATATATATATATATATATATATATATATATATATATCTCACTGTGTGTTATGGTCCAAAAAATTAATAGCCACTATTTTAGGTAGTTGGATGATTTCAACCTGAGTATTATGTACTTGGTTGGTTGATTCACTTTTTCTTTCATTTATTCAACAAATATTTATTAAAATCCTTAATGTTTTTCAAGTACTGGGGAAAATGTATGCATTACAAAGAAAATAAGAAAAACAGTTCCTGATTTCATGGTGTCTACATTCTAATGGAGTAGATAAGTAATAAACTATTTAGTAAGCCAAAAATAACTTCCTGCTATAATAAGAGTTCTGCGGGAAAGAGACGGGGTGCTTGCTATAGAATAACAGGAGGTGACATAATGTAGAAGGTGTGATCAGGGAAGGTTACTGAGAAAGTGACATTTAGTTGAATTCACTTCAACTTCTGTTGGATACAAGATTTGAATTTTCACATCTGATATTTTACTGCTAGTTTCCTGTTTCTCAACCTCAAACCTCACATAACATTTATAAAGGGAGTTATTTCATTTTCCTCTATAAAATGAGGATCTAATTTCTACAGAATTACAATGGGCTCATCCACTTAATTAAATTATTTGGAATCGAATTAGACTTATTGTATTTGCCTTTAAGTTTAAAAATACATCTGAATGTGAAGGGAAGGAAAAGAAACTCTAAAACAAATCTCTAAACCAGTCTTCTAAAAATAACATCAAAAACCCAAGTAATTAGCTAAATAGGCTTCATATTCAAAGAGAAATTACCAATTAACCTTCCCCTGGCCCCCTATGAGGAAAGACAGCGAGAGAGTTGAAGAGTGAGGAATTCCTGCAGTGGGAGGATCTGATCCATTTTGCGGGACGCCCTTGCTGAAGGCAATACTCACTTGAAAGAAAATCCCAGCCACTGATTCCACTTAAGTTTAGAACCTCTTAAGGGCTGAAAGGGAGAGCTTTGTTTGCTGAGAGAAAAACAATCAAGATGCGGAAGGAGTTGGCTAAGGAAAGTCTGCCCAGAGTCAGGTCTGTTTTCTGTCAGTAAGTTTGGGTTTGGCAATAGATATAACCAAGACAATTGTTTTATTTTGAGCTCAATGCTGGTGAGATGCAATACAAACATTGTCTAAGCTGTATAATCTTAATTTGCTGATAAAAGGAGGATGTTATGTTTGTGTTATCATCAAATGCCTTTCTGGAATTCAGACACTATGTGCCATACCGACTGCTTCTCCTTGGTAGGTTAGGCTGTCCTTACGTGACTTACAGAAGCAGCATATTTTTAAAAAATCCTTACCTGAAAATTGAAAATAGAAAACCAAAAGCTGAGTATTCTCTTTTCATTGCTCCCATAACACTATCTGTCCCTCTATTTTTGTATTTAGTGAATAGTTTTAACACTGCTTATAAATGTTTTCCTTTAGATTATGAACTCCTTGAGGGATCTTGTATTTTTCTTTCTTTCCTTTCTTTCTTTCTTCCTTTCTTTCCTTCCTTCCTTCCTTCCTTCCTCCTTCCTTCCTCCCCCTCCCTCCCTCTTCCCCTCTCTCTCCCCCTCCCCTCCTCTCACCTCCCCTCCCCTCCCCTCCCCTTCCCTTCCCTTTCTGTCTCATTCTATCACCCAGGCTGGATTGCAGTGGCACGATCTCACTGCAACCTCTGCCTCCCAGGTTCAAGCGATTCTCATGCCTCAGCCCCCGAGTAGCTGGGATTACAGGCACATGCTACCATGCCCAGCTAATTTTTGTATTTTCAGTAGAGTCGGGATTTTGCTATGTTGGCCATGCTGGTCTCGAACTCCTGGGCTCAGGGGTGATCCGCTTACCTCAGACTCCCAAAGTGCTGGGATTATAAGCATGAGCCACCGCACCCAGCCAGATCTTGTTTACCTTTGTAATATCAGTGCCAAACCATTTCTGACCTACTTAGACAATGCTGAATTTAAAACAAAATCGGGAATGCTTTACCAACCTTACTTAAAACATATAAACTCACTCCAGCTTGGGCTTTTGTCCCTTTCCCTGTGATAAAATTATGTTTGCCAGTGACTGCCATGGTCTTCAGTGGCCGATACTGTACCTATCATCAACGTTGTGCATGATTAGCTTTGCTTTCCTTCTGGGACAACATAATTTTTTGTTTTTCTCCCTTCCTCAACCACTGGAGTGCCTCAGGGCTCAGGCCTAGGATCCTTTCTTCATCAACACTGTCCACATGATCTTATTTACTCTCTTTGAATGTGGCATCCACATTTGTATTGAAACCCCAAGAGCTCCCCGTTAAACAGCAGTATCATCCTGCTAGTAGCTTTCACTTGGTTACATAACTGGGATCTCAATTGTACCTGGCCAACATCAAGTCCTGATTTTTCTCCCTCAAGCCAGTTTCTCTGCAAATCTTTTCCTTCTTTATAAATGGCAAGTCCACCCTTCCAGGGACTCAGGACCCCAAATTTGGAATGTCCTTCACTCCTTTGTCTGCTACCCCACATAGTGAATTTACTACAACAATCTAGTTGTCTCCTCCCTCAATATGTATTCAGAAACTGACCACTTTCCCCCACTGCTATTACTATTGTCCAAGCCAATGTAGTCTCTGATTTGGACTAAGATTTGAAGCCTGAGCATTTAATTACAAAGTTCATGTTCCTTTCACCTTTTCTAGGTGGTTTTCAAACCTGGCTGTACATTAGAATCTGCTGGGAAACTTTAAAAACAACTAATATCCAGGCATCAAATCACCTCAGATCCCCTGATGTAATTTGTCTGGTGTGGAGCCCAGGCATGGGTAATTTTTCTTATTTTGATAATCTGTGGGTGATTCAAAGGTATAGTTGGGATTGCGAACCACTGCCATGTCATGTTGAAGGTGTGGGTGGGGGTTGAAGTATATCATAATGTAATGTTTTAAAAGTGTGGTCTGCGAACCCCAAATATCTGAGACAGGTCTCAGTCAGTTTAGAAAGTTTATTTTGCCAGAGTTAAGTATGTGCACCTGTGACACAGCCTCAGGAGGTCCTGATAAGATGTGCCCAAGGTAGTAGGGGCACAGCTTGGTTTTATACATGATTTTAGGGAGCTAGGAGACATCCATTAATATATGTAAAATGTAGATTGGTTCCATCCAGGGGGCTTCCAGGTCATAGGTAGGTAAGAGACAAACGGTTGCATTCTTTTGAGTTTCTGATTAGCCTTTCCAAAGGCAGCAGTCAGATATGCATTTATCTCAGTGAGCAGAGGTATGACTTTGAAGTCTGTCTGTCCTTTGTCCACTAGGAAATTCCTTGTGAGGGAGGTGTGTAGCTTTTTTATTTAGTAGCTATCCTTCTTTTTTTTGTTTTGAGATGGAGTTTCACTCTTGTTGCCCAGGCTAGAGTGCAATGGCGCAATCTCAGCTCACTGCAACCTCCGCCTCCCAGGTTCAAGTGATTCTCCTGCCTCAGCCTCCTGAGTAGCTACAATTACAGGCACCTGCCACCATGCCTAGCTAGTTTTTCTGTATTTTTAGTAGAGACAGGGCTTCCCTATGTTGGCCAGCCTGGTCTCGAATTCCTGATCTCATGATCCACCCGCCTCGGCCTCCCAAAGTTCTGGGATTACAGGTGTGAGCCACCATGCTCGGCTGCTAGCTTTTTAAAGAATAAAATGGGAGGCAGATTTGCCCTAAGCAGTTCCCAGCTTGACTTTTCCCTTTGGCTTAGTAATTGTGGGGTCCCAAGATTGATTTTCCTTTCACAGGTCCAAGATCAACAGCATCAGTCTTCTCTGAGGACTTGCCACAATTGCAAAACCCTGAATTAGAGACTCAAGGCTTACGGTTTAACAACCCACATTTTAACAAGCCATCTAATGCACAGCCAAGTTTGAGAACCCTTAACATAGAGATTAAGGGCCTTGACTTTGGGTTGAAAAAGATCTAGGTTTTAAATGGACTTTCAACACTCGATAGCCATGCACACTAAATCAAGTAACTCAACGCCTCTAAGCCTCAATTTACCTAGATGTGAACAAAAGTAATGTTATTTACTGCTCTGAAAAATAATGAGATAGTTAATGTAAATCACTTGGCCCATACCAATTGTTCAACAAATAGTAATGAATACTAAGGGGCATTTTGGAAAGAGTAATGAGTCAGAATCTGAGCCTATAAGTAAGCCTATTTTTAAAGATCTGGGGAAGATAGTTATGGGAATATGAAGTAGGTAATCTGAGAATTGTATGAGTATATTATGCTTTAGAAGACACTCAACAGCTAATATTGAAAAATGGACAAAAATGTCCAGCCTATGGAATACTTAAAGAGCTGGTTTCCTCAACAGAATTGGAACTAACTCATGCATATTGTTGGACATATAATAGTTATATAACTAATAGTTATACTAACATTTCCTACTTTTTCATTTTGTTAGATAAAGATATTGCTGACTTGCTTTTAGGGTCAGCTGTTTAAATACTCTTTGGATGTTTAGATAATAGATTTGGTCATGCAAAGTACTGATGGCAAATGGGTTGGATTTGAACTTTGGGCTTAAGTAAACTTCCTTTTTGAGCCAGGCCTCACTTCCTCCTTTTCTCCCTTAGAGATCCGGAGTCTAAAAGCATTTGTATGTGGCCAACAGGAGGAAGGCATCTGTTGAGAGAATGAAAGGATTCCTGAGATTTTAAATCAGATTCACCTGTTTATTCTGGCATTTTTCTTTTGCGGTTTAGTGACAAAGGACTTTGTATGTGTATGTATGTGTGTGCACATGTGTGCATCTTTAAGATATCCTTACAAGGTTACCAAATATTATTATCTGTTTTAAATTACTTAGAATGACTGCATGTTATATCTATCTATCTATCTATCTATCATCTATCTATCTATCATCTATCTATCTATCATCTATCTATCATCTATCATCTATCTATCTATCATCTATCTATCATCTCTCTATCATCTATCTATCATCTATCTATCTATCATCTATCTATCTATCATCTATCTCTATCAATCGATCATCTATTAGTCTGTCTATTTATCTGTGTGTGTGTGTGTGTGTGTGTGTGTAAATTGTAAAATAGTAATGCCAGAAAATGGCCTTATAGTCTTTTAGGGTATTTGTAATTGGATTTACTATTACCACTGAAATTGTCATAAATTTGAGGAATGTGAGGTGTTGTACAAAAGAATTGAACTCAGGCTTGATTCCTTTGCTTCAGAAGATGCTTCAAGTAGATTAGATAAAATCCTGGAGGTGCTTGAAAAGTTTTGAAAAACAATGAGAATTTAAACTTGAAGATAGGTAGATAGAAATGAGAATTTAAACTTGGAGATGGGTAGATAGAAATGAGAATTTAAACTTGGAGATAGGTAGATGGAAAGAAGAATTCTTGGGCAAGATGGAAGTATTGATTTGAGAACATTTGCTGAAAAATGTGAGTGCAGGGGATATTGCATAATACACTGGCACATACACATGAAGAGAGTTCTCAGAAACATGGCACAGTGTTGGAGAGAAAATGCCAAAAATAATTTTCCCATTGATCTAAAAGTTCAGTTTTTGGTTTAATATTTCTCATGAATTTAGGATAAAAACAATTGATCTAACTAATTGGTTTATGTTTAAATATGACTTTAACAGGTATTCTATCAGGATGTAAAATTTTTATTCATGGAGTTTAGAATATGATCATGTCACTTATGTGAAAAAATAACAATCAGTGAATCAAAAGATATACTATAGTATAGCAAATTTTGAATTGTGGTTCAGGCATTGATTTCATTAAAATTTCTGTTATTGAAATGAAAAAATAACATAAGCAGATATACATTTGGATAGTCAAAAAGGGAGAGAATCTCAGTTTATGCATTTAAGCAGTTTTCAGTAATACGTTACTGCAAAGTTTGTAATACATTACTGCAAAGTTTATAATACCATGAATTCTAGATCAGTACTCTAAATGAGGCAATTAAACTTTCGTGTAAGTACTTGTGTCTTTCTTCTGAAAAAATACCGGTCACTAATTTTCTGTTTCATATTTGTTAAAAAGAAAGCTTTATAGTTTAATTTTACCCTGGTTAACCTTAACTTTTCAACAGATTATTGAAGATTTGTAAGACTATTTACTCTACTAATCCATAAAAAATGAGGTTACCATAGTAACTAGAACGTCTTTAATACTCTGCTTATGTAACCTCTGAGATTCAGAATAGTTTTTCATCTGAACTCCTATCAGCTACACTGATTTCAGATGCTCTATTGAACTTTGTACTATAAAGGGAAGTGCTTTCTTTACTGATTATGCAAGCCTGGGTATTTTTAAACAATTTGTTCATAATATAGTCCAAGTGCCTTGGATGTTTGGGAAATTTTAAAGGCAGAAATAATTTAAAAGCACTTTCAAAAGACTGTGGGAATAGCAAAGAGTGGTGGTGGAATATTTGTTTAAGTAACTGTGGACTTAAGAGTTTCAATTTTCAGAAATGCCTTGAAGTAAAAAGGATCAGTCGTTTGATGCATATGTTATTCTGAGAAATTCTTCTATAGGGAGATTACATCTTGTTATTGGGAGACTATCTTATTAACTCAGATCATGTAAAGAAACACAAATCTTGCTTACTTCCTAATAAGTTCTGCTACAAATAATATATACATGATTTTTGCAAGGAATGAGTGGAATTGAGGTTCTGGAAATTTAACACACTCTTCCTATGGCTCATTTTCATGGTGTTGCCTCTATTTGGAATGATTTCATCATTTCTGCGCACCTCCATCCCTAGCATGCCCCTAATATTTCTTGGTTTACTTTTATTTATTCTTTACATCTTATCTGAGATGTCATATTCTCTAGGAATATTGCTACGTTAAGACTTTTTATACATGCTTGTATAATACCTCTTGAAGATAGTTTCATGACTAATTATAATGGTTGCTTCACTTGTCTGTCACTCACTTGCTCAGGTGTCCTGAAGGAAAAGGCCAAGGTATTATGGCTTGGCCTTGGTGCTGTGGGCTTGAAGACCCATTTAGTGCCTTCATTCATAGTAGGTTTCCAATAAATATTATGTCCATTAGCTGTATTAGTTTCCTATGGCTGCCATAACAAAATACCACAAACTGGGAAGCTTAAAACAACAGAAATTTATTTTCTCCAGTTCTGGAGGCTAGGTGTCTGAAAAAAAAGGTGTTAGAGTTGGTTCCCACTGGAGGATTTCAGGGAGGATCTGTTCCATGCTTTTCTCCTAGCATCCTTGCAATTACTGGCAATCCTCGGTATCCCTTGGTTTGCAGTCATCACATCACTCTAATCAATCTCTGACTCTATCTTCATATAATGTTCTCCCCTGTGTCTTTGTCTGTCTCTTCTCTTCTCATAAGGACACCAGTTATGTTGGATTAGGTCCACCCTGTGACCTTATCTTAACTACGTCTCCAAAGACCCTATTTCCAAATAAGGTTACATATACAGGTATCAGAGTTTAGGATTTCAAGAAATCTTTTAGGGGACACAACGCAGCCTGCAACAGTAACAGTCTAGTGCATTTTGCCTTTAGGACTGGATTGATATACAATCTTAACCAGGGGCAGGTTAGTCACTAAGTTGCTAACTAGTTCATTGCTTAGTCATTTTACTTAACAGGATGACATTCACAGAATGAAAAGTACTTGGTCTGATTATTTGAATTGTCTTGACATCCAGACCTGATAATTCCTTAGATAATTTTATGTACTGATAGTGGTCTCTGTGATTCAGTCAGCAAATGTATGAACTAGTTTGCTATATGGATACAACTTCAGCAGTTCTAAAAAGGATAAATTTATTTGCAGCAATTTCAGAAAGAATTAGGCCCAAGGAACTGTGTCGTATTCAGGGTTGTTAATTCTTATGTGTAACTCAAATTCTCACATTTTTAATTTGGGTCATCTTTATTTGGCACCCACTGCAAGGCAGGGGGAGAGGAGGCAACAGAAAAGTTATTTCTTGACATTTAGAAACTAGTTGATTAACATGCAAATTCTATTCGAAGTAATACAAAATATACATCTATTATTTTTGGTTCATCAGATTGAGTTATTTTTAATTTTAATAAGATGCAACAATAATTAAGTGATTTAAAATATATAATTTAATAGTGAACTAGTTTTGCAGTAGCAATGATTGCCAGGTTGCTCACGAAGTTCCAGGTACAATATCGGCTACAAGATCCAACAGGCAGTAGGCAGAGAATGGGACCTGGAAACCAGCCCACATTGGTGACGACCAGAGAAGTTTTTAGATTTCCAGGGAGAGGATAGCAAATAAACTCGAACTGGCACTAGGCAAGAGAGGGATTTTTACACGTGTGTATGTGTTTGTGTATGTGTGTGTGTGTGTCTGTTTCCTTTTTAAATATTGTTTTAGGTTAAAAGGTTGATGTGGTTTGGGATCCAATTGGGTGTGAATGTGGACAGGTGGAAATATACATGAATGTTGATGGTCTGTATATTTAGTACATAAATGGATATTGCAGCTACTGGTAGATGCTTTGCAACTTCCGAAAGATATGTGTCTTAGTTCTCTAAGTTAATAAGACGTTAGTGTTTTAGAATATAAAAAATTATCACAAGGGGTTTTCTTGTTTTTATTATTCCACTAAGCCAGCAGGGGGAAGTCACACATTACTTTTTGGTGGGCTTCAGAAATATTTCTTCAGACTTTTTCTTAAAAAGGTCCATGCTCTTAGTAAAAAAAAAAGTAAATAATTTAAAATAGAGAGCTTGTAGTTACGATTCTCATAAGCATCAATTCTAAAAAAGCAGCCTGAAACTTTAAATTCTTTACCTTTTCTAAATGAAAAATAAACACCTCAGTATTCCTGGCAGAAAATATTAAATAATTACCTTGTTGTTGAGATATGAATAATGTTTCCAAATGGTTAATTTTATTTGTAACATCAGAAATGTAATCACTGAATTTAAATGACACTGCAAAAAGTAAAAGAGAATCTCTTCGTCAATATTTAGTGCTAGAAGTAAATTATTTTGATATATGCCACTGTATTCTTCATCTGGTTTTTTATTTTTTGCAGTTTAAAAACATCTGAGGAAGATAGAAAACATTTTATCTTTCAAGATACAAACAAGAATAGCTCTTTGCCAACAGAAAACATAATATGCGGACTCTATGGCTATTGTTTCTGAGAATATAAGAGATGATTACATCACATTGTGTATTCTGTAGGAAAAACACTGTAATGCTTATGTGGCTAATAATGGAATGATCTAAGTCAATATATTGTTCAGTTTTGAGTGACATAGAAGAATTACACTATTATTCTATGTATTTTGGTTTCTGCACTAAGTTAATCATGTTCACTGTTTCATAATCAATTATCATTCACTTATTTTGTAAAATTTTAGCATCTGCATTTAATGTTACTCTATTGTTTCTGTTTACTACAGCTGGTTGCAATAGACACAGATGACAATTTCAGAGCTATGTATAAAAGGTCACAAAAAGTAAACATTCAAAACAGAAACATCTTACTTCCAGAAAGTATAAAATTGATGTATGAGTAAGATGTCAAAAGTTATGAAAACTGGAATGTGTTCATCTCATTATATGTAAATGCATCTATTTGAAAAATGTGTTTTTTAAAGTAAATCATTAGGTAACATTTATCTTAAAAATCATAAATTCTCCATCATTATGATTGTTCTATGTTGCCAATTACATATAAATGTTAAATTGCAGAGAAAACAAATAGAAAATAATCATCACATATTTAAAAATTTGCAAAAATATAAAAAGTTATAAAAAAATTCAGGTCAAGAAGTAGAACAAAGGGCATAAAAATAGTACTTACTATAAAGACAAAACCATATAATTTATATAATACATATTTTATAGAATTTTAGTTATACTAGACACACACACACACACACACTAAACGCTAAAATGTGGAGTAAAAAATTTACAGTGGGAAGGCAGGCAGAACAAGGTGACAAGATAGCTATACCTCCAAATCTATATCCTCCATCACCAAGACTTATTTCAAAATGTTAAACCTAGAAGTGTATCCAGTAACCAGCCTTCAGAAGAATATTTTTTCCAAAGTGCTGTTGAATTAAAATCATAAATGGCTAATGGAATAGGAATGAAATAATTATTTTCTTTCATTTGCTGGAGAAAATACTGAGCTATGAGCTTTTCTTTTCACTACTGGGGTTAAAATTTTAAGCATTCTAGATAAGTAAATCTTTTTTCTAAAGATTTACATTCAGCAGCTGAATTTTAAAGCTGTGAGAACACAGCAGTTATATGTTAAGCCTAGTGCAAACCTGACCTAGATTATTTTCACTGACTAAAAATTATGAAAAATACCAATAATTTTATTGGCAAAAAGATACATAGAATAAGTAGTAATCTTAAGAACTAAACAAGGCATCCAGACATACTGAAAAATATGGGGCAAAGCAATTAGAGAAAAATTAGTCATTTTCTTCTAGATAGATTATATATTCTTATCAGTAAGGTTTATGACTATTATCTTTATTTCCCCACCTGCTCTTCCAGGAATAGCTGCATGTAATAGTTACTAAATACATATTTTTTAAATGATCAGGTTTCCTTTTAATTCATGTAACATTTAAATCTGTAAATGTAATCACAGAAAGTCACCTCATTTTTAGCTTTACTGATTGGAGATGAGGATTGATATTACGATAAGAGTGATACAACATATGGTAGACCTAAGTGCATGAATTTTGTATTCCCAGGTATCATTTAAATTTCCTGTCATTTTATGTTGTTATTTGTAATATCTTTGTGTTAACATGCCTCATGGTAATTTAGGAGCAGTGACACAGTCTTACTAAAAAAAATGCTAGGGCTCTTGGCTTAAAATGTTCACTTGCATTTAATATTACAGAAATTTACATGTTGGGATTAAGTGGCCTGAAAATGTAAGATAAAATGGAAGTAACGCAACCTACTGCAATAATATTGTGCCAATATTCAGGCAGGGCACAGAGGAAAAACGCAACAGGTTTTGAAACCAATCAAATTAATCACAGCCTAAGCTGGACAAGAGAGAGGGAACGATTGCTATTCATCAGATCATGCTGTGATGATGAAGGAAACAGATCTGATAATTTGATGACTGGGCTATAGATACAGAATTTTGGAAATCTTTCTCAAGTAACTAACTTCTGGGAATGTGTGCGGTATTTCTATGGCTTGGAAGTAGGAGTTGAATCGCTCTTATAACTCGTATGTTTTAAGGTGAGCAACCCAGACGCAACAAAAACTGTTCAAATATGAGATCGAGCAATAATTCATGATTCACAGACAACAATCAGGGAAAGGGAGCTAATAGTATGAAACTGATAAACAGAATATCAGAGTAGTAGCCCTTGAGTATTATGAGCCAGAGATCTATACATGCAATTATAGGCTCCCACTTTTCATTTTAATGTCATGTTAACCCCTTAAAACCTTTTATTTGTGTCCAATAGAATCAATGTACCTAATAGTCCTTCAACTCATAGACTCTACCTCAGGGTGGTAATTTGAGAGCCTGGGATGCCAGCTGAGGGAAGACATGGGAAGACAGCCAAGATCAGCACTGCCTTTCTGTCAGCCCCTACTTGATTTTCCTTGCATCAATGGAGCTATCTAAAGAAATTGCTAAATGGAGTGATGGATGTATTTGTTAATAATGTCTTTATCTATATAATGAAGTGATGGTTGGTACTCCTGGCCTCTGAGAATTTTTGAATCCAGATTTTATAAAATATATGTCTTGCATTACTGTGAGGCAGCAAGACAGTGTATCTCTTTGAAATAAAGGTGAACTTGACTAAAATTTCAGATCTAACATTTTCTAGCTGTATGACTTTGGACACCTCGCTTATTCTCTTTTCCTCACTTTCTTCATTTATAAAATGGAGATGTTACATGTCCATTTATATGGTTCATATAGCAAACACTTCGTATGGTTGCTGTAAAGAGAAAATGAAATCATCTATGTGAACTGCTTACTGGAATACTGACAGGTAGAAGATGCTTACTTATTAATAGCTGTTTCTATGGCCACAAGATGCTCTTAACTATCTAAAATCTTCATCATTTGGAAATGAATACTATTATTTAAACTTGGGAGCTATCAAATGCATTTCATATTTTCTGTTTGAAAAATATGATGTAAAATAAGTTAATACCAAGGAAATATTGGTAGTTCACAAAGTCATTTGCAATAGTCTTCCAAGACTGAATACTTTGGGGCACCAAATTATGTAAGGCTAGATAAGTACTTCTGCATTTTAATAAGTGAAGCTGATACTATAACTTTTTAAAGTAATGATGTATTTTCATGGCTCCTGTCTCTGTAAAAGCCAAGTGTTCAAAGAAATGCATTAAAAAATTAATGGATATACGAATGCTTTTGGTCTCCACTCTCTTCTTGCTATGACAGACAAAACAACAGATGAAAGGAGAGCTTATTATTTCAAAGAGATAATTCCTTAAGTTAAAATGGCAGTGTTTTCTTTCTTTCTTAGGATTTCCTTTTACAGGAAGGGTTAAACAACTATTATAGGTTGAATTTTGACCTCTTCAAATTCATATGATGAAGTCCTAACTCTCAGCATCTCAGAATGTGAACTAACTTAGAAGTATGGTTGTTGCAGATGTAATTAGTTAACATAAGGTCATATTGGAATACAGTGGGCCGCTAATCTGATAAGACTAGTGTTCTTTTTCTCTTTTTTTAGACGGAGCCTCTCTCTGTCGCCCAGGCTGAAGTGCAGTGGTGCGATCTGGGCTCACTTCAAGCTCCGCCTCCCGGGTTCCCGCCATTCTCCTGCCTCAGCCTCCGGAGTAGCTGGGACCACAGGTGCCGCCACCACGCCCAGGTAATTTTTTGTATTTTTAGTAGAGACGGGGTTACACCGTGTTAGCCAGGATGGTCTCGATCTCCTGACCTAGTGATCCGCCCACCTCGGCCTCCCAAAGTGCTGGGATTACAGGCGTGAGCCACCGCGCCCGGCCAAAGACTAGCGTTCTTATGAAAAGGGGAAATTTAGACACAGACATGCACAAAGAGAGAACACCATGTGACCACGAAGGCGGAGATGAGGGTGATGCGTCCAAAGGCCAAGGAATGCCGGTGGTGGCCAGCAAAGCACCAGAGGCCAGGAGAGAGGCATACAATGGATTCTCTCTCACAGCTCTAAGAAAGAATCAACCGTGCTGAAACCTTATCTTGAACTTCTATCCTCCAGAAGCGTGAGACAATAAAATTCCGTTGTTTAAACCACCAGTTTGTAGTACTGTGTTACAGTACCCCAATGAACTAACACCAGATAATTAATTGGAATATGAATTCTGGGGAACTGTGTATAAACTTGTATTCATCTTCACAGAGTTATTGCTATGAAATAAGTTACCACGATTAAGTAGCTTAAAAGAACACACATTTATTATCTGACAGTTTCTATAGGTCAAGAGCCCAGGCACAGGTTAGCTTGATTCTCTGTTCAGTTTCTCACAAGGCTGTGATCAAAGTGTTAGCCAGGCTACATTCTTGTTTGAAGGCTTGGAATAGGGAAGAATCTACTTCCACACCCATTCAGGTTGTTGGCAGAATTCTTTTCCTTGTGGTTGCATGACAGCTTCCTATTTTTTCCCCTAATTGTTGCCTGGGGACTAGTCTCTGCTCCTAAAGGCTATCTGCTGTTCCTTACTTGGTACCCGCTACACAGTCAGTTCACAACACTGGCTGTTCACTTTTTCAGGGTTCTCTTACTCCATTCTACTAAGTATAGGCATCCAGTGGAGCCTTATGTAATGTAAGGTGATGTTAGTAGCATCTCATCACCTTTGCCATATTATATTGGTGAGATAAATTCACAGGATTTTTTTTTTTTTAGACTGACGCTCGCTCTGTCGCCCAGGCTGGAGTGCAGTGGCACGATCTTGGCTCACTGCAAACTCTGCCTCCCGGGTTCAGGCCATTCTCCTGCCTCAGCCTCCCAAGTAGCTAGGACTACAGGTGCCCGCCACCATACCTAGCTAATTTTTTGTATTTTTTTAGTAGAGACGGGGTTTCACCATATTAGCCAGGATGGTCTTGATCTCCTGACCTCGTGATCCACCTGCCTCAGCCTCCCAAAGTGGTGGGATTACAGGTGTGAGCCACCACGCCCAGCCAATTCACAGGTTTTATGCACACTCAAAGGGAGATTAACTACACAAGGATGTAACTTATTAGGAGTCACTCTAGGGTGGGCTGATAAAAAATGGTATTTTTGTTTGTTTGTTTTGTAACAAAAAAGCACCATCAGCATTCACATGTGCACATGTGCAGGAACACGCACACACACACACACAGACACGCAAAGCAGATCAGCTGTTCAATTAGAAAATCATCATAGCATAACAACGCCTGCAACTCCATCATAATCATGTTCTAAGGACAGGGCTGTAGAGTTCTATTTATCTGAGGAAGATTAACCACTACAGACCAAGCCAAGATACTCTGGAATGTCCATTGCCATTCTTCAAAAGGCTCTTTAGTTTTTCAATATTTCCCAAGCTATGATTAAACGTATTAACATCTTTTATATACATAGAAAAGAGATATTTAAACACCTCTGGTCTACACCTAAAATAAGAATGAAATGTTGGGGGGGTGGAGCCAAGATAGCCAAATAGGAACAGCTCCGGTCTACAGCTCCCAGCATAAGCGACGCAGAAGACCGGTGATTTCTGCATTTCCAACTGAGGTACCAGGTTCATTTCACTGGGGAGTGTCAGACAGTGGGTGCAGGACAGTGGGTGCAGTGCACCAAGCGTGAGCCGAAGCAGAGCAAGGCATTGCCTCACCCGGGAAACACAAGGGGTCAGGGAATTCCCTTTCCTAGTCAAAGAAAGGGGTGACAGACGGCACCTGGAAAAATCGGGTCACTCCCACCCTAATACTGCGCTTTTCCAACCATCTTAGCAAACGGCACACCAGGAGATTATATCCTGCGCCTGGCTCGGAGGGTCCTACACCCAAGGAGCCTCACTCATTGCTAGCACAACAGTCTGAGATCAAACTGCAAGGCGGCAGCGAGGCTGGGGGAGGGGCGCCCGCCATTGCCGAGACTTGAGTAGGTAAACAAAGTGGCTGGGAAGCTCGAACTGGGTGGAGCCCACTGCAGCTCAAGGGGGCATTCCTGGCTCTGTAGACTCCACCTCTGGGGGCAGGACATAGCTGAACAAAAGGCAGCAGAAACCTCTGCAGACTTAAATGTCCCTGTCTGACAGCTTTGAAGAGAGTAGTGGTTCTCCCAGCATGCAGCTGGAGATGTGAGAACAGACAGACTGCCTCCTCAAGTGGGTCCCTGACCCCCGAGTAGCCTAAGTGGGAGACACCCCCTAGTAGGGGCAGACTGACGCTTCACACGGCTGGGTACTACTCTGAGACAAAACTTCCAAAGGAACGATCAGGCAGCAACATTTGCTGTTCACCAATATCCGCTGCTCTGCAGCCTCCGCTGCTGAGACCCAGGCAAACAGGGTCTGGAATGGACCTCCAGCAAACTCCAACAGACCTGCAGCTGAGGGTCCTGACTGTTAGAAGGAAAACTAACAAACAGAAAGGACATCCACACCAAAACCCCATCTGTACATCATCATCATCAAAGACCAAAGGTAGATAAAAACCACAAAGACAGGGAAAAAACATAGCAGAAAAACTGGAAACGCTAAAAGTCAGAGCGCCTCTCCTTGTCCAAAGGAACGCAGCTCCTCACCAGCAACGGAACAAAGCTGGACGGAGAATAACTTTGACGAGTTGAGAGAAGAAGGCTTCAGATGCTCAAACTACTCCGAGCTAAAGGAGGAAGTTGGAACCCATGGCAAAGAAGTTAAAAACCTTGAAAAAAAATTAGACAAATGGCTAACTAGAATAACCAGTTCAGAGAAGTCCTAAAAGGACCTGAAGGAGCTGAAAACCAAGGCATGAGAACCACATGACGACTGCACAAGCCTCAGTAGCCGATGCGATCAACTGGAAGAAAGGGTATCAGTGATGGAAGACCAAATGAATGAAATGAAGCAAGAAGAGAAATTTAGAGAAAAAAGAATAAAAAGAAATGAACAAAGCCTCCAAGAAATATGGGACTATGTGAAAAGACCAAATCTACGTCTGCTTGGCGTACCTGAAAGTGACGGGGAGAATGGAACCAAGTTGGAAAACACTCTGCAGGATATTATTCAGGAGAACTTCCCCAGTCTAGCAAGGTAGGCCAATATTCAAATTCAGGAAATACAGAGAATGCCACAAAGATACTCCTCGAGAAGAGCAACTCCAAGACACATAATTGTCAGATTCACCAAAGTTGAAATGAAGGAAAAAATGTTAAGGGCAGCCAGAGAGAAAGGTCAGGTTACCCACAAAGGGAAGGCCATCAGAGTAACAGCTGATCTCTCGGCAGAAACTCTACAAGCCAGAAGAGAGTGGGGGCCAATATTCAACATTCTTAAAGAAAAGAATTTTCAATTCAGAATTTCATATCCACCCAAACTAAGCTTCATAAGTGAAGGAGAAATAAAATACTTTACAGACAAGCAAATGCTGAGAGATTTTGTCACCACCAGGCCTGCCCTAAAAGAGCTCCTGAAGGAAGCACTAAACATGGAAAGGAACAACCGGTACCAGCCACTGCAAAAACATGCCAAATTGTAAAGAACGTTGAGGCTAGGAAGAGACTGCATCAACTAACGAGCAAAATAACCAGCTAACATCATAATGACAGGATCAAATTCACACATAACAATATTAACCTTAAATGTAAATGGGCTAAATGCTCCAATTAAAAGACACAGACTGGCAAATTGGATAAAGAGTCAAGACCCATCAGTGTGCTGTATTCAGGAAACCCAACTCACATGCAGAGACACACATAGGCTCAAAATAAAGGGATGGAGGAAGATCTACCAAGCAAATGGAAAACAAAAAAAGGCAGGGGTTGCAATCCTAGTCTCTGATGAAACAGTCTTTAAACCAACAAAGATCAAAAGAGACAAAGAAGGCCATTACATAATGGTAAAGGGATCAATTCAACAAGAAGAGCTAACTATCCTAAATATATATGCACCCAATACAGGAGCACCCAGATTCATAAACCAAGTCCTGAGTGACCTACAAAGAGACTTAGACTCCCACACAATAATAATGGGAGACTTTAACACCCCACTGTCAACATTAGACAGATCAACGAGACAGAAAGTTAACAAGGATACCCAGGAATTGAACTCAGCTCTGCACCAAGTGGACCTAATAGACATCTACAGAACTCTCTGCCCCAAATCAACAGAATGTACATTCTTTTCAGGACCACACCACACGTATTCCAAAATTGACCACATAGTTGGAAGTAAAGCACTCCTCAGCAAATGTAAAAGAACAGAAATTATAACAAACTATCTCTCAGACCACAGTGCAATCAAACTACAACTCAGGATTAAGAATCTCACTCAAAACCGCTCAACTACATGGAAACTGAACAACCTGCTCCTGAATGACTACTGGGTACTTAACAAAATGAAGGCAGAAATAAAGATGTTCTTTGAAACCAACGAGAACAAAGACACAACATAACAGGATCTCCAGGACACATACAAAGCAGTGTGTAGAGGGAAATTTATAGCATTAAATGCCCACAAGAGGAAACAGGAAAGATCTAAAATTGACACCCTAACATCACAATTAAAAGAACTAGAGAAACAAGAGCAAACACATTCAAAAGCTAGCAGAAGGCAAGAAATAACTAAGATCAGAGCAGAACTGAAGGAAATAGAGACACAAAAAACCGTTCAAGAAATCAATGAATCCAGGAGCTGGTTTTTTGAAAAGTTCAACAAAGTTGATAGACTGCTAGCAAGACTAATAAAGAAGAAAAGAGAGAAGAACCAAATAGATGCGATAAGAAATGATAAAGGGCATATCACCACCAGTCCCACAGAAATACAAACTACCATCAGAGAATACTATAAACACCTCTACGCAAATAAACTAGAAAATCTAGAAGAAATGGATAAATTCCTCAACACATACACCCTCCCAAGACTAAACCAGGAAGAAGTTGAATCTCTGAATAAATCAATAACAGGCTCTGAAATTGAGGCAATATTTAATAGCTTACCAACCAAAAAAAGTCCAGGACCAGATGGATTTACAGTCGAATTCTACCAGAGGTACAAGGAGGAACTGGTACCATTCCTTCTGAAACTATTCCAATCAACAGAAAAAGAGGGAATCATCTCTAAGTCACTTTATGAGGCCGGCATCATCCTGATACCAAAGTCTGGCAGAGACACAACAACAAAAAAAGAGAATTTTAGACCAATACCCCTGATGAACATCAATGCAAAAATCCTCAATAAAATACTGGCAAACCGAATCCAGCAGCACATCAAAAAGCTTATCCACCGTGATCAAGTGGGCTTCATCCCTGGGATGCAAGGCGTGTTCAAGATACGCAAATCAATAAACGTAATCCAGCATATAAACAGAACCAATGACAGAAACGACATGATTATCTCAACAGATGCAGAAAAGGCCTTTGACAAAATTCAACAACTCTTCATGCTAAAAACTCTCAGTAAATTAGGTATTGATGGGACGTATCTCAAAATAATAAGAGCTATCTATTGCAAACCCACAGCTAATATCACACTGAATGGGCAAAAACTGGAAGCATTCCCTTTGAAAACGGGCACAAGGCAGGGATGCCCTCTCTCACCACTCCTATTCAACATAGTGTTGGAAGTTCTGGCCAGGGCAATCAGGCAGGAGAAGGAAATCAAGGGTATTCAATTAGGAAAAGAAGAAGTCAAATTGTCCTTGTTTGCAGATGACATGATTGTATATCTAGAAAGCCCCATCGTCTCAGCCCAAAATCCCCTTAAGCTGATAGGCAACTTCAGCAAAGTCTCAGGATACAAAATCAATGTACAAAAATCACAAGCATTCTTATACACCAGTAACAGACAAACAGAGAGCCAAATCATGAGTGAACTCCCATTCACAATTGCTTCAAAGAGAATAAAATACCTAGGAATCCAACTTACAAGGGATGTGAAGGACCTCTTCAAGGAGAACTACAAACCACTACTCAAGGAAATAAAAGAGGATACAAACAAATGGAAGAACATTCCATGCTCATGGGTAGGAAGAATCAATATCGTGAAAATGGCCGTACTGCCCAAGGTAATTTACAGATTCAATGCCATCCCCATCAAGCTACCAATGACTTTCTTCACAGAATTGGAAAAAACTACTTTAAAGTTCGTATGGAACCAAAAAAGAGCCCACATCGCCAAGTCAATCCTAAGCCAAAAGAACAAAGCTGGAGGCATCACACTACCTGACTTCAAACTATACTACAAGGCTACAGTAACCAAAACAGCATGGTACTGGTACCAAAACAGAGATATAGACCAATGGAACAGAACAGAGCCCTCAGAAATAATGCTGCATGTCTACAACTATCTGATCTTTGACAAACCTGAGAAAAACAAGCAATGGGGAAAGGATTCCCTATTTAATAAATGGTGCTGGGAAAACTGGCTAGCCATATGTAGAAAGCTGAAACTGGATCCCTTCCTTACACCTTATACAAAAATTAATTCAAGATGGATTAAAGACTTAAATGTTAGACCTAAAACCATAAAAACCCTAGAAGAAAACCTAGGCAATACCGTTCAGGACATAGGCATGGGCGAGGACTTCATGTCTAAAACACCAAAAGCAATGGCAACAAAAGCCAAGATTGACAAATGGGATCTAATTAAACTAAAAAGCTTCTGCACAGCAAAAGAAACTACCATCAGAGTGAACAGGCAACCTACAGAATGGGGAAAAATTTTTGCAATCTACTCATCTGATAAAAGGCTAATATCCAGAATCTACAATGAACTCAAACAAATTTACAAAAAAAAAACAAACCACCCCATCAAAAAGGGGGTGAAGGATATGAACAGACACTTCTCAAAAGAAGACATTTATGCAGCCAAAAGACACATGAAAAAATGCTCATCATCACTGGCCATCAGAGAAATGCAAATCAAAACCACAATGAGATACCATCTCACATCAGTTAAAATGGTGATCATTAAAAAGTCAGGGAACAACAGGTGCTGGAGAGGATGTGGAGAAATAGAAACACTTTTACACTGTTGGTGGGACTGTAAACTAGTTCAACCATTGTGGAAGTCAGTGTGGTGATTCCTCAGGGATCTAGAACTAAAAATACCATTTGACCCAGCCATCCCATTACTGGGTATATACCCAAAGGATTATAAATCATGCTGCTATAAAGACACGTGCACACGTATGTTTATTGTGGCACTATTCACAATAGCAAAGACTTGGAACCAACCCAAATGTCCAACAACAATAGACTGGATTAAGAAAATGTGGCACATATACACCATGGAATACTATGCAGCCATAAAAAATGATGAGTTCATGTCCTTTGTAGGGACATGGATGAAACTGGAAACCATCATTCTCAGCAAACTATCGCAAGGGCAAAAAACCAAACACCGCATGTTCTCACTCATAGATGGGAATTGAACAATGAGAACACATGGACACAGGAAGGGGAATATCACACACCGGGGCCTGTTGTGGGGTGGGGGGAGTGGGGAGGGATAGCATTAGGAGATATACCTAATGCTAAATGATAAATTAATGGGTGTAGCACACCAACATGGCACATGTATACATATGTAACAAACCTGCACCTTGTGCACATGTACCCTAAAACTTAAAGTATAATAAAAAAAAGAATGAAATGTTTAGAATTATATGGAAAAAAATAAGAATACGTTTGAATTATAAGAATCAAAAGAAGGAAAAATAAAATTTACCAAAATTATTGATGTATTTTGATTAACTACTTCTTTCAATGAGATATACAACTAAATATAGTTAGTAAAGGGCTAAAATACTAATATTGTAGATAAATTTTGGAAATTTTAATTAAACATAATTGGAAAAGTATTTTCCAAGTCCTAGATCTATTTATTCTGACAAAGTTTAGACATTGTGATTCAGTTATAATTTAGACATATACTACAAGGTAAATTGCATTTCTGTTAATACTATATTTTTCTAGGTATACAGCTTATAGATAAAAGGGAAAACATTTCAAAATTTAACTGAAACTTGTATATTATCTGAGTTTATATTAAAATCATGGGGTGTAATCTCTTACTTGTATCTTTACATTTTAAAAGATTTTTTTGAAGTTATATATGATTAGGTTGTACAGACATTCTGCAGAGTAGAAATTAAAATGTGCATACCATATAAGAGGGTCAGTCAGCAAGGATTGCTTTCTAAATTTTACATCCCAGACAGCCATCAGGCAGCCAGCAGAAAAATGCCTTTCATAGCCATGGAATCTCCAGTTTATATCTCTGACATTATGTTGAGATTCGACAGATGGAAGCCCAGCAGTAGACATGCAAAGTGGATGCCAAATGAGGCACGTATACATAGCGGAGTGGTGCCCCACCCAGGTGGTCACCTTCTCCTTTCCAGAACCTTTCACATGGCTCACTCCAAACTTGACTACGCTGTAGCGATATTGACATGTTCTTCAGTCATTGGTGAATGTCAGTGGGCTCTTGGCTCTCTGCATAAGAAACTTTAGCATGCTTTCTGTTCTGTACATATGTCCAAGTTGGCAGTCAGTTGGCATGGTTGCTGAAGTGTCTCTATCTGTCAGAAATTCTCCTCACCTTTGGGACAGAGATAGACAATATGAGTGTGTCAGCAAGAATGCAATCATTGGCTGAGAAAGGATGTCCTTGGAAATAAAAATTTTGCGATATTTTAGAAGCAATTTTTTAAGTTGTCTCTATCATTTAAATCAAGGATCTATTAATCTTCTCTAATACAGGACAAATCCAATTAAAACAGAAAAAAAATTATGGCAAGTTTAGCCAAGACTTCCATAATCTTTCATAGTTCATTATCATACCTTGAGCAATTGAGCCATGAGTAGAGATCAAGCTTATGGAGGACTAGAACAGATTTCTAACATAACATTATGCAAGGTATTAAAAACAAACTAATAGCCAATATTTTTAATAAATTAAAATTACATGAACAGTTTACAAGAAACAGAATTATGCAAGTACTCTAAATCAAGCTTGTCTAACCTGCGGCCCCAGATGGCTTTGAATGTGGCCCGATATGAATTTGTAAACTTTGTGAAAACATTATGAGTTTTTTTGTATTTTTTTTATTTAAGCTCATCAGCTGTCGTTAATGTTAGTGTATTTTATTTCAGATCTAACATTTTCTAGCTGTATGGCTGAAGACAATTCTTCTTCCAATGTGGCTCAGGGAAGCCAAAGATTGGACACCCCTGCCTAATGTTCACTAATAAGTTTCCAAATATTTTCAGCAGGATGTGTAAGTTTCTGCTCTCATATGCACATATGTCTATACTTCCCATTTATTCTCCTCATCACCCAGCTAATGGAAGACATCCAAATCATTTTTGCTTCAAATTTGTCAGGTAACCTGAAATAATTGGTTGAACTGGTTCCATTTTAAATGAACTTCTCTATTATCTTTTCATGTCCGTAATGTTATTTTTAATTGTTATATTCATTCATTCATCTATTCATACCAACAACTATTTACTGAACTCATGACCTCCTCCTGTTCAACACTTAAAGAAGTCCCTCCAACTATGCTCCCTAACTAATTGCATGAATCACTATCTGCTCACTAAAGACAAAAACTTGAGAAACATCCTTGACTTTTTCCTTTTACTCATGTCTCACATGCAATCAGTTCTTAGTCTTCTAATTCTATTTCCTAAATGTCACAGATCAGTCATCCTGTTTCCAAAGCCAACAGCAGTATTTTTTGCGATGTATTCAAATAACCGTGAATAGCACTGTGCAACCTAAACGTTGGGAAATATATCAATGTCATTCTCTTTTATGGTAGTAAGGACACATTTTTCACAAAAGGATAAATATTACCACTTTTAGTCATCCTTGGAAGAATAATTGTGAAATAGTATGAGTAGGGATTAGAGCAAATTTTGGAAAGAAATTTTTCCTCTTGCACAGGAGTGGAGGTGATGGACAATTGAGTCTCATTTTTAGATGTGGAAAAGTTGTTAAAATGCTCTTTAAAAAATTAAACTTATTATTTCACTAACACGCCTATATCAGGAATGGAAACCTTAAACTTTTGCTTTTCTTTTTTTTTTTTTTTTTTGGTGTTATTGATAGGATACAAACAGCAGACTAGAGATTGATAAGTCCCTATGCAGCCTGAATCCAGGACATTTCTGGTCTACTACAGGCCAAGGGGACTTACCTGAGTTCCAGTTCGATGGGTGAGTAAGCTGCCCAATGCCCTCCAAAAAACAATGAATAATATCTAGAACATTCTAGGGCAAAATAAAGAAAGAGAGGACTTGAGATAAGACTGGGCTTTATATTTATCTAGGCAAATACTGGCTGGGATCCTGACATCAGTCATCATTGGTTAAGTCCTATGTAGTTGCATTGGAAATTAGTGGCTACAAACATGGGATCTGGTGGTAGATTCAGCCCATGAGCTTGAATGTGGATCCTCCTGGGATCTTTACCAAATAATTTACCTTGTCTATGTCTTAGTATCCTCATATAAAAAGAGACATAATAATAGTAACACCCATCTTGTAATGGTGTGATGAGGTTTAAATGAGATAATACATATAAACATTTAGAACTCCATTGGCCGTGGAGTAAGTGAGAAATAAATGGATGATATATACTAACTCTGATTCCAATTCAGACCATATAGCTGAAAGTGCAATTTATACTGACTTCACTTCCACATTCTACCTGCCTCCAGGTTGCCCTCTCTAATCCATCCTCCACCATTGCTCACATAATTGCCAGAATGTTCCCTAAAACTAGAATTAATCATGTCATTTCCCCAGCCTCACTTTTTTTGGGAACTCTTCATAGCTTTCAGGTTAGATCAAAACTTCTCAAATTGAAATGTTAGTAGGGCGGCCATGATTTATCCTGGAAGGTTAAGAGTGAGAATTTGCACTTTTAATTACTTTGGACAGTAGGCATAACTCTGGCCTATCCCAGGCAAACAGAAACATGAATACAAAGTCCTTCTGGGGTCTGTTCTCCAACATCACCAGTCAGTTTCCTGGTCCTCTGCTGCAGCCACACAGACCCAACAACTGTCCTTGAACTATCATATTTTTCTGTGCCTTTGTACATATCGCTGTCTTTGCCTGATAACCATTACAACCCTCGCTGTCTCCTCCTCATTCATTCACAAAATTATATGTGTTCTTTTAAGCCATTGCCAAGTTTTGGAAATCTCCTTAGATTCATGAAATCTGAATCATTTATGTTTCTATGTGTAATGCAATCTGGGCTTTCTTTATCACTGTAGAAATAAAATGATAATAGTTGCCAGATACATAATGTCTTCAATGCCAATTACTCTGATATCAGGATGATTTTTTTATTTGTGTTTTCTCTAAACAACTCTGCAAAGTGTACTTATAATTTTTGAATTTTTAAAATTCAAAAGTAAGTGGTGGAGACAATGTTCAAGTTCAGAAAGATCTGTATCTAAGCACATCTTTTCGCCAAATTGGCCTCTCCTCTCATCAAAACAGTTATTACAAAGAATTGTGATAAGCTATTTATTACCTCTCTGCCTACATTATAGATTTCTTGAAGGTTAATATGATTCCTTATTCATTTTTGCTTTTAAATTTTCTGTACCTTAGTCCAGTGTTTGGCACATGATAAGACTGCTATAAGTGTTTGATGAATGAATACATCACTAAGTCTTGACCAATTTAATGACTGTGAAAAATAGCCAGTGTCTTTCAGTTCAAAGGCATATTTCCTGAGTTTTCTACCGTTGGACACATTTCTCCACCATGAATGGGGCTCTGGTTCTTATATCTCAGTTGACTACCTAATAAGGTCCTGAAATCCTAAAACCAGCACTGGGTTAAAGCATTTATAAAAAAATCAAGGTAATCTACACATAAGGGAAGGCACAAAAGGAGTACTTCATAGACGGATAGTGGATCAGGAAAACAAAACATTTACTATATTATGCATCAGGAATTTTAAATAAAGACTGCCTCCATTATTTTGTTTTAGAATTAACCAGAAATACTATTTTTCAACAACTTGCTGAGAGCATTAGCTAAATGAAAGTTTTGATAAGGTTAGGAAAAGGAAGAATGAGAGGTAATTTTGGAGCATAAGGGTACTGTGGAGGAGGCCAGGTCTTAATGGGATTTTGAAGCAGGGGACTTTGGATAGCTAGATGACAATATGGCGAGAGTGACAGTATGGTGGCTCTGAGATTCTGGTGATTTGGGGAAGGGAGGGTCAGCTCATGAAAGAAGGGCAGTGACACAGAAAAGAGTTTAGCCCTGGGAACACCCAAAGGCAAAACGAATCTGCTGTTTGACTCTCATATTCCTGTCGACTGCAGGCTGACTGCTGCAGGCACAGATGGAATACCTCATAAACACGATTCCTTGTACTACGGAAAGAAAAAGTGTCTGAGCATACTTTATGACATGAGCAGCTGAGCACGCAAACCTTTGGAAGGATCTGTGGAAATCAGTGACCTTTAATGCTTTGGATCTAAAGTGTTAAACTCTTACTATGCTATCCCAACACAATACAGAAATCCTCCCAGTTTTTATTTCTACTTTGGTTTTACTTGAATTACAGTGGGTGTGATTATGCAATATCCATAACATGGAGAGAAACTTAGACTATCAGAGCTAGAAGAGGACTTATGAATCCCCTGATTCAATGACCTCATTTTATAAATGAGAACATGGAAGCAAAGAGACGTTATATGATTTGCCTGAAGTTACTCAGCTAGATCGTAGTAAGCTAAGCTGGTCCAGGGTTCTGGTTTCTAGATTCAAGCTTCAGATTTTCTTTCCAGTAGTGCACAGTTCCAGTGACAATTATGTTATCAACTTACTGCTCTCTCTACATGGATAAATGTCTGATAAACAGTTGTTGCATATATGCATATATGTGTGTGTGTATATGTATATATGGAGACAGAGAGAGACAGAGAAAGAGAGAGAGAGACAGACTCTCACTATGTTGCTGGACTCCAACTGCTGGGTTCAAGCTATTCTTCTGTCTCATCTTCTCAAGTAGCTGGGATTACAGGAGAGTGCCATTATGCCTGGTTTGTTCATATATATTTGAATATTTTAGAGCTTCATATAGTTAGGGAAGTCAGGATATTTCTGATGAGAAGGGGTAGATGCTGCTATAGTTGATGTATAACATTGAAATATGAAGTATTGCTAAATTTATTACTAGTAGATGGAAGTATGGAGGACAATAGCAACTTATAGGAAAATGTACTTCAAGTAAGAGAAATTGCACAATGACACAATTGCCTCTTATATTACACTCCTTTTTTAAAAAAAAAAAAACTTGTTTCTCAATATGTAGTCTATAGGGCAACACTGTTGGCATTACTTAGGAGCTTGTTCTAAATACAGTTTCGAGTCTCATCCCTGACCTACTGGACAAGAATTTGCATTTGAAACAATCCTCAAGAGATTTATATGCACATCACATTTTTGGGAAGCACACTTCTAGAGCAATGACATTTTTTTTTCATTTTTCTCACCTTGAAATAAACCCTAGAAACCGATTTTCTTTTTAAAAGCACCTATGTCTGTATGAAAACTCAGATCAGGCTTTTATGAGGCTACAAGTACAAGAGAGTTAAGGTTAGGGTAAGAGACCTTTATGTTTTCTTCCAAAAATAAAAACTGTTGATCTGTAAAGGAACTAAAGTTGAAGCAAATATAAACTGGAATAAGATCAGGATTTTGGTCTTTTGTGGTTATTTTGGACACAATACCAAAACAGTTTCTTTGTTACAGGTGAGAGTAATTATTCCTCAGGGCCAGAACTCCTCAGTGAGGTGCCTCATGGCCCTGAGAGTGGGAATCATGTACCCTGGCCACCTTACTTGCCTCTTCCCAGTTCCAGCCTGTTATTCCTACACCACAGCATTTTTGTGGGAAGTGCAAGAGGAAGGTATTGGAAGGTGCCATTTATTCTTCATTTGTTCAACAACCACTCATTGCACATCCTTTATAGCAAAATAAATGAGACGTTGTCCCACAATGAGAACATCAGAGTTTGGATAGTTCAGAGGTGGCCTTCAGCAAATCAGTGCTGCAATAGGATCCTGAAACCAGAATTCTCTCTCACCTCTGCCAGTATTGGACACATGATCTTAAGCAATTCTCTTGGTCTTCTTTTGTCTTGATTTCCTCACGCTTTAACTGCGGGTGCTATGCAGGATAACCCTCAAGGTACTTTCCATCTTTAGAAGCTTATATTATTCTTAACTATGCTAGAAATGCTGAAAAAGTGTGGAATTTTGGAGTAGCCAGATCTAAGATAAAATCTTCAAATCACCACTGGGTGAGCTTGGGAAACTTATGTAGCCTATCCATAGCTCATTTCCCATCTGTAAAATGGAGTCATATTGCCAGCCTTGCAGGCTTGCATGCGACCGTCAAATGAAATCAAATGTGTAGCTGGCATCGTATCCATAGAAGGTATCAATAAATAGGAGCTATTATCAGGACATTTTTACAGGCTGAGGAAAGTCTCATGTCCTAGGAGAGGCATGGCAAATGGAAGGCTCAAGTTACTGTTTGTATTCTTCACCCGTGAAGGTGTCCATGAATTGAAATTAGCACTGTGTGTGAGCCTTATGGGATTCGAGTGTTGCTAAGGCAACCACTAATTTCCAAATCAGGGTAAACAGTTTCACAGAATGTACAGTTTCCTTTAACAAATTGGATTCCAGTGAAGGGCATACCTTTCCTTCCCCTGCTGCTCTGCACCCCAGTTAGGGTTGTGCACCTGCAGCTCTGTATGCCAGGGGCTAGTTTCATCTTCTGCCAACCACACTCTAAAAGTAACAGTCAGTAACAGAGATCCCTGAGGTCTGTCAGCTTTACCTGGTCTTTACCTTTTGTATGTTGTCAAGTTGGAGTCATTTTCTTGACTCACACGGTAGGGCACTGAAACAGCTCCTTGGCACATTTGTGTAATAGACTTCTAAGCAAAGAGGCCATGCGGTTCGCAGTCATGTCGTTCTGCCTTCCTTTCCCTGCCTCGCAACAATCCTTATTTCCCCTACTCACTCAGGAATTCCTGCAGAGAATGAACCTATTATTAAGCCAGCATTGCCTCTCTGCTACATTCTCGTGTTAAATTAGTCCTCTTTATTGTTGCAAATAATAGGCAACCACTTATATATCAATGAAAATTCACTGCACTGCTGTGGGATTATTTCAGCTCTCCATAAACTACACATCCTACCATTGTTTATGGGTAGCGATTTTAAGTCTCTCTTGCTTCTTTTTAAATCTTTTCTTGTGGGAGGTATGGCCAATCTTCCTCATGTACTTAGCATATTTTCTCCTTGAACCCCTCTCAACAATGGATACTGTAATAGTGGCATCTTTTTGCAATAATTCCTAGTGTTGGCTCCTGCTTTTGAATATTCCAGGAGCAAAGCATGGATACAATACTAAAAACACATAGAAGCATGCTAATTACCTTCTTTAGAATATTTATGATTTTTTTTTCTTTCTGGTCAAGTTCTGAAATCAGAAATAGCTTTACTAGCTTTTTCACAGCTACATTAGGAAAAGAGCTTGGTCATTCACTTTCCCTGAGGTTCCACCTTGTGCCAGGCACGACATTATGCCTCTTATGCATGCTATCTTCTTTAGAATTTAATATAACTCTGCAAAGTAGGTATTGGTTCTGTCCATTTTACTAATATGGAAACTGATTGGAATTTTTAAAGATTTAACATAAAAAAAATTTAATCTGGAAAACTCGTGCATCTCTGTGGTGCACCAACTCGTTCACTAAGCCAGACTTTTTCCCCATGCTACAAAAGGGCAAATACATGTATATCACACATAAAAGGGAGCATATACAATGTACATATTTACTGTAAAGAATAAATAGTAAAACAGACACCTATGTACTCACCACTCGCACAAGGAAAAGAATTTACCTTCCTACTGTGCTTGTCCTGGGCCTGGTGGCACTCAGATCCCTTGTTCTTTATCACAAGAGGGATGGCTCTTGCAGGTTACATTACCCCAGTTCACGTGTACCTGTGTTAGGTCGGTGTGATTCATGGCAGGAAACTGGAAGTCAAGGAGGAAGTGAGAAACTATGGTGTCTCCTTTCCTCATCCCATCTTGAGTAGCTTCCTTGACTGTAGCTGTGAGTTCTCCAAAGCTCCAGACAGGCCCATGTGGTTCTAGTCTGGACTCTGTTAAGATGACCTCCTCCCTTTTTCTCTTTGACCCAGAGATGATAGTGAATTTCTGCTTTTGCTAATTGCTGCATTACCTTACTCTATTTGGTTCCTTAGCTCTTCCATCACCTAAGTCAGTAATTCCTGATTAAATTGTCTGTGATGCAAATACTTGAAAGTTGCTTCTTTCTTTCATGTTTAGATCCTAACTAATAAATCTTAGAAGCCCTTGTATGCTTCTCCTTGATTACATCTCTTACTCAACCCCAGAAGCAACCATTTTTAATCTTAGCATTCTCTTGATTTTCTTTATTGGTTTTTACAATGTGTGTGTCCTTAAACACTGTATTTACTGTTGCCAGTTTTGCATTTTATATAAATGGAATCACGCACTGGTTTCTCTTCTGTGACTTGCTTTCTTTTTGCAACAATATGTTTTTGAAATTCATGCATATTGACATAGGCAGTGGTTTATTTATTGTCACTCCTATGTAGTATTCCACTGTATAAAATATCACAATTTATTTATGTGTTCTACTGTTGATGGCCTTTTGCCTGTTTCCAGTTTTCACTTTTATGGATATGCTACCATGAACACTTCAGTGTGTGTCTCCTGGTACATATGTGCAAAGAGTTTCTCTGGGACATACGCCTATGAACGTAGAGCTTCAGGGTTGCAGACCACATAGATGTTCAGGTTTACATGAAAATGCCAAATTCTTTCTCAAAGTAATTGTACCAATTTACAATCCCAACAGCAGTAAACCAGTGTTCCATTTATTCCAAATTTTAGCCTGCACTTGGTTTTATTAAGTGAGTATTAAAGATTTATATGTAGACAAATCTATAAAATATATTTAAATAAGTTATAAGGTACTCTTGTGTTGATACTATTTGTGTATTATGCAAGCAAATACAAACATTTCCACAGTTTCTATGTACGAAACTCTTGCTTTTTTGTAGATAAGACTCCCATAGCTCATTATGCTCAATCTTTTCATTTTATAGAGGTTAAGTGTTTTGTTAAAGGTGGCTAGTTAGAGTGTAAGAGGCTGAAAAAATTGTGGCTGTTTGTAGCTCATGTTTGAATGAGGCTTCAAGATGAAGCGAAAGAAAGAAGAGAGAGCAAATCATTCCAGAATGAGGTTCTAGACCACTTACTCCTAACTTGCTGAGGAGATGCCCCAAACAGGTTTTATAATTTTTAGCCCAACGCCTACTTGAGTAAATAAAGCATTGAGATTGAAAGGACTAAGAAAAATATTTCTTTGAAGAAATTTGTTGCATTCTCGTAGTATCCTCACCACCCATGGGAGAAGGAATAACGTGCTTTTCTCTCACCTTATGCTGAATCTGAGGCTTGTTAAGGGAACACCTTAAGAGCTTGACTTTGGTTGACTGCATATTTAGGCACATAAGATGGTGTCAGGTCCATTTCTAGAAAATCCTAAAGGCAAAGGCTGAGACTGGGCAGTTATACTGATGGGACAGTAAGGAGACCAGGCTTCCCTGGAAGCCACTTGTACTCTAAATGTTTGTCAAGTCAAAGGACCTACAGACTGCAATGGGCTTGAGAGATAGCTTTGTGCTAGAAAATTTGGCTGGAAGGACTGTAGGATCCAGAGAGTCTGAGCAGGGTGGGTTGCCAGAGGTTGAAGAGTGAGCTGTAAGCAACGCCGCAGAGGAGTCTTCACTGTGTCAGCTGAGCTACATTTGGATGTTCCCAGGGTGTGTGGATAAACATGGGCGTGGTGTCTTCCAGATATGTGCAAAGGAAGTCAAGGGAAAGATTCACTTTTGAATGCACAAGTTTAGAGAGCACCAACCCCAGATCACTGACATACCAGTAAGCCAGTAAAGTAAGACCTTTCTTGCTCTCTACCTGTCTTTCTCACTCCCTCTTCCCAGTCCCTACAGGACCTGAGTTATGAATGACAGGAAGAAGAAAAGAAGCACGTGGTGGGGAAATAGATAGAAAGCCTCACTCACCATGAGGTCCAGTGTTACAAATGCCAAAGCTGAGAGAGAGGACAACTTAAAATTCATAGGAATTTCTGAGTTTTGCTATTACCTGTACTGGACAACTTAATTACCTGAATGAAAATGTTTTGTGAATAAGAGTGACAGGAGAACATTTGAATGATGACAGAAATCATAGAAAAAAAGGCAGTTTGAATATAAACCGTTGCCTCTTCGCTATGTGAAATGCCAACTAAAAGTTCTATATATAAATATTTTTAAAGATCTAAACCCTTTGGGACAAAGACAATAGGAGAGGAGGCAATAGGAGATCCAGCAGCCAAAGTTTCCAAGCCTGTATGCCAGCAGGGCTACTGGTACCGACAAAGCAGAAGCAAGAAAGCTCAATCCTACAGATTGGGAAGGCCAATAATCTGTTTGATTTAATTAGAGACTTACTAAAAGGCTCAGAAGTTGGCTAACACTAGACCCTGTGGTGAAGGTGAAGGTGGGTAAAGCAGGATTATTAAATGTCTGTTTAAATAGCATTAGGCTGCTTAGGTAACCTCCAGATTGTTTGATGTCTGCCATAGCCCTATATATATCCCTCTATATTCCCAAATAATATACTTATATTCTCCTTTCTCACTTTTCACTTTCAGATATTATCTTCTAAGTCCCAGCTATTTACTTCCTCATACCATTTTCTATCCCTGCCAGTTTTACTGTCATTTTGGATGTTTAATATATGCTATTTACATTATTACGACTGTGTAAATGCCACTTACTACTGAGCCATTTAGGTTAGTTAATGATTTTTCCTAAAAATGTGTTTGTTTTCCATTGTATTAATACATTTTTCCTTTTAAAATATTGATTAATTGTATATAAACACACATACATGCACTCAGTGGAATAAAATGGTGAGTCATGAGGCTATTCAGTAGGATAAGAACACCCACATTCACAGGATAAACGCAAAACTTTAAGAAAAAACTGAGTCTTGATATCAGCAAAAGTGTCTAGAATTAGAACCACCAGGCAAGTTATATTGATTGGGGGGTTTGGTGTCACTTCTGTTCAATTAATTTAATATATTATATTCTGCATAAGGCACTTAGAACACAAGAATACTCATTTTTATATATGATTCATGCCTCGCCTGTAACATTATAGTGTTGACAGAGAGACAAATAACCAAAAGTCATATCACAATGTATTTGAAGAAGTGTTGTGGGGCTGATGATAAATCAGGGAAAGCTTCTCAGAGTTGTGACGCTTGTTAATGCTTATGAAACTGGTAGCAATTAACTAAAGGAAATTGAGGAGAGTGGAGTTTCAAACAAAGAGTAAATATTTACAGAGTTGTTTAGTATATTATGCTATAGAAAATATTGTTTAGTGTTGTCAAGGATGAATAGAGGGAGGGCAAATCTGGAAGGAGTTAGATCAGTTTGGAGCTATTACAATAGTCTAAGCAGGGAAGGATGAGGGGAGAAACGAATACTCTGTTTTGCAAGAGGAAGAAAACAAGAAACTGATTAGAGATTGCATTAGTCTGTTCTCAGGCTGCTAATAAAGAGATACCTGAGACTGGGAAGTTTATAAAAGAAAGAGGTTTGATGGACTCACAGTTCCATATGGCTGGGGAGGCCTCACAATCATAGCAGAAGGCAAAGGAGGAGCAAAGTCACATCTTATATGGCAGCAGGCAAGAGAGAGTGTGCAGGGAAACTGCCATTTATAAAACCATCAGATCTGGTGAGACTTATTCACTACCGTGAGAACAGTATGGGGGAAACTGCCCATGATTCAATTATCTCCACCTGGCCCTGCCCTTGGCACATGGGGATTATTACAATTCAAGGTGAGATTTGGGTGGGGACATAGCCAAACCATATCAGAGATCTAGTATAAAATTTGAATGAATAGGACAGTGTTATTACCTGCACACTGGGGATACAGAGGACTCGGTTACTTAGATGTTTTTGTTTGGGCTTATTAGATGAACAGTCACATTATTCACTGAGATATTCACACAGAAAGCTGATAGGTTTGGGTGGAAGATGATGAGTTTTAGATCTATTGAGTGTATTTTATCTATGGGACATACATATGAAGAGAATGATGAAGTAGGGTAACATTTTGAGATGTAAATGATGTTTAAATATTTTCTCCTGGAATCAGTAGATCTCCTAGTCCAAGCAGCTAGGATATTTCATCCTCACTGCCCCAAGAGAAGAGATGACCAACACAGAGCAGATAAAAAGAGTTAATTCTTAAGTTTGTTTCCATAAGCTTAAGCCCTGACACAAAGATTTTTTTAGAAATGCACCATGAAAAAAGATAAAATATTATTTTTCTGTAACTCTCTTCGCCTCCTTAGATTAGAGAACAGTTCTGTGGGTTTCAGAGAAGAAAGAAAGGGACCTCTCTCATTTAACTTGAGTCTGGAGATTTGGCAAATTATGATGTTCTCGTACAACAAGCAAGGGCAAGAACAGGAACAAGTCATCTTTTGCTGTGTCTAGGTAGACTGGCCACAGTGGGCTTCACAGATTTTCCCACAGCCATTAGTGGTTTGGGATCAAAAAAGGATTTTCCACATACCTTAGGATGTCTCCTACATGGATGAAAGAGAGCTGAACTTAATGCAGTCAGCAAAGAGGTTGCAGCACTGGTTTTTATGGATTGGTGAACAGAGTACCAACCAGGAACAGGGACATCTCAGCAAATGACAGAGTGAGTATGTAAACAGATTGATCTCCAACTCTCTCATGATCCCAGAACTTAAAAGCAAGTCTGGGGAGAGGGCAGATTGTTCCTTCAACTTACTAAAATTAAGCTTTAATTATCAAGTGAAATGGGTTCTTAAAATGGAAATAAAGTTCAATTATTGAAAAGTAAAGAAAACTTATTTTTTGAGCCTGTGATTTTGTGGCCTGGGATTCATACTTGCTGTATACAATGGGTGTTTGAATATGCTCTTCTGAGTTTCAAATGATTAAGCTCATCTGGAGGTATTGACTTGGAAGTCAACAATGTACAAGAATCAGATTACCTTGGTAACATGTGGAGCAAGAGAGAAAAAAGTTGAGGGTCAAATGTCTAAAGAACACCAAAATTCAAAAAGGTGGAAGAAGAGGGTTCCTTAAAGAATACCAAGGAAGCATTAATTTTTTAAGAAGGCCTATGTCTGAAGGTCTTACGTTGTTGCCTTTGTCCATTTCAATTAAAAAGAGTTAGCACCTATGTGTCTAGGTATTATAAGAAATATTATGTTTTGCTAAAACAAAATGTCTTTCCTGCCTTCTTTCATTCACACAATTAAGCTAAATGACTTCTGAAATTACTTGTTTAATATTAACTTCAACTCAGGCAGCAAGGAAAATTTGAGCATTGCTATGTATAAACAGTTTCATGAACTTCTATTAAAAAAAATCAGTGTCTATCTCCCTCAAACAAGGAACAAACACCAAAAACAATCTTCAAATAACATGCATTAGATTATGGGAAACTATGATTCCTCATAAACATCTGTATTAGAGAGTATCCTGAAAATTCAGAGGTTTAATAGTTTGGTAATTCTTGAGTCTTTATTAGAGTTTCAATTCCCTTCAAGTAAACCCATAGTAATTAATTTCCTCTGGCATGCATGCAGTATGCTGAAAGACTTTAGAGATGAAGGCTCTTATATAGGATGAAGCTGAAGAGGCTGCTGATGCTTTATGTGTCAGCCTTGGTAAAAACTGACGTTCATGTGTTTCTGTCAGTTGTCATCTGGGATGGATTTCAGTTGCCATTGTGAATATAAAAAGCTCACTATCCCATTACTCATTCCCATGAGTTATTTAGTCCTGTCTTTCTTTTTCTAAAGGTTAAACTCTTATCTTTCTGCTAAAAAGTTAGATAATTAACATTCTCACTTACAGTGCTTCCATAACATCTGTAGATTATGCACCATTAATCAAGTTCCTCTGCAGGCATGATTGACTTTTGCAAAGCAACTTGGGGAATAAATCCTTTCTCTTTAGTAATAACTTTGTTGTTATTATGGTTTTAGAAAAATCTCTTTCTGAGAAACTCAATTTAGAGTAACAGTCTCTAGCTACTTAAAATGGTTATCATAAAACCATGTAACAGAAATAAGAGCAAATGACATATTTTAAAACCTTTAAGAGTGCTGACATCTCTTTGCATTCAAAAACTTTAGAATTTGTGATTTCCAAAGCATTGCATATTTATAAAATCATTTGTATTGACATTTAAATTCTCCATTTTCAAATGACAGAAGCTAAAATTAAGGACATACACTTTATCAGCATTTTAACTTGAATTTACAATAGACTTGTAGGAAAAGATATATCAAAATCCAGATTTTTAACATTCTAGAATTTCTGTGCCTGAATTATTTGTCAAGAACACCTGCACAAGGCAAGTGCTGGACATTTATAGAAAATATGTCCTAGAAACGATTTGCTCATGAAAAAAATCTATTTTATATCTGTGATGTTTCCTTGACATTTTCTTTCTGCTGTAGGTTTCTCATAATGCTTCCTTGATCTGTCTGAGGAGATAAATTGTGAGAATTTTTTGGAAGCTTTAGAGATCTATTAAACATAGAAATGAAAACTTTTCTATCATAAGACCCTTTTTTCAATTTTCTTTCTCATGTTATTTTCTCCTTTCTTTTTACTTCCCCTATGTAGGTGGTAGAAAATATTTTTTGAAGAAAATAAACTAATATAAGGGTTTCTTTTGTTGTTAGATAACAGAAAACAAAAATGAATTAAGTCAGTAAAACTAATTGTAAATGTTTTATGCCCAAAATCATAAATGTCTTGGCCCAAATGACTCTTCCTCTAAATTTGGAATATAATCAAGATTTTCACAGAAAACAGATTGTCAATCTTGACACAGGTGCATTTTTTTTTTTTTTTTTTTTTTGCTTCCTCAGTAGTGGCCATAGAGATAATTTTTTAGGTAGAAGACAGAGTTATGGAGAGGGGAGTAACAATGAAAAGAAAACAAGGTGGTATCAGTAGATCATGATTAGTTGTACTGATAACATTATAGAGTTTAGGTATGTTCTAAAGGTTTTCCAGATAATCAAGATCTTTGTATAAGACTCAGGTCTCAAAAAGATGAGATATACTGTACTACATATACTAGTCAGTTATGAGTAACTTGTCTTCTATTTATTAAGAAATTTGCTTGTGAGAATCACTACATTTAGTGTCCAATTAAAGCTTGATCTCTAACCATTCTGGATTATTCACAATTACGTATACATTTTAAAATCTTTAAAAATTGGCTTATATTAACCTCTACTTCTTTCCTACTTGGTTAGCCTCTACTCATTCTTTAAGGGGCAATGAAATGTATTCTTTTTGAAGGTTTTGGAAACTCTTTATTCAGAAACAGTTTTCTCACTATGTGTATTAGTCTGTTTTCATGCTGCTAATAAAGACATACCCCAGACTAGGTAATTTACAAAAAAATGTGGTTTATTGGACTTATCCACATGGCTGGGGAGGCCTCACAATCATGGTGGAAGGCAAGGAGGAGCAAGTCACATCTTACACGGACAGCAGCAGGCCAAGAAAGAGCTTGTGCAGGGAGACTCCTGTTTTAAAAACCATCAGATCTCGTGAGACTTACTCACTACCATGAGAACAGCATGGGAAAGCCCTGCCCTCGTGATTCAGTTATCTCCCACCAGGTCCCTCCTACAACATGTGCAAATTATGGGAGCTACAAGATGAGATTTGGGTGGGGACACAGAGGCAAACCATATCATTATGATTCTATATTACCTGGAGCACAGCTTAATTAATCAGTTTGCATTTTACCTTTTTGCTTAGGTCTTGTGTTTCTCAATGTTAAACGTGATCTTGACAAGGACAAGGGGCAAATCTCAGCCATCATATCACAGCAATGAGCTCAGTGCAGACACAAGCAGTCATAGTTCAAAAATAAATGTAAAAGTAAAGAAATTTATATTAGAGTTAGAAATGAGAAGGGGCACAGTCAATATCTTGAGCACAGGAAATGCTTCTTTCTTCAGCTATATACAGCCTTCATGATTTATTATTACTTTCCATTGGGAACTAAATTAAGAGTAAAAAGAGCTAAGAACTGAGGTTTAAGTTGTAGATTGATGACACTGTAAAATTTAACATTTTGAGGAATAAGCCTTGTGACTAATATTTTGGAATCTTGCACTTAAATAAACTATTATTTAGGAAAAAAATGGGGAAAGACTAAGCATTTGGAAAATGAGAATGTACTTCTAGATTGATCTTACTTGAACTTTAGCAAATAAGCAAGCACAGTGATGTCAGAGTGTCTAGGATATCAATTATCAATTTTTACATAGAACCAACGACCAAGTAACCTTAAAAGTATATTGTACGAAGAATTCAGTACATATAGACACAAGTTAATTCTACTTGCATGTTTGTTCTCACAACTTTGAATTTTAAATGTATGTTTTCCTTTTTACTCTTAGGTATTCTGAGAACAAAGTTGACCAAGGAGATGGAAATTGTTCTAATGATGCTTCTAATTTAAGCACATGCAACTTTTCTGTCTTTTTTTCTCTCTCTCTGTTTCTCTCTGTCTCTCTCTCTCTCTCTGTCTCTCTCTCAAAAATCCTTGTTTAGACAAAGATTGTTTTTGGGGGGTGGATGTATTTTTTTCACTACTTAATATATGTGACTGACACACAGTAGGAACTTGATAAATGTTTGTGGACAGATGTATATTTCTATTCCACCAAGGTAGGTCATGCATAGAAACAGAAGACATGGTTCTTATTTTGTAACTCGTGATACCTGCACAACTAGAAAACCTCTAATACATATGCTCTAATCAGCTTCAGTAACATGCTTTCTGATAAAATTTGAAATATCTTCATTCTGTTTTCAGTCTAGCATTCAATAAAGATAAACTAATTACAAGGCCCTGTAAGTAAGCCAATGTTGGTCTCTGTCCCTTAAGTCCAGAGACCAAATTGATATTATCATTGGCCACTCTGTTTCCTCTAATAGATCAGTTTGGACTTTGATTGTAATATAATAAAACATATTTTCTAGAAGATGTAATAGTAAATATTGTCAACAAGAGAGAAATCAAGTATTTATTGAGCTGTTTGCAGAGTTTCCATTGCAAAAAGAATGCTTAGCTGTAACAGCAATGTGTAAAATTTATGGGCATCCAATAATCTTAACATTTTAGAGTTGAACTTTTTAGAGTTTAAAGAGTCATTATTTCCAGGACCTTACTTTTTAAATAAGGAAATAAAATGTAGAGTGTTTGAGTGAGCAAGGACTCTTAGGTGGTTAGTCTCCAGAAGAGAATTCATAACTCCTGGCTCCCCATTTAGCACCCATTTCAGTGTACCCCTACTGTGAGAGTACCCCATAATTTAATGAAATCCACATTCACACAAACTGTTAAACTAATTTGGCCATTAATGTAATGGAGAAAGAAATGTCTTAATGTAAGTAACAATAATACAAGCAAATTGGGGCAAGAGACTGTGTTTTTCTTAATTGATAGAAAACCACAGCCTCTGTATAATGCATATATTGTGAAGCACACGATAATGTAGAAATTTTCAGAACTTCAGTGTAGATAAATGATTCCATATTTCACAAGCCCTTGGCATTATGATAGGCCATATCTTTCTTGAGGTTGTAAATTTTATTTATCCTCATTTATCTGCCTCTTCAATAGAATTTTTTTTGTTCATTTGTTGTTGTTGTTTTTTCAAATCTAATGCGAATCTCTGTTTATGAAGGCTATTTTGTGCCACCACCAACAAAATAGAAGGCTCTATGTTTGGGAGGCTGGTGTGCAATGTTATTATTGGATGTTGTGAATAATTTTTTAAAGCACTCCAGCATTTGAAAAGCAGTATGTGAATCAATAAATAATTAAAATAATGATGATGATGACACAGGAAATCCTATGGGGAAAGTATTTCAAATTGAGTCATTGAATTAGTCTTTCAGCATTTCAAGGTATCAACCAGAAAGGCAGACAATAGAACATATACAAATTAATATCTTGGTCAGGTGGAGGAGTTAAAAAAGTCCTTTAATAGAACTGAAAGTGTAGCTATTGATTTCTTAGGAGATAGGATTGCTAAAGGCTGAATTGCTTCTATGATTAAATCACAAGCTTCAGCTCTGGCATCAGTGTTTCCTTCAGTCAAAATCACAGAGGATATCTGCAGATCCCTAGAGCTGTTTCTCTGAGTAAACTAGTAAAACATAAATATTTCCCTGAGGGGTTTTAATCCAGTGCTAGATTAGCTGCCTGAAGTTGATCATTTCAGTTTTTCTTGGAGAGATCTATAGAAGCTAGTTACCCTCTTGACTTTCCCTTCTGTATCTGAGAATTAAAATGGATAACGTTGAAACCTCTGCATTTACTTAGTGCACTGCAGGGCAAGATGGAAATGCAGGTTCCTAATGTATAAGCCTTTTACACTTCCACCTTCTGGGTTAGATATTACTGCTTTTGGTGTTTGAAGATATTATATCCTAGAAAGGGAATGTATATATTTAGAGTTCAGAGTTCATTACCAAGCACCTTTTAAATCTTGTGAGTAAAATAAACCACCATTAAAAAAATGTTATGTAACAAATTGTACATACATCAAATCCCCAAAACCCAAAATTCAGCTTGCAATAATGAAATGATTAAAGTTAGCGGGGTGAAAGAGCAGCAGCTAAGGTTGTTAATCAAATATGTTTACTGGGCAATCTCAACTGGTGGTATACAAACCCTGAGATAGTGTTGTTTTCCTCCAATCATTGCCTTCAACCATGCTTCATTGATTGTTCTTTTCCTGATCCTTAATGACATCCTGGGAGATCCCATAGCTTTCCCATCACTTTCAGTTATTAAAAAGTGCAGTCTAGTCTTGTCCAATTTAAAACTTCAATTTCATCACCTTTTCTCCTCCCAGTGCTGACCAAGGAGCATTGCATTTTCACTACTTTGCTCCTTACTGGATCAGACCACTCCATTGCTAATGTGGGAGGAGGCATTGCAGAAACAGCCAATACTCTTTTAATCTTGCTGGTGCTGTAAATACTGCTGTACAAAACAATGGCCAGCTATGGATGTCCTCTGGCAGGTATCAAAGGCTGCTTTTCCAGAACACAAGTGTAATTCTTTGGGGACCATGAGGTCTTCTTTCCATCTCATAATCCCAGAGGCAGGAGATTCACTGGTTCTATTTCCTCTAACCTCCTTTCCTGCCTTTCCTCCTCCTCCATCCCCAAGGCTCCACCCCTATTCTTATAACCTCTCTTCTCCCTGTGGCCATCCATTCATGAGAGGGGACCAGTAAGATGGCTCAAATCTGGGTACTCTTTGTACTATCTGCTTGACTTATTAAAATCTGCTGTTTTCTCACCACATTAAACTGTGGAAATTCAGCCTGCTCCATTGTTCTTATCTCTTTACTTTGTCTTTTCTAGGTAATTCTCTTTTCTGCCTGCTAAAATAGGCCCTAGAAGAAGATTGGTGGATTCGTGACATAAACCAACTTTCATCCTAAAAACAAGATGCCAATCTTTCCTTCTGGAAAGGGTTGCCCCCTACTTGCCTACTGGGTTAGGGTGATTATATGTTTCAATGTCCAAACCAGGTCACTTTTGAGAATAAAATGTGGCTGTAGGCATAAACCCGTTTATTTTGGAGGAGAGGATAGGGCGGTAGGGATGGTTGGTGTGTATAACAAAGTGGGTTTATTTTGGAGGAGAGGATAGGGTGGTAGGGATGGTTGGTGTGTATAACAAAGTGGGTTTATTTTGTAGGAGAGGATAGGGCGGTAGGGATGGTTGGTGTGTATAACAAAGTGGGTTTGGCCACAGTCAAGATGTCTGTTACCCAATTACTTCTGCTTTAGTTTAGAATATTAGATGTTTGATGCCCCTTTGTTCTTAGATTTCAACTTTTCAGATCATTTATCGAGTAAGAGGAAAAAAACATATTCAACATCAACTTAATTATAGACATTTAATTGGATGAAATCAGATGTTTCAGGAGTCACGATTTACTATAAATTTAATGTAACCCAATTATTTTCAAGTAGCTACATGGTAAGAAATGTGGTTTCCAAGACAAAGACCCTGACATTCCAAGACTATTGCCTTCTCAATAACTTTCATTCTATGAATATCTATTTTATCTCTCATGTTATTCATTATTTCCTCTCTACTGGCCAATTCTCCTCAACTTACGTAAATACTATAAAATACATTATATCTTACCTTACTGAAAAGGCGATTCCACTTTTTGTGTCGACTACTGTGCTATTTCTCTGCTCCTTTTCATTTCAGAACTTCTCAAAATAATTGTTTATGCACATTGTCAAACTTAACCTTCATTTTCCTTTCAGCCTTCCAAGATATCTCCCCTCTTCTCCACTCACATTGCTTTGTCATGATTACTAGTGGCCAAATCCAGTGGTTACCTCCATGTTTTCATCTTGACTTCAGCAGAACTCAGGGAAGTCGGCGTTCCTTTCTTAATGTATTTCTTTGTTTGTTCTCTGAAATATACATACTCTTGTTTTTCTTCTTACTTCACTAGTAGTCCAGTTTGAATTTCTTTGGGGACTTCTCCTTTTCCAAATCTTCAAATTATACAGTGATTCAGGGCTCATTTCTGGACCCTCTACTTTCCTTCTGTATACTCTTTTATTAGGTGATCCAGTCCTATAGCTTAACATTTGATTTCTATATAGGTGATTTTCAACTGTACGTTTCTAGCCCTGATCCCTCTAGATTTGTAGCCAATGGTGTTCTCCATACCTCCACTCTTGATTATCTTAAACCTTTTGTTCAAGACAGAGTTCTTGGACAGTTTCTTCGATATTCCTCAGATCAAGTAAATGAGACCACAAGCAGCCCAGAAAAAATCTTAGGAGTTAGTCAAAATTTTTCTCTTTCTCCTTCCTCCCATGTCTAATCTATCAGTTGAGTCCAGTAACTTTTATTCCAAAGTTTATTCATAACCTGTCCACATAATCTCTATCTTAAATGCTAACACCTTAGCCCAGATATTATAGGCTATCTTTAACCAGGTTATTTCTTGGTATTTCTGGTCATTTTAACCTTCTCTCCTTTCATACAACACTATTTCTGGACATTTTAGTAGACAAGTAATCATTTTTATAAGTAAAAAATTCTACACAACTCATTTTCCCTGATATAAAAATATGGATATTTAGTGCTCTTTAGGATGACTTTTATATTAACTTTTTATTTTCCACATATTCCCATAACTTATTTCTTCTTTAGTGGGTAAAGCAAACAAAGAAAATAAGCAAAAATCCCAAACTCCCTAGGTCCAGGTTTGAGACTTGAAATCCTTTAATAAACAAGTTAGCTCTCATTGATTATTTATTATAACAGTCATACTTTGGGTTATTTATACCATTAAAAATAACCTGCATGTTAAAAACATTATGTGCTTACCTTGTCCTTATATTACATAATTATGCCTTTTTACTTTTACCCTGACTGTAATGGAGAGGAGTGGAATAGGATATCAAGGCTTTTAAAACACAAGCATATGCACGATGTCAGCCAAAGTAGAATACATATGATGGACATTGTGGTTATTTCCCCAGATCTATTATTTTATTTCTTGGTAACTCCCTATACAACTTCTAAGAAGTGTTTTGGAGGAAACTAGCTTTATGTTTGGATCTGCGGTTGGGTCTAGTTGCCTAAAATCTAAGGCCATCAACAGAAATCTATCCTTAGAAAGGCACAGATTCAAGAGTGGTTATTTGATTCTATTTGGGTTAATGAAACATGAGAAGAGGTTTTCCTGAGAACTTTGGGGAGACAAATTGACTATACTTCTGAGATAATTTCCAAGAGTGACTATTTTGTTGCATTGGAGTTAGATTTAGAATCAGGTAGTCCTGGCAGTTGATTGTAGTCATCTTGTATTGGATAAATCAACCTTAGAATGAAGCAGAAATTCTGGGAGGCGAATCCATGACAGATAGAAAATGGATTGTTGATAAGATCATCCTATCATCCTGCTGTAGAATTAAGTCACCTCTGAGGCATATCTTCCAAGCAAGAAAACCAATGGATCTCTTTTTGTTAAACAAGTTTCAGCTGTGTTTTCCATTGGTTCCACATGATTACCTCCTAAAAGGTAGAGTGAATTAGAGGAAAGGGTAAACAACTCTGTTTATTTCAGTGTGTCCAATAACCTGAGAGATAAAAACATTTTGCTTTTGAAAGAAACCAGAGCAGGAAAGAAATGAAGAAATTTGATAACTTTATGACTTCAATTCACTTGTAGTGTTTTCACCATAGCTTCAATATTGTGTGAAGAATAAGCATCAGAAATTCATGTTCATATGTTAATACAGGAATTATTGTACAACATTGAAACTGTTTTCCCATTAATGAATTACTTCCCATTAATTAATTTCCAAGTAATGAATTACTTTTTTTGACCACAGTGTAAGCTATCCAGAAAACTGACATGGTTTGGCTCTGTGTCTCTGCCAAAACCTCATCTTGAATTGTACTCCCATAATTCCCACATGTTATAGGAGGGACCTGGTGGGAAATAATTGAATCCTGGGGGCGGTTTCCGCATATTGTTCTCGTGGTAGTGAATAAGTCTCATGAGATCTGATGGTTTTATAAGGGGTTTCTGCTTTTGCTTCTCTCTCATTCTCTCTTACCGCCGCCATGTAAAAAGTACCTTGCACCTTCTGCCATGATTGTGAGGCCTCCCCAGCCAGGTGGAACTGTGAGTCCATTAAAACTATTTTTCTTCCCAGTCTCGGGTATGTCTTTGTCAGCAGTGTGAACATGGACTAATACACTGATCAAAACTAGAAAGAAAGCACTGCCAAAAAATATGCTATTACCAAAGAAATAAAAAAGTGTAAACTGAAGTTAAAAGTATATTTTAACAATATGATAAAAATAATGAGATCACTGAAAGCACACTGTAATCAACCTCTATGCTTTACTGGCTTTGTTTAGGGGTGAGATGTCTCAAGAGCTATAAAGGCAAGCCTCTTAATCCAACATTTCTCCTCCTCCAATCTATTTAACTTTATGTCCTTTTGAATGGGAAAGCCAAATCATATTAATATTCACTTTTCTCCATTAATAGTATAAATTTAAATTTTTGAGGCATACAGGGCTCAAAAAAATTCTTCAGTAAGAAAACTGATTCATTCAATCAAATTTGGGGGCTTCAAAAACTATTATCTCTATTTTGGTTTTAAGAATCCATTTGTCAGTCAAGATCTAGAATATGATACTTTTCTTTTTTTTTTTTTTTTTTTTTTTTGAGATGCTCTGTTGTCCAGGCTGGAGTGCAGTGGAGCCATCTCAGCTCACTGCAACCTTCCCCTCATGGATTCAAATGGTTCTCCCACCTCAGACTCCCAAGTAGCTGGGATTACAAGTGTGCACCACCATGCCTGGCTAATTTTTATATTTTTAGTAGAGACAGTGTTTCACCATGGCAAGGCTGGTCTTGAACTCCTGACCTCAAGTGATCCTCCCACCTCGGCCTCCCAAAGCGCTGGGATTACAGGTGTGAGCCACTGTGCCCGGCCAGAGTACAACTCTTCCTAGTTTATCTCTCCTTGAAGTTAATATATCTCGGCGTTAAGGTCTAATTTTAGCTATGGAAGGACAAACCAAACAAACAAAACACTAAAAAAACCTTTGGGTTACTATTTCAAAATGCTAGCCTACTGTGGATACTTAGTTTACGTAAATCAGAGGTTTTACGGGTCCTCCCTTCTCTTCTTGGGTGGGAGTGGACTCTCATAATTCACTAGGTAGTTAGCAGTGTAAACTTAAATGTCTCTTCATTTATCCTCCACAAATGTTCCTCTGGGGTATGGGTTTCTCCATTGATGCTCTTTGGGACTGCTTTTTGGTGCTGTTGATTAACATTTGGATTTGCAAGTCATCATAGATTTAGTGGCTTTTCTTTCATGGGCATTTTGGAGTGCATGGATGGAGCAGAGCTTCTCCATTTTTGCACCTCGTCAAGCAGCCTCTGAAAGGCTAATGCACAAAACTCCAAGTATGTATGGTGGGAGAAGTTTCATAAGGATATTCCAACGTAGAAGGGAAAGAAAGCTCCGGACAGTTTGAACTTTCTTTTGAACTGGCTCTCCGAGGTCTTTACAGATGCGTCTTGATAAGAGGGGTGCTCCCATGGTTACTTCCTCCTTTCCCGACCTCAGTTTTGTTGTTTATATACTTCATCCACCCCTTCAAGTTTCCCTGTCTGAAACTGGCCCCATCTGCTGCTTGAAAGATGCTGACCTTCCTGACAAGTTGAGCTATTAAATGTATCTGGCTGGGCACAGTGGCTGATGCCTGTAATCCCAGCACTTTGGGAGGCCAAGGCAGGCAGATCACCTGATATCAGGAGTTCGAGACCAACCTGGCCAATATGGTGAAACCCCATCTCTACTAAAATACAAAAAATTAGCCAGGCATGGTGGCGTGTGCCTGTAGTCCCAGCTAGTCAGGAGGCTGAGGCACAAGTATCACTTGAACCCAGGAGGCAGAGGTTGCAGTGAGCCAAGATCGTGCCACTGCACTCCAGCCTGAGCAACAGAGTGAGACTCCGTCTCAAAAAAACAAAAGAAAACAAAACAAAACAAAAAAAAGCAAAACAACAAAAAGTCTGTATCTTTCCTGAGTCCCACAGTCTCAATGGTGCTCCCAGCATTGGGTAAGTCATCCTATATGTTTGCAAATTTGCAGTCTCCAGGCTCTAGTTCCCTGAAGGAAAGTTACAGTGAATCCTTCAATTTTATGATCCTTCCCCTACCCCTACCTCCCACTGGTGTTTTCACTGTTACACAAACTCTTAAGAAAGCTCATCTTAGAAATACAAACTTTTTAAAATAATAAATGTAATTGTGTATATTTAAGGTATACAATATGATGTTATGGAATACATATACCATAGATAGTAAAATGGCTACTATAATGACACAATTTAACATGTCCATTTTCTCATATAGTTACCTAATTTTTTTGTTTTTGTGTCAAGAGCAGCTAAAATCTATTCATTTAGCAAGAATAGCAAATACAGTATAATGTTATTAATGATAGTCCTCAAGTTGTATATTAGATCTGTAGACTTGTTCATCCTACATATCTAAACTGTTTTTCCTATTTTACAGATAGCATCATTTAAATCTAAATTGAGGAAAGAGCATTTCTTCCATTAGTAAAGCTGAGTGCTGCCAGTGAGTCGACAGCACTGTACACTGGAGCCCTTGGGGTCTGGCATCAGCCCAAAGACCTTAGTAGCTTTTAATGGTTGCTTTCTCTGTTGAGTGGGGACTGGCATGAGTCTTAAATTAATTCCTGGGATTCAGATTTTCCTCTGATGCGAAGGAAAGTGGTTGTCACCACATCTATATGGGAGTTCCTTTAAAGTCAAGCCAAAAGCTCATTTAATTAAAAAAATATTGCTTTTATTTCAACATGAAAGGTTTTGACCTTAGGCAATTTATATTACTCCAAAGGTAGTTTTATTATTTAGCAACTGGCAATTATATAAGCTAGCCATTCTCCAAATATTGGGAAGCATTTAATATACAGTATTTTGTTTGTACCTCTAACTTAATCTTTCCCTCATTCTACCTTGTATTGTAATTACATAATTAGTCATGTATTAAGGATCTTTAATGAGACAATTTCTGCTAAGCATGGTGAGGGAAATATGTGATCTTCCCACCGTCCGGGAAGCATGTGCATACGGATGTATTTTTCTCTCTTCCACTAGGTGGCGACATCCTTGAAATGGGGGCCTTGTTAATTATTGTATCTCCTATAACATGTAGCACAAAACCTTGTTCATCATCAGTATCCAAAATAATTCAGAGATTAGCCACAAGAACGGAGGATGAAAAAATCATTTTCTCAAAATTTGCAAGCCTATTACTGAAGTACATATCATCATACACTGACCTTTCTCTCAAAATGATCAGAGAATAGTTCAGATCTTTGACTCCTCTAGTCCAATCATAGACCTTGACATTTTAACCAGGAACAAAAATTAGTGTGGCTTTTTCGTCATGGCTTGTTGCTTGTAATCAAGTTTCAGTCATTGCTTCTGGTCAATCAGAATTATCACCTCCCAGGACCTATAGGTGAGGGTTATTTTTTTTCAAAAGAAGTTCTCATAATTTCTTCAGTGTGTATGTCTGTTTTTCTTTGTCTGGTATGATACTTTCCAGGCTGTGGATGCTTAACAAATGTTAAATGATAATTCTTTATTGACCTGACTGGGTTTTGGGAGCTCACAAAATTTTCAGGGAAGTGTTTTAAATGTTTTGTAATCTTTAGGATTTTAAAATGGAATTATGATGACCTTTCCAAAGCAAGAAGGCAGGAAGTTGCTGTAAGCTTAAGGCCAAGCAGTTAACTCTAATATGATTCGTCTCTTTTGGCTCATTAATTGCATCTAAGTGGATATAGAGAGCGGAAGCTTTTGTTAAATAACTGACACAGTTAATTCCAATTCGTAATATGTTCTGGGAGTGGTATTATAATAAAACACAAAATGGCCTCCATGGTTTAAAGTGGAGTGCAGAGTCAAGCAAATGCTGCATGGAGAGCCAAACTAATAACTCAGATTCTCCCTGTCTCCTCAGTGTCAGTGTAGATGCCAATTATGATGCTTATAAGCTCACGGTGGCTTCATTGCTGCCAAGACCATAGGAAACGAGATCCTGTCAATAGCCCTATACCACAGGTATTTTCTATTACTGCTGTCAAACAAAATGCCAAAAATGTAGTGACTTAAAACAACACAAATTTATTATCCTACAGTTCTGGAGTCAGGAGTCCCAAAGGGATCTTACTGGGCTAAGATCAAAGTGTCAGTAGAGCTGTATTTCTTCTGGAGGCTCTAGAAAAGAATCTGCTTCCTTGCCTTTTCCAGTTTTTAGAGGCTTCCTACACTCTTTGGCTAATGGTATGATTCCTCCATCTCTAAGGCCAGCAGTATAGCATTTTCAAATCTGTGTCCTACTCTGACATCCCTGCCTCCTTCTTGTAGGGACCCTTATGACTGCCTTTGGCCCGACTGGATAATCTTCTGCTCTCAAGATTCCTAACTTAAATTACATCTGCAGAGGCAAGGTTTCTTTTGCCATGTAAGGCAACATATTCACAGGTTTCAAGGATTAGAGCTTGGACATCTTTGATGGAGGGTGGTGGAAGAGGTCATTATTTTGCTTGTCATGTATTAAAAATAAAATTTCAAAGTATTTTAAAGAGTAATTTTATATTATGATAATTTTCCAAGATGTAAGAGCAGATTATCGTTTCAATATCAAAATGATGAAATTAAAAGTTGAGCAAATATGATGATCTGTGTTGTGGAAAAACAGGGTTTCCAATTGTCCTGGATTTTAATCATCTCAGTGCTGTGTATTTACTGTGTATATTTTCTGAGATAATGAGCTATAATGCCTGCCTCATAAGATTCTTTGGAAAGCCTTATGCTGTTTTTTGCATTGACACCTAGCATGGTAATTCTTCATTAACATTAAGGGAGAACTAAAGTTTTAACCATGAATTCTCAGTCAATATATTGTCTGATAAGTACTTGAGTTGGTCAGTAAGTGACATCCATACCAGCATTTGGGATGGCCTTGGTGTGGCCCTGAGAAGTAGGATGCACGAATGTTCTATGCATACTATCTCTTATTTACTAGGATAAGATATGCCAGTGAAAAAACAATATTCCATTTGACTAATTCCACTACTTGCTGGAAAGTTGTAGTTTCAAAGCCTTCATCAGAAAGAAATGCAAAGCTGAATGTTTAATATCGGGGAGTATCAGGTCTATGATCTCAGAGGTTAGTGACTGAACATTAATCATGTTAATATCTTCCATTAAATAGATTCTGTTGAAAAAGTAGAATGAATGAGAGCCAACATGGTGTTTTAGTCAGTTAATAAATAGATTGTTGTTATATCCAGGACAAAATGGATGAAAATTGAATTCTACATGATAAAATATTATTAGTTTTAACCTTAGATTGTCAAGTACTTGCTGTCAAAAATTCTTTTACATCTAATTTTTCCCCTCTTGGTTTTGCCTGTGTAAATAGATAGATTCCATTTCCTCTGTATTCCATTAGAATTTATCTAAAGTCTGAAGTCCTGATCTAATACTGTAATTTTATCATGTCATTTGATGTCAAGAGTTATTAACATTTGTTTGAAAATACAGTATGCACACTTTGGATGGCATCCTTATGTATCCTTTTAATCTAGAAATGTATTTTTTAATATTTTAGTTGGTCATAATTTGTCAAGATAAAATGGGCTATGATTAGAGAAACTATAACGTACTACTACATTTCTAATTTTAATAATGCATAAAATCACATGTATTAATGTATTAGGAGTTTTGATTGAGTGCTTCATGTAAAGGCTCATCTTATATAATACATTTTGATTTTGTTACTCCATCAGTTATATACAATTATTAATTTTTTGACATTGAATACATTTGTGTAACTGTGCCATCAAATAGCTAATAAGGTATAAAGAAATCATTAGCCTTTCTTTGGAAAGATATCTAAGCTGGCGAACTATAAAATTCTGAGTTCGTCTAAGTGTCACTTGGAGTTCTGGGGGTTGTCTCTCTTTTGAATTCAGAAATCATAAATTGAATATCTTCATATAGTTGAGTAAGTGGGAAATGAGCACTGCTTTTGCAATTGACTCGTAGATATGATCCTAGGCAGGAGGACAAGGATGAAGAGGGTAAGAACGAATAATAAATGTGTTTGAAAATGAGATTTAACATTTAGAGTACCAAAATTTTTCTAGTACTTTAAAGAATCAGTTTCTTTTTATTTTACCCTGTTTCCTAAAGAATAGACTATATGACTAATAGATTATTTCATTCTAATCAATTATTATTCTATCTTGAAATAAAACGTAAAGTCTTTAGAAATATTTCCTGCTGTAATAATATGTCCAAATAGGCTACAGTTTCCATGGATAAACCCATATTTTTCCTCAATACTTTCTTCCAATAACATTTAGTCAATATATTTTTTAAAATATTTTCAAAAATTTACATTGTTATCTTGACACTGGAGCTTAGTGATTTCAATTACAAACAAGTGAAAATGGAATCAGAAGTATATTTTACAGGGTGAAAAATTTCTTTACGACTTCAGCTCTTTTTCAGGCTTAAACTTTCCTTTCATTTTTTTCTTTAAGGATTCTGAAGAATTCCAGCTTCCCTACTGTTGTGTCTTACATAGATTCATGTTGAATATGTATTTCCCAGCATCTAGAGATGCTGATTCAGTGTAGTTGGTGACAGGTGTCTCAATGACAAAGGCAGGAGGCCTTTAAAATCTTCAGTTTGGGAGTGTCAGGATGGGTATGACATAGGCCCATGCTGACAATCTAAAATGAAGGCTCTTGGCATAATTGCTTTTCATTCAAAAGTTAGGAAAATGCAGCTGCGTCCTCTTCACCTCCAACTCCTGCAATCTCTATGCATAGAATGAAGAACTGCCTGCTTCATTTCTGAATTCTCTTCCTTCCTTCTTTAAAGAATTAAAGATCAATGAACTTAGTGCTATTCTGGTCCTTACTAAACTTGGCCTGGCTAAAATAATCAATTTAGCTAAAAAAAATTCTAATATACAGAGAAAGACTTTGTGTTCTTATTTATAAGAGACCGAATATCTCTTTCCTTCCAGTGACAGGGGCACACAGGCACTGCAGCACAACCTCAGGCAAAATAGAAAAAGAAAGGAGAGAGAAAGCACTGCCTTTCTCCAGAAATGACTCACGATATTTATTCGGATGACAGGAAGAATAAATTAGTTGAAGATTTATAGGAGCCTATTAACTCTTGTGCATGAGTTGTAGGTTAATTGAACTATAACAATATGTTAATCCAAGAATTACTTAGAAATGCATGACCCCTCCCCCCCAAAAAAAGGTATGGGTAAGCACACGTGTTAATCATTTAAAAAAATCCTAATTTAAGAAAAACAATAGTAGTCTGCAATGGGTTAAAAATCAGGGTATAATCAAAATAGTGCTGTATTTCTTCACATGGATTAATTACTTACATATTTTCTCTCTGAATTTAACTGTACACATATACAACACTTCATAATTTGGTAAGAAAGCTTTTATCACAATGACTTCCTGCACAGCACTTTGAATTGTTGAATAAAAGCTCTCTATAAATGAACATCATTATAACCTTAGGGCTTCTGGATAATTTGAATTGGTTTTACAATCCACAGTTGGGTAGTGTAAAAGGCGCCTCTGACGGCCGTAGGAGCAGCCTTGACAACTGTCAGCCTACCACACACCCAGTGCAATATCTCTGAATTTTATATCTGTCAAGAACAAATCATAGGTAAATGGATACCAATTCTGATAATGAAGCAGGCTGAAATGGTCTAAGACCTTCTGACTAAATTTAAAGGAAGGCAACATCAGAGCCAAATAACTATTGCCCAACCAACATTTTTCTTTTTGATTACACTGTGGTAAGGCAGAGAGACAGGTAGGTTTACAAATGCATTGAAGTTAGTGGTGAGCTTTGCATACAAATATATAACAAAATAAGTATCCTCATGTGGGCATTTGCAGGGTAAAACATGGGGTAATTTGAGGTATATAACTCTTTAAGTCACTACTATTATCAACTACCTTTGGTTGGGTTAAATAACTAGCTTCTACTGAAAGAAAAGCTCTTACCTTTTGAGCAGCACATTATGTTTTGTGATACATAAATCAAAAACTCCAGTGTAATCCTTGAATGTTATTTTCACGTGGTTCATTTCTTTCTCCCTTCCGCTCTCTTTTATTTCTATTTGTGGCAAGTGGATATGATGGCTTGAGTATTAAGACCTGTGATTATGAAAAACTTGCAGGTGGGACTGTTTATTTAAGTAACATTTACAGATTTCGACTTAGTAGATCCGGAGAAGTAATATTGCACTGACGTCTGTGATCGTGAACTAAATGGCTTTTGAAATGCCTTGAAGATTTAGTATCAGCTTTCCACGTGGCAAATGTACTATCCTGTTTATAGATGACCAAACTCTGAGTAGCTTTCATTAAAATATAATAACGTCATCCAAAATGAACTAAGCCATAGGTTTAATCAGGGTTTCTGTTACGTAATTTCAGAGGGCAAGTCAACATCTCTACATTCTCTTCAAAGTGTGGATTCCAATGGAGTATGACATTTGAGGAATGCTTTTGTACCCTGTATTTTTTCAGCATACCAGCTGCAGAGTGATTAGTGAATCATTTTAGGATATTACATACTAATTGCTAAAATGATTAAGGCTCTTTTCTCTCCTATACTCAATCCCTTAACCCATCATTTTCCACTTTCACAATTTAAACACAGATTATCCAAATTTTGGTTTACTAACATGCTCATTTAGCTGAAGATCAATTTTGTTTCTGAAAGATTCGTATGGGTTTTCTTGATCTTTTGCAACTGGGATTGCAAACCACCATTCTTGGCCAAAAGGATAGAGGGAGAGAGAGAAGGGAGATAGATAGAGAGAGAGAGAGAGAGAGAATAACTTTGCCTGCCTGGGGCTCAGACTTGGAGCTAAACTATCTCATCAAGAACAGCACAGCGAGTGTGGTGGCTCACGCTTGTAATCCCAGCACTTTGGGAGGCCGAGGCAGGCAGATCACCTGAGGTTGGGAGTTCGAGACCAGCCTGACCAACATGGAGAAACCTCATCTCTACTAAAAATACAAAATTAGCCGGACGTGGTGGCGCATGCCTGTAATCCCAGCTACTTGAGAGGCTGAGGCAGGAAAATCCCTTGAACCTAGGAGGCAGAGGTTATGGTGAACTGAGATCATGCCATTGCACTTCTGCCTGGGCAACAAGAGTGAAACTCTCTCAAAAACAAAACAAAACAAAACAGAAAAAACAAAAAAAAAGAACGGCACTGAAGCCTAAACCTGAAGAGATTACTGGTTTTCTCTTCCAAGGATAAACTTCGTAACATCTTTACACTAAGTAACATTCCAGACAGATGGAGAGGGCAAGACAATTACATTTTTTAAAAACTATTTGAGAATCTCTTTTTTTTCAAACAGTGGTTTTTACACAAAACATTCTCAGAATCTGAATATAGTGTGTTCATACAACCCTGATAATATCATACTCATCTCCAGAGATAAGAAAATGCTACTGCATTCTTGAGGGCCAAGAAAAAATTCTGACTGATAAAATGGTCAAACAGGGCTTGATAACAATTTATTTCTGACCTTTTAATGCCTTCTGTTCTTAATGATTTTCTGTCATTTCTGTCTAGTCTAGACTTGAAACTCAGTCTCAGAGGTGCTTAGCTTTATGTTGCCACTTAACTTTCAACTTCCATTTTCAGCACAGAAAGGTAAATCAGTAATTGTCACTCTGGCTTCTCAAGGTTTGTCAGGCACCCGAATGGGATTATGACATAGATCTGAAGGGTGTTTTGTGTGACTTTTACTTTAATTTTCACAAAATCATGGAAATGGCTTAGGACTTCAGGAACTCAATTATCCTGATAGCCTCACTTCTTTTATTTATATTTTTGTTTGACTACTTTGGTCCTTTCTGTCCCCTGACCTGTCAAAAAGTGATTAAAAAAAAAGAAGAAATTAAGGGACATCTTCACTGAGTTGCTTTCTTGGCTGACAGTTGTCTCTTTCTCAATGCTATCCTTTTTTTTTTCTTTTGTTTTATTTCCTAGGAGATGATGTGTGCATTTCTTTAGTTTGGGCCTCATGGCACATACGTAAAACTGAAGGAACCACCCTCTGAGGAAGTGTATTGTCCTGTATTTCAGAATATTTTAAAATCTGATTTGTATATTATCAAATGGAGCCCTGTGAGACAAAAACCCACCTAGAGATCTTCTTTGGAAGAGAAAAATAGGAAAAATGAGTCTCAAAGAAATCACCAATGGAGAGTTAAAACTTTTACTTTCCAATATATTTATCCACATTGATTTGTCTACAGATCTATGTATATAGATTGTTGAGTGTCAGTCAAAACTTCTTCCTTTATAAGTGAAAGGAGCTGAACTCAAATCAGCTTAAGCCAGAGCATTGCTATGTGTGGCTGGATTCAGGACGTCAAGCAGCTTGCCATTTCTCTCCTGTTCTCTTTTGCCCACTCTTTCCTCTTTCGGTTCTCCTCTTCTTGCCTGTGGGCTTTCTGTGTGTTGCCCTTATTCTCTTCTGTTAATGATTGGCTCTGCTTATATGATGGGAAAGATAGCTGTTGGCAGCTCTAGTGCAAAAACAAGAGACCTTCTTCTCCAGGATTCCTATTGCCTCTTAGAAGGAAGTAGTCAAACTGGTCCAAAAAGGGTTCCATGGCCACCCCTTGGCTCAGTCGTATTAGATAAGGGGTTGACAGCCTGGATCAAGTGCTCATCTCTACTGACAGGTGATGGACTATACCTGTGATTGATTGTCCTACGATATAAGATGGGGGAATGGTAGCTCATCAAAGGAAGATTGGTGTGCTGCTTCCAGCATGAGCAGTGCAAGAAAGCATGTTGAGAAAGATGTATTTACAAAACACAAGATCTCGGTTTATTGCTACACGTATAACCAACCAATCACATACCTGGGTGGGGGGTGGGGTATTTGATTTTTTTTTCCTTTAAAAACGTTTTCAAAGGCGGGACACGGTGGCTCACACCTGTAATACCAGCACCTTGGGAGGCTAAGGCGGGCAGATCACTTGAGTTCAGGAGTTTGAGACCAGCCTGGCCAACATGGTGAAACCTGTTTCCACTAAAAATACAAAAATTAGCAAGCCTTGGTGGTGCATGCCTGTATTCCCAGCTACCTGAGAGGCTGAGAATCGCTTGAACGTGGGATGCGTGGGTTACAGTCAGTCGAGATCACACCACTGCACTCCAGCCTGGGCAACAGAGTAAGACTCTGTCTCAAAAAAAAAAAAAAAAAAAGGAAATGTTTTCATAGAATGCATATATGACTATCTGGCTTTTTGCCTATAATGTATTTGATGGCTATATTCTGTGGCATACACATGGGAAAATTGAACTACTACTTATTCTCATCTTTACTCAAATATAGACAACATTTATTGAACACCTTTTATAGACGGACAATGACTCCAGGTGCTACTATTTACTTTTTATCATAACAAGCAACAAGAACACTTGCATTTTCATGGTGGTTTCATTTACTTTTCATCATAACAAGTAATAAGGACAGTTTACATTTTCATTGCGGTTTCATATCTGTTGTCTTAAGAATTCTCCAATAAATGTATTTATTCGCTAAAAATAAAAGTCATGAAGTTATAAGGTAACTTGTTTATGATTACCTGTGCTAAGTTTTACCATACTTAAAAATAGCTATTTATAACAAAAATCATATGAGATTTTAAAAGTACATATATATTATATATATATTTAAGCTTAGTATTATGAATAATAGAAAAGGACCTTAAGATCATCCTCCTGAACAGTTATTGCCCTTGAGTCTTATTTCAAGACCTCATTGACACATTGTTAACACTTAGATCAATAAACAATTATTGTTCTTTGTGAGATGCTGAGAGTAGATTTGGAGAGTTTACAGATAAGAGGCATCCTTTACTAGGAGCTGTCAAATGTCAAAGTAACAACTAACATGTATTCTATCTATCTATCTATCTATCTATCTATCTATCTATCTATCTACCTATCTAGCATCTATCTATCTATCATTTTCATCTACCTAATCTGTATCTGTGAGTCCTGAAATACCTGTATACATCTATTAATGGAAGTTATATAAAAAATATTTGAATTTTTTTCTTTCTGCAGATTTCCACGGGGAGCAGAGCTGATTTTCCTGGCTCTGGGCCTCATGGTGAGTTATAGTTATGATGGGGACAGCAGGTGCCTGTACCTCTGTTTAATAGAAAGCACAGTACCAGCAGAGATTTTCTAACTCTGCATTTAAAATCCCCCCAATAGCTATTATTACCTCTTAAAACCATTTGAGCATTAGTGCCAAATCAAGTGGAATAGTTTCATTTAAATAATTTAAGGTGCTGACTGATGTTCTCACATTGGTCGTAATAAATAATATTATTAATTTTGCGAAAGAGAGGAGAATAAGAATATTGTGATTTTGGTTCCCTGTCAACTGAAAAGTAGTTTGAAACCGATAAAAGGAGCAGATTTTCCTCCTCCAGGTTTGACTCCCCATGTATCCCACCTCTAGTCCTTTCATAGAAACCCCACCCTTTGTGTATGGCTCCGTGTACCTGCCCCTGCAGTGTGGCATCCTGTGGTGGGAAGGTTTAGTCTTCTGTGGAACAAGCTTATTGACCAGCAGGTTTTGCTCACTCACGTGTAAGGACATTCTGATTCTTTCCCTTGGGCTTCCTTTTCCTTCCTGAGAAAACCCTTATGAAGAATTCTTTTGCCCCTCTTATTGTGCTTCCAATCAATCTTTCATTTGATATGATATGAAAAAAAAGGAAAAAGAATCTTAAGACAATTCCAAGGAAAGAACTCTCTGTATACAGTAGCTACTCTTCCTTGTTTACATGATCTGTATTTAATCTGTGCAGCATGAGATAGCCATCACCACTCTATTTTTAAGAAAAAAGTTTGAGGTTATTTTGCTCTTTTCTGTACTGCCAATGAACATTAAAATATCACTATGTTTCTCAAAGTTCTAATCACAAAAATTACTTGAAAATATAGATTTCCAGTGTCCTCTTTGAAATTTGGGATTAGTAAATCCAGAGTGGGGCTTGGAGTCATATTTAATAATATCCCAGGAAAATCTTATATTTTTCAAAATATCCTCAGGTGACTTTAGTTTGGAAAATATTGAATTATATTCAATAATTTGACAAGTTATTGACAGTTACACTAGCTGATGTTCTGAGGTGAATATCAGCACTTATTATTTCTGTTTTTCCTTCTCATATTTTAGGTTTCACAACTACCTTTGTAATTTCTCTTGGAGCTTTTCATTACAGAACTAAGGTTGCCTCTGCTCAGCTGTATTCTTCTTTGAGGTGAAGTTTGACGGTCTTTGATTACTCATGACAGCCTAGAAGAGAGGAGAGGACAACCAGAATTAAAGGGCAATTGCTACAATATGGCTGATCTAGTGCTAAGGATGAGGACCAACAGGAAGTAACATGCTTTGATAAATGTATAATGAAAAATTTACTTGCAGAGGAAACAATGCTGGAAATGGCTAGAAGCCAAGAACATCTGTGTTCCTGGTATCCTAAATGTGTAGAAGGAGCAGATGTAACTGAATATATAACAGAGAGCCTGGCACAATTCCTAACCATGTGGAGGAGGGCTGTGGATGTGCACAGACGGCTTTCTGAAGCCCAGAAAAAATTTTAAAAAAATGCTGGGGAACTCCCAAATAATATTATTAGCTATCTTGAGAAGAGACAGATATTATTAGAGCAGTTTAATACAATGAAGGCAGCTTATTCAAATAAGAGAAAGGGAAGTTATTTATTGCACACAACTGAGAAGACTACTCTGGAAATACTTTGTATATAAATACAACAATACAATTACAAGTAAGCATAAATATGAGATATAAAGTAAAAGACTTGCTTCTTATACCTCCTATAAAACTATAAGCTCTTTCAAGCCTAGCACATAATCTTAGCTTTACTAAGTAGTTAATACTTTTCATGAGCTCAGCTAGTAGTTCTAAGAATGACTGGGCAGAAGTACCTAGAAAATAGAATAAAATGTAAAATACAATCGAGGAAGAGCCAGATGATATCAGCTGCTATTTTTCTTATTCCATTATATCAAGAAAATTTCTTTTAATCCTTTTTATAGATGAGCATCTGGGTAGGCCACAATAGTTGGCAGAATTTTAACATTGCATATGTAGTAGAGTGGACACACAAGACTCCTTCCCTGTCACCTTCCAGCTAGGATTGGACTGGCCATGTGACACAATTCTGATCAATGAGATGTAGGTGGAATTCTGTCAGGTTAGTTTTTGTTTTCCTGATAAAAATGGATAGACGAGGTTGGCATGTCCCTTAGCCCCTCCTTCTTTCCTATGATGTGGACATGATACTGAAGGTGCAGCAGTTATACTATGAGGTGATAATCAAAAGGATGACACAGATAATCTAAACATGACAACCTGAACATGACAGAGTGGAAGGCTCTGCTGATTCCTTAATGGCCACTGCACTGGCATTGGACTACTATCTCTGAACTTTTGTTTATGTGAGAAAAAAACTCACTAATTTGTTTAAGCTACTCTTCGTCATTATTTCGTAACTACTCTGTGCTAAACATTTTAAAATTTTGGGTTGGGGAAATACTGCCATATTCTTGTTTGCAAGAATTTTTAGTGTTGAAAGACACAGTGTGAACCCAAATATCATAAAACTATTCAAAAGCTAATGCTTTATTTTACATAGAAGAAATGCAATGGTGGCAACCAAATTTAAGATAGTGGTGCTACTTTGGCGCTAGAATATACTTTGAATGCTGCTTTCACATTTGGATCACCTGCCAAAAGGATACTGAAAAATCAGAAAGCATCCAGAGGTGTGATCAGGGTTGGTGAGGGGCTTGAATAGCATTTCAAAATGAAAATAATTACTGCAAATTGGGAAAGTTAAGCATTAAACAATGAAACCGGAAAAAAATAAAATTAAAAAAAACTTATAACATAATTCCCAAATCCTTGAAATGGTTTCAAACAGAGGAAGTAAACTTCTTATAGTCTTCACTAAAGAGTAATATTGGGATAGATAAAAATATTGGGAAGGAAGATTTCTGCTAGATGATAAACAAATACTTCCTGAGAGTTATACCCTCTAACAAGGAATGTGCTGTGTCATCTTTTGAGATAAACACTCCACTGGATAAACCTTTGCTGTAGGAAGAGTGTGAATCTCATTGATTTTTGAAGATCAGGAATCCAAAGCATAAAAGTTCCTTGATAATATCTATGTAATGAATGAATGAATTATATTCATTTATTTAAGCTCAAATATCATTAGAATCTACATTTCTGTACAATCAGAATATATGCATACTAATTGTAAGAGTCCCACCTCCACTATCTAGTTACTTTGCCTTATGTGGATATATAGGATAAAGCATCCAGCCAAGTGAGGGAATAAATGCATGCTGTCTACTCAGGAAGGAGCATTGCAGATGCCACACTCTTGGTAAGACTAGCCTTGGGGCCAAAGACAGTATAAGCTCAGAATGCTTAAAGCAAGTCTGGAAGACATCTTATCTCTTAAATTCCTACTCCCATATATCCATTATGGAGATTATGGCTCGTGAAAGGGTATAAAAATGATTATTATTTTTTTCCCTCTAGTCTTTGTTGGATGTGAAGCACAAGCTTCGGTTGCTGCATCTAGTCTCAGAAATTGATTCAAAGAGTTACTTATGCTTTCAGGACATAATTCTCTGAAACAGTTCTAGCATCAGTTTTTGCTATTGTGTGCTGTCTATTATTTGGGTTTCTGTCAACCAGACAAGATGTCAAGTCATGTTTCTTTGCTTCAAATTGCTGCATATTATCTATCCCCTGCTGAACTTCTTTTCCACATGTTCATATTTCAGTAGGAATAGAGGTGAATACATAAAGTTGAATGCTTGAATTGTTTTTAAAAGGCCAATTCAGAATATTTTTTAAAGTATTTTAGTGTGTCAAATGTGAATTGACACACAGTATTTTGCTCACAGCAAGCTAAAAATCTTTAGTATATGAACTTTTTATATGACTTAGTAACTAACAATTCAAAAATGTAAACCTGACTGTTTTATAATGAATGTTTTTGGAAACACATTTGAAATCTATTCTTTACCCAACAAGCTTGGAAATGAACGTCTTGGGCATTATCTTTTCTTCACTTGGCAAGCGTAGCTGCAGACATTTCCACTTGTCCAAAGAGTTTCTTTGTTGATATAACTTCCCTCAATTTTTAGTGAGGATTTTCTTTCTTTTTGGAAGAAACCGTAAAAGGAGTTTAAGCTGCTTTGTTACAATGCTAGAGTTTATCATTAGTCCTCATTATCCGCGTATTTGTCAAGAATGTTGCTCACGTTGGGGTAAATAATTTCATTTTATTCCAATATAGTTTTGACATTTATTTAAGAATAGCCAATTCTCAATTTCCCAGAGTAATGTAGAAAAGCCCAGTCACAGATTAGCCAAGTAATGTATTAGAATATGCAAAATATGTTATTTAGTAATTAACATATTCATCATTCAAGTAGAAACTAGTGTTCTGCAGTTTTGTTCAGCTATAACTGGAAAGTGCTGAAATTTCAAGTATAGTTATAACCATCAGTGGTAGAGATACAGCAAAATGTATTTTTAGTCAAAAGAATACAAAAGCAATGATAAACATAACCAAAAAATGCTTTAGAAAACAATTGCTATCTATCTACTTCTTTTGATGGCTTTGCACACGGCTCCTGGTGGGTTTTCATGGGTGAGGAGGTGGCAGGACAGGTGGTATTATTTCTATTGGGGCACTGACATGGTTGTCGGTGAGGGATGAGGGAAGAGGGATCCAGGAAATAAGACAGCTCCATAGGGAAACAGAATGATCTGGCAGTGAATGAAAGCTATGGGAGAGAAAAAGAAGGAAGAAAAGAAATTAAGAGTCACTGAGTATCTGTTACGTACCAACGCCTACATAGTACTTGATGTTTTACAATTGTGACCTCATTTCATAGCAATATTAACTCTTTGAAGTAGGTAGTCCCTCCCCAATTTGTAGATAAGAAAATAAAAACTCAGACAGATGAGGAAATTCACAGATTTACAAAGCCAAGTGGGAAATTAAGATTAGTTTTGATTCCTATGAGACATCTAAACAGATATGATAAGTAGACAATTGAGTGTATAGTTGAGAATTAGGGGGAGACGTAAAGGATGGAGGTAGAAATTTGGGAGATATCAGAGGAAAGATCATGATTATGTCATGTGTCTTGAGATCATCTAAGGTAGGACTAGAAATAGAGAGGAAACCATGAACTGTAGCTCTCTCAGCCTGGTTCCAAAGATGATTAAGCAGTTCCACACAAACTCTAATATTATCTTGACCACTTGAGGATTTTTATTATGAATATGTGGAAGATTTCATTTTTCAATGCATCTACTCCTCTTCCCCTGTCTTTATTTTCCTGTTAAAGAGAGAAGTACAGGCTGGGCACAGTGGCTCATGCCTGTAATCCCAGCAATTTGGGAGGCCGAGGCAGGTGGATTACCTGAAGTCAGGAGTTCGAGACCAGCCTGGCCAATATGGTGAAACCCTGTCTCTACTAAAAATACAAAACATTAGCTGGGCATGGTGGTGGGTGACTGTAATCCCAGCTACTCAGGAGGCTGAGGGAGGATAATCTCTTGAACCCAGGAGGCAGAGGTTGCAGTGAGCCGAGATCGTGTACTGCACTCCAGTCTGGGTGATAGAGACAGACCCCGTCTAAAAAAAAAAAAAAAAAAGAGAGAGAGAGAAGTACAAAAAATTCCATTCTAGCCCAGTCTGTGTCTGGAAGGTGTGAAGGTTGGTGGGGCTGGCGGTGGTAGGCATAGGACTCAGATTTAGTGTCAAAAAATTGTTTTCACTGTAACATATGTAAGAATTAAAATTGTGAAGGCAAAATTAAGGGATAAGCCAAAAGATGAAGGACAATAAAAGTGACACAAAACAAAGTGTTATGACCAATGCATAAATATGACCAAAGAAAAAAAAAGACCCACTGGACAAAAATTAATGATAAATGAATAACACACTAGAACAAACATCTTCTAGCATGTTGCATGACTCTTAGTAAGACAAAGACAAATAAGGAGGTAAACCAGCTCTTCTCAATATGTGTGAGATCCTGTTATAACAACATCTAGCCTGGTCTCTCCACTTGATGAAACAAGTTGGAAAATAATGGAGGAAATAGAGAAAGCAAAAAAACTCTGTATCTTAGAAGGCAAAGATAAACAAATGATCATAATACCATCAGGAATAAGAATAATAAGAACATAATTTATAAGAATTTAATAATATATTTGAAAGGATAAATTAAGGAGGATAGTAAATAATTATTCTCCATATTATCAGGAAAATAGATTTACATTGCTTGAAGTCAGAGTCAGATTTAAAGAAAAAAATACTTTCTAGCAGTAGCCATTAGTTGACAAAATTGTGATACACAATTTTGGATAAGCAGGTCCTGAAATGTCCAAAAGTGATTAATTGAGTAGAGTTAAATTTGTCAAATTTCCCTTGCCCTTGTCCACATTCAGGTACCTCCATCCTTAGGCATTTCTCTTTTCCCAGATCCTTTATTTTGTGTCTAGTTTTTGCTCATATTAGCTGCCAATGAATTTCTCCTAAGAAGTTGACTGCTAGGTTATTAGAGACAGGGATAGTGAATGGAAAGATTACTGGAACAGAAAACAGTAGTTGTGTTTCCAGTCCTGGTTCTTGCTAGTTTCCTGTGTATTGGTTTTAATAATTATAAAATAAGAGAGCTTCATGGAATACTATGCAGTCATAAAAAAGAGTGAGATCATAGCTTTTGTGGGAACATAGATGGAGCTGGAGGCCATTATCCTTAGCAAACTAATGCAGAAATAGAAAACCAAATACCACATGTTCTCACTTATAAGTGGGAGCTAAATGACTTGACTGACAAGTGTTATGTGATGTTAGCGATCCTGGAGAAAGTAAAATGCAGTCAACATTTGGCACAAGGGGTTTCAAGAATGCAATAGCCTATGTGGAAATGAGGGAAAGTGAGATGAGCAGAGAAATGTCCCAACTTGTTTAGGAAAGAGCCAGGGTATGACCCTAGAATCCACCAGAGGTGAAAGAAGACAAGCAAAACTTCCGGCATAAGACAAGAGGACATAACTACTTTTTCTGTACAAAGAAGCTTGTTAGCTATGTAGGGAAGACTCTTATTTTCAGTGGAAGCTAGTGCTGAGACATTTTCAGTTTCCAAATATGTTAAAGGAGGTGTCCTTCTGAAGAAGAGAATGAGATGAGATTAAGTGGGGCTTCAGGAGAAAATGGGCTAGTAGTAAAGAGATGATGTCTTTTAAATGGTAGAAGAAAAAAAAAATGCTGGGGAAACTGAGATGTCCTTCTACAAGATTTGAGAGGAAAATAATGTGCCCCAGCGAGGGTGCTCATGTTTGAGGCTTTCCATGCTGCTGATAACATGCAGACTGGAAGTGTGGTGTATGTCTTCTAAGCCTCAAAACTCATTGCCATTATGCTCTGTGGATTCTTCATGCTCATTGAGTGTTTAGAAGGTTAGAATTCCAGGACAATTTACTCTTACCTTATACCATGTTGATGATATGCTGGTTTCTGAGTAGCAGGTAGCCTTGTTATTCATTCAAGAACTAGTGAGTATCTATCACTTGTTAGATTCTGTGTTAGGTAAGTAAAATCAGATATGCCCGTACTTTGAGGAAGTGTAGACTAGGAGTAGAGGCACATATTAGTTTCATGTTTTAAAACTAAATGTACAATTGCAAAGTGTTATAAGTATCAAGGGACATAGTGTCATGAGAATCTTCTGACCTTATCTGATAATGACTGACTGGCTGACTATTCAGTAACAGCCAGCTGTTGACTCGTAGCTGGCAGACTATTCAGTAACTTCATTGGCTACTTTTGTTCTTGGGCAATTTACCACATGTTGCTTCAGTTTCCTCTTTGGCAAAATGGGATAAATAAGATGATCTACTTCATAGGGTGTTAAAATGGTATCTAGCATATGCTAAACATTCAATGTATTTTAGCCATTGTTTTAGTTCATTGGGGCTGCTATGAAGAAAATATCATCTACTGGGTAGTACATAAACAACAGAAATTTAATTCTCATAGTACTGGAGGCTGGGAAGTCCACGATCAAAATGGTGGCAGATTTGGTGTCTGGCGAGGGCCCACTTTTCTGGTTCATATAAAACACCTGATTGCTGTGTCCTCACATAGTAGAAGAAGCCAGGAGATTCTCTCAGGCCTCTTTTATAAGAACCCTAATCCCATTCACGAGGACACCACTCTTATAATTTACCACCCCAAAGCCCTGTGAACTAATACCTTCACTTTGGGGGTTTAGACTTCAACATATGAATTTCAAAGGGACTTAAACATTCGGACCATAGTGGCTATTATATTGTTATTATTATTTTAGTGAACCAGAGTCCTACTCCTTGCAGTTATTCTCTTAAGAAGATCCATTCTCTCATGCTTCTTTTGAGCATTTTCTTTGGTTTGCTGTCACATAAAAATCTGGAATAAAGAGCACAAAGATAGTGGAACTTGAAACATTAATTCTATTGTGATTATTTCTTAGCATAATAAAAAAACAAGAGAATGATCCTTTTGTTATCTATTCTCATTCTCTCATTCATGCCTTCCTTCATCCATGTATCAAACATTCCCTGAGAAAATAAAGCTAGGTGCCTGGGGGATGAAACGATAAATTAGCATCAATTCCTAATCTGTCTTTCAGTCTAGTAAGGCTGACAGACAAGTACAAAAACAGCTGCTGTGTAGTGAGAAAAGTTATATACTTGAGAACTGTACCAAGTACAGCTGAGGCACAATGGACCACTTCTGCTCAAATCGAGGAAATAAGAGAAGGCAAATGACAGGCAAAAGAGAGAGCCCTCTTGTCCTTGTTCTTCACTTACACATGTAATTAAAGGACACAAACCTTCTCGTTAGCATTTTCATCCACAGGATATATGCTAGAGAGAGCTATGAAGATTTCTAATGGTGCTCTATTAATCATAATGCAATTTTATTCAGGAAATAAACATAACAAGGATCAGGCTTTCAACATATGATTGACTATAGCAATCATATATAGTGTTTTCTGGCAACTTTACATTATACCATTCATTCGGTTTACCCACATGTTTCTCTTCTGTCCCAGGTCTCATCAAAAGAGCTAATAATACTGTCCTGACCTAGGTTGGTAGTTTTACACATTATTTCTCTTAAACTATCTCCTCTTGCTCCTTATTTTATTCTTATTTTCCCCTCTTACCCTTTACTGACAGTTTCACTGCTAGTCTTCCTATCCTTCTGTCCTTTCTATTTTAAAAACACTCCAGAATTACAAATTATAGGAACTGGGGAAAAAAAGAGCAAGAAATAGTGTGCTATAATAAAGTATGTTGGTGACAATTTTTAATGCACATTATAGGCGGGAAGACAAAGAAAGAAAAGCTGAACAGAGAAGCTTTTGATAGCAGAGAATGATTTAAGCCGTTTCTGATGCATATTTCCCTTTACATGTATTTTGTAAAATTTCTGCATGCTGAAGGTGAATTGACAACAGAAAGCTAATATTTGTCAGTTGATAAAGAAGAACTAGGTTTCACCAATGCAGATTTATTTCATAAGCAAATATTTTTGTATTTAAAAGGTGGTTGAGCAGAGCAATATAATGATTGCGTTTAAAAGTTTCATTACCTAGTGTGAAAGGATAGAAATACTTATTATTCAAAAAATGGGGAAGGAAAAGGTAACATAGAAAAGAAAGGGAAAAGTTCCTAAAGAAAAATGTAGAGTTAAAAGCAATAAATTATGACGAGTAGTGTATGGTTTATTAGACTTGAATAGATGGGAAGGTTGGCTATGTTAATATCTTTTATTTCAAGAGGGTGAATAAAATGAAAAGTAGGCAAAAAATGATGGCAGGTGCCTTGCTCTGCAATAAGAAGCTACTAAAACTACTATAACTGCCTGTGGCAGAAGTAAAACACCTTTTCAAAAAATGTTTGCAGAAGAGGTGGCACAGCACTGTCTATTTGCTGAAAGAATCATGGAAAAAGACTTCTGGAAGAGATGACAATGCTTGGGGGAAAATGTATGAATCATCTATAGTTAAAAACAATCAAATCAAAAAAAAGAGAATGGAGATAAATGGAAAGGGAAAGAGAAGAAGGAAAATATACCTGCGGATGCAGAAAATCTTTAGGTTTTAAGCAAGTAATTTCCAGACGGATAAAAGATTATAAAAAAGGAAGCAACAAAGTCAGAAATTGTGGATAAAATACTTATATCACAATGTTCTTGATTACCAGTTCAGCCCATAATCATTTCTTCCTGGGGCTCTAGTTATGGACCAGCAAAAACTGGCTCGGAGCCAACATTGCTGCTTAATGAGTTTTGATATGCAATTCATCTAGCATTTGGGGAAAATGTAAATATGGAAAGTGTAGGAAGACCTTATAAAGTGAAACAGTCATAGGAAATTCTTGGAAATTAAAAGAAAAAGGATTCTGCAAGGATGCACATTGAAGAACTATTTGTATCCATTAGGAAATGGAAATGGGAGATTTGAGGAAAGGAGAGTTTTGCATAATTCCTTTCATCAGTTTTTGTTTGGATTTTTATAGGAATAAGTCATAATTTTTAAATTTAAAAATTAATAAAGATTTTTCAAAGCTAAAAATGGACTAAACTCTCATTTGCATGTTGTGTTTAGTCAATAACTTTGTCAAGGCTATAGGACTGATTAGTTGGTCAGGTAATGAATAGTCCCCTATCCTGACTTTCTTTTGTAAAAGAGATTGAAGACAGTTAAGCACGAGAATAAATAAGATAGGCCATAAATTTTCTTCAAATTGCTACTATTTTTTTGTGAAGACAGGGTAGGACATTTGAAGTTTTGCATTCTCTTCTCCACTTCTCTTGCCTCCTTCCCAGTTACAACTTGAAGTTCTCTGTTAAAAATTTCATGCAACACTTGTTGAAATGCAGCTAACCAGGATCTATTTACAGATCCTTTTTTTTTTTTTTTTTTTTTGAGACGGAGTCTGGCTCTGACTCCCAGCTTGGAGTGCAGTGGCCCGATCTCGGCTCACTGCAAGCTCCACCTCCTGGGTTCACACCATTTTCCTGCCTCAGCCTCCCGAGTAGCTGGGACTACAGGCGCCCGCCACCACGCCCAGCTAATTTTTTGTATTTTTAGTAGAGACGGGGTTTCACTGTGTTAGCCAGGATGGTCTGGATCTCCTGACCTCGTGATCTGCCCACCTTGGCCTCCCGAAGTGCTGGGATTACACACGTGAGCCACTGCGCCAGGCCCAGATACTCTTTTTCTGTAACATGGGGTTGAGCCCACAGATCTACATTTTAAATAAATGTCCTTTAGAGCAGGCATTAGCAAATTTTTTCTGTATAAGGCCAGATAATAGATATTTTAGGCTTTGTGTGTCAGAAGGACTCTATTTCAGCTCCTCAACTCTGTAGCTGTAGCACAAAAGCAGCTATAGATAACATAAAATGGGCATGGCTGTGTTCCAATAAAACTTTAAAAACAAAACAAAACAAAACAAATAGAGCTATCAGAGTAGATTTGGTCTATGGACAGTAGTTTTCCTACCCTTGCTATAGAAGATTCTTTTCAAATGGGCTTAGAAGATATTTTGGGGATGTGCAATTTTACATCTAATAGTTTTGTTAAGTGCAACTCACAGGATTGTTTCTGAGCATGGAGATGTAAGAGGTGTCTTCTTTCCTTTCACAAGGATGGTTTTACATCAGGACCTGGAAAACTTAATTGCATGTGTAATCACGTAATTAAGGAGCTTAGTATACTAACTGTCAGTGATGAGCTATTACTACAGTGGCCTGCCGTTTTGATGAAATGTCAGTGGTGGAGTATTGCATGATTAAATGCCCCTGACAATGCTGATGATAATATGTCAGTGATAAGATGCTGTATGGAGAAATGTCCCTACAATAAAATGTTGCATAACAAGATCTCCTTATGATGAAATGGTCAACAGAATGTCACCAGAACAAATGAACGCAAATGAACACACACACACACACACACACCCAGAAATGACATGGCATCTTTGCTGCCTAACTACTTTCAATATAATTTATATTGATAGAAAGGCTTTTTACTTTTAAAATCAGGGAGTTGGTATATTTAAGTGCTGAAAAGTTTTTTTTTTTTTTTTTTTTTTTGGGGACACTGCCGGTGGCCCCTTTCATCTCTGTAGCTTCATATCCTGCAGAATGTTGTGGAGCAGGCGATCCTGGCATCTCTGAGTCAAGAGAGCTAGTTCAATCGCCTGCTTTGCGTTCCCCACCTCTCCCACCTCCTTCCCAGTTGGAACAGTAAGTTCTCTATGAAAGCTTCCGCAAATGATGACAAGAAGGAGAGTTCTCAGGGAAAGCAGCTGAGCTTTAATGCGAGTAAAACGTTCCAAATGTAAAACACATTTGAAAATCTAAATGTGTGCCCCCAAAACCACATCAATAGAACCTTTAATGGTCTTCAGAACCAGCCTTTTCTCTTCCTGTCGGTAGGAAGATTGTTTCAAATCTGTTTGTGCCTGAAGCGCTTTTGATTGTGACAGTCTTCTCATTCATGGGCTAAACATGGCGTCCCACCGGAAGTGCCATCTAGGTTCACAGCAATACAGTACGATATGAAAGTATAAACAGAAGTCGGAAGTGCATTTCTCCTCTGAGATAACAACTGAAACTAGATTTTCAGACCACCTATTATGCTGTGAAAAATAAAAGAGAAAGAAAAATAAGACCTACTCTATGTCAGCTGCCTGGTTCATAGGAATGAAACCTACCAGGTCATTATGGAGCCCTTTAAGTGACTCCTGTATGGACAGAATATCGATCCTTGCTCTGGACCAGTCATTAACATTTTTCATAAGATAAATGCAAAGATATTAACATCAGTGTGAACTTCTTTCTGCTTTTTTCTGGGTTGGCTGATCATAATTGATTAAAAAATGGATTGCTTCTTAACCTGGCTTCATTTTCCTCTTTTGCTTTGAGTTCCTGCCTAAAAATAAGGGCTCAGCCATAGATAATGATTGGGCTCCCCAACATATATTGTAAGTTATAAGACTTACAATTCTTATAACTCTGTTTCTCATAGTAATGAGCTGACTGGATAAAATAACAGTAGTTTTCTTATAGATAGACATGCTCCACCCTCATTATAGAACTATTTTCAAAAGCCAAGGATATTGAAAGTTATAACAGTAATGTCAGCCCTTATGATTAAATCATGAGGCACATGAGTTGTTCGTTTAAATTTGATGTTCTCATGATCTCAATATTTTTCATGCAAATCTTGTTATTTCTGCATCCTTTCACACTCCAGCTTAAATTGCTTGTCAATCGCCGTGCTTTTCTTGAGTGCAGCACTTCTGAGATTCTCCAATACGATTTTATACATCTATTTATATCTACTTCTTTAGTATATTTTCCCTTAAAGAAGACATTGGTACAGCATTCCAAATCACATTTAATGAAGTCTTTTGAATTGGGAACAGTAACTTTGGAGGCCAAAGGAGATGAGGCAAGAGGATTGGTTTGGCCAGAAGATAGGTGTGGGGAACTGTAGGTTAAGATAGGAAGAAGCCATTTTATACTTTAACTTATAGAATTTTAAAAAACATTTTAACTAGAGTGCTTACATTAGGGTTGATTAGAGCAAGGGCAAAGCTGCAGTCTAGCAAAGAGAAACACCATAAATAGGAAGATCATTAAAAGGTTAGTTAACGAAAAAAGACATTCGAAATCACCCTCACAAAATAACCCTTGAAATCTCACGTTGTTAAAGGGATTTCAGTTTTTCAGAATCTATAAGCCCACAATTTAAACTTTTCAAACCAAATGTTCTTTCTCTGTTTGTGTGTGTGTGTGTGTGTGTGTGTGTGTGAATACTACTTCTGATCATCATAATATTTTCAAATACTATCATCTGCTTTGACCTTGGAAATCTAAGGGAAAAAGACCAGAGACAAATATGCTTCAGTCATGTCACTCTCCTTTTCCCAAATTTTACTAGACTTGTACCATGAAGATCTACTATTGTACAAGCAAGTTTTAGTCCCCTGTCGCCCCTCTGCCCCCAGCACTCCATCTTGTTCACTCATACAGAGTAACATTTCGCCATGTATCTTTTAAAATCAGCTACCGTGCTTGCACGGGGCTGGAATGTCATTGGTATAACAAGACATGCAATAATGTGCACTCATGTAGTTGAAGACATTTCTAATTGATTATACATTTATTTGCCACACCACTATTCTCCTGGGAATATTGCTTAAGAAAAAAGTGTTTGAATAATCACATACTGTTTTAGGGATTCCTGATGTTTGCTAATGAATACACTACAAAGCTTTATTTTTCAAATGTGTTCTCAAATGTGTAACCTACTTGCTTTTTCCATGCATTTTTATATTCCAGAGGATCCTCTAGTGACAGAACATTTTCAATCATTTCTTCTCTTTGGTGGAATCAATTACCTCCTGATAGATTCTCTTTACAAGTTTAAAATTGCATTTAAAAACTCATCTCTTTCTGAATCCTAATTGGATGTACTTTGAACTCTACATTCTTTTACTGAATATTTGTTTATGAATCTTTCTATGATTTAAAGGGCTCCCTATCACATTTCCGGCCTGACTGCAATATTTAACTTATAATATGTGATTCCTTTGTGAAACAACATTATTGAACAAAGATTTTATTTGCTCTCAAAGGAAAGAACAGAAGCATAATCTTGACAAAGTAAAAAAGTTGAGAAGTAATCATATACTTAAAACATATATTATTCTGCCTGTGTGATTTGTTTAAAGTCACATTTGAGGATATCAAAAATAGAATTCCCTATGATTGTCTCCTTACATGCAGAATCATATATAGGAGGTCATTTATATTTTTTATGTACATAGTAGCCCATTAGCTTTACAATAGTCATTATTTATCAAATTCATCAATCTGCAATATAATCAAGAGGTGAGAAGGTTAGACATATATCTAAACAATTATACTATGTACTAACATTGACTACTGTCATATTTAAACCACTTTATATTGTTATTTGATTTTTTTCCAATAACCCAATTAGATGGAAAATTTTAGTCCCTTTTTCCAGGTGAGGAATATTAAAAAATGAGTTAAAGTTACCTGTTTGAACTTACATAATTAATTAACAGAAGAACTGAGGTTTAAACTTAGATACCACTCATTCCAAAGCTATTCTTATTCTTTTAAGCGGCACCCTATCTCTCAAAGTAGATGGTAAAAAGAGTCTTGATTTTAAACATGTGTAGTTTTACCCATAAAAGAATTTGGGGGCCCTATACTTAGAGCCACTTCTTTCATTTAAAAATAAATCTTACTGCTAGCTTAACTGATTTCTTTAGTCTGCATTACGAGAAACTGAACAGAAAATGGATAGAGGGAAGGCATTGATGTTAAATACAGATCTGGCAACTTCTCTTCTCTCAAGATCACATAGAAGACACACAGGCAATGGTCATAATGCAAGTTTTTATTCCCTCCTCCAGCACTTTGGAGAATTTAGTACTTTTACCAACACTGGCAAAATCCAACTGCAGAAACCAAACAGTAAAAAATCTAAACCCAGATCCATCTGATTTTAGGCAAATGCGAGACCAATCTTTGAAGCCAGTGTCACAAAATTTTAGCCTTAGTTTTTTTCTTTCTTTCTTTCTTTTTTTTTTGACAAGGTCTCACTCTGTCACTCAGGCTGGAGTGCAGCAGCATGATCTTGGCTCACTGCAACCTCTGCCTCCTGTGTTCAAGCGATTCTCATGCCTCAGCATCTCTAATAGCTGGGATTACAGGTGAATGGCACCATGCCCATCTAATTTTTATATTTTCAGTAGAGACAAGGTTTAGCCATGTTGGCCAGGCTGGTCCTGAACTCCTGGCCTCAAATGATCCACCTACCTTGGCTTCCCAAATTCCTGGGATTACAGGTGTGAGCCACCGCACCCCGGCCGTGTAGTCTTATTTTATTTTCTGGCCAGCGTCTTTAAAAATCTGAATTTGAATGCTGTTAGAATTTGAAATGTTCTAACATTTCAAATTGCTTCAGTCACAGGCTCCATCACACACTGCTGTCTTACTCTAAACTTGCTTAGTTCATTTATATCAACTTCTCAGCCCATGAATATATTTGAGTTTGCAACTCTTGCTCTAACATGTCATGTAAAGAAAGGCTCTTTTTGCTATTTACTCTGGTTCTACTCGTGGTTCTCACTATAATATCCAACAGTGTGGGGGTTAGGGTGAGATGATTTAACATTGGGTATTAAATTTAAGTAATTAAGATAAATACTACTTTAATGCAATATTTAAAACAATTAATGCCAAAAATTTATGATGACTGAAATAAAGGCATTATCTACTCCTGGCTCTGGTATCCAAACTGCCCTTTGGAGACTGTATTTTTATGCTAAAAGCCTTGAATCCAAGGCCTTCCTTCTTACTTGATTAGTTTCTACTCCATCTGCCTTACCTCCTCCTCTGAAAAATGTAGGGAGTAGCAACCAATCCTGATTAAAAGAGAGGAACTCAAACAGCAGATCCACATGGCTTTTTTCAGAGGGGGAGCCTACATTCAGTATGCCTCAAAGAAGCCCTTTGTATAGTTGATAATTTTAAAACAACAATAGCTAACACTTATTGAACACTATATTTAGGTTCTGTGGCAGGCGCTTATTTATTTTACTAATTCCTAACAACAATCTTATGTGATATAGCCATTATCTCCAGTTTCCACATGAGCCTAAGTCACTTGCCTAAGCTAAAGCCTGGTAGAGTAAGGGATTAAATTAGGACATTATAATGACAGAACACATAATTTTAGAGATTACTAAAACTGATCTGTAGTCATAAATAGAAGGCTAATTGATTTTAGCTTAAGAAGCAGGAAAGTGATATGCTAAAAGAATTTGTTATGTACAACTGGTTGTTTCCATGAGATAATATTTGGAGATTTTTAGCCAATGGTTTTATTTCTTTTACATTATTATTATTTGGATAATTACATTATAAATCTGCACTGGAACTATAGAAATTCATTGCCTAAGGTGGACAAAATGTACAGTCCAGGACTAAACAAAGTCATTTTTTGTTTTAAATTTGAAGATTGATTTATAAAATTTTCAGCACAGACTGTAAGCTTGAACACGCCCCAATTTTTAATTCTTACAGTGAGATATTTGATTTAAAAAAGCAGTCATTTTTATTTCCAAAAGATTGGCTTTATCAAGAACCACAGAACCTAGAAGACTCAGATCAGGTACAGCATAAATCAGAGCAAGGGGAACTCCAGTATGACCTAAGAGCTCTCAAGGAGATAAGAATCTGATCAGCAAGAGTAAGAGGGAAACTGAAAAGCATGGAATTAGAGTTAAATTTGCTGGTTTTCTGTGTGTAGACAAACAGGAAGCCTCGCAGAGAAGCCCCACATCCCACATGGTGCCTGAGAAGTAGAGCAGCACTTCCTGAGAGCCTGAGAGAAGTGTCATGTGGTATTGGTATTGCATGTCTCAGCATGGTGCAGGGAAAGTAGCTAAGATTAAGTGGATGTGTTTGGAATGAAGAGGATAGAGAGTAAGTGTACCTGAAAAGCAGAGGCCATGACAGGACCTCAGACACCCTCAGTGGATGAATAGGGATCAACCATAGTCAGCAGAGGCCATAAAAGATGGAGATGACCACAACTTGCTCCACTCTTCCATGTCTTCTCCCCGCCTAGCTTTTGCTCCACGTCATGAAGCTATGTCCAACTTCCTGGAGCCAGGGCCATCCAGGGAAAACCAAGAGGGAGGGAGAAAATACTGAACTGTGATTGTGATTGCATAGTGAACTCAGAGATTGACATGTAAATTGGAAGTAATTGTGTTTAATCTTGAATTTGCAAGACTGAAATTTCCTTTATCTTCCCTAATGAGAAACGCTTATTTGCAAGACTGAAATTTCCTTTATCTTCCCAAATGAGAAACACTTTAATTAAGTTTGCTCATGGAAGAATAATGGAAGGTCCACCTCTCCATAGCTGAGTTTTGTAATTGTAAAATTTATAACAGCTATAGGAAAATATCTTAACTATAGTATGGTACTATAAGCTTCAGTTATCTGGAAAATTAACAGGTGGAACACTGTTCTGTCACTATAGTAGAAAGCTAGAGCATCATTTCATGTACAAAATATAAGTTAAATTTAGTTACCCATCCAAGAGTAGAATAAGAGGTATAAGTTTTAACATTCTAAAGATTTTAATATGACTATCGTATATTTTATGACTGTTACATGTTTGTATTTAGAGATACCAGATTCTACCAAAACCAGTAAGAAAAGAGTAATATCTTTTTAGGCTCAGACATTAGTACGGACCTACTATTTTTCCCAGTATTTTTAAGGCTATCGAATGAAGTTTGATGATTTTTGCTGCTACATCTATATTCATTTTCTATATTTAATCCAAAAAAAGACCTCCTATGGCACATTTTACTAGGGCTTAATATATTTCTCATTCTAGAATCAGCCCATATTTTAAGTGTAAGTAGCACACTGAAAATCAGCAGTGGGAGAATGAAGAAATTGGAGTCAAGACAGGGTCCAGTAGAGAGGAAAAAAACAAAACAAAACACTGTTTTGGATTGTTCTTTCACATCCTAAGCAATTATGAATGTTACAGAACTAGAATCTGGACTTCTTTTAGCTACATGCTCAAGGTGAAATTAGTTTCATGTATATAAGGGTGCATGCTTCTGGGATTCATGATAACGGCTACAGAAACATCAAACATTCTGATAAATCAAAGGGAGAAATTTGAAAATTTTAAGAAGCCTCAAAAATAAAAGTTCAAGAAAATGCTATACCTTGGCAAAGATATTTCAGACGTTAGGATTTTTTTGTCTATTGGGATAATTTTTTCCCAGTATGTTAAATAAAAGCTAAGCCTAGGGTGGCATGATAGGAAATCTACAAACATTAGAATTCAGCAAAATCTTTCTCTTTTCTCAAATCAAGATAAGCTACTTTAGCAAACTTTAGCTACCATAAACTAAGGATCCTCCTAAACTACACATTTCTTTTAATAATAATTTGATAATTATAAAAGTTAAATTATATAATTTCTTAGTTTGAATTAACCAACATATTATTTCGACTCAGAGTAGTAAAGAAAAACATCCCTCTTCTCTATATTTGGAAACATCACCTGTTATCTGATAGAATAATTATTGTTGTTTTGGTTTCTAGATTAAAAGTAAATGACAGGGAGAATGCAAGAAGGGATTCCTGGGAAGAAGGCCAGAGGAAATTGGAGTTAGAAATTCAAAATGTATGCAAGAGTTTGTCTACGGAGAATCAAAACTACTATGTTTGGAAAAGGTTGAAATTTCATTATTTTGCAAGAGTTACATTAACAACTGCAAAAGCTTCAGGAATTCCAGGTAATCAAGGGTCTTAGAAGCTCACTGAGCCAGCATGCTTCTTCCCATGAGTGCTGCCTCTATAAAGCAAATTTTTCATTTTCACATTAATAGCATGGTTGAGAAGCTCTTGATAGAGTAGCTTCTGGGGGAATGGAATTTGTCTGAAGAAGAAATAAGCCTGGAAAAGCTACAGTAGCCATAACTAAAGGCTGAAATTTACCTCCCTACCAGGCCTTTTTTTTTTTTTTGAGTGAGGAAGCTCTGTTTTTGAAATCTTGGTGTGTTTTTGCCAATTCTAGGATTGCTTAAAATTATTGGGGATCAGAAAGAAAAGGATTTGAAAACATATCTTGTCAGCAGATTTTATTTTTTTAATTAAATAAGATTTTTAAAGAGACAGAAAAAAAGATGACTTTTTTCTCTGGATTTCCCAAGCAGTTGCATTTATGATAAATCTGTAGCCCACATACGTTCTCTCCTCTATTACTCTGCTGGTTACTGACTGAAGCCCAATATAAAGTGGTTGCTGCTCTCTCTCTCTCTCCATTTCCACCTCTTAACTCTGTCCTTTGTTCACTGTTCTCCTACCTTCATACATTTTCTCCCTGATGTCTTTTCTTATACACTGTTTCAAGTATAGATTTCCCTAGTGGAGTAATATAGCATGGTCTAAAAACAAAACAGAGCAGAATTCTATACTGATGTAGATGGCCCAAGTGATGTAGTGAGATTTTTAAAAAGGAAACCCAAAATCCGAAAAGAAAGAAAAGAAAGCAAATGGGAAATAAAGCAAAGAAGATTTAAAACCAAAATGCAGACTTGCAGCTCATTATACCTCTGACCACTTTACTCCAGAAATATGCAGAGGAAGGTTTATATTCAGAATAGTATTTAGTTTTACAAAGCTAATAACATTTCCCTGGAGGATTGGAAGATTATTAAATTTGATCACATTCCATTTTCTCACCTGATATGTTATACTGTGTTGATCTGTATCAACACATCCACATATCTGAAGGCATATATAAAGTATAATATATTGCATTAAATTTTCTGAAGTTTGCGTAAGTTAATACACTATACTATTTTGTAGCTTACTTCTTTTTAAGACATTTAAATCAAAGTAAACAGTCACAGTTAATAAACAAAAAAATTGTATTGAAATCTGATTTCAAAAAAATGGCACTAAATCTCAAAATTAGAATTTTGTATTCCTGCCCTGCCCCTTCTTACTCTCTGCTGTGCTCCCTAGTTCCATCACTTTCAAATCTTTTCAATTTTTTTGTCTGTATATTGTGTTCATCATGATTTCATAGACATATACCTCGTAAGGTGATTAACACAATCAAGTTAGTTAACACACTCACCACCTCACAGTTATCACCCTTGTGTATGTGGTAAGAACACTTAAGATCTACTCTTTCAGCAAATTTCAAGTATATGATACACTATTGTTAACTACAGTCACCATGCTTCAGGTTATAGGATAATGATTCCCTAGAACTTATTCGTCCTATAACCAGAAGTTATAAGTTTGACCAACAACTCCTCATTTACCCTATCCCTCAGCCCCTGGAAACCAGTATCATACTTTGTTTCTATTAGTTTGGCTTTTTAGATTCCATATATAAGTGAGATTATATAGTATTTGTCTTTCTCTGTCTGGCTTATTTCACTTAATATAATGCACTTCAGATTCACCCATGTTATCACAAAGATTTCCTTCTTCTTTATGGCTGAATGTTATTTTATCTATAATTCAGCCATAATATATATATGTATATGTGGGGACACATATACGTAACACATTTTATCTATTCATTCATCAATGGACAGAGGTTGTATCTATGTCTTAGCTATTGTAAATAATGCTGCAGTGAATATGGGAGTAAAGATAACTCTTTGAGATACTGATTTTGTTTTCTTTGGATATAGACCTGGAAGTGGGATGGTGGCTGGACCATATTGTAGTTCTGTTTTTAATTTTTTGAGGAAACTCCATACTGTTTTGCATAATGGGTGTACCAATTTACATGGCCATTTGCATGTCTTCTTTGGAAAAATATCTATTCAGGTTCTTTTTCCATGTTTTAATTAGGCTACTACTATTATTATTTTTCGCTATTAAGTTGTAAGACTTTCTTATATATTTGGGATATTAACTCATTATCAGATAAATAGCTTGCAAATATTTTCTCCCATTTTGTAGCTTGCCTCATTTTTATTGCCTTATTTCCTTTCCTGTGCAGAAGCTTTTATGCCTGTCGTAGTTCCACTTGTTTATTTTTGCTTTTGTTGCCTGGGTTTTTAGTGTCATATCCAAAACATCATTGCCAAGGCCAATATCAAGGGACTTTCCCCCTACAGTTTCTTCTAGTAGTTTTCCCATTTCAGGTCCTATATTTAAGTCTTTAATTCATTTCAAGTTTATTTTTTGGGACTTAGGTGTAAGATAGGGGTTCAAGTTCATACTTTTGCAAGAAAATACAGTCTTCTATATGTCATTTATTAAAAAGACTATTCTTTCTGTATTGTGTATTCTTGGCACCTTTGTTGGAGATTAGTTGGCGTTATTCCTGGGCTCTCTATCCTGTTGCATTGGTCTATATGTTTGTTTTTATGCCAGTGCCATGCTGCTTTGATTACTATAGCTTTGAAATGAAGTTTGAAATTAGGAAGCATGGTGCCTCCAGATTGGTTCTTCTATCTTAAGATTGCTTTGGCTATTCAGGGTCTTTTGTGGTTTCATACAAATCTTAGAATTGTTTTTTCTATTTCTGTAAAAATGCCATTGAAATTTTGATAGGAATTGCATTGAATCTATAGATTGCTTTGGATAGTATGGGAATTTTAATTGTATTAATTCTTTTGATCCATAAACATGGGATATCTTTCCATTTACTTGTGACTTCAATTTATTTCATCATCTTATTTCATCATCATTAGTTTTCAGAATACAGACCTTTCATCTCATTTGCTAAATTTGTTCCTAAATATTTTATTGTTTTTATAATATTTTAAATGACATTTTATTGTACACTTTTTCAAACAGTTCATTGACAATATACAGAAACAATTGCATTTACATGTTGTTTTTGTATGATAAAACTTCAATGAATTATTTTTAATGGGTTTTTTTTTGGTGGAATACTTCAGGTTTTCTAAATATACAATCATGTACCTATAAACAGAGATAATTTTATTTCCTTTTTTCTGATTTGGGTGCTTTTTATTTCTTTTTCTTGCCTAATTGCTCTGGTTAGGGTTTCCAGTACTTTACTGAATAGAAGTGGTAAGA